>NC_090922.1:825768514-827018514 GCF_040938575.1 Ambystoma mexicanum
GGGAGTACTGCCGGAGTCCGGAGGAGATCACATATAGGACTGGAGGATCCAGCACAAAACGCAGGAAGATCTGGGGGAAATGGGAGGGAGGGGATGGAGAGATCGGAACTGAGTCAACACTTACACGGGAGGATACGGAGGAAAAGGCGGGGCAGGGACCGAAGCGGAAGAACAACCTGTCGCTGGGAAAGGTTGCCTTGGGGGTCGAGTCCATGCTTTGTGGCAATGTTATGTTTTTATGTTATATGTCATGTTATGATCAATCGTTCAATCTGCCAAATCCAATAAAAAAAAGTTTCTTTAAAAAACACCAAATATCAAGTTTCTTTTTATTTATTAATATTATTGGTCATGATTTGTAAGGCGCTTTATACAACAGGGTGGTTCTGTATTGTTGCGCTAACCTAGAGAATCATGAGTTAAAAATAATCATAAGTCTAATCAGCAAAATTAAGATTTTTAATTAATGGTTTTTGTTTTTTTTTTCTTCACAATCAGACATTTCAGCCCTTCGTTGTAAAGAAAAATTAAAAAACAATGAGCAAATAAAAAATCTTAATTTTGCTGATTATACTTATAATTATTTAACTCGTGATTATCTAGGCTAGCGCAACAATGCAGAACCACCCTATTTCACAATTTAGCTCCTGAGGTTGGGAGTAGAGCCTCTAGGCGCTGGATGGGCAGTAAGCACCATTGCAAGTCAGGAAGTGAAGCGCACTACCAGTCTGGCCCACTCACCTTGTTTCAAGCTTTACACAACAGGATTGTGTTCCAAAGCGCCATTGGTGATCAACTTACAAGGTACACGGCAGCGCGTTGAGTACAGAACTTTTTTTGTTTTTACCAGTACACTTTCTGGTGGAAAGGGGTATTACCCCCATTTCTGGTGTCATGCTGCAGCCAGTGATACAGGATAACAATTTACTTTTGGCGCAAACAATACATATTATCACCGACTTCCATAACTCCACAATCGTACTCTTTTGTGCTTAAAATATGTATCTATTTGTCTGAGCTCTTTATGGTATTGTTGAAAGCCACACGTGGGGATGTGGATGGGAAAGCGGTGCAGGGCATGCCAGCCAGGATGAGCAGCGAGGGATGCGGGAATGGGAGTGGCTGGCCTGGGGACTGGAGAGATTTGAGTTTCCTGTACCTCTGCTGATTTTCCAATGACAATTCAAGGATACACGAGGGTGGTCAGTGTCGGCCAACTTTTTACCATCCCCCTAGGATTTTTGAAAGGTTGGTGTTATCAAGAAAGTTTGATTTGCTTGTGTGTTCAGCCATAGGCCTTTCAGCCCCAGTCTTCACATTCGCAGTGTGTTTGGGATTTCGCTTTGAAAGGGGTATTTCAATATAGATCGTTGGAATTAAAAGGTGTGCACCTTTTATTCCTTGCTAGCAATGTTTTAGGAAAATCTTCTCTCTCGCGCTATTTTTCGGGTGGAGAGGATTTATTTTTTGAAACGCCAATGCTCATTTGTCCTGTGAACTTTCTTCTATTAAAAAGAACAGAATTAGATTGGCAGACTTCACTTCAAGATGTGTTCACTTCCTGTATGTATAAATGAGTCCCCCCTCATTATTTTTTTTTTTTTTGGGTCTGCTTCAATCGCACTATAAGGCCATCCAAAAGTGGAAGCACTTTAACCTGTCCACCCCAGGCCAAATCCCTGCCCTGGCATACCTGAAACCTGTGCTAAAAGCAGGAGACATTCTGCAGGTATGTAGTTTAAAATAATAAACGCATTGCTCTGACATTAATGACCTTTGACAGTCACAATAATCCTCATTTGTAGTTATAAATGAAAAGTATATTACTACTTCGGACAATATGGCCAAATACATACATCAGAAAAATAAAAGCAATCTAGACACTGCTCTAAACACAGCAGTTTACTGCAGTTCGCAGTACACGAGCACAATGTGTTGCACTGAATTCCAAAACCAGATGTTTTCAAACCAAACTTGCAAACAATATCTCTGTCAACTACAGCTGGGCAGATGTGCAAGTGCCCGAGTTGCAGACTGGCCTCGAATCGTGCTTTTCCAGTTAACCAAAGTGTGTGCTCCTGGGCAAATCATGTTCTCACCTTTCCTTGCCCACCAAAATCTGCAGTCTCTAGAAGGGAGTGAGCCCACACCGTCCGCAGTATTATGAAAACAGCTTTACTCCTGATATTGCCGTAAATGGCTCGAGTATTACACCCATTCTATGACGCCATTGAACATGTAAATAAGGAAGCCCCCACATTTCTATTGCCGCCCAGGGACCCGCAGATCCTAGGGCGGGCCCTGGCTCTTACCATTCCTTACTGCCAAACTGAAGCAACTCTGCTGCGTCAGCAGACGAGGCCTCCAATCCATCTTAAATCCAAGAGGACAAAGCTCCAAAGCAACTCACCTTAAATGCAAGTGAATAATACAGGAGGGGCGGGGGGCACGTTAAGTGCAAGAGAGAGATTCGCCTCTGAGTTGGGACACCTTTCAACCTTTCAATTCAAATGAGGCTGATTGAGAGCCAGGTCCCCTTACTCTAGAGAACCGGACACCATTATCCACCCAGTCAGGAAGGTCAGTTCTACCTTAAATCCCACGGGATGATGTCGGAGAGATGTGCGACCTTAAATCTCTCTGAATGAAGTCGGGGAGCTATGCCACCCAGAGAACCGCCACCATTATCCACCCAGAGAAGAAGATCAATTCCACCTTAAATACCACAGGTCTACGTTGGCGAGATGTGCGACCTTAAATCTGAGTGAAGTCGGAGAGACGACCCACATTTAAATGTCAACTCAGGGAAACTTTGGCATCTGGCCTGCCTTGAATGGTAGGATGCGCGGCGGGAGCCTGGACCCCTTGCCCCTTACCAGGGCCTGGCAGTCTGACAGGCCAGCGAGGCTCTTCTTGGTGGCGGTCTTTAAACTTGAAGGGATATAAGCAGAGGGGCTGCGTGCACCACCCTGGAGGCAGTTGATGATTGTGGGGGAGAGGGGGAAATGGAAGAGAGGGGGGTGCGGAGGTTATGTGCACAGATCAGAAACCCACGAAATGGCGAGGAAGGGGCGCGTATAAAGTTAAGGTGCGCGGGAAATGCCCGCTGCTAATAAGATGGCGCTCGGGCGCAGATGCTGCAGCCCGGCTGCCCGCTGGACTCACAGCAGCCGCGCGTCGCGGGGGGCGGGCAGGTGGATTGCGTGCGCTCCAGAGGAGAAAACACGGGGGACTTTGCATTTAAACACATCGTGTGTGGCTGCTTGCCTTAAAACAAAATTTGGTCCACGTCGGACGGCATCCTCTCTTTCTCCAATATACTGCGGCATGACCGACCGGACACTACCCCCAAGAGCAGAGGTTAGGGTACCTGCTGTGAAAAGTAGGCACCCATGCCCCCGTCCCACCCCCAGCGAGGAAGCTTAACAGGAGAAAGCCCCAGTCCAGGGCAGCCACCCATGCATGCCTCGGGAAGCAGCCCCCCCCACCCCCTGTTAATTAACCAGACGGTCCTCTGGGGCACGGTAGCACTTTCCTCAGATTAGCACCCCGTCCCCCAGCACCTTAAATCAGGCCCACGACCCCCACCCACCCTCTACAGACTGGGATCTCTGCAGCACAGCCACGAGCCAGGGGCAAGAACACCCACACCTCCCACCCCCTCTTTCAGGATAAATAAGCAGCCCCCTCTCATTGCTCTGGGGTGCAACCCCAAGCCCCCCCCCCCATCCTAGGTGCGCAGCCTAGCATTTATACGGTAAAACAGCCCCCCACCCCGACCACCCGTAAAAGCACCCCTGTCCCCAAGGATTCTGCTGAGCAGAGAAGCAGACTCAGATTCTGCGAGCGCCGGGTGTGGGGGGGGGAGGGGTGGAGGTCAGGGGCAACTACAGATGCCTCAGTAACAGACACCCCCGCAGTGCCCAGGAGATTGGCGCTATCTAGCCCAGCAGGGAAGCAGCCGGCTGTACCCCGCCACAGGGCGGAAGACCAGCACCCTGCCCAAGAAGCGCGGGCTCCCTTGGAGAGGTAGACCCAAAAGCCCTCCTTCCAGGGAAAGAAGCCCCGCGTCCTGCTGTCAGGGGCACCCTACTGTTTGAGGGTTGTATTAAACAGGGACGGTAGATGGGTAAAGAGCGCACATCCCCAGCCTCCCTGCCCACCTGTCGCTGCCAACAGGTGGGCAGCGTACGCGCGCCCTCATAGGTTTGCTCGATTTGAGCCGTTCTTGCGGAAGCTGTGCCCCCATGTCTCTCACCGGGGCCAATTAACCCTTCGCAGTGAAGAGACCCCGCTACTAAGCGCTTTCCGTGATGCCGCGGAATCTGTGGGGGAGGGGCGAGAGAACAACCATGGCATGCAGAGGGGGGTCTTGGGGTCTCCTGAATGCTCATGCCGGCCGAGAGGTCGTGCCCCTTCCTTACCTGGGGTTAATTCATGTCTTGAGCCGCAAACTGCAGGAGAGACGGGAGGAGCACTCCAGGCAAGAGATTGGCGATGTAACGGCAGAGAGAGGGGGAAGGCGGGAGGGGTGGCTGAGGAGGAGGAGGAGGAGGAACGGGGGAGCGAGAGGGAAGCATGAAATGGAAAGGAGAGAGTGAGGCGACTGCTCAGCCCGGCGCCTGCCACGCAGCCCACGGCGCGGCGGCGGCATGGCCACACGTGCTGGGCAGCAGAGGTCGCACACATGTACACAGTCCAGGGAGGGGGCACGGGGGCCGCCGCGAAACGGAGCTAAGCGAGGGCAGTCAAGGAGCCCCTCGTTTGGAGTAATTAACTGCGAAAGAAACAGCTGCCAGCCAGCCAATCTAGGTCAGGCCAGTGCTGCGGGTTCATGTACCTGCTGTTGTGGCATCTCAGCAGGGGAGTATCCAGCATTGCAAGAGTGTGGTGGGGTGGGGGCGAGCTACCAAAAACGTCCTGCTACTTTCCTCCCAAATGCATGTGGTCTCATTCGCGCCCACAAACGCCCACAGCTGCTCCAGTCTGTTTTTTGGTGACATTAGTGGCAGATGGCCTTTTAACATATAACAAAACAAAACTGCAGAATCTTTACAGATGCAGGGAACTCATATATCAGAGCTCTGTCCACGCGCGCTGGGGCAAAATACATGCAAACCTCCTCATATGCATATGGTTTGCACCAACAGAAGTGACTTCACAGAAAAGAACATTGCAAGGAGCATCACCAGTCTTTGATACGTGGAGGCACCATGGAAGTGACTTTAGAATAAGGTGCCATAAGTAAGCCAAGTGGCAAATAACTAAATTGCACTATTGTTATGTATGGAGCAACTGTATAGTCAGGCTTTTTTTTTTAAATAACAGCATGATATATTAAAATAAGCTCTGAAGTACATCACTTACAGAGCTGCAGACAAGACAAAGTGGCCATGATTCATGGAATTATTTGTGTGTAAAACAGGGATTTGCGTGCCATTCTGTGCACAAATCCCTGTTTGACAAATGGTAATTTGCAGGCAAAATGGCACGCAAATCCCCGTTTTACACGCAAATATGAATCAGGGCAGTGTGATTAAATGATCTGCCCAGGATCACACACTTTGGTTAAATGGTGAAATGGACAATTTAAGCAACTGAGCACATCTTCGCAGGTTTAGTTGATATAGATATTTATTAAGGTTTTATTTTGTATTTCATGTGCTTAAATAATACCTTATTTATAGCAATGCCTTGTAAGCAAAGCACATTACATAATAATAAATTAGCCTTCATAATTAACATTACGCTATATACATTATCATCAAAATATGTTGACCAATAAAAAGATGCCTTTAGTTTTATTCTCAGAAATGTGGACCAAGACCTAGAAGCCTACGGTGCGAGTTGCACACCCATAATCCAGATCAAAGTCTAGAAAAACATTCAATTGTAGGTATTACTTTACTACCTTGTTCCGTTAATAATTAATCTATCGTGAATAACATTGCTCACACTGATACCTCGTGAACAAAAAAACAGCTGAGTTTTATTTTATTAAAGACTCCACTCAGCATCCTGTGCCAAAAATGCTAAAACTGCTAATGCATTTCGGACAAATCATCCGTCATCAGGGCAAATAGCGGGTTTAGCTGGTACAACAAGAGCAGCATGCAACAAAGTGACACGCTTCTAAAATGTATCAGTAGCAAAAGATCTGTGTTCGGGAAAGCGTGGCCAATTGTAGCTCTGTCAACTCTCTCTCCTTCTATTGGTCCTCCCACCTCGGATCCTTTAGTTTTATTCTCCCCATCCTGCATGCAAAGTCACAATAGCATCATGCAGATTAATATGCGCCTAACAAATCCCCCTTGGGTAAAGCCATAGTCATTATTTCATAAAACCTACAGCATTATGCACCCTTCTCACTGCGGATCATCCCCTCCCATGCACATTTCTAATGGGACAAAAGTCCCTGCTAATAGTCTCCCCTCACTCCCATCAGTGTCTAATGGCTCACACTGAAATGCTCTGTTGACACATAGCAACGGGAGAGCTCCTCTGCTGCTGGAGCTCCTTGGGACATTGTCCTGGCAGCGGGACACGGACACCTTTCCCGTTCTGAAAGGGTAAGGTGTCCTGCTGCCAGGACAATGAGCGTGCTGAGCAGGAATTGCTCATCACACATTGTCCTCCTATCAGGACACCTTTGCCTTGGGCACCCTCATTGAGGTGTGGAGCGGAAGAGGTGTCCCACTGACCAAAGTCCTAGTCAGCCTCTCAAAAGAGCCTGTAGGGAGGCAGCTTGCCCTCCCTGCCCCCCCCCTCTCGGTACGCCACTGCATCTCACTCATACGAACATGGTGGAGAGTTCTGTCACATCCATTAGCACCCAAAACATTCCAAGGCGGGGTGAGGACGAGCAAACACCCACAGTACCCGCTATACACACCACGGTACGCCTTTCTCGTTCCTGCTCATGTTTATCAGTGTGGTTGAATTTGTGCATAATCCACAGATTTATTTTGAGGAGCATGTGAGTATTTCGTTTTTGGTCTCTTTGATGGACAGTCACGAGACTTCCTGGAGTTTGGAAAGTCTTGGCCTGCTTTAAACACAATATGCGAAGGAGGGTGAACACCCCACTTGTGCGGCAACTCACTTACATTACTGGTTCAGTATCAGCTTGGGGGGCGGGAGGGGGGCTTGTGTCAAGTGACCAGGATTCAAAGTCAGTCAATCACATTTCTGATGATGCAGATCAACGGCTCTGCCTAGGATAACACATACTGCTCTCCTACACACACTCCTCCCAATAACCGCAGCAAAGTCTGTGGATCCCCCACCAGGCTTGGGAATGACACACCGTAATAGTGGCCTGGGACTCCAGTGGCAGATTTAAGGCAAAGGGCCCCCTGGTGGGGGCGGGTGGGGTCCTGGAGGCAGAGCCTAGAGTAGGTGAAGGTGCGCAGTGATGAACATTAGGGACATTCTGTGTTATGGGGTCTGACTCTAGCTGGAGACAGCTGGGGCTCCTTGCCAGGTTTTGCTGTCAAAGGAGGTAACATTGAAAGTTCAAGCATGAAGCAAATGTTGGAAATTCTAGGGTTCATTACAGGAGGTGATATCACAGGATAATTCCTACAGCATGCAGATACATTTTGTGCATGACCACAGTGTTCTTACCCCACACTATTGAAACGTCATTGAACATCACAGACGAGGAGTGCAGCATTTAATCTAAAAACATACCAGGGGTTAACTATTTTTGTGTTTGTGCAGCTTGTGGCACTTGAAAAACCCCTTAACTTCAACCCATCACCTCCATATCTCCTGCAGATCCAAAGGGCCCTGCTGCAGAGCAGTGAATGGAAATGGAGGGGGAATACGGGCAGGATAGTGAGGGAGAAAAGCAGAGAAGGAGCAGCTAACATGGACACTGATGGGATGGGCAAGTGGAGAATAAAGGAGGGCAGAACCGTGAGGGAAGGCAGGAGATAAGGTGAGTGAAGGGGGTCAAGTGAGAGCAAAAGAGTGAATGAGTACAGAGAATGACAGAGGGCAGGAGAATGGGCAATAATTAATGAGGCACAATAGTGAGGGGAAATGCAGGGCAAAAAGGATAAAAGGGAGGGGAAATGTGGAGCAGGAGTTCAGGAGTGTAAGGAGAATGGGGAATGAAGGTGGTCTAAAGAGTCAGGGAGAAATGAAGAGTGAGGAAGGGCAGGAGAAAAGGGATAGAAGGGAGGCAAGTGAGTGGGAATGGAGGCCCAGCAACGTAAAGGCAACTAGTGTGTGACGTGGGTAAAAGATGGAGGGAGCATTTGAGTGAAGGGAAGGCCGAGGAGTGTGCAAATAGCAGTAACATGAGAAAGAGAGCAGGATATTTATAAAAAAAGAACCTTTGGCAAAAATGGAGAACTAAAAAGACGAGAGGATTAAGGGAATAAGCTCAACACAGGGGACAACGTAGTGGGCAAAAAGAGGAGAGGGGAGTAAGAGAAAAGGAAAGAGTGAACATTGCTAGTAAGGATAAAAGAGGACAAAATAAAAACAATGCTGTATGGGAGAAAAGGAAGCAGTAGGGGAAGGAGTGAAAGTTGAGCGTATTTGTGATGTGATGTAGGCAGGTGCTTGTCCTCGCTCCCCACCGATACGCAGTCACAAGTGCAATAGGTTAAAGAACAGGGAAACAATTAAAATGCAGCCACTTAAATAAGGTTGTATTGAAATGGACCAAAAAGATTCACATGGGTGACGAAAATTCCCTTTGTGTGAGTTCTCCTTGTTCGCCTCATACCAAGTCTGCAGCTTTCAAGCCAAGATAAAACGCAAGGTCAGGAACAGAGCTGGGGGAGTCTGTATGGTGTCCAACCGCACCACATTTTGTGGGACAGTCCCAATTCCATAGCCAGTTTGGGACAGGAATAAGCCCTGACTTTTCTCCTCTGAAGCAGGATCAGCTGTCCAAAGTCTTCCCAGCTCACACTTTATTGTGTGACAGTTAAAAGCACAGGGAAGCACAGGGACTTTCCAACTGCTCCCCCAGCGCTCCCAGGTTCAGCTTTGTGTCAACCTAGCATTTCAAGAAACAGATTAGAGATGGATGACTCTGAAACAGGGGCACCGGGCAAGGTCTGTTGTCCCTTACAAGGTGTAAATGGTGGCTGATAATAAATGGGATGGCAGTATAATGCTGCATGCTGTGTGAAATATTGGCTCAAGCAGATTACCTTATATTGCATTCTCTTTCATTGTGAATATGTTCTTTAAAACCAGATGAGATTGTTTTTAGGTCAATGTACCTTTGCATGCTGCTGCTTCTGCAATCTCGCATTCAGGGTGGCAAAAATAAAGCTATACATGTCTTTTTGCTTGACCTATTTCTAGCTTAAATGACAGCCAGGGTCCAAATACGAATTTCATCACTTTAATGACATGTTTGATCCTAGGCAAATAATGTAATCTCACTGTGCCTGATCTGCTGATATTGGATATACCCAGAAGTAATTCAGTTTGCAATGTTTGCTGTGATGAAAAACCCTTGTAGTTCACTAAACTATTGAGTTGTTGCATATTAATAATAGTGACTATTCGTATATCACAAACCACATTATTCTCTTGGGATACACATGCACGCTTCTTTTAATGTCTTTACCAATGGTTTTCTAGAGTATTGAAGACTGATGTCACTGCTTGTAATGTTATTTTCTGTGATGTCCCTTCTGATCATGTCAATCCATATCATGCAAATGAGGGCTCTACATATCTTTTGCTGGACACGTCCGGAAGACAAATCGAACATGTCAGTGCCTTGTATGCCTTACAGTCCCAGAGTGTTGTGATTTCGTTGTGCTGTGTATGTGTTCAAGAGCCTCTGTGAGGGGGGGAGACTCAAGCAGCTGCCCCTATTTTGGCAGTCTTACTACACAGTAACATCTTTCTTTCATGGCATTAAATTTGCACTTTGTCTTGTGTGCATGTTACAGGCTGCCCTTTGCTGGCTGCTGTCACTTTACCTGGAGTCTTCACATGTGTGCTTTGCAGCAGGTTACAGATGGACTTTGATAGCATCCAGCAGTGTTATCCCCTCTATGCCTTTAACTCTGGAGTCATCTGCATTAGCATCTTGCTAACAGAGCAATTACTAAGTTTTCGGTGGCTGTTTAGTTTCAGTTCTCCTATGGCTGCCTGCCCCCAAAGACCATTCCATTGTATCCATTCTTATTTAAGCCACCCAAGGGTGCCACAGACTCTGTCCACCCCCCTAACTCTAAGCAAGAGGGGACCAATCATATTGAAATTGGCTCCCACGAGCCCTGACAAATGTTCAGCCGGGATAACGCTCTTTGTTATTCCACTGTGTCTGACTGCCAGCATGTGGGGAGGAGGGCATGTGTGTTGTGGCTGATTAAAATAGATTGGGAAGGTGGAGACTAGGACACCTGAGGGCCTGCACAAACTTTGGCTGTCATCCGAGTGCCAAGTCCGCCTCTGCTGGACTCTTGTTCAGTACACATGGCCACATGTAATGTAACTGTGATTATGCAGTGCCACTCTGTGGCGTTACAGCACTGTCATCATTGACATTAATCAACGTTGCAAACTACAAAAACCTACCTGGGGATGTGATAGGATTACAGGGAACCTCTAGGTATACGTTCCATTATTGTTTGGAAGGTGATTGGGTCTCTATCATCAGGTGGGGTAACTTATCCCTCCTCTAGTACAGGTCACTACGAACGTCATCAAATACACAACGTCCCATTGATTATACAAACTATAGGGCTCTTCTATGTGTCCCTCTATTGTTAGTTGGCACTCTTGTACCCCCCCCCCCCGAAATATTCCACCTATGCAAGCAGCACATAGGCTAAAATCCAGGGGCTGGTGGGCTGGTCATAACCATAGCTTCCCACCAATTAGCCTGTCGTCAATCATTACTCTTACAGTCTGCCATTCAATGAAGGCTTTGAGCTTGGCATTGGACATTTTCTCTGTGCCTGAAAATAAGAGGGAGTATAGGCATACTCTGTCTCTTAGTTTCTCTACAGCTCAACTCAGTATCTATTTTCATCCATCCACGTGACTGCAGACCATGTTTCAGAGTCTTTCTGCATTTAAAATACTATCAAATGATGAACCTATGACGTTAATGTTCTCACTCCTCATCCAAGACAGGACTTTGTTCTTTTCACATGTTCTGTAACTACTGCATAACCATTCAGGTTCACGGTGGCCTTGAGTTTCTGGTGCTGGGCCAGCCAAGCCTCCCTTCAATTCACTTCTGAATGTCAATTGCTTTTCCAACTGCGACACTCTAAAAGCCTTTCTTTTCACTGGATCTAGCTCTGCTAAAAATGCATTGTGGAATCATCCATAGTCCATATATTCCTAAGCATATACGTTGGCACATCGCCACAATCTTTTCACTACATAGCCAGCCTTTAAGAATACTTTGCCTACTTGCATTAGTACATCTGTACACTTCTAAAATGACTTTATATCTTCTTCATTATTTCTTTAGCATAAGCATCTTCATCTCGATCCCAAAATGTTGCTCATATTTAACACCTCCTTCTTTGTTTCTATAGAATGTCTGTATTCTTCAGCCTCTTCTTCTGAGTGTGTCAGTTCTGCTCTGTATGATGTCAACAGGCTTCTCTTTTGCTCAGTTTTCATACTTCCTCCGGGATTTCATTCAAATGAACATAATATTGTCACAATTGCTTGTATGGCTTCCTCAATTGGAATATTACTTCCAAGATCCTTTTCGGTATCAGTATTTTCATCGGTACTGCACGTGTCTCATACTCTGGCTTCCAACATATAGGCAGCATGGGGGAGGATATTTGGGTGGGGGTACTTGGCTCCACCTCTACACTCCCCCCTCTGGGCGATTCATCATCCACTCTCTCATCAATGTTCACATCTAGACATCCTTATCTGAAGAAATGCTTCTTTGGGACCCATCTCTTTATAACTCCTTTCAGGCCTCCTGTTCTGTTCACATGCTCATCTGTATTCCAAGACATAAGCATGCATTGTCCATTTGGACTGCAATAGCTCCATTTCTCCACATAGTTCTTGTGGTTCTTTGGGTACAGGAACTTGGCTCCCTCAGGTGCATGAATGATGGCCTTCACATAGTCTTTGATTTCTTCATCTGTTTGCTCTTTAGTCGTCCATCCTGATTCAACATCAATCGTAATCTTCATTCCTACTGACGTCTTTGCAGTCTTCTTGCATTGTGTAAAATTGCCCTAATCACACAAAATCCAAGCAACACAATCACTATTAGGGCTCCAGGGAACTTGAACATACCTGCCATCCATTGTTGAACCCACAAGAAGATTGATCCAAACCAATTGTCATCAGCAATGTCTTCTACTTCGTCTATCATCTGGGCGTGTAACTTTGTCAGCATCATTATGGCCTCTGTCAAGGTGCCATTCTCGTCATCATGAGAAGGTATAAATGTGCAACATGATTCTCAAATTTTGGCACAAACACGTCCATCCCTAGCTGTAATCATGCCCAAGACATATCTATTCTGAAGAGTCAACAGTCGTATGGCTTTCAGCCCTTCCTTGATAGAATTTAATCACTTTATAGAAGTGTTAATCGTCTGCAACAATTACCATCTGGTTATTTGTAACCACTTAGTATTTGCATCTTTCTGGATCCTGGGCATGAAGATTATCATGAATATCGATGAAGTCTTGCTGTACAATCTGTACTCATATGGGATAGAGTCAACAGCTTCAATTGACTTGGCTGAGAAATAATTCTCTCTCTTCATTTGATTAAGTAGTTCAGCTGATCTCTTCTTCCTCAGGTGAGCAACTGCTTTTGGAAATTCACCAACATTCATCTCACTTTTAGGAATTACCAATGCTGGAACATGGACGTTTACCATAGAACATAGTCCTCCGCAATCTCTGGGCAGCTTCATGTAAGCTCTGGATCCACAAGCCCAGTAGTGATCCATTATCACTACTGTTCCAATGCTCATTCCTGGCACATCAAAGATTCAACCACAATTCTGATTCTCTCCAAGTTTTCTCGTGCCGTTGTTTCGGAAACACAGTTTTGCATTCTCTAGAGGCACTATCTGCAATGGACCTCCTTTGTCTTCGACCCATGTCAGTAGTTTAGCAAGTCTAGGCCAGAACGGTTTGCATTCATTTTCCACAATGTCAATGGTTGATTTGTAGCGGCCCATTACTACACATTCTCTGCAGATAATCACTCCTTCTTCCCATCTGTCTGGAGAAAGTACTGACCCCCCTGTGTTTTTCCATCTTCAAATTTCTTCTACAGATTTTCCTGGACTCTGAAGTCTTCTGTTCACTTCCCATCTGATTCCAGCCCATTTCACTCCAGGCTGTTCGTATCTCATCACATGATTTCTAGTGTGGGCTCTTGCTCTTGTCTTCGTGTCTTGAACATAATCATCATCGTCTAGCTCTGTCCATTCTGTTGCCCATACTAAGGAAGCCGTTCGGGCCATGAACTGACCTCTTGTTCGGCAGAGTGCAATGTGTGATAGACAGTGTGCTGTCTGCACATCTATTTCAATGGCTATGAATATCTTAGAACTGCCCATACTATAAAGCAGGAGTGCACATACATAGCGTTCCTCCTCAGAGGTGTGTTTGCCCTCTTCTTTCATATGCTGATACCACATATTGTTACCCAAGTGTGCTGTACTATCTACATAGTCATTTAAATCATGATCATCCTCCTTTGCACTTCTCTTCGGTCTCTTCCTTGCATCAGGAGCTCTTATAATCATCTCATGAAGTATGTCAGCATAATTCCTTCTTACTGGGGTAATCATTGGGACATTGGTCAGTGAAATCAGTGTCGTTAGATGTGCTACTGGTGTAGGGACAATCACAAATGGCCTTGGCGGTCTTACACTCTTCATAGCTGTACCTTCCTGCTGCATATGAAGATATACAGGAATTACTGCTCTCTTTGGATCGATATAGTAAACAATATGTAGCGCAAGGGAGAGAAGAATAACAATGAACATGAAACATGTATATATTATGTAGCAATATGTCAATTTTTTACAGCAATAGCTTATTGCATTTCGTGGTGCTCTCTCATTGTTTGCTATATTGTTGTTAGTATCAATGTTGCCCATATTGCCTGAAACTACTTTTAAGGAAGGAAAAAAAAATTAATCAGACAATCTCATAACATTTTCTGGCAACTGTTGGATCTGCTCCACAAGCTGCACAAGCAGCTGGCTAGTTGCAGGACGATTGATAGGATTCCGAATGAATGCAAAAGTGTTTTCTTTGCACCAAATAAGATAAGGATGAGTTCCAAGCAAATAGTAAAAGATCAAAGCCAGTAGATTGTGAAGGTCATCACTGGACAGCACTATCCGTACATTCAACAAAATGTTCAGGCAGCAAGCAAATCTGCTCACAAATTTCACTTGTCAGCCAATTTATCATATGTCAATTCCTGGGATCCCTCAGAAATACCCAAGTATTGGTTATTGTCCACCAAGATAAGGATGCTCTTCAATCAAGAAATAAAAGACCATTCCAAGCAGTTTGTGTATGTCCTCATCAGACACGACCATCTGCACTTTCTGTACTATACCTAGCTAACTGGAGGATTTGCTCAATTATAGCTGTGAGTAGCCTCCTCACTATTGGACCTTTTTAGGACCTTGCAAGAACACGTGAATGTCAACAGTTCTCAAGACCAGCGCAGGATATGCACAAAGAATCAAGAGGAAAACAGTAAAAATGATCTGATTAATGTTGCCATTAGGCATTACCATAGGTGCCTCCAAAGAGAAACTTAGTGAGAAAGGAATCAGGGAAATGCTCCCTTTTCCAGTCATCAAAGATGAACTCTAGATCTGGCATTTTCCTTCTTCTGGATCTCAATGCTTCACAGTCCAATGTTTAGCAAACTCCTGTGGCTCAAGAACAATAGCTTTTTTTCACTCCTTGCATATCAGCTACAAAGAGTGTCTCGAAAGAACCACAGTCCAATGTACTCTTTATCTGTCTACCGGACAGTCTCTGCGCCCTCCTTCCTCGTCATTGATCTAGTCTGCATGTCCTGAACTTTTTCTCTCTGGCTTGCTTCTCAATGGGGTGGGGGTTCTCTCCAGCATAGACTTTCACGTCTCCCAGGTACAACCAAGCGTGTCTCCCTAGGACCTTAACTGCCGATGGAGGTACGTCCTCTACTATGAAAAGACCGTTAAATCTGGGTTGGTGATATCTGGGGTAAAGTCCCTTATCAAAACTTGATCCCCGGGAAACAATTTTGGCAATAATAGTTCTTTAGTTCCGGTTGCTTTATGGTCTTCATCTGTGTTCTGAGCCCAATACCCCGTACGCTTGACTTGGTCTAAAATGACAGAGATACTTGTAGTCATACATGTTAAGTAGGCACGTAACTCATCTCCTAACAATTCCGCTCTTGTCTGGGCAGCACTTCTAGCCCTCGATGGAGGAGTTAGAGGCGTTCTCATTCACCTCCTCATTACTAGTTCATGGGGCATGAGGTGATGGTCAGAGCCTGGTTGATTCCTCAGTGCATATAAAGCAAGAGGCAGGCAATGCAGCCACCCTTTTTTCAATGTTAACGTTAGCTTAGCTATCCTTTCCTTGATCAGACCATTGTGTTTCTCACATATCCCATTAGCTTGCGGGTGATAAACAGAAGAAAACATATGTTTTATGCTGAGCAATACGTTAATTTGGTCGAACGCTTCAGTCACAAAATGTGGGCCATTATCTGATCTCAACACCTCACTATTTCCCATCTAGGAAATACTTCTCAGACTAAAAACCTTGCAGCGCAAGTGGCTCTGGTTGTGTGCATGGATCAGCCTCGATCCACCTAGAAAAGGGGCACACCACCACTATCAGATATCTATAACCATTACAAATTTGCAGCATGTTAACATGGCCAGTATGTAAATGCTGAAAAGGACCATTTGGTCAAGGTCTGACTCCTCTGACTGTTTGCAGTATGTGCCCAGCAGTAAACATTTGACATACGATGCAATTTACTACATAAAAAGCAATGTGTTCAAACAAATTCAGTACAAACAAATCCTCTGCAATAGTTGCTGCAACGCTTTCCCTAGTGACATGTGCAGGGTAGTGTAGCTGTTCCAATGCCACCCTTAATATGGCTACAGGCATCACTGGTTTACCAGTGCTTTCCTGTCACCACAGTGAGTTTGAAGGGGATAAAGAATACCCCCCCTCTGTGTCCACAGGTCTTTCTCATCCTGTGGGGCTCCACCTTGAACTTGCATCAATCGTGTCTTTGATAAATTATTAAAGCTTTCATTTACAATCATCATCACCACCATTCTTTCATTCACATCAAAACTCATTATGTCAGGTGAATATGCAACTCTTTTTGCTTCTTCATCTGCGACTTGATTTCCACATGAAATAAAGTCTACTCTCTTAGTGTGCGCTGTGCACTTGACTATCGCAATGGCTACTGGGAGTTGCAGTGCCTTAATAAGTCTGTCCAATAAAGCAGCGTGTTGTACTGGAGTGCTGTCCGCTCGGAGGTAGCCTCTCCTTTTCCAACTTGCTAATCCTGTGTGCACTGTTGACGGAACATAGGCGCAGTAACTGTACACAGTTACTTCCTGGTCTGTGTGTTTCTCGAGCGTGACAATCAGTGGCACTAATTCTGCAGCATGTGCTGAAAAGTGTGACAGTAGTTGTGCACTTTTCATTAGTTCAAATTCCCCATTAGCCTTGTGCCTTACCACAGCAGTACCTGAATATCTTTGCCCATCAGTATGATCAATCCTTGAAGAACCATCAATAAAGAGAATCTCCCCATCTGTCAAAGCATTTTCTTTCACTCGCAGGATCTCATCATAGAATTCCTCGTATTTCGAACAATCATGTAAATGCTCGTCATCTGCCAGTGGTTCAGCTACAAACGTGGTATGATTTACTGTTTCACATCTTACTATTTTAATCGCTGGATTCAATATAACTACCTCATAAGAAGAAGTTCTTTGAGACATCAGTGTACCTTTCGCTTTTTTCCAAAACAGCAAATAACGCATGCTCAAGAAACAATGTCATGGAGCGCCCCATCACTATGCTAGAAGACTCAGCAATAGCAAACGCGGCTGCTGCCTAAGAGTGTTGGCAAGGGAAGTGAGCTCTCATTACTGGGCCCAGAATTCCACTGTAATATGCTAAGGGCTTATACCCCAATGTAGTTCTCTGCGTGAGTACCGCCGTCATAACTGTTCCATTCATGTGCGAGAATAAAAATAATTCCTCAGTATAATTAGGAATCCCTAAGACTTGAGCTGTGCCAATTGCCTTTTTTGACTCATCAAATCCTTCTTCCATTTCCTCAGTCCATACAATCTTTCCCTGGCTCTGCTGTGCCTTTTTTCAGGGCCTGCAACAACGGCCTTGTGTATGAACTATAACCAAATACCCATGCCCTTACATAATTGCACAGACCCAGAAATTGCTGCATGCACATTGTTGTGTGTGGTTTTGCCATTTTCAAAATTGCCTCAGCCCTTTCAGGTGTGACTTTCTTTCCTTCATGCAAAATTAACTGACCTATCTATAACACTACTTCTTGGCAATACTGCAATTTTTCTTTGTCCACTTTGTATCCTTTCTCGGCTAAAATAATCATTAGCTGAACTTAGTCATATCTGCACTCTTCCTCTGACATGCTGCAGACCAAAATATCAACAACATATTGCAAAACAACACTCTGCAAATCAATATTGCTTAAGTCCATCTGAAGGACTCTATTGATAATCGATGGAGACTCACAATACCCTTGGGGTAATCTTGTGCTTTTCAACTTCGTCTGATGAAACGTAAATTACTTCAGATCCTGAGAATCTTCATGCAGCGTGATTGAGAAAAACACATTTTTTAAGTCAATCACCATGAAATATCGTGCATCTGGGGGAATACTGCATAATATTGTCGCCGGATTAGGAACTAGAGGGAACTCAGCCTCTACAATCTGATTAATTGGGCACATATCTTGCACTAAATGCCACAACCCTCCCTTAGAGTTTATTACCGGATACACTGTGGAATTGTATGGTGACTCTGATGCCATTAAAATGCCTTGATCCATCATGGCGGATATTGTCTTAAAAATACCCTTGTCTGCCCCAAAACATGGGATACTGTTGTGCTCGAGGTAAAATTGCTCCTGGCTTCAGTTTAATCTTGACTTCTCTAACCATTTTTAGTAGGCCTATGTCATAAGGGCCCGTAGTCCATAAAGAAACTGGCCCTTTTGCCATGTCCTCATCCAAAAATGTTGGACGATGCCGCACTATCATCATCCTCTGTGGAATCTCGTGTCTTTCTGCCCTAACCAAGTATGTAATGCTCATCTTGAATACTACCTCATCATCAGATGGGTCCTCCTTAAATATGTCCACATCAGTGACATCAGTTAATCTGTAACCCTCTCCAATAGCAATTACTGTACTACATGGTCTACTGTTATCATCAAATCCTATAAGCATGGCCAAGACCCCTCAAACTACAGCTGCTTGTAACTCCAAGGGAAAAATCTGTCCTCCCTCTTCGTTCATGGGAATTTCTGGTCTAAAGAGAAATTCATCAGGTATTCTCATAGTATTACACACTAAACCAGGCAGCCATCTTAACAGAATGCGTACCCCATAATGAAAAACCTCTGGTTCTAACGGTACTCCTGGTATGGCTATCTGTCCTGTAAATGCCATAATACATTCACTCACATTTAAATAATGTATTCCTGGTGTTGAACACACTGTTCCTTCATCAGTAAAAGAAATCGGCATGTTTAACTTTGTCATTAAATCTAGACTCAGTATATTAACTGGTGTCTGTTTTGAATACAACAATGGGAGAGACATATCACATTCTCATATAGAGACTGGCCAGGTTTCTGTAAAAGGAACTCTATGTGTAGCTCCTGTGAAACCTTGAGCATTCATGGCATTACCCGATAAAAAAAATGTTCCCTCTCGTATACATGAGCGAGTTGCACCCGTGTCTATCAAAAAAGAAAAAGATTTGCCTCCTATCGTGACATCAACCATTGGTTCCGTGATAGTACTGAAAACATCAAGTCACCCAGGGAGCTATCCTATTGTGAGTACATAATTTTTCCTGTGTCCGTGAAAGGATTCCCACCCTCAATAGTGACACCCCCTATCCTAGGAGTCAGTATCTATCCTGTATTTGCACTCTGTTGTATCTGCATGGGTGCATGTTGCGACTGCCCTTGTGGCGGTTTCAATGGTGCTTGCTGTGGTTGTAATGCATGTTGCATTCTCAGCACTTGTACTTGATACACTGTTTGATTTTGGGCAAACCCGTCCCTACTTTGTGAGCTATATGCAGGCAGATAAGCGGTCCCCCCTCTTGAGAACTGCCCATTCTGCACATACCCTTGGCTCCCACATGTTCGTGCTATATGCCCTGTCATTCCACATGTCCAATATACAGGAGCAAGTCTTTTGACTTGTCCTCCCTGCATGCCCTGGTTATCGTTCTGCATAGGCTGAAACCCACCTTGGTTACTTTGAAAGTTTCCCTGATTATTCTGGAAGCCTCCTCTCCCGCAGAAGTTTCCCCTACCTCGTGCTATAAATCCATTCCCTCCTTGATTGACCTGCTTTTGGTTATTCACCTGCGGCATACCTCTTGCTTGCTGCGATCCTGACCCTTCTCCACTAGTTAACATTGCCCCTTCTATAGAACACTTCAATAATTGTTTCTGTACTAATTTAGCCTCCTCAATCTTCCTGCCATCGTCTCTCTTTTGATTTTTCTCCTGCAACAATCGGCAATGATGAGCTATGGTCAGCTGTATTTCTGGCCATGGTTTTGCTTCCATACCAACCAGTTTCTTAAGCTGTCTCTGCACCTTGTCTGGTAGCCCTTGACATAATATATGATAGAACAACGGTATAGATTTGTCCCACAGCGCGCACATTTCCAAGCTCCAATGCTCTTGGAAATTCTGAATGTAAACAAGCATATCCTCCTCTTCCTGCATATTACGTGCCATTATAGCGCCCATATCTGACGTATCAGGATATTGTATCCGAAGCACTTTCCAGACTGTCACTCTACAATTTTTAAACGGCACTCCATCATGAGCTATATTCTGGGCAGTCACACATGCGTATCCTGCTCTCAACCAAATGTCATCAGCTCTTTCCCCAAGTATAGCTGCTAGAAGACCCTTAATGTCCCCTATAGCTAGCGTATTGCCTCCTGTCATTTTCTCAAATGCATTGATTCATTTTCCGGCACCCGACGTCAAACTCGGGAGTTTACACCTTAGATTATCCTTATCCATTTGGTGCCATGGTATATATTGTGGTCTAACAATGGAAACTGTGAGATCCCAAAAATGCACTTGTCTCCCATCGTTTGTCTATCTATAGCAGGGACAATGGTTCCATACCGTCTTCTTCCCGGTAGTGACCTTAGCCTGCTCACATAAGGTGGTGAGACCCCCCTCACACTGTGGAATCGACCTTTAGGTTGAGCTGGCTGCGCCAGGGGCTCTGGCATCCTCGATTTAGTAAGGTCCAAATCTGACCATCTAACTTCCTGTCTGTTGGAGAACACCCTTCAGCACGACATGCACTAGCTTCCTCCTTCCCACTGAAGGTTTCTCTGTCGTCATCTGACATATCTTGTCCCCAACTAGTATGGCTTCCCTCTTTCTCATCTCTGTTTACCATTAGTTTGTCCAAAGACAAGGCTCTGTGCTCGAGGCTAAAAAACCTTTCTCTTTGCCTCGTGTCTGTGCACCTTCATATTGATAATTTTTTTCTTTATTTTTTTATTCACTTTTGGTCCTCATTTCATGATAAACCTTATCGATTTTTATTCCAGTGCTTCTTATATCAAAATTATCCTCTAGATCTGCTCTAGATGGCCGTGGCATTGGTTCATGTGTCAGGAAGAATTATTCTATGTCCTCCCATGCTACTATTGGTTTCGGTTCTAATAACTCGTTTTCAATGCGATCAATGTCGCTTGCCCTTTGCCTTCTCTTTCGTTCCATCTCCTCATGAAACTCTCTTTGTTTCTTTGCTTCCTGACTGACTCTTTCCTCTTCTTGTCTTTTCACCTCTCTTCTCTCATTTGCCCTATGCACTTCTTCATCTCTGCGTCTTTGCATTCTTTTATCTCTTAATTTCTGTTCCCCCTCTTCTTCACTTTTCTAGCATTATCTCGTTCTTCAATTGCTCTTTGCCTGTTATCATATTTTCTTTGCTCTTCTGCTCTTTCCTCTTTTCTTAAATGTTCATCTTGATACAGTTGTTCCCGTCTTCGTTCTTGTTCATCCTGATCTCTCTTTTGCCTTACTTCCTTGATGCTCTTCCCATCAAGTATGAACAATATCTGACCTCTGATCCACTTGTTCTGTATGAGCGCTACCTGGTCAACTTTGTCTTTCTCTCCTTTCCATCTCTTTATTTCTCTCTATATTTAGAGACACACCTGGTCGATCACTTCTCTCCTTGTCTCGTGGGACTTTAGGGATCACATCTCTTACTGGAGTCTTGCCTGGACCCTCGTCGCTGCTACATGCAGGCTACTTATATGTCGGGTTGCTATACCCTGTCGCTGCCTTCAGCACTCTTAAAAGATACAATCCTTCATCCTTCGGACTGTCGCCATTTACTTCAGGTGCAATAGAGGGAGCAGAAGGCTCAACACCCCCCTCTTTACAGTGATTAAGAAACCAGTCTTCAGTAGGCGGGTCTTCCCATTCCTCCTAGTACATCTTCCAAAGCTCTAAGCTAGCTAACCTTTTTTCTAACTTTGTTCCCGTGTATGCTGCATGTAAGTATGTCGTCATGTGTTGCAAAACTGCTTTAGTCGGTGATCCCCCTTGTGGCCATGGCATGAACATTTTATCTGCCATGCCCTTAACCCATTCTGCACTATAATGATTGAGCTTGAGCGCGTGTTTTGGCAACTGTCTGCACAAGTATATAAGTGGAGTGATATTCTCCATCATGACTTAGTCACAATCGACTGTCACTACTTACCGTTATTTTACACAAATAAATGCTTTCCAGAAAAATAATACAATATGAGTGTGTAAAAATCTTCCCAGCTCCAAGCCTCTATATCACGTTTCACTTCAATCTACCTATCCAATGATCATCAGTGGTCAACTAATAAATAAATAATTACATTTCAACTCTCAATATTTACCTTAGTCTATTTCTTCCTTGTTTCTCAATATTTAATTTCTTCACCACATACAACATTTACAATATATAAAAAGACAGACAAACTGACAGACTAGCCGGCCCACATAAATCTCTGTCAACACCCCTTGTGACTTTTATTCCTGCCCCTAATAATGACTCTGATCAGAATATTAACTGTCCTCTTTAATGATCCTTGATCGTTCGTAGCCTAGGTATGCCCACTTGGACTCTAGGTCAAGTGCCTTCTAAACTGCCTTGACGTAGGATTCCGGGCTTATCAAATAGATCGCTCCTCATCTATATGCCTTAAACTATGACGCTCTTCATCTTAACCATGATGCTCTTCGTCGTAAACCAAAAATAAAATACCCCAACCATCCCTCCGTTGCTCTTTCCCCATTATCACTCTTCCCCAATCAGTGCCCATTCAGTTTCCCACCTCACTCACCCTACTCACCATTTACTTTTTTTGAGTTCCACCCTCGGGATTGTCTCCTCCTCAACCAGCCTTTTCAGCCTTCGGTCTGCTCAGCTTCCTGTAGAAGTCGGGAGGGGGTTCCACTTGAAAACAAGGAACCGTCCCACCTATACTTGCATGCTTTCTTAACTAATGGGCTCTATCTACAGGGAGCTTCATGTTCCTCCAGCGAAATGGCAGAGGACATCTGATATTTCCGGGACCCCAAAGCTTACTACGTCAATGGATTTTTAACCATTATCTCTCTGCTACGACGTGAACTTGTCTTCCTACACCATCCCTTTAAGACGTGGTAACAATACTTTGAGGTAGATGGGGGATGAAGAATATACTCAAACATCAATAATCAAACTGACTCAGGAAGTTGGCAAAGTGCGTCTCTTTTAATATCAATTATCTAAAACAGGGAGTATAACAAACATCAGCAAACTCGCTCGATCTTCTCACTCAATGCATTTCATAAAAAAACATAATTTATATAAAATAAATGTGTCATCGTTGACGTCAATCTACGTTGCAAACTACAAAAACCTACTTGGGGATGTGATAGGATTACATGGAACCTCTAGGTATACGTTTCATAGTTGTTGGGAAGGTGATTGGGTCTTTATCATCAGGTCGGGCAACTAAGCCCTCCTCTAGTACAGGTCACTACGAACGTCATCAAATACACAACGTCACATTGGTTATACAAACTATAGGGCTCTCTAATACGTGTCCTTCTATTATTGGTTGGCACTCTTATAACACCCCGTAGTATTCCACCTATTCAACCAGCACGCAGGCTAACATCCAGGTGCTAGTGGGCTGGTCATAACCATAGCTTCCCACCAATTAGCCTGTCGTCAATCATCACTCTTGCAGTCTGCTAGACAATTAAGGCTTTGAAGTTGACCTTGGAAATGTTCTCGGTGCCTAAGAATAAGAGGGAGTATAGGCATACTCTATCTCTTAGTTTCTCTACAGCTCAACCCAGTATCTATTTTCATCCATCCACGTGACAGCAGACCATGTTTCACAGTCTTTCTGCATTTAAAATACTATTAAATGATGAACCTCCGACATTAATATTCTCACTCCTCATCCAAAACAGGACTTTGTTCTTTTCACACGTTCTGCAACAACTGAATGACCATTCAGGTTCACGGTGGACTTGAGTTTCTGGTGCTGGGCCAGCCAAGCCTCCCTTCAATTCACCTCTGAATGTCAATTGCTTTTCCAACTGCGACACTCTGAAAGCCTTTCTTTTCACTGGATCTAGCTCTGCTAAAAATGCATTGTGGAATCATCCATAGTCCATATATTCCTATGCATATCCGTTGACGCATTGCCGTGATCTACTCACTACATAGCCAGCCTTTAAGAATACTTTGTCTACTTGCGTTAATGAATCTGTACACTTGTAAAATGACTTGATATCTTCTTCATAATTTTTTTATCATAAGCATCTTCTTCTTGAGCCATGTTGCTCATCTTTAACACCTCCTCCTTTTTTCTATAGAATGTCTATATTCTTCAGCCTCTTCTTCTGAGTGCATCAGCTAGGCTCTGTATGACATCACCATTCTTCTCTTTTGCTCAGTTTTCATACTTCTTCCGAGATTTCCTAAAAATGGCCATCATATTGTCACAAATGCTTGTATGGCTTCCTCGATGGGAATCTTACTTCGAAGATCCTTTTCGGTATCAGTATTTTCACTGGTACTGCACGTGTCTCACACTCTGGCTCCCAACATATAGACAGCATGGGGGAGGAGCTTTGGCTGGGGGTACTTGGCTCCACCTCTACACCAAGGTATCCGATCAGGCATCACCCTTTAAGTAAAAGCAACCACTAGGAGACTGGGCGGTAGTACAGTGTGCCACAAATCTCATTCCCACTGGCTCTGCCCATACATTTCCAGTCTGACTGCTCCAAAATATGCCAATATTCCCATATATGAACTGTGACAAATCAACTTTCAGGGCACCGGTGGTCCAGGGATGAATATCGGTTTCTAATCCATCAATCAGCCCCACCCCTCTAGTACACCAGAAGGGATCCAAATAGATTAGAAACACAAGTCAATTATAAACCTCCTTGTCCAATTTTGGTAACGTGGACAGAATTGCAGGCTTATCTCCAAAAGGTCATGGATCGTTGGTTAGTTGCAACACAGCGAAAATACAATTATTACCCATGCTAAAGGGCACTGTCTAGTCAGGGCTGTATAACAATATCTACTTTAGTATTATCACAGCAGACAGTTCTAGCACACTATGAAATCCAACCCACCCTGTAAAGAAATGCAGAGGATAGACAGTTTCAAAAAAGGAAAAGGGATGAACTCTGGATACTGACAGGAGGGTAGTCAGTATAGTAATAATCGCAATAGTTCAAGGATACTTGGTTTCAACACAAAGGGAGCAATGGGTAATAAAATGTCACTAGCTGCCTTTGGAGAAGGACCAGGGGGAGAAAACCACAATGCACCTTGTGCTTGTAGAAGTCCTTGGTGCCCGACTGGGTCGAGTTGGTTTCAGGGCGCTTTGCAGCTTCTGCAACAGAGTTCAAGATGGGAGACAGCTGCGGGTATCAGGCGGCAGGCAGTTCAGCGAGCAAGGCCGGATGGACGGCTGCAGTCTGGCCTACATGGCGGCTCAGTGTTAGAAAATATTTGTCTCATTTCTGGTCAGCGTTTCTGAAGCACTGGTTGAGGTGTCTCGGGCGGCTTTAGTCACTGCGGTGTAACATCAGTCAGCAGTGCAGTCGGTTTTAGCTCGAGGGACGCAAATAACTCAAACAAATGTCCTTTCAGGCGGACGTTGGTAGATGCTTGTCGATGCACTCCTCCTAGCTTCTTCCCTGGTCTCGTATCATCCTTAAGGCAGACAGCCCAAAGCTGAGGAGAGTGTTGTAGGCAGCTACCTTGTCCTTGGTTTGGTTCAGAGGCTCTCTGGCACTTCCCAGCTAGGAAGCTTTCTGCAGTGTCTAGCAGGGCATGCTGTGTGCTGCCTGGGTACCGGTTCTGGAGCTGCTGGAGGGTCCTCTGCATTCGGTATCTCCTTCTATTCCCTGGGAGATGTTTAGGGGATGGATCTGGATTCCCTCTTGGAGGTCCTGACCGTCCTTCACTGGTGGAAGCTATAAGGCAGACTGTATCTTCAGCCAGGTTCTAATGGTGAGTTCTTCTTGTTGCTCCTTGCAAAGTCTTCAGATGATCTGCCCAAAAGAGGGGCTCAGCCCTCTTTTAAAGCCAAATGGGCCAGAGCGATTGGTGTATGCTAAAACTACATTAATGAACCAATCCTGGGTCCCCACCAACAATCTCCAGTATGCATGAGGTGATAACTAGAGTGGTCTGCAAAAGAAAAGATAAAGGGGTGAAAACATGTAATACTAAGTCCCACCTATCTTCCTGTCTGTTGTGGATCAAAGAGTCTCTCTAGTTAACAGAGCTCTCTGTGGTTCCTGATTAAAGCAACAGGTCTCCCTTGAAGGTGCAGGGTGGCCAGACTTTCTGGATTCTGCAAACCACATTCTTGATAATGAGTGGCAGGAGCTGGCTTCAGCTTGACATAGTGCATATCAAAGGTTGGTGGGTTTTCTGTCTCCTTTGTAAACCTCTGCAGCCAGGCCCGATGTGGGCCTATTTGAATAAAACTCTGATTAGTATGCAAAGCTGCCACCAGCAACAGAGGTAAACAACAGGACAGGGTGGATACATGAAGCCTTTGTTAGTTAATTAGGCTGGCCATGACAGGAGGAACGTTTTGGCCCTCCTCCTTCTGAGATGACAGGGAGTAATCCTGGCTGTCACATCCCAACTAAATATGACAGGGGGTCTAACCAGAGTACACAGGTTTAGGTGTATTTCATGCAGTGAGCATCATTCAATTTCATTTAAAATTTCAAAAAAGCCCAGCTGAGCGCACACCCATCGTGCGGATGGTTGGATTCCTCACATTAACATTCTCATGTTTGCTTTGCGCATAATGCAACTAATGATACATGCCATATCACTATAAAAAAAACATGTTCGAAGTGGCCGCACAATGTGGCCAGTCTAGACATGTAATGACACTTATCAAGCTTACTGTACAAGAGATGTCCAGTAAAAAATGTCAAGCCATGAAAGAAATGGCTAGACTGCAACCCCTGAGAGGCAGAGGAAGGGCAGGAGCCCATCCTACCCGCCTTCCTATGAACGCCGTGCTGATTGATCTACGACGACAGAGATCACAAGGTAGCTGCTCATTGCTACATTGTATATGTCTGTGCCCATGTGCACGCTCTGTTCAGTGCTCCTTAATGCACATGCCTGCTGAATTTGAGCTTAATCCGTGATAATAACTTCGCAATCACCAGAGCCGACACGAGGCTTGCCTTAAAATGGCCGCCGGTGTGTGTGTTTACTATGGTTGCTAAGCAACCCATTGCAGCCGATGCTGCTTCGTGCCGATTGGAGGATTCACCCTACTTCGTCCCTGGCCCTTTCCGAAAAGGCATGAGCCTTACCTCAACCTAATTTTGCATTTAGTTGTAAGTCAAACCTGAGTGAAATTTTGCATTTAGCTGAAAGTCGAACCTGAGGGAAATTTTGCATTTAGCTGAAACCTGATTTAATTTTGCATTTAGTTGTAAGTCAAACCTGAGTGAAATTTTGCATTTAGCTGAAAGTCAAACCTGAGTGAAATTTTGCATTTAGCTGAAACCTGATTTAATTTTGCATTTAGTTGTAAGTCGAACCTGAGTGAAATTTTGCATTTAGCTGAAACCTGATTTAATTTTGCATTTAGTTGAAAGTCAAACCTGAGTGAAATTTTGCATCCAACTTTGGCCACTGATTGTAACCTGCTAGCCCAGTGACTGCTAAATTCTGCTTGACTTGCTTACTCCTGCCTCTGCCTTCTCCCTTTCCCAAACATGACTCTTTCTGTTTCTCCCATCTGTTCCAACTGCTTCTCTATCAACTATCCTTCCCTTCTCACTATGTCTGGAAAAAATACATTTTAAAAGGATATCATGGCATCCAACCCTGGTCTCCCTATCGCTGATACCTATACTAGCGCTTCTTTCAGACAGACCCTCACTGACATCCTCTATGTTGTTCCTTCGCCTGATCTATGGACCGCCCATATGATCTCTGTGCTCTGTCCTGTCTCCTCTTCTCCCATAAATGGTAGCACTCGCTGGGATGTCCTCATGGCTTTCTTCGACTCCTCCAAAGTCATCCTTAATGTCTACCTAAATGGCACAGTCATGGTCCAAGGTCCTCAGGCAAATCTCCTCCTCTTTGACAGACGTTTCCCTTGCCTAATCAACTTCCTCTCATCTCCAGCTGTCCCTTCTTCTCACTCCTTGGCTACCTTGCCCACTTTTTCCTCCTCCTCTGCCACTCTTCAGGCTACCTCCACAGCTCCGCAGGGCGTACCTCTGATTGTACCCCTCCCCGGAAGATCTTTAAGGCCGGCAACCTTCTTCATCTTGCCACTCTCAACTGTCGCCCTGCTGTCAAACACTCCTCTGACATCTGTCGCCTCCTCGAAGAACTGGACCTTGATATCCTCGGTTTTACAGAGACATGGTTCACGGACAGCTCTGTCACAAGCTTTGACACTCTACTCCCTGATGGCTAAAAGATCCTCTCCACACCCAGATCCACCCGACCTGGAGGAGGCGTAGCCCTTATCTTTCCCAAGTGGATTCCTACCACTATCATTCCCACTCAGACTTACTCCTCTTTTGAATGCCTTGTCTGCAGGCTCTCAATCTCTCCTAACCACTCTCTTACTGTTGCTACTCTCTACTGTCCCCCAGGCAAATTACCTCTTTTCTCTCTGAATGGGCTGACCTTTCCTCCTCCCTCCTGGCCTCAACCACTCAACTCCTCCTCCTTGGTGACCTGAACATCCACCTTTATTCCCCCTGTCCCTCATCTCTGCTCTTTCACAACCTTTGCGATTCCCTATCCCTCTCTATCCTCCCCTCTGGCCCGACACATTCTGTTGGACCCACACTTGATGTCATGATCTCCCCTGGTCTCCCCCTCTCTATCTCTCTGACCACTCCTCTCTCCTGGAGTGACCACTGCCTTCTCTCCTCCCATCTCTCACTCTCTTCCCCCCAAGCTAACCCCACCCCAACACTGCCACTTACTTTCTCGGACATCAGACCTATGAAGCGTGTGTCAATTGAGGCTTTCGCTGCCACCTTCTCTCCCCCTCCTCCTCCTCTGGGTGACACACACCCTGACACAACCCTGTCCCTTCTCTATTCTTCTATCTCTGATACTCTTGATGCTCTTGCCCCTGTCACGAGGATCCGCTTGAAGTCCAAAGCCAAGTGTAATTCCTGGTATGACTCCGACCTAGCTACACTTAAACGTACGTGTAGGGCGGCTGAGAGGAAATGGAGGGCTTCTGGTTCATCCTCTGACAAACTTGCCTGTCGCCTGCTCCAAAGGCAATCCCGACTCTTTGTCTGCACTAAGAAGAGAGCCCACTTTCAAGCCCGTGTCTCCGCGGCTTCTAACAACTCGGCTGAACTCTTTAAAATTTGCAAGGAGCTTGCCAACCCTGCGGCAGTCTCCACCCCTCCTCTTGCCTCCCAGGCTCTCTGTAATGCCCTTGCCTCGCACTTTATCTCAAAAACCCAGGACATCCTGCCCACCTTCTCCTCCCCTGCCCCTCCTATTCCCTCTCAGTCTGTGCTTGCAGAACCCCATTTAACCACCCCCCCACCATCCTTCTCTTCCTTTCCTATTTTCTCCCCGGATGAGGTAGCTGGACAAGTCCGATCTATGAAAGCCTTGTCAAAACAGGTTCATCTCTGTTCCTCTAAAACCATCAAGGACCACATTGACACCCTCGCTCTGGCCCTTGCTGATTTCTGCAACCACTCCTTTGCCTCAAGATCCTTCCCCTCCCCTCTGAAGCACTCCCTTGAGCACCCGCTTCTCAAGAAACCCACAGCTGATCTTTCCTGTCCGGCTATCGTCCAATTTCCATTAAACCCTTTCTGGCCAAACACCTGGAAAAGCTGGCCATCTCTCAGCTTAACCTTCATTCAAATTTGTTGGCTGTCTCCATGACCACCAGTCTGGCTTCAGAGCGGCCAGAAGCATGGAAACTGCTCTCTTGAACACCCGTGAAGATCTGGTCTCCAACCTGGACTCTAACATTCCCTCTGTCCTCATCCTTCTTGATCTCTCTTCTGCCTTCGACACGGTCAAACACACCATCCTGCTCAACCGTCTCCGTGATAACCTGGGTATCACTGATCAGGCTCTGGCCTGGCTGACCTCCTTCCTCTCGGATCGACCCTCCCAGGTCCAACTGGGGTCCTTCCTATCATCTATCTTCCTCTCTACCTATGGGGTTCCCCAGGGGTCTAACCTCTCACCCTGGCTTTTTAACCAATACCTGACAATTCTTGCCCACTGCATTGCCATTTTGTGCTCAAATTTCCAGTGCTATGCTGATGACACTCAACTCATTTTCTGGCTGCCCTCGGCCACCTCCTCTCCATCACTCATCTCTGACTGCCTAACTGCCATTCAAGATTGGTGTGCCACCAATGATCTTTGTTTGAATGCCAGCAAGACTGAGATCCTACTCATCGGCACACCATCTCCATCTTTTTCCCTCACTCTCTGGCCGGCCTCTCTTGGCCCCCCTCCTACCCCTACCTGCGAGGCTAAGAACCTTGGGGTCATCTTTGACTCCACACTTTCCTTCTCCGCCCATATCTCTGAGGTCTCTAAAAAGTCAAACCTCCTACTGCACCTCCTCCGAGGTACTCTGCCTTTCCTCTCCTTCCCTCAGAAGCTCACTGTCTCCCAAGCTCTAGGTTGGACTGCTGTAACAGCCTCTTTCTAAATCTACCTGCTACCACTCTCCACCCTTTACAACTAATCCAGAACAGGACTGCTAGACTTGTCCTTGGCTTCAAGCCATGCGATCGTATCTCTCCAGCTCTGAAATCCCTTCATTGGCTCCCAGTGGATGCAAGGATTAAATTCAAAACCCTCTGCATTGTCCACAAGGCTTTCTGGGGCCTGGGTCCAAAATACCTACAGCTATCCCTCCACAAATACCTCCCCTCTAGAGCTCTTCGCTCCTCTACATCTAACTCCCTCTGGGTCAATCGTTTTTCAAAGAAACGAGCTGGGGGTAGATCTCTATCTTCAGCTGGGGCCTCCCTCTGGAACAGCCTCCCTGCCACCCTAAAACCTGAGGAGAACTATCTCCGGTTCCGGAAGCACCTCAAGACCTTCCTCTTTGCTTCTGCCTTCGCTCCACCTCTCCCCTGCTGACCGGCTCTCTCCTGGCACTGTGCAACTGGCCACCCTCTTTCCCTTGGGCCCAGGTACCTGTTCACCCTGCCGCCCTCCTGCACTGCCTCCTGGCCACCCCTTGCACTGCTGGACTGGATCTGTACCCATACAGCCCCCCCTTTTCTCTTTTTCTGCACTTGTCTAACTCACCCAGTCTGCTGCCATAAACACAGCACATGCCACTTGCTGGCTGTACTACCACTGTTTATTGCCCCCATTTTCTATTTATTTGTATTTATTATTTATCTTCCACTCTTCCCCTCCAAGCACTTTTCCCTTTTCCCTTTCCCATGCACTTGCGCGTTCTCAATGTCACGGAGCCTAGTAAGATCGTTGTTGTTTTTGTGTTCCCACTGTTCCCCTCCCTTGCCTAGTCGTGCTCTGAAACACCTATGTACGAGCACGATACAAATAAAATATCATTTCATAACCTATGGACCGAATCCAAAGGATCACCCCTGTCTTGGCCTGTGCATTCCCCTGCGATGCCGAGGAAGGGCAGGAGCCCCTCCTATGAACGCTGTGCTGATTGATCTACGACGACGGAGATCACAAGGTAGCTGCTCATTGATACATTGTGTATGTCTGTGCCCGTGTGCACGCTCTGTTCAGCGCTCCTTAATTCACCTGCCTGCTGAATTTGAGCTTAATCCGTGATAACTTCACAATCACCGGAGGCGACACGAGGCCTGCCTTAATATGGCTGCTGCTGTGTATGTTTACTATGGTTGCTAAGCAGCCCATTGCAGCCAATGCTGCTTCGTGCCGATTGGAGGATTCACCCTACTTCCTCCCTGGCCCCTCGCCGGAAAGGCGTCAGCCGGACCTCATGCTAAGGACCGAATCCAAAGGTTCACCCCTGTCTTGGCCTGTGCATTCCCCTGCGACGCCGAGGAAGGGCAGGAGCCCCTCCTACCCACCTTAGTACGAACGCCGCACTGATTGATCTACGACGATGGAGATCACAAGGTAGCTGCTCATTGCTACATTGTACATGTCTGTGCCCGTGTGCACGCTCTGTTCAGCACTCCTTAATGCACCTGCCTGCTGAATTTGAGCTTAATCCGTGATAATAACTTCACAATCACTGGAGCCGACATGAGGCCTGCCTTAAAATGGCTGCCGTTGTGCATGTTTACTATGGTTGCTAAGCAACCCATTGCAGACGATGCTGTTTCGTGCCGATTGGAGGATTTACCCTACTTCCTCCCTGGCCCCTCGCCAGAAAGGTGTCAGCCGCACCGCATCCTAAGGACAGAATTCAAAGGATCACCCCTGTCTTGGCCTGTGCATTCCCCTATGACACCGAGGAAGGTCAGGAGCCCCTCCAACCCGCCTACCTACGAATGCTGTGCTGATTGATCTACAACAACAAGATCACAAGGTAGCTGCTCAATGCTACATTGTATATGTCTGTGCCCGTGTGCACGCTCTGTTCAGCGCTCCTTAATGCACCTGCCTGCTGAATTTGAGCTTAATCCGTGATAATAACTTCACAATCACCGCAGCAGACACAAGGCCTGCCTTAAAATGGCCACCGCTGTGAATGTTTACTATGGTTGCTAAGCAACCCATTGCAACGATGCTGCTTCGTGCCGATTGGAGGATTCACCCTACTTCCTCCCTGGCCCCTCGCCAGAAAGGCTTCAGCCGGACCTCATCCTAAGGACCGAATCCAAAGGATCACCCCTGTCTTGGCCTGTCGCGGCCGTTGGCCCCACCACTCTGCCCATTCGCATGCACTCCAATCCAAGGTAAGAACCCCTCACACGACTCTTTCAATCACCACTTACAAACAGTCACCATGCTCAGCATTTCCACTGTTCTGGTCATTGGCTGAAGCAGAGACTGGAGCAGATTCGCACAAAACCACAGCCTGCCTCCTGAACTAGCAATCTTCCTACTGTAATGTAGATTATTCATGTGAAAATACGTGAAATAGCTAAACTGCCTCCTACATTGAAATACTAGAAAAGTATTAGACACCACTGTTGTATTTCACTGTCCTATGCATTACGCCTCGTGCAATTATGATCTGATATTATGAACATGCCTAGTTTCCTGCCTGTTTGACAGTACTGATCATTATCCTTAGCGAATAACCATCACAAGAACCTAGCAGACTCCCTTCTTTTTTTTATTGTGTTTAGTTTATCAACAAAAAACCTTTACAATTTACAGCACAATTTCAATATATAAAAAGGAATTAAAAGAAATGTCATTCACATTTACAAATTCATTTTGATTAATTAAACAAATAATTCATATAAAGCTTTTCTTAAAAAAGAACAGGAAGTTTTTTTACAAGGAACAAATACTTTGCTTAGGGAATAGTAAAAGTTCTAAGTGATCATCAAGCACATATTAGACGATGACAGGCAATAACTGTTCTTTTAACTCTTCAAGAATTTTCGTTAATCTGATAACCAGATTGATACTATTTCCCCACATACATTTATTCCATAATGTGATCCTAGATAATTCTGATCCTGAGTACCAATGACTCCCAAATTCCTTGATTCCTAGCAGCTCAAAGTTGGTACAGAACATCACCAGATGTTTCAAGGTCTCAACCATATTTGGAACACCACAAAATCGACATTCACTACTTCAAATTCCAAACTTTTCGTTATGTGAAGTCCAATTATATACACGATCATTGGTGGAAAATTGATTTAATCTGAAGTGCAGATATAAACCCCTTGCAGCCAAACCAGGAAATTGGAGAACATATCTGGGTAAATCGCCCAGTTTCCTTCTAAAAAGTGTGTATTCTTTATAAGCTTTATATTTGCCAATTCAATCTGACTGGAGACACCAGCTCAGCAGTTGCAATTTTCGCTTATTGGAAGGTAGGCAAGTTATAAGATCTTCTTTAGATACAGCAATCAATTCTAAGATTTCATCAATTTTTTTTATGAATTTGGATTATGCAGGTGCCAACCCTGAAGCAATCATAATATTCAAATCTTCATAAAATTAGTTTTTCGGAGGAGATAACATCTTACTGTAATTATTCAGCAACCTCCAATTTCGTTTGGCTGAAAGCAGTAAGAGTCCCAGTTTGTGCCGATTTATATCATTGGGGATTGAATTTGCCAGCCCCAACACCTTTTTCCATAATTGTCCCTGAGGAATTCCTAACAGATCATCTACCTCTAAAATACAGATATCAAAGTTATACAAAATGCATGGTTCAATTTTTAACAGATAGAATTGAAAAATTGGGAGTATTGAAAAGGTGCAGTATTTTCGATAAATGATATACATCTGGGCAGTCAATGGCTTCAGTTTTTCACGTAACAGCTCTTTCCACCACTTCTTTGAATTCTGATCGGTTAATGTGTATCCCAGGTATCTAATTCCCTTAATTACCTGGAGATCCACCATACCAATAGACCAATTACATTTTTGTATTTTTCTCTTCCCATCAGAAAAAATTATAATCTGCGATTTTGCCTGGTTTACCTTCAAATTAAGGGATTCAGCATATTCATGAAAATAATTCAATTTATTCTGCAGTCCCAACGGGGTTCTGTCCAACAACAACAGATCATCAGCAAAACTGATACAATTTAATTTAAGGTGGGCTAAACATGCGGGATAAGTTGTTATATCCTTCCAATTATGACCTAAATCTGAAAGGTATAGATTGAATAATACTGCTGCAAAAGAGCAACCTTGTTTTAACCCAATATCAGTTTGGATAGGTTCTGTCAATGTACCAATTCTATTCAAATGGACCCTATAGTAGGTCTTTGAGTGTAATAGTGCAATTAATGCTACTAAATGCACTGGGATTCCACTTCGAATCATTTTATTCCATAATGTTTCTCTTATCACAGTGTCAAATGCTGTGCTCAAGTCGAGTGCAGCCATATATACTGACCCTGTATCCTTTCGTTTTGTTTGACACTGTAAAAGGGATACAATAGTAGCATTCAGTGGACAACCCATCGATTTCTGGAACCCTATTTGAAATTGAGACAGGATATTGTTTTTGTAAAGAAAGTCCTGTAGTTCTTTTAGGATTAATTGTGAAAAGACCTTGGAAGATGCATCTGTTAATGCAATCGGTCTGAAGTTCGAACGATCATTAACGCTGCCCTTTTTATATATTCGGGAACAATAATTGCTGAGCACCAAGAACGGGGAATATATTTGTTAGCAAAGATAGTGTCAAATTTAATTTTAAGGATCCATGCCCATAGATACGGATCCATTTTTATTAGACAAGGAGGGATCCCATCAGGGCCAGATGCTTTGGAATCCTTTAGTTTAGCTATTGCATCAACAATATCCTCCATAGACCAGGGACACCACTCTAGAATTAATTCTGAATAATCACAAGGGCCTTCCATGGAGAATGTGTGTGGAAGCTCAAATTTCTTGGTAATGTAATCTACCCAAGTAGAGGCTAAAATAGCTTGTACATTGTGATTATTGATCGAGGCATGTAGTGTTCTAATAAGGGTCCAGATATTTCTTGTGTCGTGTGCTAACATTTTGTACATCATGCGCTGATTATCTTTAATTGCAGTACCATATCTAATTTCTTTAATCTGATTTTTGTAAAGAAGAAGAATACTTTTTTTTTCAATGATATACAGGTCCAAGCCCAATTCCGATCTAACCAATTTCCGTAGGTTAGAATTTTTATCAATCTTTAATTGATGGATTCGTAAATCGAAAGTATGTCTATGTTCCTTAGGAGTACGAATCGGCTTGGTACCACAGGCAATATTCATTGCATGCGTACGAATGCAACTACTAATTTGCCTCTCCATCTCCATACCCACACCTGTGTAATACTGCCCATTGTATGCAAATAGAGGATCCTCCCTGATGGACTTAATAAGTCTCCTACAAGTATACGGATTCCATCTAATAGAGAGTCCAGATCTTTCAGTCTCTATTAGTTGAAGCGACGAATCTGAGTCAAGTCACCAATCAGGGATACTCAGGTCTATAGAAATAGTGGATTGATCCCCAAACCCATAGTCCGTAATTCGCACTGGCTCACAACTATTGAGAATAGATGATGAAATAAAAAAGTGCTCGATGTATGAACTGAGATCACCTCGCCTCCAAGTAGAATGACATGGGCTTGTTAAAGGCTGGACCAGCTGGATATCACATCCCAAAAAATATCTCATCCACTTCTGTCCATTTTTAACCGTCAACGGTACCTTTATATTACCCAGACTCTCCTTTATACAATCAGTTTTGTAATAAGAGGAATTGAAGTCACCTCCTATTATAATCCCCACTTGATTTGTACTGACAAATATACCTTCCAGTACTACATCTAACGTGTTCACCATTTGCTCACAAGAAACAGATAACCTGTTCCAATAAATGCATATGTACAGGAGGGCGGAGCATCCTCTGACGGGCCCATAGGTCAGAGCTCACCCTCTAGTACCCTTAAGACAAGATAGGTGCTCCAAGAGGAGGTTGGGGTGCAGGATTCTCTTACTCCGAAACAATTCAATAAGGACAACTGAATAGTTTGGCAAAGGGAAGTCTGTTTAATGACAAGTACAAAAAACGGGGAAACAAATGGTAATCAAAAGAGTCATGATCACCTGTCTCACTTCAACTTCCAACTTCTTCATTTAGACAGCAACCTTTATTGGAAAAATTTGTCATCATTTGATGTGTAAAACTCATACGTTTGTCATGCAATTCTATTGGTCGGAAAGGTAACTTAAGTATAGGTGCTATATCTGTATATGGTAACAGAGCATTTGGATTGGATAACTCTTATCGGTGGGCGTCTACGCCCATCCCACTACATCACTCGTGATAGACGTCACTACAACTATGACGTCTTATTGGTTCTACAAGCTACAGGACCCTAGATTATTTGGTCCATTGTGATTGGGTGGGTTATACCCCTAGGCATAAATCTCCACTTTAATTAGCAGCATGCAGAATGGACACCCAGATGCAGAGTGCCCCAAGATTCACCCTGCCTCTCTTCCATCAATCAGTACCTTTAGGGCTATGTGTCAATTAGTTGGCTGTGGATGGCCTCGAAACTATAGCTTCTTATCAGGAAAAGTTATGGCATCCTGGGTTCTGGGTGACATCAGACATTGGTACCTCTTGCCCTGGGCTGGTCACAAGTCTGTTCACCATGAATCTGCTTCATTTTCCTGTTATTCACGTATTTGATTATTCCATAGCATCGGCCCCTGCCTGGGGCCTCTTTATCTCGACCTTCACTGGCTGGCTGGTATGCTCTGAAGTTTCGATTCTCTGAGGCTGCAGCTCTCCTCCCTTCCTTAGGTTGACCTCAAATTCCCAGGCATTGAGCGGCTTCTTACTGAGTTTCGATTCCGCTCTTGCCTTTGGTTTTGGCTGGAATATGAATCTTGGCCTGCTAGCCCTTTGCAGCCTGGGCTTAATTCTGCTTTTACAAAATGGAGTTGCACTGGTATAGTGTGCTTCTATTGAGGTAGATATATAGTTGGTGCATGCCGCTCTATTCTTCTACTAAGCATTGCAAGCAGTTCCGTTTACTTAGCTTCTTGCGTTTCAAGCCTATTTACAAGCGTTAGCTGGTTGAAGACTTCTATCTTGTTTCACAGCTACGTTTCCTTACGTCTCTTTATATATCAACATTGTTTCTTCTTACACGTCCATTACATCTTTATTCTTGTATTTCGCCCTTGTGTGTCATCTTTCGTTTGTCGTTTATGTTCATCTGTACGTCTGTCTGGGCTCTTATGTCGTCACCATTTACCCTCCATTAGGGTTCTTTGGGCCTTTTCGGGGACGGTCTGTAAGTAGTCTTCATTTCGTGTCAGCTGCTGGTATGGTTGTCTAAGAGGGTACCGTGCAGCCCATGGCTGTCTGGTTATAGGCATTTTAGCCGGTATTGCTCTTCTGATGGGCTCTGGGCATAGGCCCAGAATAGCTCTCTGTTGGTTCAATTGCTCCTCGTACATCATGTATTTTGGGGAGTATGTTCCTGATACCTCGAAATGGGGGGCAGGGGTGCAGACCATGTCTGGGACCTCCTCTACACCACCCCCTCGATCGGTTCATCAACCACTTCTGCTTCCTCCTTTGGATTCATCTTCCTTGGTTCTTCTGTGTCCTGTTCGTCGTTTTCAGGGTTTGTACACGATGGTGTGCACGTGTGTATCTTTGGAGTCCATATTTTTATCACACCTTTCAAACTTCCTGCTGTTTTTACGTGTTCATCCTTGTTCCAGGTCATTAGCTGGCATTGCCCGTTTGGGCTGCAATAGATCCATTTCCCTTCATACTTCCTTCGTTTCCTGGGATATGTGAATTTTGTTCGTTCTGGCGCAAATTCGCTGGCTCTCACAAAGTCTCTTATTTCTCATGAGTCAGGTCTCTGGGCTTCCAACCTGGTTCGACATCGACCATGATTTTCATCGCAATGGCTTCCTTCGCAGTTTTCTGGCACTGTGTGATGATTATCTTGATAACACAGAATCCTAGCAGTATCATTACTAGTAACGCTCCCAGAAACTTGAATATATCTGCCATCCATTTAGGGACCCATGAGAACAGTGCTCTGAACCAGCTATCATCATCCACTTCGTCAGTTTCATCGATCATCTGGTTCTTCAGGTTTGTCAACATACTTATGGCTTCTGTTAAGGTTCCATTTTCCTCATCATGCGAAGGTATAAATGTGCAACATGATTCTCCAATTGTTGTGCAAACACCTCCATCCATCGCTGTGATCATGTCAAGTACATATCTGTTCTGGAGGGTCATTAATCGGATTGCTCTTAGTTTCTCTTTAATTGCGTTAAATCCTTTTGTGGTGGTGTTGATGGTCTGCAGTAACTCACATCTAGTTATCTGCAACCATTTAGCATTCCCTCCAACTTGGATATGTGGCAAGAGTAGTGTTGTGAATACTGTTGAGGTGAGGCTAAACAGCCTGTGTTTGTATGGGATTGCATAGAATGCTTCTTCTGATGTGGCAAAAAAGTGATTCTCTCTCTTCATCCGGGATACCAGCTCCACAGATCTCCTCTTCCTAAAATGAGCATCTGCTTTCGGTAAACTGTCAATATTCAAGTCATTTTTTGGCATCACCAGTGCAGGAACGTGGACGTTCACTATTGTGCATATGCCTCCCCAGTTTTTCGGTAGTCTTATGTATGCCTTGGATCCACACGCCCAGTAATGGTCCATAATTACTGCGGTCCCTTGCGTCATTCCTTGAGCTTCAAAGATTCGTCCGCAATTTTGATTCTCTCCCATCTTCCTTGTGCCATTGTTTCTGAAGCACAGTTTCTGGTTTTCCAGTGGTACTATTCTTCGACCCATGTCAGCAGCTTTACCAATTTCGGCCATAGTGGTTTGTATAACCTCTGTGAATTCTCTATTGCTTCCTTGCAGGCTCCAAGGACCATCCATGCTCGGCAGATTACAACTTCTTCTTCCCATCCGTTTGGGGAAACCACTGTTCCCCAGATCTGAATTTGGCCTCTGTTTTTCCAAATATTAGCCTCTTCTGCAGTCTTTCCTTGGGTGTTCAGTCTCAGGTTTATTTCCCATCTTGTTCCTGATCCTTTCACTTCAGGCTTTTCGTACCTGATCACCTGATTCTTAGTGTGCGCTCTGTTTCTTGTCTTGATATCCTGGACGTAACCGTCTTCATCGGGGTATTCCTTTTCAGTTGCCCACATCAATGAGGCATCTCTCCCACAAATTGTCCTCTGGTGTTGCACATTGCTATGTGTGACATACAGTGTGCTGTAGGGACATCGATTTCTGCAGCCACAAAGATCTTGGATTTTCCCATACTGTATGGTAGAAGTGCACAGACGAAGCATTCTCCTTCAGCTTTTCCTCTTCTGACCTCTTTCATGTGTTGGTACCAAATGTTGTTTCCCAGATGTGCTGTGATATCCAGGTAGTCATTCAGTTCATTTTTATCTTCGTGTGGGCTCCTCTTTATTCATAGTGTCTTTCTGTAGTTTGCTATAACTATATCTTTAAATGCGTCTGTGCTGCCTTTCCATGCTGGGGGTCTCTCAATCTTGCTTGTCGGAGGGGCAGGCTTCTTTACCTGTATCGCTGTGGTGGGAGAAGGCTTTGTGTTTCTCTTCTTCTCCTCTTGTATTCTCACGTAGAGATCCTTTAACCACCACCTGTGTACCGTCTGTCCAACGTGTGGCAACACCGTGGGCCTGGTGCTTGCTGCGATAGTCACTGTGGTTCTATTTTTTAGTTCCTCATGCAGTTTCTTCGCTCTAACTATAAACGGGAACAAATGGTCTATCAGCATTTGTGTCTTTACAGTGAATTCTTGTGTAGCTGTCTGTGTCTTCTTGAGTGCTTTGGTTATATCTTCTTTAGTTGGCCTTTCGCTTGCCTCCTCTTGGTCACTTCCACTATTTTCTGGAACTGGTTGTTCGGCAGGCAGTCTCTTACTTTCTGTTGCCATCTTTCAAGGTTCTGTAGCCATTGACACTTGCCCTTGTTCGTGTGCATTCAGTGTGTGTGCGCGTGTAGTGGTCAGTGCTACATTTACATTCATTCCGCGCTGACCCTGTCTCCACATTTTCTCTTCATTCGTTACCTCAAATGTGTATGACTCACTACTAATTACATTCAATTTTAGTTTGTTTATTTTACCATCAGGTTTTTTTGGAACCGGAATGACTATATAGGGACTGGGTGCTTTCGGAGGATTCGTACGTACATTATCTGGTGGGTACACTGAAATTGGAACGCTTCGTGCACCAATAAAGAATGCATTTCTGATTGTTAGTGACAGAAAAACAATAACAATCACTATACATATGCACATTATTGTTTGATATGACAATTTGCAGCATTTTCTTCCAGGGAAGTGGGGGCGCCCCTCTGCCTGTGAGAGGACTAGGTTACTGTTCTGGGCCCCCATTTCAGTCATATCAATTGTTAAAGTTCTATAAAGTTCTATTCTTTTCATTTACTCCATTATTGTCTTTCCGAAAGTTTGTAACATAAAGTTTCTTGTGCTTCATAAGTGTCCCCCCTCTCGAGGGTGACAATTGTCTCTGGTTACGGGATGCAGTTCCCTTGCTAGACTATGGAAAAAGATAAGACTAGCCCCTTTGGTGAGCCACATTCATTGAGCATATTCAAAATAGGTCAATTCTCAATACAGTCCCCGAATCTTGCTTCAGTCCTAAGGACATGTTGGAACCTGTTTGAATGCGGAAAAAATGGAAAAAATGGAAAATGGAAAAATTGAAAAATAAGAATACAAATAAACATAAAAATGAAAAATAAAAATAAAACAAAACGGTGAAGTTCTCTTCTCTACTCTTCTTGATCTGTCCCATGGCAGAAAGGTAGGTACTGTCTCTCTGTTTCCTCGATCTGTCCCTCGGCGGAAAGGTTGAAGAACTGTGTCTCTGTCTCCTGGATCTGTCCCTCGGCGGAAGGTTTCACCAGATTCTCCCTAGGTACTCTCTTTGGACGTTGGACAGCTCCACCTGGAGCATGATGCCATGGAGAAGTGTTCCCATGTGTGCACTGTTAGCTGGATCCCTGAGGAAGGTGATGACGTCAACCTCTGCAGGCCATCCAACTATTTCCGGATAGTCAGTGACTAGACAAAACAGGACGTTATGTGCCAGCCGTCTGTCCTCGGGTGACAGGGACATTTGTCCTGCTTGGCTGGTTTCTGGATCACAGGCCTTTCTTTTAACGTGAACAGTCTCTGCACTTTCCTGCTGCGTGGATTGCGACCACGTAGTTTAGCTTGATCCACAGTTGGTTCAGATATTAATTGTTTCTTGGATCTCTGATGTATGTTAGTGTATCCGTGGTTCTCCCGATGAGTCCTGGGCACTCCTCTATAGTTCGAAAGAGAAGCGTGTATGTCAATTCATCGATGATCACTTGTGGTGGAAGCATTTGTGTCCTTATTACTGTATTCGGGCAACTCAGCGAGGGCTTCCGCGATGACAGTCAGTAGTTGCCAGATTAATTTCTTATTTGCTGGATTTTGTATAAAGTCTGTGACACTGGAGGATCTCCCTACAAGTGACGGGTATGAAATTACCACTAGCTGAAAGTAGGTCAATACATCCCATGTGAGATTTCTTCCTTGAGTTACCATGTAGTCTGTGAAACTAAGTCTTGATATTGGTTTCTTCAGGACACTGTTTTGCTTATAACCAGAAAAGTCTTTCGCTCACAGTCTATAAGAGTCTTTGTTTTTCAGAAATGCTCAAGGATGGCTTGATTCAAAAGTTTGTGTGCTCAGTGTGTTGTGGCTTGAATGCACACGTCTCTTCTTTTCCCTGCAACTGTGATGTACAGAGTGTTCATTTTAAACCCTTGTCCCCTTTTCGTTCTTCTTCACCCTGCAACTATAATCCACAGAGTGCCCGTATTATGTCCTTATTCCCCCTTATTCCCTGCGGAAAATGTCCCTGTTTTTAAGCCACAACTTGCGCAGGAGATCCTTTTCTGGTCTTTGCTGCTTATGCATCCTACTTTCTCGCCATGGATCTTGTCTGCACGTGCTGAGGTTCTTCCCCGTTGTTTGTGGTTTCTTCGCGGTGGGGTGCAGCTAAAGGGATCTCACCGATATAAGATTTAATGTAATTTAGGAAGATCCAAGCTCTCCTCCCTTGCAGTTTGACGGCTGAGGGAGTGCAGTCTTCTACGATGAGCAGGCCATTGAATCCTGGCTCGTCCCACCTTTTCTTTGTGTGGTTCTTCACCAGTACTGCATCATCATGGAAGATGATTGGTGCACATAGGCCTTGAACTGTGTGTTTCAGCACCTCCAGCTGGGACTGGTGTTGTGCTGCACCCTTTTCGTCGTGGCTGCATTTGGTCTGAAATGACAGCGAGGCTTGACGTCATGCTGTTCAGATATTTTGACAACCCGGTCCCAGGACCTCTCAGGTGGACTGGGCATCACATCTAGCTCTATCTTGAGGGGTAAAGGGGTCCCCATTCTCCTTCCCGTGACTATCTCGTGTGGCGTAAAATGATGGTCGGGGCCTGGTTGGTTCTGAAGAGCATACAATGCCAGTGGTAGACAGTGTAGCCATCCCTTCTTTAGAGTAAGCTTCAACTCTATCCTTTCCTTTAACAAGCCGTTGAGCCTCTCGCAGATACCATTTCCCTCTGGATGATACGCCGACGAGAACTTCTGATTTATACCAAGCAGCAAGCTAATCTGTTCAAATACTGCACTAACAAAGTGAGCCCCGTTATCTGACCTCATTACCTCGCACACCCCCTATCTAGGGAACACTTCCCTCACCAGGAACTTAGCAGCACAGGTTGAGTCTGGGTGTGTACAGGGACCTGCTTCTATCCATCTGGAGAATGGACACACCACTACAATTAAGTACCTGTACCAGTTGCATACTTGAATCATGTCGATATAATCGATGTGCAAGTGCTGAAAAGGCCCATTTGGCCAGGGGATGACTCCTCTCACTACTTTTAATGTGTGCCCAGCGGTGAACTGCTGGCAGATTATGCAGTTCACCATAAAGAATGCAACATGCTCTGCTAAATTCGGTATAAACCAGTCTTCTGCGAGCGTTGCTGCTAGATTTTCTTTCGTCATATGTAAAGGGTAATGTAATTGCTCCAGTGCTATCTTTAGTAGGGCTACAGGCATTACTGGTTTACCAGTGCTGTCTTGCCTCCACAATCTGTCAGAGGGGTTTAAAGAACACCCTCTACGCTTCCACAGGTTCTTTTCATCCTGTGGTGCATCCCCTTGAAGCTCCATCAATTGAGTTTGTCCAATATTACTATAGCCCTCGGGTGTGGCCCGAGCTATCATCATACGTTCATGGGTGTGTGTCACTTCTACTTCCATGATCGGTTCATTTTTGGATGCCATACGCTTGGCTTGCTTGTCTGCTGCGTGATTTCCACGTGACACGAAATCTGCCCCGTGGGTATGGGCGGCGCATTTCCCGACCGCTATGCCCACTGGGAGCTGTAGTGCCTTTTTCAGCCTGTGCAATAAGGCTGCATACTCCACTGGCGTGCCATCTGCTCAGAGGTAGCCCCTCCTTTTCCAGCGCGCTAGTCCTGCATGCACTGTGGACGTCACATAGGCAGAGTGACTGTACATCATTACTTCCAGGTCTGCATGATTCTCAATGGCGAGTATCAACGCCAATAATTCTGCAGCCTGTGCTGAACAATGAGATGGTATTTATGCACTAATGAGTGTTTGAAAATCTCAGTTTGCTATGTGTTTTATTACGGCAACGCCCGTATATCTTTGTCTGTCTTCTTGGTCGATTCTTGAAGAACCGTCAATGAAAACAATTTCACCACCTGCCAGGGCATTTTCTTTCACCCTGGGGATTTCATCATATAATTCTTCATAATTTGCGCAGTCATGTATCGGCGCTCCTTCAGTGACTGGCTCTGCTATGAACGTGGCTGGGTTCACTGTTTTACATCGAACTATTTTGATCGATGGATTTGATATAATCACCTCATAGGCAGAAGCCCTTTGAGATGTCAGTGTACCTTTCGGTTTCTCTAGTATGGCAAATAATGAGTGCTTGACGTATAACATCTTGGAGCATCCCATTACAATGGTTGTCGCCTTTTCTATGGCGAACGCTGCAGCAGCTAAACTTTGTTCGCATGGGAAGTGGCCTCTCATGACTGGGACCAGGTTCCCACTGTAGTACGCCAGGGTATTATACCCCAATGAGGTCCTTTGGGTGAGCACTGCCGTCATAACTCTGCAATCTGTGTGAGAGAACAGGTAGAATTCCTCTGCATAATTGGGAATCCCGAGAATGGGGCCGTGCAAATTGCTCTCTTGAGTTCAGTGGTACGAGAAACTTCAGTCCATTAAATTTTTTCCTTTGTCGCCTGGGTCTTCTTTAGGGCCTGGAGTAAAGGCTTGGTATATGAGCTGTAGTTGAAGACCCATGCTCTAACATAATTGCACAGGCCTAGGAAGCTCTGCTTTGCTGTGTTCATGATGGCTTCAGCCCTTTCCGGGGTTACCTTCTTCCCCTCGTGTGAGATTAGCTGGCCTATGTACAGCACCTCTTGTTGACAGTATTGTAACTTTTCCTTGTCAACCTTATATCCTTTCTCAGCCAGTATAGTCAGTAGCTGGATAGAGTTGCGCCTGCATAACTCTTCAGTGGTGCTGCAGATCAGAATGTCATCTACATACTGCAAAACAACACTGTCTACCGCAATATTGCTTAGGTCCATTTGCAGGACTCTATTGAAAACGGACGGGGACTCACAATACCCTTGGGGTAATCTCATACTTTTTAGACGCATCTGTCTTAAAGTGAATGACGTCAGATCTTATGAGTCACGGTGCAGCGGGATTGAGAAAAAAGCATTTTTTAAGTCAATCACCGTGAAATACTTTGCCTCGTTCGGTATGTTACACAGGATCGTAGATGGATTAGGGACTAGAGGGAACTCAGCTTCGACTATGTCGTTTAATGCTCTTAAATCTTGGATTAAGCGCCAAGACCCTCCCTTTGATTTTTTGACCGGGTAAATCACTGTGTTACACAGTGATTCTGACGTCACTAGGATGCCCTGTTCCATCATAGCGGAAATTGTCTTCGTGATCCCTTCATCCTCTTCTCTGGACATGGGATATTGTCACGCTCTTGGTAAAATTGCTCCTGGTTTCAGTTTGATTTTCACTTCTCCTACCCCTTTCAGGAGGCCTACATCATAAGGTCCAGTAGTCCATACTGAGACAGGCACTTGGGCCATGTCATCCTCAAAGTATGCTGGACGGACCAGTGCCAACGTCATTCTCTCTGGCACTTCTCGTTTGATTCATTTTACCCAGAATATGAGACTTACTTCCACCCTCGTCTCTTCTAGGTCAGGGTGTTCTTTGAACAGATCGTCATCAGTGACGTCAGTCACTCGGTACCCTTCTTCAATGGCAATAATTGCACACCATTGTCTGCCTTCATCGTCGAACTCTTTGACCAATGCTACTTTCCCTCGTACTGCTGCAATATGTATAGATAAGGGAAATACTTGTCCCTCTTCTTCATGCATAGGTATTCTTGGCCTGAACAGGAACTCATCAGGGGTTCTCATAGCTCTATCTGCGAGGACTGGCAATCCTGCCATAAGCACACGCACACCATATGCGAGACTTCTGGTTCTAATGGAATAGCTCTCATGGCTATGCGTCCGGAGTACGCTCTGATAATTTTGCACACGTTAGAATAATGCATTCCTGGAGTGGAGCATACTATGCCCTCCTCTGTGAATGATATAGTCATATTCAACTTTGTCATTAGATCTCGACTCAAAATGTTTACTGCGTTCTGACATGAATATCGTAAGGGTACATGCATCTCACAATCTCCTACCGAGATTTTAGAGATTCTCTGTAAAGGGAAATCTGTTGTGAGCTCCTGTAAAACTCTGAGTATCTATGGCCTGGATAACTTGCCTTCTCGTATGCACAAGCCTGTTGCACCCGTGTCAACTAAGAAGGAATATTCTTTCCCCCCATGACGACATTTACCCTAGGTTCCCTGTTAGGGTCTGGTGTCACTGATAGGATGGAACACATCAGGGTTCCCAGCGAGCTGTCCTATTTCATGTATGAGTTCAGTCCACTGTATACTTGTGGATTTCCTCCATTTCCAGGGTTGACTCCCCCTCCGGGGTTTGTTCCCTGTGATATTTGCGGCGGTGCCTGTTGGGATTGTCCCTGTGGCAAGTTCCCCATGTTCGAGGGTTGAACCCCTTGCTGCGCACCTTGCTGCTCGCCGGGTGCTTGCTGCTGCACTGTGTGATTCTGTGCACCACCCTGTTGCGGGAAGGCAGGTTGGTTCACCATGCCTGTTCCCATTCCTTGTCCAATTGGCCACGCGACTTGGCTTCTGCACGCACGTGCCACATGTCCTATCATTCCACACAGCCAACACACTGGCAGTGGTCGGGCCATCTGTCCATTTGGCATATCTGGACGGCCCATCTGCATGTTTTGAAAACCCCCTTGATTATTCTGGAAACCTCCCAGATTACTTCGAAACCCTCCCTGATTACTCTGCCATCCTCTTCCTCTAAATCCCCTTGGGAAACATCCTGCATTACCCTGGTTATTCTGCGATAGGTTAGTCGCTTGTTGTGCACTTGGTTCAGCCGGGCTTGTCAACATGGCTCCTTCGAGAGCGTACTGTGAGAGTTTCTTTTGCACTAGCTTAGCTTCCTTACCCTTACGATTTGCCTCCTTTTTTGGATTTTTTTCTTGCAACAATCTACAGTAGTGTGCAATAGTCAACTGTATTTCAGCCCATGGTTTAGCTTCCACTCCTACCAATTTCTTGAGCTGTTTTTGCACCGGTTCAGGCAACCCTTGCCACAATATATGGTAGAATACAGGGATAGATTTCATCCAAGATTCCTTTGTTTCGGCACCCATGCGTCTTGAAAATTCTGGATATAAATCAACAGATCCTCTGACTCCTTCATTTTTCGAGTCATTATAGCTCCCATATCGGAAGTGTCTGGGTACAGCACTCACAGCGCTTTCCATACTGCTGCTCTACAATTATTGAATGGTGCTCCGTCATGGGTAGTGTTAGTTGTGGTTACCCCAGGGTACCCAGCTGCTTCCACACATTGTCTGGTCTCTCACCAAGTATTGTAATCAGGAGACTCTTAATGTCCCCTACAGCTAACGTGACACCCCCGGTAATTTTTTCTAACTCGTGTATCCACTTCCCAGCTCCCGATGTCAGCATTGGAAGCTTGTTTTTCTCGTTCTCTCGATGCATGTGTGGCCATGGAATATATTGTGGTCTTGCGCCCCCCTTTTCTAGCAGCAGGAATTGAAATGAGCAGTCTTCCCTTTCCTTCCCCATAGCTCTCCTGTCTATCGCTGGGGTAGCACTCCCACATCGCCGTCTACCTGGCAATGTCCTCAATCTGTCTACATAGGCAGGTGCTGGCACCCCCCTCCGACCGCAGGGTATTCCCTCCTGTCAGCCAGGCTGCGTTTCAGACTCCGATGCCCTAGGTGCGGACTCGCTAGCGTCTGACCATCGTACCCCTTGGTCCCTTGGGAGCCACTTCTTGCACCGTCTCCCTTCTTCGTGTGTCTCGTCCTCCGTCTCCCCACCGGAATCGGATGCTGATTGTTCCCAGTTCACGCAACTCCTTGCATCTTCACTTTTACCAATTTCTAGCCTGTCCAGGAACAGTCCACTGCTCCCAATACTTTGGGTGACATCCTCGGTGTCATATAGTTGAGTACTTTCCAAGCAATCTTCCCTTCCCCCTTGGGGAATTTGTTCCAGCCCCATTTCATCGTATATTTCATCAATCGTTTCCCCGATGCTTCTGGTGTCGAAGTCGTCTTCAATATTTGCCCCATTTGTGCCTGATACTGGCTCATTTGCAGGGAAGAATTCTTCAATATCTTCCCATTCTACAACAGGATTGGATTTTTTAACTTCCCGCTCAAAATAGTCAAGATCCCGTGCCCTTTGTCTACGTTTGCCTTCTATATCATCATCGACTTCCTTGCGCTTCCTCGCTTCTTCTCTAGTCTTCTCTTCTTCCCTTCTTCTTTCATTTCTACGTTCCTTTGCCCTTCTAACTTCCTCATCTTCCCGTCTCTTTATTCTCTTTTCACGTACTCTTTGCTCTTCTTCCAACCTTTGCTGATTCTGTCTCTACTGGTCATAGGCTGCCTTCTGTTTGCGATCGAGCTGTTTCTCTTGCTCTTCGCGATATAGTTGTTCTCGTCTCAGCCTATCCTTCCTTTTTACCTTTTCGTCCCTCATTACCTTCTCCTTTTCTCTCTCCCTTCTTTGCGTCTCATCAGACTTCTCTCTCGGGTTCACATCATCACTTCCTTTACCATCGAGTTTCAACAATATCTGTCCTCCCATCCATTCATCTTTTGCGAATGCTATCTCATCAGTCTGCCTTGCTTCCTTTCCATTTCTTTCCCTTTCTCTCCTTAACGAGAAGTGCACAAATCTGTGCCTGGTCCTTCCTTTCATCATCGCGTCTCTCCTTGTCCCTCAGGACTGCAGAGGTAAAATTAATTTCCTGCTCCTTCTCCTTGATTTCATCACAACTTTACGTAGGTGACTCATATGCGGGGTTGCTATACCCCATGGCTGCCTTAAATTCTCTCAGCGGGTCGAATCCCTCTGACTTACTCCCCTCAATCTCTGGCTCAGGCGGGGCTGGTGGCACGGTAGGCATCTTACCCCCCTCTGTGCATATGTTTAGTATCCAGTCTGCAGGAGACTCTTCCTTGTTGGCTGTTCGAACATTTTCCACAGTTCTAGGACAGCAATGCGCTTCTCTAGTTTCTTGCCTGTGTATGTGGCATGTAGATAAGTCATCATATGCTGTAAAACAGCTTTAGATAAGGACCTGTTCTGTGGCCACGGCATAAACATTTTGTGGGCGGTACCCTTTACCCACTCTGTGCTGTATTTTTTAAGCTTGGGTGCATGTTTGGGCAACTGCTTGCACAAATGGGTAAGTGGGGTTATCTCTTCCATACTTGAATTTTGCTACCAACAATATTTTATGCTATTTTCACACGTCCAACAGTATGAGTGAGCACCAAATACGCAAGCTCCGATCCAATATTTCCCGCCAAAATTCTACATCATCAATTTACTCAAGAACATCAATCCATTGGCGATTCCCTCTTAGTTACGGAATCGCGTAAAGCCCAAATTTCATTTCAAACAATCAATGATACAGTTCTTTACATTTGACATATAACAGGACACGCATGACAGACATTTGACAGACTAGACGGACACCAGCTAAACACACATATACCTGCCTTCTAATCAATACCCCGACATGGGGTTTAAACGAACCCCATTAGTGCCGTCTTTAATCATCACCGTAGTCTAATCGTCCCCCATTATGTGGGCTCTGAGTTTACGATTCTTCTGACCGCTGTATTAAAGTGCAGGAACAAGGCGAATCCTCTTACTTTTTTCTCTCGAGTGCCCTCCCAGTGACTTACTTTTTCCTCTCGGGTGTCCTCCCGGTAACCTACTTTTTCTCTTGGGTGTCCTCCTGGTAACTTACTTTTTCCTCTCAGGTGTCCTCCCGGTAACTTACTTTTTTCTCTATTATACTCGAGTCATTAAGCCCTTATATATATGAAGTCTTCTCTACTTCTGACTATTTTTATTTTATTTTTTTTCCGCCACCCTCCGTTACCTTTCCCTTACTTGTTGTAGTGCCTACAAGACATTTGCCAAAGTAATGAGTTTATTGCTTTACTCACAGCTCGCATCCTTTCCTCTCTGGAACTTCGGGATCACTGCCCCTCCTTTTTCCCACCTCTTCCAGTCTTTTTGTCCGATCCACTGCCCGTGGGAATGATAAGGGTTATGCTCTGAAAGGCAGGTTCTTTCAGACCCGCTGCATATTTTATGGATTTACACTATCATTGTCCACAGGAAGCTTCTCAGTCTACTCAGCCGTATGGCGAAGGACTCGTGATATTGCTGAAGGCCTAGAGTTACTTCGTGCCATCGGTCTATGGGTGTCTTAATATTAATTAATCAATAGTTGATGGTCAAACCATCCTCACGCTACCAAGTGTACAGGAGGGCGGAGCGTCCTCTGACGGGCCCATATGTCAGAGCTCACCCTCTAGTACCTGTAAGACAAGATAGCTGCACAAAGAGGAGGTTGGGGTGCAGGATTCTCTTACTCCGACACAATTCAACAAGGACAACTCAATAGTTTGGCAAAGGGAAGTCCGTTTAATGACAAGTACAAAAAACGGGGAAACAAATGGTAATCAACAGAGTCGCGATCGTCTGTCTCGCTTCAACTTCCAACTTCTTCATTCAGACAGCAACCTTTATGGGAAAAATTCGTCATCATTTGATGTGTAAAACTCATAAGTTTGTCATGCAATTCTATTGGTCGGAAAGGTAACTTAAGTATAGCTGCTATATCTGTATATGGTAACAGAGCATTCGGATTGGATAACTCTTATCGGGTGGGCGTCTACGCCCATCCCACTACATCACTCGTGATAGACGTCACTACAACTATGACGTCTTATTGGTTCTACAAGCTATAGGACCCTAGATTTTTTGGTCCATTGTGATTGGGTGGGTTACACCCCTAGGCATAAATCTCCACTTTAATTAGCAGCATGCAGAATGGACACCCAGATGCGAAGTGCCCCAAGATTCACCCTGCCTCTCTTCCATCAATCAGTACCTTTAGGGCTATGTGTCAATTAGTTGGCTGTGGATGGTCTCAAAACTGTAGCTTCTTATCAGGAATAGTTATGGCATCCTGGGTTCTGGGTGACATCAGACATTGGTACCTCTTGCCCTGGGCTGGTCATGTGTCTGTTCACCGTGAATCTGTTTAATTTTCCTGTTATTCGCGTATTTGATTCTTCCATAGCATCGCCACCTGCCTGGGGCCTCTTTATCTCGACCTTCACTGGGCGGCTGGTATGCTCTGAAGTTTTGATTCTCTGAGGCTGCAGCTCTCCTCCCTTCCTTAGGTTGACTTCGAATTCCCAGGCATTGAGCTGCTTCTTACTGAGTTTCGATTCTGCTCTTCCCTTTGGTTTTGGCTGGAATATGAATCTTGGCCTGCTAGCCCTTTGCAGCCTGGGCTTAATTCTGCTTTTACAAAATGGAGTCGCACTTGTATAGTGTGCTTCTATTGAGGTAGATATATAGTTGGTGCATGCCGCTCTATTCTTCTACTAAGCATTGCAAGCAGTTCCGTTTACTTAGCTTCTTGCGTTTCAAGCCTATTTACAAGCGTTAGCTGGTTGAAGACTTCCATCTTGTTTCACAGCTACGTTTCCTTATGTCTCTTTATGTATCAACATCGTTTCTTCTTACATGTCCGTTACATCTTTATTCTTGTATTTCGCCCTTGTGTGTCATCTTTCGTTCGTAGTTTATGTTCATCTGTATGTCTGTCTAGGCACTTATGTCGCCACCATTTACCCTCCATTAGGGCTCTTTGGGTCTCTTCGGGGACGGTCTGTAAGTAGTCTTCATTTCATGTCAGCTGCTGGTACGGTTGTCTGAGAGGGTACCGTGCAGCCCATGGCTGTCTGGTTATAGGCATTTCAGCCGGTATTGCTCTTCTGATGGGCTCTGGGCATAGGCCCAGTATAGCTCTCTGTTGGTTCAATTGCTCCTCGTATGTCACGTATTTTGGCGAGTATGTTCCTGATACCTCGAAATGGGGGGCAGGGGTGCAGACCATGGCTGGGACCTCCTCTACACATAGAACTACTGTGTCTAAATCTGTTGTATTCTGAGGATTTAGTTGTATTGCCATCACACCTGCATCCTCATATAGTAACACAGGAACACATTTACATTCATTACTAACAAGCACTGCTAGACCACCAGAAAGTTGCCCCTTTAGTCCTTTGGTGGCCGGCTTGGTGTAGCAACCATACCCTGCAATATCAAAGAGTGCTGTGTGCATGGTTTCTTGAAGAAGAATAACCTCAGGACGATTTCTTAAGTCATTCTTACCAAACCAAAGTAAAAAATTTGCTAGGCCACAACAGTTCCATGACATGATTCTAAAGGGTCCCTCGTTATGCTAACGTATCTGAGTTTCCCTTTGCAGGTGGAATTACGGTTTTACTTGCTACCGGTGTTATCCCGTTAAGCACTGTCACAAGTGCAAGTATTTGCTTGATTGGATCTGCACTAATATTGAGCTACGGACCGGTTAGCATTGTCTCGCTTTTAGTGCTCGCATTTTCCAGGGGAGTTTCCAAGAACTTCTCAGCTTCTTTTTTATTCTGGAAAATGTATGGGACAAGACCTATAGCGGCAACATTTTCCCTCTGTTCCCATACCATCCTCATGATGATCATAGATTGGAAACCACAAATCATGCGATGATTATAGTTTGTAGCAAGTCAAATCCATTCCAAATCATCAGAGCGAAGGGTTTTTAGAGGGGGAATCGCTTGGAATGTTTTAAGCATGAATGTTCTATTTAAGCTGGTTATGCCATTTATTGCAACATTGCTTTCCCAGCCCATGATTATTGGCATTCCTGAAACCAATTTCTCCTCGTAAATGTCATCACTCTTTCCCAAATCGAGGTTATTAATTTCTTTCATCACTCCTTGTGGTGCTTTCTTCTCAATCCCCTTTGGGATGGGATTTTGACCTAACTTATTACAGGGTGATTGATTATTTGTTTGACCTATAGGTGCAGGGTCTACCTCCTGGGATCCTTCCTCTTTACCATCAGTGCACCACATCACATCTCCACTTCCTCCCCTTGTGTATCTCTTCCAACCATTCCTATCATCCAGGGCTCACCAATTTGCTCATCTATGCATCTTATAGGGCTACTTGGGTTTTCACTCTTGAGGGGCTGCTTACATTTCTTAGCAATGTTTTGGTTTTTCACTGGATAGAATTGCGATAGGGCTGTTTGAACACCTGAGATACCTGCACCTAACGGTGCAATCTGCCCCTTTTCCTGAGGCCGAGGATTAGACTCATCAGGCAGATTTACCCCAAAATGCTCAGATCCCACATTCAGATGTTTGTTCTTTCGTATACATTTTTTCGATGGTTGTGGACCATTCCCAGTTCCCTCTGAAAAACGGGGAACTACCACTACTTTCCTGGGATTCTCTGTTATAGCTTTTAAATCACTTTTGTTTGGCATTCTTAGACTTGTTATTTCTAGCATCTCTTTTTTGTGCTCTAGCCATAATTCTCTTTTCTCTCCGTGTAAGTACCACAATCTAGTTTTCATTTTCCCCTTCCGATGCTGATTCAATCATACTTTCACACAACTCTTTCATAGTACCATCAGAAAGATCAATTAAATCTAATAACACTGTTGGACTATACCCCCCTTCCTCTCGGGATCAGATTTCTGCCTTGGAGATACCAAATTCACCATCCCAACACTTTTTCCACAAATGATAGATTCCTTAATTACCTCCATATCAAGCTCTATTTGCTGAATAGCAATACCAACAGCGCCTTCAGATTCCAACTCAAAATTATTTAATTTGGTACCCAAATGGACATTATTGGCCACCGATGCGGCTGCCATTTCAGCAAAAGATTTTACTTCCACATTTACCATTCTCATATCTCCAGGGGTTTGTGTCATATTATCCATCGTGAATATACCCTTCTTTTGGCCCACTACTAAAGCAGACACAGCTTCACAGGTAAATAACAGTCCCTCCACTTTGTTCATTTTACATAGGAGGTCGTCATTGTTGCTCTTAAATTCTCCAATTCCCAATGCGTTTGCTCGTGGCCCTTGTCTAGCAGATCAAGAATTCTAGATAATACCTGAAAATCATCCCCAAATCCAGGGACATCACGAGCACGGAGATCGATTTCTTCCTCTTGACTAGCATGTTCTAGTCCATCCTCTCTAGGGAGGATTCCTGTCGTTTGTTCAAATACGTTAATCTGTTCTTTAAGATTAATAAATGGGTTATTTTGGGGTGGGAGATTGATGGTATAAGCAAGATGCTTATTCTCGTAATTAAATCCACTTTGTCTTTTGTTATTATACAAATCCGCATCAGTAATACCGCCTGAGAATGAGTAGAAACCCCGATCCTGCTGTGCTAGAAGACTAAACATATGCACATCTTCTCTTCCAAACGCTCATTTGGACACTGGAGTAGATGGCCCCAAGGAGAATCTCATCCTCTTTCCTACTTCTATAGCAGGTCCCAATATTGAGCAATCATGCAATCCACCCATAGTGATTTTTGTAATTCCCTTCAAATCCACCTTTTTACTCAAGCACTCCTCATTTTCAACATCTGTCTGATTTGTAATTTCAGGAATGGTGAGGTCATTTACTTCCTTAACGTTGTATTTCATAGGAGACGATTCAATATTTCTAGGAGCCCTTCCTTTTTGCTGCTCAACTTTGTTAACAACCGAGGTTCCCGCACCCTCTTCATTCATACTCATAGACTGAGGTACCGAAATCGGACTAAATTCATAACATTCAAAGTTGACAACCTCGTCTTGTGATGCTGATTGATTTGCCAGATCTTCGTTTCGAGAACTTTCATTCAACATTTCCAGATTTATTTTTACTGGACTCAGTACCCCCGTAGGTTTTCTTCCACTTCTAAACCCATTGACCATGTTGACTATCTGACACCTAATTAGTCAAGAGAAAGTTGGAAAGTAATAACTTCACCCTCCGTTATTTTCACTTTTTAAAGCAATAATATTGCTACAATATTTATAGCAGTAGTATCACTACTGAAACCTCTTAATAAGGTTCACAAAATATTAACAATAATCAGACAAGAACCCCGGTTCATGCTTTCAGCATCAAGTTAGTCCCAGCATAGAAACTTCCATTCAAATGCAGTATGAAACACAAGATTGCTCATATGGGCATTATGGGATTATGAAGGCTCATTGCTTACTTAAAGACTGGCTCCGCTCCCGCCACACCGCCAAACAGTCTAGCAACCACTAACGATGGCACTTCCAATGTGCACGTGCGATGTGCGCGCACCTCACTAATTATAGACACCGAGGAGTGGATGTTGGTGGGCAGGTGGGCGGGGCCACAAAGGAAAGCTGTAATCAGAGAGAACAAACTCGGGTAAGCCACAAGAGAACTTTAGGTTAGGCACCGCGAGCCGCGGTGAGCCACTAGTTACAAAAACATTGTCCATAAAATGTTCATTTACATGGATACTGTAGTCCAATGCTGTGTTACGGCGAAGAGTAAGCAAGTAACTTCTTCTTGCGGATGGTGATTTTTCCACTTAGATAACAGAGGAAAGTCAGCTCCAACACATAGAGGCAGCCTAACAGCCACTTACGATGGCACTTCCGATGCCATCGTAAGTGGCTGTTAGGCTGCCTCTAGCAGACTTCCTTCATCTGTTTTCTCTCGCTCCCTATCGGCCTCTCCGAGCAAGGTTTCCCCACCTGCTCCATGACTCCCAGCATTGTCACATTGACCATATCACCACACGTAGCTGGTTACAGTCACTCTGACAGTCCACCCCCATCATGCTGCCTAAGGTATCACACATTGCACATATTATAGGCCCACACACCTTCACTCACATTGCTGCGCTCTTCACAGCCTTCCTCGCAGCATATGCCATGGCCCACACAACAATTAAACCTATATTCTCACACCCAGACTTAACATATCGTACTCACTGCACATCACTACACTCGCAAGTACACACTACCAAGGACACATATACTCCCCCAACTCCACCTGACTTTGGCACCATACAGACTCAGCCCCCCACTCCAGTTGACAGACTTCATAGACTCAGAAACCACACATCACCCAGATATCTGCCCTGCTCGCCCCTACATCTCCCTTTAAGAAACTCTAGATCAAGCACCCGCACAGCTCCTACACCTCCTACCTACCGCAGCAAAGTTTATGCCCCCTTCTCTTTGCCACTCCAATCTCCTACTGCACTCCCTTGCACCAAGACACACAAGACCCTGCATAATAAGTCAGTCACCGCACTGACAAAAAAATAAAAAAAACAACCCACACCTCAAATGTGCACTGCTGAACGTACGTTCACTTCCTGCACATGCTCTAGTGATAAATGATCTACTATCCGCCCATAATCTTGACCTACTAAGCGTCACTGAAACCTAGCTCAGTGATGCCTGAGGACCTGCGGTCACATTAGCCCTCCCTCAAGGCTATACCATCATCAGACAAGATAGACCAGATAGAATAGGAGGTGGAGTTGCCCTTATTTACAAAGACTCCCTATCCATTAGACTATCAGACTCTAGTACATGGGGCGGAAATGCAGACATCCTATCCGTCAAACTAACTCTCTCACCTAACAACTCCATTAATATTCACATCCTGTATAGGCCCCCGGGCCTCCACGCAGGCTTCCAAGACCACCTTTCCCACCGACTCAGTGACAACATCAAAAAATCCTCAAAGATTCTACTGCTAGGTGGCCTAAACTTAGGCTTCAATGACCCTAAGGATGAACCCGCCTCAGCTCTAGCGAAAGAATTACCCGGCCTAGGTTTCTCCCAAGGAGTACTCACACCTACCCACTCCAAAGGCCGTACCCTAGACTGGGTGATGGATCACAATTGTGCATCTAGCATTACTTCTAACACTGCCTACCCATGGACAGACCACACCTGCATTGAATTCACCATCCCTACAGTCCCGAGTTCCAAAGCTCTCACTCACGCTCCACCAGCCAAAGCAAGAAGCTCAAAAAACTCAGCTCTTACAACCTCAAAACATACTTGAACAACCCATGTCTAGCTCCCCCATTCCCGCAGGATCCCAATGTGCTAGCAGGCATATTTAAAGACACACTTACCAATGCTTTAAATTCAATAGCCCCACTTGAAAGTAAGAAAGAAAAAAAATCCTTTCATTGCAACTCTTGGTTCTCGGATGAGCTCCAAACCCTCCGCTCTCAAAATCGTCAGGCACAAAAAAACTGGCAAGCTGACCCTAATGACTTAGACAATAACTATTTCAAACAGATAGCTCTACAATACAAAGAAGCTATTATCACAGCTCTAAAGCTAACTCTTTTAACGACAGGATTTCCAAGGCCAATTCGCAAGCTCAAGAGATATTTACAATCTTTAAGGAGATGGTCACACCCCCTACCAGCACAGATGAGATCATCAAAGACAAAACTTGGTGTGCTAGCATCCAGTTTGCAATGCTCAACAAAATAGATCTCCTCCAAAAAAGAATTCAAGACCATTGCAAAGCCCTCCCCAATCAAAGGACAAATCTACTCACATGAGCTAAGCAGCGCGATCCCTACCGCTCCCAATTCTTCTTTAGAGACACCACTGAATCCGAGGTTATCGATCTCATTAAACATCTCAAACATTCTCTCTGCAAAGGAGATATATGCCCCCTATTATTAAGTAATGTGCTAAGGACCTCGCCCCTCTCGTAACAGCCTTCATCAATGCTTCCTTTAGCACAGGCACTGTTCCAGATAGTCAACAACTAAAGGCCGATAACAACAGTCCATTTCCTTTTGAAAATCCTGGACAAGGCAGCCCATAACCAGATCCAACTATACATAGATTCCAACACTATACTGGGTAAAAGACAATCTGGATTCCGTATAGGTCATGGAACAGAAACTGCCTTACTAGACCTAAAAAATCAAATCTCCCAGATCATGGACAAAGGTAAGCCTGTCCTCCTCCTCCTTCTTGATCTATTGGCAGCCTTTGAGCTGGTTGATCACACGGCCCTTACTACCCACCTCACTCAGTCAGCCCAATTCTCTAAACAAGCAGCCTCCTGGATTACTTCCTTTCTGGAAGACAGAGCCATGAAGGTGTTCTCCAACATAGCAAATGCCGACCCCACAATCATACACTGTGGAGTACCCCCAGGCTCCTGTACAGCCCACACTCTGTACAACCTCTTAACTAAACCTCTCTCTGATCTACTTGACTCCTTGGGTATAGCATATACAAATTATGCTGGCAATACCCAAGTTCTCCTACCACTATCTGGCTCCTATTACAAAGATTCAACAGCCCTACACACAATCTATGCTCCAATCAAAGCGTGGATGGCTGTCATTTTTTTTTTTGTTGGTCAATTAGACCTTTACAAAAATAGGAGTTTGTTTGACATAAAATTCTTTTACCCGTTTTCTTTTCTTTTAAAACAATTTTTCACAGACCCAGTATGCAGCATCTAACATTCATCAACCCCCCTTTTGTCTTTTCGGTTACCCCCTTGTGCGGGTTCCAGGGGAGGCAGTCTTACCCCTCACCCAGCTTCCCCTCACTTTCTTCTGGAGCAATGGTCGCAGTCTGCCTCGTAACTTTATAACTCAGGCCAATCTTTTTTATCACCTGACCTACTGCAATTGTTATGGCAGTGTTGTGACCCGATGTCAAAAAGTTTCAAAATATTCTGAGAGTAGGTATTCCATTTTGTGTACAAATTTTGAAAAGTACATTACTCTTGCGTTCCAGGTCCCTTTACATTCTTGAAGTAGATGCTACAGATTTTGTTTGTTCAGGTCTACACAGATGTTGCAGAAAGTGGGGGCATTTTGACCTTGCCCTCTCACATTCAGTATTTCACCTGCATGGATTAAATTTAGCCGTGCTCGAAGAAAGACGTTTCTTGATTCACTATCTGGGTGTTTTTTCAGATAATTATGTATTTCTCCCAGTCTTTTTTCTGCAATTGAGAAGCTATTCCTTGTTTTTACTGATCGCATTTCCATCCCTGTTTTTATCCAATCCATTATTTCTGTTTCTTTTTTTATTTTCTGTGGATTTTCTTTAAGTGTCTCCACTGGTAAGTCGGCCTCTAGCAGACTTCTGAACACTTTCTCTTCCAGGTATTTCAGGATCTAGGACTTGTCCGATTGGTATTGACACTTTATTTCCTCATATAGCGAATTGCTTTGTGGCATTATTATTAGTCTATATAATGAGAGAAGTCTCCAGGCCACTTGTTGTCGCAGTGATTTTAGGCCAAGTTCGTATATTAGAGCTGTCATGGGTACACAATTAGGCAGGCCCAAAGATCTTTTCCACAATTGGCTTTCCACTTTTTGCCAATCTATGTCCCACAATAAAGGTTGAACCTCCAGTCCATATAATATGACCGGTGAAAGGGCTGGACTACTGCTGTTAGGCTGTGGCGAGTGAAGAGGAGTGGTGTGATGCTTTCTAACTAATAACCACTGGAGAGGTGAGTGTGCCTTTAAGGGAGGAAGACCTGCTGACCAGCTGACCCTTAAGAGGCCGTCTCTAGCACCCTTGTGGTGTAAGCCCTGTGGTGAAAGGGCTGGACTACTGCTGTTAGGCTGTTTGGCGAGTGGCGCTTGCGATTGCGACACCAATCTATGGCCTCGCCAAAGTCCAGGACACGGGTGCAGAAGAAGCGCGTCCAACTTGGTGAAGAGGAGGAAACTGGAGTCCGTAGTACTGCGAATCGAACTTGTGAGAGGAAAGTAAGTCGATTTTACTCATGTACCTCCACCTCTGTGAGCGAAGATCATGATGAGGACCGAATCGTCGTGATGCCTAACATTATTTCTAATACCAACATTAAAAACCATAACGAAATAAGTAGCCGAGCACACACATGCTCTAAGAGTAATCACCCGTCACAAAATCACAGGGGGATGTCGGACTCAAATCAACCCTACCTTTGAACTGTGATGCTTGCTGTGAAATCAATCTACACACTCAAGGAATACTCCCACCCCCCTTGAACTCAAGTCTCGTCGACGTGTGGAATCTGGAAAAATACAATATTACAGCTGTTACACCAAGCAAAGGACAATACACCGACACGGGCTTGTAAAGATTCCCAGAATCTTTATTATACAACTGAACAGTATTCAACAAAGTACACAAATAGCTATTTGGCCGTCAATACATCACAGAGACCACCAGCAGGGTTCAATGTGAGCAGTGAACAGAATTTCCTAGCTGGACATCGACATATTTATACAATTTGTAAAAATGATGTCCAGCCTCTTACAAGTTAATAATACATTGGGCTAGGGCCACGCCAGGTTCACTTTCCTAATTTCCATATCTCCTGCATGCGGTTTACTTTTGAATACATTTACTAACACACTCCATTATTCTTTAATTTAACGTTACACTCTTTACATACTGTTTTAATACAGATAAAACAAATGTTTCGCATTTTATATTCGGATAGCGTTACTGTTCTTGTATACTTGTAGTTTAACATTGCTGATTCAAGTAATCCCCTGCTCCCAAGGTCAACAAAGGACAAGGTCTACATGACCCTAACATGTAGCCTGAAGGCAGGTTGGACATTAACTGAAGAGGTTAAGGCTAGAACAAGAGAACACGAGACAGCCATTTTAGATTACAGGGTGACTTTGTACAAAACCCCCAAAATGGCGGTTCTAACCTAAAATGGAGGCTTGAATCAAGATGGCGGCTTACATCAATTTCTAAGGTCAAGACCTTGCCATAGAGAGTTATTCGCGTACAATTTTAAGCAACTTGGCGTGGGCCAATATACGTACAATCGTTACAATAGGAGGAATAATTTAATATCCAGTTTGACAAACCCTCCTTTTGGCCTATGCCAAGTGCTAACACTACTTCTGATCTCCTTGCAAGTAACTCCATACGTCATCGTCTGTACACCCTGAATCATTGTCTGGCATATCTATTGCCATTAAGTCTGACACCAGAGTTTCTTTTAACACATACTGTTTGGAAACCTTATATGGGGCGTATATTTTATGCCCTAATATACTTGTTGCTTGCGCGCAACATCCCTCTAATACTGAGCATATACCAGGGAGACACTGTATACAACAGCAAAGATACAGAAAACTTACCAAGATAATCAGCAGGGCCGAAAACAACTTCCATCCCCATGACCATAGGAGGTCCCAAAACCATGTACTAAGTTCCCAGTTTCCCTCAGGAACATGTACTTCTGAACTAAGAACATGTAGATTTTGGAGAGCCCTAAAGATCCTCAGAGAGGAGTCTGGTACGTAAACGCAGCAAGCGGACCCCACTAATTTACATACTCCTCCTCACTCTGCCAGGATGACATCTAATGCCATCCGGTTCTGAAGAGCCACTAATCTTATCGCTCTCTGCTCTAACGTCATATTATAGAGTATGTCAGTGGTCCGGTTGATGGTTTTCTCCAATACTCTCGCTAGTCCCCTGATATCTTCTGAATTCGTAATTTGCCCAAAAAATGGTACAAAAGATTTCATAATATCTCCTAGAGTTTGCGCTGGAGTGTCCCCTTTCACACCTCGTCGTGGACGAGTCTTCGAAATTTCTATAGTACTGGCAATAAATATCCCAGGTAATAGAATCCCTAAATAACAGGTTCCTTGCCAATCCCTGGGCAACCATGGAAATGACACATTACCGCAAACAAAATAGACAGGTTCACCTACGTACAGAGGTCTGTTTTCACTGGTCAAATTCGCAATGTTGGCGCACTTTCTAAAATTACCCATTGACCGTGTTCCATTCCTCTGTATGCAGAAGGATACTGAATCGGGGCTATGATTAACAGAATAAGATGGAGGCGTGGCATCCTTATTGCCTATAGGAGCCATTTTGAAAGATATTAAAGACTGAAAGGGATGAGACAATCTATCAGAGGGCCTAACAGAAGCAACGTTTGGCTTACTTCTATTTACAAAAAGCGAGCATCCCAGGGGCATCAAAACATTCTTTTTAAAACTATTTAAATTTGTACCATCAAAGTTCCCTGAGATGCTGTCATTCCATCGACCAAAAAATAGTGCTCTAGGAGAAGCGTAACAGGCAGTTGTCAAAGGTAAGGGATAAATATACCAACCTAGCCCCTTATCCGCATGTTGCGGTAAATGTGAACAGATCCAACAATTGGTCTTATTAAAAATTGCATGAGTGGCATTGATTATTAACAAAAGAGTGTTATTCTGATAATTCCGTCTATGCAAAGACTCTCCAGGCAACAAAGTATGCAATTGCACGGAAGGAGTTGGAATAACAGATACATTTTCAATAGGTAAAAAGTCCTCTAACGGATATGTTTCCTCCAGATACCATAACCCAAACCTAACAGTTACTAAAAATCCAGTAATTATCACAAAAAGGCAACAATACACTTTGGGGGCCCCTTACATGCTTGATCATTGTCCCTGCTAGTCAAATGTTTATCTAAATGTTCGGTACGAGCGGTAGCGGGTGCAGGAATTGTCGTCTTCAACCGAAAAAACACCAATTGTTTGTTTGCTGGCGACTCCAGTCGCGCGTCTTCTTAATGTCTTTCCCACAACCCTTAGCCAACAGAATCTTCCCGTAGAGTCGGGCCAAAAGGCAAGCCCTGATTTTCTCAATCGCACAGTCAAACCATGCTGTACATTTACTTTCTTGGGCGCAAATTATATTTTGTAGTTTCTGGTGAGGACAAAGTGTCGTCACTTCCTCCTGGAAGTTGCGAATGGACGGAAATGGGTTCAGAAAAGGATTGATCCAGAAGTTCCACTGTTGGGGAGTGCGGAGACAAGATGGCCGTTTTCTCTGTCCTTGCGGATTCTGAAGCGGTCTCCGATTCTCCCTTGTTGGTTGTTGCTGTTTCAGGTACACTAGTTACAACAGTGGGAAGGGATTCTGTGTCTTTTGTATCGTATGGCACGGGCTGTGGGATCCGTTTGGTGTGCGTCGCATGAATTCAGTTTTTACGACCCGCTACCCGCACAGCAGTCTGGGTGACTAGCAGGACTTGGTAGGGACCCCTCCACCGAGGGGCAAGGCAAGACGACCTCTCAAAAACCTTCGTGAGGATCCAGTCCCCCGGTCGTAGACTGTGAACAGGACCCTCGTAGCGCACAGGTAATGCCTCTCGCACCTGGTGAAAAATTGAAAACAGATTTTTAGTCAACTCGTTACAGTAATCTGAAAGAAGCACATTTTCTATGTCCCGCAATGAGCGACTTTTTGGCATGCCCCAAATATTAGCAGGTCTCCCCATTACCACCTCAAAGGGAGAGAGCCCAGTATCAGTTTGAGGGGTTGTTCTCATCGACAGTAACACGATCGGTAAGGGGTCCGGCCATTTTAGCTTGGTGCCAGCACACGTCTTAGCGAGTTTGTTCTTGATAATGCTGTTGTGCCTTTCCACTAATCAGGCACTTTGGGCTTGTCTGGCTGAATGGAACCGCTTGTCAATCTGTAATCCTTTGCAAATTTGTAGGATTACAGTGGCAATAAAGTGTGGCCCAGATGACTCTCGGCAGCCCGAACCTAGGAAAAAACTCCTTCAACAGAGTTTTTGCCGTGGTTATGGCCGTTGCATCTCTAACCGGGAAAGCCTCAATCCACTTACTAAAGGCACAAATAACAACCAATACATATTTAAGATTGTTACAACGTTCCATTTCAATGAAATCAAAGTGAATAACCTCAAACGGGACAGAAGGTGGAGCGAAACTTCCTTTAGGAGTCGAGGTACCTTTTCCTACATTGCGCTGCAAGCAAACCATGCAGTTTTGGACAAAACGCTCCGCAGTTTTGAAAATCTTATCATTGGCCTATACACTGTGTAACATTTTAGTCAATTTTCGCGCACAAACATGTGTCGGACCATGAGCCATAACAACCATCATTGTAATGGAGGAGTCAGGGAGTAACCATTTCCCTTCAATATTGTCTACTCAACACCCATCGTCATCCAATCTCCCTGCACCCTCGATCCATCTCTTAGTTTCCTCTATGGTAGCATCTGCTTGAATATCTTTTAGAGCATCGATACTTTCACCCAAAGTGCAATCGTTTACAATTTATTTAACAGCATACATAAAGTAGTAACAGCATAAGCAGCCGTGGATGTACCGTCTGGAAGTTTAAAACAAGAGCCATCACAAAATAGCTCTCCTTGTGGGCTGTTCAAAGGCGTGTCTTTCAGATCGATTCTGCCTTTAGTCTCTTATTCTGTAATATAATGTAATATAAAGGCAATATAAAGGCAATCGTGTGACGTATCGTCACCATCAACAGTATTTTGTGAGACAGGTAAAAGTTCAGCCGGATTTAATACACAACACCTCTGAATTTGAATGTAGGGGGCAAACAAGATTAGTTCGTATCTTGTTAATCGTGCAGAAGTGAGGTGTTGCGTTTGAGTTCTATTCAATAACATATCTACAGAGTGAGGTACCATTAGGGTTAACGCATGACCCAGGACCATTCCCTCACTCCGTTTTACAGACGCAGCAGCAGCAGCAGCAACAGCGCGCAAACATCTTGGCAAAGCGCATGCTACAGGATCAAGGGCGGAGGAATAGTAACCGCACGGCCTATTCTTCCCTCCATGCTCCTGCGTTAATACAGCCAAAGCACATCCATCACGTTCATGCACAAACAATACAAAGACCTTGTCATAATTCGGAGTTCCTAAAACCGGCGTGAACACAGCGCAGATTTCAGCAAATCAAATGCTGTCTGCTGTTCCAAAGTCCATGGCAATGGCAAAGAAATGCCCTTCTTTGTCAAAGCCAACATTGGTTTAATCGTTAACGAAAAGTTAGGGATCCACAATCTACAATAAGAAGCCATACCTATCAGGGCTCTAACTTCCTTTTGCGTATTTGGGACAGACATGCCAGAAATAGTCTTTATTCGTTCAGGCGTCAACCGTCTTCCCTCCTTTAACAGGAGGTAGCCTAAATAGGTGACCTCCTGACAACAATATTGGAATTTTTTAAGTGAAGCTTTGTGACCATGTTTTGCTAGATGACAAAGCAACAACATGGTGCCTTCTTTATAGGCGCTCTCAGAATCAGCAGCCAAGAGGAGGTCATCTACATACTGCAGTAATGTGCAAGTAGTAGGCAACTCGAGAGTATCGAGCTGCTCTTTCAATGCCCTACTATAAATGCTTGGACGCTCAATGTACCCTTGTGGTGCACGAGTGAATGTAAACGAGCGTCCACCTAGGGTAAACGCAAACAAATACCTGCTATCCTTGTGTAAGGGAATACTGAAAAACGCGTTTTTAAGTTCAACAACGCTAAAATGAGTGGCAGAAGCCAGAATCATGGTTAGTATCGTTGTAACATCAGGTACAATAGGAAATTGAGAGCCACAATTTTGTTAATAGCGTGTAAATCAATTATAAAACAAAAGGGAATCGCATTATCACCTTTTTTTGTATACTGGCAAAATGGGGCTGTTGCATATGCTACCCGTAATCTCCTCAATTACCCCACGATGTACAAAATCAGAAACTATACATTTCAAAGCCTGTTCGCCTTCAACTGAAATCTTATACTGCGGGATGCGAGGCAATTTAACTCCCTGTTTCAAAATAATTTTAACAGGTTCAATTTGAAGAATGCCCACATCATTATCATCAATTGCCCATAAGCATTCTGGAACATTACTAAATTCTGGCGGTAAAGGTCGAGTCAAAAACTGAGAGGCGAGTGATTGCTGAGGTGAAATCGTTAACCGAACTCCGTCCGGAGAACAATGTATTACTGCATGCAATGCCTTCAACAAATTTAGCCCCAGCAAGTTCTCCCCACAGTTTGTGGTAAGTAGAAATGGACACTGTTCCGTGAAGGGACCCAGTGTTATCGGTACCGGCAAAGAGACCGGACAAACTACAGGTGTGCCTGAAAACCCTACAGAAACGTTGGACTGCTCTGACATGAGAATATTTGGAACCCGTGAATGATCAATGGAACATTTCTGTGCTCCTGTATCTACTGAAAATAGATGCTTCCTAATTCCCACCGCCATCTCAACGTGGGGGCCTTTCTGATGAACGGGAATAGGCTTAGGTTCCAAATCCTGGTTCGGGCAATCCTAGCAAAACAGAATATTATCAAAAGGAAGCTCTTCAGAGAGGTACGCGGCAGAAGGGTGATCAAAAATGTTTCTATTATCCACATTCTAAACTTGCTTATCTTGTGAAGGAGGTTGCTGTGATTCTGGTGCAAACTGACCTCTGCCAGGGCCCCCTGCACCTGTGCGACCTCTGGATCATCTACCCATGTTCCCAAATGACCTTTGCTGCAAGGTCGGACATTGTGCGTGCCAGTGGCCTTCCTGCCGGCAATAGGCACACTGGTTAATGGTTACCGGAGCCAAGGGCGCACTTCGCTGCAGAATGTACTGACCTCTAAATTGATTACCCCCTCTAGGGCTTCTAACAAATCTGCTGTAATAAAACTTTAGTTTTCAGGTTACCCTTTTTTTTCCTTTTCAGTATTTACACAATTTTCAAAGTACTGAGCCATATGCAGTACTTCTGATTGACACTTCGCCTGCCAAGCGCTTTCAGAAGACATAATCTGTAACTGGATGTCAGGCAGCAATCCATGTACAAATTTGTCAACAAAAAGCCTTTTCCCTGACTCTGTGCCTAAGTCTTGTCCACTGAAATCTGAGAATACCTGCTCGAACCGATTGAAGAAATCGGTAGCACCCTCAGACTTTCCTTGGACACAGGCTGTAAGCTTGTCCCAAATGATTTGTTATTCAGGAACCATAGTTTTCAATTTTACAATAATTCTATCAGGCAAGGTTAATATCACTTGAGGTGGTCGTTCGCCAGCTGGTCTTTCTCTAGCCTAACCATGTTATCCCATGTATCTCCGAACCCAGGTATGTCATCTATAGTCCTAATCTGTTTCCACAAATCAACTGGCAGGAGTAGGGGAAATAATAGGTCAATATCACTTAAGGTGAATACCGACGACTGTAAGACTGACTCTATTTCTTTATAGAATCCGGTCAGATTCTTTCTTATATAGGGAATAGATTGCTTTATGGTGTTCACTTCCTGTCTTGAAAATGGGACGTGAACAAACTGTGATACATAATGTGCGGGAATATTCACAACGACTATACCCTGTGCAGCATAGGCCGCAACCTCAACCTTTGGGACAAATATAAGAGGGACCTCTCTCATAGGCAACTGAGAAGTAGGCAGCTCCGAATGCTTACTAAGCAACAGAACCAAATCAATCGCTAAGGCAGTCGAAGAAGTATCAATCGAAAAGGCTCTCTTATAAACACTCAACAATTCTGCGGGACAACAAATCTTTCTTCTTACACACTCATTCTGCAGGTGCTCTACCATCACCTGTATCACTTTCTTTTGCATTTCTAACGTATACTGACTACATGTGTCATATACTTCATCTGGAGTTATCGACATATCCGAAATCCATCTTATCGCATCCTTCATACAAATTCGCACTTCCTCTCCTTTTAATTCTCGGCGAGGAGAAAACCGTTTCTGTAAGTACATAATGCCTTAACTATCACCATCTGCTTCCTCATTCTGTAACTCTTCCAACTACTTCCTATACTCAAAATTCCTCTGAACATGCTCATATACCTTCTCCGCAGTATCTCTGGACAACGCTAAGGCGTTCAAATCCTGTAACCGTTGTGGGAAATCTACATTGTTTAGTCTATTCCACATTATCCTCAAATGAGTCCCTAATCCTTCAATAAAAACATTTTTCTCAGGAATACTTTTTAAATTTTTGAGTGTGGGAAAAACATCGGCTTGTTCACCCTTCTCCATACAATGTTTAGCCGAAGCAATCAATTCACTCTTCTTGTCTGGGGACACAGTATTAAGAGTCACAACCCTTGGTCTCGCTCCATGGTCTACTATAAGCGATGCAGAATCACTTGGAAGAAGAAGAGTAGGCACATGCTGAATATCAACAGGTGAAGGCAAGGGGGCAGGCAAAGGAGCGCCGGCTGGAAGAACAACAGGAAGAACAGCAGGGAGGACCGGAGGAACTATAGGAGGGAAGGGAAGGGGCAAAGCGCCAGGAGGAGGGTCGTACGGAGGTGGCGCGGAGGCATCAGGCCTTCGTTCATGCAAAAGTTTATTAATCAATTCATCTGACGTATGAAAATCTTTTGAAGGGTAGATTTTCTGAATGCCTAATTGAAACGCCCTGTCCGTGTTCCTAACTGACTCCAATTGTTTATTTTGATCATATAACCGTGCCTTTTCGACACTTGTCATATGTCTACGCATATGTTTCTCTCTACTCTTTTGGTGCTGCAAAGCTTCTGTTTTCCAACTGTGTAATGCGTCAAATGCTGCAGGTCTAGCCTTTTTCTTTACTAATACAGACTCTAAATATTCTATACAAGGGATTCAAAACTACCATTGGTTGGCCACCAAAGATTAGAATTATGTCTGGTCTGTCTGTGCCAAATGCCATTAAATGCTATACTACCAAAGCCTTTCTTACAGTACATAGTACATGCCGGCGACCCCTCATGTGGTGCGGGACGGCTATCTTCCAAAGATTGTCTGTCGCTGCGGAATAATGCCCTAAAGCAGGCAGACAATTTCCCAGGCATATCAAAGTTCTGGTGTTACCTGGTTAAATAATTGTGCTCGCGAGTACAATGCTCCAAATTCAAATTGTCAGGGTTAGATTAAGAATCGGGACACGATTCACCTGACCAAAGGACTGGGAGGCCCGATCGGGTTACTAAGGACAATGCTAAGGACCCACGTGTCTGGTGATTTTCGGCAAATTTACCCACCTCAAATATATGGACCCTCGTCAAGACGTCGTCTCGGGCTACAGCTCACCGTCCAGGGATCGGATCAAGGTAATGGTTGAAAGGCTCGACTCAAAGGACAAGTTGATCTTAAACCGTGCAACAATCATCAGGCTATTCGACTTGATTCCTAGTTTGCGTGCTATCACGTCCAGGGGTCTAAAGATCGTTGAATTTTCTAATGAGAATCAGAATGATAAAGTAATCCTTCAGGTATCTTCTTCATTGATAGCCAACACAATCATTGAAGCAAACGTTGCGCTATTTTCGTTGGGATTTGAGGTTTACTCATTAGGAACACTCAGCCCGAACCACCATGCTTCGGATGCCCGAGACAATGAAGAGATGCTAAGCGGCTGGCAACAGAGCACTGTGCTGCGCTCTATGAACAAAAATGAGTTTCTCAGACCTAAAAGTATCAATGTAAGATCCACGGCTGAGGTTCAGCCCCCGTGCTTGCACCCAGACAGAAGATCTAAAATCTAATACTATGACGTCACGGGAAGGCACCCAGATAGAAGACACAACATCTAATTCTATGATGTATAATGATACGAGTGGATCTGTGGAACCCAAAACGGAGATCAGAATCACCATAAGTGGAACCCAAGGCCAGCAATTGCCGATAGCCGAAGCACTCTGTTGTACTAGCACTGCTAAGATGAACAATGACTGGGGCTGGTTGGCAGCCTCGCTTAACATGAAAGATCGTCAATAATGCCAGGAAAAGACAACCTTAAATAGGTGCCTAGTGGCATCCTGGAACACGCGTGGATTTATACATCTTTTTAATATAAACTGGTTGGATGGCCTGTCGATCATTTGCTTGCAGGAAACTTGGCTTTCCGAAATGCCACTTGTGAGCCATAAAACTGTCAAAAAGTTGTGCAATGGTGGGTTTGTTAACTCTAGTAAACAGGTCGTCGGGCTTTAGTATTTCTAAGTCCTACAATCACTCCCCATTTATCCAGGAAACGACAATTACCAAGCAGAAACTGGGCCCCAGGTCTGACGAGGAAATAACATTTCTAAACGTTTATTGGAATCACCAGAAGGCAAGTAAACAGGTCTTCATAGAGAAATTCGCGGAAATTTTGGATCTTCTGTATGAAGGGAAGCCAAGGGCCAAGATACTGATATGTCGGGACTTAAACATTGATTTCTTTAAACTTATCACCGCAGATAAAAAAGTGCTAGCTAATGAGTGGCTCGAGGAAATGGAAATAAGACAATTGCAAAGGCTGAATGGGAATGCAACTGGAGATATGCCACCTGCCGCGACGTGGCAGCGTGCAGATTCAGCTTCTACGATTGACTACGTCTTTGTGTCAACTGATTTGCACGCCCTTATAAATTCCTTCGTGATCAAGAAGCAAACAACTAGCGACCACAATATGCTTATAACGCATCTCAATACATCATTAGAGGAAGGTCAGCATAATATCTCCATTGCGAGAAACAGGGTGAGACTCCGCTTAGAAGAACAAGAGGTCGCCCAGTTGGCAACAGCTTACTGTCAGGATTCCACACAATTAGAATACGACCAACTATTGTTTCAATTTAAGACCAAGAATGCGGGGTCGAAGAACACAATCTCGGTTAGAAAACACTGGTTTGACCCTGAAATTCAGAAACGAAAACGGCTGCTGCGACAGAACATTCGACAGGCACAGTCATTGGAAATGATTACTAGGAAAACACAAATAACAGCTGCTAAACAGTCCTATAAAAATTGGTTGAAGAGCCACATGCATCTAACTCTTCAAAACGACGCTGAGACAATGTTATCCATATTAAGGAACAAAAATACAAGAGAGTTTTGGAGGATTATGAACGACATGCAGGTGCCACAAAAATCGTTACAAACATGTTTGGTGTCTGAAACGGAATGGACTGCTCATTTCGAGGAGCTATACAGGGGCAACAAAACCATGGGTGAAGAGTCCAAACTATCATTCTCACCCCAAATCATCACTTACTGTAAAGATGACATCGTAGTAATAATCAAAAGAGCCAATAACTCAAGAGCACCGGGCCCAGATGGCTTAACGAACTTCACCTTGAAAGAGCATCCCGAGATTTGGGCAGAGATCTGTGTAGCTTTATTCGAAAGAATGAATATCGCAGGTAAATCCCCCAAATCATGGAAAACGGCGATCATAATGCCAATTTATAAAAAAGGGGACAGATCAAATCCAAAAAACTATTGACCGGTGGCATTATTAGACATCCTGGGCAAGGTTTACGCTACCACACTCCAACAGAAGTTGGTTCAGTGGGCTGTAAACACGGGACATGTTGACGCCAGACAGGCGGGTTTTGTCAAACAAGTTGGTTGCTCCCTAAATCTTTTACTACTTAACTTGGCAAAAATGGATGCCATCAAAACCAACACTGTAGTACATCTGGCGTTTATCGATTTTTCAAGCGCTTTCGATACCGTTGACCGCGACCCCCTGTGGGTAAAAATACGGCAATGGGGCTGCCCGGAAGATCTTGTTTCTGCCATCCAGGAGCTTCATACAAAAACATCCATAAAGATTTGCTTGGACCAAGTTGGAACATTGTCATCAGCAATAGCCACAGACAAGGGCGTCAAGCAAGGCTGCCCGCTTGCCGCAGCTATATTTAGCTTGTTCATCTCGGACATTGGCATTGCGATAGAGGAAGTGAATTCATTCCCGCCGAAAATTAATAAATCACACATAAACTGGCTTCTCTACGCTGATGATTTTGTCGTAATGGATTTAACAGCTATCGGCTTACAAAGAAGACTTGATGCTATTCAGCGATACTTAAGCGAGAACCAGCTGTTGATCAACCCAAATAAAAGCGAAATCCTAACATTTAAGAACTTGAAAGGAGGGTCCCCGAAAACAATGAAAAAGTTTAGATGGACTCTGGGCGGAGCAATACTGAAGAGATCACAAAGTGTGAAATACTTGGGAATGGTCTTAAGTTCCTGTATCAATGACGGTCCCTGGAGAGCCGAAACCAAAAGGAAATGTGCTCAGCTAGACAGCCAAACCTTAATCATAAAAAGGAAATTTGGAAAGTTCTCTCATGAACCACTAAGACTGTTGTATCAACAGAAGGTCACTCCAGTTCTAATCTACGGGGCAGAAAAAGACCTGGGCTGCTCTCATGAAGTATGGTTCTCCTTAGAGAACCAATTTTGGACAAAAGTACTGGGCCTTCCACGAGGAACGATGACATCTTGCATTAGATATGAATTATCCCTGATTTCTCTTTAAGCTAGAATTACTTGGAACCTGTTATCCTTATTTCGTAAGACACGTGCGCGAGAAAACATCCTCTAGTTCCATATCCTGCATACCGCAACGGCCGAAGGACAGAACTTAGTGGCTATGTGGATCCAAAGATGCGAAAGCATACTAATTGAATTTGACATCAAGATTGATATGCTCCACGAAAATCCGGAAGCGGCAAAAATAAAAATCTGGCGCATAGATTGGGAGAGAACTTGCGCACAAAGAGCAGCTGCGAAACTGATGACAGATGTACCAGCTGAAGCTTGTGCCTTTAATACGGCACAATGCTACATCAGATTATTCCCGGACCCCAACGCACGTAGACGCTTCATGTTATTTCGCATGAATCTATTTAAAACCAAAGAGCGTTTACAGATGTGGAAATGCAACAAAAAAGCAAACCTTTCTTGCAGATTTTGCTGAAGAGCCCCAGAAACATTGAAGAACCTGGTCCTTTTATGCAAAAATCTTCGCAATGAAAGAAGTTTGAACTTTGGTCCATGGAGCGCATGCCATCCGACATTGTGCGCGGATGATTGGTGGGGTCATATGTTCAATGGAACTGATCCAAAACTGCTAATTCCGCTGACGAACTTCTTACGAATAATTGAAGTACGACTTAGCTTGGTTGATGATGGCAGGACGTAGGCACTGGCCAAATGGAGGGCTGGACTCTATAGACGTTGGCGGGAGGAGTGGAGGAGGCTGTGGAATGACGGAAATTGATGTATATTGCTTGTTGTTTTGTTGATTGTTTGTAAATATTTTAAATGTTTGTATAAACCAAATAAAATAAAAAATAAAAAATATATATATATATGACCGGGATTATTTTGGCAATATAGAATTTTAGCAATGCCATAATTGAGAATTTACAAAGGCCATAGAAGTCCTTTTTCACCTGGGGTACCGCTTTGTCCACCTTCAGCCTTAACTCCATTTCTATTTTGGTGGTTGAGGGTGAAGAATATACCATATACCCCAGATACACCAGCTCATCTGTTCTTACGATGGGGTCCCCTTCAAAGAGCCATTTTCCATAGTGGATGTGCTTGTTAGAATGTTTCATCACCAAGATTTTGGATTTCTTTGGGTTAACCTGCAAGCCTTTTTTATTTCAACTGGTGTTAATTCAGTTGTGTTTTTCTGAAGGGCTTGTTTTAGGAAGATTGGTGCGATTTTAATGCTAAGACCCGTTGTTTCATTATCAGTCTTTTTGGGCGGGGTAGTGGTTCTTTTCCCCAGAAAGACTGGAGCCCACGGGGGACATTTTAGCGCAGGGCAGCTTTTAATAGCATTAGTTTAATTTTTTCCTTTTTTTTCTTCTGGTCGGTTTCTCGCACTACTACCTCCTGCAGCCTGAGAGTGTATTGCCTCTGCTTCAGTGCCTACAAGGTCTGTTTGTTGACCTACACTTGCCCAACTTTTATTTTTATTCCTCAAAGTTTCCTTGTCATTTGTCGTGGCTTTGTGCCCTTTGTACGCATTTCCTTTTGTCTTGGATGTCCTTTGTTCCCTTCCAGTTTTTTCTGCACCGCTTTTTGAGCATCTATGTTCTGTACCCTGGCTTTTTCCCTCTTCTTCTTGGATTTGAGCATCTTCCTGATTTGATGATACTTTTCCTTTACTTTTTCCATGTTCTTCACTCATGGGAACCATCCCTTTCTGTTTATTTAATAGATGGTTTTTTCATTTTTTTTCGAAGGGTAATCGGTAGGCCGTTTTGCTGATTTTTTTTTTTTTTTACTTCCTTTTTCCTGGCCTTCCTTCTTCCCTTTGAGAGGTGAATGCCTGCTTATGTCCAGTTAGGTTCGATTACTTCTATTTCATCTTCTTCTATAACATGTGCTAGCCTTCTAAACTCTTCTAGGACAGATTCCGAGAGAGGGGTGTCATCAAAGATGTTATCTTCATACTCAACTTATCTTCGAAAGGCCTGCCTTTGTTACTTTCTCTGTTTTTAACAAGTGGAATATTTCATGAAGTAGAGATTCTTGTTTTCCATCGTCTTCTTTGTTTTTTGCAAGTGACCTTTCTATTGATGACATATCTAGACCTTGTTTTGCAAGCTCTACTCTCGTTTCTCTTAGTGAAGGTGTGACCACTGTATTTATTGTAGATGTTAGCCCCACTATTGTTGATTCAATACCACTCACATCTGTGGTCAGCTCGAGTAGTGATCCCATCTTGCAATTGTACTTCTAATTTCAACTGTTTGAATACTGTGACTAGTGAGTTTAATACGAAGTTTAGCGCTTTGAGTGTCGCAGCGCTTGCTTCTTTTGGAGCTTCTTCTTTTGTGGGGACCTTTGCATCAAGTTCTACTACTAGGTTCTTTTAATGTCTTTCCCCTGTGCTTGTATTTAGTGCTTGTAGTAAGTTCCTGGTCCCACCACTTCCTCTTCTTTGGTTGCTTCGAATTCACTTTCAGGTGAGTTGATTCTTTGCAGAGCCATGGCTGGGAAAGGGCCTGTACTTTGCGGGGTTTCACTGTCTTCATTATTCACGAGACATGTTTTTTTCACATTCCGCATTTAGGCTTTGACTTCGTTTTTTCCCTCCAAAGTGTTCGTCAATTCTCCTCTGAATTTTTTTCATAGTGGTGGTGTATTCAAGACCACGCTTCCAAGAGCGTATAAGATCAGATGGCGCATTATTGGTTGCTGGGGTGTCCGCAGGCCCCATGTGCACCTGCGCCTTAGTTAGATTAGTTGTAACCGAGCGCGCAAGGGGCATGGTATTTGATGTTAGTTCTGGGTCGTGAGTTTGGATCTCTTCTGAGTAAGAGCCATCCAATCTGGGCATCTATGATCGTCCTGAAGGGCTGTGCTACGCAACTTCATGGTTCTTATATGGTATGATATAATTTAGGGGCAGGAGCTCGTGCAAACAGTGCTTCTCTAGCTTTGGTTAGAATGTCGAGTTGCCAGATAGAAATGCACTCCTATGGCTTCTATCCCTTTATAAGGCGATTCCAAGACCACAGAATACCAGCACCTTCTTACCATAATCTTGACACGAGAGTCCGAGGTCTGCTTCGGCACGCCTTCTGCCCGGGGGTGCAGATTCTTCAAGTGCGTGAATTCCTTTACGCTCCACACAGCTCCAAACAGTCACAAAACGGTCATGCACTTCGCCCTTGTCTCCACTCCGGGCTTCTCGCCACAAGGGTAAAGTGCTGCTGTTGTTGATTTCGCTTCCTCCACACGTGATTGATCACGTGACACGCCTTCGGCAGGAAGCGTCAGGGGAGGAGGAAGACAGTTAAAGGGATATGATCATTTTTCCAAGAAGTACGTCTTTTTTTAATCCAGTGTGTCGTAGTGCGCAATGCGCCTGGAGCAGCAAAGCGGCAGTCACTCTGGGCTCTCACAGGGGGGGGGTCAGGATATCAAAACTGCCCGCTCTGCTCCAACTCCAATTCCAATTGCAGCTCCACAGTCACAAAACAGTCATGCACTTCGCCCTTGTCTCCACTCCGTGCTGTCAATGGTTTATGCCTCAACAGGGATAAGACTGAAATCCTTATCCTCAGTCAGAAAGCCACCTTAGCCAAGTTAAATCCTCAATACATCAACTTCAACATAGATAACTCCACCATCTCGGTCTCATCCTCTGTCAAGACATTAGGGGTCTACATCGATGCCAATCTATCTATGAACAAACAAGTCAGAGCTATTGCCTCTGCGTCAGCATTCAGCAGTAAACTTATCAATGCCATGAAACCCTACCTCTCTAAACTCAATTGCCTCGCAATAGCCAGAGCAACCATAGGCGCCAAACTCGACTATTGCAATGCTCTCCTGGCAGACAACTCCTCCAAAAACCTACAAAGACTACAAACCACACAAAACAATGCTCTACGAGCTGCCATGAGCATCCCCAGAAGAGACAATATATCACAAGCCAGGCCGTCAGCTCAGTGGCTCCAGGTCAAAGACTGCATTACACTCAAGATCCTCACAATTACGCACAGATGCATCAACCGCACAGCTCCTACTTACCTATCAGAAGCTATATCAAGAACCCCATCTGCGCGCCCAACCAGAACTCAGTATACCAACCAACTGCACATCCCTTGCATCCGTAGAGCCAAAGCCGGAGGGCTAGGATTCTCATACATTGCACCTTCCATCCATGCTTTCCGTAAAAATCTCAAATCCACACTTCTTAACTAATTTGTTTTTTCCTCCCACTGACTACTCTCTTCAAATTGCATATTGCATTATAAATGTAATTGTAATTTTTTCTGTACATATATCATACTCCTTAACAAGTGCATATGACTACTGTATAATTCTGTAATCAAACATGTTATTTTTATGTAACAAGTGTCACGATAATAATTCTTGTAACTAAGTATGCTCATTCTCTGTAACAAGTGCCACTATGCCTTAGGGCTGTTGTGCGCTATACAAATATGAATAAATAAATAAAAAAATAAATACTGACTGCACCAACTCTCAGTCTGGTTAGCCCAATAGCGTTGCCCCCCTGCTTCTCTGTGATTTTGACTCCTACCTTACCACACTGTTCCTTGATTTTACAATATTTCTCTGCGGTGTTACAGCACTGGCGTGTGATTTTCCAATGTCACTACGTGGCTCTACACTAATATTGTGTCACATTACAATGTTGCTCTGTGATTCTACAATCTGACTGTGACTTTACAGCAGTGCTCTTTGATTTCCCAATATCACTTTGAAACTGTACTGCACTCGTCTGTGACATTGCAGCATTGCTGCTGCAAAACGACAGCAGCATGATGTGACTTTGCAGCAGCACTTTCCCACTTCTCAACTCTGCACGTTACAGCATTGGGCTGTAGCCGGTTTGTTGGTTGATGCTGCGATTGTAGGTGGCTTTACACGCGTGTTGTCATGCTGGTGGCTTACGGCTGTTACTCTGTATTACTGCATGATTTCTCTGCTATGTGGCATTATATTGCCTGGAAGGAACATCCTGAGGCAAACGATGTTGCCTGTACTTTACAGCACTGCTCGCAGCATTGTTGTGTTGGTTGCTTGGCCTGCTTTGTGACTTTATGTTGTAAAGCCTCTCAGTAGTCATCAGTGCCCAGCACTCATAGAAAGACCTGCTGTGGAGTCTACTTTGGTCCATGTAAGGCTTTATTATACAGTATGTACAGTATGTACATATTCCAGTTACTCTTATGGTATTTACAGTGACGTATGGCCAGGACAGTATCATGAATAGGTATTAACAGTACTAACAGAGGAGTAGGCCCACCGGCCATCCTATCATCCGAGCTCGGGCCCCCAACTAACACTCTAAGAACATTCACACACAGATCCACTCAACATTCTCCTGAGCTGCATCCATGCATCAACATTCTGATAGCAAGCACTCTAGGCCAATGACAAGACAAGACTACAATATAACACTTTACAGTATGATGTTAAATTGCTGGTAGTAGGCACTTTCCACAGCTATTCTCGGACAGTAAAGTTGCAGCGCTGTTTTCTATCCATCACTCAATGCAGTTAGTGGTGCAGATCTTCTGGTTGGTACGAGGGAACCCTTGTCTTCCTTAATGGGCTTTGGGCGCTGGTTCTACTTGGTTTGGGGTGATTTGGTCGAATCTATTTGCTCAGACAATTGGGCGAATGAATTATTTTTACAGGTCCATTTTGCCACATATATATGCGGGGGGATACCCCTGCACCCATCCTTAACTCCCCTACATTCATTATATCCCTATAAGCACCCCAAACATATATAGGCGCCAAAATGCGGAAATAAAATTGCAACCAATTCTCCCGCAATCAGATCTCCAGCGCAGTGATCTGCCTATTCGGGCCTACTTACAGACTCGTCCCGATCCCGCCATCTTGTTTTTGTTTTCCAAGTCAATAGTTGTTTAGAAACCCTGTCTCAAACCCACAAAACTTTCTGGGATCATCTCTTTCATTCAGAAACATGAAAAGAGGCCCACTATATGCACGTTTCTATGATGGAAAAGGTAAGTGACTTCATTCAAAAGAAATCACAAGACAACAAAAAGATTCTTTGCGCAGAACCAAGCCTCCTGCTACACTGTTTCTTAGTGCAATGGTGCTAGAGGCCAGGCGCAGAATTTCCCAGCTAACAAATGGGCCTGGATGAATGTATTCGCTAGAACATCGAATCACCTGAATTTCAGGTGAATCAACCAAGCTGAACGTTGGCCAATCCTTTTTAAGAAGTTCAATTAAAGTTCGATCCCATGGCTCACAGGGGGTACAGGGTTGTAGCTCCTTTGCTGCTTTCAGAGAGGCTGGAGCTCATTGCCAGAGGCAGGCTTTGGAATTTTTGTATAAGCGGGGAATAAACTGGAGTGGAGTTATGTTATGTTATCTGTACTTATAGAGCGCATGTACACCCCCAGGGCATCCTGGCGCTAGGATATTAAGGAAGTCACAGATAGCGGCTGACCTAAGATAGGAAACTACGAAATTGAAGATGATTCTCCACACTCTGCATAGCTGGCGGGAGTTCATTTCAGAATTTGCAGTCTCAACTGACTAGGCCGGGTATCCCACCCGCATCAGCCGGAATTTGGGGATGACCGCTAGCTTGGCCATCCCAGACCGAAGAGTCTGACCCGGGGTATGAGGCGGGAATTTGTCCTGCAGATACTCTGCACCCTGGTGATAGTGGGCCCGGTGAACCAGGCAGAGGGCTTAATCCTCTCCGCTACCAGGAGCCTGTTCAGTTGGTAAGAAGAAGGGTAGGGAGAGGCGAGGTAGTGCGTGACTGGGGATTCAGTGTTACATTTAGGGTAGGTTTTGCTTACACAGCCATGTGTGACACATTCAGTGAATGACATTTTTTTTTTAAAGTGAGCGAAGAACAAAAGTTCCCTCTGTTGCGACTTTAATCTCTGCGCGGGACAGCAAATTGGCTGACTGCGAGAGACACACGTAAAACCAGTCATCCTGTGCTTTAGTGACTGTAAGCAACACACTTGCCAGCAGAAGAAAAACCTGTGTCCAGCCTGAGCTTCACATCGGGAAGGAGACAGCAGTCCCAGAGTACATCTTGTGCGATGCCCGCGTGTGTGATTTTGGAGGGTTGAAGCAGCAGAGATTCAGGGAGGTGGGGATTACACAAGTCAGGCCCTGTCTCTTGAAGATGGGAGACGAGTCACATGTCTTTCAGTGACACCTGAGAGGAGGAGCAGGAGGAAACAAGAACAGCTTGTGGTAGGCACGGCTGTGTGGTCTGGGTAGGAGGAAGCAGCAGAGATTCAGGGAGGTGGGGATTACACAAGTCAGGCCCTGTCTCTTGAAGATGGGAGACGAGTCACATGTCTTTCAGCGACACCTGAGAGGAGGAGCAGGAGGAAACAAGAACAGCTTGTGGTAGGCACGGCTGTGTGGTCTGGGTAGGAGGAAGCAACAGAGATTCAGGGAAGTGGATGACACACCAGCAAGTGAGTGAATGGCACATTGGTACAACACGTCAGCAGCATTGCAAGGAGCCAGCGGCATGTGGAGTCATGCTGCAGCAGCACTTGCTCTGTGCACATGGTCAATTGACCTGTTTGATCTTAAATTGACCAAAATGTCGAGGGCCTGTACTTTGGCAGGTTATTCCAATGCGGCACAGCTGACCTGTTTTCAAACTAGAATGGTGATTCGCTGGTAGTTGAGGGTAAACCTGAGTGTATTCTGGCTCCCTTTTTGGACATGTGTTTCAAGTAAAAAGGAAGAGACACTGTGCAACTGGGTAAGAATGCATTGCTGCATAACTTGCAACATCAATGGGGGAAATAAAGCAGACAGCAGGAAGAACATCAACCAGCCCACATTTTTCCATTTACACCAGGAATGTCAAGCTCAAGATTGTTGGTATCCATGGGCAATCTACCACTGAAAACAAACTGGTCATAACCAGAAACATACAGTGGACCATCAGCCACACAACTGCTTGATGTCTAGCTTACTTGACCATTCAATCTGGCCAGCAGCACTTGTGCCAGTTGTTGTTGAATCATTAAGGTGTGCCCCCCTGCAAGTGTGTAGTATGAGAGAGTTTCTACTGCAGCTGGAGCTATTGTCTCTTTCTGCAGCAGAAGCCTCACAGTGCTGTAGAGGAGGAGCCAAGTACTCCCCCTCCAACTGCCCCATCCTTATTACCTATAGAATGGGAACCAACGTAAGTGACATATGAGGAACAGTTGAACCAGCAAAGAGCAGAGCGTGGACTCTGTGCAGTACCCGTAAGAGTGCCAGTACCTAAGAGAATCTGGGAGGCATGGTACCCATTGAGAAAACTGTACCTACATGCAAGACAATATGATGGCCATTTGAATGAGATTCCTGAAGAAGCAGAGCAGATGAAAGGCAAGAATGAATGGTGACGTCACACAGAAAGAGATGACGCACACAGAAGAGATGCAGAGCCCAGAGAATGCAGATATTCTATGAGGCATCAAGAAAGTACCAAGGATAAGTGACATCTTGGGATCAAGGTGAAGAAGCTTATGCCACAGACACAAATGAAGACTTTAAGCAAGTTTGTACGTGTACAGATGTGATTGAAACACAAGCAGCAAAGTAATCTTGAAAGCTAGCTTCAAGCTTTATAGTAGATAGATTGCGGCAAGCACCAATATATAAATAGATGCATATGGACAAATGAAAAATAGATGTTTCCGCTACATGTTATAAAGCAGTGCTGAACATGAACAAGAAGGCCTCACTTCAGTGTGTCGCAGTTGAAAGCAATTATAATTATAAAATGAATCTCAGTAGAAGGAGTTGGATGAGCCAGAAATCCAAAGTCTTATCAAACAGGAATTGGCTGACATTGGATACAAATTGTGTGAAGGAACAAGAGGCTCCTGTTCAGAAGGCTTGAGCAAAACCAAAATACATCACAGGACTATTAAAAAAGAATATTAAATACACGAAAAGGCTTGATTTCATGGTGTCCAGTCAGGTGGAAGGAAGAAATTGGACGATCGAGGTGGTACGCACGATGGCAGGCTGTACCTTCACTCCTTAAAAAATGTCAGAGAACAGTACAAACTCAAGGCCAAACTTAAAAGCACTAATTGACACTGGACCATTGCAGTGATGATGGATTGATATAATAATTGGTGGGAAGCTAGTGTTTGGATGAGCCCACTAGCACCTGGATGTTCAGTCTTCATGCTGCTAAACGTAGGTGGAAAAGTACTGATGGGGTTTAGAAGCCAACCAATTGTAGCTGATCGTGTTATTAAGGGTCCTATACTTTGTGTAGCCAATGGAACGTATTTAGTGACATTCATATTGGCCATTTTGAGGGGAGGGCTTAGTTGCCCCACCTGATGTTAAGAACCCTATCACTTTCCTTCACGGTGCTATACTGATATGGAACTTATACTTAGATATTCACTTATAGCCTATCACTTTCCTCGATAGGTTTTGTAGTTTGCCACATAGGTAATGACACAGGTCAATACATCACTGATGACGATTTTATGCAATATAACCTCTGTTTGTACTAAAATGAGTCGAGTAAGAGGACCGAACGAATGCTGATGTTCGTTGTACTCCCTGTTTTATATACTTTTTAATAAAACAGACTCCTCTTTTGCCAAACTACCTGAGTCATTATGATTATTGATCCATTAATAAAATCTGCATCCCCATCCATCTCCAGGGTATTGCTACTCACCTTAAAGGGCTGGGCAACCCAGTTCAGTGCTGCAAGTTGAAAGAATTGGCACTTATAAAAAAGAACAGTCACTTCATTGGTGAGGACTATGGAACAACATTTACCATAGCCAACCCTTCAGATGATGACAATTTGTTACCCAGTGCAAGACGGACACTTGAAAGTGGAGTGGGGTTGTTTAATGGCACATGTCACTAAGAAATGGATAGCTGTATTAGTTACAGAGAAGCCCTGGCCAGTTGCTGAGTTAAACATGACACTGCATATTCTGCCAGAAATGTTTTTGTATACTTCTATTGTCATGATCAGAAGCACCCCTTGTCAAATGATCTGAGGTTATCTCAGAGAGCACATCTAGCCCATTGGGCCTCATTACGACAATGGTGGTGTGGGAAAAAAGTGGCGGTAACGGAATTATTGCAGCATTTCCCGCCCCACCATACTATGAGTTTGGGTCTGGAGTGGGGAATTTACCTCCAGCATAAAGCTGGAGGTAAATCCTCACACTTTCGGCTGAAAAATCAGCAAAATCAGTAGAATACTGTTGCAGTTATTCCACCAACGGTAATACTGCCGAAAAAGACTCATAGAGTCCAATGAGCTCTGAAGAAATTGGAATTTACTCTGCCAAGTGGCAGTAATAGTAATTCCGTTGGGCGGTATTCTGGTGGATTTACTGCTGGAATACTGCCCAATTTGTAATGAGACTCTTTCACACTCTTTCACTTGTGGCTCCCTTGCTATACGAGAGAACCATCAATACTGCATGTCCCAGGCCCATGAACTAGTACCAATGAACAGCGGGTAGTCACCCTCGACTTCCTCATCCATCGTGAAGGTATCCTTTTTTTCTCTGGAGAGAAATGCTGCTCATCCTGCTCCTCTGAACCTACCTTCTTCCCCTCCCAGCATCAGTTGGCCCAAGAAAGAACTGCTCAAGAAACCAGGAGAACCAGGAAAAGCCAAAACACCATGAGAACCTTAAACTGTCTGAACACCTCGAGAACCAAAAACGCCCCGCGAACGAAAGTCATCTCCGTTCTACAAAATAACACTACATTACAGACTAACACAGCACAGGTGGGGATTTGATACTACAAAAACAACAAAAATGCAGGGGGAGACTGGTAAAGATAAAAAAATGTATTTTGGGAATAGGGACAGGAATGTTTTTGTTGTGTTGTGTGGCTTTTTAATATTTATTCAATGTATTAAGGGAGACAAAAGTGACCAGAGGAAAGTGCAACGTTTTTATTTATTTTTCTTTTATGTAAGGGCAACTATCAGCACACTGAGCAAAGCCTAAGACAAACGGATGCAATCAAGGACAACAAAAACAATTCTGACATAAACAACCAACACCTAATATTGTAAACTCCTGAAATCTCTGCTCAAAGCACTCCTAAGCATTACAAACACCCTCTAAATGTGATCCTGCTCTGTGCACTCCTTTCCTGACCGACAAATAAAAGCCCTGAAGAAACAGGAAGTGAGCAGCACCTTGTATAGAGGGTTGAACTTCCTTTAACAGACATGGGTTGTCCTGGTAGGCCGAACGAACCTGACGAATAAACCAGAGATTCAACCTGAGTACTGAGGCTCCTGATTGGATGATGAATCTTCGTGAGATACCCAGAAATACCCAACATGGTTTTTCCCAGGTTTACCATGATAAAAACCTGTCCCAGATTGCAATATAGGATATATTTGAGGGGACAACCGGTCTGTTTTCTTGAACTTTGGCTGGACTTACTAATAACCATAGATACAAATAAAAAGCACGTGCCTGACATTCAAGGTGGAGCATGGGCCGGAGCCGCTTCGATTCGTGGTCCCATAAGGCTGGCTCGGGCCCTATGCTTATTGTCACTACTATGATGCAATCTGACACATTTGATATGACAGCGGAAGATGAGAGGAGTGTAATTTAGCAATCTGATGCCTTTAGAGATCTTGTCTGTGGGAACTCTGAGTGGGCTGAACGAAGCAGCAAAAAGCTTTCTTGAATAATTGACTGACTTGATGAGCACTCGCTGGTAATGACTGTCAGGGCCTTGTTTTGATTTCTTAATTGCTCTAACAATGTCATCGGAGATGTTTTTGTTGTTATCCGGCATTGTTTTCATTGTCTGCATATCAGCATGGGCTTCAAAACTGGCTGCAGGACTGCATGCAATGACTTCATAAACATGTTATATTATGTTATGCTATATTCATTTATACCGTGCACCAATTCCACCCAGGGCCAGTCTCCAGGCGCTCTAACTAAACAATAATACTTCAACATAATTCTGTGCTTGTGGAGCCCTTCTATAAAACGTTCCTCTTATTGGGTTAAACGGACACCCCTCGGCGTGAGGGTGCTGTCACTATTGGGGGCCCACGGCTTGCGCAAGTTTCAGGCTGGAAGGAGATAATGGGCTCCCCTGCCACATTTTGCAGGGGTTGTGCCTTTTATTTTGTGTTATGTCTTTGATACTCTTTATCAGTTAGGGAGGATGGCTTCAGCCTTAGTAAACCTGGGCAAACTTTTTCAGCCATATTCAGAAGAACCCGAATGTTGGCCATTTCTGTAGAACAGACATTTGCCGAATGTTATCAGTGGTTCAGGCAAAATGTTTCATGTGTTTGTGGATATATTAGTAGTAGTATTAATGGGTCATGCATGGTTCCATTTCCGGATCAGACCAGCTAGCCAGAGGCTGCAGGTTGCAAGAGCAGTTGAGGGAATAGGCTTTAGTTGAGGGAGAGGTACAAAATGAATGGGAATAAGTTGATTGGTCGATGTAGGGGAAAAATGAAGGCTGGCTGTAGTTGAGTGGCATCAACACAAATTGGATAGGCCAATATTTGTGATCACCTTGCAAGGCATAAAATCAGTCTGGACATTTTCTGTCAGAGTGAAGAGAAGAACAGCTAGGAATTCTACTTGCTTTTGCCAGCACAAGAACTTGCAGAGCTAAATGCAAACATGCCCTTGCCACAAGGAATCCAGAAGAAAAAAAGGAGCCTAGATCAAATTTCAGGAAGGCCTAAAAAGCATAGGAAAAGGGGCATGTTTGGGAAACTGTGACCAAGTACAGTCACCTGGAGTGAAATGCCAATGGCACGCCGATCTATGGCACAGATGCCACACGGGTAGGCCATTGCACAGGGCTGTACTTGAACAGGAAGGGTAGGGATGAGGAATCTGTTTGGAAGGAACACACTCAGGAAGAACGAAAGATTAAATTAGAAAGAGGGGATAGCCCACAAGTCTTTCCAACCATGAAATAGATACATTGGATCCTGGTTAGTCATGGGATGTTAAGACTTTAGAAAAGTAATCGAACTTCAAAATCCCAGGCCCGGACGGAGTTCCCACCAATATGTTTAAGATGGATTTTGATCTCTGAGGCGTACTTCCAGCCTCATTCTTCACCTCCATATTAACAATAAAAATACATCCAAAATCGTGAAAAATTGGTTATTTCTCCCAGGGCCGAAGTTGTCACTTTTGTATTATTGCCCAACATCTTTATTAGACGACACAGCAAAACTGTCTGGCAAAATAATCCTGAGCGGGATAATGGAATGGGTTGACGAAAATATGATACTTTCTGACAGGTGTTTGCTCTGCATGGGGAAGGTGGAACATCATTAGAGTGTGTGAAACTTCCGCTATTGATCTCTAGCGACGTTCTTGAGAAGGAGCATCTTAATTCCTGGCCTTCACGGATCTTAGATCTGCTGTGGAATAAGTACATCGGTCAAAGTTCTGGTGTACACTGCAGGATGTGGGGGTCCCCTTAACATTGTTGAGTATTTTGGTATACCTCCAGGAGGATAATACAGCTAAAATCAGCTATGACAGAGAACGGCAGCTCTCAAAACCAACTCCCAGTATGAAGGGTGTACGCCAAGGATGCATCTTGGTACCGTTGTATTTAATTTATACACAAATTCTCATGAGACAGTCCTCGATACTGCGTGTACAAGAAAGACAAATGGATGTCTTTACGTATGCGTATGATATACCGATTTGATGGCATGTACCCCTTACCAGCTGGTCACTACCTGCACAAACTATATATCCACACAAGATCAAATAGTACAAGACTAATTGAAGAGAAATATACCTAAAAGGAGCAAAGTTACAAACATCCTCTACATTTGATTATGGGTTTATATAACTCCACATAAGCGTGGGAACATGTTCAACTTGAGATCACTGAGAAAATACTCCAGAGTAAAGGGGGGATCGTGAGATGTGCTCCAAATCTTTCCTAGCTAACACTAAAGGTAATGATGGACATTTATAAAGTAAAGTCTGTGGGCGTGGCAAGGTATGGAGCTGGCATTTTGGGCTGCAGAGAGGCTAGAATCTTACAGAAGGTTCAAAATAGGTTTCTTTATAAACTATGGCATACCCCAACCTCTACCTGTATATATGCTAGAGGTTTAGAAACTGGCTTATTCGATTTGTTGACTGGCCATCCATTGGTATTGTGGGTGGACCTATGGCTAAATAATGGAGCTGCACTTACACTATCTATTATAAAGGAAACTACTAACGTCAACCTATGAAACCAAAATCCCATGGCTGGGATATATTAGGACTAATTTGGAAATGCTGCGGCTTATACATTGTTTTATTATCCCCCCTCCCACCCACTTTCATCCCAGAAAATGGGGGAACAGTACATTTGTACTTGCTATCTAAAATTTAGAGGTGAAGGACCGGAATCGATTATGAATAAAAATCCAGCAGTGAGAGTTTCCTCACCTATTGCCCGTCAGCAGGTATTATAGGATACGTAACCGATATCCCCCAGAGAAGACATATACATCTTACCCATTTTCATTTGACCTCTTACCACTCCTCCCTTTAACTGGAATATGGGAGAAAAGGGAGATTATTGCAATGAGATGCTGGTGCAGCTCTGGTGATCATGAGACACTGGGACATGTGGTCTTCTTTTGCCCTTTTCATGAATATCTAAGATGATGTAATATTACCCCCGACCTCTCAGGGAATAAAGGGGTTTTGTACCTTCTAGTCCTGCATGACCCGGGTACTCATTATGCAATAGGACATTTTCTATCCCAGGTACTTCCAAATAGAAGGTAGCAGCCAGTGGGAAAAGAAGAATTGCTTGCAGGCAGGAAGGAGATTGGATCCAGTGGGTGTAGCTGAATGTGCCATCTTTTAGTGACCAGAGGAAATACCAGTTGGGGCAAAAAAAGCCATAGATTCTTTGGGAGGCAGGAAGAGACTATATTCAGTGCACAACACCCACGTCATATTCTTGTGGTTATGTAGAAGTGGCCATTTTGAATGCCGACATATGCAGAGCAACTAACACCGCCGGGTGGAGAGTAAGGCATTCGGCGCCAGGGTGTGTTGCATCCGCCACAGCAGTTGGTTTGTGCATCATGGACCGTAAATTGAAGTCATCCATTTCACGTTGGGCAGCAGCACCTTCAGTCACACGTTTATTCATAGAGCTCTTTTGCCAAAGCCCTATACAGAGAAGTGAACAAAGAACGGTTACAAATAAATGAAGTGGCTGGAAATGGCATGACAAGAGTCCACAATTTTACTGTGCTGGGAAATGAGTAGATGAGACGTATGCAGCCAGTGGGCGGGGGCTTACCATTGAGGGAGGGGAACAGTGTTCCAAATTTGGGGGCTAGTAAAGAGAATTTGGGGAAATGGGATTGGGAACATGTGGTACGATATGTTATGGTAACACGCATTTATACTGTACCCATCTCCAGTCTAGTGGTCGTACTGTACTCCGATTTGCCTGGACAGTGGGGTATAGTGCAGCCACTTGGGGTAAACTAGACCGTGGTCTGTTGGGCCAAAGAAAAGTTAAGAGGGAAAGAATAGCTGGAGCAGTGGGTTCCGTGTGTTGATATCCCCGCAAAAATATCGCCATACAGTCACTGAACAGATGGAGAGGTACAAAGGGTTTAGGGGAAAGGGTGTATGATAGTGGTAGCAGGGAAGCATGTGTCATCATTGGAACACACATGTGGATCCGGAGTAGAAGGAAAACAACCCATCCATGATGCTGAGCAATATGGCGAAGATTTAACAGGTGAGGGCAAGAAGAGAGAAAACAGCCAGGAAAGAATAGAGAGTGATAAGAGAGGATAGCTGGCAGAGCAACACTATGAACACATTTAAGCACAAAACAATGATATTGAAATCAGAGACAAACAGGAAAGGAAAAGCAATGAATTGAGTATCAGGGGAACGAGATAGAATGCAAAGTCAGGGAGAAGGTGCAAGGAGGAAGGGCAATGGCCAAGGAAAATTGAAGACAGAATAGGGGTCTTAGGTGCCTGAAAAATCAGACAAAGTACAGATTGAAAAGCAATATGTATAGAGTTGCACCTTGAAGAGGAAGGCAAGATAAGAAATGTGAGTAGAAAAGATCAGAAAGGAGTCAACGATGATGCTGAGGTTGTGAGCAGTTGTAAAGGGGTAAAGAGAGATGTTGAGGCGAGGGACAGTAATAGGGAGAAGACAAATGGAAGAACATCCTTTTACTTTCAGATGAACTAAAAGGTAATGAATAATGAGCGGGAGAGCATCCAGTGTCTTACAGCAGAAGCATAGCCTGAAATGATCTTGCACTTTGCTCTGGCATTGAAGGTAACGCAGTACGTGATCGGAGGACTCGGGCACAGAGGTGCAGGATATGGGAAGTTCCTGCTCTCCCGCTCATCTTCTATCCCATGCATTGAGGACTCTGAGAATGCTGATGAGGCGCCGGAGGAGAAAGATCAATGTGACTCATCTGAATCCCGTCCACACTGCATGCTTTTGGAAACCAGTGATACTGAGGAAAAGAAGGAGGATGTCAATGCCAGAGTAAGAAAGACAGGAGGGAAAGACAGAGCTACTCTTCCACCTTTACACAGAGTGTCCCAAAGGCAAGCTGGTATATCTGAAAGTGAAAGACGCCAGCATGAGCCCGCCGCACCACCAACTCCGTCACTGCCATGACTATCATGGCCATATGAGTGAGGAAGGACACGCCTTGCCCCCAGAAAAAAGAAAAATGAAGTGTGGAGTGTCTTCATACAGAACCAAGAGTGACAGCATTTCACTGCCTGCAGCCTGTGCAGGTAAACTGTGTGCTGGGGGAAGGAAGCAGGGTGTCAACTCCTTGCTTTGCCTTAAGATACAGCAGCATGCACAAGACTGGGATGAACATAAAAGGCCTCTTCGATAGCCTTCCCACCAATCAACAGTCACCATATCAGCCAGCCTGTGCTGCCTCCATAGAACACATTGCTGCATTGGTATAGCTCTGGTGAAAGACTGCAGTGGTGTGTGACTATCGTAGTATGTGATTCCATTAGGGTTTGTGCTACTAGTGTGTTGCCCTCGAGTCCTGCTACTACTACTTTGCGGACACCCTAATGCAGAGAGAGCCACCTTGTAAAAGAGTAGACAACCTTTCAGTTTTCCCTGTTTTATGTGTGAGGAATTTCCATCCGGTAAGGGTGCAAAAACCCTCTCCTTTTCATTTAAATTAAAATATTAAAGCTTTCTGGTAATCCCTCTCAGAAAAGATGGTCTGCTAACCAGACTCCCCCTTGCATTACATTTCATGACAAAAGCCTAATGTACACCTGTGTCCTGCTGCATCAGCATCCCAATCTGCAGCTCATGCTTTCCTGGGGCACAGAGAGGGTTCAGAAGTCACAAATGCCCTGTTCTGTAGCTGCTGGGACAGCCAAGTCACTGCAATGCAGCGGTTGCATTAAAATCTACACCTCTGTTCCAAAACCATCATAAGTATGCTAAGCTATGCACCTGGTGGCAGCATAATCTTGAAATATAAGACATACCCATTACGGTAAGGTGGTTGGCAGCTCAAATAATGATTGTAGCATACCTTTGTCATCTCTGTGAGCTCAAAAACCTGTGAGGGGTTATGTAGATTTCAGGCACATGCCTGTCTGCATTCCAGTGAATGAGCCAAAAGGGCAGAATGCATGCCTTGATTGACTCTCTGGGAGGGAAGGTAACCCCTGCCAGCTTGAGACGCTCAAGGAGCCTGGCTTCAAAGAGTCAATTCCACAAGAAAGGTCTGCCTCACACTAGAGAGCTGCTCAAGAGCGAGCCTTTGAAGCTGCAAGCCAGCAAAGGGGTAGTTAGGACAGTCAGGGAAGCACCAGTGGATTTAGGGAAGAGTTCCTCCATATTACTTTTCTGTGGGATTTTCTCTCCCTCCTCTCCTTCCACTACCCTTAACTTCAGGTGGAACAGGGTAATCTGGGTGTGAAATCACCAGGCATGGGGCACTTGTCACAAGGACAGAAAATTGAGCCTTACAGCAGGCGTGCTTTTTAACAATCCTGAGTGGCATTTTGCCTATAAAAGAGGGCGACTCCCACCCCTTGTTTATTCAATGTTAGACTTTCAATGACTTAGGAAATAACCCATTTTGGATCTTTTTTGAGAGGCTATATATTTCCAAAGCCCTCAGCTATTGAGGTGAAGAAGGAGGACTTCAAGGCAGCGGCATACTCTTCCCCCTAACCACTCCACGACACATTGGGGCGAATCCTTCTGAGGACCAAAGCCTACCACACTTCTTGCAAACCTCACTAGGCTGGGAGAGAAGAGACTGAGAGGACTAACCTTGTTGTAGAGCCCCACAGCAGTGGGCCTCACAAGTAATGTTTTCATTGCCTAAACCGCTCATACCACATTTGAACCGTGTTCGCTGCATCGGAACAAGTGAGACCCACTAGGGCTACCTTTGACACTCACTCGAACGGCGAACCACTACTGCTTGCATCATTGAACCAGCTCGATACCACATTGCCCCAGCAGAACCTCATCACCTGTCTGGCTTAAGCACCAGTGCACTGTGCAGGTGACTTCAAACCATTGCATGAAACCAATAATCAAACCACCAGGTCTTTGCATCAATGCTTGACTAGAACTGCTGGACTGATGCAACTCTCATTGACCCAAACCAGCGTACTCATCATTTGAAACCATGCTCTATCATCGAATCATGCCTACCGATCCTTTCTACCTGCATCGCTCGATGCAGCCTTGAACCGGCCAGAGCAATCCAAATCGCCGCCGGCTAGCTGTCAGAGGCCAGCAGACTAGACACTTCCAAACCTGCTTCAGCACAAAACCACAACACTCTAAAGCCTGGTTTGACACTGTCGAACCACCTTGAATTGTAATCAGGTACTTTCAAGTGACCCATGTCCTCATTTTGCACCCTTAGAGACTGGTTAATTCCCTTTTGCACTTTTTTCCAGCATATCCTGTTGAACACATTGTTGCATTTCTTGCTAGTTTTCCTCCCTGACAATGTTTTGTTTCATTAAAGTATGTGTACCTTTGTTGGACATTCTTTTATTGTGGAACTGTTCTATTGCTATTTGAGTTGTTACTGGCTTTGAGCTGTTGCTGGCTCAGATCACATCCCTTCTAATAGTGTAGCCTGTTTTGGCTCATGTTTATTTAATTATTTATTGGACATTTGTATGGTGCCAATACACAAGTGATTCCAGGTGCCACAAGACAAAACAAAAAGAGGTTGGGGGACAGAGGAAAAAAAAAGCAACAGTAGCGGTCATTCTAGGCCATGCGACATTCTGACATTGTCATTTTGACACAACATGAGCCGCAAAAATGAGCATTTTTGGTTACTCTACTCCTTGCAACACAACAACTGATAACATACAAGTTTAAGGGCCTGCTGTAGTTTGCCCACCACCCAATAGCTTTTTCATAGAAAATAGGCAAGTCATATTCTTAGGCAATAGTATCTAATTTCCTTTTCTAGCAAATTTCAGTTATAATAATGTACTGTTGTGCAGTTACCAAAATTGCAAACATCTGAACAGTTGCTTTAGAAAATGCATCACCAGTGCCCCAAACCTCAACATCAAAGACAGCAAATTCATAGAACTAACCATGTATAATATTCAATCATTCATACTTGACTATTTAGTGGTGTGAAATATCACTTGACATCCACTTGCAATTGTTACATTCTTTGCTTCCTCTTTAGTCAACCCATGGAATATTGACATTGGATTACATCTCTACCATTTCAAATGCATTTTATGCTTTTTTCAACCATGACAGAAAATTGACAAAAGTGGCCAATTCCTTTCCACCAGTTTGTTGTCTGCTGTGGATGAATGCTGCCAATATTGAACAACAGGTGGAATATCATTTATTGGAATCTGGATTCAGAGTTTATGATTTTTCTTCGTTTTGTTTTTTGTTTGTGTATGGCGAAATCAAAGATTCAACCTTTTGCCAAACCAATCAACATTTTCCAAAAAACTCAAACAATAAATCAGCAATTACTCAAAAATGAACAATTACTAAAATAAGAAAATTAATAAAACAGCTAGCCAATAAAACATTACAAAATAATCAACCAAATCAGCAATACTTAATGCTATTTTTCCTTGTTTGGCAGTCAACAAATATCGTCTTCTTCCATAAAGTTACCTCCAGTTAACTTCAAGGATCGTGATCCAAATGTAGACTTTTTATAAAACCCACAATAGCAACAACTACAGAAGCGGTGTGACCCCTCAACAGCCTAACCCATACGTTCTCCAGATCGATCCAATCCGCTCTACAGATACATTTCCTAAAATACATTTGTCGGCAGACAGTCAAGAATGTACACTTTAACAGTAAGTGCTGCATTGTTTCTTCCACGTCATGATCTTGACAAAATCTGCAGAATGCCTCATTCTTCATAATAATATCTCTACGGGCCTGAATTTGACTGGTAGGACAGATATCTAATCTGAATCTGAGAATACAAACTAGGATGGATAAATATTCAAATACGGTGCAACAGTCCCCATTCGCTTATGATCTCTAACAAGATGACTTAATGATCGATAAGCGTGGAAATCATCCACATTATGCACCCAATCGGACCTAACAAGGCACTTTTTCACAGAGCAAGGATTAACAATAAGTTCAGACTTGTGCAGACCCAGTTCCTGAAGCAAGTTATTGCAATATAACTTAAGATCCTAGACACCATTCTCCCTTTTACGTAGCATCTACTCTTGTAGATATTCATACAGGGTATCCTTTGGGGGATCTATCATGGACCGGTACATTGATAGGATTCTACAGTCTGCACGTGCTCTAAGTGAATTTCAGTCCCAGATCATATCTTATGAACGATATAGGTGTACAATTTGGAAAGCTAAGGGCTTTTCTCCAAATGATCCCCTCAAAAAGGGGAAGTTTACCAAGGATCCAAGAAGGAAGAATGTCCACCGAACATAGCAATTTAAGGACAATTTTCCCCTCATAGAACTTACGCATTGGCTGGACAAAGAATTTCCTGGATTTCGATCCAGTCTTTAACAGCTGCCTAATGAGCATTAATTACTTATTCTTTATGAAGTCCATTAAATCTGCTTTACTGGGGCAGTCCAGAATGGGGAATCTGAAATAGATCATATTATTCGAGTATAGCAACTTGGTTTTGTCCATGTACCAGGTATGCCTGAAGTTTTGGTTGGATTTACCTTTAGGAAATTCATTTCCACATACCTAGAGTAGGTGTCAATCAACCTTTGCCGTCCAAGAGGTGAAGGGTTGAATAGGAGAAAGTCGTCGGCATACGCCATTTAAGTGATTTTAAAATCCCCTAGAGTCTGAGAAGCAAAGGCTTCCTTAATTAGGTAAACCTTCAGTTCCACAACATAAAGGTTAAAAAGACAAGTGCCAAGATGTAACCCTGTCTTAAACCAGATAATGTATACATTTTCCTTGACAGAGCTCCCTCTACATTAAGGTGCACCTGGATATTTGAGTTGCAGTGAAGCCCCACCAAGTACTTAAGGAGGCCATCAGGGATTCTCCAGGAATGCAGCTTGGTCCAAAGACGTTAGCGACTTACCAAATCAAAGACTTTCGAAAGATCGATGGATGCCGCATATACATGCTTACACTTTTTGGACCATGCAGACTCCTGGAGACATTTGCCCAGATATCCATTCAGGCCTGTCCTCTGATTTTCCCAGAAGCCTGTCTGGAATTATTTTAGCCTCCCTGCCTTTGTGGCCCAAAATCATAAATGCGAGATGATTACTGATGCAAATAATTTAGAGTCTGCATCCATTACCATGATGGGACGGTAATTGTTTGGGTCCATTCTCGTTCCCTTTTTATGTATACGAACCATGACAGAGGTAGACCAGATTCCTGAGAATCGTCCTGTCCTAATAACGTCATTGAATAACATACTAAGTATGTAAGCCTATTTTTCTGGATCCGACTTAAGCAACAGGTTAGTAAGCCTATTTGCCCCCACAACCCTAGATCTACTGGCCCACTTAATATAGTCTTCAGCTTCCTCCTTTGTGACCTAGCATATGTTCAGTTTACAATTGTCTATTCTTGGTTTCCATAAAGTCGCCATCAGCCCCGGCATATATAGAAATAAAATGGTGGACCCAGACAGTCTCATGAATGGGATTTTGTTGAGATTTAGATTGTGAACATCCCACTGCATTAATCAAAGTACAAAAACATGAGGTGTCTTTTGTTCTAAGAAGTTCAACCATGAGTTCACCCTCTCTTTGAAGCCTTGAGGCACAATGATTTTGAACACAATTTTTATAAGAGAGTTTCACTTTCCCAATCATAAAAGTGCAGGCTTAAAGGCATGGATAGACCCAGTAAGTATTATTGCGGTCAAGAGGCTGCCACAGGAGCACCCCTTATGATGTTTCCCAGCTGGTTGGGCATCAGTTTTGTAGCCATCCATCAAAGGTGTCTCAATGAGCCAAGTCTCTTGAAGCAGGGAGATGTCAAAGTCCCTTAGTTTATTAACAGTCTCAATATTTGTGAACAGATAAGAGTGAGCTCTAGAGTTCAAGAGCCCACTTTAATCATCTCATAGCTAGAGATCCCTTTCAGAAGACTGTTGGGTGGCTGAAGTCTAGTTCAGAGCCCCTACCACCCAAGCGCAGTCATCGCTGGCCCGGGGAACCACTATTCTCATGGAAAACCATGCCACATTTCTCTGACACAAAGACGAAGTATTTACAGAAACAGGTAAGTGCAAGGAGTTGTCATTCTCCACAAGATCTTGCATTTTTTCATGTTCATAGTTTTGTTCTGGCCTGAAGACTTGCATGTCAAAACCCAATTGGCACAGGGTGGATGCTTCTTTCAACAGAACTCGATGTATGATCTTAGAGCCTATTTCCAAAATGCCTCTGTCCATCTGGTCATCTTCAACAACATCCACTTGTTCTATATCCTGAGAGGTGAGCGCTTGCAAATTAGGGATCTCAGCAAATAGTGCTAATATACTCGCCCAATTCAGGGTAAGGTCCCTACTCTCAGGAAAAATGGATGCCAGTAGGAGTAGATGAGCCTTTTCTCCAACAAGATGATGTTTGGAATAACTTTGTGTGTCATGAGATTCCGTTTTATGAGTTTATTCAGGCCACCAAAAGAGGAATATCTTAACGGTACAGAGGTGCTGAGATTTGTCTCTAAGTGTTCAGCGCTGTATCTCACAGTGTCATTTAGCAAGGGCCCTTTTTCGATTACAGTTGAAAATGCTGTGCACAGAACGAGCACCACCAGAAAGTCTGTGATCATTAGATTTGGTATCTTGAGGCTTGTCCAGAATAGATGTGTGTTCCAATTCATTTCTAGGGTCCGACGAGTGCACCAAAGTGAGCCTTTGTTTTGGTCAATATCTCGAATAAATTCTGCTTGCCCAACTCAACTTGGGGAAGAGGCACCAAAGGAAGTTCCCCACTTTTGTTTCTGGCCAAGGGCTCCTCTGCTGCTTTCACCAAAACTACATTACATCTTGCGCCCAGTCTCTCCTTGCCCAGCGCTGTCAGTCATATCATATCATATCATATCATATCATATCATATCAAAGGAAACGAACCAGAGTTGCCAACATAGCTCACAGGCTCTGCAACCCTCTGCCACACGGGGACCTGAAGAGTTTTCCGTTGTTTAAGAAGTTCCACTTGGTTTCATCTTTCTCAAGAATTTCCTTGATGATTAATTGTTTACCTAACTTCATGATCTTTGACTTCTTAGGTTGTTGGGTTAATGCTTTATTTCCTTTCCTTTTCAGGGTGTTTGCAAAGGGACATGGTATAGGTGTAGCAAACAGCTCCTCAATAGTCCTCGATGATGATAAAAGAGGGAATCAAAACCGGTGGGGTTTGGGGGGAGGGCTGAATAATCAAATTAACAGGTGGCACTCTTACAGCCATTTCTATCCCTTCCAACGTGTGACTCCCAGTGCCTCGCTCCCGATTCAAAGCATCTGGGGCAGTATTTCAGGAGCAATTGTTTCCATTCTGCAATTCATGAAGGCCCCTGCTTCTTACATCAGGCTCTGCACCCGATCCTTTACCAGGAGGCCCATCCTTCATCTTATGTGGCAATTTTTAAGGGCCCTCAAACAAGGATTGTATGTCCCCTCGGCTCTCAAGGTGTTCTAATTCTGTTTCGATGACTTCCAACTTCAAGGAATGTATCTTTACTTCAGAGAACAAATGATCATATGGAGCGGCACACGAAGAGAGGACTCAATGCAAGGCCTCTATGGCAGTTTGATTAATGGCAACATCATTAGAATGATGTATGAGTGACGTGAAACCTGGCCCGTGGCTGCGGCGCAGTGACACCACATACAAACTATCCTTCTTGTTGAGAGAAGAGTCTCTGAAAGTGGTGATGTATTATCAAAAGATTCGTCCACAGTAGCTCTTCCTTCCTCTGCCTGCATACAGTCCGCTGCATCCAGGAGCTCCTCGTCCCAGGCAGAATTGGCTTCAGCCATACTGTTCATAGAGGTACTTGGACTATATCTACCTCTGCCGGTGGTGGGTTGATCCCCTGAATTAGAGGAGTCTCAGTGGTGGCAATATTTTGTCTTGCTGAACAATGACAGTACTTTGGCCATTTGGGACTGCTTTGCTTGACTGACCAAGAATAATGGACAGAGAAGGGCAGGGAGGCTCCAATGGGGATGCAGGTAAGGGCACAGCCCGCCGGGACTCAAAGAGGCCTGCATCGAACTCCAGAGGCCCCCTCCCGTTATTGCTCCTTAGGTCATATATATATGCACGGAAGTGACAATCATACAGTTCTCTGTGTAAATCACTGCGTTAAACCTTCCACGCAGCACAACAAGGACTGGAGGCACGCAGCACTCCACGTGCTCACGCTTCAGGCAGGATCGCGCAGAAAGCTGTTCCAGTAATACGCAAGTCTCCAGATAAACCCAAGCTCCACCTATTGGTTATAAAACAGTTCCAATGCATCAAAACGTTTCTAGAGTTCCAGCATTACCTGCTACCACTGGGGGAAGCATACTTGCCAGCACGACCCATTCGAATCTGTAGGTATTTATCCACTCCTGTTTTTTCCGTTGCATTCTGGGATTTCTAGTTCCACTTTCCTCATTATAAAACTTGAACCACAAGTTCCAGAATGCACAGAAAAAAACAGGTTTGGACAAGCACCTACAGATTGGAATGGGACGTGTTGGCAACTATTGTACGGGAGGATAGCTCAGGGGCATCGTGGTCGCCTTGGAAGCCAGACGACACGGAGCAACAGAGGTTCGATCCCCGTCTGCACTTAGAAACCTCTGGGTATTAAGCGCATTATAAATAACCTATCATATCATATGGGGGGGGGGAAGTCAAGCTGCGCTGACTATGTCAGACCCCAGACTTCCCCCAATGTATGTAGTGTTAATGAAAGGCACTTCCAGTTAACAACGATGCTCTGCGAGTTGCTCTCTTATCAGATCAGGAGGGACAGACGCAGATGTCAAAATGGTACAGCCTTACAAGGTCTCTCAAGAATACTCGGACTCCGAGAATCCCTCGATCTCAGCTTTTCACACAAAAGGAACGGGAACATAATGTCCCCACAATCTCCGATGTCACAGTTTCCACGGACTTCTCCGTGAGTGTTGTGAGGTGGTCCGTGGCCACACGGGCTGTTAGCGGGCGATCCCGCCGCCCCCATGAGCCCCCACACCCCCGTGCACACAGAGACACACGGAGACCGATGTTGTTCGTGTGGGCTCCCCGGTGGCTCTGCTGCCGCCGGGCGACGCCCCTTTATTTATATGGCACGCGACGGAGTGAACGTCACTCCGTCGCGTGCTTGCCCTTAAAGGGGCCACGCCACACTCCTCCTTTTCCATAACAACAAACAAGAAGGAGGATGCAATTGTTCTACGTTCTACAGCACACAAAACTGACTAATCACTACTTTACAGCACACACATTAGGAATCCCCCATTTATTGGCAACCACCCTGGATCCCCAGCGGTGCCTTCATACAGTCCGGCGACCCATCGCCAACATGACCCCAGATCAGTCCGTCACATAGTCACTCAGGTGGGCAGGTTTCCCACGCCCTGTTCTCAGGGGGTACCTCCTGCCACTGTCCCTTACCGGAGTACTTGAGTCGGTTCTTCCACGAACAGGCGAGTCCATGGTGGGGACATCTCCTCCACTATCGTCGGGTAGTTCTTCGCCAGCCTCTACTCGATTCGCTCCCGGGTCACCCAGTCTCCTAAAGAAACTGGCATTTCTGGTCACCGACGATGTCCCATCTGATGCAGTCACCATAGACCCTTTCACCGATACAACATCCAGGGGGGCGGGCTCGTATGTGAGGGAGAGCTTGCCCTGCGGATGACGGTTCCTCACTAAGACCTCATCCCCTGGGGCAATGTTGGGTGGCTTCAGACCTCTTCTCATGTTCTCCGCCCGAGTTCTTGCCAGCCGATCTTCCTCCACCTGCTCATTGTCAATGATGGCGGGCTCTCGGGCCCCTACCTCAGGTACGACATCCCGAGGGCACCTCTGGAAGAGGGCCTCCGCCGGTGCTACTCCTGTCGATGAATGGGGAGTGGTTCTGTATCCCCGTAGGAATACATACAGGGCCCTCTGCAGACATTCACCCTTGCCTTGGGCGATCCGGAACACCTTGTTAAGGGTGCGCATCATGCGCTCGGCCTCCCCGTTTGCCCTGGGCCAGAGGGGTGTGACCTTCCTGTGCTGAATGCCATAGTTCTTTAAGAGTTCAGCAAAGCTCTCACCCTGATACGGTGCGCCATTGTCAGTGCACACAACCGACGGAAGGCCATGGGTGGCGAAGATCTTTTCCACGGCGATCACCACGTCACCAAACGCCAGCGACTCCACAAATTCCACCTCCGGGTATCGCGACCACTCGTCGACCATCACCAGGAAGTGCGTCCCTCTAGATGTAGAGCCGAAGTCAGCATGCACTACTTCCCATGGCTTGGTTCCCCTAGGCATTGTCTCAATGGATGGGTCCCGCTGGGCTGGGGATGCGGCCTGACACCACCGACACGAGGCCACAAACTCTTCTACCCTCCGCTCTAGCTCCGGGAACCACACCTTCTGGCGAAGCCGAGCCTTTGTTTGGGGCGCCCCTTGATGGCCCTGGTGGGCGAGAGCGATTATCTGTGGGATCTTCGTCTGTGGCACCACTATTCTGTCGCCTCTCAGCAGGAGTCCCGATTCCGAGAATGCAAGTTCTTCCCGCACCTTCCAGAGCTGTTCCAGTGCCACCCTGGCTTCGCATGTTCGACGGTCAAGCGCTTCAAGCACCGTCTTCCACGCACCTTGTTGCATGGCCAGTCTTAGAATGGCGAAGCACTCGTCATCATTCGACGCCTGCTCCAGCTCCTCCACCTGCATGGAGTTGGGGGTGGCAGACTCAACGACGAGACGAACGTGTTCATCAGCCTCCTCCGCGGACACAGACGCCCAGGCATCCCCACATGGGTGACGTGACAGATAGTCTGCAGCGTTGCTTACACCAGGCCGATACACCAGCGACACGCCGTATTCAAGCAGGGCAAGCATCCAGCGCTCTATCCTTACTGGTGGTCTGGAGGAGGAGCCTGCCATGATGGGTAGCAGTGGTTTGTGGTCAGTGATGACAGTCACAGGACGCCCTAAAATGTATAGGCGAAAATGCCTGCAACCCCACAACACCGCCAGGGCCTCCCTCTCGATTTGCGAGTAGCGTTGTTCAGTGTCCGAGAGTGCCTTGCTCGCATAGGCTATTGGCCGAACTTCCTGCTTGCGCCCCACTTGAGTGAGGACCACCCCCAGACCATAGGGACTGGCGTCCACGACTATTTCCGTCTGCAGGCTAGGGTCAAAGAACGCCATGGTGTCTTCTGCCGCTAGGGCACCCCGGATGTCATCAAATGCCGCCTGCTCGAGGGGCCCCCACTGCCACACGGAGTCTTTCTTGGTTAAAGATCTTAGAGGCTCAGAGCGGGACGCTAGATTCCTGATGAAGCGGCCACAATAAGTGACCATGCCCAGAAAACTCCTCACCTCAGCGACGTTTTCAGGTGGGCGGGCCTCTCTAATGTCCTTCACCTTACGGGGGTCGGGTGATACCCCATCCGCTTTATACACGAACCCAAAGAACTCGATTGTTGTCCTGAGGAATTCGCATTTCTCTTTGTGTAAGGTGAGTCCCAAGAGACGGAGGCGCTCAAATGTCTTCGCAAGGCGGGCCATGTGTTCTGACTCTGACTTGGAGTGTACTAAGATGTCGTCACTGATGTTGATGACCCCATCCAGATCTGCTAACACCCCTCTTATGATATTTTGAAAAACTTCCGCTGCAGAGGACACTCCAAAACTCAGCCTCTTATACCGATACAGGCCCCGATGGGTGGTGAAGGTGGTGATGTATCGGGACTCAGGGTGCAGAACCACCTGATGATATCCTGCCCTCAAGTCCAGCTTGGAGAAGAATCTCGCCCCCTGTAATTCTGCAATGATGTCGTCCATGGTGGGGGTTAGGTGTCTCTCTCTTTTGATCGCCTTGTTGGGCAGGCGCATGTCGACACAATTCCTTACTGCATCTGGTTGTTTGGGCTTCCGTGCGACGACAATGGGTGAGACCCAAGGAGTGGGGCCCTCCACCTTCTCAATTATGTCCAGCTGAACAAGGTTGTCTAATTCCTGGTCTACCAGATCCCTGAGGTGAAACGGTATGCGCCGGTGCTTCAGAGCCACCGGTTGTATGGACTCATCAATGTGCAAACGGACTGGTTCCCCCACCAACTGTCCAATGCCTTCAAAGAGGGATGTGTGCTTCTCCAGGAGCTCCTGGATGTCGTCAAGATATACGTTGTATGCGAATGTCACAATCCCCAAAGCTTCAGCAGCTGCGCAGCAGAGGAGCGTGTTGGTGCTCACCGGCGTGACGTAAAACCTTGCCCGAATGCCTGAGTTGCCATATTGAGTGTCAGCCACAAACACACCATCCAGTGGGATTGGATGGTTGCCTCCAAATGTGAAAATGCGCGCTCTCGGTGCCGCCAGCGGTGGCGGTGCCTGCATTGCATCATAGTGTTGCCTGGCCATCACGTTCACGGACGCCCCCGTGTCCACCAACATGGGTACTGAATCCCCATTGACCAGTACATCGCATCTCGGCTGTCTCTTGGAGTGCGATTTCAGCATTCTTACGCATGACATGAAGAAAACATTGGGCCTCATTCCGAGTATGGCGCTAAGGGATAGCGGCCACCGCTAACGAGAGCGGTGGCGGTAATCCCTTACCGCCATACTCCGAGTTCCCTTAGCGCCATGGTGCTTTTAACACCTGCTTTTAGCAGGCGTTAAATACCATGGCGCTAAGGGACCTTGATGTTAATTACGCCACCGTAATTTACGGTGGCGTAATTGACGCCTTCCCCACTCCCATTATGCCCTATGGGGCAGGAATGGGAATGGGGAAGGGTAAATGGGGATTGGGGAATTACCGCCCCGCCAACCTTGGAATGGGGCGGTAATTCCGCCAACCACCAAGGCGCTGCCGGTCCGGGTACGGCGTCAACCAAGGCGGTAATAGCGCCATTGGTTAGCGCCGTACTCGGAATGAGGCCCAATCTCTTCATCATCTTCTTCCTCCTCACCTTCTTGAGGGGGGCCATCGTCGGCCTGGTCCACCTGGGCAACATTGGATGTTCTCTGGGGGCGGAAAGAGCCAGCCCGGACAGGTCCCCTGGGGACCATTTTCGGGACTGTCGATCTGCACACTCTTGCAAAATGGTCTGTGCCCCCACATCGTCCACACTTCACTCCCGCTGCTGGACAGTCTGCTGGGTGCGGGAGGTCATATCCACATTTTAGGCACGAGGACTGCGCCCCTTGGGGCCGTGGACTTTGAGTATTCATGGGGCGTCTTGATCCGCGACCTCTTCCGACTGCGCATACCTCTTCCACCCTACCAGGGCGCACGCCCGCTTCCATCCTTGATGCCCGCAGCTCCGACACCTCGTGGCACCTCCCCAGTTCTAGGATGCGGGGTAGTGTTATACCAGGCTCGCGCAGGATTTGACGTCTCAGCTTACCAGAGGAACAGCCCTGAATGAGGTGGTTGCGAATCATCTCATCAGGGTCATTCCAAGCACAAGGTGCCGCCAGCCTGCGCAGCCGCCCATAAAACACATCCAAAGTCTCGTCATCTTTCTGTCTGGTGTTGCCCATTAGGAACCGTTCGTAATCCACATTGGCCATGGGCAGGAAGTGATTGTGGAGCGCAGTTTTGGCGGCATCAAAGGACCCATCCGCTGGTTGCAAGGACAAGAATATCTCGTGCACAGCAGGGCCTGCAGAATACAGGAGAGTGGCCAACTTACTGTCGTCACTCGTCTCCATCGTGGCCCTGAAGTACATTTCCAGCCTGTCCATCCACATCTTCCACCTCTGTCCCAGGCTTGATGGCGTGCCCGAGACATCAAACTCTGGCATTGGCTGTAGGGTACCGGGAGGTCTCTGCAATGGTCTTGGTGGAAGGGCAGGCGGGGGCTGGGCTGGAGCAGCAGCCTGCTGTTGGGCCACGGCGGCCGCTGCACCTTGATCCATGGTGTAAAGCGCACAGGCACCCCGTGATGGGGCCGCAACTTGGACACCAAACACAACCAGTACCTTGATGAGGATCCCAGCCCCTCAGATGATTCAGATGATGTCCAGGTTCGAGGATTTTCCAGGCAAATGTAGGACCACCAGGTTCCAGACTTCAGCCGGTGTAGGATTGAAGAGTCCAAAAATTGAGCAGGGTAGGCCCCAGTGTGCATCCAGTAGGCCTCCAGGTAGCTCCACCCTTAAACTCGATGAAAAACAGTGAAAATGCAAATGACTTGCATTTCCACCAGCACGTGTTGCAAGCAGTGACTGTCCGCCACTGGATTCTCCAAAAATTGGGTCGGGATCTCTCACAGATGCTTCGTTATGAAGCCGTGAGTTTCCGAGGCCTTGTCGTCAAAATGGCCGCCGGCCACGCGTGTCTCTCCCCTCTCCGCGGCCAACCTTCACGGATGCGCTCACACGCGATCATCTGCGCATCTCGGAAACGTTGCCACCTGTCCCAGGGATCGATCCGACTTCGTCGCCATTGTTAGCGGGCGATCCCGCCGCCCCCGTGAGCCCCCACACCCCCGTGCACACAGAGACACACGGAGACCGATGTTGTTCGTGTGGGCTCCCCGGTGGCTCTGCTGCCGCCGGGCGACGCCCCTTTATTTATATGGCACGCGACGGAGTGAACGTCACTCCGTCGCGTGCTTGCCCTTAAAGGGGCCACGCCACACGGGCCATCATCACCAGTGCTGTGGGGCCCAGCACCTTCTTTGGTTGTTGGAATCAGGTGAACTGAAGGGAGGACCTTGCTGTGCTGTGGTCACAAGAACTTGGGGTGCCATGAGCACCGGGGATGCCGGGAGCATCCAGTTAGGAGAGTGGCTTGGGCACCATGCTGAGCTGGGGGCCCCACTCAGCAGTGCCTTCAGTACCTTGATCACACTGTGTCAGGGTAGCAGGACCGTGGTCACAAAGTGAGGTCTGCAGACCCATGAATGAGAGTCAGAGCCAGTAGATCCATTCTTGGAGTCTGCTGCCGTTCTGAGGCACGTGTGTGCAGAGGCTCCCTTTATGGAGGGAACGTCATGACGTGGTCATGACACAGTAACTTAAAGGGGGCGACACCACACTGCTCCTTTTTCAAATGCAGACGTCAATGAACATTACATAAATCAATAGTCACAAACAGTAATCCTTCGTCCACTTGGGAACCGTGTTGTGAAAACAAATAACCACATGCAATTAAGACTCTATTGGTTACACACATTAAAACATACACTGACCGTTCACTACATCTTTTGTGGGTGATTGTCGGGTGATTGATCACAGGGTAACCAAACGCGTCATGAGGTACACTGTCTTCACCAGGGGATGTGGGAACTCCCATGACATACATTTTGGGTAAGAGTAAATGGCAGCAGCCCACCAAAAACACCATTTTGGCATACACTGAGTCCATTTTGAGCATCTCAGACATGACGGAACATGGCTTTTGCTGGGTCCGCTTTAAGCATTTAAGACATGCAGGATCCCCACTTTTACTGCGACCATTTTAGTCATCGTAGTGAATGCAGCCTCACAGCTTGGGACATGCTTCACAATCTAAAGGTGAACTAGGGCATTAGGAAGACACTCAATTAAACAATTACATTTCTTTATTACTTCCTGGGAATGGAGAACACTTCAACAAAGACTGGCAAAGCCGCATCAGGGGACACAGGGGGCCACCTCAGTTCCACCACAGTTTGATGGAGTCTTTAGTTAGCATGGGAACAGTGAAAAACCTTCAACCAACTGATCTCGTGGTCAGTCACTGGAAACACATTAAGCATTCCGACAGTCAGCGGGATCACAGCTTCCTACTGTCACGATATATTACATGGCACAAGCAAGTCAGGGAATTCCTTCCCCTACAATGAATGTGGCGCACAATAAAACACTTTTTTAAATTATATTTCATTATAGCTGAGGGGTAACATGCTCACCTTGGAAGCAGACACCGAGCAACACAGGTTCGAACCCCGGGTCGCTCTCAGAAACTTCTGGGTATTAAGCATGTTACAAATAACCTCTCATATAATATCATTACTACAACATAGATTCTTTCTTAAGGAGGCATCCAACCCGTCTCGCACCCAGCCTCCACAAGCACCCCATATCACAGTAGACTAGCAACCAGGCCGGTGTGTTATCAATGAATAGTTTATTAATTTATGATTTAATGTTAAATAAGAATAAACAATTCCAACAGCCACCAAGGTGTGGCAACACACATTGCAGAGTCCTTTTTGGTCAAACAGCACACTAGGACAACTCAAATATATATAGGACAAGGATTTACTTTACTTCTTTCACCACTACCATCAAAGAACAGTTCAAAACAACAAGAAAATGAATGCAACAAACAGGCAAGTGCATGCACACACAAAATGGTACTTGAGTCCCAGCAACCCTCACCCCCGCCCACTAAACCTCCACTAGGCTTGTCAGTTTTGGATGGAAGGCAGTGGTCAGGAGTGGGAACACAAGGTAAAAATCGGATTTTGAATAGTGCTTACAGAAACAATATGGGGAGCCAGGAATGAATGGGACAATTTGTTTTTCTCACAATAAAAAAAATGAAATAGGTTTTTAATTATTTAGCACAACTGCTATGGAACAGAACAGAAGGGACTTCGTACAGTTTATACTTAAAAGACAGGCAGGGATTTAGAGGATACTAGCCAGCACACAAGAGCATAATCGACTTTAGGTAAGATATGCAACACATGGGCAATGGAAAGGGATGCAAATGTAAATTTGTTTTCACAACACCATAGGGAAAGAGGAACAGAATAGGAAAAACGTTTTTTAGGAGGTTACGCTCACTTTCAATGGAAAAGAAAATGCAAATGGAATTCATTTTTACTGAGGCTGCAAATGACAGTCAAACTCTGGGCAATGGGGAACTCACAATAAGAAAATCGGTTTTGGGATTAGGCTGGCAGAGCCATGCGAAAATACAGTTGCAGCTGGAAATTCGTTTTTTGTAGGAGACAATTTAAACACAGGGACAAATTTGTTTTTCAGCTCACCATGGGATTGATTCTTTAGGGCAACACTTTTTATGACTGTAACAATTCACAATGCACTGGGAAGATATGGTGGATTGAGAATTTCCACAATACCAATCCTGTGAAATAAATGGGGAAATGTATTGATTTACTTGTAAAAAAAAAATACTAAGTATCTACACAGGCAACTGGGGATTCTTTAATGGGAAATGACTGAAATGTACAGGCAAACAAAGGATTCTTCAATGGGAAAATGACTTAAATGCACAAACAAAGGATTCTTCAATGGGAAAACAACTACAAGGCACAGACAAATAAAGGATTTTTCAATAGCAAAATTACTTAAATGCACAAACAATAGGGTGGTTTTCTATGGGGGTTTCAATGGGGTTTTCAATGGGTTAAGCTTGAGGGCAGTGCTTGAAGAATATGGGCTTATGCAATATATGGCACAGCGTATCTCTAATTACAAGAGAGGGTTGGATATGACATCAGGCAGCGTCAGAGCATCACTGCTGGGACAGTCAAGGGGTCAGTCAAGGATTCCCTCTGTCCTCCACGGGGTCCCAAGGCAGCTACTAGACCTCCTGGCTCCTCTGCACGATTTAAGCCTCATTCTCTTGAGATGGTTCCATATTTTGGCAGCTGCTCACATCAGGATTTACTGGGAAGAGTCCTTCTTTGAGGTGGAGTGACTTATTTATAGGATAAGCGCAACACTAGTGTGTCAAAGTTCTCACAGAATGGATTGGGCACTGTTCAAAAGTTCACTCCCATCTGCATGCTAATAGGTCCATAAAATGTAGGAGTGTTCTGGAAAACCAGAGGAGGAGATCTATCCATCATCTCACTCTGACAGCAGGGCTCGGTCTTGCTTGGGACATAGAAATCTCACTGTCTGACAGGTGTCCTTGCTCTTCATATTTCAACACATATGATAGCATTTTTTAACACTATATTTTTTAGTGAATCAAATAACCCTACTTAGACGTTTGTAGATTATTCCATTGCAGAGTTACAGTTTCCCCTCATTTACTCCCAAACCATATCCGTGAACAATATGGCGCTCGGTGAGCGGAATATGAATTATATTTGACAGATTTTCTCCAATGTTCATGTCTCTCCACCACACCAAGAGTGCCCCCTGTTGTTTTCCTAAATAACTTGGGTTTTGTAGTCCCCACCAACATCGTTTTTGGTTGACCAGACGCAGTCAACTTTCACCTTTTCAAAAATCCTACCCTGATTATTGTGTGACCAATATTGCCAATGTTATACAATAAAAAGCATATCTCCCATTTTGCACAATGGGAGTGAAACCACTCCTTAACCCTGGTCCCCACTCTTGGGAGGAGTCTGTTCCTGGTTGTGAAATCAATAGGGGGTCCTGTGTTTAGATTAGCTAGGAGCTTCAAGAGCTAATTGCCAGCTACATCCAGTTTTATTGCGGCCTAAGTGGTTTGAATTATAAACTGCTGGAGAGCAGGGCTGGCCTTATTTTGGTTTCCAAGCCAACCAAGGGAAATAATTCATTTTCACATTTGAAGAACTAGCCAGCAATGAGAGAGAAACAAAACCAATGGGCTGCAACCGACTTTAGCCAACATTACATTTTAACTCCTATTTTCACTTTAAAATAATTCTTGAAAGGCATCTACTTTTAACATGGACAAATGTCATTGCAAAGTTGTTCCCTGCATACAGGGTTTAAATGAAGGCACGATAATTACATTATTAGAGACTTTAATTTTACATCTGGATGCTAAGAGTGCCACTTTAAAGGGACAATTGAAATGTCACTTTGTTAATTCCAGTCGTGGAGAGGCTTTCATTTTCTACAGAAGTTTAACCCAGTTCAGGCTCCCAACATGACAGAAACCAAACTCTTATGTTGAAAGTTTTGGACACATTTTTAGGAGCATATCTTTAATTTAAAGGAAAAAACAGACATTTTGTTTTAATATTCCTGCCAGAATGCAGTCTGCTTCAGCTTCACTGCAAGTGTAGCTCACAATGCTGACATCCCCTTCAGGGTTCTGTGGACTGTGGTTTCTGAGACTGTTATTTCAGCGCTCCAAAACTTTGGCAAACTTTGCAATGTGTCTTTTCCTTATGCCCAGCAATTGCCACTTTTATGCATCTCCATGATTTAATCTTCAATTTTACTCCTTTATGCTTCGAAAAAACGCAGGGCCTCATTTCCACATTAGTTCAGGGCAGGCCTATCATTTTGGGGAACCCTCATAACTGACTCTGACCTTTACTTCCAGGGGTCATTTCACCCCATAATACACACTTCCGTACTGAGACGACTTTGGGCCCATGACATGGAATGCAGGCACACAGCATAAGAGTGCATGATCACTGGGTCCTCTTTTAAGCATTAGTGGAACTGCAGGAATCCAGTTCAAACTTGCACATGTCCATCCATGATAGTTCAGCACCATTCATTAGCTGGCAAAGTAGCACCCGTAGGTCACAGGGGACACATCTGCTGTTGCCCTGATGGTGGGAGGCTTTCAGTCCATTGTCATGGTGGAGGGCACACCCTCACTTGGCAGGTAAAACCTCACCGGGCCATCAGGAGCCACATCTGCTGCCGTTCCTTGATGGTGGTGGCAGGCTGCAAGACACTGATGACAGGGTGTGAGGGCTACACTACATATGCGCCCTCCAGATGGGATTTACTTTATCTGCTGACACAGCATGCTGCTTTCCTTCTCCTTTCCATAAGCTCTGATCCCAAAGCACACTCTTTTCCCCTCCCCCAGGCAGTGGTCGTTGGCATTACAGGGGTGATATGGTGTCTGGGCCACTTCTTATACTCCCCCAGGTAGGGGCTGTTGGCCTGGCACTGCAGGCATTGGAGGGCACACAAGCACTCACACTGAGCTGCAACCCTCATTTGCCATTCCCTTTCTTAAAACTCTTGCAGCACTTTCTCCTCCCCCCCACCCCCCAGGCAGGAGTGTTTTCACCTACCACAGCAGGGGGCGCACAAGCACTCACACTGAGCTGCAACCCTCATTTGCCATTCCTTTTCTTAAAACTCTTGCAGCACTTTCCCCCAGGCAGGAGTGTTTCCACCTGCCACAGCAGAGGGCGCACAAGCACTCCCGTGGAGCTGCAACCCTCATTTGCCATTCCTTTTCTTAAAACTCTTGCAGCACTTTCCCCCAGGCAGGAGTGTTTCCACCTGCCACAGCAGAGGACGCACAAGCACTCCCGTGGAGCTGCAACCCTCCGTTGGTCTTCTTTGGCGGTATCTCATGTTAGTTCGTCTGCAGAGAAACACTGAAATGTAGGATAATGGCCCGTTTCCTAACACCGGGCTCTTGGGGTTTCTCAAATGTCTGTTGCAAATCCAAATGCACTTAATCACATTTTCTCCTCAGGATAGAATCTATGGGTTTCTGTTTGGGAAGCTTTTCGGGTGTTTGAATGGGAGTGATAGCCAAACTTTTATATCTTTGCAGAAATGGACCTCAAAACATTCTGTGCGCAGACAGGCCTCGCATCTGTGCCATCGCGTTCCTCTCCTGCATGCTCCTGCAACGGTACGGTTACTAGCTAACTTTACTGCCGAAGAAGGTGTAGGAGGGAGCTTCGGTTTTGGTCTTCCTGCAACCTTATTCATAGGAGAGGAAAACACAGGAATACATGGCCAGATTCGGGTCATCTTCGCTGTGTTCCTTTAGCACACACTTCATGTCTTCTAAAATTGCCTGAGGATCGGTGATGCTTTCTGGAACACATGACTCATTGTCTCGAAGGGATTCAAGTTTTTCCATGAGGGTTTTCAAGTCCTTAAGTTCAAATTCTATGAGGTGAGTCTACCTTCTGGAGACATTCCTAACTGCTGTTTTAGGATAGTCCACAGATGGTGTGGATTTCACACTGTCCTCTGACTCGTTGGATAGTGTCCTTATGAAGTAACCAATGGGTGCATTCCTTTCATGCACAATGCCTGTCCATCCCCTCGAGGTGTATCAGCATACGGAGCACATAGGCCAGGAGCAGCACTAGCAACATGACTGAGCCCACCACAACAGCTGGCCAAAGATAGGTGCCATTTTAATTTCTTTTTTCATCCGGCACTGTGCACCCAGGTGTACTGTTGTGGGGATTGGTCACAATTGTGGGCAGGGGATAGCAGGCCCTATTTCCTGTGGGTTCAATGTATTTAAGAGCCGAGGTTCAACAGGCAACCGGACAGCAGCATGAAAGTCACCTGTTTCATCGTTATGGATTTGCTGCAAGTAAAAGGGTGCAAAGTATGCTGGGAAGAGAGCGAGCACTTGTTCCATGAAAGAAGTGACATGGCAAACAGGTGAAATGTCCAATTACACTGTTTCCGGAGCTGTGTCTTTGGTGGAGGGGCCATTTGTCAGGGAAATCAGTGACCTCTGAGGTCTCCCTTGCCACCCCTGTGGTCTCCCTTCCTACCCCTAAAAATAAAAAAAGTGTTTTTTTTATGTAAGCGCCTCAGCTGTGGCCAGCACCATGTGGCTATTTGTTTCTGGAGTGGCTGGCTTTCTTGTTCAGGCCTCTTAAAACCAGGGGGTTCCATAAGTGTAACACTTTAAGCAGTGACCCTAAATACCAAAAAATAGGAATAACAAATAATTTGTCTTTCTGAAATTCTGTACAATAGTTTTTAGAATCATTAAGGGTTTATTTCAGCCACACTCCAGGGGGTGAGTCACTGATTTAGGGGTCGATTCATGGAAATAATGTGCGCCGAAAAATCCCGCGCAGAGGTACCAAAACGTGCGAATCGCAGTAAAAGTGCGAAAATCGCAGGGAAACCAGCGCACAGCGATTCATGGAAGTCCGTGCGCAAGAAAAACTTTCGATGTGCGCTAAAAATGTGCGCCGCGCACGCCGGCGCACAGGTCATCCAACAGCGTGCGCCACGGCCATTGCGAAATCGCACATAGCGCGGCGCACATCACAAAAGTAGGCGGAACACGGGGCGTAACACTCGGAATGGGAAACAACGAGTGAAAATATGGGCGTCACGGGGGAAGTACAGGAGGCAAGTGCACAGAACGCCCACACGCTCGCCTACAACCCGCATTCATGGAATCGAATAGGGCAAACCAGCGCACGGTCAAAGACGCGCACAGGGTCAAACAAGTACGCCACAAGAAAGCAGGCGGTAGCCCCCCTGCGACTGAAAAAAATGTGCACCAAAATGTGCGCTAACAAAAAGCACCCATATACAGCCATGATGAATGGGCCACACAGTGGCCCTCTAGGACAAATGAGGTGCAAAGGGGTACAAACACGGACACCCGCTGTGTGAAAAATAGCGTGTGCGTGTGTTCCTGGGTGCGCGGGAAGTTCCACACGCGATTGTCCTGGGTACGTGTACTTCGGGGTGCGTGGGAAGTTCCACACGCGATTAGCCTGGGTACGTGTACTACGGGGTGCGCGGGAAGTTCCACACGCGATTGTCCTGGGTACGTGTACTTCGGTGTGCGCGGGAAGTTCCACACGCGATTAGCCTGGGTACGTGTACTACGGGGTGCGCGGGAAGTTCCACACGCGATTAGCCTGGGTATGTGTACTTCGGGGTGCGCAGGAAGTTCCACACACGATTGGCCTGGGTACGTGTACTTCGGGGTGCGCGGGAAGTTCCACACGCGATTGGCCTGGGTACGTGTATTCCGAGGTGCGCGGGAAGATTGACACGCGATTTCAGCAGGGTAGGTGTATTTCGGTGGTGCCGGGGAATGCTACACGTGATTTGGCCATGTGGGTCCTCCCAGGTGTTCCCTCTACACCCTTCACGGCCCCTGCAGGCAGCCCACACCACAGGGGACTACCCTGCACCCCTGCTCATGTCCCACAGGCAACCCATCCACCATGGCCATGCCCACCAGCCAACCCACATGTCACCTTGCACTACTGATCACCAACACATGTCTCCCATCACCCCCACCCCCCAGCAGTGCAGGGGCACCCTCCACAAGGCCCCCGCTCATGTCTAACACCACCCCCACCCCCCAGCCACCAGGGGCAGCCTCCACCAGGCCCCCACTCATGTCTCCCTGCACCCTCACCCCCCAGCCACCACGGGCAGCCTCCACCAGGACCCCACTCATGTCTACCACCACCCCCACCCCCAGCAGTGCAGGGGCAGCCTCCACCAGACCCCCAATCATGTCTCCCACCACCCCCACCCCCAGCAGTGCAGGGGCAGCCTCCACAAGGCCCCCACTCATGTCTACCACCACCCCCACCCCCAGCCACCAGGGGCAGCCTCCACCAGGCCCCCACCCATGTCTACCACCACCCCCACCCCCCAGCAGTGCAGGGGCAGCCTCCACCAGGCCCCCACTCATGTCTCCCACCACCCCCACCCCCCAGCAGTGCAGGGGCAGCCTCCACCAGGCCCCCACTCATGTCTCCCACCACCCACACCCCCCAGCAGTGCAGGGGCAGCCTCCACCAGGCCCCCACTCATGTCTCCCTGCACCCCCACCCCCCAGCCACCAGGGGCAGCCTCCACCAGGCCCCCACCCATGTCTACCACCACCCCCACCCCCCAGCCACCAGGGGCAGCCTCCACCAGGCCCCCACTCATGTCTCCCTACACCCCCACCCCCAGCCACCAGGGGCACCCTCCATCAGGCCCCCACCCATGTCTACCACCACCCCACCCCCCAGCCACCAGGGGCAGCCTCCAATAGGCCCACACTCATGTCTCCCACCACCCCCCCCAGCCACCAGGGGCAGCCTCCACCAGGCCCCCACTCATGTCTCCCCCCACCCCCACCCCCAGCAGTGCAGGGGCAGCCTCCACCAGGCCCCCACTCATGTCTCCCATCACCCCCACCCCCCAGCCACCAGGGGCAGCCTCCACCAGGCCCCCACTCATGTCTCCCATCACCCCCACCCCCCAGCAGTGCAGGGGCAGCCTCCACCAGGCCCCCACTCATGTCTCCCACCACCCCCATCCCCCAGCAGTGCAGGGGAAGCCTCCACCAGGCCCCCACTCATGTCTCCCTGCACCCCCACCCCCCAGCCACCACGGGCAGCCTCCACCAGGCCCCCACTCATGTCTCCCACCACCCCCACCCCCAGCAGTGCAGGGGCAGCCTCCACCAGGCCCCCACTCATGTCTCCCACCACCCCCACCCCCAGCCACCAGGGGCAGCCTCCACCAGGCCCCCACTCATGTCTCCCACCACCCCCACCCCCCAGCAGTGCAGGGGCAGCCTCCACCAGGCCCCCACTCATGTCTCCCTGCACCCCCACCCCCAGCCACCAGGGGCAGCCTCCACCAGGCCCCCACCCATGTCTACCACCACCCCCACCCCCCAGCCACCAGGGGCAGCCTCCACCCATGTCTACCACCACCCCCACCCCCCAGCCACCAGGGGCAGCCTCCACCAGGCCCCCACTCATGTCTCCCACCACCCCACCTCCAGCAGTGCAGGGGCAGCCTCCACCAGGCCCCCACTCATGTCTCCCACCACCCCCACCCCCCAGCCACCAGGGGCAGCCTCCACCAGGCCCCCACTCATCTCTCCCCCCACCCCCACCCCCAGCAGTGCAGGGGCAGCCTCCACCAGGCCCCCACTCATGTCTCCCTGCACCCCCACCCCCCAGCTGTGCAGGGGCAGCCTCCACCAGGACCCCACTCATGTCTCCCACCACCCCCACCCCCCAGCAGTGCAGGGGCAGCCTCCACCAGGCCCCCACTCATGTCTCCCTGCACCCCCACCCCCCAGCCACCAGGGGCAGCCTCCACCAGGCCCCCACTCATGTCTACCACCGCCCCACCCCCCAGCAGTGCAGGGGCAGCCTCCACCAGCCCCCCACTCATGTCTCCCATCACCCCCACCCCCCAGCAGTGCATGGGCAGCCTCCACCATGCCCCCACTCATGTCTCCCATCACCCCCACCCCCCAGCAGTGCAGGGGCAGCCTCCACCAGGCCCCCACTCATGTCTCCCATCACCCCCACCACCAGAAGTGCAGGGGCAGCCTCCAACAGGCCCCCACTCATGTCTCCCTGCACCCCCACCCCCCAGCCACCAGGGGCAGCCTCCACCAGGCCCCCACCCATGTCTCCCACCACCCCCACCCCCCAGCCTCCACCAGGCCCCCACTCATGTCTCCCTGCACCCCCACCCCCCAGCCACCAGGCGCAGCCTCCACCAGGCCCCCACTCACGTCTCCCTGCACCCCCACCCCCCAGCCACCAGGGGCAGCCTCCACCAGGCCCCCACCCATGTCTCCCATCACCCCCACCCCCCAGCCGGGTACGTGTACTACGGGGTGCACGGGAAGTTCCACACGCGATTGGCCTGGGTACGTGTACTTCGGGGTGCGCAGGAAGTTCCACACGCGATTGGCCTGGGTACGTGTACTACGGGTTTGCGCGGGAAGTTCCACACGCGATTGGCCTGGGTACGTGTACTTCGGGGTGCGCGGGAAGTTCAACACGCGATTGGCCTGGGTACGTGTACTACGGGGTGCGCGGGAAGTTCCACACGCGATTGGCCTGGGTACGTGTACTTCGGGGTGCGCGGGAAGTTCCACACGCGATTGGCCTGGGTACGTGTACTTCGGGTGCGTGGGAAGTTCCACACGCGACTGGGCCTGTGAGAGTCGGGTACGTGTATTCCAGCGGGAAGATTCACACGTTCGCCTACGACGCGCCGAAAAATAAATGGTCCAATCCTGAAACACGTACGCCAGCATGAAGCAGGCGTATGTCGACCCGCGCAGCATAAAAGTGCGCGCAAACAACAAACAAGCTCAGACGGCAGGATGAATATACCGTTCCTAGCTGCAGTGGCCGTGGGTTACCAAAGGAGGAGGAGGAGGATAGTGAGGGCCAGAATTTTCACTCCCAGAACCAGCCTTTTTGGGATGCCTGATGACCAGGTGTGTGGGAGGTACAGGTTTCCACCACACATAATACTGGACCTGGTCAGTGAGTGGGAGGATGACCTCACATCACCCACCCTGTGCTCCCAAGCACTCAGCCCCCTGGAGAAGGTCCTCAATGTACTGCACTTCTTGGCCACAGGATCATTTCAGCGGACAAGTGCCATAGTGGGTGGGGTGTCACAGGCCACGCAGTCACGCTGCCTACACCAGGTCTTGAACATCATCACTGCACGCCCATCAGTCCGTAGGCACATATACCTGCCCAGGACACCTGCAGAAATGCAGGCTGCCACCCTCGATTTCTACGGTGTGGCACAATTCCCAAAAGTGCTAGGTGCCATTGACTGCACCCATGAGGCACTACGTCCCCCCAGGGCATCTGAGCACATCTATAGGAACCGCAAGCACTGGCATTCCATCAACGTGCAGGTAGTATGTAATGCCAAGGGAATCATCACCTCAGTATATGCCAACTATCCAGGGTCCACCCACGACAGCTTCATTTACTGAATGTCTACCCTAAGCCGGGACCTAGAAGCTGGGCGGCATGGCGATACATGGCTGCTTGGTGAGTATGAATGCCACTGCACATGCATGCATGTCAGATGCAGAGTTATGTCACTACCCCACTAATGATACCCATCACCTCCTCACCAGGGGACAGTGCCTACCCTCTGAGCACCCACATGATGACGCCAATTCGGAACCCCATCACGCCTCCAGAGGTAAGATACAACACAGCCCATATTGCTACCCGGGGAATAGTGGAGCGCACATTTGGAGTGCTCAAGTCACGCTTTCGCTCCCTTGACCGTTCTGGCGGGCAGCTGTTATATGCGCCCCCAGTAGTGTGCAGGATCATAGTGGCAGCATGTGTCCTGCACAATATTGCAACACACCGGGGCCTGGCTGTGGACATGGTGGTGCCCCCACATCCCCAACCACATGCACGCCTGCTGCGCATGGGAGGGGAGAGGGCACGGGGTGAGGCAGCCCGTACGCAGCTGGTGGCTAATTACTTCACATAGAAATCACACCCCAGTGGAGTGCACACAGCCCTGGCACATACCATCTGATAAGCAATGATGACTCGACCTGACAATTAAGACGAACAAAGGGACAGTCAACTGTCAGAACCATAGCAGCCTGAGATTGTTCATGTGGAAGTGTCACAATGTGTGCATCCCTACCTACACAAACACCACCAATGCAGTGTCATCAAAAGACACTTCCATGCTGCAGAAATGAATACCCACTCGCAAAATACTACATGAAAACAGTGCCATGTCACCCAACCCCTTCCCGGCACGGCCACACAACACACCATGGCATGTCATGCAATGTGAGAGGAAACAAATTAATCCCCACAACATTCCCCAAGTGTCACCAGCTACAGTGTCCCTAATGGAAACCTGTCCACACATGAAATGCTCAAAGTAATGCAGGACCTACAACACACATTACCAAATACTTACCAAGAATACCAATCACCTACACAACATCCAACCTACCTTAAACATGACATTACAGACTTAAACATTTGCTAGCCTCACTACCTGAAGATGCCAGCCCTCCGAACACTTTCAAGTATACAGTGTTAGCGCCACGCAAGAGTGTAGGTGCACTGCTTACAACAAGGACTCCAGTTCCAAGGTGGACCGCATTGTGAAGACATGAGGAATGGACCTGCAAATTAGGAGGATGAGATGGATGCAGAGGCACATATCAATACACCATGCAGTGTACAATACAACAACAATATGCACTATGAATGTATACACAGTATTGACTACAGACTGTCCACACAGTTCATGGGAGTCCAATGTCAACATGTACGTCAATGTCACTTGGGCACACCCTTTGCAAGCCCATGGAAACGGGAAGCAGGAGGGGTGTGTGTCACAAAAACCCAAGCATCTGAACCAAATTCCTGACAAGCCTGCATGTGCCCAGCACAATGCAGCGTATGCCCACGGGAGCCACACAAGGCAACACACAGACCAAAAAAAAACTAAAAAAAAAACTTTAAAAAAAAAATCAATAATGGCCATTAATGGGCCCGGGGGGTGGGGGAGGCCACCCAGGAGGTCCGAGGACAGGGTGCACACCAAAACCCACCTGTGTGGATCTTGTGAAAAAAAAACACCTCCATGGGCTCATGGCCTACACGGCTACCCTATTGTGGGAGCATCACTGATGTCGCTCTCCTCACCCTCTGTAGCTGCATCAGGAGGTGGTGGCACTATGGGAGGCAGCCCACGCAAAGCCCTAGTCTGTTCCTCCATGGCTGCAAGCATGCGGGTGTGGTAGGTCTCGTTCTGGAGGATAAGTGTGCGGAGGTCCCCATGCAACAACTCACGGGATGCCCGGACCTCCGCCCTAGTCGCCTGCATCTCAGCTGAGAGTGTACGTGCGAGACGCTCCAGCTGCTGTTATGTCCTTCTGTTTGTTGAAGCCTCAAGCTCAACAAGAGTCATCCTGAGGTGAAGGAGTTCCACCCTCAGGGCTTCCCTTGGCCCTGGGACTCTATGGAAATGGCTTCCTGCAGAGTCGCCAGTGCCGCCCGCCTGTCCCTGTCGGACGCCAACATGTCCTCCCTGTGTGACTGGCAGATGGAGTCGGTTGCCTGCTGTAGTCGCTCCATCAGCCTTTCGGGGGGGACAATGGAAGTGGCCACCCTATCCATGGCCTGAGCCATCATCTCTGATGATGCTGCCTGTTGGGTTGCCATACCGTATATGGATTGCTCCCATGCGGTATTGCCAGGTGGCTGACGGCCACCACGTCGGCGGGCACCACACCTGTCTGGGCCAAGGCGAACTGCGCCTTGCTGTGCCGGCACTGCCTGAGGCTGCAGGACTGCATTCCCCCTCTGATCTGCTGGCCCAGGAACAGGATCAGATGTCGCGGAGTGTGACCCTGCATCCGTAACCACCAAAGGCATACCTGCCAACACTGACATCCCCATTGAGGGTTCTAACCCTGGTGCAGGTTGGTCAGACAGAACAGAATCCCTCCCAGGAACACTCACCTGCAACGGCACATAGGTCTCATCATCCGAATCGACACCTGAATACAGCTCGGGGGAGGTGCAGCCAGAGACACCCCTTGAGAGCACGACCTGCAGCAGTTGTGGGTTCTCACCCACCACCACACCACAACCCTCACTGGTGGTCGGTCGTCCCTCAGACCCCTCCTGGGTCTGCACCATCGCCACAACCCCAGCAGTATCAAGTGCGTCATCCCCTGCAAAGACATAAAAGAAAACAAATGGAAACAGGCATTAGCACTATGGCACACAATTAGGGCTGAGAGGCTACAGAAACAGTACTTGATTGACACATGTCCCACATGACTAAAACTCTCCCATGCATGCACCGTCACTGCGTGTGAAGGGGAGGTAGATGGAACACATTGATGACACCAAGATGGAAGATGAACACATTTGCTGCATGCTGCCTAGCAGTGGCATCCCACATTGGCCAGTGATTGGCAGGTCAAATACACATGCCATCACACAGATGGCATGTACCCTAGCCATGAAGTGCAGAGGGAGAGGAGGTCACCAATTGTTCATTCAGTCCAGTTTGCTATTGTAATTGATTTCTTCATTGAAATGGTTCAAATGTTTAACCTGCAGCTGCCAGTCCAAAATGGTCCTATAGCACAGGGACGTGTCTAAACAAATCATGTCCAGGAAACTAAGCCAGTCCACTGTACCATAGCCATGTCAGACATGTGACAATAGGACTGAGAAATCCTGAGTAAAAGTGGTGGTATGCAAACAATCTGCCTGAATAAACAGAGGTAAATAAGCAACAATGTTGTGGCAAGATGACACTCCAAGGGCAACTGGCGTGGTGTTGGGCTGGATGTCTAATGTTGGCAGAAGGGATGCTGCTATACCCAAATGCTGGTGCGCAGAATGTATAGGAAGAGGCACATGGGTGACCCAAACCACTCAGGCACACACACCCTCACCTGGCACCCAAACAGAAGCCCTCCCACACACACCATGCACATGGATGACACACAAATGCATGTGCACTCACCGGACAATGCCTCGTAATCTGCCAGTTCTCCCACGCCTTGGATCTGTTCCTCCGTGACGTAGGTCCCAGCAATCTGCTCATGTGGAGTGAGTTCTATGTCGTCTCCTGGAGACCCACCTCCAGTCACTAGAGTTGCGGCATGACTTGAGGCCAGCTTATTCTTTGCCCTGCACTTCAGGTCATTCCAGCGCTTGTAGCATTCAGTAGCTGTGCGCCTCACGATTCCAAGGGCACTTATGATGTCCGCAATGGTCTGCCAGTGTGCCTGACGTTGTGCAGGTGTGGTCTTGGATCCTGCAACAATCACCATTTCGCGGTCATTTGCGGACACATACTCTACAAGTGCATTCAGTTCGGCCTCATTGAAGCTGGGCTTCCTTGACGGGCCGGACTGTGTAGCCGTGTCTGGGGCATCAGCCTCTACTGGACGAGCACTCTTCCTCTTCCGCTTGGAAGGTGGTGGGGATCCTGAGTGTCCTACGCCGCTCTGGACACTAGGGGCAGGAGCCACGGTGGACTCTGTACTAGGAGTATGGGATTGCACACTCAGCATGGGAGTTGGTGCAGGCATTAGCTCAAGTGTGATGGTGTCAGGGGGAATGTCAGCATGATGGACTTGGACCGACACTGTCCTGGCTGGGTGTGTGAGAGGTGGGGTGGATGGAGCCGCAGCTGCCCCTGCAGCCTCCCCAGCCTGCCTATGCGGGGCAGCAGATGACCTAGCTGCCCCTGATCCACGTTGCCTGATGACACCAACGTTCACCGGCGCACGTGGCCTAGACCTGCTGACCTGGAAGTCAGCCATGGAGTCACCCTGTGCCAGGTCTGGTTCCACAGTGGACTGGTCCAACAAGGGCTGAGCATGGATGGTGTCAGCCACGTTAACCTCACCCGGGGGGGCGGGCATGGATGTCCCTGACTGCTCCTCCACACATGGGGGGCTAGGGACACCCTGCAAGTCACGGCCACGTCCCCTACCGGATCCACCACGGCCACCACTTGGGGCTCGGCCACCTTTGCCACCCTTATGGCTTGTTCACCTCCCAGCCATGGCACTGATGTTATTGTGCGTGTGGGAGTCGATGTGAACTATTGTCCTGGGCAATTGGGGGTCAAAGGGGTTGGGTACCAGATGGTAATCGTACCCTAGTGCTCTAGCAAGGCTGTATGTCACCCCTGGGGAAAGATGACGGGTCACACAACGCACAGGCACCCCAAAAAAGGGAAGTAAGGTGCACGCAACCCCTCCTAGACCACGTGCGTGGAAAAATAAACCTGCACTACGCTGTGGCACCCAGAAACACAAGAATGAACATATGCGTGTCACACGCAGCCTAGAATGACCTCTGAAGGGGTACGCGACACACGGGGCAAGCACAGATGTTAAATACGTGCGCGACTCACTGTCTGCCAGGAACAAAAGCGTGAAAAATATGCGCGTGTGCGCATTGGCAACACCCCCGCCAAAAGAAGAATTGTACGCTGTCTGAGGAGACAGGACAACAGTAGAAGGGAACGCTGTTTGAGGAAACAGGCCCAGGAAAAAGAGGAAAAAAGAAAAAGCTGTCAGAGGTAACAGGGAGTACGAACTGGAAACGCTGTGAAGTAAATCGCGTGTGAACCGACAAGAAGTACAGATTTCACCCAGTCGCTCTCCACGAAAAGCACGTACAAGGAAATGGCGTTTTACACGTACCTTTTATACACACGTCACAGACGCGCATACGCGATGAGGCCATTTCCACCAATTACGCGCTTTGACACTCAGACGTGTATCTCTTTTTTTTATACGCGCCATTCTCTGCGGCCATGCGCGTGACATCACAGCTGCGCATGGTGGCCTTTGGGCCAATGAAATCGCATATGCGAGCACACGTGGTAAAACTGCACGTCCGAGTGTCATCGCGTGTAATCGGAGGGAAGTGAGCGTACACGCGATTGGCCTGGGTACGTGTATTTCTGGGGTGCGCAGGAAGTTTCACACGCAATTGGTGGAAATCCACATGTGCTCTGTCATCACTTGTAATGAGGGAAACCCCCGCGCGCGTCACGTCACAGACGCGCTTACGCGCTAAGGGCCTTTGGTCCAATGAAATCGCATATGCGTGCTGACGTGCATAGGCGCTAAGAGCCTTTCCTCGATTTACACGCAGACGTGCAGGATTTTCACGTGCAAAATCACTCCGTATCAAGCTGGCCACGCGTAAGCACACGGAAGACCACGCTCCTGCCCACAAGGCCGAATTACTGCCCCCCAGAGCCCCGAGCACGCTCCCACCTGCCATCTGTTGCTGCCTGGCTGCCTGCTGCCCACGTGCCCTGCCATTTGCTGCCTGCACATCAGCCAGGGGTGCTGTTGCTGTGACCACCCCTGCTGGAACTGAAGACTCCCGACTGGGATTCCATCGCTCCACAGCCCAGCCCCAGGACCCAGTTGCCCACCCACTCCTGCCTCTGGGGTTGTCATGTCAGGCACTGCAACATCTGGCACCACTGACAACCCCCGGCCAGAGAGGCAGAGGGGCACCAGCTTCAGTGCCAGGGAAGTTGGTGTCCTGGTGGAGCAAGTCCTGGGGCAGTATGATGCCCTCTACGGAAGTGTGCGCGCCGACAAGAAAGGACAGACTCGGATCTGGACGGACATCGTGACTGCCATCAACATGGAGGGGGTGGCAGTCCGCGACTTCCAACATGTCAAGAAGTGCTGGGAGGACTTCAGGTCCAGGACCCTGAACAAGGCCCAGCGCCTCTTGAAGGCAGCGGATGCTAAGGGGCGCCAGGGCCACTTGTCGGAAGATCAGATGAGGGTCCTGGAACGCATATCCCCAGCGCTCCACGTCCAGGTCCTTGAGAGGCAGACCCGTCTGGAGTCGAGCGGTAAGTGTACATGCATCATGATTGTAAGCTGTGCGTGTGGTGATGTGCCAGTAGTGTGCCGGTTGCACATATGTTTGTATGGGGCCGAGTATGGGTGGGGTTGTACAGGGCCATGCGGCTAACACATGCGAGGGCTGTCATGTGTGAGACATGGATGGTGCTTGTGTGTGTAGGCTTGCATGCCAAATGCAGTTGTGTGGGCACACATGTTTGGATGAATGTGTATGTAAGTGGGCATGGTTGTGAAGTCACGCATGTATGTTGTTTTCAGCAGCATGTATCAGCACTGTGTAAATGTGCATGTGTGTGTATTTGACAAGGGTGCAACAGTGATGCAACATGGATGCATGTGACAGCGGGATGTGGAAGCCTGATTGGCAGGTGTGACATGGATGCCCATCGGAACACTGCGACAGTTGGTTGAGGTGTACACATGCATGCAAATGTGGTGGTGTGCGTGCATGTGTAGTGCACTCCCTGTGTTGCATGTGATGTCTGGCTCACCGTTGCCTGCTCATGCTGTTGTATGTGTATGGATGGTGGTGGCAGTTGCGATGTGGCTGTGGTATGGCTCATGTGTGCAAGTTGAAATGACATGTGTGTTGCCGATTGTGATGCCATGTCTGAGGTTTTCCAATGCCACTCATGTGCAACTGTCATGTGTGTATGTGTCCATTGTACAGTGCCCTGATGCCTGTGTTTCATTTCTCCCTGTCTGCAGCGTCAACTGATGAAGAGGGCGGAGAAGGTGCTGTGGAGCACAGCGGCGGGGATCGCACCGCCAGCCGGAGACGCAAGGCCCGGCTCCCCTCCCAGGTTGTGATCTCGTCGGGGAGTGAGGAGTCCGGTGCCGCGTCCCAGGCCGCAGCTGCCGAGGGGAGGTCCAAGAGGCAGAGGTCGGAGTTGGACTCCTCGGCAGCAGAAGGGGCAGCTGGGACCCCACAGGGCCCAACGGGGGAAGATGGCACGGAGTCATCCAGGTTGGTGGGGGGTTTGGTTGAGGAGGAGGCCGTGCAAGCAACAGAGACGGGGTCTGGAGGTGGGGATTCCACTGGTGCTAGTGGTGCAGTGCAGGACCAGGGACAGGAGGCAGCACAGGCCGCCGCGGAGGTGCCTGTGTGCAATCCTGTCCCTGATCCTGTCACTGCTTCATCTTGCACCAGCAGGGATGCCTATGTCCAGACCCGTTTTCAGGCAGGGGATGAGCTCACGACAACTGGCCTTCCTCTGCCTGCGGACGTGGCTATCCGGGTCCGGGTTGAGCCTGTCCTGACTGGTGTGGCGTTGCGTCAACGGGCCATGCGAGGTGACCTGCAGTCTTTTCATGAGGAGACTGCATGTCATCTCGAATGGCTCGTTGACCGCGTCGGCCTACTGGGACAGGTCACCCAGGCAAGATTCCTCCGTTTGATGGGGCTTGCTACAACCCCCTCCTCAACTGAACCCCCTATGCACCAGTCGTCCTCCGTGCCATCTTCCCTCCCATCAGTCACCTGGGTGCCCTGTGGAGCTGCCTCAGAAGGTGCGCCCAGGCTGGTGGAGGAGGCATCCCTGCCACAGTCGGGAGTCGGACGTCCAGCAGGGGTGGCCACATCAACGACTGCACCCCAGCCAGCGGAGGATGTGCAGGCAGCAGGAGGCAGTGCACGGGCAGAGGCGCAGCAGCAACGTGGTGGGAGCCATGATGGCTCGGGGCCTTCGACATCGGAGGGGCAGGCATCGGCCGGAGGGCAGGAGGACCCAGGACGGGAAGTGTCTTCCGTGTGGCAGCGGTTGGGCCACGCCATAGATGCGGAGCGGCAGCGGGCGGAAGAGGCACGGCTCACGATGGTCAGGGCGGAGAACTCCATGCGGAGGGCCCTGAGGCGTGCCGAGTGCCTCGAGGCAATCCGCAGGGAGTTTGGGGGGAACATGTGGACGGCCCTGTGGACCCTCGGGGCCATGGAGGAGGAGCGCCTCCGGGACATTGAGCAGTAGTTCGATGATGCCCTGGCCCGGAACATCCCGAAGTGAGCCGTCGGACTAGCCCGCTGCCCTTGTAAATAGTTCTGTAGTTAGTGTTAGGTTTCCTTTGGTTTAGCATTTTTTTTGGACCTTTTGGACAATGGCCCACATTTTTGTATATAGTTTATTTTTTTAGGTAGTGTTATTAGATAGGTTTCATTTCTTCGGTTGGGATCATGGACCCTGGATTGTTTATCTGTATATAGTTGACTTTTGGATTTTCATTTTTTTTATGATTTCCCCATGGAGCAATGGTTTTCGATTTTAATTTTCCATTGGATTAACTTTTGTGGACCTTGACTTTGGACACCTTTCGTTTGCATTATGATTTGTGGTTTTGCATTATTTCACGTACCTGCTGGTTTATTTTTAAAAAATTTCAATGATTGTTTATTTATTTTTGATTCAATTTATGTTGCGTTTAATACATATTTTTTCTTCAAACTTTAATGTGTAGTATCATCTCATTGGTTTCATGCATGTCATGATATGGGTTTTGACATTCACTGACAACCATTGGGTGTATGTGAGGGACATGTGTTCATTTGCAAACTTGCAATTGTGTTTCTATCATGTTTTTGCCATTTCTAAGTGGGTGGATGCAATACTCGGGTGGGTGTTTGGCATTTGGAGGCTGACCATAAGGGCCAGGGATCTAGATTGTGGTGGCCTGGTGGAGGCTGCCCCTGCACTGCTAGGGGTGGGGGTGATGGGAGACATGACTGGGGGCCTGGTGGAGGCTGCCCCTGTACTGCTGGGGCGTGGGGGTGAATGGAGACATGAGTGGGGGCCTGGTGGTGGCTGCCCCTGTTGGCTGGGGGGTGGGGTAGTGGGAGACATGAGTGGGGTCGTGGTGGAGGCTGCCCCTGCACTGCTGGGGGGTGGGAGTGATAGGGGACATGAGTGGGGGCCTGGTGGAGGCTGCCCCTGGTGGCTGGGGGGTGGTGGGAGACATGAGTGGGGCCTGGTGGAGGCTGCCCCTGCACTGCTGGGGGGTGGGGGTGATGGGAGACATGAGTGCGGGCCTGGTGGAGGCTGCCCCTGCACTGCTGGGGGGTGGGGGTGATAGGGGACATGAGTGGGGGCCTGGTGGTGGCTGCCCCTGTTGGCTGGGGGGTGGGGGTAGTGGGAGACATGGGTGGGGTCGTGGTGGAGGCTGCCCCTGCACTGCTGGGGGGTGGGAGTGATAGGGGACATGAGTGGGGGCCTGGTGGAGGCTGCCCCTGGTGGCTGGGGGGTGGTGGGAGACATGAGTGGGGCCTGGTGGAGGCTGCCCCTGCACTGCTGGGGGGTGGGGGTGATGGGAGACATGAGTGCGGGCCTGGTGGAGGCTGCCCCTGCACTGCTGGGGGGTGGGGGTGCAGGGAGACATGAGTGGGGGCCTGGTGGAGGCTGCCCCTGGTGGCTGGGGGGTGGGGGTGATGGGAGACATGGGTGGGGGCCTGGTGGAGGCTGCCCCTGGTGGGTGGGGGGTGGGGGTGGTGGGAGACATGAGTGGGGGCCTGGTGGAGGCTGCCCCTGCACTGCTGGGGGGTGGGGGTGATAGGGGACATGAGTGGGGGCCTGGTGGAGGCTGCCCCTGCACTGCTGGGGGGTGAGGGTGCAGGGAGACATGAGTTGGACATGAGTGGGGCCTGGCGGAGGCTGCCCCTGGTGGCTGGGGGGTGGGGGTGGTGGGAGACATGAGTGGGGGCCTGGTGGAGGCTGCCTCTGCACTGCTGGGGGGTGGGGGTGATAGGGGACATGAGTGGGGGCCTGGTGGAGGCTGCCCCTGCACTGCTGGGGGGTGGGGGTGATGGGAGACATGAGTGGGGACCTGCTGGAGGCTGCCCCTGCACTGCTGGGGAGTGGGGGTGATAGGGGACATGAGTGGGGGCCTGGTGGAGGCTGCCCCTGGTGGCTGGGGGGTGGGGGTGATAGGGGACATGATTGGGGGCCTGGTGGAGGCTGCCCCTGCACTGCTGGGGGGTGGGGGTGGTCGGAGACATGAGTGGGGGCCTGGTGGAGGCTGCCCCTGCACTGCTGGGGGGTGGGGGTGATAGGGGACATGAGTGGGGGCCTGGTGGAGGCTGACCCTGGTGGCTGGGGGTGATAGGGGACATGAGTGGGGGCCTGGTGGAGGCTGCCCCTGCACTGCTGGGGGGTGGGGGTGATGGGAGACATGAGTGGGGACCTGCTGGAGACTGCCCCTGCACTGCTGGGGGGTGGGGGCGATAGGGGACATGAGTGGGGGCCTGGTGGAGGCTGCCCCTGGTGGCTGGGGGGTGGGGGTGATGGGAGACATGAGTGGGGGCCTGGTGGAGGCTGCCCCTGCACTGCTGGGGGGTGGGGATGCAGGGAGACATGAGTTGGACATGAGTGGGGGCCTGGTGGAGGCTGCCCCTGATGGCTGGGGGGTGGGAGTGGTGGGAGACATGAGTGGGGGCCTGGTGGAGGCTGCCCCTGCACTGCTGGGGGGTGGGGGTGATAGGGGACATGAGTGGGGGCCTGGTGGAGGCTGCCCCTGCACTGCTGGGGGTGGGGGTGGTGGGAGACATGAGTGGGGGCCTGGTGGAGGCTGCCCCTGCACTGCTGGGGGGTGGGGGTGATAGGGGACATGAGTGGGGGCCTGGTGGAGGCTGCCCCTGGTGGCTGGGGGGTGGGGTGGTGGGAAAAATGAGTGGGGGCCTGGTGGAGGCTGCCCCTGCACTGGTGGGGGGTGGGGGTGATAGGGGACATGAGTGGGGGCCTGGTGGAGGCTGCCCCTGGTGGCTGGAGGGTGGGGTGGTGGGAGACATGAGTGGGGCCCTGGTGGAGGCTGCCCCTGCACTGCTGGGGGGTGGGGGTGATGGGAGACATGAGTGGGGGCCTGGTGGAGGCTGCCCCTGCACTGCTGGGGGGTGGGGGTGCAGGGAGACATGAGTTGGACATGAGTGGGGGCCTGGTGGAGGCTGCCCCTGCACTGCTGGGGGGTGGGGGTGATAGGGGACATGAGTGGGGGCCCGGTGGAGGCTGCCCCTGCACTGCTGGGGGGTGGGGGTGATGGGAGACATGAGTGGGGGCCTGGTGGAGGCTGCCCCTGCACTGCTGGGAGGTGGGGGTGATAGGGGACATGAGTGGGGGCCTGGTGGAGGCTGCCCCTGGTGGCTGGGGGGTGGGGGTGGTGGGAGACATGAGTGGGGGCCTGGTGGTGGCTGCCCCTGCACTGCTGGGGGGTGGGGGTGATAGGGGACATGAGTGGGGGCCTGGTGGAGGCTGCCCCTGGTGGCTGGGGGTGGGGGTGATAGGGGACATGAGTGGGGGCCTGGTGGAGGCTGCCCCTGCACTGCTGGGGGGTGGGTGTGATGGGAGACATGAGTGAGGGCCTGGTGGAGGCTGCCCCTGCACTGCTGGGGGGTGGGGGTGATAGGGGACATGAGTGGGGGCCTGGTGGAGGCTGCCCCTGGTGGCTGGGGGGTGGGGGTGGTGGGAGACATAAGTGGGGTCTGGTGGAGGCTGCCCCTGCACTGCTGGGGGTGGGGGTGATAGGGGACATGAGTGGGGGCCTGGTGGAGGTTGCCCCTGGTGGCTGGGGGGTGGGGGTGATAGGGGACATGAGTGGGGGCCTGGTGGAGGCTGCCCCTGCACTGCTGGGGGTGGGGGTGGTGGGAGACATGAGTGGGGGCCTGGTGGAGGCTGCCCCTGCACTGCTGGGGGGTGGGGGTGATAGGGGACATGAGTGGGGGCCTGGTGGAGGCTGCCCCTGGTGGCTGGGGGTGGTGGGAGACATGAGTGGGGGCCTGGTGGAGGCTGCCCTTGCACTGCTGGGGGGTGGGGGTGATAGGGGACATGAGTGGGGGCCTGGTGGAGGCTGCCCCTGGTGGCTGGGGGGTGGGGGTGATAGGGGACATGAGTGGGGGCCTGGTGGAGGCTGCCCCTGCACTGCTGGGGGGTGGGGGTGATGGGAGACATGAGTGGGGGCCTGGTGGAGGCTGCCCCTGGTGGCTGGGGGGTGGGGGTGATGGGAGACATTGGTGGGTGCCTGGTGGAGGCTGCCCCTGGTGGCTGAGGGTGCAGGGGGACATGTGTTGGTGGGCAGTAGTGCAAGGTGACATGTGGGTTGGCTGGGGGGCATGGCCATGGTGGATGGGGTGCCTGCTGGACATGTGCAGGGTAGGCCCCTGTGGTGTGGGCCACCTGCAGGGGCCGTGGAGGGTGTAGAGGGAACACCTGGGAGGACCCACACGTGCAATTCACGTGTGGTGCTCCCCGCGCACCCCTGTAATACACGTACCCTGATGGAATTGCGTGTGATACTTCCTGCGCACCCCTGAAATACACGTACCCTGCTGCTTTTGCGTGTGATACTTCCCACGCACCACTGGAATACAGGTACCCTGACGGAATCGCGTGTGATACTTCCCACGCACCCCTGAAATACACGTACCCTGCTGATTTTGCGTGTGATACTTCCCGCGCACCCCTGAAATACACTTACCCTGCTGCTTTTGTGTGTGATACTTCCTGTGCACCCCTGGAATACACGTACCATGCTGTTTTTGCGTGTGATACTTCCCGCGCACCCCTGGAATACACGTACCCTGATGGAATCGCGTGTGATACTTCCCGCGCACCCCTGAGATACACGTACCCTGCTGCTTTTGCGTGTGATACTTCCCGCACACCCCTGAAATACACGTACCCTGCTGCTTTTGCGTGTGTTACTTCCCACGCACCCCTGATGCACACGTACACAGGACAATCGCGTGTGGAACTTCCCGCAAACCAGTGAAATACACGTTCCCCGCTTGGCGTTTGCTGTTTGCCAGCCCTGTGAGCTGGTCCAGGGTTAGCGCAGCCCTTTGCGATTATTTGGGGATTTTGAAGGCTTTTCCTTGCGCGAGGGCGTTCTTGGGGGCGTAACTGGCGCTGCTGCAGGGTCGCTGCGCCACGCTGCGCCACATCTGGTTTTGGATGCGAAAATCCATGAATACGCTGTGCGCGGAAATCGATTTTAGCGCACGCGGCTGACGCAGACATTCGCACGGGCATGCTGTGCGCCAGCCGCATGTAACTCTTTTGTGCAAAATTCCATGAATTACCCTGCAAGTCTGTTCTTAAACACCTCAACTCAGTCTTTTTTAATACTTCTCAGGTCAATAAATGAGTACCAACACAGGTGGGTGATATTGTATTTACATTTGTTCTATATCAAGTGCTTAAGCGTACGTGCTATATAATAACATATCATTATCATTTGGCCTTGGACCTCTGCTTGCATTCACAGTAATTTGGTAATATGGGCCTATACACATTGATATCTGATATATAACGAAACATATGGTGATCCATTCTTATATGAAATGTATATCACGTCATTATGGTGATATTGTAACCATATTTTTTGTAGTTTACTTAGGAACAATGTTATGTGTTGCCACTTCCTGTTTTGTCAAGTGGTGAAAGGTTGTGTTCCATCGCTTCCCACCATATCACTTTGGGGCAGTGTCAAATTACATCACTTCCGGTGATATCATTAGAGGTTAAGGGTCGTGCAATGTCACTTCCCCTAACCCTGGCATTTTGGTGAAATGACGCCCCTGAGGGAAATTAGGAAAAACAGATTTGCTGAATCGTTTTCATTTCTACCCGCATGGCAGAGTGCATGCATGTACTGACATCAGGGGAGAGCTTGTTTTCCCTTTGTTCTCCAGCTCCTGAACACAGCAAAGTGCAAGTTCGTAGGACGGCAGATGATTTTCTACGTCGAAAGGTCCCATTTTGTTTGCACTGCCAAGTTCACTGAGCTTTGCTCACTAGAGAAAAGTTTGCCTCCATGTTCCTACTTTGGCACGGGGCAGACGCTTCCTAGGGTTGAGTCATATTGATGCACACGCCCATGCGGATCTATGGTAGCGAGCACCCATGGCCACACTGTCCTTCAACGCACAGGATGTGAGCCGCTGCTTCCTCTTTTCATTAGGTCAACCTCACCGACCACAGACACGCGTTTTGGTGGCTATTCAAACAACGGCTTTTGCGGAAAGATCGCTGCTTTGGGTTTTCCAAATCAGTGGGGGTAGTCTCCTTTTGTGCTGCAGGCAGACACCCTTGCCCTTTCCCATGTCAGGCTCTGCTGTGAGCCAACACTGGTGTCTGCTTGTTTACCCACTTGCGGGGGCTGAGCTGGGACACGCACCAGAGCCGGCCTTAGGGAGGGTGGGCTGGGTGACTGCCCGGGGCACCACGCCCACCCAGGGCGCCATTAGCCCCGCCACGCCAGCTCGGGGGAGTCTTTCAAGGGCTCCCCCGAGCTGGCGTAGTGGGAGAAGGTGCGGCAGGCATCCTTTTGCTATTAAATGCGCCTGCCGCTGCGGGAGCATCTAATAACAATAGGGTGCTGTTGTCAGTGCCCTATTGTTATTAAATGTGGCCCACTGCCGCGGGTGCATTAAATAACAAAAGGGCGCCATTAGCCCACCTCCATGCCAGCTTGGGGGAGTCTTTCAAGGGCTCCCCCGAGCTGATGTAGTATCAGAAGGCACGGCAGGCTCCCCTTTGTTATTAAATGCGCCCGTTGTAGCGGAGAACATTTAAAACAATAGGGTGCTGATGTGCCCTATTCACATCATTACCTCCTGGTAAAAAAAATAATAAAGTCCCACATCCTGGCCCCGCCCCCCTCCGTACCACCCCCTGTTTACCCGGGCCGTGCGTGGGGGGGGGTGCAAATTCACCCAGGGCGCTGCTGCCCCGACACACACCCACCTTTATCCACGTTTTCCCTTTGCATCAGGCTCCGATCACAGTGCATATTAGCGATTCACCACTTCCTGGCTCGGGATCACTGCATGAGGAGCGCGAAAGGCAGCGACTTCCTTATTATCATTTTACAGGTGCTCCAGTAATAGGAGCGCTGGGCACACACCACTGGTTGGCCCGGGATCGCCCTGGGGGCCGCTGTCACCCCCTTGGGCTCTGACACAGAACACTTCATATTTTGCCACCCGCCTGGTCTGGGATCGCCCTGGGGGCTTCGGCAGGGCAGCAGCGTGCAGGCTTGCAGGGTGGGGGACTGGGTAAAGCACTCACTGGAGCAGTTGCTTTCATCATCTTCGGCTCACTCACGGAACGAGCGACCACCTTCCTTTCCTTTTGCCCAGCAGGGCAAACGCATCGCAGGCTGCAACAGCATCACCCGCAGAGTGGGAGGCTGCAGACACGGCACTGCACACCGCAGGAACGGACCTCTCACCGCCAGTGTTGTGAGGCGGTCCGTGGGCACCAGTGCCCCTTCCTTGGTTGCTAGAATCACCTGGACTTACAGAACTGCTGTGCCGTGCTCACACAGACTTGGGGTGCCAGGAGCACCGGGGGTGCCGGGAGCATCCAGGTAGGTGGGTGGCCTGGGTGGGCCCAGGGCCCATGCTGATCTGGGGGGACCAGGTCAGCAGTGCCTGCAGTACCGTGATCACACAGTGTCAGCCTACAAGCCAGAGTAGCCACAACGAGGTCCCAAAACACCCAAACACAAAAACCCTTTGCTTCCTCATGTCGAGTGTGCACACTATTCTTTACGTGTGCATGCTGTTCTTAAGGGCAGCTGCCCTTAAAGTGGCAGTGTCAGAGTTCTTCAAAAGAAGTATCAGTTGATACAGAGAACAACTGTAGCACGTCCGTTTGGTAATATGCCACAGGAACACTTTGCTTCCTCACTTTGCATGGCTGTGAGTTAACAAACATGTCCTATCACGGTCCAACAATAGGTTTCAGTGAGATTGTGTTCTTTAAATTCTTTCCGGATTAGCCCCTTTCACTTGGACTAATTGCTTAACTTCTCTTACAACTTGCTTCACTCTTTTTTCAATTCCACAGAGAGTAGTGCAACTTCAGTTTTTTTAATTTACTTTTTTATTCAGCATCAGAGATAAAGGGGGTAATTCATAGAATTATGCGCACAGGTCTGCGCCAGCCGCGTGCGCCAAAACCCATTTCGGCGCACAGCGTATTCATGGATTTATACATCCATAAGCAGCCATGGCGCAGAGTGGCGCAGCGACCTTGCAGAAGTTGGACATGCGTGCAGAAGCGCCAGTTACGCCCCCAACCCCGTCCCGTACGGCAAAAACATCACGCAAATTCAGTACATGGCGCAAAGGCCAGTGGACCAGCATACAGCCCCCCAACCACGAAAACACGTGTAAAACTCCCTGCGCACCCCTCGGAATACACGTACCCTGCTAGCGCCAGGCCAATCGCATGTAAAACTCCCAGCGCACCCCTCGGAATACACGTACCCCACTCGCGCCAGGCCAGTCGCATGTAAAACTCCCCGCGCACCCCTCGGAATACACGTACCCCAGTCGCGCCAGGCCAATCGCATGTAAAACTCCCCACGCACCCCTCAGAATACACGTACCCTGCTCGTACCAGGCCAATCGCGTGGAAAAAGTCCCCCCTGTGGTGTGGGCTTCCTGTGGGGTATGCCCAGGGTGGATGGGCTGCCAACGGGGCATGGGGAGGGTGAATGGGCTGCCTGCAGGGCATGGGGGGTGGATGGTCTGCCTGCGCATATTCTGGTGGTGCGCGGGGAGTTTAACACACGATAGGCCTGGTGCGAGCGGGGTACGTGTATTCCGAGGGGTGCGCAGGGAGTTTTACACCCGATTGGCCTGGCGCGAGCAGGGTATGTGTATTCCGAGGGGTGCGCGGGGAGTTTTACAAGTGATTTGGCCTTGTGGGCCCTCCTGGGTGTGCCCTTTCCCCCCTCCCCATGCCCTGCAGGGAGCCCACACCCCAGGGGACAGCCCACACCCCTGACCATTCCCTGTAGGCAGCCCACATGGCACCATTGTCATGATTCCTGCCCCTCATGTCCCAGCCCTTCACGATGTCAGGCTGGAGCCAGGCCACAATCATCTACATGGCCCTCAAGGGCCTCTCCATCCCTCCAAAGGCCCACTTGGAGTCAGATTTGGCGCTTGTGGCACCAGACTCACTCACTCCCATAGGATAACATTGGGGATTGGACTGGTAGTGCATTGATGGGGACAAGATGGATGCCCCCACATTTTTGGTTCCCAGAACTGCATGTGCAGTCTAGTCTTTTGGGTGTGGTTCAGCTCAGAGACACCTGGGATACCCAGAGACTATTTAAGCCAGGCCCAGGCTGAGAAACATGCTTTGTGTTTTCTGCACCTGCGGCGTGACACTCACCGTGTTCGGATCAGTCTCCAGTAGGCCTGAATCTTTCTTCTGCGCTCAGCTCCTGCAAGAACAAGAACACCGTTAGGAACAGCCTTACCTTGTGGCGCTTCTGCCCATCATTCATCGCTTCTTCTGTTCTGCAGGCCTCTTCGGCGGTGTGATTCCCATCCCGGCACGCCGCTTCCTAAGAAAAAGGGAAAAGAACAGTAAAAAGGCATTAGTAAGCATTCAGCAAATCTTCGCTTATTTCTAAAGACTGTACGAGCGTCAAACGCTTACCTGAATCCCAGCCGCTCTGGGGGAACTCTGTCTCCGGAACTTCTCATCCATCTGCAAGAGGGAAAAGACACTCCAGGTTAGTGTGGAAACATCTAGAGGCGCTGCATACCGCGCTTACTCACCGCATTTCTTCTTCATAACCGGCATCCACGCTGAAAACGTCGCGGCACCTAAAAGACACAGAAAAAGAACTCAGTTCAATACAAATACTAAAGGGTCGCATCAGGCATCGCGCTCTCACTCGCCTTCAGTGCTATTCATCTCAGCAGCACGTCGCCATCCGCAGACACCGGCCATCATCTAAGGAAGGAAAGGAATGAAGTTAGAGAACAGTTCAAAAGACTCATTATACTTACCTTGCCAGTGAAGTAACTAGGCAGCAACGAGCCCGCATCAATCAACGTGCCCCTGCGCTGAAAGCAGGATGGAGAGCACACTTTCCAAGAAAACAAGGCCCGGTCTCCAGTCGAGTAGACTCCAGGGAAGGGTTTGAGGTCATAAGAGGTCAGAACAGGCTGAGTGACGTCCCCGTGGATACCAGGTGAGCGTTACAACCATGCACCTGTGAGCCCCGACTCATGTCCCCCACCCACCATTGACGGGCACGTGCCAGCATGCCCTGACTTATGTCCCCACCCCCAGTGACGGGCACCTGCCAGCAGGCCCCATTTTAGGACCCCACCCAACATGTCATGACAATCCAGATCCATGGCCCTTATGGCCAACCAAATCCCACCCCACGCCACCCCGGTCCTAACACCCAACCAAGTATTCCATCCACTCCACATTGAAATCCCCATGTCATGATAGATCCCAAATAACCAGTATGCACATGAGTACAAGTCCGACAGTCCCACACAATGGCTACACATGCATGAGAAAACACACATTGTGACATGCACAAAACCAATGAGAGAACACCACACAAATGAAGTTAAATATACAGATGTATTATATACAAAAATGAATGAATGAAACGAAATGACACAAGAAATAAATGATAAATAAAAGGATGTCCGAAATGAAGGAAAAAATATTAATGGTGAAATCAATAAAATGCAAAGAAAAATGCCTCTTAAGTGTCCGTCCATAACACCAAATCCAAAGTCAAAATGAAAACAAAACCATTCCTCCATGGTCAAAATAAATATGCAAAATCAGGTCCATAACTATATACAATGTAAAAATCAAGGGTCCATGTGACCAACAATCCAAAGGAAACTTAAGAAAATACCTACCAATAAATAACTATTTACAAAAAGGCGGGGCATAGTCCATGGCCCCAAAGGAAAAAATAAATAAAGGAAACCTACAGCTACATAACTATTTACAAAGGCGGCGGGCTAGACCCACTGCTCACTGTTTGTTGTTCCGGGCCAGGGCATCATCAAACTCCACGTCGATGTTCCGGAGACGGGCCTGTTCCCTGCCCTCAAGGTCTTGCAGGGATGCAGCCATGGAATCCCTCAACTCCCTGCGAGTTTCCTCGAGGCCCTCCGCCCGCCTCAAAGCCCGGTGCATGGAGTTCTCCGCCCTGACCATCCTGAGCCATGCCCTCTCTGCCTGCTGCCTCTCCACATCTATTTGCCGGCCCAACCGCTGCCACATGGAAGACACTCCCAGTCCGGGGTCCTCCTGCCCCTCGGCCGATGCCTGCCCCCGGGGTGTTGATGGCCCCAATCCATGAGGCTTGGCAGGCGAAGAACGGTGGTCTGGAGGGTTGCCCAGAGCATTGCCAGTGGTTAAGATTAATTCTAAACCTTCCAGCCATCACCTCTTTGTTTTTGCTATGTCACCCCGAGTGGGACGGATATGCCCAGACGTGGGTCCCGTGCCTGCTGGGCCTAGAGACCCAAGCTACTCCTCACTGATGAGCCCCAACAAGGGCGAAACATGTTTGGGGATGCTTGTGGTCTCGTGCAGAAGGAATGTGGCCTAGCAGTTCGGGCTTGCCTGCTCCTTTTTGGGTGGGGCAAAGCCTGATTTGCATATGGTCTTTCCCTTCTGTAATGGCTTGGCAGGCGAAGAACGGTGGTCTGGAGGGTTGCCCAGAGCATTGCCAGTGGTTAAGATTAATTCTAAACCTTCCAGCCATCACCTCTTTGTTTTTGCTATGTCACCCCGAGTGGGACGGGTATGCCCAGACTTGGGTCCCGTGCCTGCTGGGCCTAGAGACCCAAGCTACTCCTCACTGATGAGCCCCAACAAGGGCGAAACATGTTTGGGGATGCTTGTGGTCTCGTGCAGAAGGAATGTGGCCTAGCAGTTCGGGCTTGCCTGCTCCTTTTTGGGTGGGGCAAAGCCTGATTTGCATATGGTCTTTCCCTTCTGTAATGGCTTGGCAGGCGAAGAACGGTGGTCTGGAGGGTTGCCCAGAGCATTGCCAGTGGTTAAGATTAATTCTAAACCTTCCAGCCATCACCTCTTTGTTTTTGCTATGTCACCCCGAGTGGGACGGGTATGCCCAGACGTGGGTCCCGTGCCTGCTGGGCCTAGAGACCCAAGCTACTCCTCACTGATGAGCCCCAACAAGGGCGAAACATGTTTGGGGATGCTTGTGGTCTCGTGCAGAAGGAATGTGGCCTAGCAGTTCGGGCTTGCCTGCTCCTTTTTGGGTGGGGCAAAGCCTGATTTGCATATGGTCTTTCCCTTCTGTAATGGCTTGGCAGGCAAAGAACGGTGGTCTGGAGGGTTGCCCAGAGCATTGCCAGTGGTTAAGATTAATTCTAAACCTTCCAGCCATCACCTCTTTGTTTTTGCTATGCCTCCCATGCTGAGCCTGCTGCTGCCTTTGACGCAATTGCCTCTGCCACCACGACGGCATCCAGGCTGATGGAATCCCCCGGCACCATCGTGCACGTGCCCTGCCTGATGATGCCGGCACATCCTCCATCCGCTGGGGTCCAGTTGGTGGGGTGGCCACCCCTGCTGGACCTCTGTCTCCCGACTGCGGCAGGGATGGGATCTCCACCTGGCTGGCTACGTTGGTTGGGGAAGATCCACAGGGGGCCCTGGTGGCATCTGGGGCGGAAGACGGCACGGAGAACGACTGGCATATAGTGTGCACAGAGGAGGAGAGGGCCGCAAGACTGGCCGACACATGGAGGAAACCCCCGACCATGGACCCTCCCAACTGGGCCACGTTGGCACACAGCTCTTCGTGATGACGTGAGTGCTCCACCCAGGAAGCACGCACATCAGCACGAATGTCACGTGTGCGCAACGTGACACCAATCAGGACAGACTCCATCCGGTCACGGGTCCCCTCGTCTGCAGGAGTGCCAGATGACATGGACGTCCCCCCTACCTGCAGGCGGGCCTTGGACGGGGCATCCCTACTGGTGCAGGCACCTCCGCGGCGACCTGTGCTGCCTCCTGCCCCTGCCCCTGGACTGCACCACTTGCACCAGTGGTACCACCCCCACCAGGCTCCAGGTGCGGCTCTGTAGCGGCCTCCTCCTCCTCTATACACACCAATGACCTGGATGGCTCCTCACTGTCTTCCGCCGTTGCAAGGCCCTGTGGGGGATCATCCGTCGCTTCCGCTGCAGCCCTAGTGGCAGACGCAGCACCAGTCCCCTCACTCCCAGATGATGGAATTACCTGGGAGGGTGACTGGGTCTTGCGTTGCTGGCCGGTGGAGGCATCCCTGACGCTCTCCTCCACAGCGCCGTCTCCGCCCTCTTCTTCACTTGCTGCTGTGTAAAGGGAGACATTGAACACAAACATCAGTACAATAGTCCCCTAGACAGGAAGCAATAGCACATGAGTGACACTGTCAAATGTCACTTCCATCATGTCTTCCAACAACACATGGGTCAGTGCAGGCAACACACATGCAGGAACCGGCATGGGACATGCAACAGACATTTGCATCCATGTCCACAGCAGCGTAACTCACATGCATCATGGGACATGCTGATCACATGCACACACATCACCGGAGAGTCATGCATCTGGCCCCGTATACCCACAGACACAGTGGATACAAGCATGACTAGGCTGTATCAGTGAATCAACACATCGTCGGACATGTGTCATGCATCCATTGCACACACACTACTCAGACACACAGACATGTACATCATGCATGTCCATGACAGCAGCACACATCTCTCACACCCCAAACTTGTCAAAGTACAGACACAGGCATGCATCCATGTGTGTGTTCTGCATGCTGCTCTGCATGATGCATTGTAACACATACACCATCCATGTGGGTCACGCCTGACTGGACTCACATGCAGCATCATCATGTCCCTGCACACACACTGCAACATGCCCTTTTTTAAACGTGAATGCATGGCCACTTACCACTCGACTCCAGACGGGCCTGCATTGAGGATCTGGTGGTGAAGCACTGGGCGAATGCTCTCCAGGACCCTCATCTGCTGGGTGGTAAGCTGGACCCGGCACCCCACTGCATCCGCTGCCTCCAAGAGGTGCCGGGCCTTCTTGAGGGTCCTGGACTTGTAGTCCTCCCAGCGCTTCTGGACATGTTTGATGTCGCAAGGTGCCACCCCCTCCGTGTTGATGGCACCCACTAGGTCCTTCCAGATCCTCTTCCGTCCTTCCTTGTCGACGCGCAATGGTGTGAAGAGTGCATCATAATGCCCCAGGACTTGCTCCACCAGGATACCAACTTCCTTTTCACTGAAGCTGGTAGCCCTCTGTCTCCGTGCTGGGGAGTTGCCACTGGTGCCGGATGGTGTTGGTTCGGAAATGGCAACCACAGAGGCAGGTGTGGGTGGGCAACTGGGTCCTGGGACTGGGCTGTGGAGCGACGGAACACCAGTTGGGGGTTTTCTGTTCCAGCAGGGGTGGTCACAGCAACTGGACCCTTGCAGATGGCAGATGTGCAGGCACCAAATGGCAGTGCACGGTGGCAGCAGGCAGGCAGCAGCAGCAGATGGCTCATGGGAGGCTGCTCGGGGCTTTGGGGGGCAGTAATTCAGCCTTCTGGGCAGGAGCGTGGTCTTCCGTGTGTTGTTGCGTGGTCAGCTTGATACGGAGTGGTTTGGCACGTGAAAAAACAGCACGTCAGTGTGTAATTCGAGGAAAGGCCCTTAACGCGTAAGCGTGGATGTGACCTGACACGCGCGCCCGTTTCCTTCTGCACGTGTTAATGGTCCACGCGGGTCTGCAGCACGATGTAGGTGCTTTCAGTGGAGACCGACACGTGTGTTTTTCCTACTTTGGGGTTCACACGCGGTTGCAGTGCCTACACGTATTTCTTTTACACACACATGGTGAGTCGTGCATGCTATTGCTATTGCACGCTATTTTCCCCACTGGGGGTGCCCCTGTTTGTTGCGTACCCCATTATTTGTGGTAATTGTAGCCCGCATGTTGATCACGTATGCTTTTTTTGTGTTCCTGGGGGCCACAGCTTACTGTGTGAGGTTTTTCTACATGCACGTGGGCTACAGGGGTTGCGTATATGTTGCTCTTGTATTTTGGGGTGCCTGAGCATTCGTTGACATGTCATTTCTCCTAAGGGGCCACAGAATGGGACATTCATCATAGCTGTATATACGTGTTTGTTGTTTGTGCGCACTTTTATGCTGCGCCGGGACGCTTCCGCCTGCCTTCATGTGGCCGACGTGTTTAGGCCTGTGCGTGTCTTTTGGCATGTGGGTGTTCCCCTATTCGATTCCATGAATACGTGTAGTTCGCTTGCGTGTGGGCGTTCCGTGTATTTCCCAGCAGTACTTCCCCAGTTACGCCCTAATTTTCACACGTTGTTCCCCATTCCGCGTGTTCCGCCCCATGTTCCGCCCCCTTTTGGTGTGTGTGCTACACATTGTGCGTTTTAGCTGTGCGCATCTGCGCACAGCGTTCAGGATGTTGCTGTGACGTGTGCGCCCGTGTGCGCCACAATCGGATTTGGCGCACAACCCGGAGTAAACACGCGCAGGCCCTTCCATGAATCGCACGCGTGCGCTTGCTTTTTCACTCTTATGCCAGCTTGCGCCAAGATTTTTGGCACACATTTGTTCCATGAATCGGCCCCAAAGTCTGTTGAGGCCTTGGGCAGGCGGGAGAGGCGTCTGTCAGCTAGGTGTAGCACCTACTGTATGTGGATATGTATTTAATGAAAAATCTATATCTAATGAAGATATTGCTAGTATGTGCTGATAGTACAACTTCTTAAAGGAGATTAAAAGCAACTTGCCTAGCCTCATTTTCTATCCATTCCTTAACTAAGGCATAGGTGTGAAAACCCAATGTTACTGGACTGAACCACCTCTTATCCCATGCTCCACTCTCTCTCATTGCCCTCATGTTTCCCCCACGCATTTATCTTTACACATCCTATCCTTGGCGCTGACTCTTCATCCAGCTGGCTTTGCAAAACCATTGTGCTGCCCTGCAACATGGGTGGTGGTACAAACCGACCTGGTAAATGCACCCACAATACTGGGTCCACTTGAGCACCTCTCAAGTCCAACACACAACCAATCACAAACTTGATCTAGCAACCAAACATAATTGGCCTAGAATATGCCATCGCAGTAAATTGAACTGCACATATAAGAATCCTATATTCACGTATTACTGATAACTCCCTTTGGTTATCACATGTGCACCCACAAGCCATACCCATACCCCACCACCCTCTTCTCTTGTCTCGCCGCAGTATGTGTTTGTCTTTTTGCTCTAGCTTTTTTCCTATTGCCATTCTTACTAATCTTGCCTGTCCTATCTCTTTGTCTATCGGATTCTACCTTCGCTCTTCTTTACCTCCAGACCACAGTCTAGATACACCCATGCAGGGTCACAATACGCTCTATTCTCGGACAAGGTTTAGGCGCCATAAAACCACTACGGTGTTGAAGGCTGCATTATACACGCCTAATAACATAATAGGCAGACAACAGTAGTAAGCAAGTCTATCTGCCTATTTTAAACAGTAAGGAACTCTCGGCCAACCTCCAACAGCCTCAGTCCCCACTGAAAGAAGTAATCTCAACAAGAACATTATTTTCAAGCAATCAGCAAAGACCTTATGACAGCTCAATGGAGGAAAGAGGATAGAGCGAGGTAAGGCTTACTGTTCCATTATTGAGTGTGGTTTCATTTTTTTCCACAAAAGAGTGGGTTATGAAATATGATCTTGTAACTTTTCACATGAGGCTCTTTTGCAATATTGAAGAGCTATTCCCACAATATATATATGGTCTATCCACGTGGCTCTGAGGGCAGTCACCTAGCTTCTCCTTTTCCTGGTCTCTTGCCCAATGCTAAGTAAGCCACTAACCTATGCTTCTCCACATTATGCTCCACTGTTGTGCGGTTCAGCTAATCTGACTGATACTCATTTGCTGATGATGGCAGTACGTGGCAACATGGTACATCAGTCTGTCCATCAACGACTGCCCAAATAGTGCCCCACCTACAAGGCTACCACCACCAAAAACAACATGGTGTTGAAAGGGGCCCCTAGGGGACCCTGACGTCTATGGAAACAAGGCGGGTCACCACACACGATAGAGACGCCAGACACGAGGTTGTATTCCCAAAGATAGGGTTTTATTGCAAAGCAAAAGTCTCAGTTGGCCAACTCGGTCTCACGCCCCGCGACGTGTATCTCTAGACCTCGAGGGACGCAAGAGAGTGAATTACGTACATCAGTTACATATATACAAAATGCATATCAAACAATCAGCTATGACATGTTTAACACCCCCCCCTTTATTGGGTTTCTTTGAACTTGGTGTGATGATGGACATCTCCGACCACTATGACACATTCAAACATCTATTCTAGTAACAATTTGCAATTTGTGAGTGCGTAGGCATCTTTCGGTTATTGAATAGAACACGGTGCTTCTGTTCTTGGAAGCGAACTACATACGGGGGGAGTTGCATTCCGGACCTTGCTATCTATCAGGTGCTATTCGCGTCCTGGGAGCCGACATGCTCTTAGCGGGCTCAGCAAAGGGGGGCCGTTAGAAAAGCATAATTCAAGCCTTTAGCAGTATTATTCTAACATATAACGAGACTGGCTGGCAGCTGTGAAATGATTAAATGCCCTGCAGCTCTGCTTCAAGGCTACATTAAGGAGGGAGCCGGGCATTCTTCCTGGCGCTGCCTACGTTTGTGTTTCAGCGAACTCTTGTTATCCTCTCGGCCCTGCAGCCTTGTCCTTTTCACATACAGACAACAATGTTCCACAGTCGAGCAGTGTAAGCGGAAAATATATTGCGAAGCAATAGGAACAGAAAGCAATGAGCAATGGTTAGAAAACAAAATGGCGATTCTTGTTACATCAAAATGGCCGTTTATTGGCAAACTCTAAAACCTATATTCTGTCGTATCGTGCATGAGACGGTTGGTCCACGGCCACCAAAATGCATTTGCGGTCTCAAAGTAGAGGTATCCGTATTTCTAGACTGACAGTGTGGTGGTGATGGAGGGTACAAGGCCCTGCTGGTCCTTTGTATGTACTGGGACAAAGAGGTGCTTGGGCAGGTTCAGGGGGCAGCACAAATGAGGGCTGCTTGTGCCATTGTGTCCATCAATGAGCAGGTGCGTCTTTCTGTCAGGAACCCGGCAAACACTCATTCATTGCCGTCCCTAACCTTCAAGGGTGCTGTGGAAGAGGGGTCACTGGGAGCTGAAATGTGTACTCTGGGAAAGTCTCTGCCTCTGATTTATGTACTTCTTAAATGCTGTGGTTCCCAAGTTGCATCCCTTCGTTTTAAATCAACCCTGCTTGACCGGTGTCTCTCAAAGGCTGTACTTCACAATTCCTTGATCCACTTTAAGTCTTCCCCTCCACCAATCTAAATTAGTCTAGAACCATAATCAGGTGGGCACTGGCATGAGTCGAGATGTCCCCTGTCTGCCTGAAAAGGGACACGTGCCCCTGCATTGCCTCGTCGGTGAGAGAGGCCTAGGTGCAGAGGCCTCACTCTCGTCTTTCTCCTTGGCCGTCTGAGGGTGGACCACTCCTGTCTCGTCCATCCTTTTTCTCTTCAGTCTCCTTCAGCAACACCACTTGCACCCTCTCCTTGTCTGTCTCCAGGCTGCACTACATCTCTACTACACCCTCTCCCTGCTGTGTTATCACCACTTCCTCATCAGGGCTAGGGTTGAATGTGTTATAATCCAGCAACTCTGTGGTGCATCCTTGGGTACAATGTCTGGTGCCTGCTTTAAGTCAGTGAGGACCTCCAAGCCTTCCCCACGCACCTCACTAGCCCCTTCCATAACCTGTGGCATAGAGAGTCTTCTACCCAGCATGGCTCCTCCAAAAGCCTTACGTCTCCACCTCCTCCTCTTCCATCCCTGTTTGTCAGCCCTGCCCACTCTCTTCTTCCTGAACCATATTCCAATGTCTCTCTCACCTCAAGCCACACCTCCTGTAGTTGTGGGCATCTGGCCCCTACCCCCAAAAATACAATATTTGCACCATTCTAATCAAAGACTTGCACCTCCAAATGACATCCTTGTCCTCTGAAAAGTGAACCTTCTCTTTCTCCTCCATCTCTATCTTCAAAAACTCTGCCCAGTCCTGATTCATTGTTTCAATTGTTTTCCAAGGAAGGACTTGCACTAGTTGAAAGAAAGGTTCTATGTCAATTTTCTGCTTTTTGAAGGCCACACATAAAAAAGACCAATTTATTTCGGTCTTTTATGTGTGGATCTCAAAAAGCCTAAATAGCATGAATTCAGCGGGTTACGTAGAGCCCGATTACCGTCTTCTTGTCCTGCCCCCACTGCCTCCTTTTGCCACAAGCATACACTCCCAATCCCCCACCACATGCAAAGTATGTTCCTAGCTGATCAATTAATACCGTTTTCATTGGTGGCCATTTATGTTTGTAATTCTTTTTAAACTAATTGGGCACTTGCCTTCATTGCGAGGGAAATTTCTCTTGAAAACAAAACTATTAGAAACCTAAATGAAAATTCCAGGGTACTTTCAAAAATAAACACGACATTCAAGGGTGAGCAGAGTTGGTCCCTGTCCACCGTAAACATAAAGGTTGTCGCTATAATATGTTCTGTGTTCTCTGAGGTACGTATAGTGTGTGCGTTGACTAGGTTGATAAACTTGAGTGTACATACTTTGGTGAGTGATGCTATTGGGCTGCAAAGTATTCTACCTGCACCAGAAAGCACTGGTTATCCTTACTAAAATACCATGTGCAGCTCTAGTGGTTGGTTCTTCCAAACCAGGGTTGTACCAATTGGGAAGCCACCCACAATGAAGAGCATAAAACGTTAGTTGGGAGTGGTGATTAGGTAGCCAAATTCAAGGCTGTGGAAGCAAAGTGTTGAGGCTCTTTTTCTGGCTTTGCCACAGGACGATATAGTGATCCCCGTCCAATCATCTTGTCGCACATTATAGTACAGTGACGTCTTCTGTGAAAAGTCTGCCTTTTTTTGAAAAGGAACACTCTTTATCCAAACTTTGTCTCCAAATTCTATTACTATAAGAAGGCTACCATCTCACCCTTCCATCTCCCCTGCACTTGCGCGTTCTCAATGTTACTGGGCCTAGTAAGATCGTTGTTTTGCCCTCCCCTGCTCCTCTCCCTTGCCTGGTCGCGCTCTGAAACACATTTGTATGGGCGTGATACAAATAAAATATATTATATCATATATCATATCATATAACATTTAACGTCTCCTGCTAAGAAAAAGCAAACTCATTTTGGATCAAGTCTCTTACGGACACTATGATCTCTTGCCTCAACCATGAGCAAGGTTTGATGCCCTATATTTGGCCCTTTCAAACATCTTGTAGTCACTGCTGTTAACCAGAAATTAAATATATTTGTTTCCAAGACAATATTAGACCTACAGGAATGATCATCCACATTCTGAGGTTTTTCTCCCCTTTCCTTTTAAACACTTTATTCTTATAAGTGATATGATGCGGATCGCTGCATATGTGACCGGAGGGAGAGAGGACATTGACACAGACACGTGCTATGCTAGTTAGATCTTGAAGACCCATAGCATTAGTATTAGACATATTAAAAGTCTTCTGTGAACGGCAGCCTTTTTACGGTGTCTATTACTGTTGTAGGTGCCTGCAAGTACTAAGTTGCAGACATTTTTGAAACTTTTAAAATATTTCTCGATATGACAGGCCCACCCAACTGTTTACTGCATCCATGCCTATCAAGGTAAAAGCCAATAAACAACAAAAAAGGCAAAACTATTGGCGTTTTCAGTGTTTGCTTTCATTGTATTAGTTTCTTTTGTATGTTTGTCCGATGAGTATTAATGTAAAACCTTTGATATCTGGTGTCCGACCCTCTCTCACAATTTTTGTCACAGTTGAGGACTTTAATCTTGCATTCCCCTGAACACATCTGTATATCTGCTTCCCTATCCCTCTTCACCCCCCTCTTGGAAACTGACATCTCTGCTTTGCTGACTAAAGCACACCCTACCCCTGCCCCTCTTGATCCCCTTCCATCATCTATTATCCTCAAGGTCTACCTATTCCTCTTCCTTTTCTTATAACTTTGTTCAATAACTCACTCGTAACCTGTTTTTGCTTCTTCCTTTAATCACGCAACCGTTCCTCCCATTCTGAAAAAGCCTTCTTTACACTCTTCTCTCCCATCTAACATTTGCCCTATTTCCCTCCTCCCTTATTAGTCTAGGCTATTGGTTCACTGTTTACTTTCAAGTCTCTTCTTTTTCACCTCCAACTCTCTGGTTTTCACCCCGACCATTCTGCAGAACCTGCTCTCCTCTCATTGTGTAATTCTCTTATATTTGCTCACTACGCTAACCACTCCTCCCTATTAAACTTAATATTTTTGGATCCGTCAGCAGCATTTGACACTGTTGACCACTCCAGCTCTCCCCTCTTTTCTCTCTTAGTTTCTCTGGCTCTGTCCTTAAATGGTTCAAATCCTATCGATTCAATCACGCCTACTCTGTTTCTTGCGCTGGGGATACCTCTCCTCCCCTGCCCATTCTCCATGGTGTCTCTCAGTGAATTGTTCTGGGCCTCCTATTCTTTTCTCTCTACATTTGTTGCTTCTATCATTTCAGCTGGGAGGATATCTCCAGGGAAAGGCATGTATCTTGGAAGCAAGGCAAAGCATATTAACACAGGTTTGTATCCATGCTATTAAGCGCATTATAAAAGAACAATCATAATTTCTTCTTTTGGGTTTATACACCTTTTCTATGCCGACGACGCTTAACTTTTTCTATCCATTTTCTCTTTCTCACCTCTGATCCGTGACAAAATATCCTCTTGCCTATTGGCCATCCAATCTTGTATGGCCAATCACTTTCTTTAAATTCCCCTAAAACGGGGGTTCTTTTCTTTCCCGCTTCTATGGTTCCTCCTCTTCTCTCACCTACTTCTATCTCCTTTCCTCCCTCTACTTTATTCAATCTCTCCTACGGCTTGAAATCAGCCAGGCTCAGTGTCTAGAGGAGTCAATAGGGCATCCAGTGACGTGCACTTGATAAGTATTCTGGGAGTGAGCCGGATTCTCACTCAGAACATTTCTGGGGGTGGGCAATGTATTTCACGCAAATGTAAATTTAGGTCAAGCAATTTGGATCATTTTGGAGGAGGATAATGAGTTGCATTTGAATCATCTTTTGGAGTTTGGCACTGTATGTAACTCTAATTCCTATGATGGTGGGCATTGCTGCTGCGTCTAGACATTTAAGGTGGGAATGTTTTTGCACTGGAAGGACCTGGGAAGGGACAATGTATCGCTCTAAGATCCACACAGAGGGTGGGTATTTATTGTACTTAGATCATGTGTGACATTAAGCACTGCTCGTTGTACCAAGATGCAATGCAGGGGGTAGACAGTGTTGAATGTATATCTAACCCATTTATTTCCTTATACACTCCGCACCTTCGGCTTCATTCCAACACACATCGGCTCTCACATATAACTCAAACACTGCTGCACACCACCCCTACCATAAGAATGAAATGAAGCTACATTACATGACAAAAAATTAAAACTGTAGCGACTCACATAAATGTCTATCCTCTTACAAACACCCTCCTGCTTAGCTCCTAGTAACCCTCCTTCCACCCATCCACATGCCATTCAGACATGGGTGTCCAGCAGGGTCTTGGCCACCCTCTCATAACTGTAATGGCTGAAATGCACACACACATAATAACACCTCCCAATTTTCCCATAATTTGGAATTTGGTCCCTTCAAGGGCATTCAACCACCAGCGCGGTGGGACCATAATTATGGTGAAAGGTGCTATACAAGTGACAACATGAATGAATTAATGAATGAATACATCCTAGCTGTAGCTACCATGTTTCAAGCTGTGTCTTGCTCTGTATTCCTTGATTTCCTATCTTGGATTAACTAATCTAGTCGTCCCTTCGCCACTGCACTATGGCACACTCTCAGCAGTCCTTCTGCCACATCGTGAAAAGATAGGACTCCAGCTCCCACAAAACAGTGACCTTAGTTCTAGTGAGTCTTCCCAGTGCCACACAGTTTGCCTTGTGAAGTGTTCCAACCACAACTTCCAACAAACAGTTCTCCTTGCTTCGTTTTCAGTCTCTCAGCTCCTCTTGCACCACAAGAGCAGACAGTGCTCAAAATAGGCCGGCTCCATCCACCCCTCAGTACCTGCACTTCTTATTTTTGGCCATATTGAGGGTTGGGACTTCTTCAAGTTTGAACGGAGTACCAGTACTGAATAAGGTTTCCAAAGATGTACCTCGCAATGAGATGCGTGATTGCACAAAGATGCGCTTTCATCCCTGCCCATTTCATTGGATCATAAGTATTTACAAAGAAACAACAACAAAAACGCATAAACTAAAGAAAAAGTCCAAATAATGGTGTATTTTACACAAAGAAGTGCCCACGCAGTTATGCTCATGACGTTTCTTCAAAGGTATGCTCCTCATGTCAGTCAGCGAAAAAAAATGTGCGCATGTACTCTCAAAACCCAGGCAAACCAGGAAGCAGAGAGCAGAAGGAAACCACTTTTCAAGTCAGGAAACCTAACCCAGAGGCATCGGTTGAAAACAGCTGGCGTATGAGGACATTGAGGGTGGAAAAGAGGGGACAAAGGTTGGTATGTAGGAAACATTTCACAGAAAAGGCTGGATGTCATCCTAAACTTCATGACAGAACATGAAGACACCGGCCCTCATTACAACCCCAGTGCTAAACCATGGCGCTATTAGCACCATGGTTGGTGCCGGTGTTATAACGAGTCCGCCATAGTGGAATGGGGAAATACAGCCCAATTCCAAGGTTGGCGGGGCGGTATTTCCCCATTTCACCATGGCCCTTCCCCATTCCCATTTTCGCCCGATAGGGCTCAATAGGACTGGGGAAGGCACTAAATACGGTACCGCAAATTGCGGTACCGTAATTAGCACTGAGTTCCCTTTGCAGCACCCTACTTTAACGGCTGGTAAAACCAGCCGTTAAGGTCGGGTCCCGCAAAGGGACCTCGTAATCAGGCGTTAAGTGTTTAACGGCACCAACACCTTTTACGACGCCGTTAAACCCTTAACGCCAGGGTCGTAATGACCCCCACCCTCTTCAGCTGCATGGTAAAAGGGCGCTGTCAAAAATACTTTATGGGACGAACTCACCAGCAGTGTCAATGCCCTCGAAGACGCCACCCGCAGACCCAAAGGAATAAAAAGTGCTAGGAAAAGGAGGACGAAAGGAAAATTGGCAGAAGGCCACATATGTGGCAGTGCCACAGAGGGAAGTCTAACGGCTGATAACACCCTGAACAACAGCGGAGGAGGCAGTGCTGTGTCTGGCGTGCTGCACACCATTGTCATAGAGGGCCATAGGTTTAGAAGATACAGCAACACCTGCGTAACGTGAGACTTTGAAACTCTATGGATCTGTGTGCAAATGTGTGTGCTGTGGAAAGACAATGGGCCTCATTCCGAGATTGGAGGTAGCTATGGCGCTATTTGCGCCATTGTTGCCTCCAATACTGCGCCTAGCACTGGTGTTGTTCAATGGGAACTTACCGGTGTAGTCTGACCCTGGCGGGACCGGTAAGTCCCCATTGAACACACCATTCCCCATTCCCATTGAGCCCCCATAGGGCTCAATAAGAATGGGGAGGGCGCTAATAACAGGCTCGCGACTTGCAAGCCTGTTATTAGCGCCCTGGTCCCTTAGTGGGACCCGTAAGGGACGTGTGGTCAGACCACACATTCCTTACGGTCCCTGCCAAGGGACCTTGGAATAGGGCGCTAAGGGATTACCGGCACCGGTCTCCTTACCCGTGCCCGGTATCCCTTACTGCCCAGGTCGTAATGTCCCCCAATGTGCGTAAGAGTTGGTATCCACATTATGTTCCTCACATAGCATGTGTGGTAGCATTTAATTGACAAGTAGGCCCCTTTTGTATCCTAGCTTCTGTTGTACCCCAAACCTCAAAGTGTACACACATATGGTGCCCCTCATCCCACGATTACATGAAGTCATGGGCATCAAGTCTGGTCATTTATCAGCAAAAATGCATGCATTCTCACAGTGAGATGAATTCCCACATGGCGATTCAAAGACACGGGGCAGATTTTGACATGCATATATGGGTAATTGCAGTCAAAGTGACAATGTGGGTCATTGACTGGTTAAGAGGCTTCCAGGACCTCACACTTCCAGGAGTCAATATTCTCATAAAGTTGTAGTGATATGTACCCGATGGAAACCTATTAATCACGGGAGACTCGAAACATTACACCCGTGTAGAGGGGTGAAGACTGGCAAGAGGTTTAGTTCCTATCATCAGAAACCCAGGGTAAGGCAGATCTGAGACATCAGGCGGAGCCAATGGACAACCTCAGCCACCAGTGAACCATACTTCTCTCTCATCCAAGAATCTGCCGCAGAATAGGATCAGACTTGCAGTAAAGGCTGGTTGACTGCTGCTCCCTGGATTTCATTTTTGTGCTAATTGAATTACCTTCAAGCTGCTCCACCCACGAGCACGAACCAACGCTATATAAATTGAGACAAGCGCGCAATGCGCACTCACATTGTGGAGTGCATACGAGTGCAATTTTGCAGTTGTGCTGTTTGCTGAGTGGTGAGTGCCTAAACGTTTAAACTTTGATTATCAAATTACATTGGCAGCACGAAAAATGTACCATCTGTACCAACTGCATAGCACTAATAAGGCAACGACCAAGCATGTAATGGATACTAGCCAAAGCGTTTTAAAAAGGGTGTGCAGTAAACTACATACGAACACCACCGTTCAAGGCATAGCCACTGTTGTCGAGGAGAAAAGATCCAACAATGAGGTGAACATAGTAAAATCACCTCTTTTTTAAAACCGACAACACCACTGACACCTGTGCCTATTCCCACATCGGCTTTATGTGATGTACGATCACAGGCAGAGTCACCTATGTCTGACCCAGTGGATAATAACTAATTGCTTAATTTATGTTCAAGCCTCCAGCGTGACTCTATTGGCGAGTGTCTTCAACCGATTAGCACTATTAATTCAACCCCGTCAGACAATATTATTGGCTTAGCTGCATCTAACTCTTCAAACACATCCAAATCCCCTGATTTGTTACCTATATCGGAAAGCCTGTATGCATCCTCACCAGGAGATGAGCCTTCCTCTTCATACAGCTCACCCGACTCTTCGATGGTGGATGACCAACCGGATGCAGAGTCTATGAGTATAATAAGAGCATTGCTTTCACTCTGTAACAGTCACCATAAGGAAAAACAAATTATGAAGGTTGGCCTAATAACATGGGTTGATGTGGTGCTATCGAGACACCATAGAGAGGCCGCCCAGTCTATGAATATGCAAGTATCAGTTGAGGTTATGAACGATATGATACCAGAGAGTGAACTGAGTAACATCAAGGTAAGGTCGCCATTAGGTAATGCCTTGCAACAAGTAGACTCTGAGGACGAGTGCTCTCACATTTCGGGAAGATGTGAAATCAAAGGGTAACACCACCACTCAATGATCTAACTGTCCCAAGCCAGCGTTTAGGTCTAAACGGGGGCAACAAAGAAGAGTGCACACGAAGCGCAGAAGAGCAGTACTCATGCGAGTGAGAGTCTGTGAGGTGCATACGGCTGCGAGTGGAAACGCCGATATTATTGAAATTCGATCCCAAATGCTGCCCATGATAACTGATCATAACATTGCATGCATTGAGAAGTCAAACCGATGCCAGGCCTTGTCCATGAAGCAAGCAAATGCGGAGGGCAAGCAAGTTACCTCCATGCAACAAAGAGGAATGTTGGATGCTTGGATATCGCACAATGAACATTCTACGCGCACTGAATGCATAGGGGCGGATGTGACACAGTGCAGTAGAGAAAGTCATACTGGTGAAAATATTTATAAGGAAACTCATCCGACGACTATTGCCTTAAAGAATGTGCTGGTCTGGTTCCAACCAATCAGATGCAATCGACAATGAGGCCGGCATTGTGCTCAAGTACCTTGGGTAATAAAATCAGAATCCATTCATTATTTGCCACGGATAACAGTGCATTTTTAAATCGAAATCAAATCCTTCAGATCCTCCCTAGTCTTCCCCAGCTTCACCTAATTACCACAGCGGACCTTATTCAAGTGGAATTACCTGCTTCTTTCTGCATTTTGTTTTGCCGATAGTAACTGAATTGGTGATGGCAAACTGGACTTTTTATGAATGGGCTTTGACTTGACACAAATCCTAGAAGCTTGTGTGAACAATGTAACATCTAAGAAAATGTCAGTTACAATGCCACAAGAAAGAGCCAATAATAGGGAATTAGATGAAAAAATTGGCATACTAGCTCAAGTCCTGGAAAAAGACACTGGGCCTCATTACTATCCTGGCTGTGATGGTATGAACGGTGCCGATAAGGCATTGGTACCGTTCATACCGTCCTGCCGCATTACGAGTTCTGCTTGCGGGTTCTTGACAGGGAAGTGCGCCACCCGAGAACATAACTCGGAATTTCATCAGCACCATTATCAACGGTGCCGGCGCATCCATGCTCCCCACCCCCATTCTGCCCTGTGAGGCAGAATGGGGATCAGGAGCCCAGCAATACCGCCACCCACGAATGGGCAATTACCGGCCCATTCATCTCGTAATGGGTCGGTTATTGCCCAAAAGCGGGAGGAGGTTCCAGTAGAGAGCATGGCGGTAGCCGTGCCTGCAATACAGGCACGGCTACCACCATGCTCCTAATGAGGCCCACTGTTTCAGTTAGAAAACCAAAAATGTATGATCGAGTAGGAGACCTTGGTGATGTAGTTGATATGTGGCCCATGCGATAACCTCTTGGAACTCCAGGGACTTCAAATAATTCACTAGAAAGGTGCAGGGTCAGGCTTTATTGATAGACTCAGAGGTATTTACTCTCCAGGAAACCATGCTCTCTCACGGATATAGGCTGGGCGGATCCCATATTATACAGAGATTGGCACAAGTGAATCACAGTGGTAGACCCCCAGGAGGCCTTATACTGCGTGCAATAAACTGTCTAAACTGGTGGAATGTTTGCTCACAATTGTAAATCAATATGTAACAATCGGTATTATAACTACCATCCCAAGTGCTCAAATTATTCAAATCCTGGTAACCAATATCTATGACCCACCTGGAAACAAGGAAACGACCAAAATTATATCTCATGTTGACATAATTCTCAATTAACTGCTCCTTGTTAACCCGAGTGGCACCAATATTACAACTGGTGATCTTAACTTTCAACAGTATCCCTCCAGGCCAATTGATTTGAGCAAGGATAGCTGTTTCAATCTTAAACAAAAATTGTCACAAGGTTGTATCAATGGACATTGAAATTGATGAAGATGTGAGTTTTGGTGTGTTGAACCAATGGGAAATATTTGTCACTAATTTTAGTCTTTTGGAACAGTATACGAATACTGATTTAAGTGGCTTTGGCCTTTTACTTGACCAAATGGCATATATAACTAGTGGATAGACTAGGCCCTAATTACAAATTAGCCGGTCCGGAAATAAGGTACTGGTAACAATGTTACGACACCTTTTCCGGACTTGCTCACTCTGAGTCTGCAAGTAGGGGGAGTGAACAACCAGCAGGCCTGACCTGCCGGTAGTTCAGGCCCATATTGGCAGATAAATCACTAAAGCACCAGCACCGTTAATAACAATGCCGGTGCTTTAGTGTTATCATTCGGGAATGGGAAACTACCGTTCTGCCGCCGCTCGCAATAGGACGGCAGAAACAGTAAGCCGAGGTTGAGGGGTACCCCGCAATAAGGCTCTATGTCTTTAAACAAGGTGAATTTTTTAGACACATTGAAAGTTTCAATCTCATTTTGAATACTCCCAGTGATCATGTAGCTACTAAAATGCAAATTCATATTAGTGTGATTAAGGAACCAGTGCAACCATATGGTCATTATGCTATGAATGTTGCTGCCAACAGAATTATCTGAGCTGAAAGGAATGTAAACAAAATTAATATCCAGGCTAAGAGATATATTGAGTATTTTGTCAGTACAAAGGTTTTGGACCTTAAGTTATATTAAGGGTGGGATAAAACAATTCTGTGTCAAGGCCGGAGGCGAGCATTATGCTTTAACTCTTTAATGTCACTCTTCCAGCAGCCTTTTTAAACATCACTTTCTTATATATTTTGCATTTGTTTTGTTTTGTTGTAAATAACCAAACAAACAAAACTTCCAACACAAGGGAATACTAATACCCAGAAGTCCTTGTGCTCCTGTAGGTCTGTGTCCTGTGACAGCAGCCAATCCTGGCTCAACACGCCTTTCATGTCATGTCCAGCCCACAACTCCTCCTCTTTCTTTGTTGCTCTTCCAAGCAGGTAAGTCACGTTTTAGTGTGCTTCGCATACATTGAATGTGGTAGTAGTGTTGATTTAACGTAGTGGTACTGTGTTATACTGTATTATACTGTATTGAGGAGGGTTTCAGCAGAGCTGTATTACAGAACTGAGCGAGGCTTGCCGAGTTTAGTGCACTGTCAGGGCCACGTAATATTTCCGTGGAGCGTTGCACTGAAGTCGAAGAGAGACTCCGCTTATGGCCCACTGCCGGTATCAGCATCAGATTAATGCGCTTGCTCAGCATTACCCGGGGAGCTCACCAGTTCCGCGAGTCACAATGCTCGGGTTTCGGTTACCGGTGCACTCCATGGTGAGGGAATAGAGTAGGCATTTATAGAGGAAGGCACCTTGTCCCGATACGTGCGTGGCCCCAGAAGTGGGCACGAGTTCTGCCAGATTACAACAGACATTAGTGCAGCTGGTAGAATCAAGCACCCTCTGATTTAGCACGCACGTGCAGTAGGGAGAAGAAAGTTTCAGATTGAACAGAGGTATGTGATTTGATTGCAACAGGGGAAAAAATAAAAGTGCCTGCTCTCTCATAGCCCACACCGTTCAGGACCAGACTTGGGACCAGGCACCAGCATAATAGTGCTCACAGCTAGGACTGATGGCCTATATGGAGCTTGAAAGCTCTTCACCAGTGAGGAGGAGCAAGAGCAAAGCAGAGACTTGTCCTTAAGATTTAAAAGGGTACTGGGGGACTCCCTGGTCATGGCAGTTGCACAGGGAGTCCATTCCATACAAGAGCACCTGAGTCTAGTAAAATAGCGATGCTACTGTGTTTGGTATCATGTAGGAAGGTTTCTGATGTTAAGGCTCTAGAGGTTAATAGGAAAGTGTTCTATACGAAAGGGGTAGCTTTCCACATTGCGAAGAGGACTAAGAGTGGATCCTCTGATATCTCGTTCCCTTATTTACCAGGGGAGTCCAAACTGTGTGTGGCTCAGTGTATTAAAGACTACGAGAAGGCGACCGAAGGTGTAAGGCCCCGGGGAGTGCATCAACTACTAATAGCGTGTAGAAAGCCTTTCCATGCAGTAGCATCCACTAGCATTGCTAGATGGGTTAGGGAAATCATGCATATGGCAGGCATAGATTAAGAGTTGTTTGGAGCACATTCCGTTAGAGGGGCAATGGCATCCAAGGCGTTTGCTGTCGGGTCTTAATTTAATTGCAGGACATTATGAGATCCGGTGATTGGTCTTCAGATGGAACATTTAAGATATTTAATTTCAAACCGGTGTCATCAGTGGAAGCAGTGATATTAGATATCTTCGAACAAGCCTAATGCATGCCACCAGTCTTGACATAGAATGAAGATTACCCAGGCTTATAGCGACAGGTAGTCTTGATTCTATTAAAGACACGAAGGTGAGCATTATTCCACCCTGAACACGCAGGTGGGAGCAGTCAATAGAAGGGCTGACGCAGCAGTTAGGGAGATGATATGTGATGTTTAAAGGAAAATGTATGGACGTGTGCGTTTGTCTGTGTATTTCCCCTCCCCCCCTAATGGTGACCTTTTGTTTGGTTTCTAGGTGATGACAATAAGACCAACTGAGTGGGATATCCGTTTGTAGCTGGTGCAGGTCAGTGGAGAAGGAATGGTTCATGGTGGTGCGAGTCCCAATACTGGAGTGGCTTTGTGTGGATGTTCCGCACAGTTGTGCTGTGGTTGGACTGTTTATCGTGGGATGATCAAAGAAAGAGGAGGAGTTGTGGGCAGGACATGACATGAGAGCCGTGTTGAGCCATGATTGGCACAGGATACAGATCTACAGGACCACAAGGACTGCTGGGGAGTAGTAGTCTCATGTATTGGAAGTGTTGTTTGTTTTGTTATTTACACACAGAAAAAAGAAGAAAAAAAAAGAAAAATATAGAAAGTGATGTTTAAAAAGGCTGTTGGATGAGTGGCAATAAAGAGTTAAAGCATAATGCTCACCTGCATGTCTTTAATAGAATCAAGACTACCTGGCGCTATAAGCCTGGGTGATCTTCATTGTGGAGGTTATTGCCGAAAAGACAAAAAGAAAAAGCCTTGTTAGGGACACATCAGGTAGAATATATGACATAGCAATAGCATACAAGAAGGAAGAGCTGACAACTAACATCACGAGAATTAAGAGATATAGGTTTACTAACGCTGAGACACTAATGTCCTAACTAAACTAAAGACTGGTTACAGGAACTGGGTCAGATAGCATAAACAGTCAAAGGCCGTGGTGCAATGGCAAATTCTGTTTAATACTCTGCGTAACTTGCACTCACGTAAGGTTTGGGATATATACAATCAACATACTCCAGAGATTGTTAAAAAAATGCATATAATCCAATCTCTCTTGAATATTGGAGGAAGTATTTGTGTGGCCTGTATACTCGAACATCTCTCTCTATTGAAACAACTTTAGAGCCGAAACAAGTATATATAGGAGACGGCCTAGTAATTACAGCAGAGGATATTGAAGAAGTTATTAAAAAACTAAAGGCATCAAGAGCACCTGGCTCAGATCAAGTAGCAAATATTGTTTATAAAGCTTACCCTAGTGGTTGGCCAATTGCGATTGAGAAAATCTTCCAGCAGGTTATTAGAACCAGTGTCATTCCTGATAGCTGGAAAAGATCAATTTTCAATTGGTGTCGATTCATAAATCTAGACCAAGAGCTCACCAGAAAATGATCGCCTATTGGCGATGGATGGTGGATTGTTTGGCTAAGATGTTTTGCCAATTCCTGTTAAACAAGATAAATATTTGGACAAATTGGCTAACTTGTGGAGTTTAATATATTTAATACGCTCAGCTCGTACGATCAAAGGTGAAGCTTTATATGTATGCATCATAGATTACACCATAGCTTTCGACATTGTTAATAGACAGAGGCTTTGGTGCAAACTACAATGTTAGGTGATGCATCCTACTATTTTGTATTTCATTAAGGCCTTATACTCTGGCATCTGCTCAAGTGAGAACCAACCAGGACGGCATAGTGGGAGAACCTATATATAGTAAATATGGCTTGAAACAGGGGTGCACTCTTGCGTCGACATGTTTTAATTTGTATGTGTCCGATTATGAAGGCTTGCTGAACACTGTCATAATTTCCCCCTCAATATAGGACGACACTCATTGGGATGGCTGACATATGCAGATAATACGGTCATCTTTGACCATACTTCCATCGGGTTGCAACATAGTTTGGTGACACTCTATGGTTACTCCAAAGTAAATTATTTAGTAATCAATTTGAAGAAAAGAAAAATGTATAATTGTCAATGGAAGAAAGGAAAAAAGATCCAAACATTTTATATGGAAAATCAATGATATTGCCATTGACACAGTAGATCATTATAAGTATCTGAGAATGTCTATGCACAAAACATTTGATTTCAAATTGTTGGCAAAAGATATTACTATCAAAGTTACTAAGAAATTCAATGCTATACGATCATTTATAAAGCATAGTGCAGGCTTCTCTGACACAATACGCCTGTATTGTGTCAAGTGCACTATATGGTCTTGAAATGTTGACAAATAAAGAGCTTGAATGGATAAGAAAGATTGAGGGCAAACTATGGGGTATTTCCAAGTACACCTGTTGAGGGTTTATGTAGTGAACTGGTCCTCATCTATTATACCTGGTGTAAAATACATCAGACTGTATTCTTCTTTCTGATTGCAGAGCTAAGTCAGAATTCAGAGAACATTTACTGCTGCTGTGATGATATGTTGGGATTGAATGTTCCAGTTGGTGTATTACGAAAATGGCTATTTAATATTAGAGGTTTCCATGAAGATATAGGGTTTATGGTGGAAAAACCCAGTAACATGGGGCTAGATATTAATCAGTTTAAGAAAAAAGCTGAAGAATGGGACCGAATAAACAACAAAGAACATCCATCTAATCCTCTAAGTATATAACACAAGGACTCACTATGGGTATTCCTTTTAGTTATTATCCATGAAGTTCATAAATCCAAGGTACATCGCTTCATAACGATTATACGTTTATACCAAATACCTACCTTGGAATGATGTGGGGCTGGGACGAACATACCATATATTGAGCGACTTTGTCAAATTTGCAATGGGAATATTGGAATTGCGTGTCACCTAATAAATTCATGCCCTTTACTGGACAAGGTTTACAGTAAAAGTAATAGTAATACAGTAGCAGAGTTAAATAATAGATTAACATAACCTAAAACAGATTTATGCAACATATGACATCTGGCAGCTGATTATAAAAAGTATCTTAAAAGAATGGACTGAGACAGAACTGTAGCAGTTTTTCTTTTGATAATTGTATTTGGATATTAACTTATAGAATGAAAATGAAGTACGTGAAATGTATTTTAATAATGTGTGTTATTATTCGCTTGTTAATTGCCTTTTTTCTTTGTATATTTTATGGGTTAATGGTATGTTTACCAATAAACCTTTAATAAAAAAACATTGACAAAAAATAGAAACACACTCAGATGTACAAAGAGGATGGCCCACACAAACAGGCCTTGCACAAATCCAGGTAACTCAACATTGACAAAATGCCCTTACTCTGCCAAACCTTGTGCGTTCAAAATGGGAAATTGCTGTATGTGGCCTGATGTGGCCTGGCAATGCAAAAGGTCTCACTGAGGACCTGGTGTAGTGACTTTGACTGTGAGGAATGGGAGATCCCCAATGAGTTGCCACTGGTCCTCCGAAATGTTCCAGTGAAAAAAGGAATCCAAGGCTGGCACTAGATTAATTGGTGGTGGCAAGGACTGTCCTTGCATTGTGAGTGAGGTGAGAGCCCTCACCCACACCAACCACTGTCTTAACATCTCTAGTATTTCATGTAGTGGGAAACGGTTCCAGTGGGTGACCTCACCATCTACCAGTTGGAATAGGGCAATCCTCCTAAATATCTTTTCCCTCTTTATCCTCTTCCTGGTTCCCAATCGATCGACCATTTTGGAGCTCTGCAGTTGTATCACTGTCCTAGCATTTTATACTCTATTTCTGTGGAGTGATTGGAGGGCCCTTCCACACTTGTTTTGGTGGACAAATCAATTGCACTGTTTTGTGTGCTGCTTGCTCCCCATTGTGATTGGTGCAAAGTTGAAGGACATTTTGTGGAGCAAATCAGGTGCTCAGATTTTGAGAATAAGGGTCTGACATTTACTAACAAAATATTTGTACTCCTCATCATTAAAAAGAAAACTATTAATGTACCATGCCTTCAACTGTTCTTCCCAATCATTAGTAAGCTGTTATGGTGGATTGGTCTGTTGTTGATCATGCCAGATCTTGTCCGGTGGTTGTTTTAGAGTGTCACTAACAAAATTAGGATGATTTGTTAACACAATATTGCCAACCTAGCTATAGCCTTAATTAATAGTTCATTGTCCCTGCTTAAATGAGTCACAAACGGAACAAAATACACTTAGTCTAAAGGACACTTTAAGGGTTTTTATTGAATTTCATGTGGGCTCTTGGGCACTTCCTTTCTCTCTCTCTTGTCTCTCTTGGTATCGCCTTCCTAGGCCAGGTGTCCATGTCCCCCGGTTAATACTTCTGATTGGTAACCCCTACCGAAGAACGCCTGTCTTAAGCTGCTGATGATCTCCCTAAAATGATGACTGTCTAAACTCCCTTAGGGACTTCTCAGCTGTCCTATCCTAGCCAGTTGTTACCATTCTAAGGGAGTTGGGAAGTTTATTGTCCTTGCCCAGTTGGATTCTGGCTTGTTCACTTTTACTGTCTCACTGTCTCACCCTCCTTCTTGCTCCATGTTCCACACTTCTGTCCCTCCGATGTTTCACTACTCCTAGCTCTCGCCTCCAACCTTTGATGTTTTGCCTCCTCCAACACCACTTAACTACTCCTCCTCCACATCACTACTTCCTCCTTGTACTAATACTACTACTATGCTGCCCTGCCCCTCACACTACTACTCTCCATCCCCCACTACTACTACTACTGTCCACCTCCCACTACTACTCAAACACCCTCCTTACACCCTGTAACCATTCGCTACTCACAAACCCTCCTCTTACACTAATTGTCCTAACCCTCTCGCCACATGAAGGTGCACACTCACACTGCAGTGCCCTTACATTCATTAAACCAATACTTCACATTTCAAATAGCTGCCACACTCCACCGCTTCCTCCTCCTCCTACCTCTTTCCTCCTGCTGCCTCCTTCCCCTCTTCTGACCCCACTTAATACACACTTCCCGTTTCCTGTCCCCAACCTATATCGGATTAGTCCTGTGGCTCTGGCATATTTAGGCCTGTCTTCTCTTCTCAGGGCATGTGTGTGTGTAAGGCAGTGGTGTGAAAGGGTGTTAAGCCCCACCCACTTTCTCTGTGCAGGTTCGCTGCTTATCTAAGGTGGCCCATCATGCCCGTTCATGCCAACGGGCCCCTTTAATGTATGTGAAAATCCATTGGGTTTTTCCCTTCCCCAAGTCTCTTGTGCTCTAGGGGCCCTGTGGTGAGCATCTCCTTTGGGTTTGGCGGGGCTGGCATGCATCGTCCACATATGGCTTCCATCTCTGGTATTGTCGTGTTCTGTGTGGCCAAGTTCAGGCATTGGCAGTCGTCACCAGAGATGGCGTCTCTCATTCTCTCTCTCTCTCTCTCTAGTCACTGTTCATACTTACCAGATGTTTCTCAGTCAGTGTGTGGGCCGCTGGAAAGGCACTCACACTCAGGTGGTTCTCTGCTTTGAAGTCTCTGTGACAAACAAAAGAGACCTGGCAAGCATCTTCAAGTATGGTAAGATGTAATGGCACACACTGGCACAAGAGGTTGGGTGGAGAGTTGGGTCCCCCCAGTTATCTTCCCCCTCAGAGCTAGGGGTATCTCTGGACGGCATTGGGGTGGGTATCCCCCAACCCCTCTTGACAAGGCCATGGTCCTGGTCTTGCCACAGATATTTCAGGGCCTCCCTTTCTGCTTCATTCATTTTACAATGATTCTTGTGATTCTGAAGTTGCTTTTGGTGTTGATAAGCAAGAATATTCATGTTAATCATTTTTTGAAAATTCACAATGGTATTGCGGTGTGGTATTTCTGGGGTGAACAGAGATTTGAATTCAAGTGTTTTTGCCTTTCTAGTGTCAATCGCTATGTCTTGTTCCATTGGGAACTCATCCAACCCATAATCAGCATTGTCTTTTAAAGACTGAAATGTGTTTCTTTCCTCTAAAATTCTTGGTACAGTTATGAAATCGGTTTTCCAGTTTGAACCAGTGTAGGTCTTGTATTCATAGTTTGAATTGTATGTCATGAGCTTCAAGTTCCTGCAGAATTTGAGCATATCACTCTTCTCCCCACACAGAATTAATTACCTCTTAATAGCTGTCAGCCCAACTTGAACAGCACATTCCTCTGGATGTAGAGCCCCTCGCAGCATCTTGTGCCAATGAAGGTCCGGTCTTGCAAAGGGAGAAGGTTGGATTTTCCTCAACTGATGATGAATTTCAATTTTTGAAGGATCTTCCATGTGGACTCTGTGTGTTGTGCCTCCAGCGACTGGGAGAGAGCCTGAATCAACCAGTCATCCAGGTGATAATGCAGTAAAACCCTTGACTGATGTGATAGGGCCACTATCAAAGCTAGAGTCTTTGTGAAGGCTCTGAGAGTCATCTTGAGCCCAAGGGGAGGGGGTGAGGGATTAGCAAAATTGGAAATGTGCGTGTCCACTGCCAAAAGCAGGAAATGATGATGCCAATTGTGGAGAATTAAAAGAACATTTGATAAACACAAGTATGGTTTCAAGAGCTTGATAGTGTTCTTCGGTGTGGGTAAAGGGATAATTTGTGTGTTAATTATGTATAAACCTGTCTAATTCATTTCCTTCAGAAACCATAGAATACACCCTGATTTCATGTCGAAGTGATTCTAGGATTGGGTCAATGCTAATGGTGACTGAGGATTTTATCTACAAATGAAGATGAAGTCCCCGTCTTGGAATGTGTGTGACTGGCACAAAGCATAGTGTCTGATGTCCTACCTAATAAGGATGATTGTCTCGCTATGGATCTCTGATCTATACGTAATCTCAGGCATATGGCACCTAGCATGCTCCTTTTATGCTTAGAGACTCCCCAGGGGTAGAACGCCCAGCATGCTTCCTTACTCTCAAGCACAGGCATTGGTTTTTGTACTGGTTTAGTCCATTTCATCTCTTATAAATTGTCGTTGCTTTTTAAGTTTTGTTGCTTCCATGTGTTAGCATTGAATTATGAGATCCTGGATAAAATCATAGAACAACACATGGAAGCAACAAAACTTAAAAAGCAACAACAATTTTTAAGAGATGAAATGGACTATAAATTCAAGAGAGTATACACCTTCCAGAAACCTATTACCAAACCAGTACAAAAACCAATGCCTCACAAGTCTAGAAAACCAAGTATGCAACAAATACCGTCCCCGTCAGACACAGACTCAATAAGTGACAAAGAATTAGACCCAACACAAGCACCAGCAGAGGCAACAGGCACCCAAGATTCCAGTTTATCCACACCATCGACAATTTTTTCAGAAGAATACCAACAATACAAGAAGATGAGAAGTTACCCAAGTTGGGCAAAAATACCCAACAGACAACCAAATATCGGCAGAGGGGGTCAAGAGGACGTAGATCATATGTACAGAAGAAGCGAAACACAGAGCCCAGATGGAATGTTAACGAGATCAAAAAATCTACAATTACAGAGGAAAACTTAACTGTGAATCTTACCAACACTGATCTTCCACCGGAATTGATTCAAGCATTAAACAAGGGTTATCATTCTGCTCTTCCAGTAATTGGGATTACTTCGATGTGAATAAAGATCTTTTCCTGTTTTGCAGAAAGCTCAAATTAAAATTGCACTTTCTCAACTGCATTAGTAAATCGGAGACCTACTAATCAACCAGCATCTGAATTGTCAGTGGATCATGTTCTGAAAACTTTAGAACTTTTAAACTTACCGGAATCAGAAGATATACACACAGTAGAATCATTTTCAGAAGAACAAAACATTATTTTAGGATTATCAGCCAGTACAAAATTAAAACCTCAATCCTCCTTCATTCCAATTTTACCAGAAGGCAACGTGGTAGACATATTCTACAAAGCGGTACAAAAAGATCTCAGATTCATATATTTGAAAAACAGTCAACCAAGAATAAGACAAAATTTAACCTTGAAAGAAAAACAAGCTATCAACAACCTTAGAAACAATCCAGACATCACGGTCAAAATGGCAGACAAGGGAGGCAACATAGTTCTCTTGAGGACACAATATAAATCAAAAGAGGACAAGTATTAAGTGGACATAAGAGGAACAAGCAAAAAGCAAGCAGATAAAGGACCTAAACAAAGTGTAAATAATGAGCACATCAACAGACTGTAAGATATTTATTACAGTGAAAAGAGGACACAAATAATTCAAAAGAGGACAAGTATAAAGAGGACACAAGAGGAACAAGCAAAAAGCAAGAGGATAAAGGACTTAAACAAAGAGAAAATAATGAGCACACCAACAGACTGTAAGACATTTATTACAGTGATAAATTAAGTGCATAACTGCAAGACACTTATTGCAGTAATTAGTAACATGTATGCTTAACAAAAAGGTGCCATTTCAATCAATACAGTATTGTTCTGTTGTTTTTTTCAATTTTTCAACCCTTGGACAGCCTGAGGGAAACTGTATTTTGAATTAGAGCTGCCAGTTAGACTACAAAAAGGAAGAATCTTTAACTAAACAACCTACACACATTAACAACATTGGGCACCAGTAGCTGTCTTAAGGCTGTTTTTCTATAAATTTAATTAGGAGTACCAGGCAGCAAAGGCAAACCATTTCTCACCATAATATCACTAAATTTACTATCATGTTGAAGAATTTTGCAAATAGAGATAAGGAAGCGGAACGTCTTTTTTCAAGCCAGACTATTAAAGCGACAGCCAATGATGAGACTCATACCAAGTCACTCAGACAACTCTTCATTGAACAAGAAAGATTACTAAAAAAAGAGATTTCAAGATGGTGGGACATTAAAACCTTAGAAAAATATTTAGAAGTAGGCAGAATTCTGAGAGGCCTTAGAATATGTATCTTCCCTTCATTTGAGGAAGATAACATAGACAGCCTAAAAGATTGGGAAGAACTCTTGACAAATACGTCCAAAGAAATGATACATAAACTAATTATAAATGCAAAGAAAACACATGAAAAATTATTGAAGGAAATCAAAACTATTAAAGGACAAATAGAAGCACTAAATATCCCAGAGAAAACTTTTAAGAATTATGAGATCCTGGATAAAATCATAGAACAACACATGGAAGCAACAAAACTTAAAAAGCAACGACAATTTATAAGAGATGAAATGGACTACAAATTCAAGAGAGTATACACCTTCCAGAAACCTATTACCAAACCAGTACAAAAACCAATGCCTCACAAGTCTAGAAAACCAAGTATGCAACAAATACCGTCCCCGTCAGACACGGACTCAATAAGTGACAAAGATTTAGACCCAACACAAGCACCAGCAGAGGCAACAGGCACCGAAGATTCCAGTTTATCCACACCATCGACAACTTTTTTAGAAGAATACCAACAATACAAGAAGATGAGAAGTTACCCAAGTTGGGCAAAAATACCCAACAAACAACCAAATATCGGCGGGGGGGTCAAGAGGACGTAGATCATATGTACAGAAGAAGCGAAACACAGAACCCAGATGGAATGTTAACAAGATCATATAAACAGCAGTGCAGCAACTAATGAAGCACAAAATGCAAAGTAGCTTTTTCTCTGACCTTTTTGTTTCCACTGCTATTTAAAGATCACCAGTAGAGCCCATTTCACTGTTATACCTGGTACCATTTGCAAGCAAAACAAACATTGGCTTTGACAACTGTTCGGGATTTTGAGTAGTCATGGGAAAGGCACTCGCCAGGCACTGCCTTAGTGGTATTAACTGGCTATTCATGGTAGCAGGTGCAAAATGTTGTGGGTACCTGTCCCTCTAATAGCAGCTCCTGGCAAATGCCTAATACTTATAAACAAGCCAAAACTGTTGGCTTTGCCAATGCTTCTTTTTATTAGGACTTCAGTGAAGGGCACGCATAGTGCTCATAGTTCTTATCAATTGAGTGACTGACGACTTGGTTAAGACCTTTTTATTACACCAATAGCGTGTTTACAGCTCAAATTAAGTCTTTAACTCTCAGAAGACTGCTTTGAAAAAACACTGACAAGCATTTTGAGTGCAAAGGTCAATGGTAAGGCTTGATTAAAGCTAGCTCAATGAGGTGTTTTGTGCAAGGAAGAGCAGGAACTGGGTGGGAATGGCCATATGGATTAACATGGCCATCAACAGTCAATGGGTGGGTAAATAACCAAACAACAGCTACAAGCAGTGTGTCCCTCCTCATATGCCATTTCTCCATATCTGCAATAGTTTCAGCTTATAGGTGGCACAAGCGCCACCTATAGCCCAAACTAAAAAGGGCTGGACAGCACTGGGTAATGCATCTGGATTTTAACAGAGTTTGAAAGTACTGTGGTGGAGTGGGCCAAGTGATCATATTTCTGGCACATCAAGATAAAATGGAGCAGAGATTATGTCACGATTTCCTCCCTTTGCTCTTGTTCTCACAACTTGGGGGCCTGATTTGGGGTCTGTTCCCCATTGCACCTTCCTTACAATCATTATTAGACAGTGATGTGGTGATTTGGGAGCTCTGAATCCATATTTTCCATATCAATTCCCTTCTGGACCCATTACAGGTTTTTGGCAGCCAGTATTCTGTTTTGATCAAAAGACTATGTTTCCCAGAATGCCTGGCCCACTGCTTCATCTCCACCATTGCAGGAAAGGTTGGGTGGAGGATAAGGAGCACAAGTGGCTAGCTGGTGCTAGCAAGCATCACACATGAGGCGTGTGCTTGTGAGCCAGCTTTAAAAGCCTCAGCCTGCTTCAGTCCAGCGCTGGTCATTGTTGTAGTGTTCCTGTTTGTGACTGGAACCTTGTTCCTTGCTTATTTCCTCATTTCCTGTTCCCTGGACCCCTGGATTTCGAGATTGGTGTGCTTATTAGTATTTTCTGTTTATGGATTCCCTTTCTGTCTTCCTCTGTTTTGCAGTCAGCACTTTCCAGTGCTTTCATTTTTCCTGTGCAGCCCAGTTTGTCTGTGTTCTTCATACAGTATCATACCAAAACATCGAATCACATTACTGCGAGTCCCAGAACATGGGTTTTTTTTTACTCACATTTTAGTGAAAATATAGATGAGGGTTGGGTTGGGGTCTTCATCCAGGTGGGGGGATGTGGTAGAGGATGCAGTGGTCACCCACTGCCTATATTTGCGGTAAAGTGTGGGACTAGCAGACTAGCAATCATATTTACAATGTTTTGATGTACATCCCTTTATTCCTCTTACTTTGCTCTGTTCTGCAGGGTAACCTTGATCCTTTAGACATCCCTCATTGACAGATTTTGTATTTTTTCCCTTTTCCTTTCCTTCCCTGGGTGGGGAGGCAGGAGGTTTTGCACTTGTAATGTTGTTTCCTTGCTCCTGTTCCTTTACTTTCTTTTGGAGTCTGTTCCTAGTTTTTTCTCTGAACTTCTCTCTTTGTTCCCTGTTGATTGCTAGCTGTATTGTGTTGTTGTGTGCAGCTCCTGTGTGAATGCCTATGCTTTTTCCTCACTATTCTTTAAGCACTATTCCTACTTGTCCCTTGTCAGGAGTCTTATTTAGTAAGCTGTCCTCTCTTTGCTGTTATAGCCTTTCTGGGTCCATGTTTGATCAGCAGGGTTCACGGGATTCGCTGACATACCATGTGGTGTTTCTCGTCACTGTGAGTATTGTCTCTAAGTTACCTTATATAATACCATTCTGCCATTGCTTGTCCTGGATGTGGGCTTAACGCAGGCAGTACCTGGCTATAACAGCAATTGTAGGTGAGGAGCTTTCTTTGTAATCATAAGGAGCTTGTAAGTGCTTACCTCACATACCTTTTCATATATTTGTATCACGTTCCGCTTGCACATCTATTCTGGGGTTAGCATGTTTCTTGGTTCTTGAGTGCATGTTGTCTGATACTTACTGTGTGATCTTGTGCACATTTCCTTGGCCATATCCACTGACTTATGTCTCCCCATAGATGCAGCTGCTTTTCTGCCTCAGCAAAATCTCTAAAGTATTCACTAAAACCACATATCACCAAGATCAATAAACTGCCCAACCCGCTCGCATCTAACACAATTTACGGTAAACCTGGGGATTAAGGAGGCTTCGTTTTTGTCATCAGCAATTAAGACCTTTGCACTGGCAATATTAACCAGTAGCTCCCTTTTATAATTGAGTTTCATAGTGGTCTATCAGACCAGTGGGCATGGGTGGGGTTCGGGGGGATCACAAAGAGCTCTAGCTAAAAACAGAGTATAATCAGCACGCCTGAGCATTGGTACCGGCATCCCTCAACCAGACGGTACATGGGGCCCCTCAGAGATCAGCACAATCTCCACCACCCAGGCCAAACCTCACACAGTCCTTGGAGTCTTAGTACAAGGATCGCAGTACATTCAAAACAGAGGCAGAGGCAGGGGGCAGACAAGAAGGGGGCGATTGCCACCCCTCCCCTGCATCCTCCTGGGGCCTAGTGCACCCCCCAACCTCCCACTGGTGTCCTATTATCAGCCCCCTGTCATCAAAAGCTGCCTCTGCTACTGAATCAATAAGACTAGTGGGATCTGCATGGCCCTCAAGGTCAAAGGTTGAGGAGGGATCCCTGAAGGACACGAGGATTGGGCCTAATGAAGAACCTGGATGTGAGTAGGGGGCATGGACTAAGAGAGGGGCTCCTCGAATCCCACACCTGGCTAGTTCCAGGGAGCACGCTGTGCTGGCCCAAAAGGCACTCATAGGCAGGCTTAAATTTTGAAATGGTTTGCTCAGGTTGTGCAAGCTCTGGAATATCTTCCTGTTCCTGCCAGCTGAACTGCTTCTATGTTGATTTCTCTTAAGTTCCTCAAAACCTATTTATTCAAACAAGCATTGCCCGTTTAGCATCTTTTATTGTCATGTTGTTTTTTTAGGCCATCTTAGTTCGTAGCCTTTTTGTATTTTTGTTATTGTAAATTGCCTCAATGCCTTCGGGGGAGAGTGCGTGCTCCAGAAATGGTAATAAATAAATAAATACATTATTTGGCGGTTAGAAAGTCTAGCGGCAGGGTGTGATGCCTGCGGCACTACATTCCCCTCACAGACTTGCAGCCTGTTACAACATTTCTCTTGATTTGGGGGCATTGGGAACCCCCTCGCCTACCCCCTCCTGTGATTTTTGCCTGGTCTTGCCACGTGTCAAATGTATAATGGGTTTGGGTAACCCCGGCATCACTTTGGCTTCATGGCCTATCTGAAGGCTTGCATGGACCATTGGATAGATTTCACGCACCCCACGGACACACACAATCTTTGCCTTGTCCCTGGTCAACATCTCCTCTCTTGTAATCGGATCCGAACGTACTGCCCTCTGCTTGCTACCAGGGTTGAGTAATTTCTGCGTAGTGAGGATGGGTATGGATATGAGGACCTTGTACTTGTACCCAGAGAGGACTTGGGAATGCATCACCCAGGCTGGAGAACATAGGTCTCCTTCCTCTACGGGGCCTTTATGGTATGACAAAGGATGTTCTTCGAGAGGTCGCTTTACCTCAAGCTCAATAGGTTCCTATTCATGGCTATCTTGGCAATATATGGACAGTTTTCCACAAAACAGTGGTGTCTCATACTTTCAGGGACTAGGGCAGGCCTGGAGACTTGCGAGGCTGGACATTCAGTCAGGGGAGATGTCACATTTCCTGTTCTATCCAGACCGCTCGAGATCTAGTTTCCCAGTGTTCGCTGGAACCACATATCTCAGCTGTTCCACTGGCTGCCTTTAGGAGTGTCTGGCTTGGGCCCCAACTCGATGTTCAAGAAGTCAGAGCTCATTGGTGTTCGATTACCATCTGTATGTCTTCTTCTAGGGTCAGAGTAAAGAGTTGTTTACTCACCTCTCGGGTAGCAGTGTTAGTAACTCTAGGAATTGTGCTAATGTTAGAACCTCCTTCACTTCTTCCAGAGAGAGCTTTTTTAACCATTTCTTAATCTGGTCTTTGACCGTGGACGCCATCAGGCGGGCATCTTGTAAGGTCAGAGTTCAGGGACCTTTTCTGCCAGTGACCAAATCATAGACTCAATAGGAGCTATGGATTTAAAGAAGATATTTAATGAGGGCTTTAACATGGGGACACCGCTTCACGTTATTGCTCTCCCTTTTCTTTTTAGAAGCAGTAGAACCAGCTTTATTCCAACTTGAAGGTAAACCATGGTCTTACTAATCAGTTGCATTTTTTTTTCGTTTTGGTGGGTTTGACTGGGGAGTTTTCTCATACTCTATGATAGGCTTTCCCACTAACTATCACATTTCTCTTGACTGCCTCGTTGGCGCTCCAAGCCCTGAAGAATCCTAGAGGCCATGTTTGTGTCAGTTGCAATCCCCACTTTCCATCTCGGGATCCACAGCAGTTCCCAGCAGTCTCCTGGCTTCTGTGGCTCTGCTCGCCAGCAACTGCAGCTTCCCCAGAGCTTCCTTCTTGCCAACGCACCCTCACGCCAGTCCTAACATATAGGATCCTATAGTTAACATCAGCACTGCACCAGCCTCTTGCAGCAGTTTACCACTTCTGCTGCTCCAAGTAAGTGTCCAGAAGGTTCCCATCTGGCATATGGGACCCTGTGGCATAGGCTGGGATGTGGTTTTACTTTGGAGAAGTACTTCAAGGACTGGGTTTCTATGTCTAAATGTCCAGAAGGGTCCCTTCTGGTAAATGGGACCCCTGTGCACAGGCGCCAACATGTGTTTTCTCCCTCCATCTCCAAAAGTCAACCTACCATAACCAGGCAACGCCAATGTCAACAACATCGCCCCTCCTCTAAGACGTGGACTCCGCAATGCAGCAACCTCACCCACATCAGTCCAAGCCCACCTTCACCCCATCACCATCCACAGCATGGAATTTGATGCTCGCCAACGTCTGCTCAGCGCTCACCCATGCAACAGACATCGCCAACCTCATCAATACACACGACCTTGACGCCATCTTCATTACCAAGACCTGGCTGACTCTCCCCTCCACCCACATCCTAGACGTCCTTCCTTGTCCCCAAGATCTACAGCATCCAACACAGAGACTGGCGAACAAGACAGGCAGAGGCCTCACTTGACTCTCCGCAGACTGCTCCCCCTGAAAGGCTGCAAGACTGTCTCGAGAAAGTGGGAATCCGGATAGCAGCCAACTGGCTGCAACTGAATGGCAGTAAAGTGGGGGTGCTGGTGGTGGGCCCCCAGGAGAGAGACCATCTCTGGACTTTGCTTTACTGACCAGATTCTCTTGGCCCTTGCCCCCCTCCCTGTGTCTCAGTCAAGAGTCTTGGAGTCAAACTTCTCCCAAATGGGTCCTGAGAAGCCCAGATTTCCGCTGTCTGTTGTGCAGGGTTTGGGAGGCTAAAGACCCTCAGGAAAATTCTGCCCCTGCTTCGCGCTGAAAATCGGATAGCCTTGGAGACGTCCACTGTAATCCGTCCATTAGATTACTGTAATGGCATTTACTTGGGCCAGCCCAAGTATCAGATTCAGTGGATGCAAGTTCTGCAGAATGCTGCAGCTCGTCTGCCACTTGGAGCCCCCCATTTGACTTTGTCACTACCGTTGCTTTTCCGGTTGCATTGGCTTCCTGTGCTTGCTGGCATTGAGTTCAAGACTGTATGTGTAGTCCACCGTGCCTCTTATGATGCTGGCCCCCACTTTCTAAAAAACAAACTGGAAAATACTGTCCAGCAAAAAATCTGCGCTCAAACTCGCACCAACCAGTTTCTTAAGGTCCCCAGATTTTGTCTGAAACATTGGGTGGTTGATATTTTTGGGTGCTGGCACCCAGCTTGTGAAATGTCCTTCCTGTTGACCTGAGAACTCTGTCTGACTACTACGTTTTTAGGAGAGTCTTGAAAACGCAGTTGTTTAATCAGTTCTTTTCTTCCTGCTAATCTGTTGCTTTTAGTTCTCTGTGCCTTCCCCACTCGCTCCTGTCAGCGCAGCACTCGCTCCTGTCAGCACAGAGCCTAGACCCCCTTTTGGGCCTTAGTTAGCACTTTATAAATCTTAAATAAATAAATAAATACAGTCCTCCGCAAGACCTTGTGGCCCTGCACCAGACTTGACATCGACAACATTGGCTCCTACGAAGTCCTCTCCAGCCACTTCCTGCTCTCCCAGACAGACACAGTCACCTTCCATCTAATCTATTGACCACCCAAACCCAACACCATCTTCATCAGGGACTTCACAGACTTGGTCACCACCTTGTTCCTTACACACACCAACTACATCTTCCTAGGCGGCTTCAACTACCCAGGCAGGCCACCAAACTATGAAGGAAGATCTTCTCAGCATTCTCCACACCCTCAGCCTCAAACAGCACACGAAAGACCCAAAACATGAGAAAGGTAACACCCTTGACCTAATCATCACTGCACTGTCTTCCCTCCACTACAGATATCCTCTCCCGCTTGACTGGTCTGCCCACCTTGCCGTGCCTTTCAACATCCTGCACACCACCACAGTCAAGCACTCCGAGCAGAAACCCATCAGAGAAACCTTCAGGTCCTTCAAGAACTTTCCAGTGGAAGCCCTCACAGAAGACCTCACCAACTTCCACCTTACATGGACAGAAGACTTCCAAACAAACTGTGACTCTCTACTGGAATCCTTCAACCACACCCTCTCAGCCTCCATCCACCGACATGCACCTCTGAAACAACGTACCTGCCAACCAGCACCCTGGCACATGCAAGAACTCAACCTCAGCAAAAGAGTCATCAGGAAACAAGAGAAAAACTGGTGCCGCTCCAGGACGGCATCTGTCCTGGGTCTCCTCAGAGAACTCAGAGAAACCTGCTGACACCTAATCAACACAATCAAGGCCTCCTACAACCAGAACACCATAGTAGAAGCCAACAACAAAATCAGAGCCCTCTTCAACGTGGTCAATCGCTGAATCAACCCACTACTTGAACCTGCAAAACCACACTCCATCACAAATTCCACCGCCATCCACATCTACTTCATTTACAAACTTAGTCAAATTCACTAGCACATAGACACCAGCTCTGCATCCACAGACCCAACTCGTGTCCCTCCTTGTGAAATCTCCACACCCTGAACCACTTTCAAGGCGCTCTCGACAGAGGACCTGGTAGAAAGCATGGCCACCCTCAAAGCCACATCGTATACAGACAACATCCTCCTAGCATCCATCCTCAAGACCCTCGCAGCAGAAGCTCTCCTAAGCTACCCGGAGATCATTAAAAGCTCCCTAACTCAAGGCCCTTCCCATCGACCTTAAAGACAGGACAAATCCTCCCTCTATTAAAGAAACCCACTCTGGAGCCAGACAACCTAAGTAACTGTTTTCCCATCACCCATCTTCCCTTCTTAGGTAAGATCATCGAGAAAGCGGCAGCCGCAGAACTGCAACAACACATCAACACCAACATTCTTCTCCAAACCTACCAATCCGGGTTCAGAACCAGATGCAGCACAGAGACAGCAACCATACAGATGGTCGACAAAGCCATCAACATCCTTGACGAAGGCCACCCGTGCCTACTGGTTCTACTCGACCTTTCAGACGCTTTTGACACAGTAGACCACCAGGCGCTTACGGACACCCTACATCGGCACATTGGAATCAGCAACCTTGTCATACGCTGGTTGAAGTCCTACCTCACCAGCCGCCAGCAGTTTGTTCAGATGGACTCCTCTAGATCACCAATGCTACCCATCACCTGCAGAGTAGTACAGGGTTCCATCCTCTCCCCAGTGATCTTAAATCTATACATGGAGCCGCTGGGAGCCCTCCTTGCCACACAAAACATCCACCAATACGTCGATGACACTAGGCTACACCTCAAGATCAACGCCATCAAGGACATTCATAGGCTCAAAACCTGCCTATCATTGATCCAGTCTTGGATGTCTAGTGCATACTTGAATCTCAACCCCTCCAAGACCGGATTCCTACTCCTCACCAAAAACACTGAACACCCAGACCTACAGACCTGGCTCTCAACCATGAACTCTGTGTGCTTCACACTCGAGCTCACCTCCTGCACAAGTTCCTCGGGTTCCACATCGACAAACACCTCTCCTTCAAGACACACATAGCTAGACACACATAGCTCAGACAGCTTGGTATCAGCTCTCCCTCCTTTGGAAAGTGAAGCCCTTCCATAAGTATGCGTATGGAGCGGGTGAAGCATGTGGATGGAGCGAATGAACCACGTGGATGAAACGGGTGAGGTATGTGGATGGAACGGGTGAGGTATGTGGATGGAACGGGTGAAATACATGGAAGGAAAGGATGTAAAACTATGTGGAAGGAACGGTTGATGTATGTGGATACAACGGGTGAACTGATGTAGAATGGGTGAAGTGGGTGGAACAGGTGAAATGGGTGAATGGACGAAATAGGTGGATGAACGAGTGATGTGTTCGGAACCAGTGAAGTGGGTAAAATGAGTGAAGTGGGTGAAAAGTGTGAAATGGGTGGGACCAGCTAAGTGGATGAACGTGTTAAGACGACGTATGTGGATGGATGATGTATGAAGAAAGGTGGCTAGAACGAATGAAGGAGCAGTGCATAAATTGGTTGGAGTACATTAAACGGTTGAAGTGCTTGGACCGGGTTGGAGTGCTTGAAACGAAGTGGAGTGCATGGAACGGATGCGAGTGTATGGAACGGATACGAGTGCATGGAACGGATGCGAGTGCATGGAACGGATGCGAGTGCATGTAACGGATTAGAATGCATGGAACGGATTAGTGTGCATGAAACTGATTGGAATGCATGGAACGGATTGGAGCGCATAGAATGGCTTGACCTACATGGTCTGGTTTGGAGAGCACAGAACGTTTAAAAACGCACTGAAAGGAACGGTTTGGAGTACTTTAAACTGTCGGAGTACGTGGAACAGTCGGAGTACTTGGAACAGACGGAATACATGGAACTATTGGAGTGGGCTCGATCTCAAGCACCTAATTAAACCACCATTTTCTCATCTCCACGCTTACTCTCTTCTTTACACCACCACTCAAACAGAACACAGCGAAACTATGACACCATTCGGTATAGTTGTTCTCATACCATCATTTGCCACATACTCCCCATCACTCTAATTAAACACTGCTGGTTACACATCCTCCAGCATAGGCGTTTCTCCTCAGGCCTAACGCAGCCAAGATCGGTCTGGATATCAACCTGCCAGAACGAACACATACTCCTGATCCCTCAACCTCCACACCTACCGCTAAGAAGCAGCTATCACACGAATGACACACCAGCTGCACACATATCTGGTGCTCACACGCACCTTTTGGCTCTCTCTGTTCTCTCTACTGACCTGAACTTCGGTTCCCGAGGACGTTCAATCTACCAGCGCCTTGAGACCATACCAATGGTGCATAAGGCACTATATAAATGCAAAGTAACATAACATAACATAACACCCTCCGGACAGCTTTAGATCCACCGTTCAAGCACTGGTCCCACCCCACATGGATGGGGCAATTCACTCCTCGAAGGCCTCCCGGCGTCCTCCTTTGTGCCCCTGAGAAGTGTCTTACACACAGATGCATGCCTCATTAAGGGTCTAACCAGATACCACAACATCACCCCGGCCCTCATCGACCTTCACTGGTTCCCACTGCCTGCACAAATCACCTTCACATTTTGCTGCATTATCTATAACGCAGTGGCCCTCAAATCACCCAGCTACCTCGCAGAGAAACGCAGCATCTCCGGTTGACAGCACACCACCAGAAGCCAGGACACATGCAGACTTGAAATCCGCTGCTGCAAAAAGGAAAGGACCAGAAAACAAGCCTTCTCTGCCTACGGCCCAAGACTATGGAACCTCCTCCCAGTCAGCATTAGACTTACCCCCACGCTCCTACAATTCAGAATAGAACTCAAGACCCACTTCTTCAAGGAGTCTCCCCTCCTCAACACATAAGCCATCATGCCACCCCCTGCACCAACTGACTCGCTGGACGACGCCAACCCCTCTGCTCCCTGCCACCTGGTACAGCTGTACCCCTCCTCTGTGCCCCTCTGTATCCTACCCCCGCTGTATATCTGTTCTGTTGTGACCTCTGAAAAGGGCTCTGTTATGCCTCGGTACTGTTGTATACCTCTGTAAAGTGCTCCATTATGTATCTGTAATGTTATATAGCTCTGTAAATCACTCTGTTGCTTCTAGAAGCTAGGTCCGCGCTTAATAAATACAATAATAATAATAATAATAATAATAATAAGAATAATAATAATAATAATAATAATAATAGAACTCCCCAACTTTTAGCTATTGTTAGTTTGACTCCTGACCTGACCTTTGCAAGGGCAGTGCAGCCTTTTGGGGACTCTGGCCAGTCCTTAAAGCTTCCAGAGGCAGAGGAGCATGCATCTCCTTGTTAGATTCCTTGTTATTCTGAAGCAGCACACATTATCTTACAGTGAAGTGTGCATTGGGGTATTTTATATCCCTTTTAATTTTTCTTTTAGTATTGTTTGTGTTATTTGCATGATGTGTCCAAGGCAGCCTGGTGACAGCAGATATTTTTCCAACATGTTTCAGCTTTTCTGGCATGCACTTTTGAATTTTACTGCCTAATACCGTTTGAGTACCACATACTCAAAATATCCGTGCCATGCATTGGTTGCCCTGTCATTTGGCCATTTTGTCTTTTATGTTTCTTCCTGCCTTTTCAGGTAATGAAATAGCATTGAAGGAAAGTCCTTTGCCACAAAAAATAGACTTTCCCAGGCAAAGCAGTGTTGTGGGCATCTGGCTGGATGTGGGGGCTGGGATTGTTTCAATCCAATCCACACTCTGGCCAAGGGTATGCCTGTTGCTGGGCAGATATGTGGCAAGAGGTTGACCAGGATTGTACAGCCTTGCTAGTTTGAATGGTGCAGAACCTTCCCATTGTTGGAATTGGGGCAAGCCTGGCTCAACATCTAGGATAAAAGGAGGACTCTTGCAGCCATTCTTCAGATCATCGTTGGAGGTAAAACCCCTTTGAGTAGCTGTAGACTGCTGACGACGCAGAGGACAACTGTTGATAACACCCAACATTGCCTCCACCCAAGTCCTGATGAAGCCTTGACTCTCTGAACCGATCTCTTGAAGACTATCAGCGGTCCTCCGACCCTTGGCACGGTGGGACCAACCATTCAAAAACTCTGCACATCTAACCCTCCTTCTTGACCCTTTGACCTGGAACTACACATTGGACTTATCAGCTCCATCCAGGGCATCTGCTGTGAACCAGTCATGGTTACAAGTACTTGGAACTCTGTAGGTCTTCAGCTTGTGTCCTAAGAACAACTCTCTGCTGCTCCTGTTCTCATTCCTGAATAGGGGCCATTCTGGCGCAGTTTCGTTTTGTCCGCCAGGTGAGTGGCTTGCCACCACTTCTGTGCAGTGATCTTCACTGCTGCCTTCTTCCATCATGTTATGGAGTCTTGTTTCATCATGGGATTTATAGCAGTCTGCATTTCAGGGTTCCAGGGCACCCAGCTTCCAAGCCACAACAACCGTCTTGCTGAAGTCTGACTGTCATCTAGACCGACCCAATCCAGATCCCAAAAACTACATCTGCACCTGCAACACCACCCCCCCCCCACTCCCCTACAACTGGATCAATGATCAAAGTAAGGGGGCCCTGTGAATATCGGAACACTAGGAGTGGTTTATTGAGAAAACTAAGCAAGGGGGTAGGGCTTGCATACCTCTTTCTAACCCTGCCATCATAGGGTTGTACAGGTGCAAGGTCCTAACCCTACCTCCCCCCTGACTGGTTGTGACTGGAGGAGTTCTGGCCAAGGTGTCCCCTCTGGACTTTCCCTCGTGCAGTGGGATTGAGAAAGGTCCCCTACAACTCTGAACTTACATTGTTCCTTAATCAATGTAGCAGATGACTTACCTATTGGCTTTGTAACCACTTGTTTTCTTCACTTAAACAAATCCTGAATCCCTACCAAAGGCATCTGCTTTGGACTCTTTTGGGCCCTAGGCCAATCTACATTAGCAGGCAGGGAAGGAGTTTTTAAATCCTTATTTTAAGGCAAATCATAATTGCTGTTTGCTTTACAGTGTGTTACATTGTTCTAATCTGAATTTCAACAACTGTGTTCCCGCTGCTAATATTACTTTATTGTTATCCTCACTTGCATTACTACATATAGTTTTTTGCCATGTTTTCAAGTGAGTATCTAATAAATGTTGTAAAAGTAAAGTGTTGGTGAACTCTAACAGGTTAACTCCCTGTTGGATGTAAATATGTGTTATTTTAATTGCATAGAGTGTGTTAAGGCCTAATACATAGAACATTTTGTATAGTTCCTGTCTAATTGTATTTATTTGAGTGCTCTGTGTGTGTCACATGGTACCACTACACCACCCCACATCTCATATAGTCTAAGCCTTACTGCTCAGCTATTATACTTTGAGTTTGGCCTCACTTAATTGTAACCATAATTGGGTGGCCACTCAGAGCCCTCTCTCAGGGCCAGTTCTGTAAATCCTTCTTAACAGTCTCCACCTTGAAATTGAATGTCTCTTCTCTTGAGGTCCAAGATAAACATGTTCCTCCTCCTGAGGCTTTTGGGTCCACACATATGATTGAGCGGGAGCCTAAAACCCTTTCGGCTGACTTGAACTGAAACGATTGCCATTTTGATTCTCCGAGGCAAAGCTTCCTTTGTGTCTGGTTTGCAGGGTCATGAGGTTCTCCTTCTGCCTCACGCTGGAGGAATCCCATATTCTATATGATACCCCAGAATGATGATCCTGAAAACCTAGAGGTTGTGCACAAATTGACCAGGTATCATCAAGAAACATTACACAGCCTCCAGCTGGGAAAGCACCACTTGACTCAAGATAGTTGGATTGCTGAATCACAGGACGAGAAGGCGAACTGACCTTTCCAGAGAAGTGGTAAAATGCAGCCTTTGCCCTGAGCTTGAAACAACCTCTGGAGATCTAAACCTGGATTTTATCTTGTTGGGTAATACAGGGAGAAAGGGGACGTGCAGGAACCTTGAAGGATTTAGATTTCTTCCTGAGGAATATTCCATGACTTGAAAAGATATCGAAATTGGCTGCCATGTGGCAGTGTGGGCCCAGACGTTTTATATCTGATAGAGAACTTTGGGGAGGCACAACAGACAAAAAGCCTATGAGCATATAAGGTTTTGAGGACGTGAGAAAGTCATGGAATACCCGGATGATGCAACACAGGCAGGCAGGGTGGGTTGCCTGTGAGTGGTGAGCAGTAATGGTGGGGGGGAAGTGAACCTACTCAAGGGTCTTCGCTTGCAGGCACATCGGTGGTCCCGAGCAGTCATCAGTGCGCTCCCATCGCTCTGCGGCACACTTCTCTGCACCTTCCATGATTCAACAGGGCAGCTGAATGACCTAATTGATCAAAAAAATCAGAAAACTAATGCTGAATGCCCTTACACTGTGCATTCGGCTGGGTAAAAAATAATCATAATTTGTACATGGGGAGCGGCGGTTGCGGGGGTGTCCCCCGCTCCCTGTGTTTGACATTATGGGCTTCAGGGGTTGTGGGGGTGTTCCCCATTTCCATGACATTTTGAAGCGGGGGCCAATAAAGAAAAAAGAAAAAAAGAAAATGAGACCCTGTGGCGCCAGCTCCGACCCACATTAGTGGAAGGGAACTGACACCGCAGGGATGGAGGAGGGTCGGCGGCATACTTCTGTGTATGCTGCCGAAAAGGTAAGTGGGGAGGGCTTGGGTTGATGCAGGATGTTGGGAAAGTGATCTATGTGATCACTGTGCAGCGAGATTTTGGAATTCGAGATTTACGGATTCGCAAAAGCACGCTGTGTAATAATCACGTAGAACAGAGAGACTGGGTAGAGACAACGACGGAGGACATTGGTGAGATTGGGGCTCACCTCTTTCCCCTCCCATTACCATGACCCCCCTCCTGACACTCCGACCCAACTACACTTGTTTGTTTATCCACCTGCATGCCTGGGTTCCCGCTCTGGTGCACTCCCTACTAATCTCATGTGCACACTCTGTGAACCCACCATGTGCTTTGCAGTCTGAAGAGATTAAACAAGCCCTCTAGCAGTGGGTGATGCTGATTAAGTGGTAGTGTTTAACCACTACTGATTGCAAGATTACCTTTGAGAGCCAAAGATACACCTCCAAAGATGACATGGTCTGTAGGCTGCGGTAGCCTGTATTTACTTGTATGGTGGGAAGATCCACACATAGTATTGAGGAAGCAACCCCTCAGTTTTACCACGTCTCACCCTGGTACACTTTCAAGGTGGAATAAAACTGCCAATGAGAAGAGGGACAATAACAGGAGGCGGCTTCTCCAGTGGAAAGACCTTATTAAATCTACGCAATCCAACACTTATGGTGATTGCCCCTGAACTTTGACATCTTAAACTCCCTAGCTACATTTGTGTCTATGGTTCCAAGAAGGCTTTAATGAAGAGCAAGTGATCAGAATAATAACTTTAATAAAACCTATAAGTGACTTTGTTCAAGGATCACAGATTGAATGGCACTTAGTCTTAGTCTTGGGAGTATAGCTCAGGGGCAATGCGTTAGTCTTGGAAACAAGACAGCGCGGAGTGTGGGATATATTGACCCACTCAACAGCATTGCCTCACATCACTATGCTGCATATGCGCAAGAAACAGCAACCTGGCGGCGCTGGCACCGGTGCGCACCAGGACCTCAAAATTGCGTTTTGGCAGCAGCAGAAAAATGTCGGCACAATCTTGCCTCACACACTTCAGGCAAATGGAACAAGGGGACACACTGAAAAGGTATGCCAGTGTGTACTGAGACATATATATGGAATCAAATGAAGCGTCAGCACTGCATTGCTGCAAAAGCCAAAAATTCCCCTTCAAAATGAAACCCTTTTTTACCCTTTCAAAATGCTGTCTGATGCTATTTCCATCTGTGCATTCTGAAACCACTGTGATTGAAATGGCCCTGCCAGGCCCAGGATAAGTAACTGTGCCTCAGAAAAAACGGGCATAATTCCTGAATGACAGGTCCTGTCAAAGTAGCTTGGAAAGAAATCAACAAGGATCTTTATTTTCACTAACAAGGCAACGCGCGTTCATTTTCTTTACAATGTAGCAAACATCAGCTGTCTTCAAAAGAAATTTAACTATCTGAGCCTGGTCAGTTTCATATACCAGTGTTCAGATAAAACTCATGCTTCAAAGAAAAATGACTTCAGCTGCAAGGATATTGTGGAAATCTGAGTGAGCTGCCCAAAACCGAATTAAAGAAAGAAATGTCAGCTTGCACCACGTGTGAAAATAGGCTGGTTACAAAATAAGGAAAAAATGAATGCCTGTGTTTTAAAACAGTACACTGGTAAATAAAAGTTTTACTTGTCTTTAGAAATATAAAGGGGTTGTTACTGGGGAGAATATTTGACATGTGTTATTTGATGTAACAGGTATTTAATTCTGGATTTAAGATCAAAAGTGAAAGATGTTAAACCCAGGGGGCCTCATTCCGAGTACGGCGCTAACCAATGGCGCTATTAACGCCTTGGTTGACGCCGTACCCGGACCGGCAGCGCCTTGGTGGTTGGCGGAATTACCGCCCCATTCCAAGGTTGGCGGGGCGGTAATTCCCCAATCCCCATTTACCCTTCCCCATTCCCATTCTTGCCCCATAGGGCATAATGGGAGTGGGGAAGGCGTCAATTACGCCACCGTAAATTACGGTGGCGTAATTAACATCAAGGTCCCTTAGCGCCATGGTATTTAACGCCTGCTAAAAGCAGGTGTTAAAAGCACCATGGCGCTAAGGGAACTCGGAGTATGGCGGTAAGGGATTACCGCCACCGCTCTCGTTAGCGGTGGCCGCTATCCCTTACCGCCATACTCGGAATGAGGCCCAGGGTGGCTTGAGTTACAAAGTTTCTTTGTTCTCTGTTGGAACCCAGGACAATGCAGTTCTCAGGGAAGGAAGCCGGAGGTGGGAAAGACCCTAAAACTTCAATCAGGCTGAAGGAACCCCCATACTGCTTGAAAGGAAATGCCAGTTGGTGTCAGCTGGAAAGAAATAAATGACAGACAGTGACTTCCATTTGTTCTAAAGACTATTCCATAAGGAAACAAACTTTAAGGACTTTTAACTCAACAACCAAATTTGGTAAAAATGTAGGATTTTCACAGTGTAAAAGTAAATTTGGGGCCTTTAGTTTAAAACCTGGTAGAATGTAGTGACACCAAGGGGACAGAAAGAGTGATATATGTGGAATTACAAGAAAAGCATCCATGTTGCAAATGTAAAATGGTGTACGTATCTTCCTTATGACAATCCCCACTCATGTGTAAATTTGTAGAATTTGGAGAAATGTAAATCCATTGAAAAGTGTGAATAACTGGTACAGTAGCGAAACCAGGCCTCACGGACTGGGGGTTTGGATTGAAATGTGAGGAAATAAATATGTATCCTGTGTATCTGATTTTCTAAAAGGTTGCAATTGTGTAAATATGTGTTTGTGGCAAAATTAGATTTTAGTTCCAGTAACTCTGGGAGGTTTCTGGACATTGTAAACCTCACCTCATAAACCTGACATCATTTCCTTAGAAATCCAACACGCAGAGAGCAAGGCGGAGATTACTACCCTTGCCCAATCCTATAGTTAGGGGCGTGTGTAGTAAAGCCTGCCCCTGTCATATACTGTGATGATGTCACCTGGCATTATAAATAAGAGCCCCTGACAACACACAAGGACACTGATTCCTGGCTGATCCCTGATTCCCTACGCTGGCGTCCTGTTCCTGTCTGTTCCTGTCTGTTCCTGTCTTCATCTTGCATTTATCCACCTAAACTCCAGATCCCATCCAAAAGGCCAAGCATTGCTGATCCTGCTTCAGCTGGCCTCAATTCTAAAATAATCCCAATAACCAAGGGAAACACTGTGGTGTTGTGGGAAGTATCCTGAATTATCCTTGCTGCCACACACTGCATGCTGCTGCTATCCTGTTACCCTGATGACCTATAGTATCCAGTAACCAGAATTGCCAGTCCAGAAGAACTATCCTTTGGTAACCAGTCCATGCCCAGCTGACCCTGTCCTACTGATTTTGTCCGGCTGTCCTGTGTTAGACCAGATCCGTGTGGTGACCGAACGCTGACTGTGAGTATCAATAGGAACCATAGAACCATAGCATACCTTGCCTTGCTTTGTTCCATCCCAATCTCTAACTCATCCTATCCTTATCCTGATGATTGTAATATTGTCAAAATCATTCTTGCCACCCTGTCTTTGATTCCTTGTGCTAGCGCCAACATCTTTAATAATTTTGTCTTGTAAAATCCTAAACTGTTAATCCTGTTTGAGGGATCGGACTGGGTCCACCAGGACAGGCGCGGAGGTGCTAGGGTTGAACTCTCAAGTTAATCCAGGATCTTACTGTGTCTCAATCTCATAGTTTAGCCTAAATGTGCTAGTGTAGAGTAAAACTGTCCTTGTCAAAATTAATTCTGTTCCTTTTTCGCGCCTTCATTTTCTCAAAAACGCACCTCACTAGATCTTACATAACTCACTCATTTTAGAAGCTTCATCGTGATTTACCATATTTCACCCGTTTTTATTAAAAACCGTTTTGTTCGATTCAAGCGGGAATTGCAAAAGTGTGTTAAATTTCCAACGTGTCAGTTTGATTATAAACTGCTTTAAATATTCCATTTAATTTCGAATTGTATGCTTTTGCTCAATCCATTGGTTGTGATTGCTAGTATCTTTCCAGTGTTGCTCCAGTAAAGAATTGTTTTTGTTTCATGAGTTACACACATTCATTAATTTATTCATCCATTTCCGAGTGTCATTTTCGCATTGCTAGGGTTTAAAATCCATGTTCCTCTCTTGTTTGGGGAGAGAAAGTCAGATTTAAATTGTGTTTCTTGTCTGTCATTCCTGATTACCTGCTGCTTCTGTTTATCCACTTGATTATTTGTGGGTTGAGGGAACATTGCAGGCAGAAATTCTAACTCATGTGCTATCTTACCTAAAATCAAGAGTGCTCCTATTCCCTGGTGTTTTGTAGTTGTGTCAATAGAAGGTCAAATTAAGTGCATTGCTTACATTCCTTTTGTTCTTATCACCACATTGGTGATTGCTGTCCCATATGAAAAATTGTATGATTTCTTTTGATTTTAAAATAAATAAATAAATATCGCATTTTATCAACCAGCCTGGTTCATGGTCCATTGTGACCCGGGGTATTTGAAAAGGGGTTGTGATATGAGTGGTGTATCATCTCAATATTGAATCTAATCTAACATAAGCATTTCATTTGCGCGCTGCATACTGGGCTGAGACTAAGGTGTGCGTCGCCTGATTGAAATCCTTAACAGGAGCAACACTGGTTCGATCCCTGGGTCCGCATTTAGAAACCGCTCGGTATTAAGCGTGTTATAAATAACCCATTACAATTACAAGTACTTAATCCTGGTGAAAGAGCAGATTATCACTCTCTGCATTAGTTGAAATCAGATGGTAACACATCTAAAGGCGTCACTAAAATTCTAGAGGAATCCAGGGATGCTGAGGAGAAGGAAAAAGTAGGAATCCTACCTGTGAATATTACCAAAGATCATTTGAATACACAAGTCAAGGGATCTCGGGAAACCATGAAGGCCCATGTAAATTCATCAGTATCAGTCCCTCGTGGTGCATGCAAGATTTTCTCTAAACACTCATGCATTTCAGCAGAAAAAGTCTCTCCTTTTCCACAGGATATCTCAATGGCCTCTTTCCCCCAGGCAACCCACATAGCAGAGGTCCTAAGTACGGTCTCGTAACTCCAGCGCTGTGCACGAGAAAGCACCAACACGGTAACCCATAGCGCCTTCTTGTGTGTTCACGTGGAGAGCCTGAAGATTCAACCGAGGGATATTTTAATGTCGCCCAGGATGGCCTGAGTGTGTACAAATGACAAAATCTTGCATGGAGACCGTCTTACTAATACATTTTGCAACTCAAGTTTGGCACAGCTAGTCCTGAGTATTGAAGTGCAGAGAATGCCCTGTTATTGCTGTGGACCCCTTGGCTTCTATCATAAGGATGTTATTCAGAAGACTACTTTGGACGAATTTCGGTAGACTGGATTTAAGACATATTACTTACTAATGGGCAAGCTGCAAAAACTCCATTCACAATAACCAAAGGGAACTGACTCATGACATGCATGACTATCAAATGTTCATCGTTCTGGAATTTGATGAGATTCACTCAAGAACAGGTGTGCTAATATGTTCTACCGTCCCCGGATATATACATGTTGAATCAATTATGGGGCTTTAAGAGGAAATGCAGCAGGCTTCCATTCTAACCTCAGAGACGTAAATTGTAGTGTGTTTGGGTCACAGGAGGCATTGTAACGTTCAGTAAACATGGTCACTTACTTCACCTAATTTGGAAATCTATGAATATTAGTTTAGTAAGGAAGAAATCCACCGGGTCCAAGTAATGGGGCACTAGTGACTTATAATTCTATAAAAAAGTCAGAATGTACAATAAGTTGATGCACCATGTTCTGATATATCCCCGGCTACATTCATTGAATTCTTTGATGGGTTAGATGGTATAGAACCTTTTGTAATGTGTTCCATAGCTGGATACTTGGCACCCTCTTACAAACTGTACCACGGAAGGATGAATTAAGATTATATGGAAAGTTCGATGTAAAAATTGGCACATGCCGGCAGAAAAGTCTTTTCTTAATAAAGAAGATCTGACATTAGGAATTCCCATCCCCTACTTAACAGCCCCATGAACAGAGGGTATCCAGTGATTATAACTAATAGAAAATAAAGAATGACATTTTAACAAATCAAAAAACAACTATCAAATACGCAATTAACAAAATGTGTATATACATGTGGGGGTGGGGCAAGGGGTTAAATCTGGTGGGTAGGGGGCTGGGTGCGGTTTTAAACATGGGGAAACAGAGGGTTTTGGGGGGACCCCCCAAAAAAGAAAAAGAAAACAATTCGATATTTTTTCGTTGTTTTGGATTCGTTCAAAATGCATTCTCTATTTTATAAATTTGTTAAAATCACATGTAACCGAACAGAGCGGCATTCTGAGATTTCTCTAGTTCGTATTAGAATTAGGTCTCTGTGTCATACATGACACCACCATTTCTGAGGTACCAGGGAATCTGGCTTACCATAGTGGCAGAGCCTCTAGAATTATTGACTACCATATGATCCATATGGAAAATTGTACTATGGTTAAAGATACGCACATACGTGATCATACAAAAAGCAGCCATAGCTCACTGGTCCTTGATTTGCAATGCTTCATGTGGAATCTTGCTGGACAATAGATAAATGGCACATTGTGGATTCACAGATCAAGAATCGAAGTCAGACCAAATAATCTCTGGTGATCTGACTGGAATTCTTTAGTTAAAGTACATCCAATAGCCCACAGAGATTTGCTTTTGAGGACACCTAGGAGTAGCTGATCTCTAGTAACCGCAGAAGGAATTAAGAAAGTATGCCCAATGCCAGTTTTTAGAATGGCCTATTAGGGGTCACTTGCGTTACCTATAAACTGAAACTATTGAATTAGAGCTAGGGAGAAATGGCATACAAGGGTCGACACACGGCATGTAGGCATTGTTTGGTTATTCGCCCACCCATTGACTGCCCATGGCCAAACTAATCCCCATGGCCATTCCCACCCAGTTCCTGCCTCTCTCTTCCCAAAACACCTCCTCATGGCAACTCTTTGAGCTTACTTTAAACAAGCCTTACCATCAAACTCTGCACTCAAATGCCTGCCAGAGTGACTTAATTGGAGTTATAAACCCAATACCGGTGTAACACAAACCAGGTCTGCATTCAGCCACTGCAGTTATAAGCAGTCTGCATGTCCTTCACTGAAGACTGGCTGAAAACAAGCATTGGCAAAGCCAACCGTTTTGGCTTGTGTATAGACATTAGCTATGTGCCAGGCACTGTTATTAGATGCCCAGGTACTCGCATCATTTTGCACCTGCTGACATAAATGACCAGGAAATACTACTATGAATGTGCCTGGCAAGCACGTTTCCCATGCCTACAAAAAAGTCCAAACTGTTGGCGTTGTGCGAATGCTTGGTTCTTTCATTCTGAGGACTACCTTGTCATCACTAGTGGCCAGTTAACCACAGAAGACATCAAAGAAGTAGGCTTAAAGCAGGGTATGTTTCAAGTTAGTTTGCGGAAGCGAAATGTGCATTACTTTCAGCCTCTAAATTCTATGTGAGCTCTTGAAATAGAAGTTGTGGATGGGTTGGACCATGTGATGGTGTCAAAGTAATGATCTCTGCTTTGTTGCCAATGGTGTGATGAGCCGACTCTGCCTGTGGACCTTCCGGACAATATTGACTCTGTTAAGTGGGCAGATTACTTCAAGATACTTTGCAATCCCCAAGTAGAAAAAGCACATAATATATGAGCACCTTATGTCAGTGCTAATATCCCGAGGTCCAGTTCTTTGGGGTCCTCCAGATATATGTAGTCTCTGTGAGTGCCCTGGGGCTGTGTCTGCTTTGAATCCAGTGCCTGGCATAAGGTCCCAGGTCCTGATCTGATCCCCATTTATTTACTCAAAGCAAACCATCATTGGATCCATATTTATACAAGAGTTGAAAGTGACATCTTAGTTGACAGGAATGAGTACAATAGCTTGGCAGAAGTTGCAATAGGGCCTATATTCAAGGGGCCTGGGGGGGGGCATAACGTTAGGCACCAAATCATTCAACTTATCTCCCTCCTTGAATCATCAACAAAAGTGTTTGCAAGAGTGACTCATGCAAGAGTGCTGGGCTGGGTTCATCAGAACCATGCAGTAGCTGCAACCCAATATGGTTTCTATGTGTGCTAGAGGGTGAGGGCGGACGGTGCAGAATACAGTGGAGCAGTTATTGGATGTGAACCTGGTAATGGAGAAATGCATAGGCATAGAAGGTTACACCCCTTGAGCCTAGGGTAAATATAGGATTATTTTAGCTGCTTAACCATCCCCAACACTGGGCGTAGGATCTCCCAGCGTTTCATGCAGTAGTGTTATTAATGGTTGCAACATAATTTTGTGAGATTCACACAATGAAAAGCTGCACAAATGTCCATTAAAATAACACTGCAACATGGAAATTTCTGCAGCTTTTGATTGTGTGAATCTCACAAAATGGTGTTGCAACCTCTAATAGTTAAGCAGTTAAAATAATCCCAGCTTTACCCTAGACTCAAGAGGGTAAAACATGGATGTGTCTTAGCACCTCTTTTTTTTAATTGTTGATGTTACCTATCTAGGTTCTGAACTGTACAAGTTGATGAAAGACACTACCAGGTTTGGAGTTGGCATTCTATTGGTCACGCCAATATTGATATCTTACCAGCATCTAACACTGATGTCCTTCATGTGATGGTGGATTGCAATGTTGGTTGCATGGCACTAGAAGGTCTTAAGGCCAATTGCAAGAAATCTAATGCTGTGTGTGGACGGGCGCTCCCAATCCATTAGAACTATTTGGGCTGAGGGTAAAATTCCTGAGTGGTTAAAACATATCTTTTATCTCCTGTAGCACCACTGCAGAAACCCAAGCCACTAAAATGGCAATAGATTTGTAACTTTAAGGTACGTAGAAGGGAATATGTTTGCACAATGCTCATTTAATGTTGATGAATGTAATTGTTCATAAGTATGTTTCTATTGTATTATTTATTTATTGTATATTATGCGCTACCCCACTTTTAATCTCCTCACTCATCTTCTCTAGACTCTTCTACTGCTCTGCTCTTTTCTTTGGTCTCCCCTCCTCTCACCTCTCCCCACTCAAGTCTATCTACCCCTCTGCCATCCGCTCCCTCTGCCTTCTCTCTGCCCATGACTTTCTCCTATTCTCTATCCTCCCTAGGTTGTCTCCCATTTCATTCCCAGCTCAAATTCAATTTCCTGTCACGTATTCAAATCCCTCCATGGTCTTGCCCCCCCCATCTTTCCTCCTTCCTCACTTTCTACACTCCTTCTCATTCTCTCCGCTCTTCCAATCTCTACCTATTCTCCTCTCCACCTCCACCCTGTGCCACTTCTCGCTTCTGCTCTTTCCAACTCCTTGCCCCTTACCACTGGAACCGCCTTCCTCTTTCCATCCGCTCTACTTCCTCCTTCACTTACTTTCGTACCTCCCTATAATCCTATCTCTTTCATTCACCTCCTTAAAACCCTTTGCTTCCTCTTACTTCCTTTAGCATTCTCTCCAACCCCTCCTTTTCCTTTCCTTCCTCCCTTTCCCCTCTCTCTCCTTTCTCTACACTCTCTCCTTCCTTCTGTCCTGTACGTTTCTCACCCTCCACTATGCCTTCCTTCTCCCTAATCCCTCTGCCTCCTCTCATACTTCTACTCTCACCTTTCCTCCCACCCACTATCTCTTCTCTCTACTTTACCCCTCACTACTCTTCTTCCCCTTCCATAATGTAAATTGTTTTTGTACTGCTTTCTGGTTTAATTCAATTGTCAAGCAATGCTTGCTGTATATTATTGGTTCCTCTTGGAAAGCGTTTTGGATTAAAACGCTATATAAATTCAATAAAATACAAATACAAATACAAAATTATTTAATTTTCATATATTACAATGATGATTATGTATGAATGTGCATCAGTCAGGATTCAGGCCAGGACATGGTACTGAGATGGCACTTATTTCCATCTGGGATGATATCTTGAGGGCTGCCGATGAGGGTGATATCTGCATGTTAGTTATGTTTGACCTATTGGCACCCTTTGACACGGTTGACTTTGATATCCTTATCTCAAGACTGTCTACAGTGGCCCAGCTGTCTGATGAATTCCTGAAACCGTTTATCTCATTCTTAGATAACCGTTCCCAGCAAGTTAAGATGGGCCCACATCTTTCTGAATCTCTACCGGCCAAGTGCGGTGTGCCCCAGGGATCTTCTTTGGCTCCACTATTATTTAATACCTCCATATACGTCCTTTGCTGAGTATTTTCTCACAATTTGACCTGCAATATCATTCATATGCCCATGATACACACATCTATGCTTGGCTAAAACAACCAGTGCAAGCAATTGATCAAGTAATATCCTGTGCAGGCAAAATAGAAAATTGGATGTTGGATAATAAGTTGCAATTGAATCCTTCGTAAACAACAAAGTTATTGTATCTGGAAATAAGAAGAAACTAGCCAACATTCTACAATCTGTCCCATGCCCAGCACTCTTTAATGTCCAAACAAAGTTCTCATCCAAAGTATAAACCCTTGGCTGCATCTTGCAGGCAAATCTAAATTGCAACTTGCAGGTTAACCAAATTGTTAAAGCCGTTTATTTTCATCTTAAACTGTTGAAGCCTCTACTACCTCTTCTTTCACAGAAAGATGATCGAGTGGTAGTTGGAGCACTAACTAACTCTAAGTTAGATTATTATAATGCTCTGCTTATGGGTAATCCGAAAAATCAAATACAGCGGCTGCAGGCTGTTCAGTACTCGACCATCAGGCTTATTTTCTCCTTGCCTGGGAAATCATTTATTTCCTAGTTCTGCAGGAGTCTTCATTAGGTTCCGGTCCAACAGAGGGTCCTGTTCAAGACCCTCTGTTTGATTTTCAAATGTCTTCATGGCTTGCCCCCGCTTATCTTTCTTCAAAAATTGCAGTTACCCACCCAAATTGCCCACTTCGATCTTTGGGACAACGTTTTCTGTTGGTTCCATCTTCCAAGTCTGTCTCTTGGGGTGACAGATGCTTCTCCTGTGCAGGCCCACGAGCCTGGAACATGTTGCCAAATGATCTTTGTAAAATTGATTCTGTCTGTGATTTTAGGAAAAGGCTAAAAATGTTCCTTTTCCAGAAGTGCCTATGACAATGTTCAGCTTCCTGCGTAAATATCATCATCTGCACCCAGATGCAGCTTCTGCCTGGTTTCATGGGATAGGACCAATATAAGTTTAAACATCAAATCAAATCATATGGAAAATCTTTGTTCCTAATATGTCCTTTACGAGAAATGTCTTATTCTTCAAAAAAGGGAATCTTTAACTTGCCCTCCTGCAAACCACACAGGCCCTTTGCTTGCATTGTACCCACAAATAACTTCAAAGGGACTCTTGAGAGCTGCCTTCCTTTGCGACGGTTGGGTGCTCCAATCGTAGCTCCCGTAGTCAATGCGGAAGCCCTTACTCTGTCCAATGCCATAGCACATAACAGTACATGATTTCTAGCCTAGATGAACAATCGGTTCCTCCTGCAGTTTCCCTGTGGAGAATCCAAAAATCAACCAGGAGATAGGTTGCATATGCGCTGGCTCTTAAGGATATATGTGCCCTAGCATAGGCCTTCTTGAGGGCAGCAGCCACCGTCCGTGCACATTGTCTTTGGTGGCAGCCTCCTCTGTGGACTTGGATGGGTGACTGGTGGGACTGGATACTAAAAGCATAAAAAATACCCTCCCAACTGGAGGGGCAGACTCTGATTCTGAATCAGAGGACTCTTCTTGGATAGGTTTCTTTTTCATGCCACACTTCCTCTCTGGTTCACTGCTCATGGTGTTGTAATTTAGAAAACAAAGAAGTAACTGAGCAATGTGAGCCTCACCCTCTTTAGATACTAGGCCTGCTCAAAGAAATGAATACTGCGAATGCAAACCGCGCCGACCAGAACTGATGATTCACCAATGCCCCAACACGGCGAGTGCTGGTGAACAGCTAAGCAAATGCCTTGCATTCATCCTGGTACCCTCGCCCCGCAGGTTCCTGGGATGCCACTTTAATTCAGAGCAGCAAAGCAGCTGTTACAAACTGTTGCCACCTGAGCAAAGGAGGCAGAGGGTGACTTGCCATTGACTTGCTGCTTGCTACTGGCTATCCCAGGAACCCTCATCCATGTGGCATTTCAGAGACAAAATGCACAGCGTGCTCCAACTCAAACCGGCAGGAGACACCTCCGTGGCAGCAGAAAGTGAGTGAGGGGACGGGCATCCTAGAGTCTCCCCCTGGGAGCACAGAAAACTAAACCAGATGGGTCATGGGAGGCTCTGATGCAACTACCTCAGGGTAGGGGTGGCTTAAATAATCAGAACACCTCTATACAGTTCATGTATTCATGAGTAAGTACTGGGACGAGGGAGAAAGACAGGGGCGCAATGCCCACCAGCCGATCACGTCCTGCTTTCCCTTTTGAATTTGTCTGCTATAAAAATTTCTCTGCAGAGTGTCATGTGAGAAACCGCGCAATAAAACGTCCACTCTGTATTTTCTTCTTATTTTGGAGACACTTAGTGATGCGTTTATTAATTATTCATCTTCTCTGATGTTATTTAAATTACAGTTCATAAACCTTTGCAGCCTATTGTTGCGAGACACGTGGTTGGAGCACGTGTCATTGGAAGTGTTCTTTTTTATGATATTCATAAATATTAGGGGCTACCGTCGATGCCCGTGTTCAGCTTGTAAAATGAAGGCGCCAGCTCGTGTCCTTTCAGCACCCTGTTATCTTCAGATGGCCGAGGGGACAGGTAGCCTCGTTAGGGCCAACCTGCATGTCTGTCATTCCCAGCCTTGATCTTGGGCGCCATGTTTGCAGAGGTAAACTGCAGCATCGCCAGCCCCATAGCTGACTGCACGTGCGCCTGCAGGTGGGTCCTCTTGGCTGAGAGACTAACAGGCTGTTTAGCAGTAGTAATGTAGCTGACATAGTAAATGCATTAGATTTCAGAAATTATAATGTACGATTCACTATTTCAACATTCTCACCAGGGGCGTTGCTAGGGGGGGGCTAAGTGGGCTATAGCCCCTGATCTTTTGGTTGTAGCCCCGGATAGAATCTCAGGAGCTACAGCCAAAAGACTACCTATCCCCCAGTCCCAACCTTTCCGACATCAGCTTAGCCCCGGGTCTTTTCCAGACCTAGCAACTCCCCTGATTCTCACCCTATGGTATGGGACACATTCATGGTGTTAACCATTGAGTTCAGGGACTTGTACACGGTTTTTCCCACGAAAAGGATCTCCATATCTGGTTCTAAATCTAAAACTCGAATGCCAATAAATATTAGAAAGCGATAAGGGATAAAAATATGCCTGCTAAATCATGCACCAATTTGGGGCGATGCTCTGATTGGCAATAGCAGAAACTCTGGATAGGAGCATGAAGATACATGGTGCATTCCATTTGGAACAACAAAAAGATTGTTAGACAATACATAACTTGAAAGATGATAAAGATCCAGAATAGGTTACATTAAATGTTTGGTTGGCACACGGATTTTGTAAATACGAATGAATCAGTTCCCACTCTCCTCGTGACCCTTACCATGCCTTTCTTACTCCCACCCCTTATATTACACAGCTAATGTGTATGCTATACTATGTATCAACTATGCAAGTAAAATATTACTACAAAAAACCTAATTTTTAATTATTTTAATTTTTTTGTGTTGTAGGACTTTTCACACATGTTCATAAGTCAAAACATAAAAACATTATACCATACACATACAATCTATGACCTTTGACAGCGTCATATTTTACATAAAATAATTCAGATTCTACATACCGACAATCAAATCTTATTTCACAGCGATAAGCAGCAAATGAATTCCCTACCATAGATTAAAAAGAGACATATTTAGCTTATTTGTCACTAGCGATTAGTATCATCAGATACAAGTGAAAGGGTCAATTGAACAAGCATGCCCCCTTATAGCTCATTTTAAGAAACACAGATTATATAAATGACATCTGGTCTCACACCGTAATTGTTGTAATAATTTTCATTTAGATTTGAAGCATATATACATATTCACTGGTTGTGTACAGCACAGAACACCAATATATACACATAGAGCAATATAGATTGCAAAACATACATCAGCAAGTTAAATTCCTTGCAATAAAGTACATAGAATCAACACAATACATATTCTACTGTCCATGTCAAGCATGACAGGGGTCATATTACATAAACAAGTGCAATGCATACATATAATGAACAACAGTTACAGACAGTGAAACCATCAGTAGCACTGTGATTAAAGAGTTAATGGGCCTCATTACAAGTATGGAGGTAGCCATGCCGCTAAAAACGGCATGGCTACCCCCATACCGGGTACCAGGTCCGGGTCCCGCAAAAGGGGACTTACCAGGACATTCCGACCTTGGAGGGCCCGGTAAATCCCATTCGCGGGACCCGGACCCGGTACATCCCCATTCCCATTTGAGCCCCCATAGGGCTCATTGGGAATGGGGAGGATGCTAACAACGTGCCCGTTAATGACTGGGGCCGTTGTTAGCATCCTGGACTGCTGGCAGGTCCCGCTAAGCACGCCTTGTCTGACCAGGCTTCCTTAGCGCGACCCGCAGCAGTCCTCGTAATAGGGCAGCCCGTAATCAACGGTGCCGGTCCCTTACCGGCACGGTTCATTATGTGGCCGCCAGGGTCCTAATGAGGCCCAATGTCACTACCAGGAGCCCGTAGTTCCATCATAATAGTGATTAGTAGACATCTCCTCCAGAAGGCTTTACTTTTTATGTTGTCCATCAGGTGAACATAATCGCCAAAATACAGCATCTGTAAGTTACCCATCCTGCTGCAGCTCGTTAGCACGTGTCGGGGGGGACTCCATAATGTGTGCCAATTAGACACAGACAATGTGGGTAACCATTCAGAGGCCCAGAGAGCTGAGGCTAAATTGGGTAATCCACAAGCCTCCCATTGATGTGACTAAGAAGAACGCCGGCTCATGCAACTATGCATAGATTTCGGTCCCGGTGGATCAATTTGACCCTAAGTTAAATAGATGAGCTTGACACTCTTAGGTTATGGAATATTGCACACCACGACATCCACCGAATTGGGTATTGTGGCACTTGAATGCAACAGGTGGTTGCAGTTTCAGATACGCGTTGTCGTGGTAATGTGGACAATGAAGAAAAAAATAATTCATTGTCTCAATCTAAAAAGTAAATATATTATTATTGAGGATAATTTCAAGGCGTTTCAAAGGCATGTGCCCAGATATGACCAGGTACTCTGCCAGAGCGTTTTCACTTTGCTCTTGGGCTATGCAAGTAAAGACTTTTGGATGATCAGGATGGCGGTCCCAGAACGTGGAATATGGCCTGTTTTGTCAACCCTGTACACTGTTCCATGGATGGTACAGAGAACTTGAAATCCAATCCTACGTCATCAGTAGAGAGTGTGCGGCAGGGGGAGGATTCCCCCCGTGCCACCCATGCGATCAGCTTCCCCTGGCTTATCGTGGAACCTTTGGCACCCCCACCATCCTCCAGTAAGATCAGGCCTGAGACTTTGTCACAGGGGGCAGACTGTGTCTAAAAGAAAAATAGACGGGGAGACTCTGAATGTGAATCTTAATTCTGCCCTACGGAGTAACCAGACCCTGTCTGGGGTATTTCATCAATGATTTGAAGCTTTCCTTTTATTTCCAGAGCTGACACCATGCCAGCCCAGTGCCTGTGCGTAAAGTATTGATTGAAAAGAAAAGTCTTCAGTTTTTTTAACGAAAGCTATGAATGATGGGGCACCTTTTGGTTGAGGAGCGAGAACATTCCAGATCCTTGCAGCAGATCTGAGAAAGGTGTCCTTCTTCATGTACATTGGCAATTCTGGTGACACGTTTACCCTGCAACCTCCAGCCATCTCCAGCTTCCCAGCCAGGCATCTGAGGATGAAGAATAGGGTGGCAGTTTTTGCAGGAACCAGCCAGGAGCCATGGGATTCTATGTCAAGACGGAGGCGAGCATTAAGCTTTCTCTTCTCTTTAATTTCGGTATCGGCAGTAATACACAGAGGCATATCCAGCAATGTATATATGAGTCTGAGTGTTCTAAGTGGTAATGTTTATTTCGATTGGGGACTCAAGTCCACAGGCCTAGAGCACAAGGCAGGAAAGAGCATGTGTCGACCTTCTGGCCTGCAGGGCAGGGACTGCAACCTTCAAAGGAGCGATGCTCCGAAGGTAAGCGGGTGGGGCGGGATATGTCAGGGGGAGAGTGTCGGGAGAAAGGGAGTGAAGGGCGGTGGGGCGGGGAAAATTATAAGGATTGACGGAGAAAAGAAAGTGTGACTTTGCGAACATTTGTCAGGCAGGCTTCCGTAACGTCACTCTTTCTAGAGCGCTATTCAGACCTAGGTCCAAATATTTCTTTGTGGAGCGCTCCCTAAGTCAGCAGCTCTGGGACATCCTGGAGATCTAGGAGCTGAGAGCTTTTCCACAGATTATTAATCTCTGCGGGTGGAGTAGGGCATTGGCTCACACATTGAGGTCAGATCTTAGAAGTCCATCGCATGAGTTTAGGATTTAGTTGGTTCTCTGTTGCCCTCCGCTGTTAGGTTCAATATGAACTATGTAGATTGCAAAGGTTGTTTGCTGAGTCCCATGCAGGCCACATAACTTGTGCATAGCCCGGGTGTCTTCTATGTAGCTGTGGAAGATCAAGTTATAAGACTGAGTTGTTTACATGCGAGGTTTGGCATTAATGTTTGTTAGCAGTCGAGAAAGAGCAATCGTTGAGGGGGCACCATATGCTAGAGGTTGAGGGTGGACATGGAAAGGAGGAAAGCCTGATCAAGCAGATACAAGTTGCTGACACTAGGCAAAGACGGTGTCTGTGATGCCTGAATGGGCTAGCAGGTAAGTGGAGAACATGATTGACAGTTTACAAAGCCAATGGCAGATACGTTTTTTTAAATATTTGTATAGCGCCTACTGCCCCTGTTAAGTCTTCGAAGCGCTACAGTGGTTGAACGCCCTTAAGAAGACCGTAGTCTGTGCAAACATGTAAATAAAAGGAGCAATACAATGCATGCAGCAGTCATTAGAATTCGGTGATTGGCAGAGGAGGCTAGATAACAACACTTGAAGTGATGAAGCGCACATGGCTCAGGCGCAGGGAGGACTGCTATATCAGTGACTATGTGACAGCTGGACTACATTTTTCATGGGATTCAGCTGTATGTATAGTTTGCAGGACAGGAGGGGGCATGGGTATTATAAATAGTCTATCAGTCCCTAGGGCAACTGTCTACAGTTGAGGGCTATGCTATACTTTACATGCAGAAAACATGCACAATGACTAACATTCAGCCACATGCAAATTACATGCACAATTGTCAGTTATGACTCAGATAGAGTTGACACATGTCTTCTTGTCTGTACCATCTCGTTATTGTAGTAAAAAAGGTATTATATTTAATGCAAATGCTGTGGTGGTGGTAATACATAGCCGCCTATAGAGAAAAATACCAATCTTATTGTCCATGCCATGACCAGTCTCCATGACATCCGGTCCTCTAGAGAAAAACGCCTCACCATCCCTCTCACTGCTTCACCCGCCCACCTCAGTCCCATGAATGTCAATTTCCCTGCCTGGAAAGTACTATCCTAGTAGTATGAAAGTAGAAGCCTAGCCACTCCTCCTGTGTCCATACGTCATTGACTGCAGTCCTCAGCAGTGGCTCCTTGCATCTCCCTGTTGGAAATCCCACGTGACAACGGTTCAGAATCTAGAGCATGTCAATAAAAGATGGAAACTGAACGAGAACAGGTTGATCTATGAACTTGGAAATTCGGTGTAAAATTAGCAACCTCTATGGTGTGCAAATTAGGCTTTTTCAATAGTGAGACACGCAAGGTTGGGGGCGGTGGCATGGAGTGTTTCTTAGGGACTACAACACAAAATTGAGTATTATTAATCACCTTTTAAAATGAATTGGTAGTGGACAGATCTAAGAATCATAGGTGGTCAAGGACATTAGATGTGCAGAATTACAGATGATAACGCTGAGGCTGGCATATTGTTTCAGATGGCATCTCATTACAGAAACGTTTCCCAAGTACAAGTTAAATTAGCATAAGGGCAAAAAATGCCCCGGTGCAAAGAAATGTGGTTTTGTGAGTCATGATTGTGTGGTTAAGGGCATCTATGCCACCATACTGGCTTGACGAGAGATGAATCCCAATTGGGGAATTTAGCTTCTTCTAACTCAGAATGAGTGCGAGTGCTGCGCGCAGTGGTGGGCGACTGCAGTTCCAGCTCAGGGCAGAGGCTGTGTGCTGGCAGTTGAGGGCTGAGGTGCTCTGTCTAGTACGGTTAGACCAGTAATCGATGGGCAGTTGCTTTGCATATGTGTGAGGCCCGTGGTAGGGTTGATGCTCGGACTATCTGAAGTGGCCATAAAAGTGGGTTCACACCGTAGTATAGCAGCAGTCAGCTCGGCTACCCAGTCCGTCTTAAAAAAAACCTGTGTTCCATTTTGTCTACCTTAATATTGAGGCTTCCTGTTTTATGGTATTTATATTTCTGCCATTTCCATCTGTATTTATCCATATTTATTTTTGGGCCTTTTCTTCTGTATTTATCCACATTTATTTTTTGTCATATCAAAAGATAATACACAGCCAGTATTTTTCTGTATTTATTCTAATAAAAATGCATTTATTAAAGCACACATGCAGCCATATAGGAAAGAAATGCTAGCTCAATTTTTCCCATAACAACAAATGGTTCATCCTGTGACTTCTGCTGCCTTAAGATATCTGCTGTCAGCAGTTTGAAGAACTTTAATGCGATGTATGAGGGAAATCATAGAGAACCAGACAGAAAGACCTGTTTTTCCGTTTTTTTTCAATTTTTGTAAACAAATACAGGCAGAAAGCAGATTGATTTCTGTCTGTATTTATCTGTAAAAATCTGTAAAAACAGAAAACTGGAAGCCTTACTTATTATCAATCAGGAAGCTGTACAGACGTGAGCTGGTGCTTAGTGCAGCGTTGATGGGTGGTTGGAGTACATGATGGAGAGGACCTGGCCCACAATTCGTGATTGATAGTTTGAGAAGACCATATTTAAAGTCTTGCATTCTTGTTGTGCCCATTGACACAGGCAGCTGGGGGTGGACTGGCCTACAGTAGTCCTATGCACCTTGGGCTCTTTTGTATTTCAAATTTTTCTCTAATGGGAAAGCGATTGGGCTTGCTCAAAATGTATATTATGAGCCCACTTTGAAAATTATTTACAGGGCATATTTTGGTTCCCAGTCCACCCAAGCAGGCAGTGAGTGATTAACTAACATTAGATCAACACTAAATGGTGAGAATAAGTTCGGCGATGAGGAACAATGAATAATTAAGGAGTCACACAAATGGATTTTAGGAAGGGAGTTTTTACAGATTAAATCACGTTACAGAGTCTCTCAATGCGTCGTCTATAGATGGACCTGGTCCCGCCATTAGCTTTTTGGAAAACATGGAAGAGTTCCTTGTTTCAGATGACCTTTGATATTCATGATTTCTGATATAAGGCGATGTTAACATTTGGCTGGGTGCTCCGCCTCTGGATGGTTCTGCATGGCTATGGGACATCCTTACAAACCATGATCTTCGACTTCTTGCTACTAGTTCCTCCCATCTACATGGTGACTCTTTGGACCTAATTTTAGTTTGCGGTTTAGGAGTCTCTATGGGGGATATGGTGCCCATCGGTCGGATCATTTGATTGTATTTTTTTTCTCTTTTATTTCAGAAGGCTCAAGCCTTCGGTCAAATTAAAGACATGGTTTTGAGATGCAACAAAAATTAAGTTCCAACAATATTTGGGCTAGGATTAGTTTTGGGGGTCGAATTTGACAACCAGGACCTTGCATGTGATGCGTTTTTTTTTATAAAGACAGGAATGCACTTAAAATATGTTGAGATAATCTTGTCCCACTTGAATATAGTGCACCAAAAAATAAATCACCCAACCCTTGGTACTCTTCGACGCTTGTAAATCTGCCGCAAGAATATTGCCAGAAAGAATGAGCTTGGAGGAAAGACAGAGGTTATGACTCCATGGCTCGTGTTAAATTAGTTTTGAAAGCCTTTAAGGAGTCTCCTCTCAATACCAAACCCAAATATCCTAAGGAACAACATTGCTACTGCTGAGAAGAAACCCAAAGAATTGTTCTCTGTTATCTCTAAATGTTTCAATCCTATGATTGGTGCCTCCAGTTTAACCCCCTCACTTGATTTGGCTAATGATTTTAATCTATTTTTTATATATACAAGTAGAGATATTCAAGATAAGATTAATAGATCCAATACACAGACTGTTTCCCAAAGAAGTGTTTGTATCTCAACAACGGTCTTTTTTTAATTCTCAAAAGTAACACTATGACACTATTACTCTGCTCATGCAGCAGCTGAAATACTATTCCAGAGTACATCGCTAGGAAGCATGCTACCTACTTTGCTCCATTTATGACCACGTTTGTAAATCCATCACTAGAAAAAGGACTTGTGCCCTCACAGATGACGCTACAAGCAATGACTCCATTGTTAAAAAAACCTCTTTGGACTCGTATTGTCTACAGAGCTACTGCCCGTTGCTGGGCGGCCCTGGCCAGCAAAAATATTGGAGAAAGTAGTTACGCTTCAACTCAAAGTGTATGTGGACAAGACCCGAATCTTTGACACTTTTCAGTCTGGTTGAATTGACACTGGTGATTATGTTAGATCTATCAGTGGAGTTTGACCCTGTAGACACAGATATTATGCGTTGTATATTGCCAGTGGTTGCTGGCATCTCTAAAAATTCCCTAAAAGCATTTCCGTCATTTCTGTGGAGCTGCTTTCTACGTGTTAGACTGAGGACCAATATTTGTAAATCCATCTTAGATTTAAGTGGAGTCCCTCAAGGCTCTTCTGTGTCCCCACTGTTATTTAATATCTATATGTAGCTCCTCATGGCAATTTTTACAAAATGCAATCTCTGCTACCATTCATATGCAGACGACACTCAAATATATATGAAGGTCAGTAAATCTATGGAGTGTTTGCATAATATTGTACAATGTACCGCTGAAGTTGGTCTCTGGATGACCACCAATAAGCTCACATTAAATCCAAATAAGACCAAGATTACTTTGTGTTTGGACCTCAACGTCTTATTGGGGACTATACGCCAATCTCTCCCCCAAATCCATTTGGTCTTCCTATGACTCTTGCAGCTAATGTCAAGAATTTAGGTTGTTTGGCAGACGGATTTGGGCTGTGAACATCAAGTCAGAGCAGTTGTACAATCTGTCATTTTTTGCTTCAGTTGCTCTGGCACACCGTTCCACCTATCCCATCTTCAGGTCACTCTATGGTGGTGGGCTCCCTGGTTAATTCCAGATTGGACTATGTAAATAGTTTGTTCGGTGGTATTCCTGCAAAGCAATTTAACTTATTACAAAAAGCCCAAAACGCAGCCATCAGACTGAGCCATGCATTTCCTAAAACAGCCTCAGTCTCAGCAGGCGAATAGCCCTCCACGGGCCTCCTGTTAGGCAGAGAATATTTGTTAAAATGTTGTGCGTGCAGTTCGAGTGCATAAATGGTTTGGTGCCTTAATACCTGTCCAATTTAATTTCTCTTCATCAGCCGACTCGTGCTCTCTGTTTGGCTGCTAAATACCTTCTGAATATCCCTTCCACCCATTGGGTGTGCAGAAGGGACAGATGTTTTTCTGTCCATGGGCTGTGGCCATGGAATTCTCTCCCACTATTGCTGCGCAAATCGACCTCTCTTTTGGCCTTTAGGAAAGCCCTGTGTTGTGTACGCCTTACGTCCCGCGATGCGGTGACGTAAGGCATCTGTGAATAAAAGCCCTGCCCTATTTCGTCCTGCAGCTGGGCCTCAGCCCGAGGGGCCCACATGTTTTCTCCCTCGACGGCACACCAGTAGAAAAACATCACACTGGCGACGAAGGAACAGAATGCTGAAACACCACGTGCGTGAGCAGCTGCAACACCATTAAGCCCTCGACACGGGCACATTTTTGGAAACACGGTGGGGGGGCACAATCACCACACACAAACTGATACGCCAGACACCAGGTTGTATTCCCAAAATCTAGGGTTTATTGCAAAGCAAAGTATATTCAGTTGGCCAACTAGTCTCATGCCCCGCGACGTGTGTCTATCAGACCTCGGGAGACGCAATAGAGTGAAAAACACACATCAGTTACATATATACAAAACAAGCATCTTGTAATCAGTAGTGTCACATCCAATACCACCCCTCGTACTTTTCCTATGAATTGGGCACGATGATTGACAACGGTGACGAGTATGACACCTTAAACATTTGTTTTAGCAACAATTGCAATTTTGTAAGACCGCAGATATAAGTCTTTGTTGAAGAGAACATAATGCTTCTGTTCTCTCTAGCAAGCTGCGTGCGGGGGGAGAGACGCATTCCAGGCCTTCCTATCTCCTAGTTTCTATTTGGATCCTGGCGGTCGACTCACTCTCCAGGACTCTACCGGGCTCGGGGAAGGGGGGCCGCAAAGAAGAGCATAATTCATGCCATTTAATGTTCGCTTCTTGTCTTACTACCGTGTTTTCGAGACTTGCTGGCACCTGTGAGCTGATTAGGATGCCTCTCTGCTCTCTTTCAAGGATAGCGCGTGGGAGGAGACCGGGCATTTCTATCTGGTTGCTACGTTATGTTTCAACATTTCTCCCTCGGCCTTGCATTGTGCTCTAGCAAAGCAGAATATTCTTTCAGTGAAGCTGTTTAACAGAAAGCAAAAAGCAAACGTTAGAGAAAACAAAATTGCGATTTCAGTCACCTTAAAATGGCCGCACTTTGGTCAAGCTTATGGTTATATATTTCTAGTACTGAATGCATGAGACGGTTGGTCTTCGGCCAACATGATACATAACATCGTGATCGAGGGGTACCTACTTTTCTAGATCGACACAGATGCAGGCTTGATGCCAATACATGTGTGGAACCAGCCAACAGACCTCCAGGCAACACAGCATCTCCAGCAACAATCTCCCTGAGGTGAGAAAACTTTGGCGCATGCTTTCTACAACAGCCCATACGTCAGCACATCATGGCGACAGGCCTATCAATACCCAGGCTTAGCATGCCGTCGAGGATGGCAGCCAATCTATCGCCCGCAACACCGTCCCTGCGAACGCAAGGGGAACCACAATGGCATTTGGACCTTTTGACCCTTACACAGACCCGTCATCCATGAGCCCCCAATGGCTGTTGTGGGTCCAGAAATTTGAAATGGCAATGGACTGCAAGGACATCACAACACCCAGGAAAATGAGATCACACCTCCTACTCAACGTGGGTGATGAAGTCCTACGCATCGTTAACGCATCGTTAACTCGCTCATCATCGGAGATGGCTTGGACGTCTACCAGCTAGCAAAAGACGCCCTCACAGCCCATTTTATGCCACAAGTAAATCCGGACTACGAAACTTCCATCTTCTGCACCACCATCCAGCTAGAAGAGGAAACGCTTGACGCATACCACACGAGACTCAGAAAACTTGCGCTCTCATATGAGTTCGACAACGTTGAAAAAGAAATCAGACGCCAGATCATCAACGGCATGCACTCGGAAAAGCTACGCAGGATGGTGTTGAGCGAAAAGGGCATCTCACTAGCCAGAATCCTTGAATATGGACGTCAGAGGGAACTATCACATGCACGCACACATGAGCACCACCCTGCAGAAGTTCCAGCTAACACCGACAACAGCGACAATAGCACAAATTGCCAGCCGCCAACAATCAAGAGAAGACTCCAACGACACAAACAGTCCACCTTGGTGGCATTCAAGGATTCCAGGGCCCGCTGAATGTGGGTGGTGCGGAGGCGTACGTCATGGAAGGCGAAATTGCCCAGCACAAGGAACCACGTGCGCAGCATGTGGCCGAAGGATACCTACGCGAGAGTCTGCAGATCGTCAGGCCCCGCACAACGTCCCCAGCCGCAACAAGAAAAAGGGGCCCAGAGGAAAAAGAAACAGGCCAATGCCCACTGTGTCGAGACAGGTAACTCATCCACCGACGAAGAAGGCGATGGCGACGGCGTCACAATCAAAGAGACAGAAAATGGACAACTGAGAAGAAGGAGGAAAGTGTACCTAGTCTCCGCACTTGACCACAGAGGCACAGGGTCGACAAAATCGCAAAAAAGACGGAAATGCTTAGTGGCCATACAAGGCAAAGAGACCCAAATGACAATCGATACGGGAGCACCAGTGAATATTATGCCGGTGACCATGTTCCAAAAGCTAAAGTCCTAAAGAAGACAGACACACTTCTATTAGCCTACGGGTGCAAAACTGCTTTCGGACAACTCTCAGCAGAGGCGACCGAACACTACAATCCAAGGTATATGTCGTCAACGCGGGCATCAATTGCCTGCTGAGTGGGGATGCAGCGGAAGACCTAGAATTAATACACTTCGTCTGCAACATAATAGACCCAACGGACATTGCCAGCCTCCTCGACAAGCACCCAGGCCTCCTCAAGGGTATCGGATGCCTGAAAGGCAAACTCATCAAACTCCATATCGACGAATTGGTACAACCCCGAGCGGTGCGTCACAGAACGACACCCTTTCACATAAGGGACCAAGTCAAAAAGGAGCTGCGTCAACTTGAGGAAGCTGGCATCATAGAGGAGGTGACTAGGCAGACACCATGGGTATCACCTATGGTGGTGACTAAGAAACCAAAGCAACCGGGGAAGGTGAGGATCTGCATTGACATGCACCTCCCCAATGCAGCCATCAAGCGGGAACGACACATCACCCCCACGCTTGACGAAATCATCACAGACCTCACTGGATCAAAGGTGTTCTCCAAGGTTCACCTCAATACTGGGTACCATCAGCTAAAACTGCATCGGGACTTGAGATACATTATGACCTTCTCCACACACCTGGATCTGTGCCGATACAAAAGACTGAGCTTCAGCATATCCTCAGCGGCGAAGTCTTCCAGCAGGCCATCCAGGAAGTGATACAGGGCATCCCGGGAGTACTCAACGTCAATGATGACATTCTCATCAACGCCAGCGACAGACAAGAACACATGCGTCGCCTCAAGATTGTACTTAGCAGGCTGGAGACAGCAGGGCTAACCATTCACTGGGAGAAGTGAAAGTTCATGAAGGAAGAGATCACTTTTTTCGGATATGTGTTCAGCGGCGCAGGAGTCTCAGCCAACCCACAAAAAGTTGCGGACATCAAAGAAGCCTCACCCCCAACAACACCCACCGAAGTGCATAGCATTTTGGGGATGGCGACTTACTGCCGGAGATTCATCACCAACCTAGCAACGATGTCCGAGCCACTCAGGGAACTCACTAAATCTAACACAAAGTGGGTCTGCAGCCCCAACTGCCTGGAGGCTTTTGAGCAGATCAAGACGTTCCTGTCAGCCGATACCACAATGGCGTACTATGACCCTACACTGTCGACGGAACTATATGTTGATGCCAGCCCCGTCAGCCTTGGGGCGAATCTAGTCCAAGTTGCCCATACAGGAGAAACAAAGCTGATTGCCTACGCATCCCGCGCATTAACTCCCACTGAACAAGGGTACTCTCACATTGAGAAAGAGGCCATTACGGTACTGTGGGGTTGCCGGCATTTTCACATATACCTATTTGGACGAAAATTCAAGGCATGCGCAGACCACAAGCGTCTTATCCCCATCTTCACAGGATCCTCTTCACACCCCCAGGCCAGGATAGGGAAATGGCTGCTACACCTGCCACGATATGAATTTGAACTAACATACCAACCTGGTACCAGCAACCCCGCAGACTTCCTATCCAGACACCTGAGAGTGGCCACGCTGAGAGAAGTGAATGTAGCAGAAGAAACTGAGGAACACATCTGCCAGGTCGTACACACGATGAAACCAAGAGCAATCGGCAGTGAGGACATTACACAAGCCACACAAGCTGACGCCTGCTGTGATCTTGTCAAGGACTCCACCATCTCCGGCGAATGGAGACCTTTTCTGCGAAATGTACACAATCGCACACCTGAAGCCAGAGACTTCCTCACGAGCATATTCCCAGTACGACAAGATCTGCCTGTCACCAAGGAAGGACTCATACTAAGAGGAGTTTGGATCGTCATACTTGCAAGTCTGCAAGACAGAGTCATTGCGCTGGCACACGAACGTCACCAAGGCATGGTCAGGACTAAAGCCAGGATCAGGCACTGAGTATGGTTCCCGCACATCGACACCAAGGTAGAACAACTCATAACAGCATGCCTCCCATGTCAGATCACAAGCGCACCACGAACCCCGAACACATACAAGCGGCAGAGCGGGGGTCCCAAAGATGGGATGCGATCAGCTTTGACTTCTGCACGGTCCAAGAAGGCACGTATCTGTTAGTGGCCATTGACGACCACTCAAGATATCCCAAGGTGGAAATCATATCCTCAACCTCCGCAGACATGGTGATGCCGGCGCTGGAGAAGATCTTCTCCACCTATGGCCTACCTCGCCGCATCCAGAGCGACAACAGGCCACCTTTCCAAGGGGCAGTAATCAAAAAATACCTGTATGATCTGATCATAAAATTCCATCACATCACTCCGAGATGGCCTCAAGCCAATGGAGACACAAGAGAGGTTCATGCGTACCCTCAACAAAGTGCTACGGCTATCCCGGGCGCACTCCACCTGTACCGATTCCTAAGGAACTAAAGAGTGACACCCCACAGCACCACAGGAATATCACCGGCAGACATCATGTATGGGACAGTGATAAACTCATCCATTCCACACCATCCGAGCAGGGGCACAGATGCATGCGACAGCGAACGCACAAATCAAAGAAGGATCACAGCAAATGAGCCCATGAGCACCAAGAGACATGCAAAGGAATCCAGACACCAAGTCGCGATCAAGTGCTGGTGAAGCAGAACCCCTCGAAAATGAAGCTGGACACCCAGTACGACGTGGTTCCCTGGACAATTACTTGACGACGAGGAACCATGTTAACAGCTACACGAGGGCAGCAACAGATCACCAGGAATGCATCATGGATCAAGGAAGTGCCATGACAAATGTGGACCGACGAGGACCAGCCGCCCTCAGAGGAAGCAGGATCGCTGCTGGAAGACGAGTACCAACAACCAGAGGAGGAGTCGACCGAGGAGCACGGGACAGACAGACTGTTGGAGGAACCGAGGGAGGCATCTCCAAGTAAGGCAGGTGAGCCGTAACAGGACATGAGTTTGGGGACAGCCCCCAGATGTGGGTGCTATGCCCTAAGGACTGCACCGAGAGCCCCAGAAAAGTTAAGAGACTATGGGCTTCATCACGAGTTGGACGGTAACGGCGGCGCTATTAGCGCCGGCGGTACTAGCCCTACGGCCAAACCCCCCGGCGCTAATAGCACCGGATTACGGGTTTGGCAGAACGGGTATTGCCCATTCCCCATTGAGCCTGTTCGGGAATTCCTCATTCCCCATTGGGCCCAATGGGGAAATTTTGCGCACTTACCGCTGGCGGATTTCCCGCCGGCGGTAAGAGCGTGACATTTTGGCAGATTTCCCCCAGATAAGAGCTGGGGGAAATTAGCCAAAGCCGTGATTTGGCGGACCCTTAAATGCAGTGGTAATAGCGCTACCACCGCATTTAAGGGTTACCGCCAAACTCGTGATGAGGCCCAATGAGTGGTAGGACTATAAGGTGTGCTAGACTAGAATGCACAGTAGAATTAAGTGAATCAGTTTTGACATGATCATGTTTAGTGTGTTGTGTGTTAAGTTGTTGGAAAAAAGGAGAAGTGTTGTGTACGCCTTACGTCCCACGACGTGGTGACGTAAGGCATGTGTGAATAAAAACCCTGCCCCCTCCACAACGAGACAGTTCCGGGCAGGCCACGAGCCCCGTGTATGAGACTTCTTGATTTCGTCCTGCAGTTGGGCCTCAGCCCGAGGGGCCCACATGTTTTCTCCCTCGCCGGCCCACCGGTGCGAGAAGAAGATCACACCCTGAAAACGTTCCTCTCACAGTAAAAGGGGTTGTTTGTCCCTAGGTCGTTTCATCTTGATCTCAGAATGTACACTGTAAGAACTGTGCCTGGATGCAGTTCAGTCCGTTAAGTGCCGATATAAATACATCAAATCAGAATGGAGCCCGTCTGAGTTCTGCTCAGGGACCCGGCATGCAGCAATTGGGATAATCTGTATAATAATGAGGCACACTTCAGGGGGTGGAAGGCTATGCAACGCCGAGCAGCAATTGGTTGAGCCTGGATGACGCATGACCCAGCTGATTGACAGTCAGCGTGTCCCTATGCTGCCCCTTTAAGAAAGGAAATCTTCAGTTTTATCGCCAAGTTCCACATCTACAGTAAAATGTACTCCACTGTCTGCAACTGCAAAACGGTCTGCCAAGTGATATTTTTTTACATATCAGAACTAAATGTACATTGAAAACATATTACCCATCCCTTCAGTTAAACGTTACCTATATTTCCTCCATGGTGACCTCACAAGCACGTTTCTGTTTTTTGTTCCCTTTTAAAACGTGGAAGGCTTCTTTCATGACCCCTTAAGTGCTAAGGGTGAGTATGTTCATCCTGAATTCCCATAAGGCATCATTGAAGGCTCCGTCCACTTCCACAGTTAAGTGGTCTTGCGGGCAAAAAGATGCCCATGCTGCGATCTTTCTATGTGCCCTCGTTTTTGTGGCATCCAAGCATGCGTGTAGACACAGAAGTACACGTAGTTGCGATTGTAAACCCCCTGCAGCGTTCCCTGTAGTTAGATTATTATACTTTCAGCAAGTTGCACAGTGCACAAGGCAAGCACCCATTTTTTTCGTTTTCAAAAATGCCTGCAAAGTGAGCGCCAGCACATAAGGAGCACACTTCCTCTCTGGTGTGGTGCCCACCCTTTATTAAACCTGGCCCCAGGAAGCATTACATGGCAGGTGTTTTCATGCAGAGCGCACTTCCACTCACCCAGGGGCCTCTGGGCGTTTATATCAAATGCTTATTTGCTGCCCAACTGAGTGGTACCTATTTTCTCACCCTCTGAAGGATGAAGGGCAGAGTGGACCTGCTTGGATTTGAACCTGTGTCCATGAAGTCAGGCACAGACCGCTACAGGGCATGAATTAGTCCACTAAGCCACACACGCCTCTTCACAGTAGCATGACATCCCATTAGACATATCTCAAATGCCCTTTCAGTGCAGGAAAGAACTGAAGAATGTATTGGTCAGAGAGCTTTACATCTGAGTGCTAGTCCAGTAAATCTTCTATCATCTTCTGTCCAGCCCACCTCGCCAATGCTCTACTTAAGCTTTATAGCCTTGCCCCGAGAGGATTGCCCCTTGCTGGGGGAACCCTCTCATCCTTGGAGGAGCGTGTTGCGATCAGGCGGGTCTTTGGGGATAAAGGGGGCAGGGCCGAGGGGCGTGGCCCAGGCCAGTTGATGCAATACACTATCTCTTCGTAGAACCCAATCCTGGCTATTTGCATAAAAGCAAAGAGCATCATGGGAACATAGCAATGTCCACAATTTTAAATTCGAAACATGTCTTGTAGTGATTCAGTAAGAAATGCTTTTGAGCGAATAATGGAAGCTGGGCTCTGAGGTTTTGATTGGTCATGCTACTCACCCTTAGAAAAACAAATCCGTATATTGCTGGACATATATAGCAGTTTGGACAGCTGCCACCAGTATTTGATAACTTGGCTTCAGGACACAGCTCGCTGGAAGTATTCTGTTCTGAAGCCGAGTTATCACATGCACAAGTACCTGCGCTCGCCGCCTGCTCGTTGAAGCGCGGGTAACAAGGCTTCAGAGCAGATCCGTGAGTATCGTGGGCAAGCCCCTGGGTCTAGGCACAGTGCAGCGCTCTAGCAAATGAGATGGCCATTTTCGCTGAACCAAATGTCCTGTACTGGCTTTCCAATCTGGTCATCGATGACAGATTCGTTGATGACACTCAAGTCCTCTTTCACCAGGAGCTTGTTGATCCATGTTGTCTGAAGGCACTGTTTGAGCTTTGGGTCTTAAAACGCCCTACTCAAGAAATTCTTCTTTCTCCTGCGAGCGGCAAAGAGGATCCTACCGTTCCTATCATTCGCCAACAAAAGAACCACCATCATTACTCTCGTCATGTCTAGAGTAGACTACGCCAACAGCCTATACTTAGGTATGCCTGAGCAACTTCTAAAAAAACTACAATGCATACAAAATGCGGCAGCCAGACTGCTTCTGAAACTACCCCGAAGAGAACACACCACACCAGCGCTAAAAACACTACATTAGCTACCAATAAAACAACGAATAAAATTCAAAACGATGTGCATCACGCACAGAGCAGTACACAATCAAGGCGCTGAGTTCCTGAGAGACAAACTGCATCTACATCAACCAACAAAAACGTCCAGATCAAGCAATGACATCCACCTGGAACCGAAACCCTACAACAAAAGAAAACTCGAAGGATCTTCTTTCTCTCAACAAGTGCCGAAAACCTGGAACGACTTTCCAAAAAACAAACCTAACACAAGAAACCACCTACTATTCAGGAAACTACTCAACACTTGGCTCTTCATGTCATAACTAGAAGACCGCCCACAGGGACACACACACAACTAAAACATTGATGAACGAAGAGACAGATCCTGATCCACACCAAGCAATCCATGAGGAAAAGATCCTAAGGAAAATACTCCACGACATAAGAAACGACTAACCGAGAGACACCACAATAGGACCCAAAAGACGGAACAAATAGCAAGACAAAGACGGAAACACAGGACGAACCAACAATAGCACCCTTGCCCTAAACCATAGCCATTCCCAACAGACCCAGTCACGGCAGATAGCAAGGTAATAAGAAACTCCCATCCATTAGCTACAAACCAGATGGTGTGAAACAGAATAAGCATTCACATTACACAATGCTCATCAAGATACAGTGGGAAGTGCAATTGCCATCACACACAAACAATAACCAAACAATAGCTCTTAAGGAAGTCACCCCACAGAAAACCAAAGGACTAACTGAAAGATAGCCAAGATAGGTGGAAACTAACAACTGAATACACAGGATAACAAAGACGGAAGCACTAGGACGCCTCATCTACAGCACACTGACCCTGAACCTTTCCAAGCTCCAACAGGCCACTGTCACAATAGATAACTAGAAAATAGGTAGTACCAACCTCAGTTCCACACCCGTAAGAAAGGTTCACACATACCTATCACTCCATACTAATACTCACTAGGATACAGCTGGATCCGCGCCGCACCATCACAGACCACAGAGAGACGGCTTATAAGGAATCAGCAACAACCCCACCCACAGAGATACAGCTTAAACGAAACCAGAAGTATCAGAATCAGGATACAGACCCCACTAACCCAACCTTCAAATCTCTGCATACTTAACCCTCATAAAACTCACACAACCACTTCTCTCCCAGCAATCTGCATGCACTTTACCACACCGCATCAACAACACATAAACAGCACCTATAGCACACAAGGTCTCGCCCGATCCGACACTTGCATCAAAGCCAAGCACTCTGTGTATACCGAGCTGAAGCCGCCCCCAGCACATCACCTCTCCCACTCTCCTACTCCCGCTCCACCCGACTAACCCTACCTGCCCTCGTTCTTGTTTGCAGATCCGCCAGAGTGCCCGGGGATCAATTCCGTTGGTGACGGTGCGCTATATAAGTACCTTTTTCATAACATAACATGTGACAAACACATATAGCACCCTTAAAAGGGATTTAGAGGGGGAATTTATCCCTGATATATACATCCCAAACGTTTCATTTTTCATTTTTCTTAACAGAAGCAGCAGCAAAATACTGGGGGAATCGCCAAAACCTCCTGAATAGCCCCCTACGCTGCCCCTAGAAAAACATGATCTTCTTTCTCAAGCTTACTACCTGCACCTTTTTATGTAAATTATATTGTGTAGATGAATTTCTTGCGAATTCATATTTTTGCACTGAAAAATGTGTGTGGTGATTATTCTTCAATGAAATCCCTGGGCACCATCGCGGATCTCACCAGAGGGTTAAGCGTAGTGATGGCATATTAGTTTGTATGAAGGAGAAAATGTAAGACAGATTGACTACCCCTCTCTTTTAGTCTTGTATGGATCTTAAGTGAGAGTTAAGGGCCACCTAACTGCGTCATTGGTTAGGAAGTCGCTTGGTGGAGAAAAATTGCACTGGATGCTGCAACTTGTAACAAAAGTTCTATCTCTTTAATGATTATAAAACATCTTAAAATACATTACAAAATTGATTCTCAACCATATCATTCATTCTACATTCATCTCATCTAACAGGGACGTTCTAAAGTTGAAAAAAGTTTTTTTTGGCATAACATTTTAGTCAGAGTATGCATTTTTGACATGTGAAAAAAACATTAGGTTTTCCTTAGACAGTCGACATATGTTTCGGCCCGTTGTAATATACCACTTTTGTCAGCGGTGGTCACTAAAATAAGTATAGGGCCATCTTCAGGACACCAATTGCTTTGTGGTTGATCAATCTTGTTCCCCATTAGTACACAAACACATATGTACACATCTTGTATTTGTGTGATTAGGATTTTTTCTTGAGTTCACTGCGATTGTCTCGCTATCTGGGCTTGTTATGCTCAAAAGTCCTCTCAAAGGTGACTTGAATTAACCTCTGCGATGTTTACACAATTTGGCAACAGCTATTAGTGCATCGGTGATCGTTATTGCTATTACTGAGTGCTGCCAGGTTCCTTTTGGTGGGTTTGTGTGGACCAAAAATCAGTAATTGATTTATTTCCTTGTTGTGCGCAATGCGTGCGCTAGGAACGGGACTCGTCAACGTCAATATCCATATTAGTTTGTATGACATCTATGCAAGCTGCGGCTGAACACAGCTTTCCACGGTCTACGGCAGTGCAGCTTTCTCTGGAACAGGGATACATCTACATGTTAGCGATGGTCACGTGATCCGTCTGGTGACAAGCATGCATTGTCTGCCAAGTTGCAAGCTCTTCAGACGGCAGCCAGGCCCACTAATGCAACAGGGCTGCACAGTTCCGGGGGCCTTCTGAACTACCGTGGAAGATATCACTCTCGGTAAGAAATCAGATCTAACCCCTCCAAGGGCTTTTTAAAGAGCAACATTTCACTTGATTTAATTTGTTATATAGTTTTACATAGGATGGACCAGTCCAATAGGGGTTGTCGCACTGTACCACAAGAGAAAAGGCACCTGCAGTAGCAAGGTCATACATGTGGCTGTTGAGCAGCATAGACAGACAATATTAACATGAATACCTTCAAAAGGAAACAGGCAAACCAGATTCTGATCGTGTTTACAAGACTTGATGCTATATGCAAGCTCTAAAACAAGATCGCGACTCAAGGTGGCACTCAAAATCTCACTATGGAGGTGGGCAGCACGAGCTGGCAGGGCCAGCACTATAATAATAATCATTTGTTTTTTTTATGTAGGGCTTTAAAGCACTTTGCTTAGGAAATATTTGACATACATTACTATTATTACCAACTCGAAATTGGTACTCATTTATCGACCTCAAAGGGATGTTGATCAGGTTAGGATTTCAACCTGCGACCAGCAGATCAAACATACATCACAGCAACGAGCTTTTAACCAGCTGAGCCATATTACCAACTCTACTAGCATTAGAGAGGGAGGAGGACCTAAACATGGGGAGCCAGGAAACAGTGGGCTTTACTCATCAGGGCCGACTTAGGGCTACTCCCGGGGGCCAGAGAAGGGGTGATTGCAAATGTTACCATGAAGTGGAAGGTGGAGGAAAGAGGCATGTCTTGAAGTACACCTCTAAGAAACACAAGCTAGGAATATATCAGTAGACAAGGAGCCAGGGCCTACTTAGGAATACATGTAGCCTTGCAGGAATATTTGAAAGGGCCAAAGGGGGAGGCAGGTAGGCGTAAACCGCAAGCTGCTCTTCTGGGAGGCCATATGCTTGCCCCAGAACCTGAAGACGATTGCTGCTGAGGTACACAGCTTAGTGCAGGAGCTAGCAGATAGGTCCTCAATGCTCCTGTGCTTCTGGCCAAATGGGAGGGGAGGATGGATTTTGGGCCCAGAAGTCACCATGGCTGGCAGTTAACCACGAGCCATTGATGTGGTTGGATGGGCCAGGGGAGGTATACCAGAAGTGAGGTTACATAGTGGTAAGGCTGAACGCCATTGGTATACAGGGGAGAATGAGAGGTATACACAGGGTTGTTGCTTGTTCTGGAAAGGATCCGGGCTATGCTAATGTAGGTGCTGTCAGGAGTCGGGGCTAGCTAGCCTTTTGGTTGTAGCCTCTGAGCTTCCATCCGTGGCTCCAAACAAAAGACCCAGGGTTATAGCCCCCCAAGGCCCCTTGCAATGCATCTGTGTATACGGCAAAAGGAGTGCCACACACAAGGAAAGGGGGCATCACAAAGCCAAGTGAGGCACACATGAATTGCCTTCACACTTCTTTATTAAGTCATCTCACACGGGTAAACCAAATCAACTCCCTCAGGTCCACGAATGTGCATAACATAACGTAATCTGTGTCCGGATGGTTGTTCACCAAGATTTGTTCATATCTTGGCATAAACGCAAAAGGTAATGTCCCTCAGAAAGTGTAAACAATGTTCATAGTAAACGTTCAGATCCTGCCCTCTCCCATTGGCAGATCTGATGAATAGCTGCAGGTTGATTCAAACTAAACAAACAACTCCAAATAAAAGGCTTCCTACAATTTCTCTTGCAGTTTCTCCTGTCCCTCCTGTTAGTATCAGTCTTTCAGGAAAGTCCGATCTCTGGAATTCTAACTTCTTACTGGTGGGTGTTCCTGTGCAGCTAGGGGACGGTGGGGAGGCCTGTCCTCCCTGGGCCCAAGACTGTACTGGAGACTGATGATGGTTCTTTAGTGGGAGTCACAGTGGAGTTGGCTCTATTTACAGGCCTGTAGCCATAGAATGACAGAAGACCACACTAGACTCTCCACAGGCTCCTTCTGCGGCTCTCGACCTGACTCCCTCCCTTAAGGTCTTGGATCTATGCTTCTCTAATATCAAACTGCCTCTCTACGTTGCCATGTAGTTTCAAACTCATACATAGGGGTCTCCCCACTAACATTCCTTCTTCTTTGATGAGCTTCTATGTCTCCTCTCACGCCTTCACACACATTCACATTCCTTCACCAACCTTACTGATACATCCTGAAAGCATGAGATACGTGATTCCTTCGCTCTTCTTCCTGCCCTCTCCCCAGCCTTCTGGGTATTCCTCTTCCCGAGCCTCCTGTGTCCTCATTTCCCCAGCCTCCTGGGTCCTCCTTTCCCCAGCCTCCCGGCTCCTACACTCCCCAGCCTCCTGGGTATTCCTCTCCCCCAGCCACCTGGGTCCTCCTCTCCCCAGCCTCCTGGCTCCTCCACTCCCCAGCCTCCTGGGTATTCCTCTTCCACAGCCTCCCGGGTCCTCATCTCCCCAGCCTCCTGGGCCCTCCTTTCCCCAGCCTCCTGGCCCCTCCAACCCCCCGCCTCCTGGGTATTCCTCTCCCCAACCCACCTGGGTCCTTCTCTCCCCAGCCTCCTGGCTCCTCCACTCCCCAACTCCCGGGTATTCCTCTTCCACAGCCTCCTGGGTCCTCATCTCCCCAGCCTCCTGGGCCCTCCTTTCCCCAGCCCCCTGGCCCCTCCACCCCCCAGCCCCCTGGCCCCTCCACCCCCCAGCCTCCTGGGTATTCCTCTCCCCCAGCCACCTGGGTCCTCCTCTCCCCAGCCTCCTGGGTCCTCATCTCCCCAGCCTCCTGAGTCCTCCTTTCCCCAGCCTCCTGGGTCCTGCTCTGCCCAGACTCCTGGCTGCTCCACTCCCCAACCTCCTGGGTATTCCTTTCCCCAGCCTCCTGGGCCCTCCTTTCCCTAGCCTCCTGGGTCCTCCTCTCCCCAGCCTCCTGGCTCCTCCACTCCCCAACCTCCTGGGTATTCCTCTTCCCCAGCCTCCGGGGTCCTCATCTCCCCAGCCTCCTGGGTACTCCTTTCTCCAGCCTCCTGCTCTCCCCAGACTCCTGGGTCCTCCTCTTCCCAAACTCCTGCGTCTGTCCTCTAGCATACAGCTTCAGCATCTTCTTCTCTCCTCCCCTGCTGTTTCCATATTAGATCATTCACCCAACTCTCACCTCGGGGCTTTCCATCGTTAGGGACTTGACCCTGCCTTCCAGCCTCTCCCTGGCCTAAGGGAACTCAGGTGTGTCTGCCAATGCAGATGGGATGTGAATGTGCTGATGGGCCCTGCCGAGGGGAGGGCCTTTAGTTCTGATGTTGGGTTGGCTAGTCACTGCTCATGGGTAGTCCGCTGCCCACTTGCTACATCCTCGCCCTACCCTGGAGTGGAGTCCCTTAGCTAAGCGGTCTTAGGCGTATGCGTGTGTTCACCTTGTTAGGTGACTTGTTGACTGGTCAAGTTTCCCATCATAGTTCAGATCCAGCTCTTGCCCCCTGCCGTTTCTTTTATGATTTTTGAACACATGCGAGGGGAGTGCGTGCAGGCACTGCTCTCCCTGTGGGACCATCCCTTTTTAATGTCTTTACAGCAACAGAAGCTTCCAAGGTGACAATGGGATGAGCCCCCTGCCTCGTGCACGTTGCTTGATTTTTGGCAACTGGGGGATTCTCCCCATGCCAACCATGGGCTCAGCATCCCCTGCCTGATCATAGAAGCATTGGCATCCCCACCATCCTCCAGTAAATTCAGGCATTGAACTCTGTCACAGGGGCCAGACTGTATCTAAAAAACAAATAGAGGAAGAGATTCTGCATGTGAACATGAGGGGTCCCATGGAAAGTAACCTGACACTGTCAGGAATATTTCATACCATTGAAATACCATTGAAAAACAGTTCCCAACCCAGCGGGAATAAAGTATATTTAAATGAGCATCTAATGGAGCGCAACATGCTTGCTTAACGAAGCAGCGGCATGCAATGGTTTGTGCAGTATCCGCATGTATTATGAAATCTATAACAGGGGTGATTGCTTTAGTGTTTAATGTGAATATATTTTGAATATCAATTGCCATTTTAAATGTGAATAAAAATATTTTGTTTATAAAAACTGATTGTGTCTTTATGTTGAGCTGTTATGGGCAAACATGTCTGGTCTGAAGCTGTCAAACATACATTATGATGAAGGATGTGTCAGTAGTTATGGAGGGCTTAACAGCCTATGCCATAAACTGCAAAGCGATGGTGAGAAGGTGTCACGGGGGGCCGTCAAGATGTAGCTTGCAGGGAGGAGGCTTATACGCTGCACAAGCTGGCAATTTAAACAGCAAATGAGCATAGTATTTGATATCGATCAACAATGGCGGGCTAATATTATGGATTTGAGTTAATTTTGCAAAGATAACAATGGTTTTTGCTATATTCTAGGTTTCATCGACCTTCTAATAAAATATGACTATATTGAGGCTTAAAGAACAAAACAGAACACAGCGTGGTGACGGCCTTTAAGCGCATATTTAACAATGGCAGAGTCCTCGCTAAACTACAGATGAATGCTGGTAAGGAGTTTTTACATAAGCTGCTGCAGAATCTTCTAAAGCAACACAGGGTGCATCACTTAGTTAAACACTCTGAAATTAAAGCCTCTATTGTAGAACGTTTTATGCGCACCTTTAAAACACAGCTCTGGTGATTTTGTATGCCTAGAAACACCTGTAGATATGTGGAGTGCTACCAGCATTTAGGCCGTCTTTACAAAGGGCTATGAGCAGATCTACAGTGACAAGATCTTTATTATAGATGGAGTGGCTCACCAGGAGGGTCTTTAAATATACAGATTTATTGATTATTCGGGGGAGGCTGTTCAAGGTGTTTTTAACAGGGAAGAGATGTGAAAAGCCAGTAAAGACCAGCAGCAAGTTTATAAAATTGAAAAAGTCATAAAGAGTAACGGTCATGGTATCAAGAAGCACTACCTAGTTAAATGGCTGGGGTTGCCTGACGACTTCAACAGTTGGGTGCCAGCTGGATCCCTAGAGACGACGGGCGTTATAACAGTGGGTTTGAAATGGAGTATGCAGCCTTTTTTATTATGCTTCTCACCAACGCTGCAGCCGAGACTTTTCCAGGCAACAAAATATCCAACTTTTCTGTGAAGCTGGCCAAACCCTTGCATTTGGAGGGTCAATGGGTGGTGGTGCTCACTGAAGTTCAGTATGTCCCATTGTGGGATACTCTAGGCCCGGAAGAAGTCACTTTTATCATAAAATGAACAAACCCTCTGCAGCTCTTGCTGGGCAGATTCCTGAGGGGCATTATTCACCAGCACTGACACATGATGTCTGCACTTACCCTTGCACTTGCCACCTGCTGGCCGTACTTTACTTATTGTTTATTTATTTTCTTATCCCATGTACTGCACTGTCTTCTCCCCTTGCCCCTGCACTTCTCCTCCCTCCCCTTCCCATGCACTTGCGCGATCTGAATGACACCTGGCCTAGTAGTATCGTTGTCTGTCTTCCCTCTGTTCCCCTCCCTTGCCTCGTCACACCTTGAAACACCTGTGTATAGGCGCGTTATAAAAGCCATATCATATCATATCATATCAAATATGGAGGAAATCAACAAATCTGTATCAAATATACCCAAGTACGGCGATACGATGCTACACCTAGACCCGGAACAGAGGAAAGTTTTTTTACAGGGCCCATACCATCTGTTACGTTTCAAACAGCGGGGAGACTGTGCAACATATTGAGGACTGTGCAATACTTTAGAAGTAAGGAACCATGGGATACTACATGCACCAAAATTAACAGGGTTTTTTTATAGCTTATTGTTTTACAGCAATACTGTGGATTATCAACGGGTGGGAGATAGCTACGCCCGCTACTTAGAACCATGAAGGTTGAAGCGAACAACAATGATATTGTGAACATTCATTACAACAAACACGATTATGTTCCTGTGTGCAAAAACCATTTTAACACCATCAACATACAGATAAGAAAGAAACAATCATTTAAATACAGAAAAATCTGGCTGCAGTTGCACTTTAGACCAACCCAGCTGAACGACTAATAAAAAGGGTTATAATGGCTGTAGCAAAGAACTATGGAGACCCCAGGGCCTATATGGAATGCTATATGAACCAGGGCGGTTATGGCGATCAGCCAAATTACAGGGGAACACCCGTAATGTATAGGGCAGGATTTAGTGGCATTTTTAAAAGTCTTTTTAGACACGCAATACCCTTTCTATGTCACGGCTTTGAACTAGCTAAACTGCATGTGAAAATGGCAGCCAGCAATATTGCAAAAGGCGTTGTGGGAAGTGCGACAACGGCGGTTGCTGAGCGGCTCACCAAACACAAAAAGGGGGGACAGGACGGATCGGGCCTCATTTATAAACCATGTAGGAGTGGTAAGAGGAAAAGGTCAGCGTCTCTGCTGCATGGTCCCCGAAACCCACCAGGAAAAGCAGATCAAAACCCTGACACGCACAGTCAAATAGGAAGAAGAAGCTTGGTATTTCTAAAAGACACACGAGTCGTCATATTTTTTAAAGAACAATGGCCTTCTTACACGGATCCTTCGGGGAATGTGTAAAATCGGAGCTCAATCTCTTTACAGTACCCCTCACCCAAACCAACATTGATAACAGTTTCTTTATCGAGAAGCTCGCTTCTAGTGGCTCTATCACTGCTGGTCCCCATAGAACTTTTGGTATCGGGCCTGACAGACATGTATCTGGATTTAAACGATACATTGCTACATCTAACCCGTAAAATAACAATGACGGATGGAACCGACATCGCGGGTACAGCACGAGTGGGCATGATCGCTTACCCAATAGCCACCATGTTCAACCAGGTGGTCATGACATTGGGTGATCAAATGATAACGCAGACTGATAATATGTACGCCTACTGGGCCTATATAGAGAGCTTATTAAATTATGGCCACAATGTCAAGGATAAGCAGCTCTCGACAGGCCTCTTTTACAGCAACAATGCAGGGCATTTCGACAACACCGCTCTGGACAGCGATAACAAGGGGTTCTCGAAAGGAGCGCTGCATGCCAGAACCAGTAGAGTATTCGATCTTCTAGGCTGTCTACACACTGATCTTTTCTTCAAGGATAAACTATTGATCAGCAGCGTTGAACTTAAAGTGAAACTATCCAGAAACACAAATGCTTTTTGCCTCGTGAGCGGGAACGCTGAGCAATATCAACTAGTCATCCTATGGGCCAGTTTATTCGTGAAACATGTAAGCGTCTCTCCGAATATTAGACTGGCCATGCAGAGGCGCTGCAGATATCTAACGTAAAGTATCCTGAGGAGAGAGTCGCTCTTAAAGTCTTCAGCATTCCTACTGATAGCCGGGGTACCAGTCAAGACAACCTATTTTTGTGGCAGCTCCAAAAATAATCATCATGGGAATTGTTGAAACAACGGCCCTCATGGGGCATACGATAAAAACCCATTTGAGTTCAAACACTGTAACATGAACTATGCAGCGCTGCACAAGGACGGTGTTCTGATTCCTGCCAAAGCATATACTCCCAATTTTGTACTCCCAAACATGATCAGAGAATACATGGGTCTGGTGGCTGTCACGGGAAAGCACATTGGTGATGTACTGGTTTCATTCACATGCAATGTGTATGCACTCAGCTATACCCTACTGGCTTTTGATCTAAGATCCGATAGCGCATCAGTGTGCATTTCCACCTCATGAGTAGCCGAAACCTACGTGCTGAAATAAATATTGAAAGAAGCCTAACCACCACACACTCCCTGCTAGTGTGTTGCATTTTCGATAGCATTCTCGAGATCAACGCACAAAGAAACATACTTTTTGATATTTAATGGATACTCTACAGATAAAAGGATTCATGCATAAGCATATAGAAGCTCAGAAAACATTTTATGGTGTGTATGCCAGCGATACATGTCCCAGATGCCTACCCAGAAATCGCCCGGTTAGCCTGGTGGTGAACACGGATCCACAGGCCTGGGGTGGAACACATTGAATAGCACTGTGGCTGGAGGGAGATGTGCTAACAGTGTTTTTCAGTTTGGTGCACTTCCCACAACATACCATATTCACTGGAGTTTTAACGGACTATGTAAGAAGCATATCAAAGTATTTGCGTTATATCACTGTACCGGTTCAAGACTCTAAAGCCATGAGCTGTGAACAACAGTGCATATTCTTTATCAGTCACATATTAGAATGGAGATCGCTGTCGGCTGTTTTGAAAATGTATTCGAGCAATTGCATGCAAAACGATCAAATGGTAACCAGATTTCTTAACAAGACGCTACATAATGTGCATAGATCTCGCAAAATGTTTACAGTGTGTCAAAAATGTAAATGTGGATCATTTATACAGTGATACATTTATCAATAAAATAGCTTTTTTTAAAGAAAATCAAGCATTGTGCGTTATTATACATAATAAATAATATAACATAATAAAGAACCAGTCGGTTCTATGAATTGAGAGCATCTATTAATTAAAAAAATACATATTTAATGCAGAAAGAATTTTTTTTAAACCACAATATAGCAAAGAAGAAATGTATACATTCAACAATGGAGGTCCCCGCATTATTCAGATAACCATTTAGGGCTGTTGCGTCTTTGGCATGGCCTAATCATTTCATAGTCATGATTGACAGGGCTGTATAAAGATTCCTTAAACCAGCTTGTATTCCATTCCTTTTCGGGGCTGGGGAGCGGGGACTGCTTGTAGCGGTGCTTTACATTAGCCACGACCGAAGTCAGAATATTTAAATCAGCAACCACTTGCATGAACTCGTTTCAACCGATGGGGGCATTTATTGTAACAGTGGCTTGTCTTGTAACACCCCGTACTAGATCGTGCAGGTTCAAACCCCTTACAACCCTGCCTTTGTAAATAAACTCTCCCCTATAAGTCCACACAGCCACATCCTTTGCAAGTTTCATCTTATGTAGCAATAGTTCCACATTAGGTTTATAGCGTTGGCTAAGAGTGTTTACCACATCAGCCACAACCAGATCTGCCTCTGCTGGAGTCTTAGGACCGCTAGATTCTTCAGGCGGCATGTATAGTTAGTTTGTTTTTCTCTCTGCATCTCCGTGTTGGGCGTGGTTTAAGTATCTATGCAGAATATATGAATATAAGGCCGCTTTATCCTGCGCTGCTAAATCAGATCTGTTTCAAACATCCTTCATTCAGTGGAGATGCATGGTAACCACTTTTTGTATATCCCAATCCGGTGTAGGTATGGGAGACGTCAGGCTTTCTAACTGACGCTTGTCCACCAAATACATTTTTATCAGTGTGCTCCATTATAGTCCCCAGAGCAAGCTTTTGATTAGCGGTGGTGCTATGCCTATGAGCGATCCTATTAACTTTTCTTTTAGCCCTTAGCGATATATGCTTATTGTTCAGTTTCTTGATGACGTTCTTTTTCTTTTTCAACACACTTATTTGATGGTGTGTTAGGAGGATATGTCCCTTTAAAGCGTTCTGAGCAATCTCCGAAATAGGGGCCACCAAATCATCAGAGGCCCCGGCTAGAATGGCCTTGCGTTGTTGAGGGGTGGCATATACAAGCATTTTCAGCAGCGCATTGTGTCTTCATATGCGTGTCGACATAGTGAAAGTGTGACCAGCTACTGATGCCATATTGTGCTTAATGTTGTTTTATAGATGTGTTTTACCTGATATAAACAGCGGGTAATTCCCATGGAAATATATCATTGTGCAATATCTAATCCTGTAGAGTGGTTGTTTTTAAATCAACCAGGGGATATCCGTAGGGCTTATTGGTCATGTTTTCAAAAGTCTCCATGAAAAAATGTGTTTTGCTTGGATACATCTGGTGGGCTCCCATGCCTAATTGTTGTTTATCACAGGGGTTTTTAAATAACACTATATAACTAGTGTTTAGTGTTATAGATCTGTTGCTCTTGCCCTTGTTAAATACGTTCTGCACAATATAACAAATGCTCAGATTGTGGTGATGGGAATATTGAGTAAAGGCTTTTTCTGGTTCAGCATTCTGACCCAACTCAGTCATCAAATCGTCCACAATAAACATATTCACCATGCTTGGTGGCAATAAATGATCATCATTGAGACTGTTGGGCATACCCTCGACAAACCGAAGGTGTTTAAACTGCTGTTGCAAAGTGTTGTAAAGACATTGCCAGCAACTGTCAAGCCAGATTATATTATCGGGGACCCATGTTATCATGGTGTGGTCATTTTCTAAACATTTCTTTGACAAAACAACTCTTGCCACAGCTAGAAGGGCCAGCCAGCACACACATGAAGGGGTGTTGTAGCCTGATGACCATAATGAAAAATACCTGAGCATTAACAAAACATGTAAAGATATCTAAGTGCGAGCTTCTCAGGTGAGGTTAAATCACAGTGGGTAGTTAGTCTTTCAGTCTTCTAGAAGATGATAAAACAATCACTGCCATATTTAAGGATCTATATTTGACGTTTGAGCGCTACGTAAAAATTTACAAATGAAATGCATAGCCTCCTCTACATAGCTAGAAGCACCCAATAAAAAAAATGATAAAATACACCCCTTAAAACTGTATTAAACCCATGTAATGTACATCACACACAGCATATCTGTAGAAGTTATAATAAATCATTCAACATATAGCGAACCATCCCATCACACCTGTAGAAAACAATGGGTTGTCATTTGTCATCCATCCCATGACACCTGTTTTCAAAAAATAAAAGAACAACTCTGCCCGTTGGTGCTTCAGGCAATCCAGCAACCCATTAATGAATAAAAAAGAGCAACTTTGATTGTCGGGCCTTAGACAATCTAGCGGCCTATTATTAAATAAAAAAAGAACAAGTTCGATCGATAGGGACCCCCAGGCATTCCTCGGGCCCAATAATTAATCAAAAAAATAACAACTTTGAATATTTGACCCCCCAGGCATTCCTCAGGCCCAATAATAAATCCAAAAAAAGAACAGCTTCGATCTATGGGACCCCCAGGCATTCCTCAGGCCCATTTATAAATCAAAAGAGAACAACTCTGCTCGTTGGGCCCCCCCAAACATACCTTGGCCCCTTATGATCAATAACCAAGATACCCCATTGATGAATCAAAAAACTATTCTTCAGGTTCTGTCATACCGGTTCTGGAGATCAGAACCACTAGCTGTAGAACCCCGTTATTGATATCTTGGTAGCAGCAGCGCCTCTGGTGTATAACCCCTGGTAAAGATGAAGCAATGGGCACCATCACCCCCTCTATACCTTGTGCTTGTGGATAGAAACGGGATCCAAAAACCCTGCTTCTTTCTCGAGACATTTCCATAACCCTTGTTGCTGGAGCTCCTTACACTAGCCCAAAAGTCATTCTCCATTGGCTGTGACAACCCCAGGCCTTTGTGGCTTTAAGTCCCCTCAGAAGCAGCAAATGGAACACTCCATAAATCCTTGCTACGCAGATCTATCCTCAATGATTGCTGAACTCATCAGACACATCCATGGGCATTCCTAGATCCATTTCCCCATGTCTTGATGTTTACAAAATTGCCCAATCTGCGATACATCCCAGAATCCATGACATCAGCATCTGCCATTGCAAGGGTTCACATACCACACACACTGGTGGAACAGCACAGAGACCACGATGGCTTGTCAGTCCCCCAAGCACCATTCTCGGGCCCTCAAAACATCCACCTCTGCAGGCTGTTTTTCAAGAAGGGACCTGCTGCGACATTCAATTGTTGAGGGACATTTCTATCAAACACATAAACAATGTACAATCAGTATAAAACATATTTTACACATTAAACATCATCATGTCTCAATATTTAACATCTTAAACTCTTATAACAACCAAGCATACCTCGTGCCTGTATAACACACTGATTCTTGCCACCCTTAAACATTTCAAACACTTTGTACAACACTTCAGCAAATGTGTGATCTGTGGCACATTAGCAGAACATTAATTATTCTATAATATGCAATAAAGGTTGCAAATATATATTTTAATTTGATGGCACACAATTAAAGAAGGCTCACTGCACATGAATCTCAAGAGCCCAGAGTCTAAATTAATATAGTGTAATTATTACAAAACATAGATGCAACAGAGCCAAATCTGCTAAGGCCCCATTTATAAATTGCGCTCTCCAACAAGGCACAGAGTCTAAATTAATACATCAAATTTGGAGAACTTGCATAAAATATGTTTTTCTGTGCACCCTGTATACAAAAAACTAGGTTGCTCTATGAACACTAAATTTGCTATATAAAAACCATGGTTGTAACATTCTCCATGCCTTTGTAGTTACTTTAAGCAAACTTCACTATCCGTATATAAAAGCCACGGCTATTAACCTGTCAATGCCTTTTTTCATCTAAAATTTAAAAACATATTTTAAATATTCGTGGCACAAAATTAAGAAAGCACCCTGCACATATGTTATATGTAGCACCTTTGTACAGAACGTGTTTCACAGTGTATCACTTTGAGCGTGCTGAACAACAAAGCAATGCTTTCCAACTAGACCCAAAGTCTTTAATACAGTCTATAACAATTCTCCTTCTGCACCCCTGTATTCAAAGTCAGATTGTTCACATGCGACAGACTATTCTGCGAAAAAACTAAATTATTCAAACACTACTTTAAAATACACTTGTTAAAAAATCAAATAAAGCCATGGGTCTAACATTCTCTATTAATTTCTTCACAATACCTATATAAAAGGCCAGGGCTATCAACTTTGTCATTATCTGTTCCTAATAACATGTTTTCATACATGTCCCAACCCTAAAGGCATTTGTGACATTGTTTAAATCAACATTTTAAGAAAAACAAACTGGAATTTTGTCCATGGGGTCTGCACTGTTCAACCTTAACCCATGTGCTGTCTGCCACTTCACAATGCCTCATGTAGCTTGTGCTAAGTGAAGTGTGCACAGTTACAGTCAGGCCTCATCATTAAAAAAGTTTAAATAATTGTATAACTTTAGGTTTAAAATTGTAATTATAATATCTTTTAGCAATATTGTGCACTGTCCTCTAAACGTGCAGTGGCTTTTTACTAGTGTGCACTATAACAATCTAAATCTACAAAATAAGGATGAGCACTGTTTATGCAGGCTGCCAGAACCCTACACCACATACATGTGTATAGTGTGAGCCCGCCTTATCTCACCAGGCTCATCCAGAGACAAAATGTGAATATTTCTCACATAGTTTAATATAAAAATATTAACATCAGCTTCCATTTTAAAACTGTTGTAGTTTTACATAGTCGCACAAGCCCACACTTTATAATTGACTATTGAACATTTTCTTCATGTTTGAAGCTTTCATGTATAAAGATGCAAACCTATTACTCTGAATTCCCCACACGTATGTCAGAAGCCTCTTTTAAAAATATTGACATGATTTCATATTTATGTGCTGGCCTGCATAAGTAGCTGCATCATAAATAGCTATCAACATTTCTACACATTATACTATCCAGCCAGCAAAACCACAGAACTCTACATTTTTCAATTCTATCATTTATTTATAAAAAGCACTCTGTAACTAGCATATACTGAGATGCAAGCTGGCACAAATACATTTGTTACATGTTCACGTGTGTAACAATGGCTCACAATTGTATATATCTCTGCTGCTCCCTACATGTCGATAGTCTAGAACACAATCATGACATTCTGTTTTAGCACAAGGACATTGAGCCATGGTAATACATAGTCTGAGCTTAATAACACAATTAAAGTTCTAGAGACATTGGGCCTCATTATAAGTATGGTGGTAAGGTAACAACTGTGCCGGTAGTGCTACCAGCACCATTGCTACCGTACTGCCATACTACGAGTTCTGCTCGCGGGTGCCTTTGCTGCCACCAGGTCTGACCTGGTGGCTGTACCGGCACCCACGACCAGAACTTGACGGTAGCACCGGTACCGTTATTAATTTATAATATAATAATAATTTTTTACGGAGGGCAGAAAAGGGCAGTTACCGGGTCCGGCAAGGTCCTAATGACCCGGTAATTGCCCTTTTCTGGGCTCTGGAAAAAATGTATACCGGCGGCAGCCATGCCTGTTCTACAGGCACAGCTACCACCAGCCTCATAACGAGGCCCATTATCACAAAAGTCCACATCTAGTTTTTTAAAAGCAAAGGTTTGTAAGCCTGCCATATCACACCCACAGCCCACGTTCTGCAGTCGGTCGAACATGGGGTCTGTCACAGATGCATTTCATACATGATCACACGTGTTTAACACTGGCTCACAATTTTATATTTCTGTAATTTTGATACATGAACATAGGCTCTTAAATATAAAAACCAAGCACAATTTGTTTTACATTTTGTCACTCATTTGAAATGTGAAATCCATTGTACCTTATTATTCTTTCTCTCCTTTCATAAACGGGAGGCCTCTTCTCACACAGGGCTTGCAGGCAGCAGAATCGCAATCCTCCAAACCACAGGGCAGCAGCAATCCTCCGTAGCTTCAATACAATATTTTGGCTGGCTTTCTAAATCTGCTTTTAAAGACATCCATTAAGTCCCCACACCCTCGGTGTCCTGTTATCAGCAGCCAAACACTGCTGGCTGGGTAGTTGGTGCAAAGTTTGTTGCGCTGTAACACTACATTTTACACAGCCAAAGAAAACAGTTTACAACTTTTTGGTCTTAACCTTTTAAAGCACCCTTTGCCTTTTTTATTTTACCAAACTCTATTTTATTCTATCAAGTATACTGTTAGTCAAATATACATTCTGACATGGTGCAATTTAGCTGTTTTTATTTATGCCCATAGCTCTGCTATATCATTCTATATTTTCAATGGTTTCCTGCCTGCTCCATATCTGGACATGCCCGGGCATATCTACCTCGGCTCAACCTATTATAAAAAACACGTTTTAGTCACATTTATACATTTTTATTCTGCTTTTATTCACTTTTAAATGCCAACACCCTCCCAAACCTATTTATAGCTCAAGTCTCTCCTTTACATTTTAAATTTATGCTGGTGTGCCTTAAAAACACAACCTCCTTTGTATATTAAATCTATATAAAACGTGTTATAAAATCATGAGGTCAGCTAGTGTGCCTAGATGTATATTAAATCTAAAACAATTCTTATAAATGTGTAACATCAGCTATTGTGCCTAGAATTATATTGAATCTATGTAAAAACTCACATGAAATCGCGACATTGGTTTCTGCGCCTAAACTTATAATAAATCTATATAGAAAGTATTAAAAAATCATGGCGTCAGCACCATATTTAAAAGCCAAACCCACTATTGTGTCATCAATGCATCACCACGACAAAACCCTAACATTTGCAGTCTCCCTTTTCACAACTCACTTCACCCTCCAACAGACAGCAGTGCCCAGACATATTTTTATATAGATTGTATATTTACTTTATATAAAACTGATATAAAGTATATCTTTTTTTAATATCAAACTACAAAAATGATTTATATCAAGAAATATACATTTGATATAAAAGAGATATCATCTTTGATGTCCATGATATATTACATTCATATCAAGTTTATATCAATCATGGGGGCGGGACTAAGGACACCAAGGGGGCGTACCCACCTGTCAAAAATGTAACATTGCACAAAGGGGACCCCATATACTACTAACATCAGACATTCAACATCAAGAATCTACCTCACCTGTTGCTTATCACCACGTTTCCCTTCCTAGTTCAGGTCCCGCTCTTGCTGGGAGCATGTGTACGGTCGCAGGTAGGCAAGGTTGAGATAGTGTGCCAAGAACAGGAATTACCAAGCACATGACACAATCCAGTGGTGGTCAGCACCCATACATGACATTCAGAGTTCATTCCTGAAGCTGCCACAGGAAAAGGTTACACTTACAGATCTTCCTTGAGCTTGGGGTTTGGGCCACTGTTGCAGGCGTGGATGTTCACTTCTTTTCCTGCCAGCTCTAATTTGTTTGATTTTACAAGATAACACCATACTTTTAGCAGCCAAGGAGCAGGGGCAATTTTCCATTGCCACGCTCAAGAAGATTTTCGGGATAACAATGATGCATGGAAGACCAGCGACGCAGGGAGAGTTTCACTTTTCTGTGCTCCCAGGTCCATTCCCCATTTCAGTCCAAGGGGCCTGCCAATAGTGCGGGTTAGCAGCCTGGTGGAAACAATATCTCCACAGCATAAAAAGAGGCACGCAGCTGGGATGAGATGCCTGCAATATGGCCCAAAGGTAAGTGCCACAGCACTCCTGCTTGTGGCCAATTACAGGGTGCCCAAGGGGTAATAGTGTTGGGTGAAGGTGACTGTTGGTTGAGTGGCAGACAATAGAGCTTGGGCAGAGGTGGAGCAGTACATTGGCTGCCTATGTGGGATACAAATGTGCAAGTAAAGTAGAATAGAGATTGGGCAATGGAAGACGTTGATCAGAAATTAACAGGGGGTTCTCCAGAAAGGTCAATGGAGGAAAGCAATGGTGTGAGAGTAGGAGGGTGTAGAGCCTCTGAGAAGCCTAAGCCGGTTCAACGATTCTTGCCGCTGCGCGCCGGGTATCATTTTGCCTCCCCCTCCATGCAGTGTGGGGAGAGAGTTACCTGTCTTCAGCCAGACGCGGAAGGACACATGAGGTAATACAGTGAGGGCATGATGCTAATGGAACATATGGTCTGAAAACACAAATGCTGAGAATGGGATCTGTTGTTAGTAGAGGAAGGTTGTCCTGTATGGGGCACGTTTCCCACTCGCCACACACAGGCATTAAATCCACTTCTTTTGTTATCAGGTAACATAAAAATACAGTTGCAATGTTTGACCAGGGTCAGGTAACCTGTGAGCTGAATCAGTTGTCTGCATCCTGACACACAGTAGTGGCCTTGGTCAGGGACACCACCATATTTGCAACCACCAGCTGTTCTCCTTAATTGTTGTTCCACACTGAAGTCTACTGAACCATTCACCCTTCAGGCATATCAATTACTTGGGGCCATACAAAAGACCGGGCACAGCCTGGCAATGCCTTATGTAACATGTGCATTTCTGATTTTCCACCATGTTAGATCAGTCAGGTTGTTGGTTGGACTAGAGTATGTTTCAGATCTCTGTTCAGCTTGATTCTTGAGTTATTTATGTTCTGAGAGATGATCCAGAGTCAAAATTGGGTGCGGATCCTGCATATATGCTGGTGACTAATTTACAGCTCTGACAACCTTTACCTAAAAAAAAAAACATCAATGTTATGGTGGGTTGAACATTTTGTTAAAACTTATTTTTTTTTAAACTTCTACCATGTAATGTGAGAGAACAATTTGTAATTTCTGGTATCAAGCTACATATGTCACATTGGAAGCTAGTAGCCATCCCTGGAAGTTGAGAACATGAAGCAAAGCACTGTGGGTATACAGCTATCAAATGAAAAGCTTGCATTTGTACTCAATTTGAGAAAAGTGTCATTGACTTATAAGGCAGTTCTATTTTGTGGTATCCCCAGAAAAGACCGTAAAATAACTGAATGGTATATTTGTTCGAATGTCAGCCATTCTAAAATTTTGAACAGCTGAAAATGTTGAACAAATGTACCATACCGTGCAAATATAGCAAACAAGGGTTGTAGGAGGTGTCCCCCATACCTTGTTCACTATAATGGCATCGGGGCTGCAGGGGTGGGCCCCGCATCCAATACAATAATGTTTTTAAAAAAAATAAAGAACCCTGTCGCACCGATTCCCATCTCCGGGAAGTGAAGGGAACAGGTGTTGCAGGAAGACAGGAAGTTGGCAGCACAGAGCGAGGTGTAGTTCAAAAAGGTAGGTAAATTTTGGGGGTTGGGGGTGGGTTGCCAGAAATGTCAGAAGGAGAAAAAAACAAAAGTCATTTTCGTTCAAGTAACTTTTGTTTTTTTCCTCCCTCAGACATTTCTCATTCAATTATTTCATGGACAACCCTATTTTATACATAGCTTTGTCACTCAAGATCGACAGCTCGCAAAGGTGCAACAACAGCGGCCTCCGCCTCAGGCAAACCTTATATAGTCAATTCTGTGCTTTGTAGTGACACTGAAACCACTTGAAGCCTCTCAAACGCTAGCAGGCACTCGATTTAACCCTTAAGTGCCTAGGACGAGTATGCTTGTGCTTTTTGCATGGACTGGCACTTAAGGGAAAGTATGTTTTTAAAATATAGGGCATTTCATCTACAAAGTTGTTGTTCTGGTACAAAGGCCTTGCAATGCTTGCTAACGCTTGTATTTTAATGTCAAAGCTTGAGCATCCACACCTAACAACCCCATTAAAGAGTCTTGATGCCTTATATTTACTCCTCCACGCTGGCCAGCTGACATCCCATCCCCGCCTAGTGGCCCTGTGCTTTCATGAGCCACCGTCACCATCCCTTTGCTCCTCAGCCCGGTGGCTTGAAATGTAATTTAACAGTAAGGTTAACTCAGTTACTAATAAAACAACATATGCAGAATATTAGAAGATTTAAGAATATAAATTCTTCTTTTTTGACCAAATATTTAATTTAATACGCATGTACAATGAAATTATCAATAATAAGAAGAAAGCATGTCATTAAAATGTGTTATTAATGTAGATGAGACCCAAAACAAAAGGTCTAAGAAATTTGCGTATTATTTTAGTTATGTATAAAACTGCATTGTTGCCTTTATAGTAATAGACCAAAAACAAGACTAGAGACTGAGCTAAGACAACAAAGTGAGAGGAAGGGGTAGGGGTTCTGTTCAATTATTGTGTTACATGTATCGAAAAGTGGAAATCCGTATTGGTGGAGTAGCGATTCATTGGTGAAGGAAGTGGTGCAGGGAGGGGAGGAAGGGGTGAAATGCTGACTGGGCATTGGCTGTGCTTGACAGAGGGTTAAAGCTCCCCAATAACCAGGAGAACATGCAAATGACAGCAGTGTGTGGTATAGATCCTAGTAATATGACATGCTCCTCTATCCCCCGTCTCTACCTGCTGCCCCCATCTAGTGTATTCTTTACCCATGTCTCCATTGTTAAATATGCTATTCGGCCAAGGTTATTAGGACATCTTTCTGAATAACGTTGTCCGAAAAGCATATTAAACAAAGGAGAAATGGGTAAAGCTGTTATTCAGAAGATGTTTTCACAGGATACTGTCTATAGGTCTTCATTCGATCAAATTCTTTATTAAAGAGTCAGGTGTTCAACACCTTTTGGAAAGTGATGTGACTTAGGGCCTGATTTATGGAACGTTTTCCTATGGGATTGTGCCATTATAAAACACTTCCATGAATAAGGCCCTAATTAATTGTTTCCCAGGGTCCTCGATTTATGGAAATTCCATTGTTTTGGGTTGTATACCTCAAGGGGCATTTTGTGCTTTGAACTATGGTTCAAAGATGGTTTGGGAGAGTGCAGCATTTAAATCAGATTATAGAATTGGGTTGCCTTGTCCAAATAACATGGGCCCTTTTGACAAAATGCATGGTACATAAAGATGTAACCTTTTGAGTGCCTGCCTCACCACAGATCCAGAGCGCTAGGTAAAAAAAAAAAAATTTGCCCAGTGAGTCCATTCTCCGACTACGTCAAGAGGGAATGGGGACCCCTCTTAGCCTGGGATGGGGGGGCCTACTACAGTGGAAGCCAGAATCATTCCTACCCCAGAGTGTGAAGGCGGCAGTTCAGAGGTTACCAGTTCCTGTCCCTCCCTAAAAGCCTGCATATGTTTGGGTAGTGCCACTGTTGATTATCCCATACTTGACTCACATGATGCTGGTCAAGTCTTTTTTTAATTTTTTGTAGCGAACTACCGCTACCAAGATGCACAGAGGTAAAGAGGCAGACCTGTGATGAGATGGAGAGAGAGACTGCGGCAGGCTCCAATGCCCATGAACAGAAAACCAGCAGACCTCCACACTTATCCAGCCTCAGCAATGAAGCCTGAGGAGCGGACCCTACAGCGTTTGGTTTTATGTGACGCTTGCCCACAAGGTAAGCCAGAGACACTCAATGAGCCGGCCGTTGAGCACTTATTCCCACGTGACCCTCATAAACAATCCATATCAGAGACACTGAATATTCACAGCAGGGATACAGAGCCGGCTTTCTGCTATCCTGGCATGCAAAATCCACTGGAGGAAGCAATCTGGAACTGTTGTGATAGCGTGCCGCCATTGCCATTCTGTGGCAGGCCCGCAAGAGCAAAAGGGGTGCGGCTAAGGCCCTCTTTTTAAAAATAACATTGTTTGTAACCCCTCCTGAGCAGGGAAGAGCAGGCGAGTTTGGCCAGGGGAACCAGGGGAACCAGAAGGGGAAGAACAATGGGGACAGAAAAGGGGGTGATATACAATATAATTTACATAAAAAGGTGCAGGTAGTAGCAGGCCATCCAGGAAGTGATACAGGGCATCCCGGGAGTACGCAACGTCAATGATGACATTCTCATCCACGCCAGCGACAGACAAGAACACATGCGTCGCCTCGAGATTGTACTTAGCAGGCTGGAGACAGCAGGGCTAACCATTCACTGGGAGAAGTGCAAGTTCATGAAGGAAGAGATCACTTTTTTCGGATATGTGTTCAGCGGCGCAGGAGTCTCAGCCAACCCACAAAAAGTTGCGGACATCAAAGAAGCCTCACCCCCAACAACACCCACCGAAGTTCATAGCATTTTGGGGATGGCGACTTACTGCCGGAGATTCATCCCCAACCTAGCAACGATGTCCGAGCCACTCAGGGAACTCATTAAATCTAACACAAAGTGGGTCTGCAGCCCCAACTGCCTGGAGGCTTTTGAGCAGATCAAGACGTTCCTGTCAGCCGATACCACAATGGCGTACTATGTGACCCTACACTGTCGACGGAACTATATGTTGATGCCAGCCCCGTCAGCCTTGGGGCGAATCTAGTCCAAGTTGCCCAGACAGGAGAAACAAAGCTGATTGCCTACGCATCCCGTGCATTAACTCCCACTGAACAAGGGTACTCTCACATTGAGAAAGAGGCCATTACGCTACTGTGGGGTTGCCGGCATTTTCACATATACCTATTTGGACGAAAATTCAAGGCATGCGCAGACCACAAGCGTCTTATCCCCATCTTCACAGGATCCTCTTCACACCCCCAGGCCAGGATAGGGAAATGGCTGCTACACCTGCCACGATATGAATTTGAACTAACATACCAACCTGGTACCAGCAACCCCGCAGACTTCCTATCCAGACACCTGAGAGTGGCCACGCTGAGAGAAGTGAATGTAGCAGAAGAAACTGAGGAACACATCTGCCAGGTCGTGCACAAGATGAAACCAAGAGCAATCGGCAGTGAGGACATTACACAAGCCACACAAGCTGACCCCTGCTGTGATCTTGTCAAGGACTCCACCATCTCCGGCGAATGGAGACCTTTTCTGCGAAATGTACACAATCGCACACCTGAAGCCAGAGACTTCCTCACGAGCATATTCCCAGTACGACAAGATCTGCCTGTCACCAAGGAAGGACTCATACTAAGAGGAGTTTGGATCGTCATACCTGCAAGTCTGCAAGACAGAGTCATTGCGCTGGCACACGAACGTCACCAAGGCATGGTCAGGATTAAATCCAGGATCAGGCACTGAGTATGGTTCCCGCACATCGACACCAAGGTAGAACAACTCATAACAGCATGCCTCCCATGTCAGATCACAAGCGCACCACCGAACCCCGAACACATACAAGCGGCCGAGCGGGGGTCCCAAAGATGGGATGCGATCAGCTTTGACTTCTGCACGGTCCAAGAAGGCACGTATCTGTTAGTGGCCATTGACGACCACTCAAGATATCCCGAGGTGGAAATCATATCCTCAACCTCCGCAGACATGGTGATGCCGGCGCTGGAGAAGATCTTCTCCACCTATGGCCTACCTCGCCGCATCCAGAGCGACAACAGGCCACCTTTCCAAGGGGCAGTAATCAAAAAATACCTGGATGATCTGATCATAAAATTCCATCACATCACTCCGAGATGGCCTCAAGCCAATGGAGACGCAAGAGAGGTTCATGCGTACCCTCAACAAAGTGCTACGGCTATCCCGGGCGCACTCCACCTGTACCGATTCCTAAGGAACTAAAGAGTGACACCCCACAGCACCACAGGAATACCACCGGCAGACATCATGTATGGGACAGTGATAAACTCATCCATTCCACACCATCCGAGCAGGGGCACAGATGCATGTGACAGCGAACGCACAAGTCAAAGAAGGATCACAGCAAATGAGCCCATGAGCACCAAGAGACATGCAAATGAATCCAGACACCAAGTCGGCGATCAAGTGCTGGTGAAGCAGAACCCCTCGAAAATGAAGCTGGACACCCAGTACGACGTGGTTCCCTGGACAATTACTTGACGACGAGGAACCATGTTAACAGCTACACGAGGGCAGCAACAGATCACCAGGAATGCATCATGGTTCAAGGAAGTGCCACGACAAATGTGGACCGACGAGGACCAGCCGCCCTCAGAGGAAGCAGGATCGCTGCTGGAAGACGAGTACCAACAACCCGAGGAGGAGTCGACCGAGGAGCACGGGACAGACAGACTGTTGGAGGAACCCAGGGAGGCATCTCCAAGTAAGGCAGGTGAGCCGTAACAGGACATGAGTTTGGGGACAGCCCCCAGATGTGGGCGCTATGCCCTAAGGACTGCACCGAGAGCCCCAGAAAAGTTAAGAGACTATGGGCCTCATCACGAGTTGGGCGGTAACGGCGGCGCTATTAGCGCCGGCGGTAATAGCCCTACGGCCAAACCCCCCGGCGCTAATAGCACCGGATTACGGGTTTGGCGGAACGGGTATTGCCCATTCCCCATTGAGCCTGTTCGGGAATTCCTCATTCCCCATTGGGCCCAATGGGGAAATTTTGCGCACTTACCGCTGGCGGATTTCCCGCCGACGGTAAGAGCGTGAAATTTTGGCAGATTTCCCCGCCCCCCCAGATAAGAGCTGGGGGAAATCAGCCAAAGCCGTGATTTGGCGGACCCTTAAATGCAGTGGTAATAGCGCTACCACCGCATTTAAGGGTTACCGCCAAACTCGTGATGAGGCCCAATGAGTGGTAGGACTATAAGGTGTGCTAGACTAGAATGCACAGTAGAATTAAGTGAATCAGTTTTGACATGATCATGTTTAGTGTGTTGTGTGTTAAGTTGTTGGAAAAAAGGAGAAGTGTTGTGTACGCCTTACGTCCCACGACGCGGTGACGTAAGGCATGTGTGAATAAAAGCCCTGCCCCCTCCACAACGAGGCAGTTCCAGGCAAGCCACGAGCCCCGTGTATGAGACTTCTTGATTTCGTCCTGCAGTTGGGCCTCTCACAGTAAAAGGGGTTGTTTGTCCCTAGGTCGTTTCATCTTGATCTCAGAATGTACACTGTAAGAACTGTGCCTGGATGCAGTTCAGTCCGTTAAGTGCCGATATAAATACATCAAATCAGAATGGAGCCCGTCTGAGTTCTGCTCAGGGACCCGGCATGCAGCAATTGGGATAATCTGTATAATAATGAGGCACACTTCAGGGGGTGGAAGGCTATGCAACGCCGATCAGCAATTGGTTGAGCCTGGATGACGCATGACCCAGCTGATTGACAGTCAGCGTGTCCCTATGCTGCCCCTTTAAGAAAGGAAATCTTCAGTTTTATCGCCAAGTTCCACATCTACAGTAAAATGTACTCCACTGTCTGCAACTGCAAAACGGTCTGCCAAGTGATATTTGTTTACATATCAGAACTAAATGTACATTGAAAACATATTACCCATCCCTTCAGTTAAACGTTACCTATATTTCCTCCATGTTGACCTCACAAGCACGTTTCTGTTTTTTGTTCCCTTTTAAAACATGGAAGGCTTCTTTCATGACCCCTTAAGTGCTAAGGGTGAGTATGTTCATCCTGAATTCCCACAAGGCATCATTGAAGGCTCCGCCCACTTCCACAGTTAAGTGGTCTTGCGGGCAAAAAGATGCCCATGCTGCGATCTTTCTATGTGCCCTCGTTTTTGTGGCATCCAAGCATGCGTGTAGACACAGAAGTACACGTAGTTGCGATTGTAAACCCCCTGCAGCGTTCCCTATAGTTAGATTATTATACTTTCAGCAAGTTGCACAGTGCACAAGGCAAGCAGCCATTTTTTTCGTTTTCAAAAATGCCTGCAAAGTGAGCGCCAGCACATAAGGAGCACACTTCCTCTCTGGTGTGGTGCCCACCCTTTATTAAACCTGGCCCCAGGAAGCATTACATGGCAGGTGTTTTCATGCAGAGCGCACTTCCACTCACCCAGGGGCCTCTGGGCGTTTATATCAAATGCTTATTTGCTGCCCAACTGAGTGGTACCTATTTTCTCACCCTCTGAAGGATGAAGGGCAGAGTGGACCTGCTTGGATTTGAACCTGTGTCCATGAAGTCAGGCAGAGACCGCTACAGGGCATGAATTAGTCCACTAAGCCACACACGCCTCTTCACACTAGCATGACATCCCACGAGACATATCTCGAATGCCCTTTCAGTGCAGGAAAGAACTGAAGAATGTATTGGTCAGAGAGCTTTACATCTGAGTGCTAGTCCAGTAAATCTTCTATCATCTTCTGTCCAGCCCACCTCGCCAATGCTCTACTTAAGCTTTATAGCCTTGCCCCGAGAGGATTGCCCAGTGCTGGGGGGACCCTCTCATCCTTGGAGGAGCATGTTGCGATCAGGCGGGTCTTTGGGGATAAAGGTGGCAGGGCCGAGGGGCGTGGCCCAGGCCTGTTGATGCAATACACTATCTCTTCGTAGAACCCAATCCTGGCTATTTGCATAAAAGCAAAGAGCATCATGGGAACATAGCAATGTCCACAATTTTAAATTTGAAACATGTCTTGTAGTGATTCAGTAAGAAATGCTTTTGAGCGAATAATGGAAGCTGGGCTCTGAGGTTTTGATTGGTCATGCTACTCACCCTTAGAAAAACAAATCCGTATTTTGCTGGACATATATAGCAGTTTGGACAGCTGCCACCAGTATTTGATAACTTGGCTTCAGGACACAGCTCGCTGGAAGTATTCTGTTCTGAAGCCGAGTTATCACATGCACAAGTACCTGCGCTCGCCGCCTGCTCGTTGAAGCGCGGGTAACAAGGCTTCAGAGCAGATCCGTGAGTATCGTGGGCAAGCCCCTGGGTCTAGGCACAGTGCAGCGCTCTGGCAAATGAGATGGCCATTTTTGCTGAACCAAATGTCCTGTACTGGCTTTCCAATCTGGTCATCGATGACAGATTCGTTGATGACACTTAAGTCCTCTTTCACCAGGAGCTTGTTGATCCATGTTGTCTGAAGGCACTGTTTGAGCTTTGGGTCTTAAAACGCCCTACTCAAGAAATTCTTCTTTCTCCTGCGAGCGGCAAAGAGGATCCTACCATTCCTATCATTCGCCAACAAAACAACCACCATCATCACTCTCGTCATGTCTAAAGTAGACTACGCCAACAGCCTATACTTAGGTATGCCTGAGCGACTTCTAAAAAAACTACAATGCATACAAAATGCGGCAGCCAGACTGCTTCTGAAACTACCCCGAAGAGAAGACACCACACCAGCGCTAAAAACACTACATTAGCTACCAATAAAACAACGAATACAATTCAAAACGATGTGCATCACGCACAGAGCAGTACACAATCAAGGCGCTGAGTTCCTGAGAGACAAACTGCATCTACATCAACCAACAAAAACGTCCAGATCAAGCAATGACATCCACCTGGAACCGAAACCCTACAACAAAAGAAAACTCGAAGGATCTTCTTTCTCTCAACAAGTGCCGAAAACCTGGAACGACTTTCCAAAAAACAAACCTAACACAAGAAACCACCTACTATTCAGGAAACTACTCAACACTTGGCTCTTCATGTCATAACTAGAAGACCGCCCACAGGGACACACACACAACTAAAAAATTGATGAACGAAGAGACAGATCCTGATCCACACCAAGCAATCGATGAGGAAAAGATCCTAAGGAAAATACTCCACGACATAAGAAACGACTAACCGAGAGACACCACAATAGGACCCAAAAGACCTAACAAATAGCAAGACAAAGACGGAAACACAGGACGAACCAACAATAGCACCCTTGCCCTAAACCATAGCCATTCCCAACAGACCCAGTCACGGCAGATAGCAAGGTAATAAGAAACTCCCATCCATTAGCTACAAACCAGAGGGTGTGAAACAGAATAAGCATTCACATTACACAATGCTCATCAAGATACAGTGGGAAGCACAATTGCCATCACACACAAACAATAACCAAACAATAGCTCTTAAGGAAGTCACCCCACAGAAAACCAAAGGACTAACTGAAAGATAGCCAAGATAGGTGGAAACTAACAACTGAATACACAGGATAACAAAGACGGAAGCACTAGGACGCCTCATCTACAGCACGCTGACCCTGAACCTTTCCAAGCTCCAACAGGCCATTGTCACAATAGATAACTAGAGAATAGGTAGTACCAACCTCAGTTCCACACCCGTAAGAAAGGTTCACACATACCTATCACTCCATACTAATACTCACTAGGATACAGCTGGATCCGCGCCGCACCATCACAGACCACAGAGAGACGGCTTATAAGGAATCAGCAACAACCCCACCCACAGAGATACAGCTTAAACGAAACCAGAAGTATCAGAATCAGGATACAGACCCCACTAACCCAACCTTCAAATCTCTGCATACTTAACCCTCATAAAACTCACACAACCACTTCTCTCCCAGCAATCTGCATGCACTTTACCACACCGCATCAACAACACATAAACAGCACCTATAGCACACGAGGTCTCGCCCGATCCGACACTTGCATCAAAGCCAAGCACTCTGTGTATACCGAGCTGAAGCCGCCCCCAGCACATCACCTCTCCCACTCTCCTACTCCCGCTCCACCCGACTAACCCTACCTGCCCTCGTTCTTGTTTGCAGATCCGCCAGAGTGCCCGGGGATCAATTCCGTTGGTGACGGTGCGCTATATAAGTACCTTTAACATAACATAACATGTGACAAACACATATAGCACCCTTAAAAGGGATTTAGAGGGGGAATTTATCCCTGATATATACATCCCAAACGTTTCATTTTTCATTTTTCTTAACAGAAGCAGCAGCAAAATACTGGGGGAATCGCCCAAACCTCCTGAATAGCCCCCTTCGCTGCCCCTAGAAAAACATGATCTTCTTTCTCAAGCTTACTACCTGCACCTTTTTATGTAAATTATATTGTGTAGATGAATTTCTTGCGAATTCATATTTTTGCACTGAAAAATGGGTGTGGTGATTATTCTTCAATGAAATCCCTGGGCACCATCGCGGATCTCACCAGAGGGTTAAGCGTAGTGATGGCATATTAGTTTGTATGAAGGAGAAAATTAAAGACAGATTGGCTACCCCTCTCTTTTAGTCTTGTATGGATCTTAAGTGAGAGTTAAGGGCCACCTAACTGCGTCATTGGTTAGGAAGTCGCTTGGTGGAGAAAAATTGCACTGGATGCTGCAACTTGTAACAAAAGTTCTATCTCTTTAATGATTATAAAACATCTTAAAATACATTACAAAATTGATTCTCAACCATATCATTCATTCTACATTCATCTCATCTAACAGGGGAGTTCTAAAGTTGAAAAAAGTTTTTTTTGGCATAACATTTTAGTCAGAGTATGCATTTTTGACATGTGAAAAAAACATTAGGTTTTCCTTAGACAGTCGACATATGTTTCGGCCCGTTGTAATATACCACTTTTGTAAGCGGTGGTCACTAAAATAAGTATAGGGCCATCTTCAGGACACCAATTGCTTTGTGGTTGATCAATCTTGTTCCCCATTAGTACACAAACACATATGTACACATCTTGTATTTGTGTGATTAGGATTCTTTCTTGAGTTCACTGCGATTGTCTCGCTATCTGGGCTTGTTATGCTCAAAAGTCCTCTCAAAGGTGACTTGAATTAACCTCTGCGATGTTTACACAATTTGGCAACAGCTATTAGTGCATCGGTGATCGTTATTGCTATTACTGAGTGCTGCCAGGTTCCTTTTGGCGGGTTTGTGTGGACCAAAAATCCAGTAATTGATTTATTTCCTTGTTGTGCGCAATGCGTGCGCTAGGAACGGGACTCGTCTACGTCAATAACCATATTAGTTTGTATGACATCTATGCAAGCTGCGGCTGAACACAGCTTTCCACGGTCTACGGCAGTGCAGCTTTCTCTGGAACAGGGATACATCTCATACATGTCAGCGATGGTCACGTGATCCGTCTGGTGACAAGCATGCATTGTCTGCCAAGTTGCAAGCTCTTCAGACGGCAGCCAGGCCCACTAATGCAACGGGGCTGCACAGTTCCGGGGGCCTTCTGAACTACCGTGGAAGATATCACTCTGGGTAAGAAATCAGATCTAACCCCTCCAAGGGCTTTTCAAAGAGCAACATTTCACTTGATTTCATTTGTTATATAGTTTTACATAGCATGGACCAGTCCAATAGGGGTTGTCGCACTGTACCACAAGAGAAAAGGCACCTGCAGTAGCAAGGTCATACATGTGGCTGTTGAGCAGCATAGACAGACAATATTAACATGAATACCTTCAAAAGGAAACAGGCAAACCAGATTCTGATCGTGTTTACAAGACTTGATGCTATATGCAAGCTCTAAAACAAGATCGCGACTCAAGGTGGCACTCAAAATCTCACTATGGAGGTGGGCAGCACGAGCTGGCAGGGCCAGCAATATAATAATAATCATTTGTTTTTTTTTTATGTAGGGCTTTAAAGCACTTTGCATAGGAAATATTTGACATACATTACTATTATTACCAACTCGAAATTGGTACTCATTTATCGACCTCAAAGGGATGTTGTCCAGGTTAGGATTTGAACCTGCGACCAGCAGATCAAACATACATCACAGCAACGAGCTTTTAACCAGCTGAGCCATATTACCAACTCTACTAGCATTAGAGAGGGAGTAGGACCTAAACATGGGGAGCCAGGAAACAGTGGGCTTTACTCATCAGGGCCGACCTAGGGCTACTCCCGGGGGCCAGAGGAGGGGTGATTGCAAATGTTACCATGAAGTGGAAGGTGGAGGAAAGAGGCATGTCTTGAAATACACCTCTAAGAAACACAAGCTAGGAATATATCAGTAGACAAGGAGCCAGGGCCTACTTAGGAATACATGTAGCCTTGCAGGAATATTTGAAAGGGCCAAAGGGGGAGGCAGGTAGGAGTAAACTGCAAGCTGCTCTTCTGGAAGGCCATATGCTTGCCCCGGAACCTGAAGACGATTGCTGCTGAGGTACACAGCTTAGTGCAGGAGCTAGCAGATAGGTCCTCAATGCTCCTGTGCTTCTGGCCAAATGGGAGGGGAGGATGGATTTTGGGCCCAGAAGTCACCATGGCTGGCAGTTAACCACGAGCCATTGATGTGGTTGGATGGGCCAGGGGAGGTATACCAGAAGTGAGGTTACATAGTGGTAAGGCTGAACGCCATTGGTATACAGGGGAGAATGAGAGGTCTACACAGGGTTGTTGCTTGGTCTGGAAAGGATCCGGGGCTATGCTAATGTAGGTGCTGTCAGGAGTCGGGGCTAGCTAGGCTTTTGGTTGTAGCCTCTGAGCTTCCATCCGTGGCTCCAAACAAAAGACCCAGGGTTATAGCCCCCCCAAGGCCCTTTCAATGCATCTGTGTATACGGCAAAAGGAGTGCCACACACAAGGAAAGGGGGCATCACAAAGCCAAGTGAGGCACACATGAATTGCCTTCACACTTCTTTATTAAGTCATCTCACACGGGTAAACCAAATCAACTCCCTCAGGTCCACGAATGTGCATAACATAACGTAATCTGTGTCCGGATGGTGGTTCCCCAAGATTTGTTCATATCTTGGCATAAACGCAAAAGGTAATGTCTCTCAGAAAGTGTAAACAATGTTCATAGTAAACGTTCAGATCCTGCCCTCTCCCATTGGCAGATCTGATGAATAGCTGCAGGTTGATTCAAACTAAACAAACAACTCCAAATAAAAGGCTTCCTACAATTTCTCTTGCAGTTCCTCATGTCCCTCCTGTTAGTATCGGTCTTTCAGGAAAGTCCGATCTCTGGAATTCTAACTTCTTACTGGTGGGTGTTCCTGTGCAGCTAGGGGACGGTGGGGAGGTCTGTCCTCCCTGGGCCCAAGACTGCACTGGAGACTAATGATGGTTCTGTAGTGGGAGTCACAGTGGAGTTGGCTCTAAATACAGGCCTGTAGCCATAGAATGACAGAAGGCCACACTAGACTCTCCACGAGCTCCTTCTGCAGCTCTCGACCTGACTCCCTCCCTTAAGGTCTTGGATCTCTGCTTCTCTAATATCAAACTGCCTCTCTACGTTGCCATGTAGTTTCAAACTCATACGTAGGGGTCTCCCCACTAACATTCCTTCTTCTTTGATGAGCTTCTATGTCTCCTCTCATGCCTTCACACACATTCACATTCCTTCACCAACCTTACTGATACATCCTGAAAGCATGAGATACGTGATTCCTTCACTCATTTTCCTGCCCTCGCCCCAGCCTTCTGGGTATTCCTCTTCCCGAGCCTCCTGTGTCCTCGTTTCCCCAGCCTCCTGGGTCCTCCTTTCCCCAGCCTCCCGGCTCCTACACTCCCCAGCCTCCTGGGTATTCCTCTTCCACAGCCTCCCGCGTCCTTATCTCCCCAGCCTCCTGGGCCCTCCTTTCCCCAGCCTCCTGGCCCCTCCACCCCCCAGCCTCCTGGGTATTCCTCTCCCCCAGCCACCTGGTTCCTCCTTTCCCCAGCCTCCTGGCTCCTCCACTCCCCAACTCCCCAACTCCCGGGTATTCCTCTTCCACAGCCTCCCGGGTCCTCATCTCCCCAGCCTCCTGGGCCCTCCTTTCCCCAGCCTCCTGGCCCCTCGACCCCCCAGCCTCCTGGGTATTCCTCTCCCCCAGCCACCTGGCTCCTCCTCTCCCCAGCCTCCTGGGTCCTCATCTCCCCAGCCTCCTGGGTCCTCCTTTCCCCAGCCTCCTGGGTCCTGCTCTCCCCAGACTCCTGGCTGCTCCACTCCCCAACCTCCTGGGTATTCCTTTCCCCAGCCTCCTGGGCCATCCTTTCCCTAGCCTCCTGGGTCCTCCTCTCCCCAGCCTCCTGGCTCCTCCACTCCCCAACCTCCTGGGTCTTCCTCTTCCCCAGCCTCCTGGGTCCTCATCTCCCCAGCCTCCTGTGTACTCCTTTCTCCAGCCTCCTGCTCTCCCCAGACTCTTGGGTCCTCCACTACCCAGCCTCCTGGGTATCCCTCTCCCCAGCCTCCTGGGCCTTCCTTTCCCCAGCCTCCTGGCTCCTCCACTCCCCAGCCTCCTGGTTATTCCTCTCCCCCAGCCTCCTGGGTCCTCCTCTCCCCAGCCTCCTGGCTCCTCCACTCCCCGACCTCCTGGGTATTCCTCTTCCCCAGCCTCCTGGGTCCTCATCTCCCCAGCCTCCTGGGCCCTCCTTTCCCCAGCCTCCTGCTCTCCCCAGACTCCTGGGTCCTCCTCTTCCCAGACTCCTGCGTCTGTCCTCTAGCATACAGCTTCAGCATCTTCTTCTCTCCTCCCCTGCTGTTTCCATATTAGATCATTCACCCAACTCTCACCTCGGGGCTTTCCATCGTTAGGGACTTGACCCTGCCTTCCAGCCTCTCCCTGGCCTAAGGGAACTCAGGTGTGTCTTCCAATGCAGATGGGATGTGAATGTGCTGATGGGCCCTGCCCAGGGGAGGGCCTTTAGTTCTGATGTTGGGTTGGCTAGTCACTGCTCATGGGCAGTCCGCTGCCCACTTGCTACATCCTCGCCCTATCCTGGAGTGGAGTCCCTTAGCTAAGCGGTCTTAGGCGTATGCGTGTGTTCACCTTGTTAGGTGACTTGTTGACTGGTCAAGTTTCCCATCATAGTTCAGATCCAGCTCTTGCCCTCTGCCTTTTCTTTTATGATTTTTGAACACATGCGAGGGGAGTGCTTGTAGGCACTGCTCTCCCTGTGGGACCATCCCTTTTTAATGTCTTTACAGCAACAGAAGCTTCCAAGGTGACAATGGGATGAGCCCCCTGCCTCGTGCACGTTGCTTGATTTTTGGCAACTGGGGGATTCTCCCCATGCCAACCATGGGCTCAGCATCCCCTGCCTGATCATAGAAGCATTGGCATCCCCACCATCCTCCAGTAAGGTCAGGCATTGAACTCCGTCACAGGGGCCAGACTGTATCTAAAAAACAAATAGAGGAAGAGATTCTGCATGTGAACATGAGGGGTCCCATGGAAAGTAACCTGACACTGTCAGGAATATTTCATACCATTGAAATACCATTGAAAAACAGTTCCCAACCCAGCGGGAATAAAGTACATTTAAATGAGCATCTAATGGAGCGCAACATGCTTGCTTAACGAAGCAGCGGCATGCAATGGTTTGTGCAGTATCCGCATGTATTATGAAATCTATAACAGGGGTGATTGCTTTAGTGTTTAATGTGAATATATTTTGAATATCAATTGCCATTTTAAATGTGAATAAAAATATTTTGTTTATAAAAACTGATTGTGTCTTTATGTTGAGCTGTTATGGGCAAACATGTCTGGTCTGAACCTGTCAAACATACATTATGATGAAGGAGTTGTCGGTAGTTATCGAGGGCTTAACAGCCCATGCCATAAACTGCAAAGCGATGGTGAGAAGGTGTCACGGGGGGCCGTCAAGATGTAGCTTGCAGGGAGGAGCCTTATATGCTGCACAAGCTGGCAATTTAAACAGCAAATGAGCATAGTATTTGATATCGATCAACAATGGCGGGCCAATATTATGGATTTGAGTTAATTTTGCAAAGATAACAATGGTTTTTGCTATATGCTAGGCTTCATCGACCTTCTAATAAAATACGACTATATTGAGGCTTAAAGAACAAGATGGAACAAAGCGTGGTGATGGCCTTTAAGCGCATATTTAACAATGGCAGAGCCCTCGCTAAACTACAGATGAATGCTGGTAAGGAGTTTTTACATAAGCTGCTGCAGAATCCTCTAAAGCAACACAGGGTGTATCACTTAGTTAAACACTCTGAAATTAAAGCCTCTATTGTAGAATGTTTTATGCGCACCTTTAAAACACAGCTCTGGTGATTTTGTATGCCTAGAAACACCTGTAGATATGTGGGGTGCTACCTGCATTTAGGCCGTCTTTACAAAGGGATTTGAGCAGATCTACAGTGACAAGATCTTTATTATAGATGGAGTGGCTCACCAGGAGGGTCTTTAAATATACAGATTTATTGATTATTCGGGGGAGGCTGTTCAAGGTGTTTTTAACAGGGAAGAGATGTGAAAAGCCAGTAAAGACCAACAGCAAGTTTATAAAATTGAAAAAGTCATAAAGAGTAACGGTCATGGTATCAAGAAGCACTACCTAGTTAAATGGCTGGGGTTGCCTGACGACTTCAACAGTTGGGTGCCAGCTGGATCCCTAGAGACGACGGGCGTTATAACAGTGGGTTTGAAATGGAGTATGCAGCCTTTTTTATTATGCTTCTCACCAACGCTGCAGCCGAGACATTTCCAGGCAACAAAATATCCAACTTTTCTGTGAAGCTGGCCAAACCCTTGCATTTGGAGGGTCAATGGGTGGTGGTGCTCACTGAAGTTCAGTATGTCCCATTGTGGGATACTCTAGGCCCGGGAGAAGTCACCTTTATCATAAAATGAACAAACCCTCTGCAGCTCTTGCTGGGCAGATTCCTGAGGGGCATTATTCACCAGCACTGACACCTGATGTCTGCACTTACCCTTGCACTTGCCACCTGCTGGCCGTACTTTACTTATTGTTTATTTATTTTCTTATCCCATGTACTGCACTGTCTTCTCCCCTTGCCCCTGCACTTCTCCTCCCTCCCCTTCCCATGCACTTGCGCGATCTGAATGACACCTGGCCTAGTAGGATCGTTGTCTGTCTTCCCTCTGTTCCCCTCCCTTGCCTCGTCACACCTTGAAACACCTGTGTATAGGCGCGTTATAAAAGCCATATCATATCATATCATATCAAATATGGAGGAAATCAACAAATCTGTATCAAATATACCCAAGTACGGCGATACGATGCTACACCTAGACCCGGAACAGAGGAACGTTTTTTTTACAGGGCCCATACCATCTGTTACGTTTCAAACAGCGGGGAGACTGTGCAACATATTGAGGACTGTGCAACACTTTAGAAGTAAGGAACCATGGGATACTACATGCACCAAAATTAACAGGGTTTTTTTATAGCTTATTGTTTTACAGCAATACTGTGGATTATCAACGGGTGGGAGATAGCTACGCCCGCTACTTAGAACCATGAAGGTTGAAGCGAACAATAATGATATTGTGAACATTCAATACAACAAACACGATTATGTTCCTGTGTGCAAAAACCATTTTAACACCATCAACATACAGATAAGAAAGAAACAATCATTTAAATACGGAAAAATCTGGCTGCAGTTGCACTTTAGACCAACCCAGCTGAACGACTAATAAAAAGTGTTATAATGGCTGTAGCAAAGAACTATGGAGACCCCAGGGCCTATATGGAATACTATATGAACCAGGGCGGTTATGGCGATCAGCCATATTACAGGGGAACACCCGTAATGTAAAGGGCAGGATTTAGTGGCATTTTTAAAAGTCTTTTGAGACACGCAATACCCTTTCTATGTCACGGCTTTGAACTAGCTAAACTGCATGTGAAAATGGCAGCCAGCAATATTGCAAAAGGCGTTGTGTGAAGTGCGACAACGGCGGTTGCTGAGCGGCTCACCAAACACAAAAAGGAGGGACAGGACGGATCGGGCCTCATTTATAAACCATGTAGGAGTGGTAAGAGGAAAAGGTCAGCGTCTCTGCTGCATGGTCCCCGAAACCCACCAGGAAAAGCAGATCAAAACCCTGACACGCACAGTCAAATAGGAAGAAGAAGCTTGGTATTTCTAAAAGACACACGAGCCGTCATATTTTTTAAAGAACAATGGCCTTCTTACACGGATCCTTCGGGGAATGTGTAAAATCGGAGCTCAATCTCTTTACAGTACCCCTCACCTAAACCAACATCGATAACAGTTTCTTTATCGAGAAGCTCGCTTCTGGTGGCTCTATCACTGCTGGTCCCCATAGAACTTTTGGTATCGGGCCTGACAGACATGTATCTGGATTTAAACGATACATTGCTACATCTAACCCGTAAAATAACAACGACGGATGGAACCGACATCGCGGGTACAGCACGAGTGGGCATGATCGCTTACCCAATAGCCACCATGTTCAACCAGGTGGTCATGACATTGGGTGATCGAATGATAACGCAGACTGATAATATGTACGCCTACTGGGCCTATATAGAGAGCTTATTAAATTATGGCCACAATGTCAAGGATAAGCAGCTCTCGACAGGCCTCTTTTACAGCAACAATGCAGGGCATTTCGACAACACCGCTCTGGACAGCGATAACAAGGGGTTCTCGAAAGGAGCGCTGCATGCCAGAACCAGTAGAGTATTCGATCTTCTAGGCTGTCTACACACTGATCTTTTCTTCAAGGATAAACTATTGATCAGCAGCGTTGATCTTAAAGTGAAACTATCCAGAAACACAGATGCTTTTTGCCTCGTGAGCGGGAACGCTGAGCAATATAAACTAGTCATCCTATGGACCAGTTTATTCGTGAAACATGTAAGCGTCTCTCCGAATATTAGACTGGCGCATGCAGAGGCGCTGCAGATATCTAACGCAAAGTATCCTGAGGAGAGAGTCGCTCTTAAAGTCTTCAGCATTCCTACTGATAGCCGGGGTACCAGTCAAGACAACCTATTTTTGTGACAGCTCCAAAAATAATCATCATGGGAATTTTTGAAACAACGGCCCTCAGTGGGGCATACGATAAAAACCCGTTTGAGTTCAAACACTGTAACATGAACTATGCAGCGCTGCACAAGGACGGTGTTCTGATTCCTGCCAAAGCATATGCTCCCAATTTTGGACTTCCAAACATGATCAGAGAATACATGGGTCTGGTGGCTGTCACGGGAAAGCACATTGGTGATGTACTGGTTTCATTCACATGCAATGTGTATGCACTCAGCTATACCCTACTGGCTTTTGATCTAAGATCCGATAGCGCATCAGTGTGCATTTCAACCTCATGAGTAGCCGAAACCTACGTGCTGAAATAAATATTGAAAGAAGCCTAACCACCACACACTCCCTGCTAGTGTGGTGCATTTTCGATAGCATTCTCGAGATCAACGCACAAAGAAACATACTTTTTGATATTTAATGGATACGCTACAGATAAAAGGATTCATGCATAAGCATATAGAAGCTCAGAAAACATTTTATGGTGTGTATGCCAGCGATGCATGTCCCAGATGCCTACCCAGAAATCGCCCGGTTAACCTGGTGGTGAACACAGATCCACAGGCCTGGGGTGGAACACATTGAATAGCACTGTGGCTGGAGGGAGATGTGCTAACAGTGTTTTTCAGTTTGGTGCACTTCCCACAACATACCATATTCACTGGAGTTTTAACGGACTATGTAAGAAGCATAGCAAAGTATTTGCGTTATATCACTGTACCGGTTCAAGACTCTAAAGCCATGACCTGTGGACAACAGTGCATATTCTTTATCAGTCACATATCAGAATGGAGATCGCTGTCAGCTGTTTTGAAAATGTATTCGAGCATAGATCTCGCAAAATGTTTACAGTGTGTCAAAAATGCAAATGTGGATCATTTATACAGTGATACATTTATCAATAAAATAGCTTTTTTTTAAAGAAAATCAAGCATTGTGCGTTATTATACATAATAAATAATATAACATAATAAAGAACCAGTCGGTTCTATGAATTGAGAGCATCTATTAATTAAAAAAATACATATTTAATGCAGAAAGAATTTTTTTTAAACCACAATATAGCAAAGAAGAAATGTATACATTCAACAATGGAGGTCCCCGCATTATTCAGATAACCATTTAGGGCTGTTGCGTCTTTGGCATGGCCTAATCATTTCATAGTCATGATTGACAGGGCTGTATAAAGATTCCTTAAACCAGCTTGTATTCCATTCCTTTTCGGGGCTGGGGAGCGGGGATTGCTTGTAGCGGTGCTTTACATTACCCACGACCGAAGTCAGAATATTTAAATCAGCAACCACTTGCATGAACTCGTTTCAACCGATGGGGGCATTTATTGTAACAGTGGCTTGTCTTGTAACACCCCATACTAGATCGTGCAGGTTCAAACCCCTTACAACCCTGCCTTTGTAAATAAACTCTCCCCTATAAGTCCACACGGCCACATCCTTTGCAAGTTTCATCTTATGTAGCAATAGTTCCACATTAGGTTTATAGCGTTGGCTAAGAGTGTGTACCACATCAGCCACAACCAGATCTGCCTCTGCTGGAGTCTTAGGACCGCTAGATTCTTCAGGCGGCATGTATAGTTATTTTGTTTTTCTCTCTGCATCTCCGTGCTGGGCGTGGTTTAAGTATCTGTGCAGAATATATGAATATAAGGCCGCTTTATCCTGCGCTGCTAAATCAGATCTGTTTCAAACATCCTTCATTCAGTGGAGATGTATGGTAACCACTTTTTGTATATCCCAATCCGGTGTAGCTATGGGAGACGTCAGGCTTTCTAACTGACGCTTGTCCACCAAATACATTTTTATCAGTGTGCTCCATTATAGTCCCCAGAGCAAGCTTTTGATTAGCGGTGGTGCTATGCCTATGAGCGATCCTATTAACTTTTCTTTTAGCCCTTAGCGATATATGCTTATTGTTCAGTTTCTTGATGACGTTCTTTTTCTTTTTCAACACACTTATTTGATGGTGTGTTAGGAGGATGTGTCCCTTTAAAGCGTTCTGAGCAATCTCCGAAATAGGGGCCACCAAATCATCAGAGGCCCCGGCTAGAATTGCCTTGCGTTGTTGAGGGGTGGCATATACAAGCATTTTCAGCAGCGCATTGTGTCTTCATATGCGTGTCGACATAGTGAAAGTGTGACCAGCTACTGATGCCATATTGTGCTTAATGTTGTTTTATAGATGTGTTTTACCTGATATAAACAGCGGGTAATTCCCATGGAAATATATCATTGTGCAATATCTAATCCTGTAGAGTGGTTGTTTTTAAATCAACCAGGGGATATCCGTAGGGCTTATTGGTCATGTTTTCAAAAGTCTCCATGAAAAAATGTGTTTTGCTTGGATACATCTGGTGGGCTCCCATGCCTAATTGTTGTTTATCACTGGGGTTTTTAAATAACACTATATAACTAGCGTTTAGTGTTATAGGTCTGTTGCTCTTGCCCTTGTTAAATACGTTCTGCACAATATAACAAATGCTCAGATTGTGGTGATGGGAATATTGAGTAAAGGCTTTTTCTGGTTCAGCATTCTGACCCAACTCAGTCATCAAATCGTCCACAATAAACATATTCACCATGCTTGGTGGCAATAAATGATCATCATTGAGACTGTTGGGCATACCCTCGACAAACCAAAGGTGTTTAAACTGCTGTTGCAAAGTGTTGTAAAGACATTGCCAGCAACTGTCAAGCCAGATTATATTATCGGGGACCCATGTTATCATGGTGTGGTCATTTTCTAAACATTTCTTTGACAAAACAACTCTTGCCACAGCTAGAAGGGCCAGCCAGCACACACGTGAAGGGGTGTTGTAGCCTGATAACCATAATGAAAAATACCTGAGCATTAACAAAACATGTAAAGATATCTAAGTGCGAGCTTCTCAGGTGAGGTTAAATCACAGTGGGTAGTTAGTCTTTCAGTCTTCTAGAAGATGATAAAACAATCACTGCCATATTTAAGGATCTATATTTGACGTTTGAGCGCTACGTAAAAATGTACAAATGAAATGCATAGCCTCCTCTACATAGCTAGAAGCACCCAATAAAAAAAATGATAAAATACACCCCTTAAAACTGTATTAAACCCATGTAATGTACATCACACACAGCATATCTGTAGAAGTTATAATAAATCATTCAACATATAGCGAACCATCCCAACACACCTGTAGAAAACAATGGGTTGTCATTTGTCATCCATCCCATGACACCTGTTTTCAAAAAATAAAAGAACAACTCTGCCCGTTGGTGCTTCAGGCAATCCAGCAGCCCATTAATGAATAAAAAAAGAGCAATTTTGATTGTCGGGCCTTAGACAATCTAGCGGCCTATTATTAAATAAAAAAAATAACAAGTTCGATCGATAGCGACCCCCAGGCATTCCTCGGGCTCAATAATTAATCAAAAAAATAACAACTTTAATTATTTGGCCCCCCCAGGCATTCCTCAGGCCCAATAATAAATCCAAAAAAAGAACAGCTTCGATCTATGGGACCCCCAGGCATTCCTCAGGCCCATTTATAAATCAAAAGAGAACAACTCTGCTCGTTGGGCCCCCCAAACATACCTTGGCCCCTTATGATCAATAACCAAGATACCCCATTGATGAATCAAAAAACTATTCTTCAGGTTCTGTCTTACCGGTTCTGGAGATCAGAACCACTAGCTGTAGAACCCCGTTATTGATATCTTGGTAGCAGCAGCGCTTCTGGTGTATAACCCCTGGTAAAGATGAAGCAATGGGCAGCATCACCCCCTCTATACCTTGTGCTTGTGGATAGAAACGGGATCCAAAAACCCTGCTTCTTTCTCGAGACATTTCCATAACCCTTGTTGCTGGAGCTCCTTACACTAGCCCAAAAGTAATTCTCCATTGGCTGTGACAACCCCAGGCCTTTGTGGCTTTAAGTCCCCTCAGAAGCAGCAAATGGAACACTCCATAAATCCTTGCTACGCAGATCTATCCTCAATGATTGCTGAACTCATCAGACACATCCATGGGCATTCCTAGATCCATTTCCCCATGTCTTGATGTTTACAAAATTGCCCAATCTGCGATACATCCCGGAATCCATGACATCAGCATCTGCCATTGCAAGGGTTCACATACCACACACACTGGCGGAACAGCACAGAGACCACGATGGCTTGTCAGTCCCCCAAGCACCATTCTCGGGCCCTCAAAACATCCACCTCTGCAGGCTATTTTTCAAGAAGGGACCTGCTGCGACATTCAATTGTTGAGAGACATTTCTATCAAAAACATAAACAATGTACAATCAGTATAAAACATATTTTACACATTAAACATCATCATGTCTCAATATTTAACATCTTAAACTCTTATAACAACCAAGCATACCTTGTGCCTGTATAACACACTGATTCTTGCCACCCTTAAACATTTTGAACACTTTGTACAACACTTCAGCAAATGTGTGATCTGTGGCACATTAGCAGAACATTAATTATTCTATAATATGCAATAAAGGTTGCAAATATATATTTTAATTTGATGGCACACAATTAAAGAAGGCTCACTGCACATGAATCTCAAGAGCCCAGAGTCTAAATTAATATAGTGTAATTATTACAAAACATAGATGCAACAGAGCCAAATCTGCTAAGGCCCCATTTATAAATTGCCCTCTCCAACAAGGCACAGAGTCTAAATTAATACATCAAATTTGGAGAACTTGCATAAAATATGTTTTTCTGTGCACCCTATATACAAAAAACTAGGTTGCTCTATGAACACTAAATTTGCTATATAAAAACCATGGTTGTAACATTCTCCATGCCTTTGTAGTTACTTTAAGCAAACTTCACTATCCGTATATAAAAGCCACGGCTATTAACCTTGTCAATGCCTTTTTTCATCTAAAATTTAAAAACATATTTTAAATATTCGTGGCACAAAATTAAGAAAGCACCCTGCACATATGTTATATGTAGCACCTTTGTGCAGAATGTGTTTCACAGTGTATCACTTTGAGCGTGCTGAACAAAAAAGCAATGCTTTCCAACTAGACCCAAAGTCTTTAATACAGTCTATAACAATTCTCCTTCTGCACCCCTGTATTCAAAGTCAGATTGTTCACATGCGACAGACTATTCTGCGAAAAAACAAAATTATTCAAACACTACTTTAAAATACACTTGTTAAAAAATCAAATAAAGCCATGGGTCTAGCATTCTCTATTCATTTCTTCACAATACCTATATAAAAGGCCAGGGCTATCAACTTTGTCATTATCTGTTCCTAATAACATGTTTTCATACATGTCCCAACCCTAAAGGCATTTGTGACATTGTTTAAATCAACATTTCAAGAAAAACAAACTGGCATTTTTGTCCATGGGGTCTGCACTGTTCAACCTTAACCCATGTGCTGTCTGCCACTTCACAATGCCTCATGTAGCTTGTGCTAAGTGAAGTGTGCACAGTTACAGTCAGGCCTCATCATTAAAAAAGTTTAAATAATTGTATAATTTTAGGTTTAAAATTGTAATTATAAAATCTTTTATCAATATTGTGCACTGTCCTCTAAACGTGCAGTGCCTTTTTACTAGTGTGCACTATAACAATCTAAATCTACAAAATAAGGATGAGCACTGTTTATGCAGGCTGCCAGAACGCTACACCACATACATGTGTATAGTGTGAGCCAGCCTTATCTCACCAGGCTCATCCAGAGACAAAATGTGAATATTTCTCACATAGTTTAATATAAAAATATTAACATCAGCTTCCATTTTAAAACTGTTGTAGTTTTACATAGTCGCACAAGCCCACACTTTATAATTGACTATTGAACATTTTCTTCATGTTTGAAGCTTTCATGTATAAAGATGCAAACCTATTACTCTGAATTCCCCACACGTATGTCAGAAGCCTCTTTTAAAAATATTGACATGATTTCATATTTATGTGCTGGCCGGCATAAGTAGCTGCATCATAAATAGTTATCAACATTTCTACACATTATACTATCCAGCCAGTAAAACCACAGAGCTCTACATTTTTCAATTCTATCATTTACTTATAAAAAGCACTCTGTAACTAGCATATACTGAGATGCAAGCTGGCACAAATACATTTCTTACATGATCACGTGTGTAACAATGGCTCACAATTGTATATATCTCTGCTGCTCCCTACATGTCGATAGTCTAGAACACCATCATGACATTCTGTTTTAGCACAAGAACATTGAGCCATGGTAATACATAGTCTGAGCTTAATAACACAATTAAAGTTCTAGAGACATTGGGCCTCATTATAAGTATGGTGGTAAGGTAACAACAGTGCCGGTAGTGCTACCAGCACCATTGCTACCGTACCGCCATACTACGAGTTCTGCTCGCGGGTGCCTTTGCAGCCACCAGGTCTGACCTGGTGGCTGTACCGGCACCCACGACCAGAACTTGACGGTAGCACCGGTACCGTTATTAACTTATAATATAATAATAATTTTTTCCGGCGGGCAGAAAAGGGCAATTACCGGGTCCGGCAAGGTCCTAATGACCCGGTAATTGCCCTTTTCTGGGCTCTGGAAAAAATGTATACCGGCGGCAGCCATGCCTGTTCTACAGGCACAGCTACCGCCAGCCTCATAACGAGGCCCATTATCACAAAAGTCCACATCTAGTTTTTTAAAAGCAAAGGTTTGTAAGCCTGCCATATCACACCCACAGCCCACGTTCTGCAGTCGGTCGAACATGGGGTCTGTCACAGATGCATTTCATACATGATCACACGTGTTTAACACTGGCTCACAATTTTATATTTCTGTAATTTTGATACATGAAAATAGGCTCTTAAATATAAAAACCAAGCACAATTTGTTTTACATTTTGTCACTCATTTGAAATGTGAAATCCATTTTACCTTATTATTCTTTCTCTCCTTTCATAAATGGGAGGCCTGTTCTCACACAGGGCTTGCAGGCAGCAGAATCGCAATCCTCCAAACCACAGGGCAGCAGCAATCCTCCGTAGCTTCAATACAATATTTTGGCTGGCTTCCTAAATCTGCTTTTAAAGACATCCATTAAGTCCCCACACCCTCGGTGTCCTGTTATCAGCAGCCAAACACTGCTGGCTGGGTAGTTGGTGCAAAATTTGTTGCGCTGTAACACTACATTTTACACAGCCAAAGAAAACAGTTTACAACTTTTTGGTCTTAAACTTTTAAAGCACCCTTTGCCTTTTTTATTTTACCAAACTCTATTTTATTCTATCAAGTATACTGTTAGTCAAATATACATTCTGACATGCTGCAATTTAGCTGTTTTTATTTATGCCCATAGCTCTGCTATATCATTCTATATTTTCAATGGTTTCCTGCCTGCTCCATATCTGGACATGCCCGGGCATATCTACCTCGGCTCAACCTATTATAAAAACATGTGTTAGTCACATTTATACATTTTTATTCTGCTTTTATTCACTTTTAAATGCCAACACCCTCCCAAACCTATTTATAGCTCAAGCCTCTCCTTTACATTTTAAATTTTTGCTGGTGTGCCTTAAAAACACAACCTCCTTTGTATATTAAATCTATATAAAAACATGTTATAAAATCATGAGGCCAGCTAGTGTGCCTAGATGTATATTAAATCTAAAACAATTCTTATAAATGTGTAACATCAGCTATTGTGCCTAGAATTATATTGAATCTATGTAAAAACTCACATGAAATCGCGACGTTGGTTTCTGCGCCTAAACTTATATTAAATCTATATAAAAAGTATTAAAAAATCATGGCGTCAGCACCATATTTAAAAGCCAAACCCACTATTGTGTCATCAATGCATCACCACGACAAAACCCTAACATTTGCAGTCTCCCTTTTCACAACTCACTTCACCCTCCAACAGACAGCAGTGCCCAGACACATTTTTATATAGATTGTATATTTACTTTATATAAAACTGATATAAAGTATATCTTTTTTTAATATCAAACTACAAAAATGATTTATATCAAGAAATATACATTTGATATAAAAGAGATATCATCTTTGATGTCCATAATATATTACATTCATATCAAGTTTATATCAATCATGGGGGCGGGACTAAGGACACCAAGGGGGCGTACCCACCTGTCAAAAATGTAACATTGCACAAAGGGGACCCCATATACTACTAACATCAGACATTCAACATCAAGAATCTACGTCACCTGTTGCTTATCACCAAGTTTCCCTTCCTAGTTCAGGTCCCGCTCTTGCGGGGAGCAAGTGTAGGGCCACAGGTAGGCAAGGTTGAGATAGTGTGCCAAGAACAGGAATTACCAAGCACATGACACAATCCAGTGGTGGTCAGCACCCATACATGACATTCAGAGTTCATTCCTGAAGCTGCCACAGGAAAAGGTTACACTTACAGATCTTCCTTGAGCTTGGGGTTTGGGCCACTGTTGCAGGCGTGGATGTTCACTTCTTTTCCTGCCAGCTCTAATTTGTTTGATTTTACAAGATAACACCATACTTTTAGCAGCCAAGGAGCAGGGGCAATTTTCCTTTGCCACGCTCAAGAAGATTTTCGGGATAACAATGATGCATGGAAGACCAGCGACGCAGGGAGAGTTTCACTTTTCTGTGCTCCCAGGTCCATTCCCCATTTCAGTCCAAGGGGCCTGCCAATAGTGCGGGTTAGCAGCCTGGTGGAAACAATATCTCCACAGCATAAAAAGAGGCACGCAGCTGGGATGAGATGCCTGCAATATGGCCCAAAGGTAAGTGCCACAGCACTCCTGCTTGTGGCCAATTACAGGGTGCCCAAGGGGTAATAGTGTTGGGTGAAGGTGACTGTTAGTTGAGTGGCAGACAATAGAGCTTGGGCAGAGGTGGAGCAGTACATTGGCTGCCTATGTGGGATACAAAAGTGCAAGTAAAGTAGAATAGAGATTGGGCAATGGAAGACGTTGATCAGAAATTAACAGCGGGTTCTCCAGAAAGCTCAATGGAGGAAAGCAATGGTGTGAGAGTAGGAGGGTGTAGAGCCTCTGAGAAGCCTAAGCCGGTTCAACGATTCTTGCCGCTACGCGCAGGGGATCATTTTGCCTCCCCCTCCATGCAGTGTGGGAAGAGAGTTACCTGTCTTCAGCCAGACGCGGAAGGACACATGAGGTAATACAGTGAGGTCATGATGCTAATGGAACATATGGTCTGAAAACACAAATGCTGAGAATGGGATCTCTTGTTAGTAGAGGAAGGTTGTCCTGTATGGGGCACGTTTCCCACTCGCCACACACAGGCATTAAATCCACTTCTTTTGTTATCAGGTAACACAAAAATGTTTGACCAGGGTCAGGTAACCTGTGAGCTGAATCAGTTGTCTGCATCCTGACACAGAGTAGTGGCCTTGGTCAGGGACACCACCATATTTGCAACCACCAGCTGTTCTCCTTAATTGTTGTTCCACACTGAAGTCTACTGAACCATTCACCACTTCAGGCATATCAATTACTTGGGGCCATACAAAAGACTGGGCACAGCCTGGCAATGCCTTATGTGACATGTGCATTTCTAATTTTCCACCATGTTAGATCAGTCAGGTTGTTGGTTGGACTAGAGTATGTTTCAGATCTCTGTTCAGCTTGATTCTTGAGTGATTTATGTTCTGAGAGATGATCCAGAGTCAAAATTGGGTGCTGATCCTGCATATATGCTGGTGACTAATTTACAGCTCTGACAACCTTTACCTAAAAACAAAAACATCAATGTTATGGTGGGTTGAACATTTTGTTAAAACTTATTTTTTTTTAAACTTCTACCATGTAATGTGAGAGAACAATTTGTAATTTCTGGTATCAAGCTACATATGTCACATTGGAAGCTAGTAGCCATCCCTGGAAGTTGAGAACATCAAGAAAAGCACTGTGGGTATACAGCTATCAAATGAAAAGCTTGCATTTGTACTCAATTTGAGAAAAGTGTCATTGACTTATAGGGCAGTTCTATTTTGTGGTATCCCCAGAAAAGACCGTAAAATAACTGAATGGTATATTTGTTCGAATGTCAGCCATTCTAAAATTTTGAACAGCTGAAAATGTTGAACAAATATACCATACCGTGCAATTATAGCAAACAAGGGTTGTAGGAGGTGTCCCCCATACCTTGTTCATTATAATGGCATTGGGGCTGCAGGGGTGGGCCCCGCATCCAATACAATAATGTTTTTAAAAAAAATAAAGAACCCTGTCGCACCGATTCCCATCTCCGGGAAGTGAAGGGAACAGGTGTTGCAGGAACACAGGAAGTTGGCAGCACAGAGCGAGGTGAGCCGCAAAAAGGTAGGTAAATTTTGGGGGTTGGGGGTGGGTTGCCAGAAAAGTCAGAAGGAGAAAAAAACAAAAGTCATTTTTGTTCATGTAACTTTTGTTTTTTTCCTCCCTCAGACATTTCTCATTCAATTATTTCATGGACAACCCTTTTTATACATAGCTTTGTCACTCAAGATCGACAGCTCGCAAAGGTGCAACAACAGCGGCCTCCGCCTCAGGCAAACCTTACATAGTCAATTCTGTGCTTTGTAGTGACACTGAAACCACTTGAAGCCTCTCAAACGCTAGCAGGCACTCGATTTAACCCTTGAGTGCCTAGGACGAGTATGCTTGTGCTTTTTGCATGGACTGGCACTTAAGGGAAAGTATGTTTTTAAAATATAGGGCATTTCATCTACAAAGTTGTTGTTCTGGTACAAAGGCCTTGCAATGCTTGCTAACGCTTGTATTTTAATGTCAAAGCTTGAGCATCCACACCTAACAATCCCATTAAAGAGTCTTGATGCCTTATATTTACTCCTCCATGCTGGCCAGCTGACATCCCATCCCCGCCTCGTGGCCCTGTGCTTTCATGAGCCACCGTCACCATCCCTTTGCTCCTCGGCCCGGTGGCTTGAAATGTAATTTAACAGTAAGGTTAACTCAGTTACTAATAAAACAACATATGCAGAATATTAGAAGATTTAAGAATATAAATTCTTCTTTTTTGACCAAATATTTAATTTAATACGCATGTACAATGAAATAATCAATAATAAGAAGAAAGCATGTCATTAAAATGTGTTATTAATGTAGATGAGACCCAAAACAAAAGGTCTAAGAAATTTGCCTATTATTTTAGTTATGTATAAAACTGCATTGTTGCCTTTATAGTAATAGACCAAAAACAAGGCTAGAGACTGAGCTAAGACAACAAAGTGAGAGGAAGGGGTAGGAGTTCTGTTGAATTATTGTGTTACATGTATCGAAAAGTGGAAATCCGTATTGGTGGAGTAGCGATTCATTGGTGAAGGAAGTGGTGCGGGGAGGGGAGGAAGGGGTGAAATGCTGACTGGGCATTGGCTGTGCTTGACAGAGGGTTAAAGCTCCCCAATAACCAGGAGAACATGCAAATGACAGCAGTGTGTGGTATAGATCCTAGTAATATGACATGCTTCTCTATCCCCCGTCTCTACCTGCTGCCCCCATATAGTGTATTTTTTAACACTTTACCCATGTCTCCATTGTTAAATATGCTTTTCGGCCAAGGTTATTAGGACATCTTTCTGAATAACATTGTCCGAAAAGCATATTAAACAAAGGAGAAATGGGTAAAGCTGTTATTCAGAAGATGTTTTTACAGGATACTGTCTATAGGTCTTCATTCGATCAAATTCTTTATTAAAGAGTCAGGTGTTCAACACCTCTCGGAAAGTGATTTGACTTAGGGCCTGATTTATGGAACGTTTTCCTATGGGATTGTGCCATCATAAAACACTTCCATGAATAAGGCCCTAATTAATTGTTTCCCAGGGCCCTCGATTTATGGAAATTCCATTGTTTTGGGTTGTATACCTCAAGGGGCATTTTGTGCTTTGAACTATGGTTCAAAGATGGTTTGGCAGAGTGCAGCATTTAAATCAGATTATAGAATTGGGTTGCCTTGTCCAAATAACATGGGCCCTTTTGACAAAATGCATGGTACATAAAGATGTAACCTTTTGAGTGCCTGCCTCACCACAGATCCAGAGCACTAGGTAAAAAAAAAAAAAATTGCCCAGTGAGTCCATTCTCCCACTACGTCAAGAGGGAATGGGGACCCCTCTTAGCCTGGGATGGGGGGGCCTACTACAGTGGAAGCCAGAATCATTCCTACCCCAGAGTGTGAAGGCGGCAGTTCAGAGGTTATCAGTTCCTGTCCCTCCCTAAGAGCCTGCATATGTTTGGGTAGTGCCACTGTTGATTATCCCATACTTGACTCACATGATGCTGGTCAAGTCTTTTTTTTTAATTTTTTGTAGCGAACTACCACTACCAAGATGCACAGAGGTAAAGAGGCAGACCCGTGATGAGATGGAGAGAGAGACTGCGGCAGGCTCCGATGCCCATGAACAGAAAACCAGCAGACCTCCACACTTATCCAGCCTCAGCAATGAAGCCTGAGGAGCGTACCCTACAGCGTTTGGTTTTATGTGACGCTTGCCCACAAGGTAAGCCAGAGACACTCAATGAGCCGGCCGTTGAGCACTTATTCCCACGTGACCCTCATAATCCATATCAGAGACACTGACTATTCACAGCAGGGATACAGAGCCGGCTTTCTGCTATCCTGGCATGCAAAATCCACTGGAGGAAGCAATCTGGAGCTGTTGTGATAGCGTGCCACCATTGCCATTCTGTGGCAGGCCCGCAAGAGCAAAAGGGGTGCAGCTAAGGCCCTCTTTTAAAAATAACATTGTTTGTAACCCCTCCTGAGCAGGGAAGAGCAGGCGAGTTTGGCCAGGAGAACCAGAAGGGGAAGAACAATGGGGACAGAAAAGGGGGTGATATAAGCAGGGACAGAAAACAGGACGGTGTGGGTTGTTCAGCTGAGGTCAGAGGAGGAGGAGGTGACAAACCAAGAGGCCAGCAGGAGGAAGGATGGTACAAAGGAGTTTGGATACAATTGTCATTATAGATGAGGTACTTGTTGTTGAGAGAACGGGGTGCTGTAGTGTTAGTTTTCCATGTAAGGCGCGTGACTGAAAGTTTTAGCAGGAGAGTAGGGAGCTAGTGAAAGTGTGTCTGAGGGAGTGAAAGGAGGGTGACTGAGGAGATGGTAGCATGGAATAGTGGGTATATCGAGGCGGGAGTAGACATAGCGTGGAGGTGGGAGTAGTGGTAGTGTGGAGGTGGAGTAGTTGTGGTATGGAGAGGGGAGAGTAGATATGGTATAGAGAGGGGAGAATAGAATGGGTGGTGAAAGGACTGAATGGTAGTTGTGTGGGGAAGGAGAGGCAGTAAAATCGGAGGCTGGAGATAGGTAGTAGAGAGAGGGAAATCAAAGGGATAGAAGAGGAAATGCAAGGGAGAGAGAGGAGAGACAGTAGATGGAGAAGCAGGGAGGATTGTAGGAGGCGGGGAAGGGAGCATGACAGAGAGACCTATGGAGTAGAACATCAGGGAGAGGAAGGCACCCCTGCCCACCACGGGGCGTAGTTTAGGTCACACCTAGGAAGACCCTGAAGGACTTACATAGATAAGGCATTTGTCTTTAGGTCATCACCACCCGAAGTGCCAGAGGTTAGACAGTAGGGGTCAATGATTGGTAGATGTTCTAGCCCCAGATCAGTTTGAGAGGGCCGGCACTTAGAACCCATTTGTATCATGTCATTAAAGACCCCTGAACTGTCTTTGTGCCTTGGTGTATTATTGTGGCCATCTGTGACACCAAGGATGTGGGATTGCTTGCAAACACCCCTCTCCCACCCCCCGCAAGTCAGCATGTCTATATACATGCCTTGTTGCAAAACACAAACACTTTTGAATAGCATATGTATACAGGCTAGGGTACTCAAAGTGTTGAACCTGTTCCTTAAGCCAGACCAGTGATGATTGAAGGGATAGATTCATGTGTTTATGCGTTTGCAGCTTCAGCTCTCTCTGCCACCTCCATGTGTGTCCATTTGGGAGGTAGAGATGCATCGTATTTCAGTAGTTCAGCTGCACCATTACAAGGAATCTGGTCATCTTCACACAGGTAGGTGTGGCATGATTCTATTATGCAGGGAAAGCTGGACGATGTTTCCTTTTGACCTGGAAGTGAAACAATACTCCGAGTAAAAACTTACACCCACAAAACTTACCTACAATTCAGATCTAGTCTCATTCACTGGCTAAAGGAACATGACGGCTGACCCTACCTCACAAGCAACCTTCCTAGTATCTATTGTATATATGTGACTCCACTGCTTGTACTATATATATGTGCCTCACACTTATTCTTGGTACTTACTGTATATACCTATTAGCCTTGCCTGTTGTTCATGCATACTGCATTGTAACCTTAGCTGTACTCATTACTGTCCACTATGTAACTTAAGCTTAACAACCCTCTGTATGCCCTCACGCCCGAATATCTCTGGGTCTGGTGCGTAATATAAATAATAAAACAAACAAACAAACAAACCCAGATTTCTCTGGAGTTATTGCCAATGACAGAGGGGTAAAGAGGATGACTGGCTAAAGGAACATGACGTCTGACCCTACCTCACATCACCCAGCACAAGGATCTTCGATTGCACACCACTGAGACAGAGAAAACTCGGTCTCATTCATCAGTATATGTGATTCAGACATTTGGTGAAGTAGGTCCAGAACCCCTGTGCTTCTCCTGATAAAGATAGAGTCCAGTATCTGCTACCCATCGGCTACTTATGCCTGAAACTGCAGATGGCATTGACAGAAAGGTCGGACCAGTAGATGCAAGTTTGTAGCACTCAGGGCAGGTAACATATATGAGCACCAGGGCTAATCATGTGGGACCATGTGAGGGATGGATGCCCTGATATTATAGCTGCTATTGCTAAGAATTATATGTACCCTCCCAATACAAGTCTTCAGATTCCCATTCATCCATACAAAAATATCCCCTTTTTAGAAAATATATATTCCTAACCCCCGGCTCAATTTGGGATCTGCAGCAGCCAGTATGCTTTTGTCCAGCCTATCTATTTTCCCATGGGGGCTGTGTTTTGGATAAGAGCTAAGTTCCTTTTTTTCCTGGCTTGGCTATGACATCACTAAAATCTATTGGTCAACCTTCCTCGACTGTGCTAACCCATTCCTCACTTCCGGGCCAGTGCTGCGCAAGGTGGTAGTTACTTTGGAGGACCCTTCTGTTCAGTGATAGTTGAGGAAGCCCACGCCAATGGGGAACTGCCAGAAGTGTACAATTAGGACTGTCATGTTCATTGATGAGGGGAATTGGTGTCTGGAGACCTATGAGGCCAGTGGATCATGCTAAGGGGTACCTTTCCCAGGTATAGGTTTTCCTTTGAACACTCCCTTTTGGGAGCGAGTCACAGGTGCTCCCTCCCCCTTAGGAGGGCTCCCCTTTCCTTTACTGTATACTAAAAACATATTGTTGAAAAAGATCTCTCTCTCTCTCTCTCTCTCTCTCTCTCTCTCTCTCTCTCTCTCTCCCTCTCTGACTATTTATTCCCATATATTTCTCTAGGAGATGTCCCTACTCGACTTACATTCTGATGGGCACAAGGTTTCACCTCTGAACTTAGTTCCCAAAACAAGATGAAAGCCACTCACGGTTTAAAACAACCGTGCATCTTCAGAGATTATATGCAAATACTCTCAAAACAAGGCTGCCATCCCACCCTCTGTGCATGCTCACCTGAGGTGATGATTGGTTGCTTGATGGCTCCTCTCCAATGTCGTCCACGAGAGCCTTCCAGCAACTGGGGAAAAAAGTGTCACGTTGCCTAAATTTCCAGCCATAATTCGAGATTCTGCCGCTGATGGACCTCTAATGTGCTCGATAGCCTCCGGCCGAGAGCCATCTCTAGAAAGGCTTGCAACTTTTCTAAGACTGCATAGATTCCCCTTAATGGTTCACGTTCTTTGGTGCAGGCTTTGCCAAACAGCGTCCCTGTGCTGCCTGACCCAATTTATAGGATGCCAAGACAGCTAGTTTCAAGGCAGTTTTGATCAGCAAAATTCATCTCTGCTCTGAGGATATTGCACAGTTGGCGTTCCCCAAAAAGCACAATGCTCCTTCAGTGCAATTCGTCAAAGTATTCGTGTCTACTGGCACCCCTGTGTCCTTTGGCCATTCAAATAGACCCATAACCATTGACTAAGGCTCATAGAAGTCATTTGTCTTGGCACAATCGCCAAGCTCTAGCCACGCCCTTCTTAAGGTCTTTCAGACATTTCTCCAGAAATGGTATCATTCGGAGGTCTAACTCTTGGGTAACTCCGAGCTTTAAGTCAGGCCGTGGCCAATCCACTCCCATGCACATCCTCAGTTCTTTGGCCTGCAGATCCAAGCCACCCTATAGTCAGCGACTTTAGGACACGTCGCCCAGCTGATTTGGGGTGTCCTAAATTTGACCTACATTTTTGCTACTTCCTGATCCTCTGTGTCTCAGAAGATGACATCCCACCCTGTGGGCTACAATACGGCCCTTTAGGAGCTATCTTATTCATGGAGGATTCTGCAGCCCCCTAATGCATTTCCCTATTGCCCTCCCACAAACATGTGCACACATTCACAGGCCATACATTCCTTTTCCCCTGGAGATTTGTGGGAGCAGGCAGTACCCACCAGCCCCCACTGTAAACCCTAGAGGCATCCTTCCATCACGGCCTCTCTAGGCCCCAACGAGAGCCATACTGGGTGCCTCCGCATCCTTCCCTCTCCTTGTTTCCCTCCCCATGCCCTGTTCCTCCCTTCTCCTGATCACCCTCGACCGTGATGGGCCCAAGCATCCAGGAAGGCTAAAACACTTTCCCTGGTGCAGGGAAGGCTCCCTTACCCCCCAGAATATCGTGGGAACAGGCAGCACCCACCGGTACCCACGGTAAACCCTAGAGGTATTTTTCCATCGTGGCCTCTCTAGGTCCCAACGAGAGCCATACCGGGAACCTCAGCGTCCTTCCCTCTCCTTGTTTGCCTCCCCCTGCCTGCTCCTCCCTTCTTCCACCAACCCTTCAGCACTTGACACCCCTGCCAGCACTTGACACCTGATGTCTGCACTTACCCTTGCACCTGCCACCAGCTGGCTGCACTTCTTGTTTATCGTTCTTATTTATTGTTTCACTCCCCTCCACCTTCCCCCTCACACTTTCCCATTCCCCCTCCCCTGCACTTGCACAATCTCAATGTCACCTGGTCTAGTAAGATTGTTATCTCTGTCTTCCCTCTTTTCCCCTCCCTTGCCTCGTCGTCCCTTGAAACACTTGTGTCTAGGCGCGTTATAAATGACATATCATATCATATCATAACCCTTGGCTGTGATTGGCAGGAAGGCTAAAACACCTTTCTGTGATACAGGGAAGGCTCCCTTTTCCCCCAGAGACTCGTGGGAGCAGGCATCAACCACCAGTACCCACGGTAGGCCCTAAAGGAATCCTTACATTGCAGCCTATCTAGGCCCCAACGAGCAGCCTTCTGTAGGCTTTAAAAAACGAGCCTCTTTGTTTGATTGGCCTCCCCCCTTCAAACTTGCACTGTGTTTTCTGCCTTCTTTTGTTCTCATACTATGTACTGTATCTTGCAATGCAACCTGTGAACATGTCCACTTGCTCACTGTAACTAAGCAAATTGTATCAACCCGGGGCCGCTCTCTTGTAACCCTGAAGCAAGCCTTCATACATTTTCTTACAGCGCCTCGATCCCCGTGGGCTGTAGTGTGCTATACAAATCCAAAAATAAATAAATAAAAGCCATACTGGGTGCCTCACTGTCCTTCCCTCTCCTTGTTTCCCTCCCTGTACCCCTTCCTTCTTCTGTCCAACCGCGACCACGATTGGCCCAAGCATCCAAGTAGCCCTCTTTAATTGAGAGCCCTAGGGCAGTCTTACCCGCGTAACTGGCTAAGGGCCACAAGGCAAAGGGTAGTTCCCTTGGGCAGACCCTGTCCCGTTTGCTTTGTTCACACTTGAAGCTTAACAGAACACTCTACATCTACAACGAGGTACGGTGGTATGAGCGGGGATCCCAGCCATCACTGTGCTCCAGAAAACACTGCCACTCTACTACATTACTACCACCGGCTCTTATTACAGTATGAAACTTTATTGCAACGTCTAGTTAGCCACTGAGTTAAACATTGCTGTGCTGTTTAGCTAGCCATTGCCTATTCTCTTGACTGTTGCTCGCCAATGCACATTTCCTGGCCCACTCAGTCATACATTGTGGCATTTTGGCAGTTTCAAAACTTGCTATGCTCAAAGGCCTAATGGTTGTTAATTTTTTGCACAGTTTTAATTCTTCCAGGTTCAGAAGTCACACTTTGTAACTGATTTTAAATCCTGCTGCACTCAGTGGTTCTGCTACTGTTGACACCTGCCACATTCCAGACCTTGCTGCACCCCGAGGTTTAAGTTGCCATTGATTCCTGCCACTATTCGATCGGACCACACCAACCTAAAAAGAAACCAGGAAAGAAAGGAAAGATAAATGGGGACCAGGAAACAGCTGATCCAAGAGGGCACCGGCCCCTGAAAAACATACAATACAAACTTAAAAGAAAACTGGGAAAAGCGTAGAAAGGTAACTAGAGATCAAGAAAACAACTGACCCAAGAGGGCACCTGCCCCCTGGAAAACATACAAACCCAACCCAAAAACATTAAACACACACCACCAACATGCCTCAATACAAGAAAGACAAAGAAACAAGAAAGGAAAACAAAAACAGGATGGAAACCACAACCCAAAAGAACGGAACCTATCCCCCAGAATTCACAACACCCAGAAACCGTTTGGGGTCACCACTAAATGGACTAAGAAAAGAGTAAAATGGAATACATTGCATGCTATCTTTCCACTGATGACTCCAACTGAACACATAAGAAACAACCGACAAATGACTCACAAGTAAGAACCCAAACAAACCTGGATTCCATCAGGATGCCAATTTGAGCAAACAAAAGACAGTGACTCGAAAAACATCTTCAGAAAGACTTGAATAAGAATCGGGAGCAAACTTTGGTACAAGCCTGTACTGCACATTAAAGTGGTAACGATGGCTGAGCAGCCAGACTTATCTCAAGACTTTAAGTGAACAGTACAGCAAGTTACACAAAGGACCAACCAATACAGTGATTCAAGTAAACACATACTCAAGGTTTCTTAGTAAAAGAATATACATTTATTTACTCAATCATTTGTAAAAAAAAACATTACACTAGCACAAGCAGCTCAATATCACACACTAATACAACACAAAAATCCAACCGGTAAGTAACTGAACAAAAATGAAGTAGGAGCAAAATGGCACTTCAGATACTTAGAAAAGAGAAGAAAAGACAAGGTTATAAGAATAGACAGCCCAAATACATTCATAGGCAGGGCAAAGGGTTTCAGTTAAATACAACCAGCAATTCTTCTCAATAGGCCTGGGCCAAAGTCAATGGTTCAGAGTCTTTTATATAGGAAAGCACGGTTCTGGTAGATAACGGTTAAGTCTTTGCCTCTGACCTTTAAAGGATTTGGCTAGGTGAAAAGTTTGACGAATGTTTAAGGAAGGACAAGCCTTCGTAGTTGAAGAAAGTTTCACACACTTTCTCAATGGCCGAAAAGATTTCCAGACCGCGTTTGCACAGTACCTTTTAAATGAAGAAAGCTGTAGCGGAGGCACTTGTTCCTAGCAGTTCGAGCAGATCTCGTTGTTCCTGAGCTTCAGTCGTGGGGACTAGAAGGAGGACGTTGGGAGGTTTCTGCACTGCCCGGGGAAGAGGCCAAAAGCTGTAGCAAGACGTCGGTTTAAGGTGTGAGTGCCTTAAAGTCCCCCTGGTTTCTTTCCCTCTGGCTATCCGGTTTTCAACAGCACTCTCAAGAAAATTCGACCAGAATCGGATGGTGTCCAGGTGGCTTGCGAGTTGGTTGCTCCCACCAAACTCAAGGGAAGAAGTTAACCTTGAAGCGCTTCTCTGTCGTCAGAGTTTCAGGCAATTCGGACCTGCTGCAGGGCTTCACCAGTCGTCCAGGAGTTGCAGCAGTCCTCGTCCTTCCTCTTCTCTTCGGTTCTTTCATTCCAGTGGTCGCCTCTGCTTCCCAAGTCCCAGAGACCTGCTTTTAAACAGATTTCCCCCATTCATTCAGCCTGTCTGTCACACACCCAGCAGGGTGGCTGTCCTTGCCGGACAGCCAGCCCAATCACACAAGAGTGCATTCAGGTCTCCTAGGAGACTAAGCACAGGGAGTTCCGGGCATCTCCCTCACATGCTGTCCACCCCAGACACTCTGGTACCACAGGAGGGCTTCAGCACAGAAGCCCGCCAAAGGGCACGAACAAAGGGACCAAACCTGGTTTGCCGCGCAGAGACAAACACAAGAAGGACTTTCCTAAAGGAAATGGCGAAAAAAGATGACCGGAGTCTGTTTTTACAGATAGGTCTGGGGCGCCATATTGAAAAACATGGCTACCCCTGATTTTTAAGGTACCATTGTTAGCGGTCGTGAAAAATCACGGTAGTTGATCTAAACCACTGCCACCAGCCATTTAAAATAGGAAAAGGTAACATTTTACTGTTACTTGAGTGTTATGACTCAGGGGAAGCCAACATTTATTTAAGGTTACTTTTATTTTGGCAATGGTCTCGGTAAGCTGCCCGTTGAGGTGCTCACATACCGCATTCGCTTGCGGGTGATTTGTGTTGGATCCCTAGCAAGGTTGCAATATGTTGGAACATCTCATTGGTGAAGTGAGGGCTGTTGTCAGACTGCAGGACCTCACATACGCCCCCAACTTGCGAAGATTTCTCTAGACAGGAATTTTGCAGCTACATGGGCAACAGGATGGGAACAGGGACCGGCTTCGATCCATCAGGGAAATGGGCAAACAACCACTATCATGTAGCGGTAGCCCTGGAATACTTGGAGCATGTCAACATTGTCAACATGAAGGTGTTTGAATGGACCCAGTGGGCGAGGTATGGCTCCTCTCACTACCCTCAATGTATTGCCTGCTGTAAAGATCCTGCAGACTATGCAGTTTGTCGTGTATGGCTGTCTCTGCACATTGGTAGGACCCATCAACAGTTAAATTATGGAACGTGCATCTCAGATCTTTGATATATCTTTACATTCTCCTGCTGCAGTGGCTAGTTCAGTTGAACTTTCAACACGGAGCAAGGGGTAGTCTCCGTACCTTCTATTACTTTCATCTCTTAAACTCTATTTAAGAGATGAAAGAGACTACCAAGAAGATCATGTCTATACCTTCCAGGACACATATAATCAATTCAATAAACCTACTTCAAGAAACAGTACACCTAATATATCTTCAGGAAGCTCAGATGTCGATTCAGAACCAGAGAAAGATAAGGATGTGTAGCAACGACCAAAGGATACAAGCAAGCTATGCTTTCTCAATCAAATACGACGATACAAAAAAGGAACTTGCAATGCGAATTTTACCAAGCAGGTCCGTTTTCAACTTCCCGATCAAGCCAACAAGAACATATTCACACTAGGAGAAGAGGAAGGCGGGGGAAAGGGAAGTGCTGTCAACTCAGACACATCAGATGATCAGCGAAGACAAACGAGAACCAGCACCAGAGAGGTGGCGCGAAGAAACAGATAACCAATTTGGTACTCAACCTTTTGAGGAAAACCTTCACAACGGATGAGATTTCACTCTTGAATAAAGGGTTATCCTTTGCCCCCACTCATGACTATGACACACGGAAGTTCACATAGACTTATTCCAATTTGTTCGTAAATTAAAATTGAAAAAATACTTTGAAACACAAGTGACCCAAACTAAACTTAAAGAGAAAAAACAACTCAGCAGTGAAATTAAAATTAAAGAATTGGATAATATACATACAATTAGATCTCTACAAGAACCCACAACCTACCAGATTCATCACACACTACAAGAATTGGATATAACACCAATCAGCATTATCAAAGAAGAAATGAAACCTAAAACTAGATTCACTCTGCAACTAAGCCCGGAGAACACAATTGATGTTTTTTTACAAAGCAGTTACTAAAGATCTCGACAATCAAAAGCAGTCTAACAGAAATTCAATGAACAATCAAGGTAAAACCAGTAAAAACAACCTGACTCTTTTGGAATGACAAGCTCTAGCCATTCTCAAAAAAGACAAACAAATAGTAATAAAGGAGGCCGACAAAGGTGGCAACATCGTAATAATGAATCGAATTGACTATTTGGAAATGGCTAACAACCACCTTACAACACCAGGATGTTACGAACGACTAGTTAACAACCCACGACAAGAAATTACAGTGGAAGTGGCAGAACAAGTTCAAAGATGGCACAGAAAAGGTCTATTATCGGACAATGAAAGAGCAGGCATGTGGATAAAACAACCGACAGTCCCCACGATCTACTTACCAAAAGTACACAAAACATATGATCATATACCTGAAGGCAGACCAATTGTAAACGGCATAGGTTGGGCAACTGAAAAAATCTCAGAATATTTGTATGTGCCCTCAGACCGAAAGTACCCAAGATGAATGCGTATCTTAAGGATACAACAGATACAATTAATAGATTAGATCAAATCAAATGGCAACCCAAATTCATTCTTGCAACTTCGGATGTAAAGGCACTGTATACGTCAATCAAACACGATGCAGCAATCCAAAAGCTAGATTATACTTTCAAAGAAGAATCAGCAACCCACTACCACAATGTGGAGATGATTAAAGAAATGCTCTTAATAACCTTGGAAAATAACATCTTTATGTTTGATGACAAGTTTTTCAAACAGAAAATAGGGGTGGCAATGGGGGTAACATATGCCCCAGCTTTAGCCAACCTCTTCATGCGGATGTATGAGGACATGCACATTTATACAGACACATCATTCACAAAGAATGTGATCATGTGTGTTTGCTACATAGACAATGTTCTCCTAATCTGGAACGGGACTTATGAAGAATTGGATCAATTTATGTTAAGAGCAAACATGAATGATCTGGGGATACTATTCACAGGCGCTAATAGTAAAACTAATATCAATTTCTTAGATTTAATGATTTATGTGGAAGACAACAAGCTGATGACAAGAACATTTTGCAAACACACAGAAGTCAACTCGACCCTCTTTGCAACTAGCTGTCACTTTGGACCAGTAAAATTAAATATCCCAAAAGGGGAGTACATTAGAGCACGCAGAAACTGTGCAAATCAAGATACCTTCAAACAAGAATGCAAGTTACTATACAAAAAATTCAGAAAGAGAGAGGGTACAAAGCCAAATGTATTAAAGCTGCATGTGAAAAAGCAAATAGCATAACCAGAGAATCAACCTTGACTCAGAAATACGACCAGTCGAAAGAGAACAAGACAAAGGGGGTTGTTACGAGTTTGGAGGCAGCCATGGCGCTGTTAGCACGATGGCTGCCTCCAAACTCGTGTCCGGGTCTGGGTTCTGTGAATAGGGCTTACCAACCTTGGAGGACCCGGTAAGTCCCCATTCAAAAAACCCTTCCCCATTCCCATTCGAGCCCCCATTTGGCTCAATTGGAATGGGGAGGGAGCTAATAACGGGCCCGTAAATTTCGGGACTGTTAATAACTTCCTGGTCCCTTAGCAGCTCCTGCTAAGGACGGCTGGTTTTATCAGCCAGCCTTAGTGGGACCCACTAAGGGACCTCGGAATGCGGCAGTAAGGGGTTAACGGCACCGGCATCCTTACCGGCAACGTTAACCCCTTACCGCTGCACTCATAATGACCCCCAAAGTCAAATTCATCACCACGTACTGCAGTAATCATGGAACACTACGACGGATATTACGCAAGCATTGGTATCTTCTTCAATTGGATGAACACATCAGCAAATACATTGCTGATCATCCAACTGTCACCTAACACCAAGCACGAACCTTAAAAATGAAGATAAACCCATCCATGCTGCCAGAAGAAGATAAACCCACAGTAAATACATGGTCACAATCAACAGCACCTGGATTTAGAAAGTGTGGCATGTGCAAAATATGCAAGTATGCACATGAACCCACTAACAAATTCAAGGACATGCATGGAACAATGACAACCATCCGAGACAACATCAATTGCAAGTCTAAATATGTTGTTTATGCCATCATCTATATTTGTCGTAAAATCTACATTTGAAGCACTATCTGTGAATTGAGCATTAGAATTCGGGAACATCTGTCTCTAGTTGGCAGTCAAGATGGAACACTGCCACTAGCGGGCCATTGGCAAATGTATCATCAAATGGATGACAAACGTGGCATTCAATTTATTGGACTAAGAAAGGTCAACCTTGGGAGACGTGGAGGGAATAGAGAACTATGTTTCAGGCAGCAAGAAGCACGAACAATTTGTAGATTTAGATATACTATTGTCGGACTTAACTCCGACAACGAGATGGGGGTCTTTTTGTAAGGGGACCACCTCCGTTAATAAACTTTTAGAAATGGAATCTGTCCACATCGGTTAGGACAGTGTGAAGAACCACGGTTGAAATGTCCATCCCATATACATGACATTGCATTAACTTACCGTCTGTATTTTATATTTTTCCCACAGCATAACATTGGTGTAGGTAACTATTTAGGCAGTTTGTCTAAAATAGGGCATTCACCCTTAGAGTCATGGCATCAATTAACAGATGTTTCTGGTTAAAAGATATAACACAGTAGAATTGGCTCTTACCTAATTGCAACAGCCTATTCAAATTCAGTTTTATTTTGATTAGAACACTTAACGACAGTACTCAAGCGCAATCAGCATAGACATAAAAAACAGACTTCCTGACCATTGCAGTCCGGCAGGTTCGGGTGCTATACAAGCTAAATGTTGTTTGTGACTAATTAATACTAATTTACAAATGCTATTATTATTTCTCACGAGAGACAGGACTAGTAACTAGAGACTAAAATATTATCACACAAGTGGCGGGTATGTATATGTTTCATGACTAAATAACCCAAATCACTGATGTTTCCTAATACGAGGACTTAAAAGCCTCCCAGTTGCTTAATTAAACCAATCAGTTGCTTTCAATAGAATTTACTCTGGATAAAATTGCTATCACCAATATTAGACAATCTATAGCGAGAAAGGGCATTTGCTAATCCACAATACAATATTTGGGGCCCAAAACATGGCGCCCATTCTGAGTTGCGGGCACCAACAGCAACAAGGGTCTATGGTTGCTGTAGCAACCTTAGAACAACACAAAACCTTAGTGCGTTCGCAAACAGCTCGTTGCCGACGCATGAAGAAATCACAGACACTTTCACTGTAAGCTCTTAAGTGGTCGCACGCGACGGATATTTGCAGAGTCAGTGCATTAATAATGATGTGGCACCTAGCGGATTGGGCATCAAGTATAGCATCAAAATACGGTGTTTGTGTTCGCAATCGAGTAATTGGTACTGGATTTTGTGGCAGCCTCAACTGAAATAGCCACTGCAGCAGGAGAATGTTAAGATATATCATAGATTCGAGATGCACGTTCCATAGCTTAACTGTTGATGGGTCCTACCAATGCGCAGAGACAGCCATACACAATGCCAAATATTGAATATTGGATTCAAATCCATTAACTGCTCTAAAATCAAACCTAAAAACTATGAAAGAGGAGACTGAATCATGGCAATTTTTTAAAACCGCTCAGTTGCAAACATTCGCAGTCAACAAAACGAACTGCATAAACAACGTGTATGTGTCCAAATGACATTACTCATAATATACTTTCCGTAGGTGGCATTTAACCCATTATTTGTGCAACTACTTGAATTCCAAATTCAACAGAAAAGACACACCTACTGGGTAAGAAATATCCCTCTACCTTAATTGACTGCACATTAAAATAAGGACAATCAATCAACACCCCTCTGCTCATGACTAATATGTATAAAATGTGTTCTTTTTATTTCTCCCATGTATTGCTTTTCTTTTCTGTTTCCCTAAAACATACACCCACTATCCCCCCCAAATCTCTGTGTTATCAACGCATATTTACAAACAAATTGCACAAATGTTATTCTATTATTTTTGATGTGACTTGTTTAGTTATTTGGTTCTTACTTTGCACACATCTTTGCTATTTATGTTGTTATCCTCTTACTTTGTTATTCGAAAATATTTACAGCCCTGATTGAAAAAGGCAAAGAAGTTGCCGAAACACGTGTCTCACAAAGGGCATAAAAATACATGTTGATACAAATATACCTTGTGTTGAATATTTATTAATGGTGCTGCCACCTATGTGAAGAAGGCTTTGCCTTTCTATCAATTGAACGTTCAACACGGAGCAAGGGGTAGTCTCCGTACCTTGACACGGCAGACGACATTTGCTACAGGTGCAGGGCATTCACAGGTTGCTATTCCAAGACCCCAATCTTTAAGGGTTGCGAGGAGGGGGCTGGGGCTGAGAGATGGGGAATCCTGTGGGAGAGGGAGGGGGTGGGGTGGTTTTGGGGCGAAGCACGGAGGAACAATGGGGGGCTCGAGGGGTTAAATCCCCTGAATATTTTCAACAAAACAAAAAAATGCATTTTAAAGGTCTCAAGAGAAAAAGACCTTTACAATGCTGATTTTCCAATCAATATAACATCAGGCATTGTAAATCAGTCTTTTTCTCTTGAGACTTTAAAAATTAGGTCTTTTCACATGGAACCAGATATAGAAGAAGGCATTCTTCAAATCTATAACCGTAAAGTGGGTAGCTTCCATAGGAATGCTGAACAAACTTGTCGCTGGATTTGGGACTAAAGGAAATTCCACCTTGACCATCTGGTTCAAAGGGCGTAAATCCTGTTTAACATGCCACGATCCTCCGGTTGCCCTTTTCACAGGGTACACTGCGGTATTGCACTGTGATTCTGATGGTACCAGAATGCCTTGTTTAACTAGGGCCACAATTGGCTCGTAAATGCCCTCATTTGCCTCCCTTGACAGGGGATACTGCCCTGCCCTCAGTAAAATTACTCCTAGTTTGAGCTTTATCTTCACTGCCCCGATCCCCTTCAAGAGCCCCACGGCATAGGGACTTTTGGTCCATAAGACACTAGGGACATTTGCCAAATCTTCCTCAAGAAATGGCGGCAGTGCTTGCAGCATCATCGCCATTCCCTGTGGTACTTCCCTGTAGTGTATTTTCACCCAGAATGTGATGCTAATGTCGAATACCATTTTGTGATCTGAACGATTGTCCTGAAACAGTTCCTCATTGGTCACAGTAGTCAACCTGTACTCTTCTACCACTACAATTACTGTTCTCCAAGATCGTCCGGTGTCATCTCTCCCATGCAATGTTATTCTCTCTTCTTCCACTATCGCTGCCTCTAGTTCTAGCGAGTTAACAAGGGGGTCCTGGGAGTCCCTCTGCCAGACGTTAGTCCTGGTTACGAGAGACTTACCCAGAGTCTTTAGCTCACTATCTTTCACAGAGAAGAAATATCCCAAACATATCAGTCTTTGTCCTTCCCTGGGGCAGTCCAGCACTGAAATGCTAGGCAATTCTACTCTGAACAAGCGTACCAACAGAAACCCCAGACACGTGTTTCGGTTTGGTTGGACCTCATCAGTAGGGTGGATCTGTGCCTCTCAAAGAATAGTGAGCAAGGGGTCCACGTCTGGATTCCCCTAGTAACTTTGGGTGAGACCCAAAGTTACTTAAATATGCAAATTAACAAGGAGGTCCTGGGAGTCCCTCTGCCAGACATTAATCCTGGTTATGAGAGACTTACCCAGAGTCTTTAGCTCACTATCTTTCGCAGAGAAGAAATATCCCAAACATATCAGTCTTTGTCCTGCCCTGGGGCAGTCCAGCACTGAAATGCTAGGCAATTCTCCTCTGAACAAGAGTACCAACAGAAACCCCAGACACGTGTTTCAGTCTGGGTGGACCTCATCAGTAGGGTGGATCTGTGCCTCTCTAAGAATAGTGAGCAAGGGGTCCACGTCTGGATTCCCCTAGTAACTTAGGGTGAGACCCAAAGTTACTTAAATATGCAAATTAACAAGGGGGTCCTGGGAGTCGCTCTGCCAGACATTAGTCCTGTTTACGAGAGACTTACCCAGAGTCTTTAGCTCACTATCTTTCAGAGAGAAGAAATATCCCAAACATATCAGTCTTTGTCCTGCCCTGGGGCAGTCCAGCACCGAAATGCTAGGCAATTCTCCTCTGTTCTAGCAAGATCACTGTTCCTTCTGGCTCATCTAGTGATAGTTCTGGTCTGAATATGTACACATTGGGAAGATGCCATAGTTTTCCCTGAATACGCGGGAGCCATGCTATTATCACTTCCACTCCATATTTGAATAGATCCCAATCTGCTGGCACCACCTCTGTACTGTGCGTCCATAATAGGCCTGAATAATCTCCCTTACATTCAAAAGGTGGATCTCAGGTGTGCAACACACTATCCCTTGGTCTGTGAATGAGATGGTCATGTTAAGTTTACTCATGATGCCCCTTCCTATTATTTTTAGTGGTGTCTGTCGGGAATACAATAATGGTAGGGCTAAGTCGTGCTCCCCTATAGAAAGTGCAATATCGTCTGTAAAAGGAACCAAATCCATCACCACAGAAAATCCCTGCACATTCATGGCATTGCCTGATATTGGATACCTTCTCTCCCTGATACAGGACCTAGTCGCCCCTGTGTCTACAAAAAAGGAAAAAGTCTTGTCACCTATCATCACCCCTTTACGTGGTTCCTTTGCCGGGTTGGGTGTAATCGATAGGATGGAATACATCAGGTCTGCCTGTGGGCTGTTCTATTTTGGGTACAATGACATTCCATTCCCCATGAATCGGTTGCCCCCCACCACAGTCAACTTCCGAATGGGAGCTACTCCCATTGAATCTGCGCATGTCAGCACCACATCATTCTGCTGTGTCTGCAATGCAGGTGGTGCCAGTGAATATAATTCTGCATGCCCCTTCATCTGGTGTGTCTGCACCATAGGCTGGTATGCCTGTGCGTGTGCATCTGGGGTCTGTACTTGTCGCTGTGTTTGGTAACAGTCAATCTGTTCTCCCTAATATGCAGACTGCTATTGCATTCCCCCATTGTATTGCATCCCTCCCCTGCTTCTACACACTCGAGAAATATGCCCTATCTGTCCACACGCCCAACACTGGGGTGGTCTTCCCATTGGTCTCTGATAGCCCCCTGAGAAGCCCTCTTGGGCTTGCTGCATCTGATATCCATACCCCCTTTCCCTAGGTGTGCCTCCTCTCCCTCTAAACCCATGGTGCATGTCACCCCATGCATTGAAACCTCCTCCCGCGGGTGGTGGTTTATACTGTGCATGCAGTGTACCTGCTCCCTTTGAGCTTGTTAACATCTCCCCTTCCATAGAGTATTTTGACAATTTCTTCTGCACCAACTTCACCTCTTCCTGCTTTCTTTCCTCGCGCTTCTTTCTCACGTTTTCTTACTTTAACCTACAATAGTGTACTACAGTGAGTTGAATTTCGGACCACTGTTTAGCCTCCATCCCCACTAACCTCTTGAGCTGTTTTTGCACCTGCTCAGGTAACCCTTGACATAATGTATGATAGAACAACCCCACTGTTTTATCCCACGGTTCCTGTGTCTTAAGTCTCAATTTTCTTTAATAGCCTGTATAGACTGCAGGCGGTCTTTGTCTTCCCCCCATTTTGCGTGCCATAATCATGCGTATGTCTGAAGTGTCTGGGTACTGCACCCTTAGAGCGCGCCACGCGACTGCTCGGCAGTTCCAAACATCATCCATAACCTCCCTGCGGATGGCCCAGAGCAAGCTTTCCATGTCACCCACCGCTAATGTCATCCCTGCTGGCAAACCTTTCTCTCTCAAATATCCATTTCCCAGCTAACGCGGTCAATGAAGGTAACTTACACCTCAAGTTATCCCTGTCGATCTGTTGCCATGGTATATATTGAGGTTGCCCCCTCCTTTCTCTAATAGTGGGAACTTTGTCAGTCCTGCCTTTCCACCATGTCTCCCTGTATCCTTAGTGGCGGTGAACGCCGTTGACAATTCTCCCCTCCTTCATGCTGGAAGATCCCTGAGCCATTGCATGTATGGGGTAACACTTTTTGCGCTGTGAGATATATCCCTAGAATGCTGCAATCTTCCTCCTCTGTCCTCCCTTAGTCCACCTGTGCCCTTATAATCTCCCCACATTGTGTCTCAGTCCGGGCTCTTCCCTTGAGAACGATGAAAGGACCGCGCTACCCCATCGTCCTCACTCCCCACTAAATCATCATTTGACACTGTTTCCGCATCAGCACTGTCAAAGGTCTCCTGAAAGCCGAGCATCCTCACCACTGCGCCTTCCTGCTGCCCCTCTTCTAGGGTACTCGCACTTTCACACTCCTGCCTCGCGGAGGACGCAATGTTGTCTCTGTTCATTCACAGGATAGCCCTACTGTGTTTCCTGCATCAGTCTCGCTCTCGCCTCCTTTGTCCCTATCCTTCTTCATCATCACTAAATCATGCTAAACACATCTTCACTTGTACTTCCCTCATGCCGTGCCTATGTCCTCCTGCACCGTCGCTCTCTAAGGAGCCACTCCACTTCCAACTTTCTCTTGTCCTTCTATACTTGTTCTTGCCTTTCCCTCTCTTCTTCTGCCCTCCTTATTGCCATGTACTCAAGCTCTCTCTGTCTCCTCGCTTCCCGCTCCTCTTGCTCTCGCGCTTCTGCCTTCTGCTTCACTCTGCTTACTCTTTTGTTCTCTTCCTTCTCCTCTTTCTTGTGTCTCTCTACTTATTCCATTACCGCTGGCCATTCTCTTATTTCATCTACATCCTTGCAACCCACTGCTTCTTGGTTGGGGCCTCCCATCTCTCCCGCTACCTTCCCATCTAGTTTAAGCAGTATCTGTTCACCTAACCATTAGTTCAGAACTATGTGCTCCGGTCCCTCCATTCTTCCCCCTGTCTCTGTGTCATTCTCTTTTACTCGCCTCTGAATCTTGCTGCGTTCCTTGCTTTCGCCACCTGCGCCTTGCACTTCCTAAGCCACTTGTCCATTCTCGTCTCACCCCTCCCTATTGCTATATGCAGGAGGTGCAAATATGAGATTGGTAGACCCTGCTGTAGCTCTTAATACCCTTGCTGGATATAATCCCTGGGCCCCCGTTGTTGCGCCTTTGCTTTCGTGTTCATGTTCAGAAGGAGGAGTAGGGGCTGAGGGCTTTTTTCCACCGGCCTCTTGCTGGTTCAACATTCAGTGATGCTGTGCCATGTTCCCCCTCATCCTGAAACATTTTCCACAAATCAAATATAGCCATTTGTTTGCTCATTGTAAGCCTTGTGTATATGCGCATGTAATGGTTGCTGCACACCCACCAATCCTGCGCATGGGCCATCTGCGCACCACCCCAAAACACAACAACTCTTTTAACCCTTGACTGTCGTTTACAACGACTGAAAAGTACTGCACCCGTTGTGAGCTCCCCATCCCATAGACAAACCTGACTGGTGATGTTGCCTCTACAATACATGGGAGAAAGGAAAGATCGCCAACACCCGCCCCTTCACTAAATTGATCACACCATTTTTCAGCTGCACCAACACCCCAGCAAGGACAAACAACATATACACGGCCGTCCTCTTTCCTCCTAACAGGGGATACCAATATTTCACGTGTTCAATTTGTACCTACAGCGTCGCCTTGTAGATAAAACGCCTCCACAAGACTTAACCAGAAAAACACCTTCCATAATTCAAGCTAGCTTCACCGGCTAAGCCCTATACACAGGATACCGTCATCCATGACCCGAGCTACAACGCCTAACCCACAGGAAATCCAATATTTATATAACTTCTTTCATCCGTATCCTTGGCCTAGATGATTGGCAGTTAGCCAATCATTTAGGCCAACTGCCATAACTGGTCACCCTAAAATCGAATGTTCCCTAACCACAAAAAATTAACACCACCCAACAGCCAACACATGTTCACCGCTTCCCCTATTTGCTATATGGCTGAGTCTATATTTACACTGTGATCAGCTGACGTTGCTTTGCCAGCGACTCTCCCTCAGCCTGCCACTCCACCCTTCTGGTCTGCTGGGCATCCCATGGACAGCGCCCAGGAATTTCTCCAGGGCGGTAACTGAGGACCTCTTCACAATGTGTCTCTCGGTCTCCGTGGGTCACCTCACAGCCCTCCAGGCATTGCAACGAGATGAGATGGCTTTGTGCCAATCGATTGTAGCCAACCTTCCTCTGCTACCACTTTGTAATAGTGTGCCAGAGGACGGGGGCGTTCATATCAACAATATCACAAGTTAGAAGAGTATCTCGGGCCCATCTGAAACCTTCCCCCCAGCAATAACGGAGGACTCAGCCATGGGGCAAGTTTTACTGTCTTTTATTTTCCAATAGAAAGGGAACATAGAGGAAACCACAAATCTCAAGCAATCTCAACTTCTGTGCCTGTGTCACCCAGTTTTGTATCGTGGGGATGTTGCAAACACCAACACCAGCCCCAAAAACCTACAGAAACCCCTTATTGGTTAGCTCGGGCTAAATCTGGAACCCATATACATCTGGATTCCCACTGATCTTCCCATGTCAGGTGACTTCACCTGAGACTTCCCCACAAAACTATCTATCACTTTGTTGGAGGGTCATTTGAAGACCATTGGGCCATGCAACATTCTACACCATCCCATGGTCTGAGCATCTGGATTGGCTGGAGCAAGGCCCCCAGGCCTGGGACCCTGTTTTGTTCACAGCACCCGGCGTACCTTTTCAAGATAATGAGAAAGACTATGGGCCTCATTACAAGTCTGCCGGTACAGAATTAAGGGTGGTGGTAGCAACGTACTGGCACCCTTTCCGGACCGGCACACTACAACTTTGCTTTCCTGGGCCTATGCACCCAGCAGGTCTAACCTGCTGGGCGCAATGGCACCGGAAAGCAGAGTGTCAGCACCGGCACTGTTAGTAATGGCGCTGGTGCTTCCATCTCCCCACTCCCATGGAGTCCTATGGTGCTCTATGGGAATGGGGTACAACATTTTCGGCTGCTGGGACTTGTAATGTCATGCGGGATATCAGGCGGTGGAAACAGTGTTTCAATCTGTCCACTAACAGCTTGTAACACCGGCAGGTTCCCGCCGGACTTATAATGAGGCCCCATGTGTCCCCATTGTTGCCACTGGTCTCATCACCTAGCCTGAGAGAGTGCCTGCAGATTGCTGTTTTTAGTGGGCGACGCATATATCTATCTTGTCTGCTTCTCACCATTATTAAATAGCTATTGTTCGGCTCTTCTGGGTCATGTGTGCGAGGACCACAAAACATAGCCTTTCTGTCTACAATTATGAGGATTTTATCCTGTATTTTGCAGGTGGTTCACGCCTCAAGAATCAGGAATTTTCCACCCGCCCTTGTCCTTGGCTGCAAGCACTGTCTCTGTGCTTCGTGCTGCAGAGTCTGCACTTCTCCCTCCATGTATTTGAGGCCTCTGGTTTCACGTGTATTCACTACAGTCATTCTATGGTTTCACTATGTGTTCTAATATCTTCTTAGAGGTCAGTTGTGATAGAGCCCTATTGGTTCCTCATATGTCGCTGTAGCTCCTTATGGTTAGTTGCGATGAAGCGGTTGTAAGGCCATTCCACGTATGTTTAGCTTTCTTGCATTTCTGCATTTGGCTAAGGAAAAGCTCTTGACAGTATGCACATGTATCTGTCCTCTACTTATGCTGGGTCTGTAGTTCAGTGGACTAATGCATCCACTACAGGGACCTGTGTTTGACCTCATGGTCTCAGGTTCAAATCCCGGGCAGGTCTTCTCAGCCCTTCATCCTTCCGAGGTCGATAAAATGAGTACCATTAAGTTGGGTAACAATAAACAACTGTTATTAGCGCCAAGATGCCGCTTCGGGGTGAATGTGCGCTTACAAATACGCGTGTTATGTTATCTATGGAAGGTGTAAGCATGTTCTTCGTGTATATGTGTGTGTCTGCGTATCTTCATGCAGGTGTGCAAATTTGCTTCATGACTAATGATGTTATGTCGTGTTGTCACTAGTGATGTCATCACAGTTGGACTTTGTCATAAGTCAATCTGATCCATCGATGAGGCACCTGTCTCTTCGAAGCCGTCAACTGGATAATATTGCATTGCATATGCGGGATACACTGGCATGCCTTGGCCGAACAGCAAGTTGCATCTTTAATTTCTCATTTTTACGTTTGACATACGCATAGGGCACATGTGGGCCATTCCATGGACCCCCTCTTCATGACAATGTTTCTAGACAAGTACTATCTATGAAGTGTTGCCCAAACAGGTGCTCCCCTGCTCCTCCAGAGCCACCAAGGACCACATTGACACCCTCGATCCAGCCTTGTCCAATTTCTGCAATCACTCTTTTGCCACTGGAACTTTCCCCTCTCTCCTCAAGCACTCCTTTGTGCACACCCTCCTTAAAAGGCCTTCTGCCGATCCTACCTGTCTGGCAAACTATTGCCCGATTTCTATCACTCCTTTCCTGAGCAAACTCCTGGAAAAGCTGGCCATCTCCCAGCTTACTCTCCACACTGAATGTGTTGGTTGTCTCCATGATCATCAGTCTGGCTTCCGAGCAGCCAGTGGCATGGACACTGCTCTCCTGAACACCCGTGAAGATCTGCTCACTAATTCTGATTCAAGCCTTCCTTCTGTCCTCATCCTCCTTGAACTTCCCTCTGCTTTTGGCACGGTCGATTGACTCTGTGAGAACCTGGTCATCATGGATCAGACCCTGGAGTGGTTGACCTTGTTCCCCCTGGACCGCCCTTCCCAGGTCCAACTTGGAGATCCTTCTCATTGGGACCACTGCTCCTGCTTTCCCCGTCTCACTCTGGCACCCTCCTTGGGCCCTCTTCCTTCGCCTTCCTGTATTATTATGTCATCTTTATTTATAAAGCACACGTACGCCGAAGCATCTTGGTGCTAGAAGGAGTACAACAGGAATTTATTTTTAGATCAATATCGTGATGTTTGGACAAAATAGGTTTTTAGGGCGCGCCGAAAGGCAAGATGATTACTTGTGGTACAGAGTCTGAATTGGATGGAATTCCATAACTTGGCTGCTAACACTGAAAAGGATTGGCCACTAAACCGCTCAAAATGATACTGAGACACCGGAAGGAGGCAATCATCCTTGGAGCGAACCACCCGGGAAAGTTGGCAGGGGCAGAATTTTTCCTGCAGATATTCTGCGCCTAGGCCGCAGAAAGCTTGGTGAACCATGGAGAGTGAATTAAACTGTACCTGTTACAGTACAGGTAGCCAATGAAGTGAGCTGAGAACCAGTGATATATGAGAACCATGCAGAGTGCCTCTGCAGATCCCTGCAGCAAGGTTCTGAAGTAGCTGTAATCGGTGAAATAGATAGAGAGGCTGAGCAAGAAATAAAGAATTAGAACAGTCTAGCCGGCTGAGGACCAGGGAGGCTGTTGTCAAAGAATCCGGCTTTACAAACACCACCTACAGGGGCGCAGGTGTATAGAGAAGAGGATAATTTGAATCCCAGATTCTTTACCTAAAGCACAGGTGTAGGGCAGGGACAAAGTTCAGGGGGAAGAAGGCTGAAGATCGGCTGAAACAGAGGGCTATAGAGTAGAATTAGGGTGATGGGGGTGGGAGGTACACCACCCGGACCTCTGTCTTGTCCCCGTTGAGTTTCAGCAAGTAGTCGCCCATCCACCAACCCACCACTGCCAGGCAGCCCCTAAACTGAGACGCTGTGTCCAGCTGGGCAGAGTCTAGCCGGACGATAATTTGAGTATCATCAGCATAGGAGTAACACCTGAATCTGTGGAAGTAGATGAGCAAAACAAGAGGCTGAATGTAGATATTAAACAATGCTGGTGAAAGGGCGGAGCCCTGGGGGACCCCACAGAGTAAAGAGATAGATGCAGAAGAGAAGGAGGAGAGTGTTAGTGTCTGACTTTGGTCCGACAGGAAAGAAACAAACCAGCAGAGGACCTATCCGAGAGACCAGCCAGGGCGAGGCGATGCAACAGCACAAAATGGTCTACTGTTTCAAATGCCGCTGAAATATCTAGCAGAATCAGGGCACCCACCCACGCCTAGTCAGCCAGCCAGGACAGGTCATCAAAGACAGAGACCAACACACTCTCCGTTACTCGACCGGGGTGGAAGCCAGATTAAAAAGGATATAGGAATAGCGAGTGTTCTAGAAAGGAGGTGAGGACAGGGGAAACCAGAGATTCCAGTAGCTCCATGAAGAATGGAAGGGGTGAAATGGTACAAAAATGGCTGGGTACCGAGGGGTCAAGAGATGGTTTTTAAAGAAGTGGAATGTTTACTGATTGCTTGAGCTCAATGGGAATCGAGCCTGAAAGGCAGGAATTGTGGACTGCTTTTGTAATCCAAACTAGAATGTGGGGCATAATTTCCTTTAGAGTTCTCAAAAGAATTGCCTCAGAGGGCAATGCAGATTTAAGTCGTCTGGTGGCCCTGTCGACGTCTTTCATAGAGAAGACAGGAAAAATGGACCATTGTTTTTCAGATGAAGGGGTAGAAGTAGCAAAACCCCTAGTATCAGTGCAGGTGCCAGACAATCATATCTGGTCACATATGTAACTGACTTTGGTTGTAAAGAAGCTGAATAGCTTGACACAGAAAGCCTGAGAATGAGTCACGTTGGATGTTGTGGCAGGTCCCGGGGATAGTGTTTGTACCAAAGAGAGTAGCTCCCTTGGGCGATTAATGGTGTTTTCCACTTTCTGAGATTAAAAGGAGCATTTGGCGAGGTAAATAGCTTGATGGTAGGACTTTGACGCTTCCAATTTTTTTTTTATCATGGGCAAAATGTGAAAGCCTATACTTCCGCTCGGCTTGACGATTTAAAAGTCGTAAGGCTTCCAGCTCATCAGTGAACCAGGGCTGGGAAGGACGACCTACCTCTTTACATAATTTAAGCAGAGCCAGTACGTCAGCTACCAAATTAAAGACTTGAGTGAAGGTGGAGAAATCCATATTATCAGAAGCACAGCACTGAGCCTGGATGTTCGCGACAATGTCTGCATTTGAGGTTTTGTGCCAGGTGCGTTGCAGCTGGTATTTAAAATCAGGATTAACATGGGGAGTGCTAACATGCATCAAGAAAGGGATAGTCGGGGGCGCTGTTGAGCAGCATGCAAAATGGCTGCCTAGTGCAAGAGCTCCGTGCCTAGCCGCCTTTTATCCGTTGACATTTGCGGTTCTGCTTTGGATCCTGTGTCCCTGCTACGATCCCTGCACTGTGGCCAATGAGCTCTATCCGCACTTTTAATTTTGGGAGAAATTGGACCCTCGGAACTGGAGATGTTCGTCCCGCCGTGTCTCGCTGAGGGCCGCCCTCGGGCCTTCGCCAGGCCCTGTTCTCATCGTGGCCTGACCGGGTGCCTCCCGCCGGATTTGCTGCTGGCTGCTCTGCCCCTGGCACCTTGGGGCACACACTACACGCGTGGGCCGGTCCGATCCTGTCCCGGCCCCGCCAGACTGTCCTTTCCGCTGGGGACTTAGGGCGCTGCCATCTGCGGCGCATCAGGCGTCCCGTCTACGGTCGCGAGGGGCCTGGGCTCAGCTGTTTGGCGCGAGCCGGCGGAGACCGCTGTCGCGGCCTCACGGGGACTCTTCAATTCCTGACTCACTGGCTGGACTGACCAAGGAGAGCTGAGTTCTCAACTCGCCGGGTTGCTTTTGTCGAGCCTGTGGCAGCCCATTACGCCGCCGGAGCCCGCTCCCTTCATCCTACTACCTCCCCCTCTGGTTCCAGCCATGTCGAGTCGTTCCAAAGGATCTGCTAAAGGGGGTGCCATGGACAAATTTACTAAGACGGTCTGTCGGCGGGAGGTGGGCCACACGTCGCCTCCGCAGGAAGAACTTGACAACAACCCTAATCCGGGGGTGGCGGCGCCAGACCTCACTGCCATGATGGAATCAATGGCTAAAAACTTTGCCTCCTTTCATGAGAAGCTTGACGATATTAATGCAAATGTTGCCTCGCTCAAAACCCGTGTAGACCAGGCTGGATCTAGAATTACTGAAGCTGAAAACCGGATCTCCACCAATAAAGATGCGATACACGCACTTCAGGACACTGTGGCCACCTTATCGCGCGACATGAAGAGCTTTAATGCAAAATGTGATGACTTGGAGTCCCGCTCCTGCAGAAACAACCTTCGCATCATTGGGGTCCCTGAAACTGCCCTGAAGGGGCGCATGGAGGACGCAGTCGAACAACTACTCAAGGTCTTGCTGGGTGATCCGGACCGCTCCCCTTATTTCACGGTGGAGCGGGCTCACCGGGCCCTTTCCCCGCGACCCAGACCTAGCGATAGCCCCAGACCCATTATAGCCAAGATTCTTAATTATTGTGACAGGGACCTCATCCTTCGTCACGGGAGAAGGGGGAGCTGCGACTGGAGTCTCACACTATCAGAATCTTCCCAGACTTTTCGGTGGCGAATTACGAATTAATTACGAATGGCACAGATTGTAGACATTTATTGAACTTGTTTACTTAATCTGCACTGCGTTACTGGTAAGGCTGCTCTGTTCACTGTAACGTTCTGCGCCTGCAATGACCCACGTCCCTGCAGTCCTTATGAGCTGCAGCGTTAATGTGCACATCCTTATTGGCGTGTTTGTGACGCACTCCACAGAGCTAGTCTCGCATTGTTTTGTTGTCCTACCTCAATTTCTGTCTTCCTGTTGTTCAAATGTAGGTCTTTAATCTCTCTGCGATAAGCCCCACTCACCGTATATGGGATGTAGGGATGTACACTATTTGACTATCAAAACTGTTTTGGTTTGTTTCGGAACAACAGGGGCTCATGCGCAGTCCCTGATTACCCGCGGGGCCTGTGTCATGTGTCCGCCACCACTGTTCATTTTGCAACAGAGCCATATGGCTCCAAGTGTGCTAGCGCACGGCAACGGCGCACCCCACTGCGACTGCACAGTTTTTTTCAAACCTTTGGTATGTGTTGGCCCCAGTTGGGCCTTAGGGCAGATTGGGCCAGGTTGGGGACGGCCCAAATGTGCGCAGTTAACGGTGGGTGATGTTCACACTGCTGATACATGGTTAGTGGTGAGGGTGGGGGGTGGGAAAAGGGTGGTTTTCCAAAAAGGCACACAAGGTTTTGCGGCGGTGCAGATCATATGGGGGGGGGGGATCTGAACCTTATACTGGACACTGTCCTGGACAGAACTGCCACGGCACCCAGAGTTCTGTCTGGTGCGGCGCGCAAGCTGCATGGCCACATGCAGTCGCTCAACATCTGTGACGCCTGGAGAACACTTCACCCCCAGCAGCGGGAATACACCTATTACTCTTCTGTACACGATAGTTCGTCCAGGATAGATTTGTTCTTGGTCTCTAGAGTGGTCATGGGTAGGGTGGAAGATACCTGCATTTTGCCCCGCACACTCTCGGATCACGCTCCAATCACATTGTCCTTAGGACTGGGAATTCCCATTCCAACACTCTGCACCTGGAGCTTTAAGTCTGAAGCCCTAAAAGACATTGTGTTTAAATCTGAGATACTAGCTGACATTGAGTCGTTCTTTGAGCTTAACTCTCTTCAGGACACGTCCGCCGCGGTTAGATGGGAGGCCTTTAAGGCTTACATTAGGGGTATGTCTATCTCCCGGGAGGCTGGGGTGTTGAAAGCTATTAGAGCCGCTCTTGGGCGATCTGAGGCCAAACTGAAAAGGTTGGAGCAATGTTGCTCCTCCGGTACTGACCCCACCACTCTTGCCCAAATCTCTGATGAACTACAGGTATTTAACACTCTAGCTACCAGCGAAGTTCATTACTTCAGCCGCCCGCAGGCCGCCAGGAAATATGGAGAGGGGGACAGGCCCGGGAAAACGCTTGCGACACTTGTGAGGGGGGAATTGGGCCGAATGCAGATCACTTCCATCAAAGATCGAAATGGTGACGCTCAATGGGCAGACCAACAAATACTGGATATATTTACCGGGATCTATAGATCCCTTTACACCCAGCCCATAGAGCACACTGAACAACATATGCGAGAACTCCTCGACCAGATCCCCACCACGGAAATTTCCCCACAGACCCGGGACCATTTGGATGCCCCGTTTACGCTAGACAAGATAGTATCGGCTATCTCAGACTTATCTAAAGGCAAGGCGCCGTACCTGACGGCCTCGCTGCGGACTTCTACCAAGAGCACATAGCTATTCTGGCCCCCCGGCTGTTGGAGGTCTGGAATGAGGCACTCTGAGCCGCTATCCTTCCCCCTTCCAATTTCACCGCCTCGCGGGAAGCGGCCATCACGGTGCTGCTCAAACAGGGTAAACCTGAGGACGAGTGCGGGTCCTATAGACCTCTCTCCCTCGTGAACCTCGACACAAAGATCTTTGCTAAGATCATTGCTAATCTTTTTCTGCCTATTATGACGCACTGGGTACAAGAAGACCAAGCAGGCTTTGTTCCCGCAGGTCCACCTCCCATAACATCAGGAGATTGTTCAATGTCATGTCCCGTATAGATCAAGACGTCCAGGCCGTAGCGGTTACGCTGGATGCTCAGAAGGCCTTCGATATGGTCTCATGGAAATACATGTGGCTGGTCCTCGAAACAATGGGCATTGGCCCTAACATGATAGAGTTCATTAAACTAGTATACATTTCCCCCGTTGCGTGGGTACGAGTCAACTCACTAACATCCGAGATGTTCACACTATTCAGAGGCACCAGACAGGGTTGTCCCTTCTCCCCGATCCTTTTTGCTTTGGTGATAGAACCGATGGCAGACTTTATCCACGCACGTCACTCGCGTAAAGGAATAAGACTGGTTGACGATCTCTATATGCTGACGATGTCCTACTATACGTCAGAGATCCCACAGCTCACCTAGATCCCATACTGAGAGACATCACCCGGGTCGGCACCCACTGCGGATTTACGATTAACTATTCCAAATCGGAGATCTTCCCGCTCACTAAAGCTACCCTACAGCCCACCACCGAGTATCCCCTGCGCTGGGCCCCTGGGGGTGTTATATACCTTGGGGTGCAGATATCCCTCACTAAACCCACCTTGCTTGCCGGTAATTACTCAGCTGTAGCACGAACAGTTGAGACCAAAATTTCACAATGGCGCACTCTTCCGTTGTCCGTTGCTGGCCGACTATCTCTTTTTAAAATGATCTTGCTCCCCAAGCTCTTATACACCTTTTGCAACATACCCATATGGCCTGGGGTGGCTTTTTTCACTAAATTGCATACGCTTTGTGCACAATTCCTCTGGCACTCCGGCGCAGTGCGCAAGAAGTGGACTGACATGGCACTTTCATACAAACGGGGTGGTATTGCTGCTCCGGACCTAGCACTATACTGGATCGCGGCCCAGGCCCAGCATGCTACTCATTGGTACCCGGGCTCCCCAGTGCGCCCACATGTCAAACTGGATCGGCTTGCTTCCGCTGGTATCAACTTAATTTCCTTAATACTACATCGACACTACGCACCTGATTCCCCCATCGACCCCATTGCTGCGACTATGTATGCCTGGACACGTCTGCTACACTCGACAAGTGGGCCCTCCCCATATTAAAATGGCTTCCCGTGTGGGCCTTTCCTGGCCTGGAGCCCACTCTGGATACCGCTTTGGCCAGACACTGGGGTGCACTGGGGTATTGGGCGCTATCCGACTTCTATCCCGAAGGCAAATTCATAGATCCCCAAACTTGGAGACCGGGGCACACCAGATCCCCCCTAGAGACTCTTCAATACTACAGGCTTCGCGCCGCGTTCCGCACCATGCGGCCCTCCTTTCCGGATGAGCCCCCAGATAACCCGGCGATAGCATATATCACCAACCCAGGCGGTGCACGGGGCGTCGTCTCTTCACTGTATCAAATCCTACAATACATCATCTCCACTCCGGCTCTCGGGGCGCGCGACGGATGGTCGGCTGAACTGGGCCTAGAAAAACCTGATGAATTGTGGGAGGATATGTGCTGCCACACACAAAAAGTTTCCCTCAATTTCCGTTTTCGTGCGATGCAATATAAGCTTCTTAATAGGCTCTACTACACTCCACGCAGGACATCGGGGTTTGCTCACTCTGAGGTGCACCTCTGCCCGCGCTGCAGGGCAGTGGATGCTGATCACTTACATATGTTCTGGACCTGTAACAAATTGTCCGATTTCTGGGACAGTGTTCTACATACACTAAGTGCAGTAACTGAAACTGTAATTGATCCCGATCCTTTGGCAGTTGCATGATTGCCAAAAAATGTATACTTCGGAACTGTAAGCGCTCCTCCCACCGGCCTCTCAGAAATGGCTGGGTATGCTCACATGGTCACGGAACTGTGAGGAGGAATACCTGACTATGCTGCCCGCCCAATCTCGCCCCAGGAACATCTGGAGCGAATTTAATACGTAGCTCAACAACCAAAGTGTGAACATGCCCGGATCTGGCTTGTCTCGAGTCTCCGTCCATGCATCGTGATCTCTGCTGTGTCCTTCTGTATCTGGTGATGCTCTGTAACCACTGTTGGAACTATATTCTGTAATCATTATGATGTTTTATGCTACGCCTGGTTTATTTGCTTGTTGCCTTGAAGTATGTGCCTTGTGAACCTCTGCCGACAAAAATAAAAGTTTTTAAAACATTTTTTTTTAAAAAGAGATAGTCATGTGGTCAGACCACACAATGGGAAACAGCATGAATGTAGATACCAAAGAGTTGCTTGCAAATACCAGATCCAGCGTATTTCTGAGTGAGTGGGTTGGGTCTTTAATGAGTTGTTCCAAGCCCAATTCACTTATTGCTTTGAAGAATTGCTTCACGGAAAGGGTAAATGGAGAGTTAAATTTAAGATTAAAACCTACTTTTATTAAATTGGACATTTTCAGGTCTAGATTTGTGGCAAACTCCAAAAATCGGCTGCAGAAGGAGGTTTTCGGCACCAAAAGGGCGATACACCACCAGAATATGGAGGCTGGATGAAACAGAAGTAGGAACCTTAATAAGAAGTGCTTCCATCTTAATAGTATGAAGAATCGGCAGACTAATTACACTAAACATGGTTTTGAAAATAACAGAAATACCTCCACCCAGGTTAGATGACCCAGGGTCCAAACGAATGATGTTACATGATTTTGGTAGGAGCTGAACCACGGACAGGCCAGAAGAGTCTCTCAGCCACATTTCAGTAATACAAATTACATCAGGGGCTAAGTCTATAAGAAAGTTGCGGCAGAACGCTACGTGTGAAACCAAAGAGTGAGCATTCAAGAGTAAACCCTTCAAACTGTCAGGAACAATCAGTTTTGGTAAGGGTGACGGGCAGCCACTGATCGGCAGGGCCGTATCGGTGGGTGCTAAAAGCTCTCACCAAGTTCAGGTAGTCGTAGTGGGAGTATCTTCCAAAGCGCCAGGGCACGGGCTGCGCACGGACGAGCACAGACAGGCTTAACTTAGGCGCAACATCCATGTGCTTAGAGCGTGCCCACGGCACCCATCCACTGCGCTCCCATGTCGGGGCTTCCTTAAAAAGGCACATGGTATTGCTGAAGCCGGTCATGGCCAGCTGTGTGTAAGCAGCGAGAAAAGACTGGGTCTGCATGTGCATGCAAGTTTGTAGTGAGAACTACACTGCTAACCCATGCTACTGCATGTGAAATGAGGCCAGGCACCTTCCATCCTAGCGGTGTAAAAGGAAAATAAAGTGAAAGCTAAAACAATTAATTAAAATAATAATAGTGTAAATTGTGGGGCAATAAACCTTGGTGTCATCTTCTACTCCACTCTCTCTTTCTCTCCTCACATCACAGACCCTGCCAAGAAGGCCCACTTCCAGCTGCACCTCCTCAGAGGATTTCTTCCTTTTCTCACTTTTCTCCAGAGGCTCACTGTCTCCAGAGCTCTGGTTCTCTCTAGCCCTGGACTACTGCAGCAGCCTCTTTCACAATCTGCCTTCCTCTACTCTCTGCCCTCTGCAACTAATCCAGAACAGGACTGCAAGACTTGCCCTTGTCCTCAAGCCCGGGGACTGTATCTCTCCTGCACTGAAATCTCTCCACTGTATCCTGGTTGCTGCAAGTATCACGTTCAAGACCCTCTGCATTGTCCACAAGGCTTTCTCGGGCCAGGGTTCACAATACATGAATGAAATGATATATCAGCAAAACATTTGCCAGTACCCAGACAAACAACACTGTGGGGTTTACCACCCGTCAAAGGACATTTCCCGTGTGGACAATGTATCATGTGTGCCTATACCAAAGAAACGAAAGAGGTTCAACTGAATTCATCTTTAATGTGGTCTCTGAATGACATGACAAATTGCAACACTGAGAATGTGATTTATTTAATCACATGCCCATGTGGTTTGCATTATATTGGGAAAACTAATAGAAAGTGTCGAACTAGGATGGTGGAACATCGTAGCTGTATTAAGAATCAGATTATTACAGCCCCCATGGTTAAACATTTTGTGCAAATGAAGCATACACATGAGGATTTGAGATGGGTAATTCTTAAGAAAGTGACAGGCAAAAACAAACTGGAAATTGACAGTAAATTGTTACTGTTGGAACAGAAAATGATATTTAAATGTCAAAGTCATATTGTGGGTCTCAATGAAGAAATTGAGTGGCAACATACACATGAGTAAATCTGCCGTAATAGCTGTGTCTGATGGGTGTAAAACTAGATTCCGGGCATTTATCTGAATTTTTAATATACATTGTTTATTTTCTTTGATGTTGTCTGGTATTAATATATTGGTTACCGGGACACACTTGATTTTGGAGTTCTTCATTTTTTATTTTTTAATTTTTATTTTTTTCATTTTTTCTTAATGTGAACATATTTCTTCATAGCACGGTGTACTGTGGGGAATATGGCTGATATTCATGTTTCCTGTCTTTTTTACAGTTATACTATGTGTGTTGTTGTAGATTTCCATAATACCCACTGTGTTGTTATGTAGCTTCTGCTGCAGGCTAGTCCTATTGTCCCTCTTTTGTGTTTTTACTTCCACCGGGTTCCATTAGTCCTCCCTTGATGGCTGGCGACACTTTAAGTCTGCCCTTGTCCTTCTTTTGTGTTTTACATCTACTGGAGTCCATCAGTCCCTCCTTTATGTTTGGTGACAACTTAAGTCCATCTTGTATATCGGAGCACTCGTCTCGGGCTTGCACGCGAGTACTATTTATAATAGTGCACCGCGTTGTAAATGTTGGCACGGCACTTTTTGGCCGGTCTATGAGTATTCGCTCTCTGCATCAAGCGAATTACAAGGTATGTCTGTTATATACGAATTACAAGGTATGTCTGTTATATAGGCAGTACGAGTGGGTCGCATCGTGTCCGCTTTTATCTAGTAAACAACAAGATATGCATAGAGTAAGGCATGGCGTTTCACCGCAGGCTCTATTATAGTAATCCTTGTCCTAGGTTGTAAAGGAATGGGTTTAAGATGGACCCAATACACAATTATGAGAGGGTATTATGTACAATTTGACATAGGGGACAACCTTTGCACGGCATTTCTGGGACTACGGTGACGCTATTATCCACCATTTTTGCTGATGACCAAGCTTAATATTGGTGGTAATATGTATACTAGGCATCACGGTGTGGTGATGGTGATGCTTTAAGACACACAGGGGTGTGTGTTTTTATTAACAGGGTTAATGTCTTCTCTGCTGTGTGTTACTGTGTGTTGTGACGAATAGTTTGTACTGTTTGGTTTGCAGCTTGGAAAGTGAGCCCTTAGCTACCAGGAGCTATCAAATAAACAAGGACTCGATTTTGGAGTTTATGGCTAATTTGTGGTGGGGCTACACTGGCACTACTGGTACCAAGTCAAGAGGTATGTAGTTTTGTTTTGGCGGACTGATAAAATATAATCATGTCCCAACTTTATCAGTGGTTTGTGATGTATTACACAAATAACACTGAGTTATGGAATTTGTTTCCTATTGTAGGTGACTAGTACATATGGGTGGTGACTTGCCCGTTTCTGTTTGTTTTCCTGATTTAGGAAATTTGTGAGAACCCAGAACCCTTTCCTTGGATTGCATGGTGGAAATTCAGAAATCTTTATTCCCCTGAAGAAAGTTCATGCATTTGAGCAAACCAAGAACTGAAACATGTCGGGAGCTATTAGTATCTGAGTTATTATACTCAGTATTTGGAAAATTGTTAAATTCATCCACTGCTGTTTTGTAAAAGTTTTTTATTGTTCTATGTGGTTGTATGTATGTGAATTTGTATATTTGTATTGATGTTTAGTACCATGCTGTGTGAGGTTGGGTTTTACTCATACCAAACACTTTTATAAGTGTTTTTATATATTTTTGAACTAATGATGAAATAATGATTAAAAATGGAAAGTATTTTTTTAGAAATAACTAACACTGAGTCTATTTTTTCAAGACCGCAGGTTTTATGAATGTGGGGCACACACTTCCATATATGTACTTAGATCAGCAAAATGGGATATAGTATAATGATCCCTTTTATATATCAACATATTTAGGTCACTCCCTGACCGTGTGGGAACATTTTTTGTAATAGGGTGTTTTGCCTTTTATGAAGTACTGTTTTGTGAGGCTCATTGTGGTCTCGAAGGTTTATTGTATGAAATTGATGTAGGGCCTTTTTTGAGTGTGCGAACCATTCTCGTCTTTTTTTCACGTGTGGGGTTATTAGTAATTGATATTATGGCAACTCCCGGAGATAAGTGTTTGGCTTATAGTGAAGAATACATTAAGAACTTATTGGATTCCTTGTCTGTTTTAACTGATACCAATGAGAGTGAATTAAATAGAAATAATGATCAATGGGATGAATTAACTCAGTTGAGAAAACGTTTGATTCGTACTGAACTACATGGGGCGATTATGCTACAATATTTGAAAAATCAGGCACTCCCCCAAGGTTTGATAGTTAGGAACGAACCTAGGTTATTTTTGGACAATCCAGATTTTAAAATAAAATGGAGTTATATATCCAACAAATGTGGCCGAGATTGGCTAGTACTCATCATAGATACAGCGACAGAGGTGTCTAAACAGATAGAAATAGATATTTTAAAACTGCAGGATGATTTAAAAAAAGATCTGGACCTTGAGGTTTTTAAAAATAAACTAGATCTACATCTTAAGGAATTGTTACAATTTAAAAATGACACCAATCTGGAGCGTATCAAAAGAATGAGAAAAGATCTCTTCAATTTCTCACATGAAAAAAGCTTTCCCTATGTTGTTGAAGGTTATAAGTTTGGGAGTCTCTACCATGGCACGAATAGCCAGTCCTCCGCTAAAAAGAGGGTGCATTTTCGCAACACTTCGTATAGTTCAAGTGATGATGGAAGCACAGGCTCTACAGATACTGGCAACCAACAGGGGCCTGACAGAGGTCGGGCACAGCGATACCAGAACAGACAAAGACAAGGTCGTCCTTTTTTAGGACAGGGACCCAACCGAGGAGACTGGGGGAATCAGATACAAACTCGCAGCAGGGCGAGGAATCAGTGGTAATTAACCTATCCAACTATACTTTGAATAGTGATGAAGAAAAAGTACTAAATAAAGGTTTGAATTTTGTGACCACTAAATTCCACGATCCTTTCGAGTTTAGATCTGAATTTCATAGTTTTATGCGCAAAGTGCACCTGAATGAGTATTTTCAGAATGATAATGTTTATGAGAATCTCAACCACACGGGTTTGAGAAATAAATCTACTTTCTGTGTTCCCGCACATAGTTACACGCCTGAGTCCAAGGTGTTTGAGAAACAAGTTCTGAAAGAAGTTCTTAAATTGGAACGATGTGGTATACCTAATCATTCCAACTTTGGTAATACCCAAAGGGCCCTCATTCTCAAATTGGCCACAACAGAGGACGTCATTGTAAGACAAGCCGACAAAGGAGGGGCTATTGTTCTCCTCAACCGCATAGATTATGTTGGTGAATGTTTACGGCTTCTCAATGACGCCAATAGTTATCGCCACTTGTCCCATGATCCATCTATTGCCCTGATGGCTTTGATTGAAACCAAGGTATCTAGTGCTTATGAGGCTAATATGATTAGTAAGCAAGAGTATGAGTACCTTACTAGAAAACAAGGGCGTGTGCCGGTGTTTTACATTCTTCCCAAAATCCATAAAAGTCTGATAAACACCCCAGGTAGACCTATTGTGTCAGGGGTAAATTCGATATTAGAACCTCTGTCGAAATTTGTGGACTATTATTTGAGGCCTTTTGTTTCAAAAATGAAGAGCTACCTAAGGGATACTTCTGATGCCATCAATAAAATTGAGAACTTGCCCTACAATTGTAACAACTTCCTATTGATCAGTTTGGACATACAATCTTTATATACGGTTATTCCACAAAGAGCTACGCTTCAAGTAGTTGAAGAAATATTGAGAGATAGAGAAGATGGGCATCCAGTTAGCAGTGCTTTCATTATGTGGTGTGCTGAACTAGCATTGACCAAAAACTTTTTTCAATTTCAAGGAATTTTCTATGAACAGATAGAGGGTACGGCCATGGGTGCAGCCATGGCGCCAAATTTGGCTAACCTCTATGTAGAGTATTTCGAAAAATTGGTCATTTATCCCGACACTAATCCTTTCAAAAAACATCTCATCAAATGGCTAAGATATATAGATGATATCTTCATAGTATGGGAAGGGTCAGAAGCTGAGGCTCTTTCATTTGTGGAATGGCTTAATGCACAAAATCCTTTTCTAAACTTCACTAAGGAAATTAACACTCAGGAAATTAATTTCCTAGATATTACTATTTTCCATCACGAAGGTAAATTAAAGGTAAAACCATACAATAAAAAGACGGATAAAAACGCCTTATTACATTTTTCGAGTCATCATGCCAATCACATTAAAACTAATTTACCCTTCGGACAATTTTTACGACTAAAAAGGAACAGTAGCCTACAACAGGATTATGTTAGTAGTGCAGCTGCTTTGTCTAAAAAATTGTGCAGTAAAGGTTATCCAAGGAAATTGGTGAAAATGTCGTCCAAAAGAGCATTCAATAACAACCGTGAAGCTCTTTTGGAGACAAGGGAGAAAGGGACAAACAAGGAGAATCGTATTGTTTTTGTAAACACCTTTTCCAATCTATCCTATAAAATTAAAGGTATTATTAACAAAACCTGGAAAAAGGTGTACAATGACAAATCTATACATCCTCCGTTAATAGCTTTCAAAAAAAGTCAAAACATTAGAAATATGTTGATTAGAAATGATATATCAGCAAAACATTTGCCAGTACCCAGACAAACAACACTGTGGGGTTTACCACCCGTCAAAGGACATTTCCCGTGTGGACAATGTATCATGTGTGCCTATACCAAAGAAACGAAAGAGGTTCAACTGAATTCATCTTTAATGTGGTCTCTGAATGACATGACAAATTGCAACACTGAGAATGTGATTTATTTAATCACATGCCCATGTGGTTTGCATTATATTGGGAAAACTAATAGAAAGTGTCGAACTAGGATGGTGGAACATCGTAGCTGTATTAAGAATCAGATTATTACAGCCCCCATGGTTAAACATTTTGTGCAAATGAAGCATACACATGAGGATTTGAGATGGGTAATTCTTAAGAAAGTGACAGGCAAAAACAAACTGGAAATTGACAGTAAATTGTTACTGTTGGAACAGAAAATGATATTTAAATGTCAAAGTCATATTGTGGGTCTCAATGAAGAAATTGAGTGGCAACATACACATGAGTAAATCTGCCGTAATAGCTGTGTCTGATGGGTGTAAAACTAGATTCCGGGCATTTATCTGAATTTTTAATATACATTGTTTATTTTCTTTGATGTTGTCTGGTATTAATATATTGGTTACCGGGACACACTTGATTTTGGAGTTCTTCATTTTTTATTTTTTAATTTTTATTTTTTTCATTTTTTCTTAATGTGAACATATTTCTTCATAGCACGGTGTACTGTGGGGAATATGGCTGATATTCATGTTTCCTGTCTTTTTTACAGTTATACTATGTGTGTTGTTGTAGATTTCCATAATACCCACTGTGTTGTTATGTAGCTTCTGCTGCAGGCTAGTCCTATTGTCCCTCTTTTGTGTTTTTACTTCCACCGGGTTCCATTAGTCCTCCCTTGATGGCTGGCGACACTTTAAGTCTGCCCTTGTCCTTCTTTTGTGTTTTACATCTACTGGAGTCCATCAGTCCCTCCTTTATGTTTGGTGACAACTTAAGTCCGTCTTGTATATCGGAGCACTCGTCTCGGGCTTGCACGCGAGTACTATTTATAATAGTGCACCGCGTTGTAAATGTTGGCACGGCACTTTTTGGCCGGTCTATGAGTATTCGCTCTCTGCATCAAGCGAATTACAAGGTATGTCTGTTATATACGAATTACAAGGTATGTCTGTTATATAGGCAGTACGAGTGGGTCGCATCGTGTCCGCTTTTATCTAGTAAACAACAAGATATGCATAGAGTAAGGCATGGCGTTTCACCGCAGGCTCTATTATAGTAATCCTTGTCCTAGGTTGTAAAGGAATGGGTTTAAGATGGACCCAATACACAATTATGAGAGGGTATTATGTACAATTTGACATAGGGGACAACCTTTGCACGGCATTTCTGGGACTACGGTGACGCTATTATCCACCATTTTTGCTGATGACCAAGCTTAATATTGGTGGTAATATGTATACTAGGCATCACGGTGTGGTGATGGTGATGCTTTAAGACACACAGGGGTGTGTGTTTTTATTAACAGGGTTAATGTCTTCTCTGCTGTGTGTTACTGTGTGTTGTGACGAATAGTTTGTACTGTTTGGTTTGCAGCTTGGAAAGTGAGCCCTTAGCTACCAGGAGCTATCAAATAAACAAGGACTCGATTTTGGAGTTTATGGCTAATTTGTGGTGGGGCTACACTGGCACTACTGGTACCAAGTCAAGAGGTATGTAGTTTTGTTTTGGCGGACTGATAAAATATAATCATGTCCCAACTTTATCAGTGGTTTGTGATGTATTACACAAATAACACTGAGTTATGGAATTTGTTTCCTATTGTAGGTGACTAGTACATATGGGTGGTGACTTGCCCGTTTCTGTTTGTTTTCCTGATTTAGGAAATTTGTGAGAACCCAGAACCCTTTCCTTGGATTGCATGGTGGAAATTCAGAAATCTTTATTCCCCTGAAGAAAGTTCATGCATTTGAGCAAACCAAGAACTGAAACATGTCGGGAGCTATTAGTATCTGAGTTATTATACTCAGTATTTGGAAAATTGTTAAATTCATCCACTGCTGTTTTGTAAAAGTTTTTTATTGTTCTATGTGGTTGTATGTATGTGAATTTGTATATTTGTATTGATGTTTAGTACCATGCTGTGTGAGGTTGGGTTTTACTCATACCAAACACTTTTATAAGTGTTTTTATATATTTTTGAACTAATGATGAAATAATGATTAAAAATGGAAAGTATTTTTTTAGAAATAACTAACACTGAGTCTATTTTTTCAAGACCGCAGGTTTTATGAATGTGGGGCACACACTTCCATATATGTACTTAGATCAGCAAAATGGGATATAGTATAATGATCCCTTTTATATATCAACATATTTAGGTCACTCCCTGACCGTGTGGGAACATTTTTTGTAATAGGGTGTTTTGCCTTTTATGAAGTACTCACAATACATCCAACATTCTCTTCCAAAATAACTTCCTTTCCGAGCCCTTTGCTCAGATACCTCAAACTCTCTGAGGGTCAGATGCCTCTCCAGGCAGAGTGTGAAGGATAGATCTCTCTCCTCTGCAGGTGCCTCCCTCTGGAATGGCCTGCCTGCCCCTCTCAAACTTGAGCTGGAACACCTGAGGTTCTGGAAGCAACTCAAGACCTTCTTTTTCTCCTCTGCTTTCTCTTTCTCCCCAGCTGACCTACATGTCTGCTGCGCTGACTGGTTGCTTGGCTAGCCCCAGAGTCTCACTGGGTACCAGGCTCCTCCATGATCAGCCTCCCCTTTACAGCCTCCGGGCCTACCGCGCACTTAGGAGCTGTAACAGTAACCCTATAGTCCCCTGCCTCCTTGCACTTACCCAGAGCCTTGCTGCCCTGGCTGCATGTACTCAGAGCAATTCTGCCCTGATTGCACTTCCCCCTTCCCTCTCCTGGGCACTTCCCCCTTCTCCCTCCCTCTTGCACTTTGCACAATCTGAATGACACAAGGCCTAGTAAGATCATTTGTCTTGTCCTCCCTCCTTTGTCTTGTCACGCCTAGAGGCACTTATGTACAGATGCAATATAAATGACTCATATCATATCACTACGAGCAATGTAAACACACCTAGAAAGGGTTTATGGTCTTTCCATCGAAAATTTTCCAACAAACGTTTTTGCATCGAAAATTATCAATCGAAAAATGTTGCATCAAATGCATTTTTTTCTATATTTATTTTTGGGGGCGGGTCCCCTCAACTCGCAGTTTTTTACCCTTAAAAACAAACCCCAATGAAAATTAACCCTTTACCCACATATATGCATTCGATGCATATTTTTTCGATGGATACATTTCGATCGAAAAGGTTTAGTTGGAAACTTTTTCGATGGAAAGACTGGATACCCTCGAAAGCTGACTCGCGCAGATGGCAGTTTCAGCACCAACAGAATAGCACAACCTCTTCCCTACTCCCTCTTCACCCACTAACCTACCAAAACCCACTTTCTTACAGAACCACGCGAGCACCTGGAGAACATGCCATGGCAACAGTGCACGATATAAGACAACCTAACATAACATAACATATAGCCACACTTTCAAACAACACTCACTCATGCAACCAACCATTTTATTTTACACTTTCCTTTGAGATGAGTAGCGCTTCTACCTTCAATGATTCTCTGTGCTCAGAAGGCATGGAGGGAAGTTGTCACAGGGTCCCTTGCAAAGCTATAAGGGTATCCAAAGTAGACCCCTTAATGGCTTCCTATAAGTCATTCTTCAGCAACAGTACTTAACACTTTCCATAGGGTCTGAGGCCCCGCTAAATCACATCTGGGACATGACATGTTACTTGTCTTTTATACTGGACGCTTTGCCTATATAGTGGTCTTAAATCACTGAGCCGTGTCCGTGTATAGGTGAATTGGAGACACGCACAGGGTGGCAGCCACACCGTTGTCTGTGGGATGAAACAGAGGTAAAGAGAGTGGGAAATGGGAAAAGTCAGGGAGACAAAAAAATACAGACTTCACTCTCCATTTGTTGGGAAATTAAAACATAAGGGTGAGTGATGGTGATCATTTGGATGAATCAATAGTTTTTTGTGTTTTGACCAGAAGAAGATTTTATCAAAAGCAGGGACGAGAGTTTCCCTTATTGGCCAGCAGAACATCAATGGAGGCAGTTACTAGTGTGGGGGTGTCAGTATGTTAAATCACGTTTTGGATATATGTTGGTCTGGAGATGTGCCCAAGCGTTCCACGCTACTAACCACATAATCATATTGCATTCCCTCCTGATGATAGCCCAAATGGGTTCTGGTAAAGCCAAATCCATGGAGAGAGGTGTCAGTGCCATGATTTGGCAGAGAGCAGAATGCATGCTGGATAACACAAAGATGGAAAGAAGTGGAAGTCCAAATAGGTGTGTGTGTGGGCGACACCCTTTGAAGGCATAAACGTGTCCGGATCCCTTTCGGGCACTGCTCAAAGCAATGCAACACACAGTGCCAGACTAAAATAAAACAACCGAACAATCTTATGTGGAAAGACCACCACTGGTGAGATTGTGATTTAGGTATGTGTAGTGTGGGCTTGCAAGCCATGGAATGCTGGTCAGGTTAGAACCTTGTGTTCCCTCAGGAGTCTACTGATTACAGTTGGGGATTCAGGAGGGGAGATATGACTAGAAGGTTGTCTGTACCTATGCTCTCCCCTTACTTCTAGCCTGTACCCTGAAACTACAATAAGGGCATTTGCCTCTTGTATCTGCCGATTCCCTTGTGATCACTGCGTCCTGTCTGCCTTCCCTGAACCAGGACCCTACAAAAGTGCAGTGGGTCACCTCTAGCTCAGTCTTGCACCTAACACTTCATTCCCACATTTTTAATTTCCTTTAGACACCCAGTCAGAGATCAGAAGGAATCTATTGCTGAAAGGTTAAAGGATGCTGACCTTCTGTCTCACTGTGATGTCTACTGATAGTGGTAAACTGCATGGTGTACTAGTGGGACCACAAGCAGTTTAATAGTGAAGGATTATCATCTTCAAAGAAAATGCACAAGCCGCCACTTAATGTGCAGCTTTCATGTTCATCTGCCCACAGCAGGCTAATGTAGGGAGCTCCTCTGAGGTGCAAAGGACCCTTTGGGGCAGAAACAGAGCTTAGAAAATTGCATTTTTATCACAACGCCTGCCTATGTTAACAACAATTCACATGTGGAATAAGGCACAGATGTTATAAGACTGTGATCTGGTGCCCAAGAACACACAAGAAGGAGCTTGGTAGATGTTTATTACCAAGAGCCTATTATTATTAAGGAGAACCTACTGGGCGGAACCCGGAAATGTGGCCTTCAAAAACCCTGCATTTGGTTTGGAATTATCTTAGTCTACAACCTCATGCAAGAGATGACTGGTGGCAAGTCAAAGCAGGTTTCTCCACCAGTAAAACTAATTGGAGGTCACCAGTGGCTGAGAGGTCAGTGGGGGTTGTTGGAGATCAGACTGTGTCCTGAAGCCTGCACAGCACAGCAGTGCTCTTATGGGGCTTTAGTAAAACCCGATGTGTGGAAGTGATGGTGATCATCTTGTTGAGTGTATGTGGGGCACAGATACCACCCACATGGGGAGCTCGTGTAAACATTTCTAACTTAGAATGCTTTCAAATTGCCATGGGCAACAGGTTACAGGTTGAGTGAAACCATCTCGGAAAAGCAGAGTGAACCCTGGTCATCACGCTGGATCTCGCAAGTGCTCAGAAAAACGTGGGAGCCTCACAGTAAGGCACAAACAAACTGGAAGCAGATGATATGATATGATATGGCATTTGTAACGCGCCTATACACAAGTGTTTCAAGGCGCGACGAGGCAAAGAGGGGGAAACAGGAGGAGGACAGACAACAATCCTACTAGGCCAAGTGTCATTCAGACCGCGCAAGTGCAGGGGTAGGGGGAAGGGAAAAGTGCAGTACAAGGTAAGTAGAATAGAAATAAATAGATAAATAAATAAATAGGGCCAGCTGGTGGCAAGTGCAAGGTAAGTGCAGACAAGTGCTGGGAAGGGGGGGCTGTAGGGATACAGAGACAGTCCCGCAGTGCAGGGGTTGCCTGGGAGGCAGTGCAAGTGGAGAGTGGCTGGGCCCAGGACCGAGGTCGTTGAGAGTGGCCAAGTTTCAGATTCAGTGCAGAATTTAGTGAAGAATTAGCAGGGGAGAGGGAGAGAGAAAGCAGAAGCAAAGAGGAAGGTTTTGAGGTGCTTCCGGAACCGGAGATGGTTCTCCTCACGTTTCAGAGAGGCAGGAAGGCTGTTCCAGAGGGAGGCTCCTGCCGCGGAGAGAGATCTACCCCCAGCTCGTTGCTTCGAGAAGCGGCTGACCCTGAGGGAGTTGGAGACGGATGAGCGAAGGGCTCGGGAAGGAAGATATTTAGGAAGAGAGAGTTGCAGGTATTAAGGCCCCAGGCCCCAGAAGGCCTTGTGGACAATGCAGAGGGTTTTGAACTTAATCCTCGCAACCACTGGGAGCCAGTGTAGAGATTTCAGTCCTGGAGAGATACGGTCCCTGGGCTTGAGGCCAAGGACAAGTCTCGCAGTTCTGTTCTGGATAACTTGTATTGCACCAAAAAACATCTAAGAGAGGAAACACACCTTAAAATAAGACATATTTATGAATCTCCAAGTCATAACAAAAGCTATAACACAAATCTGTGTATAAACTGAAGTCTAATGTGGGACTATCCCTCTTGGAGATCTGTCAACAAGACGATGACAGTGAAACACGTTTAACAGAGCGCACAAAGAAGGGTGCCACCGTTCCTTTTTTCAGTTTTGTCAACATTCTGATCAGCCTCAGAATTTGGAACCTAAGTGCAGCAGCTTACCCAGCAAAACAATTACAACTTTTCAGAAAATTCTGAAAACATTCAGAGTCCGCCACAAGTTGTGAAAGGCTGAATTTTGTCATTTACAAATGCAACAGGTCACAAGACTGAAATTGTATGTTATTGTGAGAAAAATGAGTTCATGAACTATGGCAGTTATTGCCCTCCGGTAGGAGCAGGCTCTTACCATGCATTGCTGCCCTTAACCCTAGTAGCGTTCCATCAGAAACGGGCAGCCGCTGCTCCCAGAGTTCTGCCTTTAATCTCCTGTTAGAGGCTTAAATCAAACTAGGATGGAATATTTATTTATTTATTTATGCATTTATTATAGCACACAAAACCCTGAGGCATCTAGGCGCTAGTTACAGAAAGCGCATAGTTCATGGTGTAATTGACAAAGTGCAAGAAGGACACATATAGGTTTCAGCCTACAAATATACAAATATACATACCAGTGCAGCCTCACCTCATGATACGGGTGACTGATTTCGAGCATGCAGATAGGCACATAGTCATAATCGGTAGGCATTTACCTACTGGTATAGCCTCACCTCATGGTACGGAGGACTGATTTTGAGCATGCAGATAGGTACATAGTCATAATCGGTAGGCATTTACATACTGGCATACCCATCTGGGTGAAGGCAGGGCAGGGGCTTGCAGTGCGAGAAGGAAGCGCTCAGTGGGGTGAGCTGACCATGACATGTGGCACGTGTCACATGCTACGTTCAGCTCCAACCCCTTCTCCTCTGGCTTCCTTGCAGCTCATATACAGGAACCAGGAAGCTCTCCCAGCTTCATGGTTCTTGTTTGTGAGCAGCAAAGAGGAGCCAAGAGATGCCTGGAGTGACAGACGGAATCTGGATAAACAGGTAAGAAGGCTTTTAAAATTGTATTTTTCATGTGTTAAGTGCGTAACAGATATATGTATGTGCTATAGGTCAGTGAATGGTGAGTGAATAAGATGAAAAGTGATAGTGTGTGTGTTTGAATGTTCTGGGTGGAAACATGGGTGTTCGACGCACCTGAAGGTCGTGTGCTATCACTTCCTGTGATCACTTGGGGGCGTGGTCAAATTACATCACGTCATGTGATGTCATCAGAGATCACAGTTCATGAGACGTCACTTCCACTACCCCTGGCATTTTGGTGAAATGACGTCCCTGGGCGTACCATACAAAAGCCTTCTAAAAAGAGATTAAAATCCTTTCAGACTGTCAAGCAATTCAGGGGGAAAAGGTTTGCCCTGTAATTCTCTTTCAGACGGAATCACTTAGAACACGTTTTCCCAGTGATCTCCATTCTGCCAAATTGGACGAGTAAGAGAAAGGGATCTTTTTGAAAACATGTAGTTCACCTAATTTAAATCCTTGTCATTAAGCAGATGAGACACCTTGGGTTTAAAGCAATTTTGACATTTCCTCGTATTGAATGTATTGGCTTGCAATTTCCTGCAGGGATTATCCATTGTAGGCATTTTCATTGTTTTGCACAATAGTGTCTGCACGACAGAGAATGTGTGACAGCGTGCGCATCATGGGAGGAGTGTGCCCCATGACACTCTATGAAAAGCACATAAGGAACACAATCAAGTTTGGGATTACAAGAATTCCAATAGGCAATTATATCAGCCCAGCTAGCCCCACCATGTTCATTCCAGCAGACATTGCCGACCGCTGAGATATTCTGCAAAACCGACTCCTATGTTCAACAGAAAGCATTGCAGCCAGTGGATCCAAGATCCACCAACTACACACACGCTGCGGAAGGCGTCAAAAACATAAAAGGCACAAAAAGAAAATGCACCACTATGACTTATATAGAGATCACCGTAAAACCACATAGGAGGACCATATTTATTCATGCACACTACTGTACTAGTTACTTAAAATAATTATATGGTGCATATGTCACACATGCACACACAAGGGCCCTCATTACAAGTAAGCTTACCGGCACCGTTGATTCCGGACCGACAAACTATGAGTCTGCTGGCGGGTGCCGTTCTGCTCGCCAGGTCTGACCCCAATAACGGTGCCGGTGCTTCCGTGGTCCCCATTCCCAAAAGGGATCAACATTTTACCGGCATGTGACTTATCGGACTACCAGGGCTGTAATGCGCCAGAAATTCCGGCAAGTCAGGCACCGGTAAATCATTACGGGTCTGGCGGTTACCTGCCGGTTTTTCCGGCATGGTTTCTGCCAGACTCGTAATGGAAGTCAATGTCACTAACCAAAAGCCTATCCAGACAGATGCCCCCGTGTAAACATTTATGTGAAGAGTCACTTGCCATACTTTTCCCCTGGCATGATTACTAAACACACATTTTCACTTCATACCAGCAGCTTAATTATGCATACATTCACACCCATCCAAAACACTAACAGATCACATTGAAACGTATTGCTTTTTTGTATCTGCAACAAGATGTCTACAAAACAAAGCCTGCTCAAAGATTCCATCGTTTACAATCAGGCTGATAAGTCCGGCACATGCCCCAAACACCATGAAAACACATGGGAACCACCCTCAGCACGCGTGCACATCAAACAAATATAGACGAGCCTAAAACTCCATTGAAAGAATATTGCATGCTCCAGAGCACAGAGAAACCAAATTGAAGAAAAAGCATTCATACAAAACCACTAACAATTTAAAACCAGATTGTATCAAAATTGCACTTTTGCAGCGCATGAACAATCACACTCAATCCCATAATGCCAGGGAATCCCGATTCTCCAATGCCACCTTAACAAAGCGCAAACCAACTTGTGCGCACTACATTGCAGCCTTCTCAACAAACGATCTATAGCAAAGCACAAAACTGAATTTTACGACCTCTTCAGTGTAGGCGAAACAGACGCGCTCTCTTTCTCACAAAAACATGGCTTTCTGACAACTACAAAGTAATTGCCCACAAAGCCATACCCGACAACTACAAACTAATATAACAGAGAAAACTGAAGAGGAGGAGGAATCACCCTAGCACACAAAAATCACATCTGCTCAATACCCCTGCCCTCAACCAACATAGAAGACTGCAAATCACAGCTAATCAATCTCAAGCTCAATGACTAATCCAACCTACTGTTACTTCTGTTACAGAAAGCCCACCTGCAACCACAATTTCACCACAAAAATCAAGGACGCCCTAGCCAACCTTCCTACAAACCATGACAACATAATTGTTCTGGGGGACATCAACGTTTGGTTTAAACGAGAAAATTTAACAACTAAAAACTCCCTCAGCGCCCTTCTGAAAACCTTCACTTCAAACACATAGTAAACGGTCTCACCCATAGAGAGGGACACAACTTAGATGCAATCTTCTACAGAGATGGACTCTCGACCACCGCTCCACCAGTACCAATCCTATGAATCGACCATTGTATGATCCCATTCACTATCTTAGTCTCGAGCTGCATGATGCTCACAAACATAAAACACCTGGCCACAAACATAAGCAACTGGAAAAGACTTGACTTGGAAACACTAGGAGATATATTGTAATCTACCAAACCTGACACCTCCCATCTAAATATAATAACACTGGACTCAATGGAAGGGAAGACGCCTGGATCACAGACGCGCAAGATCAATTAACACCCCTGAAACTCTTCAAACCCACTCCAAAGGAAATCGCAGAAACATGGTCCACAGAAGAACTGATGAAACTCCAAAAACAAACCTTAAACTGTAAAAATGATGGAGAAAACACTACCACAATTGGACAAAGCCAACTACCAATGAAAATAAGACCATACAAATCAGCAGACTTGAAAGCCAAAAAAGGATTCTACTCCACAAGAATCCAATCAGCAACAAACCCACAAAAAGGAATGTTCAAAATCATCAGTGAAATAAAAATCATACCAATGCAACCCCTTTGTGACAATATCACGGTCAATCTAAGAGCAAAAGCTGAAGCAATACAAAGGACCTTCGACGTAGGCCAAATTACCACAAACACCCTCCCAGAACCAGCACTTCATCAACCACCACAACACTCGATCGATTCAGCCCCATAAGCGAGGAAGATTTAGACAAACAAAAGACACCAACACCGTCGGATCTCCCAGTGACCCATGCCCACTGGGTATCTACAAAAAACTTCTCAAATACAAAACACCAGCCTTATACCTCTGACTACTAATGACTCTAATCATAAACACAGAAATAGTACCAACATCATTCAAATCAGCGAACATCAAACCCCTCCTAACACATGAGATGTGAAATCCAGAAGACCCTGCTAACTTCAGATCAATATCAAATCTTCCATACCTAGCAAACATCCTGGAGAATAAAGTCCACAAAGAACTACTCAATCATGTAGAAAGCAACAGAATACCTGACCAATCCCAGGTTGGATTCAGACCCATGAGGGGAACTGAATCAGCACTCCTTTCTATATGGGGCGAGCTAGAAATAAACACAGATAACAGAACCCAATCGGCTCTCATACTACTGGACATATCAGCCACCTTCGACACAATCAGACAAACAATGTTAACGAAGAGACTGGAGGAATGGGGCATTAAAAGCTCTTTCCTCACCAGCCGATCTGATGATCTGAAAGAACTTACCTACCGCCTTTTACATCAAACACGAAAAATATCACTTGCAGGTGGCGGCTGGTGAATTCTTTAACTTTGTTCCAGATATGTCACAGCAACCGAGTGTAGTGAGGGACTCTGCACCAATCGAGGCGGGATCGAGGGGTTCTCCCCCTGAGAATTATTTTTAAATAATGGGTTAAAATGGTGCATTTTAGAGCACACTTTTTCAAGAAATTGAGTAAAAAGCCAAACAGTTTGTAATTGGTTTTTAAGGATAACGCATGAAAAAATTCAACAAATGCAAGTGACCAACAGTGCACAGGAGCATTTCTCAAACACATTTTCATGATGCCTTTTCCCACAATATGTGCCAGTAGAAAACATTTTCACACTGGTTGTGCCCATACGTTTCCATGCTGACTGCACCATTATACTGCACCATTATACCCTAGTATTCACATAGAAGATTATAATCATGTTTGCTTTGCGCATAATGCCAGTAATGATACTTTAACAAAACATGTCCATGTTTGTTCTGCCAACACATGGCAGTATCCCCACATAATAACATACTCCTGTTGGCGATACCATTAAAAATACATGCCAAAGTATGAATACATGTTCAAACTGACTGCACTAAAATGGCAGTCGAGCTACATAACATCTTAACATGCTTGGTTCATCAAATATGTCTGATACAGAATGTCATACCACAATAAGAAATGGATAGACTGGTTGCATTGAAATGCCAGTCTAGCTACATAATAAGATACAAGTATTGGTATTCCTGTGGTGCGCCAGACACCTGAAAAGAAAATAAGTTTCTCTCACAAATAGTTGAGTTGATTAATGTTTCTCTAATATGAATTTTCAAGGTATTGTTTATATTGTACCCAAAAGCCCTTCTGTTTAACATGTGTTTCGGCCAACAGGCCTTTCTCAAAACCGGGCTAAATATTTTCAAACATGAACAAATATTTTTTGAATCATATTTTCACCAAAAGGTGTGTCCATTTAGTGTTCAGTATTGCTCCCAAATATTTGGGTTAGTTCCCTTGAGTCTTCTTGTGTAAAGGAAGACCTCAAAATGGTGTATGGTGTCTTGCGTGTATATACTCATGTAAATTCATTGTTGAATTATTTAAAATGTATTAAATAATATGTGCCAGTTTCCAGCATTTCAACTAACTACTAAACACATTCAATTCCTTAAATGGTTTACTAATGAAGCGGCCATTCACTGATATCCTAGCCTTCATCAATTAAGCATAACATTGTTCATAGTTCATAAGAATTATCCTGTTTCATGGACAGTTTTAAGGCCAAACTCTGTTGCCCTCATCTTACATATGAGCCTCGATTTGTCTCAAGTGACGTTCTTTGTCTTCTCCTCTTTTACCTAATGACATTTTTTCTTAAGACAATAAATCTTAAATCTTGTTTGTTATGTGTTTGATGTGTGGATTGCCAGGTCTCGGCCAATGGGAGTTTAGGGTCTTGACTACCAATAGTGAAGATCTGTTCCTAATTCTAGTTTTCAGTTCTCTAATTATACTACCTATATATATCTTATCACATACACATATCAAATCATAAATGACAAATTTAGATTTACAGTTAATATTTTCATGAATCCACAGACTGGTTCCTCTTGAGTCAGTGAATATCTGTGTGTTCTTGTGGGTAAACTTGCACATGGTACACGTTACACATTTGTAGAAGCCTTTCCTTGCTGACTGTAGCCATGTATGTCAATGTTGGTTGAGTATTAATACCGGGTAAATAGGATGGACTTAAAATGTTCTTGAGAGTTCTTGCCCTCTTGAAGATAACTGCAGGTCTCTTCTCTAAATATGTATTCAGGTCTTTATCTAGGTGAAGTAGATGCCAATGTTTCCTCAAAATGTTCTTGATTTTAAAATGGTTCTGACAGAATTTTGTTACAAAAATTGATTTTGAATATCTTTGTATCTTTTGCCTTGTCTTTTTGCTTTAAAGTGTCACTTCTTGGGGTTCCTTTTTCTTTGTTCTGTGCTTTATTGATGCTTTTTGTTGAGTTTATCCTTTTTTGGACTCTGTCCATTAGCAGGCTACATTCTTCTTTAAAAAAGTCTGATTCCTTACAGTTGCGTTGAGCCCTTATGAATTCTCCAGATGGTATACTTTGAATCACAGACTGATGGTGACAGCTGTTGACATACAAAGTTGAGTTAACTTCCGTTGCTTTTCTGAATGTACAAGTTCATAGCTTGGCACCAGATAGATAAATTGTCAAGGCCAAAAAATCAATTGTTTTTTCGAATTAAAGATACCAGTAAAAGAAATTCCAAAGTCATTAGAGTTCAGTCTTGCTATGAATGCCTCCAGTTCTTTCTGTCTTTCTTTCCATATTAAAATAATGTCATCAATGAATCTTGACCATAAGGACGCCTTGTCATGAAATTGCTGATCTTTATAGACAACAGTATCTTCAAATTGGCCCATAAGTAAATTGGCCAAACTGACGCATATTTGATGCCCATGGCAAATCCTTTGATCTGGTGATAGTAAACATCATTAAAAATAAATGTTTTATCTTCAGAAGTTGCTTGGAGCATTTATTTAAGCATGTCTAAATGCTGGTAGTGCCAAGCACACCTCTCCTGAACTTATATTCCAAAGTCTTAATGGCCAAATCATGATGTATTAACATCCAGAGTCACCAAGAGGTCATCTGACTTTCAGGTTGTACTCTTTAGGATATTGAGGACATTTGTAGTGTCCTTTAGGTAAACTGGTAATTTAATCACCAATGGTCCAATTATATTTTCTAAATATCCGATATTGTTTGTGTTGCCCATCCGATCCTGCTTAGGATTTATCTTGCCTCTAGAATATCTTTGTATTGTATTTTCAGAAGAAAATGAAATGTCTGTAAATCTGGTTCTTTGACACTTAGAAAGGTTCTCTCTCAATCAGTTATTAAACCCTGCCTGTGCCACTTCAAAATCGGTTCCTCCAAATGCCCTGTCACTTCCTTCCTAGGATCTGTCTGGAGGATCTTGTAGCAATTAGGAGTCTCCAAATGACGCATTGCCATGGATGTATAGTCACGCCTATTCATTATTGCAATGTTGCTTCCTTCGTCGCTTCTTTTATCACAATAGGTCTGTCACTAACCAAGCTATTTAGGGCTACATATTCTTTATCTGATAGATTGTCACTGCCTTTAGGCTTCTTTTTATTTCGTAATTCCAATGCTTTATTTATATCATTAGTCACAGCTCTCTGGAAGGTATCGTTCACATTGTCAGTTGGCATCTGGGGAGTGAATCTTGATCTTGGTTTCATCTCCTTCATGTCAAGATTACGTGGTCTGATGTGTAGTTCCTGTAAAACATTCCTACATTGACATCTTCTGATTCTACCAGCGACCTCGGTAAGTATGTATTTTCAATATCTCAATTATAAATAAGCTCAGTTCTGGTCGGTGACTATGTTCTGCAAACTTGGATGGTTGTGTAGCTTAGAACATTTTTAACTTCAGTTTGCGAATAAATTTGAATAGGTCTATTTGCAATTCAATTGGTTTATAGTCGATGGTAAAAAGGAAAGACTTTTATTTAATTAAAAAAATTCCTCTAGTTTCAAAACCTGTCTGATAAATTAATCACAATGTTATTTATATTTTCCTCTTGGTTACTTCTTTCGCATTGGCTCTGGTTATTCTTTTGTTTTGATCGTGTTGCGCATCTGGATCTGTTGAGCTTCCTGGCCCCCCTCCTTCATCAGCTCCTGGTACTGGTGTTGTGATATTTTGGGTCGTTGGTAACTCAAGGCAGACCTTTTTAGTGATTATATTTTGATTCCCACATTTGTATCATCTGATTTGGTTCATAAAGCCTTTCTTGGCTGGAAAATCCTCACCATTGCTTGTACTCGTTCCATCTTGATCTGATTCAATATCTGAACCCCCTGCTGATGTGTTCGGAATGCTTCCTCATGAAGTTGAGTGAGTTTGTTGGTTTTATGTATTTTAGAACGTGCACACACAGTCCTCTCGATAGTCTCTTTTGTCCCGAAAAATGCCCTTATTTTTACTGGATTTACCGCATCCTGGCATTCCGTTAATATGTCGTACATTTTTTGATCGTTTTTTCTTTTGTAGTCTCCAAATATTTCATCTCTACAATTTCTTTTTTTATAGATTCAATTGACTCCACTGCTCTGGTTGTTTCTTAGTTGTATGTTCCACTAGAAGTTCGAGCATCACTTTTGAGCTTCTATTTAAATTATTTTCCCACTTATTTGCTAAATCAATGTCCTCTTCATTGGAAAAATCTTGAGAAATCAAAATCTGCAGGCCCCTCGGAATCTAATCAGTTTGCAGGTAATTCTTTAAGGATACCATTTCCCAATATTTATTGATTTCCTTTTTTGATGCCCATTGCAATTTATTAAATTATTGTCTTAGGTCTTCACGGTTTCTTCTTGGAGTTTGAAAGGTATGTTCCATACTGCCTCTTGGTGCAAAGAGGTTTGAAGCATCTTCTTCCCTAGATAATAAATATTCAGCCATTGTTTGGCAATCTCGTCAGCAAGGCGACTGTCAAAGAATCATTTGCCTCAAAGAAAAAATCAGGGTTTAAAGACTGTCATCTTGCGACACAGATCTAGTAATTAGCTTGCGTGTTGTGTCTGTCGGACCTTTGGAATACTGAGAAGGATTACCCCTACCTTAATATGAAGATACAAGTATTGGTATTCTTGTGGTGTGCCAGACACCTGAAAAGAAAATAAGTTTCACTCACAAATAGTGGAGATATGTTCCCTAATTCTAGTTTTCGGTTCTCTAATTGAAGTGGCACAGGCTAATTATTAGATCTGTCTCGCAAGGTGCTTGTTTTTTTTTATCAAAGATGCCCAATCAATACAAAAAAGGCCACAGAAAGAATAATACCACTGATCATGATTGCATTATTAAAGCTGCCGAATATAAAATGCAATACCACAAATAAGAAATGGCTAGCTAGCTACAAAATAACACTTATCATGCTTGCTTTATCAACCATGCCCAGTAAAAAATGCCATGCCTGCTCCATGGTGCACCAACACCTTGCAATCAGACAGAATCACATAAATGATGAATGTGATTATGTGTGATTGTGAGGCACTCGGGGGCCCACGGGGCAGATGCGTGTCCGAAGTTGGGGACCCAGGGTACAGCCATGGCATTTTTTACTGCCCATGGATGCCCAGTAAAAAACTTCCATGCCCATCACCTGAGGCCCCCAAGCACCTCACAGGCACACATTGTGTGCGTGCATGGTGCTAGGGGGCCCCAGTAATGGTATTTTGGACTGGGCATTGATCAGATGCCCATTACTAAATGACATTCCTTCTCCTATTGCCCTCTGGTGCCTCATATGCACAGATAATCATGTCTACATGAGAGGCGTTTGGGGATTTAGGAGTCAGGCATGACATTGGATGTGAGGCGCTAGGAATCCCAGCGGACTGGACTGGAATTCTTTACTGGACATCCCAGTAAAAAATGCCATGCCTGAACCCCTGGGCCCCAGTGCCTCACACACACAAAATGAATGTGATTGTGTATATGCAAGGCGCTGAGGGTAGAGGCATGTTTTTATTTTAATGGACATCTTCGATAGACGCCCAGTAAGAAAATGTACATGCCTCTCCCTTGGGCCTCACAGCGCCAAACACACACACAAAGTGATTATGAGTGAATGCAAGGAGCTGGGGAGCACAGAGTGGGCATGTATTGTATTTTTTACTAGACATCTATGTCCAGTAAAAAAAGACTACGCCTGTCCCTTGGGCCGCACAGCACCAAACACATGCACACAATCAAAGTGATGATGTGTGCATGCATGGTGCTCGGGTCCCCAAGGGGCAGGCATGGTATTTTGACTAGACATCTATGATAGATGTCCAGTAAAAAAGTGCCACCCTGTCCCCTGGGCTCCACAGCGCCTAACACACACATACACAATCAAAGTGATTATGGCTGTATGCAAGGCGCTGTTGGGCAGAGGGGGCAGGCATGGTGTCGTTTACTATACATCTATCAGAGATGTCCAGTAAATAAATGCCATCCCTGTCCCCTGGGTCCCCTGGGCCCCACAGCGCCAAACACACACACACACGGTCAAAGGGAGTATGTGTGCATGCAAGGCGCCGAGTGGCCCAGGGGGGCAGGTATAGCATTTTTTTTACTAGAGATCTCATAGATTTTCAGTAAAAAAATACCATGCCTTTCCCCTCGGCTCCACAGCATGTAACACACACACGCACAATCAAGGTGATTATATGTGTATGCGAGGTGCTGGGGTGCCCAGGGGGCAGACATGGTATTTATTTACTAGACATCTATGAGAGATGTCCAGTAAACAAATGCCATCCCTGTCCCCTGGGCCCCAAAGCGCCAAACACATGCATACAATGAAAGTGATTATGTGAATATGCAAATCTCTGGGGTGCCAGCGGGCAGGTATGGTAATTTTTACAAGACATCTATCAACGTGTCCAGTAAATAAATGCCATACCTGTCCCCTGAGCCCCACAGCACCTCAGAAGGAGAGCTTATTTTGGCGGGTGGGGAGTGGGATTGTGCAATAAAGGCATATTTAAAATGCTTTGTTGTACAAACTTCCTCCCCCACTCGCCAAAATAAGCTCCATGGACCAGCACAAACACACACACACACACAGAATGTGTGTGTGTGTGCTTGTTCTGGTGCACACACACATTAACATAACATAACATTCACACAAGCACACATCATCATGCACTCACTCATAACACAAGCATGCACGCATCCATACACATATTTAAATAACAAATAAATGAACATATCAACACACACATTTACGCAACATACACACAGCAAGCACTCTCTCATTCACACCAGCATCCATCATCATACATTCACCTAACAACACAAGCATGCACTCATCAATACACATAATTAAAATAAAAAAATACATGAACAAACGTACCTTCTTTCGCGGGTCCTGAAGTTTCTTCTCCAGCGTTCCAGCCCCTGCTACCATGAACAGGAATCAGGAAGCTTCCTGATGCATGCAGGGGCCTGAGTGTGAGTGAGCAGATGCCCCATTTCAGCCTGCACTGTCTGTATGTGTGAGGAGGCACAGGAGCGCCCCCTTGCATATGCAAGCATGCAGTTCCCCAGTCAGCATTTCTAATGAGTTATGCAAGGCTGGGGAAGCAAAATGTCTCAAATCGTTTCCCTTTGACAGTTCAGAGTTTCACAGGGCTGGCTCCTCCATAATGGGTAAGAGGGGGCCAAGACCTGGTGGGTCGACGCCCCCTTGCCCATTATGACGAGCCGCCCCTGTCACTTGCGGTGTACCACAAGGATTAAGTCTCTCCCTGCTTCTCTTCAACATCTACATGACCCCCATTATGAAACTCATTCAAACCCATGGACTGACAGCCTACAACTATACAGACAACACCCAACTCATCTTCAAGGTAACTTCCGACTGAGACCTTGACAACACACTCAACAAATGCCTCACTGATTTAAATACCTGAATGACAAACAATAACCTCAAGCTAAATCCAATCAAAACAAATAATGATCTACCCCTCGAAAGACCATAAAACACAGGCATATCATGCCTGACCACCGATCATGGAACCAAACTGGAGAAATTGGCAGCGATAAAAAAACGGAGAATTCTCCTGGACAATGCCTTTTCTTGGAACCACAAGTCAACGCAATGGCAATAAATATTTGTACCTCCTGTGAATAATAAGAGGGATCCTCCCTTACCTCAAATGTCCACACAGAACCCTGATGATCGTCTCCTTGGTATTATCAGGAATAGACTATGCAAATAGTCTCTATCTTGAAATGCCAGAACGCCTCATCAAAAACACTACAACACATCCAAAATAATGTGGCAAGACTACTCCTCTGACTAAATAGAAGAGACCACATCACAGCGGCCCGGAGAAGTCTACACTGGCTGCCATTAAAGAAACACATTAACTTCAAAGCCCTCTCCATTGCCCATAAATCACTACATGGACAAGGAGCCGAATTCCTCCAAGCTAAAATCCCACGTTACGAACCAGCAAGAGACTTAAGATTGATCAACAACCTCCAAAAAGAAACAAGACATTACCAGAAAAGGGAATTCGAAGGAACAGCCTTCTCCAATCTGATAGCCAAACTATGGAACTTCATACCGAAGGAAATAAGAATGAGGGAAGACCTATCATTCAAAAAATGATTAAAACATGGCTATTCAACAGAACTAGATAAACATAGACGCACACTCCTACAAGCCAAACTCGTGGACCAAAGTAAACATGGGACAATACAGAATGGCAAACGGACAATACAACCACTCAACACCCAGAGATCACCAGAATCCAACTAACCAGGCCCACTTCTCGTTTCTACACACTGTTACACACCACAGGGGTGCCTACCAAATTTGGAGACATTGGTGCCTAGCAAAGTGGATTGGATCCTGCCATGCCCATACCGAGATGGCAGCCTCGTTGGGGCACTTTGCCCATTCGAAGATGGTGGCTGCTGTGATTTGCATCGCTGGAACTGATGGTTCCAGTTCCAGGACCTTGTCACATCGGGTCACCATCTCTGAGACAGATTTAAGAATGTGAACACTGTGGCCACCCGTGCTTGATTACTGTAAGTTCACTTATCGCTCCTTTGCTGTTCCTCATTCTGCTCTTTGGCTTCCTGTCCCTTACTGCCTAGGGAACCGCTTCCGATTTGCACCTCCTCGTCCTTCTCCCTGTCCAGTTCTGGTCATTCCTGGCATCCTGCGGAAGACTGTATTTCCTCTTATCTACAGAATGTTTCCGGTTTCTTCATCTTCTGGTTAATTCCTCCAACCTCTTCTTCTTCTTGAATAGTCACCCTTCACAGGTGTTTTCCACTTGGGGTTTTTTCCCATTGGAGATCTGGCTTCAATCTTTGGCTGCCCCGAACTGGCAGTTTTCTGCTGGAACGGTGGCATCTTCAGAAGAAATAACTCTTTTCACAAAAACCTGTTGCCCACAACTTCCTGTAAGACCTGCTCTTGAAACACACCCACAATCTCTGCCGTTCAGAGGGCTAGTGAAACAACCCACCAAAATACTCAAAACACACATCCCTCTCTAAACATGCTACAACCCCAATGCATACAGACAACAACCAACTCAGAAACTGCACACCACCCCTCAGGACACAACAAGCCTAATGCACAAAACAAAGTGCACAGAAAAAGCTCACATGCACAGAAACCAGTTTCTTCTGGTTATGCAAGCATGAACAGATGAGAACTACCTCTATCCCTCACTAATTAAGCCTACGCTCATTTCTTACGGAGCCACGTGAGTACCTGGAGAGCATGCCAATGGCAGCGGTGCGCTGTATAAATCAAAATGTTGTATTTGATACATGTGCCATTGCTCAGTAGAATATCTCCAAACATAGCCAATGGATCCATATATATATATATATATATATATATATATATATATATATATATATATATATATATATATATATATATTCAGTGAAAAAACTTTGTTAAAGGGACGTTATGGTTAAGTTGTGCTACTAAAAACCTATGAAATTCAGTGAAAAAACTTTGTTAAAGGGACGTTATGGTTCCAAGTAAAACCGAAAAACCCTTAAATTCGCCAGTTATGGTAAGCTAAGCAACCATAACTCGCGCCACCACCATGCACTGCTAAGACTAACACCCAGGACATCAAAGATGAAATCACAAAATCTTATAAAAACAGGAGAGAAATCAGGTTCAATGCTTAAAACCTATTGTAGGATATTCATTTTAGAAGCGTTGATAGATAGTGCAATTCTTCTCAAAAGAAAGTTATTTATTTTAGTGTTAAACAAAATGAAACCACTAACAAAACTAATAACTAAATTACAAAAAAGACTTCTCAATAAACGAAATGTCAACAGAAAGAACTTCTTAAGTATCTGCAGAGGTGAAGGGAGTCACACTACGAGCACAGAACCATACTTTAATGAAGAAGCGTACAAACAAAAGCGAACAAATACAATTGCCATACATAGCAGTGGTTGAGGTTCTGAAAAAGTTAATAATACCATAATGGAACAAGAAGTACTCCTTAAAAAAATATGCCCTGAAAACTTAGAATTACCCCTCCATTCAACTGAATCAGAACGTCTAGTGTACAAATGGCCATGCACGTCAATATGTAACACTCCCAAACAATTTCTCAAGTCTTTACGCCAATTCCTCAATCAATATGTAAAAAGCAAAGACAAAATCAAAATTAAACTACTGCAAAATGTGGATACCTGTCCAGTGCGCAAATACACAGGACTACAAGGACATTCAGTGGCCTGCATTACATGACCTACTTGTAAAACCACCTTCCATGATATCAAAAGAATATCAACACATCATTCAACTATAAGAAATCTAGTCTATAAACTGCACTATCCTAAAAGTCCTGCTTTAGCACTAGCAAATCTAAATAACATTCTTCTACATGGTATAGCGAAAGGCCTACTTCAAGAAATTGACTATATCCAGAAAAAATATTTTGGAAGTGAAAGCCATTTACAGAATGAAATAGCTTTAAACCAATTTTTTAACAATTCTACACATGGCAACCTTTTGCTAAACACATACAAAAAAGAAATACTAAAATTTAAAAGTACATCAGCTGAAGTACCAAACCATGTATGTGTATGTTGCCGCAGAACTTTTTATAAAAGTAACACAAAAACTGTAGACCTATCATATAAAATAGAAGACAATGAAGATTCTAAATGGTTTGCATTAGCTCTCTACCTTGTAGCAGAAAAGAAATACAAAATAAGTGACCCCTTAATACTTTGCAGTTACTGCACTACAAAACTTGACAACAACCAAATTCCTTCACGTGCTATCACAAATAATTTGGAATTATACCCACTGCCAAAACCCCTACAACAACTTAATTTATATGAGAGCATCATAATTCAAACAGTACACCCATTTCAAGCAATAATATGCATTCAACCAAAAACAGCAAAATTACCTCCCTCTGAATTGGTAAAAGGCATTCGTGCAAAAGTAGTTTATTTACCATTAGATCTAAAAGAAAATGTGCATACTCTAGGAGTGCAACGTCAAATGCAGCAATCTTTAATTATCTTAGTAAATGGAGTACCTACAAAAGACAAAAAAATATGGCAACAGTTGGTAGATTTACATAAAGTTAGACAAGCCTTACAATATCTTAAAGAGAATAATGAATATTACAAAGAAATTAATATTGAAGAAAACTTGAAAGATACAACTGAAATAATTCAAGAAACACAAGAAGCTGGTCAATTTGAGCTACTAGATCCTGCTACAATATCAAATACTTTAGCCCATTATACAATTCATCCTTTGCACTCTAATGACACCATTCACGATGCACTGGAAACATACCAAATGCGTCAAACAAAAGGATCACCAATCAGCATATGGGAAAAAAGTATAGAAGCACGTGCTTTTCCTCTACTCTTTCCTACTGGCAAAGGAGGAATGTATGATGATAGACCTATTCAAATATCAGCTTCAGAATATTGCTCATTACGGATGTATTCTGAAGATCCCAGATTTAGACAAAATGTGGAACACATATTCCACCTACTCTTTGAAAGTGAACTAGCAACTTTATGTTACGGAGTGGCACACATATTAAAATCAGGATCACACTTCCAAAATATGACAGCTATACAATTATTACAAAAAGTGCAACAAAAGGATGAGGTTTTACAATCAAATATTACAAATCTATTAGCAAATATGCATGGTACTAAAGAGTACTGGTTTCGACGTCATGGAGATGTATGTTGTATGATCAGAAACCTTGGCCCACCCACTTGGTTTGTTACATTAAGTTGTGCAGAATATGCATGGCGGGATTTACATGATTTCCTACGCATATCAAATAAAAACAAAACAAACATAGATATACTAACACCAGGAGAACTTTGTTCTTTGGATCCTGTTAATGTTTCAAGATATTTTCACCATCGCTTCATTGCTATGCTACATTTTATTTGTAATACAACTGTTCCTCCCCTTGGAGAAGTACAACACTTATTTTGGAGAAAAGAATACCAAGCCAGAGGAGCACCACATATCCACATGCTTTTATGGATTACAGATGCTCCTACATTTGGTCAAGACAGTGATGCCACTGTTTTACACTTTATTGAAAAATATGTCACTTTTGAAATTCCACCAGAATCCACAAATAGTGATCTTCATGCACAAATTTTACAATTTCAAAGACATAAATGTGGCAAATATTGTCGTCACAAATACAAAAACAAAGGGAAATACTACACCAAATGCCGATTTGGTTTCCCTAGACCAGTTACAAATACAGGTCAAGTGAACAACCTCATGTCTTCAGTTAGACATAGTGTTAAAGGTAAGTCACCTAAAAATACATATTACATAAAAAGAAAAGAAGAAGAAAAATATATCAAGGATTATAATGCAATCATTGCCCACTTATGGAATGCAAACATAGATGTGCAGTACATTGCAGACAATTTTACTGCAGTTGCACGATATGTCACAGCATACTTAACCAAAGCAGAAAAGACAGAGCTCCAAGGCCTCTGGAATGACCTGTCATCAGATAAAACAGTGTCTCAGAAATTATACAGCTTGGGCATAAAAATGCCCTCGCATTGAGAATGTGGATCATATGAAGCAGCTGATTGTTTAACTGGTACTGCATTGTATGGTAAATCTGAAAATATAGTATGGCTAAGTCTTGGTCCAGCTAAATTTAGAAAAAGAGTTCTAAAAACATATGAAGATATAGAAACAATAGCCAAACATGATCCCAACAGCCACATACTACCCAAACATATACCACAAAGCCCAAAACTACACATACAAAAATAATATAAAACCTGATGAAAAAAAGGTAAATACAGAGTGACAAACTGTGAAGGCAGCTTAGTTAAACTCACTAAACCAAATTTAATTAATCATATCAAATTGGCATGAAGACCCATGGAGAAAAGAAGAAGAAATACTAGAAAACTATGACTCATATGAAGATGCTTTCAAAGCAAATGAAAGCACTATAACTGATGTAAACTTTACACAATACAAAACAATGTTGCACAATGAACAGCAACTCAAAGAAGAACTCCTGGCCCAACTACATAAAGACACTCCTGACAGTAGTCAACCTTCAGTAACAGGAAGCCAAGAACCACTTGGAGAACCACTAATAATAAATGAGGCAGAATTAGCTATGATAGAAGTAGAAAACACCATGTGTCAGTATGAAGATAAAGAAGACTTAACTATACTACAATCAAAACTAAACAACGAACAACATAGCATTTTTGAAGAAGTAACAAAACAAATTGCACATGGTGCACAACATAAAAATAAAGAATGTTCCTGCCATAATTATAAACCTATACTACTGTACGTCAGTGGTGAAGCTGGTTCTGGCAAAACATTCCTAATCAAAATCATCAGTAAATTCCTTCAACAATTGACAAACAACAAACTGTCAGCTGTTGTCACTGCCCCCACAGGTTTAGCTGCCTACAACATAGATGGTGTCACTTTACACCGATTAGTACTATTGCCAGTAGAACACCAGAACAAATTAGACTATTACAAACCTTCTGCAGAAGCTGCAATGGAACTACGCAGAGTATTGAAACAAATGAAAATGCTACTAATAGATGAAGTGAGCATGGTCTCCAACCTAAGGTTGGCTTTGATTGACCTCATATTACAAGAAGTATTGAAAACAAACTATGAAGAGCTCTTTGCAGGAAAACACATTATTGTTTTTGGAGATCTTCTTCAATTGACACCAGTAAAAGGTGAGCCTATTTTTAAAAACATTAGGACACAAACTCTGCCGTAAAACTGTTGGCAGCATTGGAAATGTCAAACTTTGGCAACATTTCCAATACAGAGAATTAACAGAAAACATGCGGCAATCTGCAGATCTCACTGATGCCAACATCTTAAAAAGTATCAGAGTTGGTAAACTCTCTAAAGAAGCAGAAACAATACTGAAAACCCAGCAAATTAATGCACTTAATGGCGATAATGCATGTGCTACAGATGTTATGGAACAATTAGCCCACAAAAATGTCAATTGTATGGCCTTAATGCCAACTCTTGCAAGCTGTTTCAAATTCAATGAAATAATTAAAGTAAAGAAATGCAACCAATAATGGAAATTAGCACCACAGACAAACTAGATGTACATGGTATGACACTACCTGTGTGTGACCAAGCCACAACAAGACTAACAGGCCGATTCATGGAATAATTAGCGCGGCGCAAGTGGGCAAAAACGTGCGAATCGCAGTGGAATAGCGAAAATCGCAGTGCAAGTGCAAAAATCGCACGAAAAGCAGCGCACGTCGATTCATGGAAGTCCGTGCGCGAGAAAACCAGCGGATGTGCGATAAAAAGTGCGCCGCGCACGTTGGCGCACAGGGCATCTAACAGCGTGCGCCAAGTCACAGCGAAAATCGCACAGGCCACAGCGAAATTCGCACATAGCGTGGCGCACGCAACAAAAGTAGGCGGAACACGGGCGTAACACTCGGAATGGGGAACAACTTGCAAAAACGCGGGCGTCACGGGGGAAGTACAGGGCACAAGTGCGCGGAACGCCCACACGCTCGCCTACAACACGTATTCATGGAATAGAATAGGGCAAAAAAGCACACGCTCAAACCAGCGCACAGGCACAAACACGACCGCCACAAGAAAGCAGGCGGTAGCGTCTCTGCGGCTGTAAGAAATGTGCGCCAAAAGGTGCGCCAACAAATAGCACCCATATACTGCCATGATGAATGTCCTATACTGTGGCCCTCCTGGACAAATGACGTGCAAAGGGGTACCCACAAACACGGACACGCTGACAAAAAATACGTGTGCGTGTATACCGGGGTGCGCGGGAAGTCTCACACGCGATTTGGCCGGGTACGTGGATTTCAGGGGTGCGCGGGAAGTTCCACACGCGATTCCATCAGGGTAGGTGTATTTCAGGGGTGCGCGGGAAGTTCCACACGCGATTCCATCAGGGTACGTGTATTTCAAGGGTGCGCGGGAAGTCCCACACGCGATTACAGCAGGGTACGTGTATTTCAGGGGTGCGCGGGAAGTTCCACACGCGAATAGCCTGGGCGCGTGTATTTCAGGGGTGCGCGGGAAGTTCCACACGCGAATAGCCTGGGCGCGTGTATTTCAGGGGTGCGCGGGAAGTTCCACACGCGAATAGCCTGGGCGCGTGTATTTCAGGGGTGCGCGGGAAGTCCCACACGCGATTACAGCAGGGTACGTGTATTTCAGGGGTGCGCAGGAATTTCCACACGCGAATAGCCTGGGCGCGTGTATTTCAGGGGTGCGCAGGAAGTCCCACACGCGATTACAGCAGGGTACGTGTATTTCAGGGGTACGCGGGAATTTCCACACGCGAATAGCCTGGGCGCGTGTATTTCAGGGGTGCGCGGGAATTATCACACGCGATTAGGCTGGGTGGGTCCTCACAGGTGTTCCCTGTACACCCTCCACGGCCCCTGCAGGCAGCCCACAAAACAGGGGACTACCCTGCACACCTGCTCATGTCTCCCACCACCCCCACCCCCCACCATCCAGGGGCACCCTCCACCAGGCCCCCACTCATGTATCCCACCACCCCCACCCCACCAGTCACCAGGGGCAGCCTCCACCAGGCCCCCACTCATGTCTCCCACCACCCCCACCCCCCAGCAGTGCAGGGGCATCCTCCACCAGGCCCCCACCCATGTCTCCCACCACCCCCACCCCCCAGCAGTGCAGGGGCAGCCCCCACCAGGCCCCCACTCATGTCCCCTATCACCCCCACCCCCCCAGTCACCAGGGGCACCCTCCACCAGGCCCCCACTCATGTCTCCCACCACCCCCACCTCCCCAGTCACCAGGGGCACCCTCCACCAGGCCCCCACTCATGTCTCCCACCACCCCCACCCCCAGCAGTGCAGGGGCAGCCTCCACCAGGCACCCACTCATGTCCCCTATCACCCCCACCCCCCCGCCACAAGGGGCACCCTCCACCAGGCCCCCACTCATGTCTCCCACCACCCCCACCCCCCCAGTCACCAGGGGCAGCCTCCACCAGGCCCCCACTCATGTCTCCCACCACCCCCACCCCCCAGCAGTGCAGGGGCAGCCTCCACCAGGCCCCCACCCATGTCTCCCACCACCCCCACCCCCCAGCAGTGCAGGGGCAGCCCCCACCAGGCCCCCACTCATGTCCCCTATCACCCCCACCCCCCCAGTCACCAGGGGCACCCTCCACCAGGCCCCCACCCATGTCACCCACCACCCCCACCCCCCAGCATCCAGGGGCAGCCTCCACCAGGCCCCCACTCATGTCCCCTTGCACCCCCACCCCCCAGCAACCAGGGGCAGCCTCCACCAGCCCCCCACCCATGTCACCCACCACCCTCACCCCCCAGCAGTGCAGGGGCAGCCTCCACCAGGCCCCCACTCATGTCACCCACCACCCCCACCCCCCAGCACTGTGGGGCACCTGCCAGCAGGCCCCCACCCATGTCACCCACCACCCCCACCCCCCCGCCACCAGGGGCACCCTCCACCAGGCCCCCACTCATGTCTCCCACCACCCCCACCCCCCCAGTCACCAGGGGCACCCTCCACCAGGCCCCCACTCATGTCTCCCACCACCCCCACCCCCCACCATCCAGGGGCACCCTCCACCAGGCCCCCACTCATGTCAAACACCACCCCCACCCCCCCAGTCACCAGGGGCAGCCTCCACCAGGCCCCCACTCATGTCTCCCACCACCCCCACCCCCCAGCAGTGCAGGGGCAGCCTCCACCAGGCCCCCACTCATGTCACCCACCACCCCCACCCCCCAGCACTGTGGGGCACCTGCCAGCAGTCCCCCACCCATGTCACCCACCACCCCCACCCCCCAGCCACCAGGGGCACCCTCCACCAGGCCCCCACCCATGTCACCCACCACCCCCACCCCCCAGCATCCAGGGGCAGCCCCCACCAGGCCCCCACTCATGTCCCCTATCGCCCCCACCCCCCCGCCACCAGGGGCACCCTCCACCAGGCCCCCACTCATGTCTCCCACCACCCCCCCCAGTCACCAGGGGTAGCCTCCACCAGGCCCCCACTCATGTCTCCCACCACCCCCACCTCCCAGCAGTGCAGGGGCAGCCTCCACCAGGCCCCCACCCATGTCCAACCCGTGTCTCCCACCACCCCCACCCCCCAGCACTGTGGGGCACCTGCCACCAGGCCCCCACTCATGTCACCCACCACCCCCACCCCCATCACTGTGGGGCACCTGCCAGCAGGCCCCCACCCATGTCACCCACCACCCCCACCCCCCGCCACCAGGGGCACCCTCCACCAGGCCCCCACTCATGTCTCCCACCACCCCCACCCCCCCAGTCACCAGGGGCACCCTCCACCAGGCCCCCACTCATGTCTCCCACCACCCCCAACCCCACCATCCAGGGGCACCCTCCACCAGGCCCCCACTCATGTCTGCCACCACCCCCACCCCCCCAGTCACCAGGGGCAGTCTCCACCAGGCCCCCACTCATGTCTCCCACCACCCCCACCCCCCAGCAGTGCAGGGGCAGCCTCCACCAGGCCCCCACTCATGTCACCCACCACCCCCACCCCCCAGCACTGTGGGGCACCTGCCAGCAGGCCCCCACCCATGTCACCCACCACCCCCACCCCCCAGCCACCAGGGGCACCCTCCACCAGGCCCCCATCCATGTCACCCACCACCCCCACCCCCCAGCATCCAGGGGCAGCCCCCACCAGGCCCCCACTCATGTCCCCTATCACCCCCACCCCCCCCGCCACCAGAGGCACCCTCCACCAGGCCCCCACTCATGTCCCCCACCACCCCCACCCCCCCAGTCACCAGGGGCAGCCTCCACCAGACCCCCACTCATGTCTCCCACCACCCCCACCTCCCAGCAGTGCAGGGGCAGCCTCCACCAGGCCCCCACCCATGTCCAACCCATGTCTCCCACCACCTCCACCCCCCAGCACTGTGGGGCACCTGCCAGCAGGCCCCCACCCATGTCACCCACCACCCCCACCCCCCAGCACTGTGGGGCACCTGCCAGCAGGCCCCCACCCATGTCACCCACCACCCCCACCCCCCAGCCACCAGGGGCAACCTCCACCAGGCCCCCACCCATGTCACCCACCACCCCCACCCCCCAGCACTGTGGGGCACCTGCCAGCAGGCCCCCACCCATGTCACCCACCACCCCCACACCCCAGCCACCAGGGGCAGCCCCCACCAGGCCCCCACCCATGTCACCCACCACCCCCACCCCCCAGTCACCAGGGGCACCCTCCACCAGGCCCCCACCCATGTCACCCACCACCCCCACCCCCCAGCATCCAGGGGCAGCCTCCACCAGGCCCCCACCCATGTCCAACCCATGTCTCCCACCACCCCCACCCCCCAGCACTGTGGGGCACCTGCCAGCAGGCCCCCACCCATGTCACCCACCACCCCCACCCCCCCAGTCACCAGGGGCAGCCTCCACCAGGCCCCCACTCATGTCTCCCACCACCCCCACCTCCCAGCAGTGCAGGGGCAGCCTCCACCAGGCCCCCACCCATGTCTCCCACCACCCCCACCCCCCAGCACTGTGGGGCACCTGCCACCAGGCCCCCACTCATGTCACCCACCACCCCCACCCCCCAGCACTGTGGGGCACCTGCCAGCAGGCCCCCACCCATGTCACCCACCACCCCCACCCCCCCGCCACCAGGGGCAACCTCCACCAGGCCCCCACTCATGTCTCCCACCACCCCCACCCCCCCAGTCACCAGGGGCACCCTCCACCAGGCCCCCACTCATGTCTCCCACCACCCCCACCCCCCACCATCCAGGGGCACCCTCCACCAGGCCCCCACTCATGTCTCCCACCACCCCCTCCCCCCCAGTCACCAGGGGCAGCCTCCACCAGGCCCCCACTCATGTCTCCCACCACCCCCACCCCCCAGCAGTGCAGGGGCAGCCTCCACCAGGCCCCCACTCATGTCACCCACCACCCCCACCCCCCAGCACTGTGGGGCACCTGCCAGCAGGCCCCCACCCATGTCACCCACCACCCCCACCCCCCAGTCACCAGGGGCACCCTCCACCAGGCCCCCACCCATGTCACCCACCACCCCCACCCCCCAGCATCCAGGGGCAGCCCCCACCAGGCCCCCACTCATGTCCCCTATCACCCCCACCCCCCCGCCACCAGGGGCACCCTCCACCAGGCCCCCACTCATGTCTCCCACCACCCCCACCCCCCCAGTCACCAGGGGCAGCCTCCACCAGGCCCCCACTCATGTCTCCCACCACCCCCACCTCCCAGCAGTGCAGGGGCAGCCTCCACCAGGCCCCCACCCATGTCCAACCCATGTCTCCCACCACCCCCACCCCCCCGCACTGTGGGGCACCTGCCAGCAGGCCCCCACCCATGTCACCCACCACCCCCACCCCCCAGCCACCAGGGGCAACCTCCACCAGGCCCCCACCCATGTCACCCACCACCCCCACCCCCCAGCACTGTGGGGCACCTGCCAGCAGGCCCCCACCCATGTCACCCACCACCCCCACCCCCCGGCCACCAGGGGCAGCCCCCACCAGGCCCCCACCCATGTCACCCACCACCCCCACCCCCCAGTCACCAGGGGCACCCTCCACCAGGCCCCCACCCATGTCACCCACCACCCCCACCCCCCAGCATCCAGGGGCAGCCTCCACCAGGCCCCCACCCATGTCCAACCCATTTCTCCCACCACCCCCACCCCCCAGCACTGTGGGGCACCTGCCAGCAGGCCCCCACCCATGTCACCCACCACCCCCACCCCCCAGCACTGTGGGGCACCTGCCAGCAGGCCCCCATTCATGTCACCCACCACCCCCACCCCCCAGCCACCAGGGGCAACCTCCACCAGGCCCCCACCCATGTCACCCACCACCCCCACCCCCCAGCACTGTGGGGCACCTGCCAGCAGGCCCCCACCCATGTCACCCACCACCCCCACCCCCCAGCCACCAGGGGCAGCCCCCACCAGGCCCCCACCCATGTCACCCACCACCCCCACCCCCCAGTCACCAGGGGCACCCTCCACCAGGCCCCCACCCATGCCCAACCCATGTCTCCCACCACCCCCACCCCCCAGCACTGTGGGGCACCTGCCAGCAGGCCCCCACCCATGTCACCCACCACCCCCACCCCCCAGCACTGTGGGGCACCTGCCAGCAGGCCCCCACCCATGTCACCCACCACCCCCACCCCCCAGCAGTGCAGGGGCACCCACCACCAGGCCCCCACCCATGTCACCCACCACCCCCACCCCCCAGCATGCAGGGGCAGCCTCCACCAGGCCCCCACTCATGTCCCCTTGCACCCCCACCCCCCAGCATCCAGGGGCAGCCTCCACCAGGCCCCCACCCATGTCTCCCACCCCCCCCACCCCCAGCAACCAGGGGCAGCCTCCACCAGGCCCCCACCCATGTCCCCCTGCCCCCAGGTCCTGACGATACACAATCATGGCAGTAATGGGCAGCATACCCAGCTCAAACACCCAGGCAAGGATTGCATCCACCCACATAGTGAATGCAATTACATGACACAACCCCAATGGCAAGTATGTAAATGAACACATGTCCGTCACACACACATACACAATGGCTGCAAGTGAATGTCAAAACCCATATCATGACATGTATGAAACCAAAGACAAAATAACACAAGTGGAAGTAAAAATAAAAAATGTATTAAAGATTAAAAATAAGTAAACAAATCAAACATACAACTATGTGGATAACAAAATAAATGGTCCATGGCGGAGAACAAAAGTAAAAATCAAAAAAAGAAAAAGGAATACAAAAACAAATGTTGACCAAAGCAATATCAAGTAGAAGGAAAAGAATGAAAAACCATTTCCACATGGTGAACACAATAATGAAAAAAAGAAAATGTTCCTTCAAAAAACAAACTAAATACAGGAATGTACCAGGGTCCATGAGCCCAACACCATAAAGGAAACCTACTACTACCTAATGAAAAAAATATATACAAAAAAGTGGCCATTGTCCGAGCGGTCCAAAATAATAAAAACAAATAAAGGAAACCTAACACTAACTAACTATATAACTATATACAAAGGCAGCGGGCAAGTCCTGCGGCTCACTTGTTGATGTTGCTGGCCAGGGCATCATCGAACTCCATGTCGATGTCCTGGAGGCGGGACTCTGTCCTGGCCCCGAGGTCTCGCAGGGATATCCCCATGTTCAGCTCAAACTCCCTGCAAGCTTCCTCGAGGCACTCAGCCCGCCTCAACGCCCGACGCATGGAGAACTCCGCCCTGACCATGTCGAGCCGCTCCTCTTCCGCCCGCTGCCGCTCCGCACCTATCCGCTGGACCAACTGCTCCCACACGGAAGACACCACCATCCCAGGGTTGCCCTGCCCTCCGGCCGATGCCTGCCCCTCTGATCTTGATGGCCCCGAGCCATGATGCCTCCCACGTCGAGCCCGCTGCTGCCTCCGACGCCACTGCCTCTGCCAGCACGACGGCATCCAGGCTGATGGAAACCACTGACGCCGTTGTGCACGTGCCCTGCCTGATGATGCTGTCACATCTTCCATCTGCTGGGGTCCAGTTGCTGTGTTGTCCACCCCTGCTGGACCTCCGACTCCCAACTGTGGCAGGGATGGGATCCCCACCGAGCTGGCTACATTGGTCGGGGCAGGTCCACAGGGGGCCCTGGTGGCATCTGGGCTGGAAGACGGCAAGGAGAACGACTGGTGTATAGCCTGCACAGAGGAGGAGAGGGCCGCCACATTGGCCAACACATGCAGGAAACCCCCGAACATGGCCGATCCCAATTGGGCCACGTCCGCACGGTGCACTTCGTGATGACGTGCGTGCTCCTCCCGGGAAGCACGCATGGCATCACGAATCACAGCCGTGCGCATCGCGACCCCAATCAGGACCTTCTCCACACGGCCAGGGGTTCCCACGTCCGCAGGTGGAGGGGAGTCAGGTGACATGGACATCCCCTCTACCTGCGGACGGGCCTGGGACGGGGCATCCCTGCTGGTGCATGGTGGTGCACTCACAGGGTCAGGGACAGCGACATGCACAGGCCCCTCCACGGTGACCTGTGCTGCCTCCTGCCCCTGGCCCTGGACTGCACCACTTGCACCAGCAGGGATGCCCCCACCAGGCCCCATGTGTGCCCCAGTGGCGGCCTCCTCCTCCTCTGTGCAAACCACCAACCTGGATGGCTCCTCACCGTCTCCCACCATAGCAGGCCCCTGTGGGGGCTCACCCACCCCTTCCGCTGCAGCCGTGGGGGCATCCCCGCCGCCTTGCTCCACAGCGCCGTCTCCGCCCTCTTCTTCAGTAGCCGCTGCGTAGAGGGAGACAAAGAACACAAGCATCAGGGTACTGTACAATGGTCCCCTAGACAGGAAGCAATAGCAGATGACCACCACTGTCAAAGTACACTTCCATCATGTCCCTCCACAACACATGGGTCAGTCCAGGCAAAACACACACAGTAACAGGCATGCTGCATGCCATGGACATTTCCATGCATGTCCAATGGACTCTTGAAACATTCAATGATATGGAACTCACATGCATCATGGCTCATGCCTTTCACATGCACACACTTCACCTCAGTCACATCCATCTGGCCCCAAACACAACAAACACAGCGGATACAAGGGCAATTTGGCTGCTTCACTGAATCTGTGCATTGTCACACACATGTGTCATGCATCCATGGCATGCACAAGTCACAGACACGCAGGTCAGCCACACAGACATGGCTACCACATATGTACCTGGCATCAGCACCCATCCCTCACCCCCACCCATGTCCCGGTACAGAGACTGGCATGCTCTCATGTTCAAAATCTGATAGGGGTCCCCATGCGGCATTTGAACACATGCAACAACCATGTGGGTCACACATCACTGGTTGCACATGCATTACCATGATGTCCATGCACACATACATGCATACATGGCCTATGGCACACATACAGGCAAGTATCATAGACCCAGCACACAGCAACATGCCCTGTGTCACACAGTAATGCTTGGACACTTACCGCTCAACTCCAGACGGGCCTCCCTCTCAAGGATCTGGGCGTGGAGCGCTGGGCGTACGCGTTCCAGGACCCTCATCTGGATGGAACTCATGCGGCCCGGCCCCCCTCCACGAGGCGCCAGGCCTTCACAAGGGTCCTGGACCTCAAGTCCTCCCAGCGCTTCTTGATCTTCTGGACGTTGCGGGTTGCCACCCCCTCCGCGTTGATGGCAACCACACAGTCGGCCCAGATCCTCTCCCGTCCATCCTTGCTGGCACGGGACGATCCAAAGAGGGCATCATACTGCCCCAGGACATGCTCCACCAGGACACCAACTTCGGTGGCAGTGAAGCTGGTGCCCCTCTGCCCCTCTGGCCTGGGGTTGCCACTGGTGCCAGATGTGGAAGTGCCCGACATGGCAACCCCAGAGGCAGGTGTGGGTGGGCAACTGGGTCCTGGGGCTGGGCTGTGGAGCGATGTAATCCCAGTCGGGAGTCTTCAGTTCCAGCAGGGGTGGACACAGCAACTGGACCCCTGCAGATGGCTGATGTGCAGGCACCAAATGGCAGGGCACGGTGGCAGCAGGCAGGCAGGCAGGCAGGCAGGCAGCAGCAGATGGCACGTGGGAGGCTGCTCGGGGCACGGGGGCAGTAACTCGGCCTTCTGGGCAGGAGCATGGTCTTCCGTGTGTTTTCGCGTGGCCAGCTTGATACGGAGTGATTTGGCACGTGAAAATTCGGCACGTCAGCGTGAAATCCGAGGAAAGGCCCTTAGCGCGTAAGCGCGTAAGCACGCATACGCGATTCTATTGGTCCAGAGTCCCTCAGCGCGTAAGCGGGTATGTGACGTGACCCGCACGGGTGTTCCCCACCCAGCACGTGATGACGGAGCACACGTGTAAATACTGCACGTCAGAGTGTCATCGCGTGTAATTGGACAAAAGTGCGCGTACACGCGATTGGCCTATGTACGTGTATTTCAGGGGTGCGCGGGCACTTACACACGCAAGTACGTCAGCGCACCTGTATCCCGTTGTGCGTGTGAATTTCCACACGCTATTGGACTGGGAACTGGATTCCAGGGGTGCGCGGGTCACACGCTCGCCTAGAACACGCGCAAAGCATGAATTTGCGCACTTTAACAATAGCAAGCCAGACGCCAGGATGAACATACCGTTCCTAGCAGCAGTGGCAGTGGGCTACCAAAGGAGGAGGAGGAGGATAGTCAGGGCCAGAATATTCACACCCAGAACCAGCCTTTTCGGGATGCCTGATTACCAGGTGTATGGAAGGTACAGGTTTCCACCACACATAATACTGGACCTGGTGAGTGAGTGGGAGGATGACCTCACATCACCCACCCTGTGCTCCCAAGCACTCAGCCCCCTGGAGAAGGTCCTCAATGTACTGCACTTCTTAGCCACTGGATCATTCCAGCGGACAAGTGCCATAGTGGGTGGGGTGTCACAGGCCACCCAGTCACGCTGCCTACACCAGGTCTTGAACATCATCACTGCACGCCCATCAGTCCGCAGGCACATATACCTGCCCAGAACACCTGCAGAAAGGCATGCTGCCGCCCTGGATTTTTACGGTGTGGCACGATTCCCCAAAGTGCTAGGTGCCATCGACTGCACCCATGTGGCTCTACGTCCCCCCAGGGCATCTGAGCACATCTATAGGAACCGCAAGCACTGGCATTCCATCAACGTGCAGGTAGTATGTAATGCCAAGGGAATCATCACCTCAGTATATGCCAATTATCCCGGCTCCACCCACGACAGCTTCATTTACCGAATGTCCACCCTATGCCGGGACCTAGATGCTGGGCGGCATGGCGATACATGGCTGCTTGGTGAGTATGTATGCCACTGCACATGCATGCATGTTGGATACTGAGCAAGGTCACAACCCCACCAATGATACCAATCACCACCTCCACAGGGGACAGTGCCTACCCTCTCAGCCCCCACATGATGACGCCAATTCGGAACCCCACCACGCCACCCGAGGTAAGATATAACACAGCCCACATTACAACCCGGGGCATAGTGGAGCGCACATTCGGAGTGCTAAAGTCACGCTTTCGCTCCCTTGACCGTTCTGGCGGGCAGCTGTTATACGCTCCCCCAGTAGTGTGCAGGATCATAGTGGCAGCATGTGTCCTGCACAACGTTGCAACACGCCGGGGCCTGGCCATGGACATGGTGGTGGCCCCACATCTCCAACAACATGCACAGCCGCTGCGCATGGGAGGGGAAAGGGCACGTGGGGAGGCAGCCCGTACACAGCTAGTGGCTAATTACTTCACATAGAAATCACACCCCTGTGGAGTGCACACTGCCCTGGCACATTCCATCTGACAATCAATGATGACTCAACCTGACACTGATCCTGAATGTCTGGAGAATGAACCGTGAATACCATATCAGCCTGAGATTGTTCACCTGGAAGTGTCACAATGTGTGCATCCCTACCCACACAGACACCACCAATGCAGTTTTGTGGAGTTACACATTCAAGCAGCTAAAAAGAATACCCACTTGCAAAATGCAACAAGAGGACAGTGCCATGTCAGCCAACCCAACCCCAGCACCGCCACACGACACACCGTGCCATGTCATGCAATTTGCAGGTAAACAAAGTAATCCCCACAACATGACACTAGTGTCACTATGTACAATGTCCCTATTAGAAACCTGCAACACCTGAAATGCTCACAGCAATGCCGGACCAACAACATACTTGAGCACGTACTACCATTAACATGACATCACAAATTTTACATATTAGTAGTCTCACCACCTGGAAATGCCTGCACTCCCACCACCACCAACTGTGCAGTGTTGGCGCCATGTAGAGTTGTAGGTGCACTGCTGCCAACATGGACCCCATCTCCAGACTAGAGGTCCTTGTGTAGACATGAGGAAGGGACCTGCAAATTGGGAGGTAGACACAGAAGATGAGTTACACATCAATGCAACATGCAGTGTACAACACAACAGCAATATGCACTAGGAATGTATACACAGTATTGACTACAGACTGCCCACACAGCTCACGGGAGTCCAACGTCACTGTGTAATTCACTGTCACTTGGGCACACCCTTTGCAAGCCCATGGAAACGGGAAGCAGGAGGGGTGTGTGTGACTCAAACCCAAGCATCTGAACCAAATACATTACAAGCCTGCATGTGCCCAGCCACAATGCAGCGTATGCCCACAGGAACCACAGAAGCCAACAAATCGTCCCAAAAAAATAGGGAATAAAATAAATAACAATAAAAATAAAAATAAGAAACAATCAAAAATGGCCATTGATGGGCCCGGGGGGGTTGGGGAGGCCACCCAGGAGGTCCGAGGACAGGATGCACACCAGAACCCACCTGCGTGGATCCTGGGAAAATAAAACACCTCCATGGGCTCATGGCCCACACGGCTACCCTGTTGTGGGAGTATCACTGCTGTCGCTATTATCACCCTGTGCAGCTGCATCCGGAGGTGGTTGCACTATGGGAGGCAGCCCACGCAAGGCCCTAGTCTGCTCCTCCATGGCTGCAAGCATGCGGGTGTGGTAGGTCTGGTTCTGGAGGATGAGTGTGCGGAGGTCCCCATGCAACAACTCACGGGATGCCCGGACCTCCGCCCTCGTTGCCTGCATCTCAGCTGAGAGCGTACGGGTGAGACGCTCCAGCTGCTGTTCTGTCCTTTGGTGTGTTGAAGCCTCAAGCTCAACAAGAGTCGTCCTGAGGTGAAGGAGCTCCTGCCTCAGGGCTTCCCTGTGGCCCTGGGACTCAATGGAGATGGCCTCCTGCAGAGTCGCCAGTGCCGCCCGCCTGTCCCTGTTGGACCCCAACATGTCCTCCCTGTGTGACTGGCAGATGGAGTCGGTTGCCTGCTCTAGTCGCTCCATCAGCCTTTCTGGGGGGACAATGGAAGTGGCCACCCTATCCATGGCCTGAGCCATCATCTCGGATGATGCAGCCTGTTGGGTTGCCATACCGTAAATGGATTGCTCCCATGCGGTATTGCCAGGTGGCGTACGGCCACCACGTCGGTGGGCACCACACCTGTCTGGGGCAAGGCGAACTGCGCCTTGCTGTGCCGGCACTGCCTGAGGCTGCAGGACTGCATTCCCCCTCTGATCTGCTGGCCCAGGAACAGGATCAGATGTCGCGGAGTGTGACCCTGCATCCGTAACCACCAAAGGCGTAGCTGCCAACACTGACATCCCCATGGAGGGTTCTGACCCTGGTGCAGGTGGGTGAGACAGAACAGAATCCCTCCCTGGAACACTCACCTGCGACGGCACGTAGGTCTCATCCGAATCAACACCTGAGTACAGCTCGGGGGAGGTGCAGCCAGAGACACCCCTTGAGAGCACGACCTGCAGCACTTGTGGGTTCTCCCCCACCACCACACCACGTCCCTCACTGGTGGTTGGTCGGCCCTCGGACCCCTCCTGGGTCTGCACCATCTCCACAACCCCAGCAGTATCAGGTGCGTCTTCCCCTGCAAAGACATGAAAACAAAGAAATGGAAACAGGCATTAGCACCATGGCACACAATGAGGGCTGAGAAGCAAGAGAACCAGTACTTGATTGACACATGTCCCACATGACTAAAACCCTCCCATGCATGCACCCTCACTGCGTATGAAGTGCAGGCAAATGGCACACACTGATGACACCAAGATAGAAAATGAAGACATTTTCTGCATGCTGCCTGGCAGTGGCATCACACATTGGCCTGTGATTGCCAGGTGAAACACACATGCCATCACACAGATGGCATGTACCATTGCTATTGAGTGAAGATGGAGAGGAGGGCAGCACCTATTCATTCAGTCCAGTTCCCGCATGTAATTGCTTTTCTAATTCTAACAGGTCAGATTTTTCACCTGGAGCTGCCAGTCTGAAATGGTCCAATTGCACAGAGACATGTGTGTACAAATGATATCCAGGTAACAAAGTCACTCCACTTCACCATAGCCATGTCAGACATGTGACTAGTGGACAGCGACATGGCTAGTAAAAGTGGGGGAATGCAAACAATCTGACTGAATGAACAGTGAAAAATAATCAACAATGTTGTGGCAAGGTGACACTTCAAGGGCAACTGGCGTGCAGTTGGGCTAGATGTCTACCGTTGGAAGAAGGGATACTGCTATGGCCAAATGCAGCTGCGCAGGAAGTATTGCATGAAGCACATGGCTGACCCATACGACTCAGGCGCACACACTCTCACCTGGCACACAAACAGAAGCCCTCACACACACACCATGCACATGGATGACACACATATGCATGTGCACTCACCGGACAATGCCTCGTAATCAGCCAGATCTCCCACGCCTTGGATCTGTTCCTCCGTGACGTAGGTCCCAGCGACTGACTCATGTGGAGTGAGTTCCATGTCTACTACTGGAGACCCACCTCCAGTCACTAGAGTTGCGGCATGACTTGAGGCCAGCTTACTCTTTGCCCTGCGCTTTAGGTCATTCCAGCGCTTATAGCAATCATTGGCTGTGCGCCTCACGATTCCAAGGGCACTTACGATGTCCGCAACGGTCTGCCAGTGTGCCTGGCGTTGTGCAGGTGTGGTCTTGGATCCTGCAACAATGACCATCTCGTTGTCATGTCCGGACACATACTCGACAAGTGCATTCAGTTCGTCATCCGTGAAGCTGGGCTTCCTAGACGGGCCGGACTGTGTAGCCGTGTCTGGGGCATCAGCCTGTGCCGGACGAGCACTCTTCCTCTTCCGCTTGGAAGGTGGTGGTGATCCTGAGTGTCCTGCGCCGCTCTGGACACTAGGGGCAGGAGCCCTGGTGGACTCTGTATCAGGAGTGTGGGATTGCACACTCAGCATGGGAGTTGGTGCAGGCATTGGCTCTAGTGTGATGGTGTCAGGGGGAATGTCAGCAGCATGGACTAGGACCGACACTGTCCTGGCTGGGTGTGTGAGGGCTGGGGTGGATGGAGCCGCAGCTGCCTCTGCAGCCTCTCCGCCCTGCCTCCTTGGTGCAGCAGATGACCTTGCTGCCCCAGATCCACGTGGCATGATGGCATCAACGTGCACCAGCGCACGTGTCGTAGCCCTGCTGACCTGGAAGTCAGCCATGGAGTCAGCCAGGTCTGGTGCCACAATGGGCTGGTCCAACAAGGGCTGAGCATGGATGGTGTCAGCCACATCAGCCTCAACGGGAGGGGGGGAGGGGGGGGGATTATGGGTGCCCGTGACTGGTCCTCCACACATGGGGGGACAGGCTCACCCTGCAAGTTACGACCACGTCCCCTACCGGATCCACCACGGCCACCACTTGTGGCTCTTCCACCTTTGCCACCCTTACGGAAATCTCGCCTCCCAGCCATGACACTGATGTTAATGTGCGTATGGGAGTGGATGTAGACTATTGTCCTGGGCAATTGGGGGTCAAAGGGGTTGGGTACCAGATGGTAATTGTACCCTAGTGCTCTAGCAAGGCTGAATGTAACCCCTGGGGAAAGATGACGGGTCACGCAACGCACAGGAGGCCCAAAAAAGGGAGATGACGTGCACGCAACCCCTCCTAGACCACGTGTGCAGAAAGAAAAACCTGCACTACGCTGTGGCACCCAGTAACACAAGAATGAACGTATGCGTGTCACACGCAGCCTAGAATGACCTCTGAAGGGGTAGGCTACACACGGGGCAAGCACAGATGTTAGATACGTGCGTGACTCACCGTCTGCCTGGTAAACGAGCCTGTAAAAGGAGCACGTTTGGTTGGCAACACCCCCGCCAAAAGAAGATTTGTACGCTGTCTGAGGAGACAGGACAACAGTAGAAGGGAACACTGTTTGAGGGAACAGGCCCAGGTAAACCAGTAAAAGAGAAAAAAGAGAAAAAGCTGTCAGAGGTAACAGGGAATACGAACTTGAAACGCCGTGAAGTAAATCGCGTGTGAAACGACAAGAAGTACAGAATTCACCCACTCACTCTCCACGAAAAGCACGTACAAGGAAAACGTGTTCTACACGTACCTTTTATACAGGCCCACACGTCCAGCGTCACTTACGCGGCGTGTACGCGCTAGGGCCATTTCCACCAATTACATGCTTTGTCACTTCTGCGTGTAGGGCCATTTCCACCAATTACACGCTTTGTCACCGTGTAGGGCCATTTCCACCAATCACACGCTTTGTCACTTCTGCGTGTAGGGCCATTTCCACCAATCACACGCGATTACACTCTGACGTGCAATCTTTCCACGTGTGCTCTGTCATCACGTGCTGTGTGGGAAACACCTGTGCGGGTCACGTCACAGATGCGCTTACGCGCTGAGGGCCTTTCCTCGGTTTTCACGCTGACGTGCAGGATTTTCACGTGCCAAATCACTCCGTACCAAGCTGGCCACGCGTACGCACACGGAATACCACGCTCCTGCCCGGAAGGCCGAACTACTGCCCCCCAGAGCCCCGAGCACGCTCCCACCTGCTGCTGCCTGACTGCCTGCTGCCCCTGCACTGCTGGGGGGTGGGGGTGGTGGGTGACATGGGTGGGGGCCTGGTGGAGGCTGCCCCAGCATTGCTGGGGGGTGGGGGTGGTGGGAGACATGGGTGGGGGCCTGGTGGAGGATGCCCCTGCACTGCTGGGGGGTGGGGGTGGTGGGTGACATGGGTGGGGGCCTGCTGGCATGTGCCCCACAGTGCTGGGGGGTGGGGGTGGTGGGAGACATGGGTGGGGGCCTGGTGGAGGATGCCCCTGCACTGCTGGGGGGTGGGGGTGGTGGGAGACATGGGTGGGGGCCTGGTGGAGGATGCCCCTGCACTGCTGGGGGGTGGGGGTGGTGGGAGACATGAGTCGGGCATGAGTGGGGGCCTGGTGGAGGGTGCCCCTGGTGGCGGGGGGTGGGGGTGATAGGGGACATGAGTGTGGGCCTGGTGGAGGATGCCCCTGCACTGCTGGGGGGTGGGGGTGGTAGGAGACATGGGTGGGGGCCTGGTGGTGGGTGCCCCTGGTGGCTGGGGGTGGGGGTGCAGGGGGACATGAGCAGGTGTGCAGGGTAGTCCCCTGTTTTGTGGGCTGCCTGCAGGGGCCGTGGAGGGTGTACAGGGAACACCTGTGAGGACCCACCCAGCCTAATCGCGTGTGATAATTCCCACGCACCCCTGTAATACACGTACCCAGCAAAATGGCGTGTGATAATTCCCACGCACCCCTGTAATTCACGTACCCTGCCAAATCACGTGTGATAATTCCCGCGTACCCCTGTATTACACGTGCCCTGGCTAATCGCATGTAAGACTTCCAGCGTACCCCTGTAATACACGTTCCCTGGACAATCGCGTGTTGAACTTCCCGCGTACCCCTGTAATACACGTTCCCTGGACTATCGCGTGTTGAACTTCCCGCGTACCCCTGTAATACACGTACCCTGGCTAATCGCGTGTAAAACTTCCCGCGTACTCCTGATATGAAGGTTGCCCGCTTTGCGTTCCTTGTTTGGCAGCCCTGTAAACTGGTCCAGGGTTAGCGCACCCCTTTGCGATGATTTAGCGATGTTGATGGCTTTTCCTTGCGCGAGGGCGTTCTTGGGGGCGTTACTGGCGCTGCTGCAGGGTCGCTGCGATTCTCTGCGCCACGGCTGGTTTGGGAGCATGGAATCCATGAATACGCTGTGCGCGGAAATCGGTTTTAGCGCACGTGCCTAGCGCACACAATCGCACGCGGACACTCTGCGCCAGCCGCTTGCGACACTTTTCTGCGAAATTCTATGAATTACCCTGTAAATAGTTTAGAAAAATCAATCTCAAACACAGCAGGCTTAGAAAAGATATTAAAATGATCCTTAAATTGCAGAGTAATGCTTAAACGTAACCTTGACGTGGACCAAGGACTAGTTAATGGAGCACTGGGTACAGTTGTTGGCTTTCAAACATACCCACGTGACAACAAAATTCTGTTTGTCAATATACTCTTCGACAAACTTTCAGAAGTTAAAAGGATAGGACGCTCAACAGCTCGATTCCTTCTCTTCAAAGACATGTATGTACGCAGAGAACAATGTTCTCTAACTCTTGCATACGCAGTCACGATTCATAAATCACAAGGTCTTACCCTAGACAAAGTAATGATAGATATTGGTAACACAGTCTTTAAAGAAGGCATGAGCTACGTAGCACTATGACGCTTACGTACACTTGACAGTCTATTCTAATCAACTTGATGCAAGTAAAATAAACGCTGATATTCCTTGCATTTTAGAATACAATAGACTTCGCTCACTATACACTCCCCATCTAAACACATATTCTGTTCCACAAAAAGTAAAACGTTATAAAAGAAAAATAAATCAAACAGAAAAGCGACAGGATGTCACTGCAAATACTCCAAAGAGAGTAAAAGAAAGTAATACTTCATCAAGGACCACAAGCAAAAAAGAATCAATTAGGGAAAGTAAACCAGGTACTTCTTCAAAGAAGGAAGACAAACTCCAAAAAAAGCAGTCAGATACAGAACTACCTGGTCCATTTAAACTCTCAAATATAGTTGGTGTAAGTTGCTACGCAAATGTAGCAATGAATATTCTATTTCAATTACCACCAATTGTTGACATTTACTTACACAGTACAGACCCACTGTGTATGCAAATGTTAGTACTTCACAGAAATGCAGCAAACAATCCTGACAACACGTATAGTGTTTATGGAATAAGACAACAATTGGACTACTGTGCTGGAATGGTGAAATTCACTATAAACTCACAGGAAGATCCACAAGAATTTCTAATGTACTTACTACAAGTACTGGAAAACAAAAACATACATACAAATGAAATCTTCCAGATTTCATACATGTGGAAACATACATGCACTCTCTGCAACAATGTGACACAAGAAGAAATCCCCAATGAACGCTTCATATATATATCAATACCAAATTGTGAATCCATTCCATTTCAGCGACTTGTACAAAATGCAAACCATGGTAGATTATGCTCTACCTGCAATTCATATAATCGCTCCACGTTAGTAATACAAACACATAGTAAATACATAATACTAATGCTTCTACGTTACAATGCAGATGGTACCAAAAACAACTGCAAGCTGACTGGATTCACACATGGTCAAATATCACTTGGTAAGAAAACCTTCACAACAATAGCTATAATCTACCACGCAGGAGCCACAACCAATTCAGGGCACTACACTGCATATATAAAAAAGAAATATGGATGGTTTGAATGTAATGATAGTACCATTACTCTAAAGCAGAGATTACCAGCAAATCTTACAAACGCATATTTAATGTTCTTAAAACGAAACTTTGATAACTAAACTGTACTTAAACCTCAAGTAAACTTGTTGTAAAAAATATAAACAGTTAGAATATTCCAAAAGCTATCTAACTGCCCAAAGATTCTACAACAATTAATCACATAAATGAATACCTCTAAATTAGAGAAAAAAATAGAAAATTAGAATACTCCAATTGGTATCTAATTGTCCCAAAATTTAACAATATCCAAACAGATAAATCAATACCACTAAAATACATCAAAAAATAGACAGTTAGAATACACCAATTGGTATCTAACTGTCCCAAAATTTAACAGTCTCCAAACAGATAAATCAATACCACTAAAATATATAAAAAAAAGACAGTTAGAATACGCCTACTGGTATCTAACTGCTCCAAAATGTCATAATATCCAAACAAATCAATAATATGTTACTGCTCCAAAAAAAATGCAACAACCCCATGTATAAGGCATTAGCCAGAAACAACAAATGAACACTGAAAACAAACAAACAAATAAACTGTAGCATAACAGAAAAGGGTTTTTTTTTTCTCCCACAGACCCAATGATTTTAGCAACAAACACAGACACTGAGCAAATTGACAGTAGTCTGTTTTGTAATCTACTAAATATGAGGGTCCAAAAAAAAAATGTTGATTATACAATTTAAAAAGTCATTACAAAATATTAATACAACATGCTATTTTCTTTTATCACAGAAATTAACAAGAAATACATGTACTCCAGTTACTAAACCAAACAGTAAGTATATTATACACTCTATGCCCTGGCCACAACCATCGCAGCATATCACACCCATAGTATCTTATAACTTTGTTCCTTATAAATTTGTTTTTGACCCAAAGTTATAAGCAACCATAAATGTGATATGCTGTGGTGGTTGTGGCCAGGGCATAGAGGGTTGGGTGCTTGGCCAAATGGCGTCCGCGAATCCAAGATGGCAGGCGCTACCGAAAAATCTGACGCGCTTCACGCTTAACACCGTCCAATCAGCGAACACGCCATATGTCCATGGACATGACATAAGCCACTCGGCCAATCAGGACACTGTCCGTGGAGCAAACAGGGAAGTGTGTCCACGGACCGAACACAGATATCACTAATTTTTTTTTACCTACTTTTTGGTCATTTTAAAAAAAAACGACTGGACGGATTTTCACCAAATTTGCAAAAGCACGCTTTCGGGACCAAGCCGCTGCTCCTGGTCCAAATTTGGTGAAAATCTGTCCAGCGGTTTGGGCTGTAGGCGCGAGCAAATTTTTTCAGCCTATGGGAAAAAAAGAAATGTTGGGACCCCCCCTATAACTTTTCCCCCCCTGGACGAACCCTCACCAAACTTTGCAAAAAAATTCAGAGTGGGCCATATACTTGTTTTGCAAAGTTTGGTGTGGATTCATCCAGGGGGGGGCGAAGTATAAGCCGCCCAAAAAGTGCTCTTCCTATGGAAACACCAACTGAACCATGCGGTGGCCATGTAATATATATATATATATATATATATATATATATATATATATATATATATATATATATATATATACGTATATATATATATATATATATATATATATATATATATATATATATATATATATGTGTATGTGTGTATATATATATATATATTCACAGAAAAAAATGTTGTTAAAGGGACGTTATGGTTAAGTTTCACTAATAAAAACCTATGAAATTCAGTGGAAAATATTTGTTAAAGGGACGTTATGGTTACAAGTAAAAACGAAAAAAAACAGAAATTCACCAGTTACGGTAACCTAAGCAACCATAACTCACACCACCACTGTGCACTGCTAAGACTAACACCCATGACATCAAAGATGACATTGCATATGTCATTGATGATATCACTGATGTCATCAGCTTCACTGATGACATCAGTAATCAGCTTCTCTTTTATATAGTTCCACAACTTATTAATTATATTTTTCATATATTTTGTGGATGATCCCTTCTCATTTGTCTTAGTCTCTCTGCTTAACTGTATTGGTGTCCCAGCTTCCCTGGTTAGGCTTATCAGGTTTATCAATGGCACGCGGCATCTGCCATGAAGTGCCACAGCATCCCAACCTCGCTCTCTGGACTCACCAGTCACCATCAGCAGCATTTGCGTCTTTCGCGTCTTACCGTTCTCACTGCTGCTTGCTTATCGGCTGGGATAGCGTGCAGTCTGCTCTCTGGTTTCCGCTTTGCCCCCTTCTTCACCTGATATTTCCAGCTGCATGTGGCACAAGCAGGGCATACCTTCCGCTTCCAGAAACACAGTGTTTGCATTTGGTTCTAGTGATCTTCATTACCCCAGTCATCTTCCTCGTCTACGTGTTATCAACAAAAGGGGAATCAAAATAAAGTTGGTGATTGGTCATGACTGGAGGTTCTACAATGGCACTACAGTATACCATACAGGAATGGGGGAGGGGCAAGTGGATTTTACAAGAGGCTAAAGAAACAGAGAAATGCCTTTTTTGACCTTGTGAGTTTACTCCGTCTCCCAGAAGGTTGTCTTCTCCCACATGGTCCTCCCACAGATAGCCTCCCCGAGGGTCAGAGTCAGGTAGTGTCTGCTTTCCCTGGCACATGAGGGGTGATTTGTCCCAGTGAAGTAGTGACAATCTTGCTAAATTCGTCAGACATCATATATGACTACAACAATTATTTAACTGAAGGCATCAGACATAAGAACACTCTAGATATTTACACATATTTAGATCATCCTTACGTTTCTACATATGTGATTTTACCATTTTAGAATAGTTCATGACAAAGAGTGCATTGTGAAAAATAGTCAACAGCTACACATACGTCATCTCACTACTGTGAAGCTTTCATTTCTGGTAGTTTTGTAAAAGATGATATCTGAATTATAAGTATGAAGGAGTGAGAGATAGAGTAGACCCATTGCCACAGGAGTCGTATCCCATGGCCCAGGGCGAGATTAAAAGGTGTAGGAGAGCTAAATGGCTATGAAGGACAAAGTGAGTCCAACAGCAGGGACAGGAGCGTCATGGAGAGAATCAGAGACTCCAGCATAGAGACAGCACAAGCTGTGAAGTCATCTGTGATATCATCATTGTGGTCATAGGCTGCACAACAGGGGGCGCGAAGTTAAGGTGGCTTTAGCCAAATTTCCAGGGTTTTGTTGCAATATGTTTTTTACCTTAACTGATCATTAACTCGCTTTTTTTTCATTGAATTTCGCAGGTTTTGTTATTCCATAGATTTTATCCATGCCACAGGCCATGCCCACTTTTTTATTTAAATCATTACCAGACCACCACCCATGGCCTTCAGCCCTGTCCACTGTCTTTTATGAATCACTACCAGAATACTAGCCATGGTCTTCAGCCATGGCCAGTGGGCACAGGTCTCCCTTATAATACGATATCCCCAATAATGCAATTTTCTATGGCATTGTGAATCCCTTCTCTTCTAGTAAATATGTCCACTTGGGCTTTGTAATGGGAACACGCTGAGTTAAGCCGGTCCTGAGTTCCCCAATGCGTTGAATTTCATGGGTTTTGTTGCAATACATTTCTTACCTTAACTGATCATTAACAAAAGTTTTATCATTGGGTTTTGTTATTCCATAGATTCTTTCTGCACCACTGACCATAGCCTCCGACTGTGCCCACTGTATATTTGAAAACACTACCAGACCACTAGCCATGGCCATTGGCTAGGGCCAGTGGGCATGGCATCAGGTCATGCCCACTCTATATTTTAAAACACTTGCAACCCATCGCTGAAAGACTTTCATCAATCAGAGACTGATTTTGACCTGTTCTGACAGTGGTATTGGTATGTATAATAGATGGCAGGCTTTGAGAATTCACAGTTTATTTAGGCAATGCGCAATGAAATTAAATTTGCCATGGATCACACACTTTGGTTAAGCAGCGTTGTACATGTCCCTTGTTTTATGGACGGTCTCTTGGTGACTGTTGTGATACATCGCACAACCCCAACTAACTGATTTTCAGCAACACGGAAAAGGGAAAAAAAAAAACCTGGCTGTTACAATAACATATGCCCAGGTACTTTTGCCACCATAGCAAAAATCAAATGCTTGCACACATGAATATACGCACAGTAAGTTATTATATATCTTAAAGTTAAATATAGAAATGTGGTTCAATTGACTTTCCCCTTATAAAAAAGAGCGCAAGGCAAAATAGCATTGGACTTTTAAAATAAAGTAATGAACACCAGAAAAATAACTTGAGAGAGGAAATTTTCTAATAAATATGCTGGCAAAGTATAAAAGTGCTCACCTTTTAAACCCAGCAAGGTCACAAAATATTCCCATTACAAGGCAAGTGCTGTGGTCTTGTGGGTAAGCGTCTCCACTGGGAACATGACAACCTGAGTAAAATCCTGGTAGCCATTGAGCAAGCTTGCCAACCTAAAAGAAACGAAGGGGTTGCGTCCGCACTCTGAAAAAAAGTTGTCCACCTACATGTGCCCTTTACTTGTGCCCTGAAAAACAGCCACAATCAGGGGTAAATAATTGCTCCAGTGTCCAGGATTGCAACCTCTCTTGCCACATCCAATGCAACTACTCCTGCCTTATTTGCCCTCTCAGAATTTCCCCTCCTCACCCCAATGCCTTGTTTTCAACAATAATTTACATTATAAACATAACTTGAAAAGCACACATGACATAGCATCTCTGAAATATATAAATCCCTATTGTACTATGTTAGGCAAAAAGTGTTCAGTTGTGGGATTATTCCCCCCAACTTGACTGGGAGACTACAAATACCAGAATGCAAATCATCAAAAGGCAAAACATGGTCTCTCAGAGCTCCCAGAGAGCACTGGGAACATGGAACATCTTTAAACCATATTGGGGCATTTTATATATATATATAAACACGTGAACAAGCAACGTGTTTGTTGTGAAACGCTTAAAATTCAGCTTCGTGTGTCTGCCCTGTTCAGGGATCTGCTAATAAAGAACTTTGTGCCAACGCTTTGTATGCGCCAGCTCCTATTAATGACTTAATGACTGTGAGGTGGAGGAGTGCATTTGCGACGTATATATATATATATATATATATATATATATATATATATATATATATATATATATATATATTCACGCTACGACTGTTCAAAAACTGTTCTTTTTGTCCATCGGAAAATGACTTGTTTGAAAACTGTGGTGTTTTGTTTCTTAATAACTTTTTCACTTTTTAATGTATTGTTCCCTAAATGTCCAGTTGGGGGTGGGGGGTTCCTTCACAAACATTCGGTTTTGAACATTTCTTCCAATTCCATGCAGCAAATCAAATGTTATTAGCAATGGAACTTTGGGAAAATATGGCTGTTTTTTAATTTCTGAAAAGCCTCTCAGCTTCTCTGCTGCAAAGCACCATGGGAGATAGTGCTATAATTTTGGGAGAAGGGGGCACCCTCTTCCCCATCTAATATTTTAAAAATGACTGAATGGAATAACCCCAGACCCCTCCTAGAAATCGAGTCAACGCTTTGTGCCCAAGTTGTTTCTTATTTGGTCCAATTCCGTCCAGCGAATTTCCTCCTGCATTGCGCAGAAATGTTGATGTTTTCTCTACGGGAAAATGAATGGGAGTAGGCCGAAAACAGTGGGGTTTTTTGCTTTCTTAATAACGTCTTCATTTTTTAAAGTATCCTTCCCAAACTGTCCAGGCTGGGGGGCACGGGAAAATCATTTAGTTTGCAAAATATCAGCTAAATTCGTCCTGCAAGTCAAAAGTTATTAGCAATTCGATTTACGGGTTTCCTATGGAACTAGGTAGACACCTTAACTACAGTGCAGCAACCGCCACACTATAACATAGGCCACAGATCGGTACTACACAAGTAAATTATATGAAACATTACATCACTAATGTATAACATCTCACACAGAGCCCTCATTAAATAGGACATATAATAAATGTTCATCCTCCACGTCACAGAAGACAACATGAAGGGTCTAAAACAAAAGGAACATATGTATCAATATTCAATTTGCCTGGTTTGCTAATACAGGAACATGAACATCTGTAAACACCATGCATGTCACAGCTTCAAACTGCATAAAACATTACTGCACTGTTCATTCACGGACCCACCCGCCAAAGGGACCTATCAAGTAAAGAGAAATTGCAATAATCCAAAGCCACAAACTACAAATGTACTGAGTAACATAGATATATTGACAGAAACACATATTCCACTTTTCATTGTAAGGAACCCTTGAAGACCTATTTACAAACATCAAATCAGCACAAGTAACAGCAAAGTCACATAAAATAGTAAAAATAGTAGGATAATGTACTTCTGTTAAAAGAATATAGCAACTGTGTTACTAACATAAACATACCTAGGTTACTCCTTTACAGTTAGTAACAACTAAACAAATGAACAAACTATTAGAAGGTATATATTTGTCATCGAAAGTGCCTATGTTAAGGCCAGAGCGTGTCACAGAGATGTCTTACTCAATATGAACAAACTCCCCAAACTCAACATCAATGATGACCCACGATTAATTGTCACATTTGACACATCAGCGCAAAATGTGTTAAGAAAAATTGTTCAGAAGCACTGACATGTCCTCAAAATGGACAAAGACCTATCTCCTTTACTTTTCTCACGTCCCGTTTTAACTTGTAGATGGGCACCCTCATTAAGGGATAAGTTGGTTTCCAATTTTTTGCAGCCCCGCATTAAGAATACAACCGGCACTCCACGGCGCCCCGTGGCTTCTTCCGGTTTTGTGAAATGTCACAAGTGCAAAGTATATCCTCATGCTATTGTTAAAAAAAAAAACTTTGTACACCCCATCAGAGCTTTACCACGGGTCATTAAACAGCTTATCACATGTGACACTACATTCGTTGTATAAGTCCTTTGTTGCCCTTGCAACAAGTGGTACGTGGGCAGAACCACCTGTAAATTAAAGCTGAGGATACTTCAGCATTTGAGGGCCATTAAAACTTCTGATCCTTCTTATCACATGGCTAAGCACTTTAAGGAGCATCACGATAACAATCACTAGTTGCTTACATTCTTTGGGGTTGCACATATAGCCAAACATCCTAGAGGGGGAGCGAGGGTTTTACAGTTACGTCAGCTTGAGACCAAATTATTTTTAGATTTCTACACCAAAGTGCCAATTGGGCATAATGTCGATGAAGAATTGTATACTTTCAGAGGGGCTTACTAAGTTCTATTTGTGTTTCTTTTGGTTGGTATTTTTGCCCATTTGGTCCCATTTATTATTTTCCTTGAAGTGGTCATAATGTTCCAATGATCTGGCCCTGACGTTCCCTATACAATTTTTTCAATTTTTTATTTTCTATTTCCTGATTTTCTTTTTCTGTTTCTCTTTTATGCCTCTGCATTCATATATTTAGGTCCACATTTTTTAAATATACTTTGGTCTTCAAATATTCACTGATGTGGGTAGGTTTTTGTATACTTTATATTCTGTTTATATTTTGCTGATGCCTCATTTCTTGATTATTATATCCATTTTTTTCCTTTTTATCATACTTCGTTTAATTGAGACAAAATGCAATTTTTACAAGTTTTAAGACATCAAAAATAAAGTCGGAACCAGTGAGAGGGAACACCAAACAAGGAAAACAAAGAAAAGAAAAGAGAAGAAGAGAAGAAGAAAAGAAGAGAAAAGGGCGTCCTCGTTGTCCTTTGCGGGAATGTGTCTTATGTAGAAGTGCTGCTCTTTTAAGCTGTATAGTACTTCAAGTAATAATTTTTATCATTGTACTTGGTCCTGCATGTATTTTATTTATTTATTTATTTATTTATTTATTTATTTATTTATTTATTTGTATTGGAAGAGCGCACAAGCAGCCCAAAGGCATTGAGGCGCTGTTACAGGAATTTGTACGTAAGCTTTATTCAAGGGTTACATACGACAATAAAAGGCTCTCTTGGTTGCATATATATTGGTAATAAACAGGGGTGAGAGGACAGGTTTCATTATTAGCATATATTACATTACATTAATGGGGGAGATCGTTCTTAAAGGGTGCTAACATCCGGCCACAATACACCACGATGAGCAGATAGGTGCCGGTACAGAGTCAAACAATCATACAAATAGTCTCGTTTTAATGGCTTTGCGGAAGGCTAAATGAGAGTCAATCATCCGAAGGTGTATGGGAAGAGCATTCCAGTGTGAGGTGGCCATAGTAGGGAAGCTGGTGCCGCTGGCACAGACTCTCTGTGTCTTGGGAGTGGTGATCATGTTATTGTAAACCTTTCTCACAGGCCTAGAGGAGATACACTTGGCTATTCTTTGGACCAAGTAGGAGGGTGCCAGATCATGGAGGCATTTATGCATGAGGAAGAGGGTTTTAAAAACAATGCTCTCTTTGACGGGAAGCCAGTGAACCTGTCTCCTCTCCTCAGAGATATGGTCCTTCCTCCAGATCCCTGTGGTGGCCCTAAGGGTGTTATTCTGAACAAGTTGGAGTTTAGCCAGTTTTGTACTCAAGGTCCCTACAAGGAGGGCATTGCAGTAGTCCAATCTTGATCCGATTATTGCCCTAGCAGTGGTGAGGCAGGGCAATAAGAAGGGTCTAGCTGCATTGAGTAATTTGGAATAGTAGACCGAGGAGGAGGCAATGGCATTAACCTGTCTATTCATAGTCAGGTTGGAGTCAAGGTAGACGCCCAGGGTCTTGACTGTTTGGGATACCGCGATGGGTATATTATCAATGGTGAAAGAACTGTATTGCTTGTCCAAATTACCCAAGGTGGTGGGTGATTCAATTAACAGAAGTTCGGTTTTCTCGGTGTTAAGGCATAATCAGTTTTCTGCCATCCAGGATTGGATCGTGGAGTAGATGGAGGTGAGGGTGTTCAGGTTGGCTTCGTAATCGCCTGTAAGGGGGATAAGAACCTGCGTGTCATTAGCATACTTAGTGAATGAGCTGCACAGGGCGTTCAGAATGTTAAACAATGGTCTCGTGAACAGGTTATAGAGAGTCGGCGCAATGCAGGAGCCCTGTGGGACTCTGCATTTCATGTGGCTTGGAGTGGCACAGGCTGAGTCGGAAAAGACTTTCATGGCCCTTTCCTGTACAAAGGAAGTGATCCAAGCACATGCCTTCAGGGAGAAATTAGCCGCAATGGAGAGATGGTGGCAAAGTGTGTTGCGATTCACCAGGTCAAATGCAGCTGATAAATCAAGGACCAAAAGGAGCGCTGGTTTGCCTGCATCTCTAAGGTCGTCCATTTTATTTTTCAGGTCTAGGAGAGCCGTTTTGGTGCTGTGTCGTGGACAGAAACCGGACAGCCGTAGGCCGAGGAGACAGTTGTCTTCAAGGAATTTTTGGACTTGCAGGTAGGCTGCTTTGTCCCAAATTTTGTGTAAAAAAGGAACGGTGGTAATAGGCCTGTAGTTCCCTGGTACCGTTGGGTGGCATTGGGCTGTATTGTGTGGTTTCTTTCATCTTTAACATTGAGTCTTTATCTTTTGTACATTGCATCCCGCTTACCTATCATTACACCTTTTGGTGGCTGGTAGGCCTGGATAGGCATTTCGCCTCTTCAACTGGTCCCTTTACTACCACCTGATCTTCCTTTTTTTGTGCAGCCACCTATTATGCGGCCTCGAGAGTGCTGGGGAGCACTGTGCTTATTTTATCCATAGTGCTGGAATAATGTTGGTAGCAAGTGGGGAAGTAGGTCACTTAAGATCTATAGGCAGCCTGTAGTTATATCATTACATTTTGTTTGGATGGCCACAGTCACTGTGTTTTTAAGAATCCGATAGTAATATTTCGTACTGTGTAGTTATATGCATTGTGGTTTTCAGGAATATGTCATTTATCATTTTTTGATAATTACAATTGAGGGTAACAAGACAATCCCATGCATTAGTAATTCAGAGGGCAGTTTTCATGCATTAGCACTTTGTGACGATCCATTCGCATGCATCTACTTGATATTTGTTGTAGGCACGTGCACTTTATTAAATATGTCTTTTAGCCTGACATTGACTAACGTTCTAAATTACATGAACGTTGGATTCATTTTGTATTTGCACTTGTAATTTACATAGTATGCTGCTGTCATTCATGTGCTTGATTTTTGTACAACAAATTGCTGCTAGCACTTGCACTTTACTTAGTATGCTGCTTTAATTCATGCATTTGAATTCTGTATAACAAATTGCTGCCAGCATTTGCACTTTAGAAGATTCGCTCATTCATTAAACTTTTATTATCAGTGGCGGTTTCCTACATAATATATATTTTACGGAATGCTATGTGCAATGTGTTCTCTATATCTTGTTTTTATATCTTATTTAAATTTCTATTGCACATTATTACATCGCTTTGCTATGTGCAGCCTGTATATTTTTCCATTCCAAGATGTCTGCCTGTTTTGCATGTCTTTCCTTCCACACTAATACGCTTTGCCAACATAGAGAAAGGACTATTGTTGTAATTTAAAGCCCATTCATGTTTTGCCACCTTCATGTAAACAAGCGTTCTGCGAGCGCGAAACGCGTCATACAGGATTGTGTCCCTGTACTGTCCTGTCTCTGCTGTGTGTCTTATTGAATAAACTTCTGTGTTATCAGATGTGGAGTCTTTGTATTTTTACGATATCGCTTGACCCTGGTGTGCGGTCCCTACTGCCTCTAGCATAATTTATTTGATCCAAAAGAAAACAACGAGTTGAAACCTTAATTGGTCTAACAAAGCTATTTAATATGCTTATTTGCAAGCTTTCCTGGAATGTCTCCACTTCCTCAGACAGAGATGGAATGAAACCTTTAAAAAACATTACAGCATTACAGCTTACATGGCTCCTCTTGCAGACACCCCGTTATCTGTGCCTGTTGTACCTGATTTGTCGTTTTGCTCAGAGAGGCATATATTGGATGTTCAACTCCCCCACACAATGCGATTTTTACGGTCTAGATGGTACACTGTGTTCAGTGGGGCTGCGGTCAGTGGAACTGAAGAGCAGAGAAAGAAAAACTATCCCACCATGTTAGGGGGCTCTCAAGAAGGCAGCAGAAGGCAGCAGGGGATGGTTAAGTGACAGTCAATTTTATGTGCAAACGAGTTGAAGCTCGGTATGTCAGGCCAGTCCCTTTACAAGATCAGTGGTAGCACAATCATCAACTTATCAGGCTTGTGTCCCTAGGAGTCTAAAAGAGGGGATACACAGCCAGATTATGGAAACAAGGCTGCCAATGAGCTTACTGGCACCCTTATTTCTGGACGGGCAAACTTGGCATGAGGCCCATGGTCATTGAAAAGGCTCAACGTAAAGGTGACTGTCTTCTTTTGAATTTGAAAGGCATATTTGCATCAGATGGAATGGGAGATATGCACAGCATAAGAACAGTATCTAAGCTCCACCGATTACACAGGCCTCTATGATGTGTCTTTGTTGATGCGTAATTGTCAACCTTGTTCCATGAGAGAGTCCCCGTGATGGCATAAGATTGCGTAGCAGCATAATTACAGAACCTACTTTCAGCTTTAGTTTGTGAGGAGGCATTCGTCCTATAGCGTTTCGCTCTTTAGACTTCAACGTTGAGCTGGTAATTAACTGTTCATTGACAATGGAACTGCTGTGCCTTGTGTGAAGAGAAGTGGGGGTGGAAAGAAGTAACTTGAAATTATTCAGAATGTTTGAGTGCAAGGTGAAGGTGACCGCATAGAGCCCTGCTCATTCTGTTTGTTCAAATGGTAGCTGTTGTTGAAGTGGAAGCACACACATAGGTGCACTTTGCCATTTGGACAGCAGAGGGCAACCTAACACTGATTAATTGCATCAGCTGAGTTCGGAAACATACCAAAGCGTATTATATATATAGAAGATTTCAAGGCCTGCCTGCAAAATGTCGTCACAACGTAAAAAATCAATTGAAACATTACTGCTTTCACAAACATAAGCTACAAAAGAAATTATAATAAATAAGCATGTAACTTTAAAGTGCGTCATTACTTCACATTAACAATCGGCCCCAAGCCCACATGCCAACAGACGGTATCAGGTAATATTATCCCCATATATATGGTCGCCGTAAATAATATCGCCGGGAAAAGGTTGTGGTGATATTATTTGCGTAACCATATATATGGGGACAGGGGCAAAAAAAAAAAAAAAATTTACAAAAATAAATAACATTTGGGGGGTGCCGGAGTGATAATGTCGCCCCAAAAAACGGCAATTTTCTGGCGATATTTTTTCATGGCGAGATTTTTGTGGCAACATTATTACATGGAACCCAACAGACTGCATTTGACTTTGTAAAAGTATTAAAAGGAATAACCCCAAACAAAAGTTCACTTGCACTATTGATCAGTAACATATAGCCTGAAAGTTCACATCACATTATTTTCACTTTCACTTAAGTATACTTCAGGGACAAACTACATCCTCATGCAATCAAAAACCATATTTTATCAAATAGGAAACATCATCTATCTTCATTGGTTGTATAGACACCAATACTACATCAATATCACCAAACCATTTCACAGTATGTTTCAAAACTGCATATATGCAGGTGAACCACAGGATATCATGAACACAGCAACAAAACCATATTCACAACCCTAATACTAGGATAATTCGCAAAACATCAACAAATCAACATACAGCAAATTGAGGACAATAACATGTATTTAATTATAACCTTTGGATTCCAAGGAAATTCGGCAACCAAATTCCCTCCAAATGTATACTGTACTCCCTTAACTAAAGAAGGAAATCAGAAGGCGGACCGGAATTTATTTTTAAAAAACAAAGTTAAGGTAACTGTCCATAAAACATTTATAATCTATAATCAGTGAGAATGCAAGAATTACAATTTAATGTGCAGATGAGCACTAAACAAAACATAAAATAAAACCAACATTAACACTAAAGTTAACAGCGTGAAACCAACATTGTTGGATGACAAGTAAAATGTAACATCAGCATATATGTATATCTTTACTTTATAAACCACCATCAAAACAACACAGATAGCCAACATAAAATACATTCTAAAACCAAATGAAATTAACCGATAAATAAATAAAAATAACACACCTTATATGACATGACCTCAGAACATATACCCACAATCAGAACTTATATTAAATACAGTCAAAACATAGACATACAATCACATCTTATGGAAACTAAGTTATACATTCCACACACACCCCAATTACTAAAATCACTACTTCATCTTACTAACACCAACATTCCACACTTCACTCTAAACAACAAATAACATTAACATGACAAGTACACATACAACATAAGTGTACAAACTAAACACATTCACGCACTAACAATCTATCAATACAGGATGTGTTAATGTTCCAGCATTGTTAGTTTTATGTTATGTTATGTTTACTGTTAATGCTGGATTTATTTGATGTTCTGTTTACTGTCTAATTCTATGTTGTACCTTAACATTGGGATTTCCAATGTTTACCGACGTAATCTATTTTATTGGTAGTGACCTCAACTTTTTAAAATCCTTTTTCCATTTATAGATGTGCAAAGGATGGTGGGACATATTTCCATGGTGCACTCATGTCCACGCTGCAGAATTGCTTCAGGTTATTATAATTCAGCCCTGATCACAGGTAACCACTGTTGTGCCTTTCTCCTGGGCATCTACAGTCAGCTCCTTGAAGCCCCTCATTTCCAGGTGGTACTTAATTGAAATCCATTTGGTGTATCACACATCCTATATGTATACTTCTCCAAAGACGTCAGGGCACAGCTTCTCCTCTCAGGTCCTCCTTTCTAAAATTCAGAACGGTCCCAATTCTGGGGAGAGGGCAAGGAGAAGCAGGATGGTCCCCGGTCCTCAAGAGAGTGACAGATGTCCGCGGCAATTTCCAATTAGTGTACTTTTTTTACAAAACAAAAATAGCTTATTTGCTGAGAATTAACACCATTTAATCTCTTACATTTAGAGTCACATTCAAATTAAAATCAGTGATCTGTTTCTTCTCTGAGCACCAAGGGAATATTTGCAATTTCACATGCTGGCCTATGATTGTCAAGAATGCAACCCCAGAGCTCTACAAGCTGAAAGGCTTTCCTCTAGACAAATCTTGGAGCCATGGAGTGTGTCACCTCTGAAAACACATGAGCAAAGAGTGGTCGGGTGAAAAGGTGGGGGTACTCCTAAACTAGATAAAAAAGAAACAAAGGTTACCAACTTTGGGAGTCCTTTTGCAATCCACCTTTCCCCTTCCATCTTCCCATGCTCACCTTGAAAATATGTGAGTGACCCAGGAGACCTATGATATACACTTGCGTACGGTAAAAATTAATCGACATTCTGATGGACATTACCCATATGATACGAGGCAGCAGTCTAGAGGCAGAAGAATATTGGCAGGGTACCACAATCCATGATCCTTCACCCTAACTTGAGAATATAGAACAATCCCAAGGTCACTTGGTTCTGAGTAAATGTGGGAAGGAAAATGTCCAAGTAAGTTCCAAGTTCAGCACTGTACAGTCACAATGCCAAAGGAAACACCTAGTCAAATGGGTACCCCAGAGCCAAATCCAAGAAACAATCTGAGTCCTAACCCTAAAAATTCCATCTGAAGTTCGTTAAAACAGAAACAGTGTCCAAACAAAATCAGGCAGATCTAGCCAAAGGTCGGAAAGTAGGGCTGTAGGAGGAAATAAAGGCAAGCGAATGCTGCCCTTAGGTGAAAGCCGCGTTGAGAAGCGCTTCCTCAAAAAATGTCCCTTTCTTTATCGAAATGATGGGTCCTTGTGCATCTGATGATGATCACATGACAGCAGTGCCATCATGTCAGTACCCAAGGCTTGCTGGGAGATGTAGTTCTGTTGGTGTCTTCGGTTTTGAAGGTACCATGGCAAGCACCATGAGTCCTGGGAATCCTCCCGCAGACCACCAGGTATTGACACTGATTGGTTTGTGGTGCTGTGAATCACTATATTTGTTACAGTATGCGCAAACACTAATAATGAACAAAACCCTTGAGAACCTTGTAGAGCATGCAGCTGGATCCACAGGTCCTTTACAAAGTCAATCAGAACAGCAGGCAGACCTTATCTGCATTCCTATCAACTTTCCCCATAAGGACAATGCTCATGTGATTCTGACATTCCTGCAAGACACAAGTAATGACAATGTATGCCTCCAAATACCAGGCCAGTCCCTCCGTTGGGGATGCCTCTGTTACTATTGTTCTCATTCTACCATATCAATAAAAATACACAGCACCACACCGGCCCACCATTTCAAGATATCTTTGTTTTTTCTCTGGTTGTACAGCTTTTAACAATAGCTTTGTTGGCTCTAGCCAAAATGCAAAAACAAAGAGGTGATGGCGGGAAGGTTTAGAATGAATCTTAACCACTGGCAATGCTCTGGGCAACCCTCCAGACCACCGTTCTTCAACTGCCAAGCCATTACAGAAGGGGAAAGACCATATGCAAATCAGGCTTGGCCCCACCCCAAAAGGGGCAGTCCAGCCCGAACTGCTAGGCCACATCCCTTCTGCACGAGACCACAAGCATCCCCAAACATGTTTCGCCCTTGTTGGGGCTCATCAGTGAGGAGTAGCTTGGGTCTCTAGGCCCAGCAGGCACGGGACCCACGTCTGGGCAACCCAGAGCATTGCCAGTGGTTAAGATTAAGTCTAAACCTTCCAGCCATCACCTCTTTGTTTTTGCTATGTCACCCCGAGTGGGACGGGTATGCCCAGACGTGGGTCCCGTGCCTGCTGGGCCTAGAGACCCAAGCTACTCCTCACTGATGAGCCCCAACAAGGGCGAAACATGTTTGGGGATGCTTGTGGTCTCGTGCAGAGGGGATGTGGCCTAGCAGTTCGGGCTGGACTGCCCCTTTTGGGGTGGGGCCAAGCCTGATTTGCATATGGTCTTTCCCTTCTGTAATGGCTTGGCAGGCGAAGAACGGTGGTCTGGAGGGTTGCCCAGAGCATTGCCAGTGGTTAAGATTAAGTCTAAACCTTCCAGCCATCACCTCTTTGTTTTTGCTATGTCACCCCGAGTGGGACGGGTATGCCCAGACGTGGGTCCCGTGCCTGCTGGGCCTAGAGACCCAAGCTACTCCTCACTGATGAGCCCCAACAAGGGCGAAACATGTTTGGGGATGCTTGTGGTCTCGTGCAGAGGGGATGTGGCCTAGCAGTTCGGGCTGGACTGCCCCTTTTGGGGTGGGGCCAAGCCTGATTTGCATTTGGTCTTTCCCTTCTGTAATGGCTTGGCAGGCGAAGAACGGTGGTCTGGAGGGTTGCCCAGAGCATTGCCAGTGGTTAAGATTAAGTCTAAACCTTCCAGCCATCACCTCTTTATTTTTGCTATGTCACCCCGAGTGGGACGGGTATGCCCAGACGTGGGTCCCGTGCCTGCTGGGCCTAGAGACCCAAGCTACTCCTCACTGATGAGCCCCAACAAGGGCGAAACATGTTTGGGGATGCTTGTGGTCTCGTGCAGAGGGGATGTGGCCTAGCAGTTCGGGCTGGACTGCCCCTTTTGGGGTGGGGCCAAGCCTGATTTGCATATGGTCTTTCCCTTCTGTAATGGCTTGGCAGGCGAAGAACGGTGGTCTGGAGGGTTGCCCAGAGCATTGCCAGTGGTTAAGATTAAGTCTAAACCTTCCAGCCATCACCTCTTTGTTTTTGTCTAGCCAAAATGCACCAGACAATGCAACTCTTCCCTGCAAAAGAAAGAGAAAGAATGAGAGAGAAAGAGAGAGAAAGAGAGAAAGGGAGAGAGAGAGAGAGAGAGAGAGAGAGAGAAAGAGAGAGTAAGAGAGAGGGAGAGAGTGAAACAGGTGGTGAGGTAGAGTGTGTGAGAGCTCTGTAAATTGCTGTACGATATGCCAGGTAATTGAAGTATTTTACAAATAGTTTTTTTTAATCAATATTACAACTACACAAAATGTTCTTTAAATACAAAAATAAACATGATGGTGAAAAACACTTAAAATGTGATTAATTAAAATATGTAAGCACAAATCAAACAGCTCTGTTAAACAGATAGCACCAGAATTACTCCAAGTCTCAGATGTGGTTCAAGGGTTCTTGTTGATGTATTTGTGGGCCCTAGGGCTTTCTCTTTCATCTTACAGGAAACCTCCACACTAACCCAGGCATTCCTGGCCCTCAGTTTAGTAGATAAAGAAGGTTGAACCCTACTGTCTACTTCTGTCTCCAGCTTGGTGTGAGACCTAAGACAGAATGTCCTATCTCTCTTAACTCCTTCAGAGACTTCCTAACTTCCCCTGCACTATCCTGTGGTTAGTGTTCTGCCAAGATTTTGGTATTGTGCCTTACAAATACCCCTCTTGACTCAGCCTCTGTCTAAAACGCTCACCCTCAGCCTTTCCCTTTCCTACTCTTTCCTCTTACTCACTCTGCCCCACTCCTCCCCTCCAATCTCCTGCCCCTTCAATGATCACACTCCTCCCAGGTCTTGCCTCCACCCTTTTGATGTTACGCCTCCTTCCAATACTCTACTGCTTCCATCTTCATGCTCCTACTCTGTGCCTCCACACCACTACTCACTTCAAACCACTCCTCCTGGAATGAAGGTGGATGTAAGGTGTTGGTCGACTGGGCCTCAGGTTGTGTAAAAATATTATAAGAAATAGGTATATCTTTAGAAGTACTGGGAGTTACAACAAAATTGGCTAAGACAAAACTGTTTAGATCTGGGTGGGTCAAACTAAGAGAATCTTTATTACAATATGAATGTTTTGGTGATCATTTTGACTGGACATGTTTTAATACGTCTGCTCCATACTTGAAAAAGCATCCCTCAAGGCACTTTAGGTTTCAAATTCTAAGACTCAGGTTAAACCTAGTGCTAACACAAAAAATGTTGGGCCGGCGAAAGAATATTCCACGGGAGCAGAGTCTGTGTCGTCATTGTCACATACATATAGAGAATTTGAAGCATTTGTGTGTGCAGTGCCCAAGCTTGTGGACTACGCATACTCAAATTGTATCCTTGAATTTTATTCCTACAGATAAAGAGCTTTGGAGAAGGATTTTAAATTGTAATGAGCTGAGTTTGTCCATTCGTATTTTGAAGTTTTGATATGATATGTAATTTATAACATGCTTAATACCCAGAGGTGTCTAAGCGCGGACCAGGGGATCGAACCTGTGTAGCTCTGCGTCATCTTGCTTCAAGGCGAGCACGTTGCCGCTGAGCTATCCTTCCGAGACTGTATGTTAGTTACGTCTGTGATGATTTTATTTTTTATGATGGATTCTGGTTTTTATGCGAGTGTTTTGTGTTAAATGTACATTTTGTACTGTAAGACACAATAAATAAATAAATAAACCACTCCTCCTTCCAGACCACGATTCCTCCTTCCAAACAGCTACTCCTCCCTCCCAGCCACTAGGCCTTCCTCCAATCTACCTACTACCTCCAAACTACAACTACTCCCTTCAACTATTCCTACTCAAACGCCCTCCTTTCACTCAGTATCATCTGATACACAACCACTCCTTACACAAATCTTTCTAAAAACACTTGTCACATAAACATGCACACTTACCCTGCAATGCCACTTTCAGTCTTGAGCCAGTACGTCACCTGCTTCAAAAAACACCTCCACAGTTTGTTGCTCCTTCCGCCATCTGTCTGGTCTCTTGGTCATCCTCCACCTCAGACTTCACCCGAGTAACCCACTCTTCCTGTTTCCTATTCTTCCCTTATATTCCCACGCCCTCCTGGAATTGGTCCTCTTGTACTGGCCAATCGATCCTGCCTTCCCCACCAGGTGATGCTGGAAATGCATCGGAGGGACAGGGCCTCCGTATCCTTGTCCTTTACTGCTTTTTATCATGTGTTCTGTCGTGTTTTCCGCACAGGAGTTCATGTGGGACTCCTGGCGGTGCAGCACTCTCTTTTGGTTTGGTGTACAGACCCATGGGATACCCTTATGGCACCCATGGGTGGGGTTACAACCCTGTGCCCCTAGTGTATGTTTTTGGTCACCTGTGGGTGGCCCACAGAGCAGGGTACGGGCTGGTGGCAGCTCCGTGCTGAATTGACTGGTGCCCTGAGCGTCCTCCATTTTGGGATGCCCAGGCCCTGTCATTGGAATCGATAGATTCCTGATGGAGACAAGAGGGCCCCCGGGGCCTCTTGCCCTCCATCACCTGTTACCTTGATCTTCCCGAAGTCCCGGGAAGCCCTGACTCTGTCCCTTCCCCCTGACTGGCTGTAGGATGGAAGTTCCATATATGGTAGTGTGGGGAAGTGCCGACCAGACTGGCTGGAACCTTCCCAACGACCGTATGTTGTGGGTACACCTGTGGGTGGGACCTGGGTGAATGGAGTGTGTGACAAATATGCACTTCTTGTGGATGTCTAGTTTCTGGTGTTTGACATGACTGAGACAGCCCTGCCCGAAACTTGTATGAATGCAGTGGGGAGTGTTGAATGGCTGGGTACTTGTCCCAATACACATAACTTGTTGTGAGTGTCTGGAGAGAAGTGAATGGCCTGAATGCACTATGCACCTGATTGGCTGCCGGCCTGCATGAATGCCCTTCTGACTGATTGGTTGCCTGAGTGTGACCCAGCAGAATGAATGGGAGATCAACTAGTATATCTGGGGGCCTCTCACTGCTAGAATTCGTGTTCAGAAGCTGAAGTCCACTACGACGAGTAACTGGAGTAAACCTGAAGCTTAATTTTGAAGCCCTGCTGGAAGAGAAGAATTGCCGCTGCTCTTCTTCATCAATCTGAAAGCTGCTGTGTCTCCAAGGACTGACCCAGAGAGGACCTGGTAAGGCGCACTCTTGCTGAGCTACGAGGGACCACCGTGCACCATCTGATCTTTGCCAAAGCTCCCTGGTAGACAGCCCTATGACAGGCTGCCGACCGGAGACGGGGACTGCCGTGGAATCCCAAAGAGAAGTGCCCGGACTGTTGTCTGCCACCGTCGCTGACCGCCGTCGCCGACCGGAGCCGCCATGCTCCCATTGCCTAAGAACTTTCAATTCACGGATGCGCTCGTCCGCACCACCGCCCGCCTTATCCCGCCAGAGAAGGCCAGGCCGTCGACGCGCCAAGGAGCATCCGCCGGTGGGTTTCCCACCACCCAAAGACCACAGAGACGCTGACGACTCAATGCCCTTGCTGGGCCACAGTTCTTCAAACTCTTTGCGGTCCAGAACTTTCGACATCGAGGTGCCCCGCACGCCTCTTCCTTGCAGGACTTTTCCCTGATGAGGAACGCTACAACACCAGGTACTTTGGGGTTGCAGAACTATTGGAAAGACTCTTGTGAACAATATATGGACTGGGCTTGTGATATATCTTTATTCTACAGGTTGCCCAGGTGGGGGGATCTCCACACAGAACTGTTTCTCGATAACAGGGCCAGTATTCTGGCAATTGTTCTAACCAACTGCTTTCCTCTTATATCTATTGTTGGTTTCCTTTACAAACTGATTTGTGTGAGATTTAACCATACAGTTGATGCACTTTTAAGAGATCTAATAGTAACTGTGGTACCACGTAGAACTGTATATTTGCCATTATAGATAACAGAGTACAAAGTGAGTTATCGTGATATTGTACATAACCTTGAATATTAATTATATAAAGACTGTGTTTTAACTAATACAGTGTGCGGACATTCCTTCATGGGTGCCTGGAGACTACACTGTCTTTAAGAACCAGCCCGCATCACCTCCTGAGAAGCTAGGCCTTGATTGCGAATCTTGGCTGGGGTCCTCTGTGCCTCTCCTCTACCATATAGAGAGCAAAAGTACAGACCCCCCCTCCAGTCTTTACACATTTGTGAAGTAAAAAGTCATTTGTAGTGGGCTAAGCCTGCCCACTTTTCTCATGTGGGGTTGCCGTGGAACGGTCATAGCAGCCTGGTAAGGCAAGCGTTCTTGTTAGTGGGTCTGTTCCAAGTGTCCCGGAGGCAATTTTAATTGGGATAGGTGTACACTTCTCCCCTTAGTTTCTGGTGGTCTTGTGAGCTTATTACTCTTTGGAAGAGCATGTCAGAGACCAGTGGCCCCCGAGTGGCCCCACAGGTCCGTGGCCCTGCAATGTTCTTTTGGTGGACGCATGGGACTGTGGATTCTCCCTGCCCCTCTCTCTTTCTCTGCGGTGAAGCAGTGAAATTGACAATGCATGTCCACCAGGGGTCTACTTTATCTATCTGTGGGTGTCTCCATTTGACTTAATTGATTGAAGTATTCCTCTTTGAAGTTTCTTCTGGTCTTTGGGACTAGTTGATAAGTCTCTTGAATGAACAGACACTGGAAAGTATTCGATATTGGAGGCAAGGCTTGATGTAAATGGGGTCTGCAAATAAGCATGTTGGCACAAGAGTGGGGGAGAATTGGGTCTCTCTCAACTTCAACGTCCACCTCAGGGCTTGGACTGGCTCTGGATATCTCCCTTGTAGGCCTTCCACCCCCCAGCTGAGTTAAGTTGCTTTCCACTCTTTACAGGCACCCATTTAGCATCTGCAAAGCAAGCCTCAGCCAAAGGCATTGCAATAATTTTAGCAAGCTGTGGACTAGTTTCACTCTTTTATCGATTCCTAGAAAAGAAGGCACTGATGGAGGGCTCCAAAACAACTGCTGGAGTAAACAGGAACATTGCTTTTACCAGCCCACTCGCAATCAATATTTTGCCACAGGGCTCAACATAGCATTTCATTTCATCAAACACGGATATGTATTCTCCTTGTGGTTTCTGAAAAAATGTTCCATGCACCAGCGCGTGCGCGCACATAGCCTTTCGGCTTCTAGTCTGCCATTTTACGTTTCGTTTTTTTCAAATGCAAAGACAGTTTCTTGTATAAATTAAGTACAATGTTTGCATCATAGCTCACAATCTCTAACCTATGAATTAATCAATCTGTGCACTGTTGTGTACACACATACACCTCCCAAATGGCATCAGGTTAATTTCGGGGCACTGAAATGGCCAGGGTCTAGAGCTTCTTAAAATGCATTTTTAAGGCATTCAAAGAAGTAAATCAAATACAAAGATGTTATGTGTCAGCACATAACCAACACACTGAGAGGGAGCAATGAGGCCTAATTAGAAGTTCTTTTGTACCGATGTTACTGTTTTTTAACTGCAAACCTACGCCTCCCCTTATCTTCTCCCTACCTCACTCTCTGTAAAGCTAAACTGTTGTGAAGTGCTTTTCTGGATGGATGTGCGGATGGAGGTTACTCTGGAAGTCATGAGGTCAGAGACAGAGAATGCTGGAATTGCATGAGTGAGGGAGTGATACTGTGCTGGCGCTCCAACCCAGGCAGTTGGATGATGTAACCTGGGTGGCACTTAGGGATACTTGAGGTAACTGCAATAAAGGAACTCTTGAAGTAACTTACTTGAAGAATCCACAGTATCTTTCCAACATAAACCAAGCCCGCCATCTATCCAGTAAAAAAACGAGGCAATATATAATTTGCCCAGACTGCCGTTTGGCTAATAGCACTCACACACAAAGCTAGGATTAATCTTCTTTTTTCCTCATTTTAACCCCAACTGCTTTTTCACCCTTTGTTCCTCCTCTTCCCATGAGGGGTGTCCACCTTGAACAGCCCGACCGAAATACTCCCACACAAGAATAAGTTTATTTTAGGACATGACACCTCTCCCGGGCTTAAAGTGGAGCGCACATAGCCCTCTGAGATATAGGGCCTCATTGCGAGTATGGAGGTAGCCATGCCGCTCTGAGCGGCATGGCTACCCCCATACCGGGTACCGGGTTTGGGTTTCTGGAATGTGGAAATACTGTGCCATTCCGACCTTGGAGGGCCCGGTAATTCCCTTTCCTGGAACCCGCACCCGGTACATCCCCATTCCCAATTGAGCCCCCATAGGGCTTAATGGGAATGGGGAGGATGCTAACAATGAGCCCATTATTGATGGACCCGTTGTTAGCATCCTGGTCTGCTAGTGGGTCCTGCTAAGGATACCGTTTTTTACCAGACGTCCTTTGCGGGACCCGCGAGCAGACCTCATAATGAGGCGGTAGATGGTTAATGGCGCCGGCAGCTCTACCGGCGCCGTTAACCCTCTACCGAACTCGTTGTAATGAGGCCCATAGTCACTTTGTTCTACCTCATCATCATCAGAACATGCCGTATCATCAGGTGGGTTTCCAGATGTATGTTTGTTTGCACTGTGTTAGTTGATAAGCGATGTCTTCAATCTTTCTTCAGAAATGCAAGAGTACATCAATGAGTTTGTAAGTCATGTATTTTGAAGCGTTCCAGTGTTATTCAAATATACACAAGTTATTCCAATTTGTGAAACAATTCCCATTGCATGGAAAATTTTTTTTTTTTGTTTTCTTAGTTATGTTTGTGATTCCATATCACATATATTCTCCATAGTGTTACATTACTCTATTTATCCTGGTTTTCAGTGTTCAAACAACTTCATCGGGAGGTTGCAGAGTGATTTCTAGAGAGAAAGAAAAAAGATAGGTAATTTATTATAAAAGTTATGCGCACAGACACAATGGGCCTCATTACGAGGTGGGTGGTAAGGGATTACCGGCACCGGTAAGGACACCGGTGCCAGTAATCCCTTACCACCCTATTCCGTGGTCCGTTAGCGGGTCCCTTCCTCAACGCCTGGTTTTGCCAGGCGTTATGGAAGGGACCCGTTAAGGGACTTCAGTGCTAATAACGGGCCCGCTAATGGCGGGCCCGTTATTAGCTCCATCCCAATTCCCATTGAGCCCTATGGGGGCTCAAATGGGAATGGGGAATGGTTCCCGGAATGGGGACTTACCAGGTCCTCCAAGGTCAGAATGACCCGGTAAGTCCCTATTCAAGGAACACGGACCCGGAATGTGGTAAGGGGGTAGCCATGGCGCTAATAGCGCCATGGCTACCTCCTACCTCGTAATGAGGCCCAATGTGTATATGTGCTTATAAAAAGGCTGTGCAGGTTGTCAGAGTGAACTTAAAGATCAAAAGGAGAAATTGTGATGGAGAAGGAAAGCCAGAAGTATAGACCGGATGTTGCATACTTCTTCTCTATCTTTCTGCTTTCTGGAGAAGGCAAGCCAGAAATGCAGACCGGATGTTGCATACTTCCTCTCTATCTTTCTGCTTTCTGGAGAATGAAAGCCTGAAGTGCAGACCGCATGTTGCATACTTCCTCTCTATCTTTCTGCTTTCTGGAGAATGAAAGCCTGAAGTGCAGACCGGATGTTGCATACTTCCTCTCTATCTTTCTGCTTTCTGGAGAATGAAAGCCTGAAGTGCAGACCGCATGTTGCATACTTCCTCTCAATCTTTCTGCTTTCAGGAGAAGGAAAGTCAGAAGTGCACACCAGATGTTGCATACTTCCTCTCTATCTTTCTGCTTTCTGGAGAAGGAAAGCCAGAAATGCAGACCGGATGTTGCATACTTCCTCTCTATCTTTCTGCTTTCTGGAGAATGAAAGCCTGAAGTGCAGACCGCATGTTGCATACTTCCTCTCTATCTTTCTGCTTTCTGGAGAATGAAAGCCTGAAGTGCAGACCGGATGTTGCATACTTCCTCTCTATCTTTCTGCTTTCTGGAGAATGAAAGCCTGAAGTGCAGACCGCATGTTGCATACTTCCTCTCAATCTTTCTGCTTTCAGGAGAAGGAAAGTCAGAAGTGCACACCAGATGTTGCATACTTCCTCTCTATCTTTCTGCTTTCTGGAGAAGGAAAGCCAGAAGTGCAGACCGGATGTTGCATACTTCCTCTCTATCTTTCTGCTTTCTGGAGAAGGAAAGCCAGAAGTGCAGACCGGATGTTGCATACTTCCTCTCTATCTTTCCGTTTTCTGGAGAAGGAAAGCCAGAAGTGCAGACCGGATGTTGCTTACTTCCTCTCAATCTTTCTGCTTTCTGGAGAAGGAAAGCCAGAAGTGCAGACCGGATGTTGCATACTTCCTCTCTATCTTTCCGCTTTCTGGAGAAGGAAAGCCAGAAGTGCAGACCGGATGTTGCATACGTCCTCTCTATTTTTCCGCTTTCTGGAGAAGGAAAGCCTGAAGTGCAGACCGGATGTTGCTTACTTCCTCTCTATCTTTCCGCTTTCTGGAGAAGGAAAGTCAGAAGTGCACACCGGATGTTGCATACTTCCTCTCTATTTTTCTGCTTTCTGGAGAAGGAAAGCCAGAAGTGCAGCCATACTTCCTCTCTATCTTTCCGTTTTCTGGAGAAGGAAAGCCAGAAGTGCAGACCGGATGTTGCTTACTTCCTCTCTATCTTTCCGCTTTCTGGAGAAGGAAAGCCAGAAGTGCAGACCAGATGTTGCATACTTCCTCTCTATTTTTCTGCTTTCTGGAGAAGGAAAGCCCGACGTGCAGAAGCCGGAGAAGGAAAGGCTGAAGTGCAGATCGAAGGTTGCTTCCTGTCTCTGCTGCCTCCTGATTATCCTGTGTTCTGTAGACATTTCCCATAACATGTTCCATCAACCCATTTTCTTGAGGCCATAAAGGAGGCAGTCGGCGATGGTGGAATCCAAGGGATTCCGCCAATAATTTGGGTCCCGTCTGTTGAAATCCAGCCCATCGTCTGTTTAAAATATTTTGGGGATTTAATAAGAAGGAAATAACTTCTATAGGATTGGGATGACTTACATTGCTTTGGTAGATGGAATAGCATGCAGAGCCAGACAGCAAGAAAATCCAGCCAGCACTGGCATCGTCTGTCATGACTCGGGGAAATTGAAGGAGCTGTGCTTTGGCTGATGTGGCATTCCTTCAGGGTGATTTCTGCAATCAAGTCCACTCTTGGGAAGCAGGCCTTGTTTGGTGAGCACTGTACCATAATGTGCTTGATGAGCCAGTGGTATAATTTTGAGGTGCATAGGTGTTGGGATGATTATTCTGTTGTTCTTGCAACTATTCCAGAATCGGTCAGAGAGAGAGTTCATCCTTCGCTAACATTGTTGTCTTTAGGGTATCTTGATCAGGATTAGTTGTGGAAATAGACACCTACTTTGCATCGTTCTACTTCCCTGATTGAAAACATTGTATAACCGCCTTGATAAATTGTTCTGCTGGTGAAGATGTAACGGGTGTCTGGGCAGGTCATTAGCATCATTATCATTCTTTTCTGGCTTATGTAGTATGTCAAATGTATATTCTTGAAGTCCTAAGTCCTAGTTTTACTCAAATATTGGGCCTCCTTACAAGGTTGCCGGTTCGGTAACAATGGTACCGGTAAGCTTGCCGGTACCGTTGTTACCGGACTGGCAAACTACGAGGTCTGCTAGCGGGTGCCTGTCAGCGCGGCAGGTCTGACCTGCTGGGCGGAATGGCACCCACGAGAAGCCCTACATGGTAGCGTCGGCACCATTATTAACACTGCTGACGCTACCGGCCTCCCCATTGCCATTGAGTCCTACCGGCACCCGGCAAAGGGGAATTACCGGGTCCGGCAAGGCCGGAATGCCCCGGTACATCCCCATTGCTGGGTGCCGCTAAAAAACGGACTCCGGCGGCAGCCGTGCCAGTATTTACCGGCACGGCTACCGCCACCCTTGTAATGAGGCCCATTGACTCCATTTATTTTCACAAAACTCGCTTACTCCCCAATAAAGTAAGCATGGGTGCATTTTAACATCCCAAATAATGGCAGGACTGCAACATTTTTAGGCCTGGAATTGTACGTCTTCCTCTCCCAAAAGGTTTAACTGAAGCTCTGTTCTTAGCAATGGATACGCAGAGGCCAGACACAAACGTAAATCTACATATTCTTTAGAAAGTCACCTGAGCAGACCCTCAAAGTGCAGCTGACCCTCGCACAACGTGCGTGTCTCCCATGGGGACTGTCAATTGCAAACACATGGTGAGACTCTTCTTCAGATCTGTTTAATGTCCCTGCAGAGTTCGACTGATGCGTACTGTGGGCCCCTCACCCATTGTATGCACTGCAGTGTTGAATCCACATGTGCCTCCATTTCTCCCTGGGGGCTTGATGATTGCAGCAGTGACAACCCCATCCACACAAATCATACTCATTTTGTTTGCAATCTGATACCATCAATTATATTATTAAATACTAGCCGTACCATCTGGAGTTGGTCAGGTCTGTAGCTGACATGTACGTGGGGGTATGCTATAGCCTTGTGTATGTTTTATTGTGTCATAACTTCCTATTTTTGAAAAATTGCAAAATCAGCAATCTGTCAAAATCACCTATACTGATAGCACAGGGCAAGACCCCGCTCCACCGCTGTGCAGGACGAATGGGTGGGGTTGGTCAAATTTCATTGTCGCCAGTACAGCCCAGACTGGTATGTCAACCTCAGGCCAAAGTTGAAGACCAACAACTGTTGTGGGGCTGGAGCCAACAATCGCAAAATCAGCAATTTCATGAGAACGCTGATACTGATAGCACATGGCCGGACCATGTGCAGGATGAATGGGTGGGGTGGTCAAATTTCACTATTGCCGGTACACCCCAGACTGGTATGCCGACCTTGGGCCAACATTTTAGCCCACCTACTGTTATGGGGCCCGAGCCAACACTGAACATACAAACACACTTTCATAAATATACATATATATATATATATATATATATATATATATATATATATATATATATATATATATATATATATATATATGTATATATATATATGGCCACGGTGAAACTTTGTTCAAAATTTGTATTTAGTAGTGTGTTGGTGTGTAGGAGTGTTTGGGGAGGGTGGGAGTGTATGAGATAGGATGAAAGTTGTGTTTTATTATGTGTTAGATGTTCTTTTTGTGTTCGATTTGTCTGTGGACATCACGGGTGTTCTGAAATGTTCTAAATAAACTGAATGGGGGGTGTTCTGAGGACTCAATATGTGTCCGTTTTGTTCGCAAGCAAACTGAAACTGTTCTAAGAACACTCGCAGTGTCCTGAAATGTTCGCAAATAAACAAAATGGGGGTGTCCTGAGGACGCTGTCCTTATTGTTCGTTGTCATGTTGAAAATGTTCTAAGAACACTCGCGGTGTCCTGAAATGTTCGCAATTACACAAAATGGGGGTGTTCTGAAGACGTTTTCGAACACTTGCTGTGTCCTGAAATGTTCACAAATATGAATGGGGGGTTGTGGCTGGCAAGTTGAATGTGTTCTAAGAACACTCGCGGTGTCCTGAAATGTTTGCAAATAAACAAGATGGTGGTGTTCTGAAGACGCTTCTAAGAACACTCGCGGTGTCCGGGGAATGTTCGTAGGGGGTGTCCTGAGGACGCTCTCCGTATTGTTCGTTGTCAAGTTGAATGTGTTCTAAGAACACTCGCCGTGTCCTGAAATGTTCGCAAATACACAAAATGGGGGTGTTCTGAAGACGTTGTCAAACACTCGCTGTGTCCTGAAATGTTCGCAAATATGAATGGGGGGTTGTGGCTGGCAAGTTGAATGTGTTCTAAGAACAATTGCGGTGTCCTCAAATGTTCGCAAATAAACAAAATGGGGGTGTCCTGAGGACGCTGTCCGTATTGTTCTCTGTCAAGTTGAATGTGTTCTAAGAACACTCGCGGTGTTCTGAAATGTTCGCAAATAAACAAGATGGTGGTGTTCTGAAGACGCTTCTAAGAACACTCGCGGTGTCCGGGGAATGTTCATAGGGGCTGTCCTGAGGACGCTGTCCGTATTGTTCTCTGTCAAGTTGAATGTGTTCTAAGAACACTCGCCGTGTCCTGAAATGTTTGCAAATACACAAAATGGGGGTGTTCTGAAGACATTGTCGAACACTTCTGTGTCCTGAAATGTTCGCAAATATGAATGGGGGTTGTGGCTGGCAAGTTGAATGTGTTCTAAGAACACTCGCGGTGTCCTGAAATGTTCGCAAATAAACAAAATGGGGGTGTCCTGAGGGCGCTGTCCGTATTGTTCTCTGTCAAGTTGAATGTGTTCTAAGAACACTTGCGGTGTCCTGAAATGTACGCAAAAAAACAAGATGGTGGTGTTCTGAAGATGCTTCTAAGAACACTCCCGGTGTCCTGAAATGTTCGCAAATAAACAAAATGGGGTTGTCCTGAGGACGCTGTCCGTATTGTTCTCTGTCAAGTTGAATGTGTTCTAAGAACACTCGCGGTGTCCTGAAATGTTTGCAAATAAACAAAATGGGGGTGTTCTGAAGACGTTTCTAAGAACACTCGCGGTGTCCTGGAATGTTCGTAGGGGGTGTCCTGAAGGCGTAGTCTGTATTGTTCGCTGGCAAGTTGAATGTGTTCTAAGAACACTCGCGGTGTCCTGAAATGTTCGCAAATAAACAAAATGGGGGTGTCCTGAGGACGCTGTCCATATTGCTCTTTGTATAATTGAATGTGGCCTAAGACCTCTCGCGTTGTTCTGAAATGTTCGTAGGGGGTGTCCTGAAGATGCTGTTCGTATTGTTCGATGGCAAGTTGAATGTGTTCTTAGAACACTCATGGTGTCCTGAAATGTTCGCAAATAAACAAAATGGGGGTGTTCTGAGGACACTGTCCGTATTGTTTGTTGTCAAGTTAAAAGTGTTCTAAGAACTATTGCGTTGTTCTGAAATGTTCGTAGGGGGTGTCCTGAAAACACTGTCCATATTGTTCGCTGGCAAGTTGAAAGTGTTCTAAGAACACTCATAATGTCCGCGGACATTAAAGGTTTCCATAGACCATAGTTGAAATGTTTGACTCTATGGATGTGATATGCTGCGGTGGTTGTTGCCAGGGCATAGAGTCTTGGGTGCATGGCCGTTTGGCCATGCACCCAAGACTCTATGCCCTGGCAACAACCACCGCAGCATATCACATTCATATTTGCTTATAACTTTGGGTGAAAAACAAATGTATAAGGAACAAAGGTATTAGATACTATGGATGTGATATGCTGCTATGGTTCTCCTTATTATTGTATACATACTGTTTGGTCTAGTACAGTACATGTATTTCTTGTTAATTTCTGTGATAAAAGAAAATAGCATGTTAGTATTAGTATTTTGTAATGACTTATTACATTCTATAATCAACATACTTTTTTTTCTTTTTTGGACCCTCATATTTAGTAGATTACAAATCAGAGTACTGTGCAATTTGCTCAGTTTCTGTATTTGTTGCTAAAATCATTGGGTCTGTGGGAGACAGAAAAATCCATGTTGGATTAAAAAAAAACCTTTTTCTGTTATGCTACAGTTTATTTGTTTGTTTGTTTTCAGTGTTCACTTGTTGTTTCTGGCTAATGCTTTATACTTTGGCTTGTTGCATTTTTTTGGAGCAGTAACATATTATTTATTTGTTTTGATATTATAAAATTTTGGAGCAGTTAGATACCAATTGGCGTATTCTAACTGTCTATTTTTTTGATATATTTTAGTAGTATTGATTTATCTATTTGGATATTGTTAAATTTTGGGACAGTTAGATACCAATTGGCATATTCTAACTGTGTATTTTTTGGTCTAATTTAGTGGTATTCATGTATCTGATTAGTTGTTGTAGAATCTTTGAGCAGTTAGATAGCTTTTGAAGTATTCTAACAGTTTATATTTTTTAACACAAGTTTACTTAGGGTTTAAATACAGTTTAGTTATCAAATTTTGGTTTTAAGAACATCAAATAAGCGTTTGTAAAATTTCCTGGTAATCTCTGCTTTAGAGTAATGGTACTATCATTACATTCAAACCATCCACATGTATTTTTTATATATGCAGTGTAGTGTTCTGAATTGGTTATGGCTCCTGCGTGGTAGATTATACCTATTGTTGTGAAGGTGTTCTTACCATGTGATATTTGACCATGTGTGAATCCAGTCAGCTTGCAGTTGTTTTTGGTACCATCTGCATTGTAACGTAGAAGCATTAGTATTATGTATTTACTATGTGTTTGTATTACTAACGTGGAGCGATTATCTGAATTGCAGGTAGAGCATAATCTACCATGGTTTGCATTTTGTACAAGTCGCTGAAATGGAATGGATTCACAATTTGGTATTGATATATATATGAAGCGTTCATTGGAGATTTCTTCTTGTGTCACATTGTTGCAGAGAGTGCATGTATGTTTCCACATGTATGAAATCTGAAAGATTTCATTTATAGGTATGTTTTTGTTTTCCAGTACTTGTAGTAAGTACATTAGAAATTCTTGTGGATCTTCCTGTGAGTTTATAGTGAATTTCACCATTCCAGCACAGTAGTCCAATTGTTGTCTTATTCCATAAACACTATACGTGTTGTCAGGATTGTTTGCTGCATTTCTGTGAAGTACTAACATTTGCAAACACAATGGGTCTGTACTGTGTAAGTAAATGTTCTCAACAATTGGTGGTAATTGAAATAGAATATTCATTGCTACATTTGCGTAGCAACTTACACCAACTATATTTGAGAGTTTAAATGGACCAGGTAGTTCTGTATCTGACTGCTTGTTTTGGAGTTTGTCTTCCTTCTTTGAAGAAGAACCTGGTTTACTTTCCCTAATTGGCATAAGTGAGATCTGCAGATTGCCACATGTTTTCTGTTAATTCTCTGTATTGGAAATGTTGCCAAAGGTTGACATTTCCAATGCTGCCAACAGTTTTATGGCAGAGTTTGTGTCCTAATGTTTTAAAAATAGGCTCACCTTTTACTGGTGTTAATTGAAGCAGATCTCCAAAAAAAATAATGTGTTTTCCTGCAAAGAACTCTTCATAGTCTGTTTTGAGTACTTCTTGTAATCTGAGGTGAATCAAAGCTAACATCAGGTTGGAGACCATGCTCACTTCATCTATTAGTAGCATTTTCATTTGTTTCAATACTCTGCGTAGTTCCATTGCAGCTTCTGCAGAAAGTTTGTAATAGTCTAATTTGTTCTGGTGTTCTACTGGTAATAGTTGTAATTGGTGTAATGTAACACCACCTATGTTGTAGGCAGCTAAACCTGTGGGGGCAGTGACAACAGCTGACAGTTTGTTGTTTGTCAATTGTTGAAGGAACTTACTAATTATTTTGATTAGGAATGTTTTGGCAGGAACATTCTTTATTTTCATGTTTTACACCATGTGCAATTTGTTTTGTTACTTCTTGAAAAATGCTACGTTGCTCATTGTTTAGTTTTGATTGTAGTATAGTTAAGTCTTCTTTATCTTTATACTGACACATGGTGTTTTCGACTTCTATCATAGCTAATCCTGCCTCATTTATTATTAGTGGTTCTCCCAGTGGTTCTTGGCTTCCTGTTAATGAAGGTTGACTACTGTCAGAAGTGTCCTTATCTAGTTGGGCTTGGAGTTCTTCTTCGTGTTGCTGTTCATTGTGCAACATTGTTTTTGTACTGTGTAAAGTTTACATCAGTTATAGTGCTTTCATTTGCTTTGAAAGCATCCTCATATGAGTCATAGTTATCTAGTATTTGTTCTTCTTTTCTCCATGGTTTGAAGAGTTGTAGCATGGACTTGTAATATACTTCTTTATGTTGAGGAGTCTTTAATGACAATTTGATATGATTAATTAAATTTGGTTTAGTGAGTTTAACTAAGCTGCCTTCACAGTTTTTCACTCTATATTTACCTTTTTTTTCATCAGGCTTCATATTATTTTTGTATGTGCAGTTTTGGGCTATGTGGTATTTTCATTTGCTCTACTTCTGCGTTGCTTTCTACGGACTTGACTTTTGGTAGGCATTCTTTAGGGTCTGTTAAAAAAATAAAGAAGGTATGGGTTGGGGTGTTCTGCAATGTATGTGTGCTGTGTGCATGAGTGTTTGAGTAAGATGATAAAGATGTATGTAATGGTGTGTGATTGTGCATTGGGAACTACAACTAGTAGGGATAGGTATTCTTGAATTTGTGTGTTACTAAACTGGGGTTCAGATGACAAAAAAAGTAAGCTAGTGGTGTGGAAAAGTACAAATAGTAAATCTAACGTATAAAATTAAAACAGTTGTTTGTGCTATAATATGAAAATTGTAGCGGTTCAGTTGGGTAATTTGTGTGTCTAAAAATAGGAATTTGTGGGCCATTCTGGCTGTAAATCGCTGTTTAAGACATGGAGATTTTTGGACAAAATGGTAAAATGGTAAAAATCTCTATTTTTAGGCACAGAAATAGCTTGTATTAACTTTACAGTATGTTTGAGTAATAATACAAATATTATGGTGATATTCTACTTACTTTTTTTCTTAAATTAACAGGTAACTTCTTAGTTCTTCTTTGTTCTTCGAATTCGGCTGCTTCTTTTCAGGAGACTGGCCTTCACTGCAATTGTAAAAGATTCAAATTAGTAACTTTGTTTGTATATAGCGCTGTTTTTAATTTAGATATTGATTTTTTTATTGAAATCCTCAGCGCCTTCTTCAAAACCATTAAACTAATTTATTTACATAAGATACATTGCATCAGTTCAGTACATATGATATGTTCTTAATGAACAAATTGTTTTGAATGACTAACTGTACCAAAAAAAATATCTTTACTATGTCTTGTGAAATGTATAATATACCATTGAATACCACTATTTCTGTAACTAAGCGGTTCTAGGTAATAGCACCTCAATGTCATGTCTAAATTAAAGTAATTAAGTAAATAAATAAATAAAAACAAAAAAATATGAAATTGTATACATATTTTTTTTAAAGATTTAAAGATAGATTGTGCTTGCATGCAATTTTGTTTGAATATATGTAGTCTATATATTTCATTTAAAAAATGTTAGTTTAACATGATTTGAGTGTGTGTGTATAAAGAAAGTAAATGGTAGAAAGGTTTATAAGTGATAGTTGATTTTAGGAAATTGAAAAAAATACAGTAAATTAATTTTACAGATTACACAAGCTAAAAGTCTGTTTGAAAATGTGTTCATCTACTGTACAGAAAATATGCATACCTGAAGTTTGTGTTCGTGCATATGGATATGCATGGAGCTGCAAGTAGAAATCTTGGAGACTTGTACAGTATTTCTGGTAGATGGTGCTTGCCAATGGTATGACACTTGTACTCAGAGAGATTCACAGTACATTTACATTTCAGAACACCTGCACTGTCCGCGGACACCTACATTGTTTAAAAAAAAAAAAATGAAACTATTTACAACACAATATAAAAATGAAACTTTATTTAACATATATTAATAATTTATGACAGAGAAGGTGAGGCAGAAACAGAAACAAAAACAGGAGAATTAGGGGTTTCAACATGATTGTTATTAGGTGAAGAAGGGATGGAAGTCTCATTAAAATGTTTTGGGTTATGGAGAGGGTTTGGGGATAATTGAGACTGGAATATGGTGAGGAGGGACAAGTACATGTGGGGCAATGGTACGAGGTTTTTGGTTTAAAATGATCTTCCACAAAAGTTTTCCATTTATTAAAATGTCAACAATAAATCAATTTTTTCTTCTACACTGTGAAAAGTGTTATCCATAACAGGTTTTTCTGAAGAATTGTCTATTTTGGTATGCACTGTACAAAAAGAAAATATATATATGTTAAATGTATACAAAATAATAATAATTAAATGGTTTATATTATAAAGTGTTTACCATTAGTTTCATTATCTTGTGACATTTCTTCATGTGGGAAATGGTCCTCTAGCCATTCCAGAGTACTAGACATTTCTGTGAAAAAATAAAAAAAGATAATATATTTTTTTATCTAATACAGAAAGTTTATAAATATATGAATAAAATTAAGTACACTTACTATTTCAGGTAAGATATGCCCTATGTACTCAGTGGGTGTGCTCTTGTTCTCAGTTCTGTCGTGTTTGTGAGGTTAATATGTTGGAAGCCAATTTATCTTCTTGTGGTATATTCTATTTTAGAACATAGTGCATTTAAATGAGTGGTTAGTGTGTTGTATATATGGGTTACATTTCTTATGTATTAGTACATACAATGTGTTTGTGTGCTCCTTTTTGAATTTGTTAAATGTTCCTATGTTATGATATAACAATCAAACATACCCCCCCAGAGTTTTTAGGTAGTGGTACTGTTCTTCGAACTGTACTGTCCGCGAACATTAAATGAGTTTGCGGACATCAAGTACAGTAGAAGAGATTCAGTCAGTTCCATATGACATGTATATAAAGTCAAAGTCATTATTGTTAAGTTGCACTACTAAAAACCTATAAAATTCAGTGAAAAAACTTTGGTAAATGGACGTTATGGTTAAGTTGCACTACTAAAAACCTAAGAAATTCAGTGAAAAAACTTTGTTAAAGGGACGTTATGGTTAAGTTGCGCTGCTAAAAACCTTTCAAATTCAGTGAAAAACCTTTGTTAAAGGGACGTTATGGTTAAGTTGCACTGCTAAAAACCTTTCAAATTCAGTGAAAAAACTTTGTGAAAGGGATATTATGGTTCCAAGTAAAACCGAAAAACCCTTGAAATTCGCCAGTTATGGTAAACTAAGCAACCATAACTCACGCCACCACCATGCACTGCTAAGCCTAACACCCAGGACATCAAAGATGACATCACAAATGTCATGATGACATCACTGATGACATCACATGTCTGACTCCCCCTTTTTTCCTTTCCTGACAGATCTAGGCGACATGATTTTCTCCAGTAACAGTCAGGAACTAAAAATTGTAAATGTACTATATTCATAGACTTATCCTTCAAGTATGTTCTTACAATAATTCCCTTATGGTCCAGTCATATCATATGAAACATATACATAGGGGAAGACACAACCTTGAAAGACAGCAATCCTTTTTGTGCATTAAAATTATCAGTAGTTTTATCAGCACTTTCTGTTAGTTTTGATGTTTTTTATTACTGTACTTTCCCTGTATATACTCAATTTTTTATATGTTGTACTCACACTATTTTCCTTAGGGTCCAGAAACATCATGTGATATATATAGATAGGGTAAGTAAAAGCTCTGAAACGGAGCAATCATTTCTCTGCATAAAGGTAATCAGTTAGGTTATGAACACGTTCTGCTACTATTGCTGTTTTTTTCTTACTTCAATTCAATTGTATATATTCATATTTGTATGTGGTGTTGTCTCTTTGTGATTTGTCTATAATAATGCAATTATGTAGTAAGTGGTTTTTATTACCTAGTTATCACAAGTTTCACTGTACGCAAAACTGTAATATGAAAACAGTTATCATTTCACTATTCAACATGGCAAGCTTATGAATATTGCACCTCCATCGTGTATGCTGCACACAATGACTATGTTTCTACATGAGTACCTTAGTATACTGGATGGAACTTCATAATAGAATACTATTTATATCAATGCATTGCTTAATACACTGATTAGCACTTGATATTTATTCCAATAATCTTTGACACTTTTTTTATTAACATTACACTAAGAATCCCTTGTACAGACTTTTCATGAAAGGTAAATGCACATGTGATGTCATGTCATCAATGACATTTGTGATGTCATCTTTGATGTCCTGGGTGTTAGACTTAGCAGTGCACGGTGGTGGCGCAAGTTATGGTTGCTTAGCTTACCATAACTGGTGAATTTCAAGGGTTTTTCGGTTTTACTTGGAACCATAACGTCCCTTTAACAAAGTTTTTTCACTGAATTTGAAAGGTTTTTAGCAGCGCAACTTAACCATAACGTCCCTTTAACAAAGTTTTTTCACTGAATTTCATAGGTTTTTAGCAGTGCAACTTAACCATAACGTCCCTTTAACAAAGTTTTTTCACTGAATTTCATAGGTTTTTAGCAGCGCAACTTAACCATAACGTCCCTTTAACAAAGTTTTTTCACTGAATTTCTGAGGTTTTTTTTTAGTAGTGCAACTTAACCATAACGTCCATTTAACAAAGTTTTTTCACTGAATATATATATATATATATATATATATATATATATATGTTGATAATAAGACAAGTATTGTACATTTCCTGTACTTTCATCTAGCAGCAAAGGTGAATGTAACGGCCGTCTACAGTGCCAGGTTGGACGTCAGAGAGGTGGAAGGGCAGTATGGTCTGATCTGTAAAGGAGGTAAATAAAAGGTTTGAGACAGAGTGGGAGCTTTTAGCTTTTTTGCCCCTTGCCTTTCTTAAAAGGAAGTTTCTGGGGCGGCCCGTGATGGGCGGTGCCTGAGAGGAATCCTCTGGCTGGGCTCCCCTGGCTTTACACCACCCCAGTTTGTATAATATCTAGCTCCTTGTGATAGAGTGCAGAACATGTTCTTCAGCAGTCTTCGGGGCCATACCTAAAGGAAATGAATATGAGCTGGCCAGTGCTCTGCCTTGTAGCTCCACCGCTGCCTATCTGCTTAGTCCGCCCCTGCCCATCCCTTCCTGGAGCTCTCACATGGGGAAACGGATATCAAACTAAGGACAATCCAGAGCAAGCATTTCAGAGGGGGAACTAAAAAATAACAACTGCATAAGCAATTAAAAAGGAAACGACTTTGTACTTATATTGCTGTACCTCATTATACCACCTGGTTAAATCCAGGATTCTACAGGCGTCTACAAATGTGTGACTAGTAATAGCTCTAAATATGCCCTTAATGACCTAAGAGAACATGAAGCTCTTTGCAGTAACCATGTCAGAATTACCCAATGAATTCATTGTAATAGCATGCATGTGGTTTATGTTTTTCTCTGTATATGTCACAAGTTATACATAAGGAAAATCAGAATGAATGGCAAAAAATTCCCATTAGTCCAACACTGGAAGCAAAAGCACAAAAGATGCAACATTTCAGATGTAGGATTTTTTGGTGTGTATAAGCTGCCTCAAAAGGGAAGCAAGGGTAACACAGAGAATACCCTACCAAGGAAAGAAACTGAGTTATTTTTTAATGTGAGTTACATTCAACCAAAGTTGGCTTAAACCAAGACAAAGAATGTTATGTATATCTAAGTAAACATGGTACAGCATACAAAGCATAAATACCAAGGCATCTTTTTTTTGTATTGGAGATTTACCTTGGAAACAATGAAAGTGAACTTAATTTAAATATCAATAACATCATACATATCATTTATGTCCTGATGGTAGCTAATAAGAATAGATTTTTGACATTTACAAATCATTTGGATAATTATACACAGTGATGGGATACACATCCATCTATTAATACTATAATTGGGTTTAAAGAGCTTAATTTGCACACTTTCAAAACAGCAAAGAAACTATAATGTAACCAGGCTCGGATTGGCCTATAGGGCAATGCCCGAATCAATGACTCAAAATAGTAGTGTGGGCCTATTTTATTGGTGAAAGTGGGCCACTTTTTTGGCCAATGTGGGCCAGTTTGATGAGTTACTTCACCATGCAGCTAGTATTTTTGCCAAGTGTTGCTGAAAAAACATTCTTTAAAATGCACAATTTGCATCCCATGTTATCAAAAGCCTGCCACATGGGTACTACTGAAACAGTCTGTCACAAAAGGAATGAACTGCCATTTGCAACTGTGGCCTAGTTTTTCATTGATGCCCGGGACAATTGTATGCCAAAGTCCGACACTGAATGTAACGCTGTTAAAATTAATGTTTTTCATTATATTGTGAAGTTATATTGATATTGCTAATGTATAATATGTTAGTTTATTAATTGATCCAATAAAATGTACTAACAACTATAAAATAATGGGGAAGTAAATGAATCGCCTAGTTAAAAATTATTCCTATAAGTAGGAAACTTTTATTGTTGATGCCGTTGTAGTTTTGCAACACAATAGCACTCAATGTAGTCTTTCCTTCTTGTCATTCACTATGATTACACAATAAAGCATTACTTTAGTGGTTTACTATATGATATCTACGTGTAATACAATTTATCAAAAACCCAAAACAAAATTCGGAAATCAAGTGTTTTTCTAAGTAGAAATAATTATTTATCAGATATACACACTCATTACGTACTCTGATAAAAAAAAAAAATGGCTGCGCTATAGGACACAATGTAGTCCTTCCTCATTGTCGATCACCAATATTGCTTATAATGAAATTAAAGGACGCATGAAAAATGTACTGTGGTCCATAACATTAGAGCAGGTGTTTTATGGGAAAAATCGAGACAAGTATTTAGCTAATTTACTTACAAAAACTAGTGTTTATCATGAACTATGAACAAATCATCCATTACCGACTCAGTTCAACAATGGCTGTAATATAGGACACAATGGGCCTCAATACGGTGTCATCGGTAAAACCTGCCAGTAGGCGGCGGATTACCACTGACCTGTAACACTGTTTCCGCCGTCTGGCAAATAGCGGCCTAGCTACCTCCATGGTCGTAATGAGGCCCCACTACTTTTAATGAATTCAAAATAGCACCCTTATGACACTGCACGCCGTAGACAAGTGGCAAATTTACCACAGTCCACATTGTTAAATCAGGTAAGTCCATGCTTCGAAGTAAATTAGTATTTAATTTAATTAAGTTGTAAAGAGAAGTCTTTATCAAACACTGCACAGAAACCTGAATGGGGAACATGAGACCTAGCGACTCTCTGTTTTTCCATAGGCTAATACACCTGATGCACAACTTGACAAACTTAAAGTATGTAAAGCCTAAACAGCTCAGCATCAGATAACTAAATCTTTCAGGTGAGATGCTACATCATTAATATGCTCACAGTGATAACCCTTAAGTTTAATTGGCAAGTAGTCAAACTAGCTAAAGGCACTGAAATATTTATAATATCATTATTTTGCAGATTAATAATTTGCAACATTCACATAATGAAGAATTGACTATCAAAAGAGAATCATAGTTACCACAACTATCAGAACAAAATAACCTCCCAAAAAATGAGTAACTTTGACTTTAATAAAACTAGATGAATCAGAAAAATAGCTAGTGCACTTTTAAACATTATAGCGCACTAAATGGGATACGTATTGCGTGCTAGGTAACATACTAATTGAACAATGCTTTGAAATAATTTGCTTACCATTGAAATTGGGAAGACAAGAAATCAAAAATGATTGTACCCAAAATCATTATTTCATGGCATTTAAATAGAAACAGAAGACATTTGAATTATTGAGTGTATGAAACGACTCTGTCTTGCAGACCCTGAAGAGGCAAACGATGGGAAGGCGTGTATTCCATAAAGCGTGAAACATGTGTTGGGTGTGGGAGAAGTAGCTCAAGATAGAACCTTTGTACAGTGAGATCTAAGAGCGCATGGAAGCCAGTTTAACAAATGCATAGCACCAGAGGAAACCAACATTCATTTTGTGTTCATTAATTGGAAAATAGACATGTCCTGTTAGAGAAGTAGATTTTGGGAATGTGACTTATCAGTAATAAGAATGTGAAAACTCATTGCGAATATGTATGCATTATTTATTAATATGTCAAACATCTAATATTACCTATGTATTTTGTTGAATCGTTGTATTGTCATCTCAAATGATTGTTTAGACATGAGCGCATTGGTATACAAACCATTTTCTCCTGCTGTATTATAGCATTGTAACAAGTGCAATGCTTCAAGCATCCCAACAGCAGCTTTAACTGTGTGCAATTATTTATTAAACGACTGGTGCAGGCATTTGAAGAACACCTGTTTTTTCTTCTCTTTCACAACACTACACGGATGGAGTGCATGTATGTAAAACAAGTTAAAACGCATTAAATATGACATGAATTGAAGGAGATGAAAGTACATGAAAGGTGTACGATGTAAACATCTGACGATTTAAGCACTATAACAAATAACAGGTACACATTGCACAAATCCAGGAAACACACGGATGGACAGCATCAACCCAACTGACCGACATCATGTGTTTTTTTTTCTTCAAGTATTTACAACACATTGTTATCCCAACGTGAGGTACCACGGCTGGGATTGCCCCCAGCCATGAGGCCACACACTTAGCCACTTAGCCTATCATGCTCCAGTACAACATTCTACCACACAGGACATGTGCTACAGATTCTTAGCCATAGACGGTGGGACGTATATACTTAGCCAGCAATGTTATAGGAAAATCTATTCTCTCTACAAATGCTCATTTGTCTTGTTTGCTTTTAATAGTAGGGAAAGACAAATTGAACAAAATATGCACATTTCATTGTAGTATATCTTCACTTCCTGTGATGTCACTTCCCATTATGTACGTCAGAGTCCACCCTCTTGTTGTAGGCCTTGAGCGCTGCGTACAGTTGTTGCGGCTGATCTGGAGCGCTCGTAGCACCAAATAAACAGGCTTGCTTTCTTCCTCTACATGCGATTTACAAGCAGGCGTACCAGCCAACCATCTCTATGGAACCCACCCTGGTACTGCATCTCATCAAGACCAGCAACGTGCAGTAAGAATCGATTAGTGAACGCCACCTGCGTAGCGTATTTTCAGGTGTGGTCATTGGAATGAAGCTGCCTCTCTTATTATGGGATTCAATAAGTGGAGAATAGTGAGGAATAGTGTGTCTGGATCCTCAGTAGGAGAGAGTGGTATTAGTGCTGATTTCAGATTGTCAAGTGTAATGATTGCAACGTAAAACCCACCTTCCTCTTAGGAGAGTAAATACATGGAGAATATCGATTCCTCCCACATTTGTGATGAACTAAGTTAAGATGAGGGACCCCGAAAACAAAGAGAACATGGTACCTAGAGTGCTCTCCTTACTCGAGGAAAATGATATATACAATGTATGAAGTTGATGCACTAGTGTGAACAGTGTAGAAGGTTTAGAGTTAAGCAAGTAAATTGTGAGGGTCAACTTGTGCCTGTTTAATGATATAATGAAACCAAACACAAAAGGACAGAGGGAAAAGCACATAAGATTAGTTAACATTTGGGATACATGCTTAAAACCTACAACTAGATTGAGGGTGGCACTGCACTGAAGGCATGTTCAGAGCTATTGTAAATGGAATATTAAGCATAGTAGGCCCCCAAATATTCATATAGCCATTGATTCTAGCCAACACCACATTCCTAGTTTAATTAAATGTCACACTGACACTTTGAATGCAAAAAGTGTTAATGAACACAGAGTGCATACATGCTAATATTTGAAATGCAACTGAGTGCCCGTGACACAATAATCGGTGCCTAATTATATGCAAAATGATTGGCTGTAGGTGCACCTAACCGTTTACAAAGTGAACTCCTGTATCCTCTACGGCAGCCATCTTGCAGTCCTGGGAAACACCCAGGCACGTGACCAGCCATTACAGTGTCCCTCACAGTGATCGAGGTATTTAAGGTGGAATGTCTTTGTAAAAAGTGCTAGAAAAGTATAACTGTTCAGAGAAAGTCATTAATCTGTGGGGGAGGGAAACGCCATGCTTTGATTGATTTTTTTAATCGTGACTATTTTGGAGGTTGCTCTGAACACATGGGAGGGTGTTGCAACAATTTTGGGGGCTAGAAAGGAGAAGGAAGATCCTGCCAATTTATTTTTCTGTATCAGTTTTGAAGATATTCTAATAGTATGAGATGGTTTGTGTAGTTTGAGTTTCTTGTCCGGAGATTCTGGTCCCATGGCTAGTGGCGGCACAGAAGGGCTGGATAGATATGTTCTCCATATTCAAGGAGCGGAGGCATTCAGGACGCTGCATTTTTGGCTCCTTTGAGCCTGGCTAATAGATAACAAAGTACGGACAGTTTGGAAATTACTTTTGAGATGATGGCTTTGTATTTCTGAGGAAATATTCTTCTTAGTGCTTACAGGTGTCCAAATGCGCGTTTGCCCACAGCAGTGATTTGTCAGCCCAATAAGAGGCCTGCATCCATGATACTGCCTAGATTCTTAACTGGAGGCAGTGGGCCTCATCACAAGTTGGGCGGTATCCCGACTGGGATATCACCCAACTTTCGTTGCATTAGCGCCCACCAGTCCGGCGGTATTACTGCCAGATCATGGGTTGGGTGCTAAATGTTACTCCCCAGGACCCGATGGGGAACTTTCGTCACAATTACTGCACGGTAATACCGTCTGTGGTAATTGTGCCAAAAATTGTCATTGTTCCGGCGCGTCTACCCCGAGCTCTGAGCTGGGGTATACACGCCAGACTCGAGATTGGGCAGAGTGGTAAAGGTGGTGATAACGTTACCGCCACATTTAAGGGCTACCGCCCAACTCGTGATGAGGCCCAGTGTGGGGGCAGAATTCCAGTTGCCTGTTAAGAGGTCTAGGGAATAGAGCAGGTTTACCAGAAACGATTATTACTTTTTTCTCAATTTTTATTTGTAAATGGTAGTGCCAGGGAGTTCAATTTACTCAATTGAGGAGTAGGGTTAGCGAAAATGATATCATACATTTTATGACAGGAAATTACATCTCATGACCCTTGACACTGAGTATGTCACTTAAAGTGAGATTATGTGAACTTTGCAGTGCTGACATCATCAGGTGTAATATCACTCAATGGCCCTCATTAGGAATCCGGCGGAAAACCATGGTGCTATTAGCACCATGGTCGATGCCGGAGCCCGCCATGGTGAAAGGGGGAATTACCACCCCATTCCAAGGTTGGCGGGGCGGTAATTCCCCATGCCACCATGGCCCTTCCCCATTCTCATTTTTGCCCCATAGGGCATAATGGGAATGGGGAAGGCGGTAAGTACGGTACCGCAAATTGCGGTACCGTACTTACCTCGAGAGTCCCTTTGCGGGCCCCTACTTTAACGGCTGGTCTAGACCAGCCGTTAAGGTCGGGTCCCGCAAAGGGACCTCGTATTAAGGCATTAAGAGTTTAACGGCGCGGACACCTTTTACGGCGCCGTTAACCCCTTAACGCCAGGGTCCTAATGAGGGCCAATGTGTTTTCTGTGTGGCAATGATTTAGCTGTTAGCTTTCAAGGAGCTTTACATTGTTAATGATTGGTTACTTGCTGCCTTTGATATGCTCAGTGTACATTACAGCATACCCCCATGTTGTCAGGAATGATTCCCATCCAGTCACGTTTTTCTTGGCATTCTCATACTTCTAGTATTGCCTTTCCATTTCTAAATTAAGGACTACGTGCCCCAGAAGGCAAAGAAAACCCATGATTGCATGAGGATCTCTTGAATGACAAGCTGCATGTATGGTTCAGCTGCTATATAATCCTGCCCTACCACTTTGCTGAGCTTCGTTTTGTCTTCATTGTGATTACAGTGCACCCAGCAAGTGCATCATTAGCTGTGAAAGTCACTGTAGATATAAGCAGACCTAACATTATAAAATATAAAAGGCCAGATGTATGTTTGTCCGATACAGTCATGTGCAGTAGAGCCTGCCCGCTGTGCATTTTGTCACCGGTAGAGGGAGCTGTTGCTTTAGGAAATTTATTAGGATAGATGTATGTTTGTCCAGTATTAACACTGTGAAAATGTCTCTCCTCAGGAACTCTGGCCCATGTACACAGGCTTTCACGCTAGTATTGTCAGAAACCATAACAGGATCTGTATGTTTTTTTTTACTGTACTGGGGTAAATATGCTTAATACAACTGCTTTGTAACAAGCAACGGCCATTTTGGGTGTTCTCCACAGTGAGGGATAATGGCCTCCATGTGTGTTAAAGAGATTGAGCAGGGCTCGTGTGTTTACTTTTTATTGCCGACACTTTCCCTATAATCTCTGACGCAAGGGTCACAAGGGCACTGCCACAGTTACCAATAGGCGAGCAAAGGGTATCAGCTGTGAACTCTGGCAACCCTCAAATGACAGGAAAAGGAGAATTAAGAGTACCAGCTGCTAATGCTGGTGACCCTCACATGACAGGAAAAGGAGAACTAAGGGTAGCAGCTGCTAACACTGGTGACCCTGCCATGACAGGAAAAGGAGAGCTCGGGGTAGCAGTTGCTAACTCTGGCGACCCTCACATGACAGGAAAAAGAGAGCGAAGGGTAGCAGTTGCTAACACTGGTGGCCCTCACATGACAGCAAAAGGACAGCTCAGGGTAGCAGCTGCTAACTCTGGTGACCCTCACATGACAGGAAAAGGAGAGCTCAGGGTAGCAGCTGCTAACACTGGTGACCCTCACATGATAGGAAAAAGAGAGCGAAGGGTAGCAGTTGCTAACTCTGGCGACACTCACATGACAGGAAAAGGAGAACTAAGGGTAGCAGCTGCTAACTCTGGCGACACTCACATGACAGGAAAAGGAGAACTAAGGGTAGCAGCTTCTTACACTGGTGGCCCTCACATGACAGGAAAAGGAGAGCTCCGGGTAGCAGTTGCTAACTCTGGTGACCCTCACATGACAGGAAAAGGCGAGCTCAGGGTAGCAGCTGGTGACCCTCACATGAAGTCCCTGGGTCACATACTATCCAGCCAATCATTTGGCAGTAGGAGACACAAGGGACTGAAAACAGCACACATTCTGAGAGTTTCATTTAACAGAAAATGAAGAAAAAACAGATTCTTTTCACATGTAACCATTAAGTTAGGTGCAAGCAGTCTTAATATGGGGCCCTGCTAGTTTTCTAAAATTACTGATGTTATTTTAAAAGGCGTATTGGAGTGAGCGATTTAAAAAGGTTGCATACTAATTGACCTTTTCACAATTGACCTCGGGAGAATTTACCTAATTTAGAAGGTCAATTAGGACATATATGCAGGGGGAAACTCCCCGGTAACCCCCACCCAATCCAAAAAAAACCACAACCCACCACCCAATCCCCTTATATTATTTATTATCCAAAACAAACCCAATACATATATAAAATAACTAAAATAATATAAAGGTCAATTGTGCAGGAGGTCAATTAGTACCAATATAATTAGGTCAATTGTGCAGAAGGTCAATTGTAAAAGGTCAATTTGGGTAATACCTTTAAAAACACATAATTGTGAAACTGTCAGTTTGTATTTTAATAACAGAGTCCAGAAAAGTGTATTTGCAGCCTCTAAATAGTGCCAGGGTGTTTTAGTGATTCCAATTCAGCAGCTAAGGCTTCCTGGCTGGTATACAATTTGGCACTACAAAAATGTGCTCTGAAGTTGCACTTCAGCAGGTAGTGGCAATTCCAGAAAATGTTCTGAAAAGGCTGAAGGGCAATGGGAGAGCCTGCCTGAGCACACAGGGGGACTATTACATGGAATTGCTCCTGAGCCAAGTGTGAGAAGGATAAAAGAAAGTGTCCTTAAATAGATGAGTGTCAGTTGAGTCTGACTGAGAAGGAGTGGGGAAGATGCCAATTAGAAATAATGTTCGTTTCAAGAGTATGTCGTTGTGAGAAAAAATTGGAAGATAATGTGTTGCAAAGCTTGTGTGAGGGCGGGATGCCAGAGAGGGAGGACGGAATGTACAAACTCAACTGTGATTTAAAAAGTCTCTCTGTGAACTGGAGCCATTAAGGAGTCTGTCCACACAAAAGCATGATCTTCATTTCCCGATTTCAGAGGGATATGTTTTCTGTGTTTCAGGAAAGCCAGTTCATCCTCTCTCTTGTTGCTCCTCCTCCCTGTGTAGATGAGGCCACTTTTACCCAATTGGTGATCTCTATGATTGTCACAGAACTACCTCTTTTTGTGCAAATATTTCTGTGTTTTTAAAGAGTCAACTACCTTGCTAAAACAGGGAGTTACAATGGACATCAATGAACGTTTGCTCGAGCTGTCAGTGAATTTCTCATAAAAACATCCAGATATGCAGAAGATACATCAGAAGTGATGCCATACTATGTGGCAAATCAGAAAAACCTATGAGGGATTGTAATGGGCTCAAGGGGAACATCTAAGTATACTTTCTATAAGGGGTGGGATCGTGATTGGCTAGCTACTATCAGGTGTGCAATTTATGCCTACCTCTAAAAAAATGTCATCTTCAACACTATTAAGTACACAGTTTATCATTGGTCTTCAAACTATAAGGGCCTGCGTTATACAGCCCTCTATAATTGGATGGCACTTTCGTGCCATGTCTGGAACATTCGGTTCACTTAGGAGCACGTAGGCTCAGACCCAGGTGCCAGAAGGTGGACTTGACTTTACCTCATCACCCAACTAACCCAACATCTCTCATCACCCATGCCTTCTGCCATGAAGATAGTCTTTGGACTTGGCCTTGCAAAGTATTCTTGTCTCTGGGACTATAAGGGAGTGCAAACATGCACTATTGTTGTTCAAGGACTCCAGACTCAACTCTATTTCTATCCTTAGCTCATGTGACAGGAGACCACGATTTGGTCAATTTTGCAGCATTTAAATGTCTTAAATGAATAAAATTTGGCACGCTTGGTGTTCTTTCTTTGCACCTTAACAAGGGATGATTCAGCTTCTCACATTCACTGCATTCAAGAATAGATAACCAACCTTCGCTGCTTCAGCTTTGATACCAGGCCAGACAGCCTCGCCATGCTCTTCTACGATCTCAGCTATTCCTGCGCGACACAGCTCCCAGCATTTCCTCTCCATGGGTCCGGGCTTGCTAAATTCATGACACCGATGTCCAGCTTCTATACAATGGCGGCTTCGCCGAAGTCCATCCACTACGTATAGCCAGCTTCTATGATCACTTAGTCTACTTGCGTTACAGCATCTGTTCAGTTATTGAATGGCTTGCATTTCCTCAGTGCTTTGTGCACGTGCAATCTTCTTTCCACATATGAAAGTTTACTCGATTCTTAACATCGTCATCAGTTTCCGCAAGATCCATGCTTTCTCTTCAGCCAGGAATTTCAGTGCATCACGCTTATCTCTCGTGACGCCACTTGCTTCTCTTTCACTCTTTTTCATATTCCTTCAGGGAGTTCCTCCCTCAGATTGTCATCTCTTTGAGGATACATTTGATAGGGTTTTCTCAGTGGGTACCTTCTTTTGAATACTCGCTGTGGTATGGTCACAACAGCTGGTGTTAAGCATGGCACAATCTCCAGCTTCCAACATATAGGAGGTAGGGAAAGGATTTCCTGCAGAAGCATGCAGCTGCTCCTCTACAATTTGATGAGTTCTTCTCCGGTGTTTATAGTTTTCCAGATTATTTCATGCTCATTTCTGGCTAGGTGTGCTATGCAGGCACATCTCTTACCCCTGCAAGTTAGGGACCGTGTCTCTACCTGGTATTTCTGTTGGAGGGAAATTCTAACCAGATATTGAAGTCACAGAGTATACAAAGGTTATGATGAATAGAGAGGCAGGCTGCTTTGAAACAAGCATGTGCCAATACAAATGTAGCTCTGTATTTAGGACTGTAAACAAGCACAAATGGGATAGGAAATGTTGGGGAGAGTTTCCAGCTGAACAGCATTTGCTCACAAAGTCGAGCAATATGATTAGGAAAAGAGGTTATAGGAAATTTTTGAAGATTACTCTGAACCCTCCCGCCTCCCTTCACCTCCCCGCTCGAAGCCATAAACCATGGCAGGAGGTGCTGTACAAGTGCAAGATAACATTACATGTTGGGTAAACCCACAATGGCTTCACTATGCCCACAATAAACCAGCTCCTTCTCCTCTGGTGTAATTCCCATTGCCCACTTTGTCAGTAGGATGTCCTGGCTATGGCTTAACTAATGAAGGGCTACCAAAATCAGGCTCCAGAAAGCACCAACCTTTGGCTTACCCAGTAATTGGCATCTGCGCCTATGCCTTTTACTTTGCCTGCACCTCACTTGGCATGGGAAATCTCTGCTACATAGATTGCAAAATTACGTGCATGGAAGTCATTATGCATGTCTTTTTTAAGGAAATTGTTAATTTCATTATGCCACTCGCTTCATTTTAGGCCATGGTTATATCGATAATCATATCCTTTTGTTTCTGCTGCTGTTATCTCAAAGTTGTCACACCAATTAATGTATTCAACATCATACCAGCTGATTTAGATTTTGAAATTCAGATTTTTACATATAATTGAAGCACCACCTATGCCTGTTCCTCAATTTCCTGATCGTCTGCCTCTCCAAGAGTGTCTAGTTATTTACCCTTTCCCAGAAACCATCAATGTATTGCTCTGGTCTCTGTCACATACTGCAAGCAATACCATGGTTTGATGTTAGAAGTCTGAACTGTGGCATACTAAAGGTCATCCCTCTCTCATCTCCCATGACAGGTAACACCTACAAATATTCTCACTAGGTTCAGGACCCAAAGACAATAACCTTTCCTATCTTCCTAAGTGATGTGCTGTCGGTTCTATGTCTTAATTTCGCCTTTTTTAGGTCACCTAACAAAAAAAGGCTGTTTTTCTTCTGGACGATTTTAGGCAGCCTACAAAAAGCACAAAAACAATTCCTCGCACCCCATAGCCTCAGCCCCATCACCCCCTACATCTGGTGTGATTAATTTGAAATAGGGGGTATCACCCATCAACCCCCCCCTGCCAGCCCCCTCCTCCCTCCCCACCCACTCTCCCATTCAAAACATACACAAACATTCAACACACACACAATCACACACTTACCCAGTCTCCCTTGACAGCGCTTCTGGGTCCTGGCCTATCTACTTTTGTGCGGCAGGGATGTGACTTTGATTTAAAAAGACACTGACCAACAAATGAGAGACACTGACAATAGAAAATATATCAGTACCAAAGCAGGGAAGCCATGTTAAGACGAACAAAAGAGTAATGAAGTATTAAAAGAACTGTGTGTGCTAATTCAAGAATGTGCAAAGAACTAGTTGCAATTAGTTATTGAATATAACTTTGCGAGGAGCAAGAACCCAGGAGAAGCGAGTCATTCTCCTGGCTATGTTGTTAAAATAGTGTTAGGGTCAGTTAGGTTTAGTTTGGACAGTGGCCAGTTTATTTAAATACATTAACTGACGACTGATGAGCACCTTAGTTAGTTTGTTAGGAAGTGGATACCTCATAGAAGTAGGTAAAAATAGGCGTTAAACCTTTTCTTTCATAAATACACATTAAGAAATGTCTAACAAGAGTCTGGCCTTCATTCCGAGGTTTGTGCTAGTCATGGCGCTAATAGCGCCATGACTAGCACCATTACCGGTAACGTGTCCGCCCTCGTTCAATGGGGATTTACCGGTCTAGTCCGACCTTTGCGGGACCGGTAAGTCCCCAATGGAAATGACAATCCCCAGTCCCATTTCAGCCCCCATAGGGCTCAATGAGAATGGGGAGGGTGCTAATAACGGTACCGTAATTTACGGTACCGTTATTAGCTCTGAAGTCCCTTTGCGAATCCCGTCCATAATGCCTGGTAAAAGCAGGCGTTAAGGATGGGGCCGCAAAGGGACCTCGTAGTAGGGCGCAAAGGGTTTACCGGCACCGATGTCCTTAACGGTGCCCGGCATCCCTTTGCGCCCTACTTGTGATGACCGCCTCTGTGTCCTTCGTCTGACCGCCAGTTCATAATGATCTGGTGCCATTCCAATTGTCTAGTTATTTTTCTTTCTTTCTTTCTTTCTTTCTTTCTTTCTTTCTTTCTTTCTTTCTTTCTTTCTTTCTTTCTTTCTTTCTGTCTTTCTTTCTTTCTTTCTTTCTTTCTTTCTTTCTTTCTTTCTTTCTTTCTTTCTTCTTTCTTTCTTTCTTTCTTTCTTTCTTCCTTCCTTTCTTCCTTTCTTTCTTTCTTCCTTTCTTTCTTTTCTTCCTTTCTTTCGTTCTTACTTCCTTCCTTCCTTTCTTTCTCTCTTTCTTTCTTTGTTTTTTTTCTATCTACTCCAATTCTTCTCTCTCTCTCTGTCTTCGTTTCCTTCCTGTTACAGGTCTAGGGTCATGACACTGTCGAAGGGGGTAATGAGGACCCTCCTCAGCCAGGGGCAGAAGGCTCACTAGAGCAGACCCATGTGCTATAACTGCCACCACTGGGGCCGCTCTTTATCTCCCAATGCCTCCAAATACACTTCCTGGCCATGGTTCTCTCTTTTCTGTTGCTGGAATCCAACTCCTACAGTGAACCTGGGAGCAAGTAAGACAATCTGGACCTGAGTCAGGAGAACGGCATCAAGAACAGCAGGGAGATGTGCTTTGCATTTCCCTGAAAAACAGGAATGAGACATTCAGCACCATATCTGAAAATCCCAGATGGACCCCAGGTGAAGGGGGAGCCAGTAGAAAATGAGCTGGGAGTGAGGAGAGGCTGTAGGGGTAGCACACATTAACCATATTATCCCTACTCCCCACCCATGAATCGTATACTTGACTCTACCACACTTACACCTTATGACTCTAACTTCCGTCCATCACCACATTTAGATATCACCGGGCAACCTTGACTTTGTCTACCTTGGCTCTGTGAAAAACCTACCTCCACTTATTTTATGTTTTTTATAATATGAATAACATTCAAGCACCAGAATTCCTGTTACTCATGGTGCCTTAGCAAAGCCTCACCAACACTATGTAATCCAACTGTCAGCCAAAATATCAGATACTGGCTGTAAGAAAGCAGGCTAATTGGATGTGTAACCTCATCACATGCTTCCTATTGTTTGCACATATGTCACAGAAACGCATTAAAGCAGTCCCCTTGAAAGTTAAGGCATTATAAAACTAAAATATTAATTTGCCCTCTTAGGAATTTGAGCAGGCAAATGTCATGCTCAGCATCTTAGCATTGCTAACATTACCATACAAGTGGAGAGCAACATTTCAATATTATTTACTTGGTCATACGTTTTCTGATTTCCATTGGGCATATACCATTACAAATTAAATGGTAACTCGCTGCTATATCAAAACAGTGTCACTGAGCACTTGTATAATTCTACCCACACATTTAAGGGTTGGGTATGTTGCATACAATCTTGTATACACTTCAAAATAATTGTGAGATGCAGATTAATGAAGTTTTCTTGAACTGCACATCATAGCACGGTGAGCTTTTAAATATGTTTTGCTTGCTAAGTATTGTTGGTATACAAATATCTCAGTGAGTGTAGTAATGCTACACTCCTCACTTTTACAGAATCCTGTCAACTAGTATTGGAGGCTAGCACAGACTTTGGGGGGTAGGGGATATGGTCGGAAGGGCACAGGAGAATACTCTTTCGGGGTGAAGAACAAAGCAGAAACTTTAAAAGACCGAGGGCCTCATCACGACTTTGGCGGTAACCCTTAAATCCAGCGGTAGCGCTATTACCGCCGGATTTAAAGGTCCGCCAAATCAGGACTTCGGCGATTTCGCCCCAGCTCTTAGATGGGGGGAAATCCGCTAAAAATTCGCGCTCATACCGCCAGCGGGAAATTCGCCAGCGGTATTAGCGCGAAATTTCCCCATTGAGCCCAATGGGGAATGGGGATTAACATTACTGCCAAACTCGTGATCCGGCGATATTAGCACCGGGGAGTTCGGTGGTAGGGCTAATACCGCCGGCATTACCGCCCAAGTCGTGATGAGGCCCCAATTCCTATGTTTTGGCAGCACAGTACAGTGATTGAAATGTGTTGTTTGATAAAGAATAGGACATTTAAGTAACAGGCTAGGAACATGTACATTCTGTTTCTTTCTATGCCCAGCTGCTGAGGGTTTTTTGATATGATCATGTGCTCTGCGTTTGGCAACGCCATGCACCTGGTTTAACTCATGACAGTGAATTGCAGAAGAGGTGTCCCAAGAAGGCAGGCAATCTGTTGTACCTCTGGGCATTGCCCCTATCAACTTAAAGGGCAAATATATGTGTTTTTCTATTAACAGGGCCCAATATTGTTGAATTTGGTCTGGCAAGGAACTGTGTGTTGAACTATAAGCTGTATTATGTGCCATGTCATTTCACTTCCTATGTCAACGTTAGAAGCACGTCTCTGATCAGATTTTACTCCCGACTCATTTTTCTGGAAGTAAAAAAGGAATAAGCTTTGCCTTTAGGGAGTCCTTTTGCTAATTAAAATATGTTCTTTCCCCTTGAAATTCCTCTTGAGATTGGGCAGTAATAGTATTAGAGTTCCTTCCTATGACACTGCCCTGATGGTTACTGATTTGAAATATTATCAATAGAGCTTTGTGAGTAGAGGCAAAGGGTAGGCTCCTAAATGATCATATTTTCCTGTTTTTGTTGTCCACATTACCCTGTTTTTAGGGAGTAAAAATAGGTGGTATGTTTGCCTCTTAGCTGTAAGGCTGGTTTTGCATAAGTGTTTTTGCAACTATATGTAATCAGGATAGTAAGCAGAGGCAGAGGATATATGATCATCATATTCTGTGGTGCAGTTATTCTGATGCAGTTATTATCCTTACAAAAATAATGAGAGCTATGCTCTCCTGGCCCTTGCATTCCTTCATTAAGTTGCACATGAACTCTTGTTGGCATGTTTTCTGACTCATTCCTTTTAGTTGCCATTATTTCATCTGCAAATATTGTATACTGTCTGAATTGTTTGACAGCCACTTTGCAGTAATACACATGAGTGTTTTTCCAATGGCATAACTTAATTGTCTCTGAACATTGTAGGTCCTGAGAGGATAGCTGAGGGGCAACGCGCTCGTCTTGGAAAAAAGATGATGCGGAGCAACAAAGGTTTGATCCACGGGTCCGTGATTAGAAACCTCTTGGTATTAAGAGCGTTATAAATAACCAATTACAATTATAATTACAATCGACAAATGAATAGGCACAACTAAACCTGGTATTTGTTCTGAGAATACAGTACTTTTTTGTGCATACAATTTTTTCTATGCACAGTAGTACTTTTTGTAGGTACTATGCCATGTCTTGAATGGTTGATGAGCTCTCCCTATAATACAATAACAGTTTTGTGTTTTTAGCTTATATGTCTGGAAAAAATGCTGTAAGATGCAACTTTTACACCGATTTGTAAAGAATAGCAGTGGTTGGGGAAGGGAAAATTCCCTTACAAAGTCTTCAGAGATGGTAGCTCATTAGCTATGCATGTTCAGAAAGGGGCTTATCTTGTGAGTCAGTTGCGCACATGGAAAATAATGTGTGCACAAAAGCCAAACATATCAGCAAAATAATTAAAGGGAACATTTTGCTCTCACTTACTTATCCTGTTACACTACACCCAATACAATACACAGGCTTCAACAAAGATTTACGCACTTGCAGCGGCACTCTTTCAATCAGGTACCACTCTCTCTCACAACCAACACCTCACCTCCACCACAATCCCCAAATCACTTTGCTCCACTGTCCTTCCTCCTCTTTGTCTCTCGATCCACCTCTGCTCCACCCAATCTCACCCAAACACCTCTCATCCTGTCCTCCTTATCCTTCCCTCCGAATTGTCTCCTTTGATCACCTTGTTTCTTTGGCCAATCTACCTTCCTTGTTTCCCCCAGGGTTCTGCCACAGTCACAGGAGATTTCAAAATGCTCAGTAGCCTCTCCCCGTCTCCTGCTTAGTGCAACTGCAGTCTCTTCATTGTGGGCATCCTGAAGGTCAATTGATGCTGTGTACTCTCCTGGCAAAATCATCTGAATGATTGCCTGCCAAGTCTCCATCTTGAAGTGATTTGTAACTACACACCTGTTTAACACTTTGAGATGTAATACCAACCAAAAGGAACCAAATGTCCTCTGGACCAGACACACAATGGAATAGAATCCCTGATCCTTGATCTGTCAGGACAAGTTCGATTGCTTTTGCCGCACATAACTCTGAAATTGTGAATTCCATCATCTTGGTGTGTCTGGAGCTGTGTGTTATTATCAGACTATACCCCAGCGGGTTCCTGAAGAATTCTATCATGTATCCATTATTGATTATGTCACCGATTTGTCCTTGATCGTTGCTTTCCATATGTCATCAAACCTCTCAAGTCTGTCACTTACTGGACAGTTTACAAGAATCTGAGTGCTATTATAGTCATAGTCAGAACTCTGAAAGCATCGAGGGGTTGCTCTTAGGATGGATTGTCGCAGCATCTGTTGAAGCCAAGTTTTTGTTTGATGTTTTCTTTGTCCCTTGATGGTCTAAGGTGTGGCTGGTATGGTTGAAGATGTGGCGAAATGCTAAATATTGCTTCAAAAGATTGTTTTACTGTGATGACCTGGCTGAACCAGCCAGTGTTTGCCCCCAGGAGTGGCACTGCAGGACAACATGTTTTGAGAAGCTTTATTTTCCCACTTCTTGATGCAGATGTCTAATCTGGCCATCACAATAGTGATTTCTGTAACCCATGCAGAAGTGCAGGTGTCCATACCAGCAACTGACATTGAGGGTCAGACTGGGGCACGGAATTCAGCCTGGGCACCAATGTAAAAGCCACCCAGAATCACAAGTGGCAATTTGTTACATTGCCAAACAGACTGTTTGAGTACCACCAAGTGTGAGGGGTCAGTAATGCGAGGCAGACAACTGTTTGTTGATTTTTCAATGCATTGGAATTTTATTCTCAAAATAAATGTAATACAATGCCTCACTATCCCTACTCTGATGAGGATTTCCTGCTTAGCCAAAACCAAGGGAAAAAACTCTAACATAGGATATCTGGCCTTCACACTAAGCAACAAATACACAAAGAAAATATATGGCAATACAACATAACATAAATGACATTCACAGTTTCCGAATAAACTTCTGATGTCCTGGTTCCCTTCCCCAGGATTCAAGGTCAACTCTGCTAATGTTCAGCCAAAGAAAGACATTTCTCAAATCAGTTCTTGATGTTTCAAAGTCAAAGTAAGGTTTGTTAACCAGAGTTCCAATGATAGAAAATCCCCTCTCTCTGGTGAAATATCCACTTTCCTCTTCCACCAAATAGCACCAACGGTAATCCCAACCAGGATGATTTGTCACCTCTTCAAGAAGTATTGCCATAGTTCAAAAGAAATGCAATATCCACAACTGTCTGTTATTCACAGTTCTTGGCTAACAGTATTTCCCTAGTGACAGTTGTAGAATTCACAACGGTACAATTTTCAGGATGACTTCACAGTGCTGCTGCTTAAACTTCAACAACTTTACTTCTACTTGATTCATTATGAGAACAGTCACCTTTGTCTCACAGAACTCCACTTGTTTAGGCTACTAAAATGTTGCATCTACTGACAACCAGATATACCACCACAGCTTTAGTACTTTGAGTTACAACCCCATCTTCAATGATTTGTACTTCTAAGCAGGCTTTGGCAAGATACATTTTAAATGACTACTTCAACACCTTCAAGCAGGCAAGGCACTCTTCCTCTGAATATCTCTCTGCAAAAGGGGCAACCGTGTTGGCTCTCTTGTCTGTCTGCCACAAGAACAACATGGGTTTACCTTTAAGACTCACTTCTCTCTATCATTCACATGCTTTGGCACTACAGGCTGTGTCAACTTCAAAATAGTCTGTACAAGCAGCCAGTTTCACTTGCCCAGCTTTACCTTCACATTTCTGCCAGCTATCAGCCCAAGTAATTACCCAGAAGCCTTGGTGCCACTCTCCTAGCTTCAGGTAATGCTTGCACACATGTATCTTAGGCCAGTTGAACTGTTATTAACTTCACAGTAACAGAGAGATTGCTTTTTAACTCTGAGAAAGACTGGTTTCACTTTTAATATAGGGAGGCTCTTGGCTTGGGCAATGTGTATTCTCTTCGTCAATAGTAGATACATTTTAACTTCTTATATATGAAAAGGTATGCCACTTTAAAGTAAAAAATAGAGTTCAATCTTTCTTTCGGAATCACAATTAGTCACACACAACCACTATTTGATATAGTTTTCACAAGTTAAAGACTTCAGTAATTGTTTTATCAGGGTTAGGTATTCGGTAATGGCCTAGGCACCGTTCACTCATTAATTAGTGACACACGGCCACTTCTTCAGGTAGATACAGTCTGTTAAGGGTTTTACAATGGAGTTAAGCAGCGTTTGCTCTTCATGCGAGTAAAAGGACTTTTTTAATATACACAAGTGCTACTTTTCCATTCTTCATGTATTATAACTTCAATGAACAACTTCAACTCGCTTTAAATCCCACACAAGTGAATAGGGAACTGGATACTGTTGGCTGCAATGCTTGCGCAAGGTATTAGAATGCCAGGCTTCACTCACTGGCATCTTTAACACTTGCTCTGTGGGTCACACCACTTCCATGACTTCTGCCACAACTTCTAGTGCTTCTGGCTTCTTAGGGGCCCACACCCTTCCTATCTGAAGGTTTCTTTGGTACGGCTACATGTTTACCGATCCCTCTCGCTCCTGAGATCCACGGCTTGAAAACTGCTCCTCGCTTCTGTCTTCAACACATTTGCTGCACAGCAACCACTACAATCAGGCTCACATGGGGGAAGACAGCTTTCCTGCACGCCTTCCGCTGCACAGCTTCTGCACTTCAGAATTTGGGGGAACAGGACACTCTCAGAACAAGCAGGTCGAATCTTCTGTCTCCACGCTCCGGCGTCCTTCTTGCTTTGCCACTTCTGCTTGGTTTGCCAGCTCTGTTCCTTCTTCTTTCTGCTACTACTGCTACAACTCACACTACGGTCACAGTTCCACCTCCTTCCACTTGCTTGCACCCGAGGGGGCCTTTTATACCTCCCTGGTTCCTTCAGGTGTGGGCTGTTAGGCTTAATAGCCTGACTACTGCTGCAGCATGCCTCTTCAGCCCCCTTTCTTGTTCCAGTACTTATGGGATTTGTAGTCTTCTTCAACAAGGTTAGTTCTTTTAACAATTGAGTTAAGTTTAAGGGTTGATTTTTTCCCTGTTAACTCATTAAAAGATGGACTCTTGTGGTTACAGAGGAAGATATTTGACTTAAGGCATTTTTTTGCCTGATCCTTTCACCTTGTAGATTTGTAAGTAAGGAGGGTGTTCATCCTGAAATGCCTTAAAAGATCGTTCTGTTAACAAGGCTTGCTCAGATTTAACAGAACTTGTACCCTGGGTAACAGATCTTATATGTGGGTCAGGGACATTATAATGACAATATGGCATTACCTGTTTTGGCAACCCAGAAAGGCACTTCCTTTCAGAGGACAAATACTGCGACTCATACCAAACGATTTCATCACCACCCTGGGCCCTGCGTCCTCCCAGGTTATCCTCCCGCAGTACACCACCCCCAAGGTCAGGATCAGGAAGCGTCTGCCTTTCCCTGGCCACCTAGGAGGAGTATTTAGGCAGGGTTTCATTGAGGGATCCATAGGATTCTTCACATAAGGAAGTGCTTTTGGTAATATATTTTGCAAATAGTGAATTTTAAAGCATATTTGGTCTGTAACATTGGTCAAAACTACCAGCTGCACAGTCGAAAAACTCACCAACCTCTCCACTTTGAACAAAAAAACTGTCCGTCTTGACTAAAAAAAGTAGTCCTCACTGGCATATTGGACTGGCCCTTCAGGAATAGCTGTATAGGTCAGTCCATGCCTGCTGACATCATTTCAGTATTACTTGTCCCAGCCTAATTGTATCTCGGGGCAGTCTTCCACTTCCTGCATGAGAGAGTTAAGAGCCTCAAAGTCTTTCGGCACTGATTGTGCAAGGTATGTTTCACAGATTGCAATGCAGAGTGATCAATTAGCATGTAAATAGGCTGTCTTTAGAGTGATATCCACTCTTGTGTCTTTGGTGTTCTTTGGTGCAGTGTCCTCAGCCACCATTTAGGGTTTTCCTGTGAGGATAGACATAAGCAGCTCATGTGTACCATTTCTGACAGTTGGGCCACCCTTCCAGGTACTTAGTACCTCTTTGTTATGAATGTTGAAACAGTCTTTCCATTCTGGATCCAGGGACTTCTTTATTGTTTGTGGGATGGGTGGTTTATCTGCTGTAAGAAAAATGTCACAGTCACCATCATCTTCAATGTTGTCTATGAACTGAGGATGTTTCAAACACACTTTAGAATCTAAGGGTATTTTGCTTTTGCGATATAAAGGTCTTTGCATTTCCCCTCCTCTCATGAACGTTTGTCCACTCTGGCCTTTCTGTCCTTCACCAGTGTGTATGGTATGACATTTCGATCATCCCGTCAAGCTCATTTCTGAATTTAACAAGGGGGTGGCAGAGGGAGGTCTTGTGTCCCACCACTGGTTGCTTGATCATGAACAGCTGTGGTTTTCCCTGAGCCTCTAGGGAGAAGGAGTCCTGTATGAAGAGTTACAGCGCTACTGGTCCCTTCTTCATCTGCTCATTTTGTGAGTGCATTTCTTGCACTCCAAAACAATTGTAATGTGGCCAACACTCGAAAACCTATTTTCAGAATGGGAACCCTATTTAGAGCACACAAGCACATACTTAACCGGCTCCGCTGTGAGTCTTTTCCATGCCGTATACAGTTTATGCGCTCAACGCTGATGCAGCAACATCACTCATGCATGATTGGTCTGCCACAGCTTAGTCCCTGATGATGCCACATCTGCCTTCTTTTGGTGGAGCGATCTCATTCAGTCTGCCAAAAAGCCAGGACCTGCCAAGACCTACGGTGGCTCAGAAAGTCTTATGTTTGCCGAAATCATTGCAATTAATCTCGGAAAGGAAATCCAGAGAATGCAATTTAAAGACAGAGTATCAAAGGATTTTATTAAACCTGATACATTTTTTAATAAATTAGTTCAATCATGATTTAATCAACACTTGAAATAATAATTTACATAGCATGAAAATTAAGAACACATGAATTGAATAAAATTCAAACCATTCAATCGTTTATCCATTCATCCACATTCGTCCATCATACAGCAATGCATTCATACCAGACAACAATGTGTATAAAAAACATTATAAAAGTCATAACATACAATTCATACAAATCATCAATTTAATTGTTATAGAAAGAGAGAGTGTACATCAATATACATTACCACAATAGGTTATGTAGGTGGTCAACAGTTGGGATGGGTCCCAAAGATGTTCAAAGATGACCTCATCTCAAAGATTCATTGCAGACAGCACAACTCCTGTACTGCATCCTATTTGGCGTGGTTTGGGCACATAGTCCAACCACACCCCATATTTATAATGTGGAAAAAATGGGAGAGCATAGTCTAGTCCCCTACCATTTTATGAACAGTGGAAAGAGCCACGGGCAGTGGCCAGAGAGAAAAACACTAAACAATCTGGATTACTGTCAGAGGTCCGCACACGTGAGTACTATGATAATGACTACAAAACGCTGAAATTAAGAGTAACATATATAATTGGCTCATTATCTAAGTTTCAGCTTCAGTGATTTTCACCTTCAATCATTTGCAGAGATGCATTGTTGTGTCCTACTGAATTAACTGCTTTCTTGTGCTTTTCCAGAATGGCAATGAGCTTAACAGCTGCTCCAGAAATTCACAGAACTAATCAAGTATGATAATCAAGTCTGATGTTCAAGCAGCATTACTATCTGATATTGTGTATCATCATCTCAACTACTCTTACACTATTATGGCTTCTTATTCAGGGAGTTAATACTGACATTCGGTTGTGCGTTGATATATTTCCACATGTCTTCACCATTCTAAATACATATTGTGCTTTTTTTCATCAGTGAATAATGCAAGGGTTGTGCAAGGGGCCCGTTCCTAGCTATCAACCGTGTTCCTCCTGCAAATGAAAGCTGCAAATATGACACTACATGTGGAATTTCATTCATTAGATTTCTGCATTTAGATGATGTTATAGCACTATCTCAAGTTGCATGTTCCCAACCAGTGCCATCACAGGTCAACTCCTTTAGGAATTACCTGAGCTTCTTATCTTGGCATGTTGGAGTAGTGGGCTTCTAGGGTTGTGGGAGTGGAAGAGAGGGGTTCCCACGGGCCTGCTGCATCCCACAAGATGTGGTATTCCCCAATCTTAACATATAGTGAACAAACAGAAGTAAAGTGGCTACACAACAAGTTCCACAATGCTTAGGGGCCCGCTCTGGTAATCCCAAAGTAACTAGTCAGGCCAAAGTCACGGGGATGTGATGTTTTCCAAAATATGAAGGCAACTCTGGTGCCCCCACAGGGAGAAGTACATGACTATGACCAAGAGAGCAAAGTCATGGCATTCACAGACCTATGACAGAATTCATGTGATAATCAAGGTCATATCTGCAAGGCTGCGGCATCTGAACATTCTCACAGGCGGCAGCGTAAGGATCCCTGTTGAAGACACTGAGGCGAGAAGAGAGTGGACAGCACGCTCCTAAAGTTACCATGCCACGATGCGCCTGGCAAGAAAGGAAGAGAGTAAAACCGCATAACCTCGCATTCTGCACAAATGAGACTTTCAAGATGGTGCCAGGTACTGTTCTAGTAGCTAACTCCTTGCAAACATTTATTAGAGATAATTATTCTGTGCCTATAATTATCCAAACAATAAGCAAAGCCATTTCCGATGAGAGGAAGGGGAGTCATTTGGAAGTAGGAACGCTATTAGAATCCTGAGTTGAAACAAGAATAAGGACCGCATTTTGAAGAAAAAGAGGAAGAACAGGCCCTCTTAGGGAAGTATAAGAAGGCATGGAGGAGCCAAGAGAGAGAGAGGGTAAGCTGGAAGAGGTATACATTCCAAGCTCTACTCCTTTGCCACAATGGTAGACATCAGAAGGAGAAATTCTCATGCAGAAGCAATGCGATAGAGCCCTGGAACCTTGTGAAGAAGATTACTCTCCTATACCTGTAGAAGCATCTTCAAGATGAAAACCTGTCAGAGGAGATTACACCAGGAAAGGAGAGCCTTACCGTCTCACTTTGAGGGAACTAGAGGGCCAAGTCCATGCCCTTGACCTGCAACCCTAAAGAAGAGGAATAAAGAGACTAGCTCATGCCATATCAGCTGCCTGACAAGGACCCATATAAGGTGAGGAGAAATACCTATAGGAACCTGCTAAGCAAGTGAGAGGTCCAGTTGGGACGTTCCCAGTCGAGGATGAAGACATTGTGAGAAATCTGCCACTATATATTAGGCAGATAGCCTTAGCCAAAACTAGAGAGATTGAGGCCTGATGAAAGGCATAGTAAAAATCTGAACTGTGATGTCTGGTGGAAGATTTCACAAGAAGCTGAAACCAAGAGACCGGAGAGCTGGTAACCAAGCCTGAAGCTGGAGGCATAGTCTACAGCGGATTCCGAAGAGCACTCAGAGAAGCAATATCCTTTGAGAGGAGCTAATATAGACATTGAACCAGAGATCTAGGAGAAAGACATTTGGTATCACACCGTGAAGATGAAGAGGAAGGCAGACGCCTGGCAGCAGGAAGGTGTTTCACCCAATGCAACTCCTGGCAGGTTTCCTGAAAGTGCAGAGATCAACAGAAGACTGTGACATGTCCATGTACCATGGAATTCTGGGAAAGGGCTAAGAAGCTATGGAGAATCAGAGAGGCTGGGAAAGGAGATCCGACTGTGAACACCAGCTACCAAGAGCCTTTCCCACACAAAGGTTTGATTGCATTAGTTTAGGGAAAGGCATTTAAAGAATATGTTCGAACTTTTGGTTGGCTCAAACTTTGGATTGTTTTGGTTATTAGATTGAGGGCGCCAGAGGCTCAGGACTTGTCAAAACTAGAGTTGGGTATTTCTTTGGGCCATTTTCAAAACTTTTTTTATATCTAGTTTGGGATGTCTCAACTGGAGACAAGGATTCAGTAAGAACAGAGACGATTATGGGACGGGGAGGCCCTTAAAAGAACCATATCATTTTAGTTATGTTGACCATTACTTTGTTATTGCATACAGAATTTACATTCTGAGTTATCAATAGGATTAAAAGGTATTAGTCTCACCCTAACCCGAGTAGAGTGTTGGTTTGATAAATACATATCTCAGAGCCCTATCAAATAGGGCTCGGGCTATCAAAACCCTTAACTCCTTTTTCAATGTTTTACTCCATTGCCAACTCTGCCAACAGTGTTGCAACGTCCATTGTTAGCATGGTTGCATTTATTTCCACAAAATAGTCTGTGAAAGGCGCTTTGTCAATTTAAACCTCTCACACAATTGGAGAGCTACTCTCGCAATATTTAGGGACTGTTTTGCTCTGAGCGGGATGGCAGCCACTCCACGTGACCTTTTCCTACTCTCTAGCCCAATGCCTAGCTGGTCGCTTAGAAGAGAATAGTGTGGTGGTGCACTGGAAGATAGTATGGAGCATGTGCCCATCCTCTGCATTCTCCACTGCCCTGGGCTTCATCTCCCCCAGCTGGTGGTCAACGTTAAATACAGGCAGTGCATGCCAACACAACACCTTAGGCGGTCCCTTCCTGTCTGTCCAAAGAGGGCTAATTCCATAAGGCTATCTCTCCCACCACCAACAACAAGCTGCAGTGGAGGTGACAACGAGGCCATACCGGTGGATGGTAGCAACAACACTTTATTCATTTCTGGTAGGGGCTCCAGGACAGGCACATAGGCTGAGGTGGGAATTGGGGCCACAAGCGGTCGTGTCCTCCTATAAGGAACAAACAGGGACTCCCTCTTTTACATACCAATTGCTGATGCGTGCTGTAAAAAGAAGAAAGATCACTCAGTGGTCCATGGCAACGTCATATAAAGGTTTAGATACAGGTTTAGATGAAACTCCAATACAGACGTGTTTTCATTTAGCTTAAGTCATTGTTGTTGTTTTAATTAAATGCTATGTTGTGCAGCACTTTTAATTTAACAACTGCCTTTACCTTTCAGCCTGTCCGGCATAGTCCGAGCTCACCTTACATTTCAAGTGGGTCTCAGTGGGAGATCTAGCTTAACAGTTTGGTTAAACCACAATAGCATATGTTAGTTAATACCTGGGAACCTCTGTGGGAGATTCATTCTAACCGGATCACACACCTATAGAAGAAGGTTTTCTGTTTCAGAACCACTTCCTTCCTGCATTTGGAACATACCGAATCACACAGAAGGAATCTACCAGCCGATGTGTGCCCATCTGACTGAGGGATTAGGCTAAACCGGCATATGTTTAAGGGCAGGGGAAGCCAAGCATAGGTACCACTTTGAACGCTATGGGTGGAACGCCCTCAAGTATAGGTTTAAGCACTAGCGTCACCAGCACATACAGATCACATTCTAAGATCTAAACCAACAGGCCCTTATTTAAGGAAGACCTCTGGCAAAACCACCTCAAGGCCGAGGAAATAAACAGGGAATTCTGCAATCTCTTTGTACCTTGAATCACTTGTCAGTCACCTGTCACTGTCCCGGGACCCCCATGGCTCTGTAGAGGAGCAGGTGTACACATCATCTCTAGTTCCCGTCCCATCACCTCTGTCATACTGGAATAGCAGTGGGAGAACACTATGTGTGACACCAGGTATTGTCCCAATACTGCATCAATGATATGGGAGACATTACACACTCACACAACCATATTGAATAGACCCTTGCATTGACATGGTGGAAGGATGTCTGCATAGACCATTGGAGATCGAGGAGCTATGAGTGAATTCAGATGAGGACAGAGTGACGTCATAAAAAGAAGACAAAAGGACGCACTGAAACAATATCCGAATACTTATAGAATAAAGATGTAACTAAAGTAACAAGAGAAACGTGTAATCAAATACTAAGAAAACATGTGCACCAAAGAAATAGGTGAAAGGAGACTAAGTGAATGTGCATGTGCAAAGCCACAAGGTAGATAAGACATATGGAAGTTTGCTGCAGAAGAAAATATAACATGACTAGAGCGGCCATCATGAAAAGATGGAAGCCGGACTCGTGTTGAAACCAATCAAACTACCTCAGAAACAGACCAGGGCTGCAGAGCTAAGAGGGGCTGGAAAAACAGCATTGTTTGAGGAACAAAGAATATCTATTGGCCAGGGATCAAGGATATCACATGAAGGAATAATTGAAAGGCACAATGGGAGTTGCGAGGATAAGCTATGCACGCAAGACATATTTGTCTTAGATTAAGCAAAGAAGACAACATCTGCAAGTGCCAAGTGTTGAACAATCAAGGATGCAGAAAGCATATGTGAGGTAGGGCAACCAAGTCTCCAGCGTAAAAGAGAAGTAATGACACCCAGCCTAATTGAATTAAATAGCACTAAATAAAAGGTCAAAATTGTCAAAATTGTGGTCTCTTCACTATTAAAGAACAAAGCCTACTCATTAGGCTCCAGACAAACATAATGGTGTACCTACACTCCCTTAAAAGTCCCAGAGAAGAGAACAGTGCGCAAGGTCAAATACAAAGAAGAGGCCTTAGCTGAGGGCCGGACCGATGAGAGGTGATGGTCTAACTGGGCAAGTGGGTAGTAGTCTGATGTTGTTCTCTACACCTGAGTTTTGTTTTGCTTACGTGCTGCTAACAGGCCCGAAAGTTCAAGGTTGGGTGACAATTCAAACCAATCATACGGGTCTATGTAACAGTGTGTTATACATTGTTGCAGAAGCCAATCCACTGCTGTAATTCTACTATTAATCTATAATATACGTATTTAGAGGTAGTTTAAGGTGTGCCTACCAGATAAGGGGCACCCAATAAAGTTACTAACACCTAAACAATCTATAGGTACATATGCTCCTTTAAGCAATTCCTCCCATCACTAGTTTTTTTTACAGTTTGCCACATAGGATGACATCATAGCTGGCGCACTTTGAGGCATAAAGCCTTTGTATAACCAAATTATTATTGTGAGTGCGTGGACTACGAATAGTTGTTCGCCAGATTGCCCTACTTTATTTGAGCTGCTAATAAAGTAGTATTTTGCCATATTCTTTGAGTCTGTCTGGTTATTTGGCTCTGAGATCGTTATTGGTAATTCCATCTGGCACTTGGAATGCACCAGGTGCTACTGCACATTTTGGTAGCGGAGGATGGTTCTGGTCCAGTCGCCCGGGCCCAGATCCAGACTCTCAGACTATCGAGAGCTTCCACCATGTGACAGCGATATAGTTGGCAGGGGCCCCTTTGATGAAATTTCTGTTCAGGCCCTGGAGGCGCCCCTAGGGCCGAAGGTAAAGTTGTCAATTGCAGAAGGGTCGATACCGTGGGACTCGAGCTGAGCACCGGATGTAGGTAGAACATCGAATGTGGCAAATGTTGGTGGAGGGACTGTATTAAAGTGTATGTATAGAGTGACAGGAATTTGGGGTTAAAAGGAGGAAGAAAGATACCGTGATTCTTGCTTCCGAGAGGGGAGGAAGGATACACACTAAAATCCGAAAAGGGGGCATATTTTTTTTAAGGATTCCTGAAGCAAGGCCAAGATGAAGTGTGCATATAAAACTCCAAAATGGTGTAACTAGGAAGATGAGATACATTTTCTAGAGACAGTAAAGAAATGCGTTTGCAAAAAACTAAAAGTGAACATGCATATGGGGTTATAAATATGTTAGCTTAAAACTTTTATTGTGTTTACACTAAGAGCTATAAAATGATAGTAATAATTTAGGTGATCATCAGATTTCAAAATTAAGAGATTGACTTCAATCAGAGTAGGATAAAAAATTAAAGAAAAAATAAATACATAAATAAATAAAGAAGAGATTCTTAGAGTGTCTAAAATAACGAGACAACAAGAATTGATAGAAATTGTAAGCAAAGGAATTAAAGATAAAATTATCACATAGATTTGTAAACATTGGTTTTGTTGGTAATGGATGGCGATTGATGGTGGTTGCTCACATCGATTAATGAGATATATTTTGATTAAATAAGTAAAAGGACAAAAATCTGGTAAGTATTGACAGTCGAAATCGACTTGTCATCATGAGGGACACTCCCCTTGTACACGTATGCAGGACACTACCAAGGTATACACCTAATATTAGAAAGTGTTGCTGATGCGTACCTTTTACCCACTGTGATGCTGAGTGGGTAAAAGGTACGACTAATAAAATACGAGAAGGCTCGTTATCAAAAATGATATTGCGACATAGGACAACATACTTGCATGCTAGATATAAAGGGAAGAAGCTACAGAAAAGATTAGCCGTTTTATAACTATGGGAGATGTATCAGAGTGAGAAAAAAGACCCGCCTGAGAAGGAGTAGATGCTTAATCAGCATAAAGGGGAGGATGTACAGCCTTTGGCTCCTCTTTCCCCTCCTGAAGAAAAGGGTACAGACACTGAGAAACAGAGATTTTATCCTCTAAAGTAATTAAAAGCCATGGTGGGGTATTTTAATCCGACATACGAGCCCCCCACTTATAACAGTTAGGACAACATGGAAGAGAGCAAAATTAAAGAATGCAAATATATGTCAACACGCTATGAAAATGCACAGCGTGATGAGAGAAAGGACAGCCAAAGAGAGATAGAGGAGGAAGTAAAGATACAAAGAGAAGTGAAGGACAAGGCTAAGGAAGTGACAATAGTAAAGAATGAATGAATGGGAGGAAGGGCATCAATGGGGTTAGAGAAAGAGAAGAACGGGAAAAGAATGAAAGAGAATGGGAGAAAGCATACAAGGAAGAGAAGGAAAAGAGAGGAAACAAAAGGAAGAGCGAAGAATGTATGAAGAACAAAAGAAAGAGAAAGAGGGACTAGAGGAGAAGAAATTAGATGAGATAGAAACACAGACATTGAAAGAACATTGGTTGCAAAGAAGGTGAGAGGAAGAAGAGGAAAGAGAGATGAGAAGAAGGGAAGAATTAATTAACAAGAGTAGGGGACAAAGGGATGAGGAAATAGATTATTTATTTAATAGGTGCAATGTGCCAATCGATGCACAAGAGTGATGCGAGGAAGAGAGGGAGCACAACAGCCCTGTAGGGAGGTGCGAGGGATACCAAGAATGCAAACATGGGCTGGAGACCATGAAGCAGAAGGCATAGGGAAAAGATTGGGGATTTATGTAGGCAAATGAGAGATAAAGATGGCTATAAAACCAGAGGGAGTACTGAAGGATGTCCATCAAAGGAAGCAGGAGGTAGATCAGCTGATGCAATGACGGACATTCCTAGATAGGTTAAATCTTGATGATGCGGAAAGGGATAATAGCCATAAAGGTGGGGGTATAATGTCAGGCGATGAAAAAGAACAACATGAAAGAGCATGTGGAGACGAGGGCATGTGTTTTTTCAAAAGATACAAGCATAGAAAGAGGGGTAAAATGGTCAAACTTATAAGTCCCCTTGAAAAACCCACCAGAACCAACACCATATCCTGCACAACCACAAGTACAATCGCGCAGTGCAGGGGATGTATCCCCGATTTATGTACGTAGATTAAGGTCACTGCCAGGGCAGAGATGAACAGGTGAGTCTAGCCCCACCTGCAAGACAAGAAGTGTAGGTGGATATAATTGTGGACCAGGATTTACACAATTCCCATTATTAGAGGAAGGGGAGGACGACCACAATATCATGGCCACAAATGTAAATGACCCACTTTGAATTAAAGTGCAAGAAAGTGGATTTATGAGTTAGCAAGAATGACATCAGGAATGGCGTTGGCAATAGGCAACATAAAAGGCCTGCTAGAAGCCATTCTAGGGGACAGGGCTGATGACATTTGGAGATGAGCAGGGTATCCGAGTGTGACAGCACAAAACATGACACACAATGAAGCACAATTTAATATTTGCAGAGTCGATGTATGGCGGGAGCTCAGAGTACAATATCCCAACACATCCGATATGGGTGCCATTATGACAAGGAAAATGGGTGAGGATGAAGATCCTGTTGCCTTTATTCAAGATATTTCAAGAATGCTGGCGTCTTGAGATGAGTGAACCATGGGATAATACAGTGGCATTATTTGATCATATTTTATGTCAGGGACTACCTGAACCAGTGCAATGACAGATAAAGAAAAAAGTAGCGATGGAGGCGAAACCATGGCCAGAGATACAATTGACTATCTTTCATCATTATCGATTGTTACAGGGGAAGAATAAATAGAAAGCTGAAAGTAGACATCAAGAGAAAGCAAAGTTAGTTCAGGAAAAATTGTCAAAACTGGCTATAGAGGGAGTGGTATTGACAAATGGTGAAGGTGTGACTAAACAAGAGGTACGGCCAGCACAGTCAAGCAATGTAGTGTATCCTATATACCAAGGGGGATACAATGTTTGACCGCGAGGCAGGGGGAATGGACCTAGTGGAAGACGAGGCAGATTTCAAAGCCCTCGGGGATGAGGAGGATTTAATGTCAGACAGCTGCAGTAATGCTGGAATTGTGGAAGAATGGGACATGTAGCCCGAACATGTAGAAGTCGAGGAGGCATGCAGGAAAACTGGCAAGCTTCAAGAGAGGGGATGGGCTATGTTCCACAATACAATACAGAACCACAAGAGTATGATGCCCAAGATAACGCAGAATCAGACACATGTATCGCAATACAGCAAACACAGCAAGCTCCACTGCCAGCACAAATGCCAAAGGGCAACCACAGCAAGTGCCTATGCAAACACAATAAGCACAAACTCAGAAAGCACAGACACAACAGGCCATGGTGCCACAATGGAACACAAATGCTGGGATCCCACAAGTACCCACACCTAGGATAGGGAATGTGACCATGGTAGGAGGGAATCCTATTACAGGTACAGAGATGAATTTATATCCACAATAGGAAAGCCCACAGAGCAACCTGTTGTGCTCATTGCTATCAGTGACACCAAACCCCCAAGAGGAAGCAAGGGTCAAGGTAACAATAGGAGGCAAGACATTTTAGTTTCTTGTAGACACTGGAGTGACTCGTTCCTCTGTTTGTGAGGAAAAATACCCAATGTCTGGCATAACTATTAATGTGCAGGGATTCTCTGGGGCTATGATCTTAGTTCCTTTTACCGATCTCTATAGGAGAACATGACATATCTATGCTATTACTGTATTCTTGGCACACACCAATCAGTTTATCAGGGCATGACTTGATGACAAAACTTAACATGATGATATCTTTTACTGATAGCGGAATAGTGTGATCTACTCCAGGAATATATTATATGAATGTAAGAGAGTTTATATTAGCATTTTCAGGCAAAAAAACATTATGAGGAGTTCCTCCAGACACAGAAGTATTTTTGTATGGAGCGACTGTTTTATTAACATGGTTAACTAGACTGCTAGGTAAAATATTAAGAATACCTGAAGAATTTTTGTTCAGATCAAAAATACCTATGGACGATGAAGAAGGAAGAGCTAGAAGCAGCAGTGGTTAGAAAGGAAATGGTGGTTGTCCATGGGACAGATGAGGAGGGAAGAGGATCCAGAGCAGTGATAGCGCTTGGTGAAGGATATAGATTGCCAGACTTGACAGACGAAGAACTTTTTAGGGCTGATTATTCAGATGATGAGCTAGTATTTTTCATAAGTCTGACTTATTAGATTAAGGTACAGAATAAAGAAGTGCCACAGAGAATGGCAATGGTAAAAAAGAAACTGTAATTTTTCCAGGAAGATTTAGAGAAGGTGCCCAGTATTTTGAAGTGGGTCTGTTGCGTGGAGCAAGAGCAGTTAAAATTAAGCTAAAGCCTGGAGCGATTTTTGCCACGTGCAAAACAATATCCCATGTCCAGAGAAGCAGATGAAGTCATATTTGAGACTATTTCCGCTTTAATGAAGCAGCAAATATCAGTGCCATCAGAGTCCCCATGTAAAACAGCTGTGTAGCCAGTGAAGAAATCAACAGGAGGGTCATGGAGATTTATTCAGTTTCTCCGTCCCTTAAATAATATAGTCAAAACAGAATTTCCTTTAGTTCCACATCCAGCTACAATATTATGTAACATTTCAGGTACAGCCAAATATTTTACAGTAATAGATTTGAAGAACGCCTTTTTCTCAATTCCCCTTCATAACTTCCTTTTCGTATAGAAATCAGCATCTAAAACACACTTGTCTTCCTCAGGGGTGCTGTAAGTCCCCCTCAATTTTTAACAGTGTCCTTCAGATGGACCTATGTAACGTACAACTTGAGAGTGCCATAATTCAGTATGTCGATGCTATATTAGTGTGCAGCGAAACAGAGGAAAAGTGTAGAAGGGTCTCAGTTCAGTTAATGACCATACTAACAGAGAAAGGATACAAGGAAGACAACAAAAAGTTGATATATTGTTTGAAGAGGTCCTGTACATAGGACAGTCCATTTCTCAAGAAGGAAGAAAAGTGACACCTGAGAGAACAGAGGCAATCATGAAGATGTCAGAACCTAAAACAGTAAGGGAAATGCAAACATGTGTAGGCCTGTTTAATTAACGCAGGGCCTGAGTTTTCGATTATAGTACATATTTTCAACCACTTTTAAAAGGACTTAAGGAACCAAAGGTAGGAAAAAGTAAGATAACATGAACAGATGAAATGACTGAAGGATTTGAAGAATTAAAAAAGGCGATCAGTACACCCTGTAGGAATTCCAGACTATAATTAAGAGTTTGATCCATTCTCACATTCAAATGGAGAAGTAATGACAGCAGTTCTTACACAAAAGACAACATTAGGATATAGGCATAAACAATTAGCCTATTATAGTGGGATTTTAAATCCAGTAATAAAAGGACATTACCTTTGTGAACAAGCGTTAGCTGCTGCGTTCTCTATTGAAAAAGCTGCAAGCATTACAATGGGGTGTTCAGGGACATTATTTGTCGAACACTCGTTATTTGCCATTTTAAAGAAACCCAAAAGTACATTGACTACACAAAGAGCATCAGGGTATGAGGTGATTATTTCGAACATGGTGATTGAAATTGTTAGGTGTAGAATAGTGAATCTAGCAACATTTATAGCAGTACCAAGGGAAAGGATGACTATGTACATGACTGCACAACGTATATTGAGTTCTATGGTGATATTCCCAGCATTAGAGAAAACACTCTTTATGGGGGGAAATTCTGTTTATTGATGGTTCTTTAAAAATTGACCAAACGATGGGAGATGCAGGATTGTCATGTTGGAAAAGGAGGGGTTTCCACCGTGCAGACGGCACAACAGTGCAACATACGTCCCTATTGAATATCCTTACAGAAGCACTGAGACTTCCATTGGCTATCGCCATGGTGAAATGCCCAGCCCACACTAAGAGGTCAGACATGATTCTTCACAGTAACGAAGCCGCAGATATAGAATCCCAAAAGGCAGCATATTTTCCAAATATTTCTGATTTTGAAGTAAAAAGTGTTAAGCAAATGTCAGGACGGTGCATGATGGTGACAAAAGGGGTGAATATGTTGTCAATTGACCAGTTGATTGAGTTACAAGGTGGAACCCCACAAGAAGAGCAAGATTCATGGAGGAAATGGGCTGCTTTTTGTCCCTACCACGCACACACGACTCGAGAGAGCCTATTTCCATAATTGCTGAAAAAATGTGTCCTCACAAAGTGTATTAGAACATGTGGCACAGTTTTTAGTGAATTACATTGTGTGCCAGAAATTTACAGCATGGCACACTTTGCAAACAGTAATAGGAGCAATCCCAAGACCCAATGGCCCCTTTCAGCATCTACATGTTATGTGGATATGTTAAAGGTATAAAACCAAAAAAGTGATGGGTGGAAGATTTTGAATTAATCTGAACCACTGACTTTTCTCTGGGCAACCTTGCACACCACCATTTATTAGCCTGTCTCAGCCATTGCAAAAGGGTCCATCCCTATGCAAATCAGTCAGGCCCTGACACCAATGGGAGCAGCCCTGCCGGAACTGCTAGGCCAGGTCCCCCCTACACGGAAACCCAAGCAACCCCAGACATTTGCAGTCTCTGTCGGTCTCATTGCGACACAGGTCCCCCCACCAATTAGGGAGACCTGCACCACCATCTGCCCTGGTAGAAGCACTGGGTCTGGAGGCCCACTCAACCCTTCCAAGATGGCTGCCACCATGTCTCGATGCACACTAGGCTCCCAGGCTGCACTGGGCCTGCAGCACACTGATTGGCTGGTGATCCAACTTGATCCCTCCAACCCCCTGTGCAGCAAGTCAAGCCAGCCCACACACAAGGCCAACACACAAGGCCTTGACCAGCTGTCTCTGTCGGTCTCATTTTGTACGATGATCTGTCTTTTCTTCTTTATTATTGTGGCATTTAGACACATAGTGATAAAAAATTCAGATAGTGTGGTTGACAATGAAACATCTCTTATTATCCCAATATGAGCAGCATTTTCCCTGATTTTGCTAAACAAATTGTTCGACTTGGAAGAGATGCTAGTGAAGAACATGAAAATATAAATACATATCTTGATAATTCGGCCCATTTAAAGAATAACATGTGTTGTCAGCATGAAGGAGGTGGGGAGAAGAACATCAGATGAAAGCTGCTACGTATCTTCTCTCATCCCCTATGCCATGAGCACAGCCAGAACATTCAATGCAAGAGAAAAACCTGAACACGAGGCAATATGTCTTACTCACTTAGCAGCATGCACAACAAGGGGACACTTTGAAGGAAGATGGGCAACTTTAAGATGGAGGTCAAGAAAGACATTTCCATTTGAAGATGGATATATAAAAACTCAGCAAATGAAAAAAAAAAACAGATTGGATGAGCAGGATGCTTATGTATTCCCTCAGTGGCATGAATGGAGACCAGAAAAGGATTGTTGAACAGAAGAGACTAGTATGTGCAGATGCATGGGAAACACCAGGATTACCAGGCTACTGGGAGAGACCTCAGATGTTAATATATGGACGAGTAGCAACTAACACGAGATGTGAAGATGGGAAGATGGAATGGTGGCCTGTAGTGCACATTTATTGATGACAGCACCAGTGCCTGAAAAGATGGGCCAAATATGCAAAACTACTAACTTGGGTCAAGAATGAAGCAGGACCTGTATCCATATTACCAATGAAGATTGTTACACTGTGCTTCAGAAATACAGGATCAGAATAATGGGACAAAAGGAGGACAATAAGCAGATAGTTGATACTCCACGAAGAGTGGAGGAACTGCAATGCTGATGGGCCATTATTGGGCCTTTGGATCCAGAGCTTTCATGCAGCTGCCTATGAATTGCAAAGGAATGTGTTCTATCATGGTCATACATGTTCCTACATAGGTGATCCCCCAAAGTGATCTCCATATTGAAGAATTTCCAGAGATGGATGTACACCAGAGAAAGAAGAGGTCATTCAACCTCCTTCGGCGGAAGAAAGAGAACTATTTTCCGCAAAATCAATAGCAGCTTATGATGATATTCCGGCTGAGCATAAACTATTCAGCAAGATGGCAGTGATATTTACAGCTATATTTATGCTAGGAATCCAGGCTGCAGTAAACGCCAAGTGGTTGCAGATAACCAGGTGAGAGCTATTGCAAACAATATACACAATACCCAAAGGATTTAATGTGATTAGAGAAGAAATAAGGGACATCAAGCTCATGACCCTCCAGAACAGGTATGTGCTGGACTTTATTACAGCATTGGAAGGCAGCGTGTGTGCCAGGATCTGGCCTTCCTGTTGCACATTCCTACCTGCCCATGATAGAGAAAATGGAACCCTGACAGAGGCAATGACTATGCTGTCAACCCTGCATACGAAGATGGAGGAGGAAGTTGGCGAGAGATAGGAAGCTGATTGGTTTTCAACTCTGTGCTCATGGATTTCAACCTGGTTGGCAAATGCCTTTAAACTACTTGGAGCAATACTAGTGTTGGTGTTGCTAGGATTCTGTCTTGTAAGGAGCATTATAGGACAATGCAAAAAGACAGCAAAGAAAGCTATTGGGATGAAGATAATCTGTATCATCTGCTCTAAACTGGGGGTAAATACGCCAACTTAACACTCATTTTTGGGCGCAAATAGCGCAGCTCTATTAGTGCGCACTTATTGCACTGAAAATGCCCCATTGGGTCCAATCGACCCAATGGGGAATGGGGAATACCCATTACCGCCCAAACCTTTATCAGGCTCTAATAGTACCAGACCGGCTAGCAGTAACATTGTTAGCCTGGGCAGTATCCTGGCGGTAATACAGCTGGGATACCACCTAACACGTGATGAGGCCCAATGAATGGTGATTCCATACAACACCCTGAAGACATCACCCATGAGACCATAAAGAAGAGTACACTTGCACACCCAGGGATGAGGTTTTACTACCCAATGGATCATAAGAAGTATATAGGATTTTGGGTATTCTGTCAACCAACTGGAGAGTGTTATCACATAACCTGGAGTGTTAATGAGCATATGAAGAATGCAGGCAACCAAGGAGGGTGACAAAAGTATGGATTCCAAAGAAACCAAGTTATGGAGAAAAGATGAAAAAGATTGAAGAAGAGGAGATGGTTGAGGACTCACCAGAGGGGGGAATGCAGAGGAGCAGGTTTGCATGTCATTTCTAGTTCCCGCATCCTCACATCCGTCATACTGGAATAGCAATAGGAAAGCATTATGTGTGACACCAGGTTTTGTCCCAATACCGCATGGAAGATGTGAGAGACGTTATGCACTCAGACAACCAGATCAAATGTACCCTTGCACTGACATGGTGGAAGGATGTCTGCATACAGCATTGGAGATCGAGGAGCTATGAGTGAAATCAGCCGAGGACTGAGTGACATCATGAAAAGAAGACACAAGGTCGCACTGAAACAATATGCAAATACTTAACGAATAGAGAAATAAGTGAAAGGAGACAAAGTGATATGATACGATATGTGATTTTTAATGCTCCGGTACACAAATATTTCTAGGAGCGACAAGGCAAGGGAGGGAAGACAGAGGGAGGACAAGACAAACAATCTTACTAGGCCTTGTGTCATTCAAATCGTGCAAGTGTGACAATGCAAAGTGTAGGGGGAAGGGAGAGGGTGAAGTGCCAGAGAAAGGGAAGGGGAAGTGCAATCAGGGCAGCATTGCTCCGAGTAAGTGCAGCCAGTGCAGCACAGGTCTGGGTCAAGTGCAAGGAGGCAGTGAATGCAAATACGCCAAAACACAAGGTAAATAAGACATATAGAAGCTTGCTGCAAAAGAAATTATAAGGTGACTAGAGCGGCCATGATGAAAAGATGGATGCATGTTGAAGCCAAACATGCTACCTCAGAAACAGACCAGAGCTGCAGAGTTAAGAGGGCTGGAAAAACAGCTTTGTGTAAGGAACAAAGAATATGTGTTGGCTTGGGAACAAGGATGGCACAGCACAAAGAGGAGTTGAGAGGGTAAGCTATGTACGTAAGACATATTTCTCTTAGATTAAGCAAAGACCAAAACATCTGCCAGTGCCAAATGTTGGACAAACAAGGATGAAGAAAGCATATGTGAGGTAGGGAAACCAAGTCCCCAGAGGCGAAGAGGAGTAATGACACCCAGACTAATTGAAGTAAATAGCACTAAATAAAAGGTCAAAATGGACAAAATTGTGGTCTCCTCAGACATGATTCAGAATTACAGAACAAGGCCTATTCAATAGGCTCCAGATGAAGCCACACTCCCTAAAGCCGAAAGTCCAAGGTTGGGAGAGAATTCCAACCAATCAGAAGGGTCTATGTAACAGTGTGTTATACATTGTTGCAGAAGCCAATCTGCTGCTATTATTCTGCTATTAATCTGTATTATACGTATTTAGAGGTAGTTTAAGGTGTGCCTACCAGATAAGTGGCATCCATTAAAGTTACTAACACCTAAACGATATATAGGTACATATGTTCCCTTAACCAATCCCTCCCGTCAATTGTTTTTTAATGTTTGTCATGTAGGGTGACATCATAGTTTACGCACTTTGAGGTATAAAGCCTTTGCATAACCAAATTATTATTATGAGTGTGTGAACTACAAAACTTTGTTTACCAGATTGCCCTACTTTATTTGAGCTGGTAATAAAGTAGTATTTTTCCATATTCTTTGAGTCTGTCTGGTTATTTTGGTCTGAGATCGTTATTGGCAATTCCATCTGGCACTTGGAACCCACCAGGTGCTACTGCACAGCTCCCCAATCTCTCCAGAGGCTCAAATGAAACTAACCTTTGTCCAGCTCTCTCTGTTGGTGGCACTCTTTAGTGGCTCGAAAAGAATAACTTCCCTGTAGTAAGCATTTTCTCCAGTGGAAAGACTTGCATTTACAGGCTTGTCATGACCCTTGTCCCTAACATGGCAGCAGGAGCTTTTCTGTCTTTCCATACCCCTAGTCTATGGTCCCGCCACCCATTTAGCACTAGCTCCTATCCCTTTTCGCTCCAGAAATATCCCCCCAGTCATCAAGTGAAGTCTCCCAGCTTCTTAAACTCTCCAGGCTTGGCACATTCTAATGTACAGGTACTGGGGCAAATATAGCAATTTACATGCTAAAATGTGGGAAGCTCTGTGGCTGCATGTCTAAGCTACGCATTGAAACTAAGGGCCTCGTCACGAGTTGGCTGGTAGCCCTTAAATGGGGTGGTAACAGGGTTACTGCCGTATTTAAGGGTCAGCTGAATCATGCATATAGTGTGTTTATCCCAAGCTCAGAGCTGGCTTTTCAGCACAGTTATCGCTTTGTAATGCTGCCGGTGGTAATTGTGCCGAAAATTCCCCATTGGGCACAATGGACCCAATGGGGAATAACGTTTACCACCCAATCCGTGATCCATTGTAATATCGCTGAATAAATGGGCGGTAACGCAAATACAGTTGGGCGGTATCCCAGATGGGATACCGCCCAACTCGGGATGAGGCCCTAAAGCTAATTTATTTTCGAGTGTTTCCAGCATACTGAAAGTTATCTTCCACATACCATGTTCCAGAACACATATCAATAACCCCAGAAGGTGAGGTTACATTGCGGTACCAACAAGAGCTCTCCCGCATATCGTTCTCTCCTCTTGCCCTTCATCAGTAACTTTCCATTAATCTGGTCTGTTCAAAGACTGCCGCAGCAAGCCGTTCCACCCCCGTGGTATGGGGTACCTGAAATAAAATATCACCACTGACGGTTATTCCTTCCCACAGGGCTTCAAACACATGGAGCGAGATCCGCGGCCTGGGTCGCCTTGTCACACTATCCTAGCCCTCCTGGTATCACCCCACTCAGCAAACCATAATCAGCTTCTAGAGTTTGTTCCATTTAATTAATGAAGCGTATTTATAGCCTGTAGGCCTGTTCCGAGGGCATCAGACTGATTTATCGGCAATTTAACTGGTAATACAATCCTCATATGAGGCAAGATAGAGGAGGCGAGGATGTAGCAGAGAGGTAGTTGAATGAAAGAGAGGGCAAGAGCAGGAGGCAGCCTGAAGGGGCAGTGGAAGGGGAAGTCCTGATGAGGTGTGTTGTGGGTCAGTAGCAGTCAGCGTTTCTTCAGGCAGATCTTCAGAATGTTTCATTCGAGATTTTCCAATTCTTGGTCCCAGTCTGTTTCGGTTTTTTCCTTTGTGCACGTCGTGAGCCACGTCACCATCATGCCCCAATCCCAAGGATAGCTGGGATCCTTTGCTTATACTGCACTCAAAAAAACCAAACTACACATCCATTCTGCCCACAGCTGCTCCACCCACCAATGCATGCAGCAGGAAACCTCCTCACATGGCCAACCTTCTTACAGCCATTTAACCACCAAACACAGCCCTTATCGCCCCCGTAACACATTTCATCCAGCAATACACATGCCCTCCCACTTTCAAGTGCAGAGGTCGATTTGACATTTTGTCAATGATGCCTTTTTCCTAACCTATCCACTACCAGCACTCAACAGCACTCCCTTATATCAGACCCATCGCCCCTACCCACCACACTCGCTCATACTTCCCCACTTACGCCATCTTCTACATCACCTTAACAGTCAGCTTCACCAAATCTCCCCTCCCCACATGATTTTGTGCCGCCTTTAATATTCGAAATGCATCCATTCCTCCCCCCCATTGAAATCGGGGGTTTCACCCCCACCCTTCAATCTCTGCCCCACCACAACCTTGCCTCACACTGAGACACATCTTTTCCCCAGCCCACTGCCATGCATATAAATGCACACAAACACACACACATGCAGACACACTCCTTCTCCCCAGCCTCCTCCCCACCACAAACACTGTCCCCTTTCATACACGCAAACACACACTTACCTGAAACCCTTCTTCCTCTGCCCATCTCGGTCAGCCTGTCAGCCCCTGGCTGCAGACATGTGTGGCAGGGAAGTGAGAGTTAAAATTTAGGGCCTCATCACAAGTTGGGCTGTAGCCCTTACATGTGGCGGTAACGGTATTACTGCCACATTTAAGGGCTGGCCCGATCACAAGGTGGATGCTAAATGGGCTGTTTTACCTCCAGCTTTTTTCTGGAGGTGAAAATCCCATTTAACGCCCTGTATTACCACCGGCTGAATTAGCGCACAGTATTAGCGCTGACATTTGCCCCATTGCATGCAATTGACCCAATGGGGATATACTGTTAACGACCAACCCGTAATACAGCAGTAATACCGCCGGACCAGTGGGGGCTAACGCTATTACAGTCATGCGGTATTACATTTGGATACTGCCCAACTCATGATGAGACCCTTAGAAAGACCGCTCTGAGCGGTCTCAGGACGGTCTTTCTAAATCAGTCTTTTTCATTTTCGAGACAATGAAAAAGACTTTTTCACTTATTTCCCCTCATACATCCGCTCACATTCACACGGGGAGAGGGCGGGGAGGAGGAACATGGGTGGAAGCTGTTTTGAGAGGTGCAGCGGTGTGAGGCGGTTTGAACAAGAGTGCAGGTAGGAGGAACATGGGTGGAAGCTGTTTTGAGAGGTGTGTGGATGATCGAACAAGAGTGCAGGGAGGAGGAACATGGGTGAAAGTGGTCTTGAGAGGTGCAGCGGTGTGAGGAGGATCAAATGAGAGTGCAGGGATGAGGAACATGGGTGGAAGCTGTTTTGAGAGGTGCTGAGGTGTGAAGAGGATCAAACGAGAGTGCAGGGAAGAGGAACATGGGTAGAAGCTCTTTTGAGAGGTGTAGAAGCATGAAGAAGATTGAGCGGGAGGGCAGGGAGGAGGAACATAGGTGGAAGCTGTTTTGAGAGGTGTGTGGATGATCGAACAAGAGTGCAGGGAGGAGGAACATGGTTGGAAGCTGTTTTGAAATGTGTGAGGAGGATCGAACGTGAGAGGGAACAAGAGTGCGAGCTGTTTTGAGAGGTGAAGAGTTGTGAGGAAGATAGAGGGAGAGGGCAGGGAGGAGGTACATGGGTGGAAGCTGTTTTGAGAGGTGCAGATGTGGGAGGAGGATCAAATGAGAGTGCAGGGATGATGAACATGGTGGAAGCTGTTCTGAGAGGTGCAGAGGTTGAGAAGGATTGAGCAAGAGGGCAGGGAGGAGGAACATGGGTGGAAGCTGTTCTGAAAGGTGCAGAGGTTGAGGAGGATTGAGCAAGAGGGCAGGGAGGAGGAACATGGGTGGAAGCTGTTTTGAGAGGTGTAGAAGCATGAAGAAGATTGAGCGGGAGGGCAGGGAGGAGGAACATGGGTGGAAGCTGTTTTTAGAGGTGTGTGGATGATCGAACAAGAGTGAAGAGTGAAGGGAGGAGGAACAGGGTTGGAAGCTGTTTTGAGATGTGTGAGGAGGATCGAATGAGAGAACAGGGAGAAGGAAAAAGGGTGCACGCTGTTTTGAGAGGTGAAGAGTTGTGAGGAAGATAGAAGGAGTGGGCAGGGAGGAAGTACATGGGTGAATGCAGTTTTGAGAAGTGCAGAGGTGTGAGAAAGCTCGAACAAGAGAGTAGGGAGGAGGAACATGGGTGGAAGCTGCTTTGAGAGGTGCAGAGGTGTGAGGTGGATTGAACGATAGTGCAGGTAGGAGGGACATGGGTGGAAGCTGTTTTGAGAGGTGCAGATGTGTGAGGAGGATCAAATGAGAGTGCAGGGATGAGGAACTTGGGTGGAAGCTTTTCTGAGAGGTGCAGAGGTTGAGGAGGATCGAGCAAATGGGCAGGGAGGAGGAACATTGATGAAAGCTGTTTTGAGTGGTGCAGAGGTATAAGGACATCGAACAAGAGTGCACGGAGGAAGAACATGGGTAGAAGCTGTTTTGAGAGGTCTAGAAGCATGAAGAAGATCGAGCGAAAGGGCAGGGAGGAGTAACCTGGGTGGATGCTGTTTTGAAAGGAGCAGGAGTGTGAGGAAGAATGAACAAGAGAGCAGACATGAGGGAAATGGGTGGAAGCTGTTTTGGGAGGTGCAGAGGTGTTAGGAGGACTGAACGAGAGTGCTGGGCGGAGGAACGTGGGTGGAAGCTGCTTTGAGAAGTGCAGAGGTCTGAGAAGGATCAAACGAGATTGCAGGGTGGTTAGACATGGGTGGAAGCGGTTTTGAGAGGTGCAGAGTATAGAGGGAGAGGGCATGGAGAAGGAACATGGGTGGAAGCAGTTTTGCGAGGTTCAGGGGTGTGAGAAGATTGGACCAGAGAATAGGGAGAAGGAACAGGGTTGGAAGCTGTTTTGAGATGTGTGAGGAGGATCGAATGAGAGAGCAGGGAGAAGGAAAAAGGGTGCAAGCTGTTTTTAGAGGTGAAGAGTTGTGAGGAAGATAGAGGGAGTGGGCAGGGAGGAAGTACATGGGTGAATACAGTTTTGAGAGGTGCAGAGGTGTGAGAAAGCTCGAACAAGAGAGTAGGGAGGAGGAACATGGGCGGAAGCTACTTTGAGAGGTGCAGAGGCATGAGGAGGATTGAACAAGAATGCAGGTAGGAGGAACATGGGTGGAAGCTGTTTTGAGAGGAGCAGATGTGTGAAGAGGATCAAACGAGAGGGCAGGGATGAGGACCATGGGTGGAAGCTGTTTTCAGAGGCGCAGAGTGTGAAGAGGATTGAACGAGAGCAGGGAGGAGGGAAATTGGCAGAAGCTACTTTGAGAGGTGCAGAGGTGTGAGGAGGATTGAACAATACTGCAGGTAGCAGGAACATGGGTGGAAGCTGTTTAGAGAGATGCAGAGGTGCAAGGAGGCTCGAGCCAGAGGACAGGGAGGAGGAACATGTGTGGAAGTTGTTTTTAAAAGTGCCGAGGTTTGAGGAGGATCAAATGAGAGGGCAGGGATGACGGCCACGGGTGGCAGCTGCTCTGAGAGGTGCAGAGGTTGAGGAGGATTGAGCAAGAGGGCAGGGAGGAGGAACATGGGCGGAAGCTGCTTTGAGAAGTGCAGAGGTGTGAGGAGCATCTAACGAGAGTGCAGGGAGGAGGAACATGGTTGGAAGCTGTTTTGAGACATGTGAGGAGGATCGAACAAGAGAGCAGGAAGAAGGAACAAGGGTGCAAGCTGTTTTGAGAGGTGAAGAGTTGTGAGGAAGATAGAGGGAGAGGGCAGGGAGGAGGTACATGGGTGGAAGCTGTTTTGAGAGGTGCAGATGTGGGAGGAGGATCAAATGCGAGTGCAGGCGATGATGAATATGGGTAGAGGTTGTTCTGAGAGGTGCAGAGGTTGAGGAGGATTGAGCAAGAGGGCAGGGAGGAGGAACATGGGTGGAAGCTGTTTTGAGAGGTGCTGAGGTGTGAAGAGGATCAAACGAGAGGGCAGGGAAGAGGAACATGGATAGAAGCTGTTTTGAGACGTGTGGAAGCATGAAGAAGATTGAGCGGGAGGGCAGGGTGGAGGAACATGAGTGGAAGCTGTTTTCAGAGGTGTGTGGATGATCAAACAAAAGTGCAGGGAGGAGGAACATGGTTGGAAGCTGTTTTGAGACGTGTGAGGAGGATCGAACGAGAGAGGAGGGAGAAGAAACAAGGGTGCAAGCTGTTTTGAGAGGTGAAAAGTTGTGAGGAAGATAGAGGGAGAGGGCAGGGAGGATGTACATGGGTGAATGCAGTTTTGAGAGGTGCAGAGGTGTGAGAAGGATCGAACAAGATAGTAGCGAGGAGGATCACGGGTGGAAGTTGCTTTGATAGGTGCAGAGGTGTGAGGTGGATCAAACGGAAGTGCAGGGATGAGGAACTTGGGTGGAAGCTGTTCTGAGAGGTGCAGAGGTTGAGGATGATCGAGCAAATGGGCAGGGATGAGGAACATTGATGGAAGCTGTTTTGAGCAGTGCAGAGGTATAATGACATCGTACGAGAGTGCAGGTAGCAAGAACATGGGTAGAAGCTGTTTTGAGAGGTGTAGAAGCATGAAGAGGATCGAGCGAAAGGGCAGGGAGGAGTAACCTGGGTGGATGCTGTTCTGAAAGGTGCAGGAGTGTGAGGAAGAATGACCAAGAGAGCAGACAGGAGGGAAATGGGTGGAAGGTGTTTTGGGAGGTGCAGAGGTGTTAGGAGGACTGAACGAGAGTGCTGGGCGGAGGAACGTGGGTGGAAGCTGCTTTGAGAAATGCAGAGGTCTGAGAACGATCAAACGAGATTGCAGGGTGGAGAGACATGGGTGGAAGCGGTTTTGAGAGGTGCAGAGGTGTGAGGAGGATAGAGGGAGATGGCATAGAGGAGGAACATGGGTGGAAGGCGGTTTTGCGAGGTTCAGGGGTGTGAGGAGGATTGGACCAGAGAATAGGGAGAAGGAGCATCGGTAGAAGCTGTTTTGAAAGGTGCAGCAGTGTGAGGAGGATCAAGCAAGAGGGCAGGGAGGAGGAACATGGGTGGAAGCTGTTTTGAGAGGTGCAGAGGTGTGAGGAGGATTGAACGAGAGCATGAAGGAGGGAAATGGGCGGAAGCTACTTTGAGAGGTGCAGAGGCATGAGGAGGATTGAACAAGAATGCAGGTAGGAGGAACATGGGTGGGAGCTGTTTTGAGAGGAGCAGATGTGTGAAGAGGATCAAACGAGAGGGCAGGGATGAGGGAGAGGTGAAGAGGTTGAGGAGGATCGAGCAAATGGGCAGGGAGGAGAAACATGGGTGGAAGCTGTTTTGAGAGGTGCACAGGTGTGAGGAGCATCGGGGGAGGGGGCAGGGAGGAGGAACATGGGTAAAAGCTAGCTGTTTTTAGAGGTGTAGAAGTGTGAAGAAGATCGAACGTCAGGGCAGGGAGGAGGAACATGGGTGGACTCTGTTTTGAAAGGTGCAGAAGTGTGAGGAGGAATGAACAAGAGAACAGGGAGGAGGGAAATAGGTGGAAGCTGTTTTCAGAGGCGCAGAGTGTGAGGAGGATTGAACGAGAGCAGGGAGGAGGGAAATTGGGGGAAGCTACTTTGAGAGGTGCAGAGGTGTGAGGAGGATTGAACAATAGTGCAGGTAGCAGGAACATGGGTGGAAGCTGTTTAGAGAGCTGCAGAGGTGCATGGAGGCTCGAGCCAGAGGACAGGGAGGAGGAACATGTGTGGAAGTTGTTTTTAAAAGTGCCGAGATTTCAGGAGGATCAAATGAGAGGGCAGGGATGACGGCCACGGGTGGCAGCTGCTCTGAGAGGTGCAGAGGTTGAGGAGGATTGAGCAAGAGGTCAGAGAGGAGGAACATGGGCGGAAGCTGCTTTGAGAAGTGCAGAGGTGTGAGGAGCATCTAACGAGAGTGCAGGGAGGAGGAACATGGTTGGAAGCTGTTTTGAGACGTGTGAGGAGGATCGAACGTGAGAGCAGGGAGAAGAAACAAGGGTGCGAGCTGTTTTAAGAGGTGAAGAGTTGTGAGGAAGATAGAGGGAGAGGGCAGGGAGGAGGTACATGGGTGGAAGCTGTTTTGAGAGGTTCAGAGGTTGAGGAGGATTGAGCAAGAGGGCAGGGAGGAGGAACATGGGTGGAAGTTGTTCTGAGAGGTGCAGAGGTTGAGGAGGATGAGCAAGAGGACAGGGAGGAGGAAAATGGGTGGAAGCTGTTTTGAGAGGGACTGAGGTGTGAAGAGGATCAAACGAGAGGGCAGGGAAGAGGAACATGGGTAGACGCTGTTTTGAGACGTGTAGAAGCATGAAGAAGATTGAGCGGGAGGGCAGGGAGGAGGAACATGGGTGGAAGCTGTTTTCAGAGGTGTGTGGATGATCACACAAGAGTGCAGGGAGGAGGAACATGGTTGGAAGCTGTTTTGAGACGTGTGAGGAGGATCGAACGAGAGAGGAGGGAGAAGGAACAAGGGTGCGAGCTGTTTTGAGAGGTGAAGAGTTGTGAGGAAGATAGAGGGAGAAGGCAGGGAGGAAGTACATGGGTGAATGCAGTTTTGAGAGGTGCAGAGGTGTGAGAAGGATCGAACAAGATAGTAGGGAGGAGGAACATGGGTGGAAGCTGCTTTGATAGGTGCAGAGGTGTGAGGTGGATCAAACGAGAGTGCAGGGATGAGGAACTTGGGTGGAAGCTGTTCTGAGAGGTGCAGAGGTTGAGGAGGATCGAGCAAATGGGCAGGGATGAGGAACATTGATGGAAGCTGTTTTGAGCGGTGCAGAGGTATGAAGAAGATCGAGCGAAAGGGCAGGGAGGAGTAACCTGTGTGGATGCTGTTTTGAAAGGTGCCGGAGTGTGAGGAAGAATGAACAAGAGAGCAGACAGGAGGGAAATGGGTGGAAGCTGTTTTGGGAGGTGCAGAGGTGTTAGAGTGCTGGGCGGAGGAACGTGGGTGGAAGCTGCTTTGAGAAGTGCAGAGGTCTGAGAAGGATCAAACGAGATTGCAGGGTGGAGAGACATGTGTGGAAGCGATTTTGAGAGGTGCAGAGGTGTGAGGAGGAACATGGGTGGAAGCTGTTTTGAAAGGTGCCGCAGTGTGAGGAGGATCAAGCAAGAGGGCAGGGACGAGGAACATGTGTGGAAGCTGTTTTGAGAGGTGCAGAGGTGTGAGGAGGATTGAACGAGAGCAGGGAGGAGGGAAATGGGCGGAAGCTACTTTGAGAGGTGCAGAGGCATGAGGAGGATTGAACAAGAATGCCGGTAGGAGGAACATGGGTGGAAGCTGTTTTGAGAGGTGCAGATGTGTCAAGAGGATCAAACGAGAGGGCAGGGATGAGGACCATGTGGTTAAGAGGTTGAGGAGGATCGAGCAAATGGACAGGGAGGAGAAACATGGGTGGAAGCTGTTTTGAGAGATGCACAGGTGTGAGGAGCATCAGGGGAGAGGGCAGGGAGGAGGAACATGGGTGGACTCTGTTTTGAAAGGTGCAGACGTGTGAGGAGGAATGAACAAGAGAACAGGGAGGAGGGAAATAGGTGGAAGCTACTTTGAGAGGCGCATAGGTGTGAGGAGGATTGCACGAGAGCAGGGAGGAGGGAAATGGGCGGAAGCTACTTTGAGAGGTGCAGAGGTGTGAGGAGGATTGAACAATAGTGCAGGTAGCAGGAACATGGGTGGAAGCTGTTTAGAGAGATGCAGAGGTGCAAGGAGGATCGAGCCAGAGGACAGGGAGGAGGAATATGTGTGGAAGTTGTTTTTAGAAGTGCCGAGGTTTGAGCGGGATCAAACGAGAGGGCAGGGAGGAGGGACATGGGTGGAAGCTGCTTTGAGAAGTGCAGAGATGTGAGGAGCATCGAACGAGAGTGCAGGGAGGAGGCACATGGGTGGAAGCTGTTTTGAGAGGTGTAGAAGCGTGAAGAAGATCGAGCGTCAGGGCAGGGAGAAGGAAAATGGGTGGACGCTGTTTTGAAAGATGAGGAAGTGTGAAGAGGAATGAACATTAGAGCAGGGAGGAGGGAAATGGGTGTAAGCTGTTTTGAGAGGTGCAGAGGTGAAAGGGGGATCGAGCCAGAGGGCAGGGAGGAGGAACATGGGCGGAAGTTGTTTTCAGAAGTGCAGAGGTTTGAGGAGAATCGAACTAAAGTACAGGGAGGAGGAACATTGGTGGGAGCTGTTTTGAGACATGCAGAGGTGTGGGAAGGATCGAAACAGAGTGCAGGGAGGGAGAACATGAGTGGAAGATGTTTTGGGAGGTGCAGTGGTGTGAGGAGGATAGAGTGAGTGGGAATAGAAGCGGAACATTGGGCGAAGTTGTTTTGAGACGTGCAGAGGTGTGAGGAGGATCGAACGAGAGTGCAGGAAGGAGGAACTTGAGTTGAAGTTGTTGGGGAATGGCCACAAAGGATTGAAGTAAAGGAGGGACGCATAGAGCTCTCCAGACTGCAACAAACCGATCACCGCTGGAAGGCAGCCCGCATTCCAAACCAAAGCAAACTTTGAGTGCAGGCACTAGTGGGAGCAACCACATGCATGCTGGGCAATGTAGTTCCCTCAACCAAGAGAGAGTGTGAGAGAAATGATTACATTGAATGTAACAAGCTTTACATGTTGGATTTAATGCATAGCTCAAATCTAAAACCAAATATTAAGTAGAAAGTTATAGCATGTTGGGAAAGGAAGTTCCTCAAATGAGAGAATGAGAGAAAAAAGTATTTGATCAAAAATAGAAGGTAGCTTGAAATGAGGATGCACTCATCAGGCCAGGCCTAAAATCAGAATATCAAGAAGAAAGCAATGCATGATGGGACAGGCAGTTCCCTTAACCAGGGGAAGTTAAGAAATTGACATTTCATCACATATTTCAAGCTCCGGAAGGCGGGCCAAGTCCCCAGGCAGGGCTGTTAAAGTGCAAGCATAATGTTGATCAAAAGGACATCGGGTTGCCTTTTGTGATGTATTTTGGGAAACAGGGTCTTATTGACCCCCACAGACAGTCTCCCTCAATCCATGTCATGTCAAGAGAGCAGTATGATGGTTCAAATGGCTCCATGGTGAGAACTGAATTCACATTGACCCAAGCAATGTTCCATTTGAAGTGAAAGAATACATTGAAAATGAAAGTGAGGACCTTAGAATAAGGAACGCTTTTCGTTGTCTTCTAGATCTGGAATGTATCAAGAACAAGAAGGCAGAAGAAGCCTATCCCTCCAAGAGGCAGTATCGTGAAATGTGGCAATACATTGTGAGCGACAGGGTCCTGCCACGCCCAGGAGGGCTTCACGGACTTCAAGGCGGAGACAATGAAGCTTCAGCCATCATAGAGAAGGCAAGGCGGGTGGCGGGGGGAGGGGGGGTCGGTTGGTTAGAGCATCTTCCATCTCAAGGAAGCAGGAGAACTGTTGTCCAAGCATTGGAACTTTTAAATGAGTGCCTGTCAACCTGGCAGTAGGTAGGCAATAGTCGCACCCTGCAGATTTGCTGCTAAATACTATGGCTTTTTTCTAGTTTCACTCAAATCTTGCGCTATAAAATGAACGATAGTGATGCATTTGTAACGATATTTTCTTGTGGGAAACCCCCAAAGGCCCACTTTGGGAGTGTGGGTCACTCTCTGCGCTCGCTATCTAGTTCCCATAAATTCCAGGGCTTCTCACCCCAGATAAGGAAGCTGCAGAGGGTGCCCCTGCCACAGGACCTTCTGCTTGCAGGAGGTTCTCCAGCACTGCAGCATCAGCGGAGTGGGGGGGGGGGCGGGGGGGCTCGGGCTCCCAGCATGGCCGTCCAGGAACCAAGCACGTACAGAGATTTTTTAGACGTTTAGAGCAAAAACTCTAGGCCCTGCACTGGTCCCAGGCCTACTGCCAAGTGCTAGCTTTTCTCTGACATGCGGGAGCTCTGATTGTGAGCTCGCACGCAGAAAGGAAGCACACGTATCCTTTTGTTGCTGATGGGACCTTAAATGATTTAATGCTATAAAGTTCCTAATATAAAAAAAAACAGAGGTTTCTCGGCACGCCCACTTCTTTCTTACTATGAATGCCCTTCCTGCCAGGGGATGGAAAAGAGCTGGTTGCTATGACAACGGATCAGACTCCACAGCACGGTAATGTCAGAGACTGGCCTTTTCTTGCCAGAAGTGTCTTTATGTCAGGGAGGCACTTTGAGAAAGCAGGCTCATAGGGCAGATTCGCGATGAAGACAGCCTGGCATCAGCTCAGTGTATAACTGGGCAGACCACTGAGTAATGCTTGACCGGACACCACCAAACATTCACAAAAGTGTATAGGTGTCTTCCAAGAATTATATTTTGTGTATACCAAGACATCAAGTCCACTATTTAGGACCTAAATATATTTGCTACCTTGCATTTGCATAGCGCCTACTGCCATAGTTAATGGCGTCAAAGCGCTTTGCATAAGTAACGGTGGTACCCCACCAGTGTTGGTTACACCTTTGTAGTAAAATATACTACAGTTCAAATATGTTAACAGCAAAATAAATATTCTGGGTTCTTAGTTTTCTCAAACAACATATTTCATTGGTGATGGTCTTTTCACCATTGTTTGAGTGGCAGAATCTATGGACAAAGCATTTCGGACACAGCGTCCATCATCAGGTCGGATACTGCCAACAGCTGGAAATAATGATAGTTGCCCAGAGTCCTCTGGCACGTGCACCAAGCCTTTGTGGAGAACTTGCAAGACGAATTGAGACTGTGGGCAGGTCCCCCTTTGAAGAAATCCATGCTCGGTTTCCACGGGCGCTCCACGGACGTAAAGCGAAGTGGTCGGATTGAAGGAGGAGTCCATACCGAGGGCCTTGAGTTGATTAACGGATGTAAGTAGACTAAGGGATATGGCAATATAAAGGGGCGGGATTGTGATGTTTTTGGGTAACAGGGAATTTTGTGTAGATAAGGGAACACCTAAGTAATCGAATTTCAAGGGAAGTAGAAGAAGACGTTTCAAATTCCAATCGCAATATTAACAGAGAAAATATGCACAGTCAGGACTGTGAAAGGTGATGTCTTATACCTGTACAGGGTGATATAATTGGAGGCGAGGAGAGAATACCTTTTACTATAAAAAAAAATTATAGGAAAAGGAAAACTATCACAAAAGTTATTAACGTATATTGTGTTAGTGTTTTAAGTGTTATTTGTTGTGTGAAGTTTTTAGAGGTAAGAAGTTGGAAAAACTGGAAGTGACTTTGTTTTGAATTAAGGTGTAGAACACGGTTGGTGCCAATCAGAAGACAGATACGTTGTTCGAACAAAAGAGGATTGAGCAGCGATTGATGGTGCTGGCTTATATTTGTTGTTTTGAGAGTAAAAGTGGTGCTTTGAGATAGACAGAGATTTTATTAATGATCTGGTAAGTATCGACAGTCAATTGCGACTTGTCATTATTGTAATTGTAATTGGTTATTTATAACGAGCTAAATACCCAGAGGTGTCTAAACACGGGGCCGAGGATCAAAACTGTGTTGCTCTGGGTCGTCTTGCTTCCAAGGCGAGCATGTGCCTGTAGGACACTCCTCTCATGCACCTTTGTAAAACCCTACCAAGACATGCGCCCAACCTCAAACAGTACAATGCAGAATGGGTAAATGGCACAGGATTTTTTAATCTGTACCTTCTTGAGGCCAAGGGTGAAACATTTTGTTGACCGTCTCCTTGACCCATTGCACATGATATTTGTCAGTCTTCTCTTTATATTGGGGAAGCGACTTACACCGATGGGCGATGGGGTTGTCTGGCACTATAACAATATAAAGAGTTCAGCTTACCATAAAAATCAGCAATCGCCGCTCCAATACACTCTCTCCTCCTTCCCTTGCTCACACCCATCCCCTTTAGTTCCTTACCATGTTATCACAATGACATGTCCCTTCTGAACCGCATCACAACACAAATAGATCTTCGTACACCATGCCGAAAACGCACAATCTCAATCTACTCAATACTTATCTCCAAACAAACCTAACTGCTATGCTACCAACACACAGAAAACACCTCTACCGTCCCTATTATATAAACAATGCCGGCAAATAATGAACATAAAACAAAAACTCTGCTAACACAGTTGTCTTCCCTTTATACAGGGTATCTCCTCTTTATCTCTTTTTTCATTGCCCCCGGCGGAGGCTAGGCTTTATGCTCTGCTGCACGATCTTCCCCAACTACTGTTGGAAGTATCTTGTTTTTCTGTTTCCAATACTCTTTTTTTCAACTTAAAACTACATACCCCTCGACAGAGGTATCTGCGTGCACAGGTATACTGACAACCCTTGGTGCCCCGATGTCCGTCGGCGTCAAGTCCCCCCTATAGTCCACTCTATCTACCTGCTCTGCCCTCTGAGCCTGCTGGCGTGCTGCCTGAGAGACAGGGCAGGACTTCGCCGAGAAAATGAGCTCCTGCCAACCTCTTCTTAAGTGCACACTCGGACCGCTACCCGCAGGCGGACTCCTCTGTCCAGGGAAGACTTGGCAAGGAGTCCTCAACCCTCCGCCAGAAACTGGGTATCTCAGCAGTGCCTCCAAGTGTTAAGGTGGTACCATGGATAATCGATATTTAATAACAAAATGAACTCACGAAAATCGAGTAACTACAAAGGTACGAGAACAGCAGCTTTATTCAAACATGAACGGCCGGGAAAATGCAAAGAACAATTTCTCAATCATTATAATGTTAAAACACAAGCTTTTAAATGAAAAACAAGCCATAAATGGTGTCATGGTTAGTGATAAGAAAACACGTTTATTCACTTGTTCTACAGTCAAAAGACTACTACTTTTGGATATTTTTTAACTGATGACTCATAAGTTTGTCCTGATAAAAATGTTACACTTCATTCTACTACCTACAAACTGGCAGACAAAACTCTAATTGGTCGGCAGTTTGCTCATCCGGGCATGGCCACTTTAATGTGATGCCACAGTGCTTGATGGGGAAGGAGAGATGAACGGACTTCCGTAGTTCAGTTTGAAGAAGCTACTCCCGTCTCATTCCCATGCCTAAGACCTTATCTGGCAATTTGTTTGTAGCCTAGCACTGTCACTGTGTCTTGATACACCAAGGAAACAGTAGGTACACTTTCTAGTTGAGCCAGGAATACATGATCACTGTTCTGATCACATGGCAGAAGACCACTGTTCGGAACTCATTTTGCAGCCTGTGTGTGCTGCATATTTATTCATTATGAGGCCATTAGGCATGGTAGCTACTTGCACCTGGAGATGAAGGCTATCTGTACTTTCTCACTGCTACCAATAGAAACCAATTAACTTTATAGTTGCATGCTGTGTGCTTCTGGAAAATGTTATCTAGCGGTTTTGAAACTCTGTCAGGCCTCCTTGCTTACTGGCCTTGTCCGGACGGACATGTACATCCATAGCAGCCTTACATGGTACAGAGGTTATTTCAGTATTTCTCTTGGTCACTCGCCATAGCTTCTGTAGGCATCAATGTCTGTGTGATCATACTGTTAGGTATTTCAGTAGCATTTTCACAATGCCAAGCATAAAATGTTACTTTGCCACTTACATGAGGTGAGACCTAGCATGAAAGAGGATATCTTACTCTCGATCCAATTGTTTTAAGGCTGCTGCTATTCCTTCACAGGTCTCATAGTCTCACCCATCACCCCATCATTGTTTTAATCTCCAGGGTCCATCTTGGTCGCTATGGTGGAACAAGTGGTAGCGAAAGTGAACAAGTTTAGAGTATTTATGGACGTACATATCAACAGAGTATATCACTCTGCTTGTATTGCTCTGTGACCTAACCAGGAGTTTCTTTGCACTTCCACAATGGAAGTGGGAATGCTCCAAGTCCCCCAGGTTGGAGCCTTTTTCCTCTATCTTGTTTCCTATTCTCTTTCATATAAACCATAGTGGGGTGGGAGGATTTGCACCAGGACGTGGTTGGGGTCCTTCCCTGAATTTGCTATATTTTTATTTTGTATTCATTCAGCAGGATATGCACTGATGATGTAACAGTTGCGGAGGAAGATGGTCACGTTCCTGACAACCTGTTTGAACATCTGGGCTGTGGGGGGCAATGGAGGGGCATTGGGGGTAGCTGCCACAGCACACCTCAGTGGAATTGGATTATAATCTAGGCACACAGTCGGCTGGTTTAGCTCGGATATTGAGCTCTGCTACCTGCTGTAGTGAAGCCTGGAGGATGGCAATCTGGAGTCGGTAGGCTTGACCACATGGGAGACTTGCACAGTACGTTTCCTTGCATTGGCCCTACATTATATATATTCATACTCAGCCTCCTGATATGGTGTGCTATGGTGAGGTACAGGTGCCTCCCCCTAGAACAGCCTACCTACATCTCTCCGTCTTGAACCGGACCTCATAAGTTCCAGAAACTCCTCAAGACCTACCTCTCTCTTCCTCCTTCTCTCTCTGTCTCTCTCCCCTGCTAACCTTCTTTCTCCTCACTTCTTTCACTCCTGCCTTCTGTTCACCAACCTGCTCAGTTAGCTGACTGGTCACCTGGGGAACCTCCAGAACCTCACAGGTCCCAGGCTCCCCCGCCAGTACTGCACTTGGACTTGCCTCCAGGCCTCCGCACCCTGCCTGGCACTACTGCAATATGCTCCATGAGAGGGGCACCCAATCTGCACTTAACCCAGGCCCCTGCTGGACTGGGCACACTTGTCCCCCTCCCCCTCTCTCACACTTCCTGTTATGCGCACTTGCACGTCCTTGACCTTGAATGTTTTAGACCTTGAACGTCCGTCTGTCCGGTCGTCCCTCTGTCTCCCCCTCCCTAGCTGGGCATGCTTGAAATACTCATCTGTAGGCGCTTTGGATGACCATCTACCAAGCAAAATGAAATTTCGCCAGGCCAGTACTGTATTTTATTGATCTGTATGCTCCTCTCCCTCTTCCCCCTTCTCCCCTCACTCTTTGTCTAGCACTTCACCAGTATGTTTGCCTCTGACCTAGCATGCTAGCGATTGTTGTAAATCATTCAAAATCTTCAAGGCCTAAGAATGATGACTATATTCCCTTGTTCCCTTCCCGCCGTGAAGCGCTTTGAAGCACTTCACCTGCGTATAAGCGCTCTACAAATAAACAATTACAATCACAATCAGGCTAGTTATCCAATTGAGGATGGGAGGGGTGATCTGCATTATGGCAGGGATGGCTTTGAGGACTTTATATGACCTAAGGCTGTACTATTTTAACTAGGAACACAGTGGACATTTTCCTTGGGGTTCTGGGTTGGTGCAGGGAAAAAGCTTAACAACTCTGCCTGTGTGTTTCTGCAGCATGAATGGACCTCCTATGCTGCCAATGTTCTCCAATGGAAGGTACTAACACAGTGAGTAGGGTAGTAGTATTCATGTGTGAACATAGATGGACTTTCCACTGGGCGTCCTTGTCCTTGCAATGGTGATGGATGGGGCTGCTGCCCAGATTTACTCCTGATTTTCCGGTGCCATTCAAAGAAGTAGGTGGTGGTGCAGAATGGGTTGGGGTTTAACACTGCCTGTGTTTTGGGTGCCTGCACTCTGGGGCAGGGGCAGGGAGCATCGCTGAGAGGCCTTTCCAGAACAGGGTAGAAGGGGGTCACAAAAACGATCCGGATATTACTCGTGTGTACACTAGAGAGATGCCCTGGTGATCCCATGCTGCATTTTATCTGGAGTCCATGATTCTGTGTAGCCCGGCTTCCAGTCTGGAGTTTCCTCCCTGCAGATACAGCATTTTCAAAAGGTCAGTCTGCCTCGGGCAAATGGTTGCTTGGAAAATTCTCCCGTTCCCAAAAAGGTTTGTAGAGGAGCAGGTAGACGATTTCTCACTGGTTCTTGACCCCTCACCACGTCTCACTGGAATAGATGGACACTCCCTGTATTGTTCCCATACTGCATGGCGTGTATGAGAGATATTATGAACTCGGACAGCCATACAGAATGTACCCTGTACCGTTGAGCAAGTGGAAAGATGCCACGTGGAAGGATGTCAGCACTCACCTAAGGACATCATGGAACGCTAAGTGAAATCTAACGAGGGCAGAGTGATGTCATGAAGAAGATATATGAACCTATGCTGAAATGATATGAAAATACTTAAGAGTGACACTGTAACTGAAGACCTAAGAGAAACATGTACCTAAAGCTAAAGTAATCGTGAATACAAAGAAAATGAAGTTACTCATTGATCAGTAACTGTAAATACGCAGTAACGCAAGGTAGAAAGGAAACATATAGAAGCTTGCTATAGAGGAATATATAACGTGGCCAAGATGGCCATAATAGGAAAATGGATGATGTCTTTTTGTCAAATTCAACCAAGCTACCTCAGAGACAGACCAAGGTTGCAGAATCAAGAGACGTGGAAGAACAGCTCTGTGTGCAGAACTGACAATATGATATGAAAGGTTATTTATAACACTCTTAATACCCAGAGGTTTCTAAGGGCGAACCCTTGCCCCTGAGCTATCCTCCCAAGATGATGAGTCAAGGTTGGCCCAGAATTAAGCATGCTATTATTAATGAATAAGTACAGAGCACAAAGGGAGTTACATGGATATTCTCTGAATGTGGGCCATTCCTCATAGATTGAAGAAGAAGAAAACATCTGCAAGGTGCCAATGTTGGCTAATCAAAAGTGTGAAAAGTTCATATGCGAGTGAGCAAGTCTCTAGATGCCAAGAGGAGCAACAGCACCATGCATAATTAAATCAAATAGCAGTAAATATGAGGCTGAAACTGACAAATTTGTGGTCTGTTAACATGTGACTCAGAAGTCAAAAACCAGGGCTATTCACTAAAGCTTCAGACAAATATAGTGGTGTGCTCACACTCGCTTGAATGTTCCATGACAGTAAGCAGCCAACAACGTCAACTACAAAAGGAAGACTTTGGCTTAAGGCCTGCCGATGAGAGATGATGGACTGATTGGGAAAACAGGGAGTAGTCTGACTGGATACGAACACCTAAGTTTCGTTTCACATACGCGCTGCTGAAGAGTCGAAGGTCCAAGGTTGGGATGGTATGCCAACCAATCGGTGGGTTTGAGGGACTATCTAACATACAGTGTTGCATGGACCAATCCACTGCTACTTTGTCCGCTATAATCAGTAATATTCGCGTTTAAAGGTACTTCAAAGCATTCCCTACAGATAAGGGGTACCCAATGATGCACTAATCCTTATATGTTCTATAAGTAGATATGTTCCCTTAACCAATCCCTTCGCTCGATAGTTTTTGTATTTTGCCATGTAGAATGATGTCATAGATGATGCATGTTGGAGTATACAACCTCTGTGCAATCAAGCTACTGTGTGAGTGTGCATGCATCAGACTGATACCTGTCAGTTCTCCCTGCTTTTTAAAATTGGAATAAAGTAGTACTTTGCCATATTCCTTGAGTCTGTCCGATTATTTGGTCTGAGATCATTATATGTAATTCCATCTAGCACAAAAGACACTTGAAGGTGCTAGAGCACATTTTGGTAGTGGTGCATATTCCTTATATGTTCTATAAGTAGATATGTTCCCTTAACCAATCCCTTCGCTCGATAGGTTTTGTATTTTGCCATGTAGAATGACATCATAGATGATGCATGTTGGAGTATACAACCTCTATGCAATCAAGCTACTGTGTGAGTGTGCATGCATCAGTCCGATACCTGTCAGTTCTCTCTGCTCTGCTTTTTAAAATTGGAATAAAGTAGTACTTTGCCATATTCTTTGAGTCTGTCCGATTATTTGGTCTGAGATCATTATATGTAATTCCATCCAGCAAAAAAGACGCTTGATGGTGCTAGAGCACATTTTGGTAGTGGTGCATATTTTTACAGTCTAATCAACTGAGGCCAGATGCAGACTCCCGAACGCTTGACTGCTCCCGCCATTAGCCAGAATACCACAGAGCTTCCTGTGTAGATCGGCACGCTGAGTTGCATGCAAGAAGATGTGGTTCGCAGGTCCCCCTTTGATGAATTCCTATCAGTTCCCCGCAGGTGCCTGGTGGACAGAAGGCAAACTGGTCGGTTGTGGGAGAGTCGATGCTGAGCGACTTGAGCTGAGTCACGGATGTAAGTAGAACAACAAAGATGGCGAAAATAGGGGGAGGGATTGTGTTGTAAATAATATGTATAAAAAGTAACAGGATTTTTTTGGGGCAATTATAAAGAGAAGTAGATTCCTCGATTCCCAGTCCAAGTGGACAGAACGGTACAGACTAAAGTAAAGACTCTAAATAGGGGTGTTAAGGATTCCTGAGGCAAAGTCTGCAGAATATTGCGTATCAAACTCCAAAATGGAGTGAAATGGAGAAGGGATACATTTACTAAAATAGCAAACGAAGGCATACGCAGTAAAAGTGAAAAAAGTGCACATGTGTGGGGGTCATAAAAATGTGAATATAAAGTTTCTGTTGTGTCTAGACTAATGAAAATAAAACGATAGTAAAAAAGAGATTGACTCAATCAGGAAGGAAAAAAATCAAAGGAAATTAATATATAAATAAAGAAAAGACTCTTAGAATACTAATAATACAAGAACGAAATAAAAGAACTTGATAGAAAGTGTAAACGAAGGAGCAAATAGAATATCATTGCATAGATTTTTAAATAAACAAGTAAGCAGTTCAAATATTTCCTTTTTGGGACTATAAACAGTGATTGATGGTGCCTGCACCAATTGATCAGTGTGGTATATTTGATAAACTAAACAATCGAGCAAAAAAGAACGGGTAAGTATTGTCAATCAAAATCGATATGTTATCATGGGGGACACACCTCTTTTACATCTGTGTAGGACATTGCCGAGATACACAGAAAAGATAAGGAAATATCATTCAGAATGAGTCAGAGGCACAACTAATAAGACACTCATGCCATGGCCTCAGGAGGGCTCGTTGTCAAAAACCATATTGCGGCATATGACGACATATTTACATGCCACATATTAGAGAAAAAGGTTACATAAAAGGCTGGCCATTTTGGAGTTATGGAAAATGTATCAGAGTGAGAAAGAAAATCCAGCCGACAGGCTGTGGATGCTTAATCAGTATAAAGGGGAGGATAAAATACCTTTGGCTTCCCTTTCTCCTCCTGAAGATAAGAGCCTAGATACAGAGGAGAAGGGATTTTACCCTTTAAAGTAATTAAAAGCAGCAGTGCACTAAGTTAATCCAACATACGTGCCCCTTATTTATAACAGTGAGGAACATGCGGAAGAGAACAAAAGTAGAGAATGCAAAGATATATCAACACGTGATTAAAGTAAACAGCATGATGAGAGAAAGGGCAGACAAGACAGACAAATGGAGATAGAGGAAAAAACAGGGAAACAGAAAGAAATAAAGGATAAAGCTAAGGGAATAACAATAGCACAGAAATAATGGATGGGAGGACAAATATTACGTAAGCTAGACAATAAGGGCATTGATGAGGTTGTGGAAAGAGGGGAAAGAGAAGAGCGGGAAAAGAAGAAAAGGAAGAAGCATGAGCATAAGAAGAAGAAAGGGATAAATAATGCAAGCGAAGGGAAGAACAAAGAAGATGTGAGGCATGGAAAGAAAAGGAGAGGTTAGAAGAGAAGAAACGAGAAGAGATTGAAGGCCAATGAATGAAAGTATGTAGATTGCAAAGAAGGTGAGATGAAGATGAATTGTGGGAGATGAGGAGAAGAGAAGAAGAAATGAACAGGAGTAGGGGATAAAAAGATGACAAGGTAGAATATTTATTTCATAGGAGCATAGTGCCGATTGATGCACGAGAATGATTAGAGGAAGAGAGAGGGTCTCAACAGCCCCATAGGGAGCTGCATGGAATGCCGAGATCAGCATGGGCTGATGGGTAGGACACAGAAGACACAGAGCAAAGACTTGGGAATTTATATAGGCAAACGAGGGATAAAGACTGGTATAAAACCCAAAAGACTACAGAGAGATCCCTATTAAGGGGAATTGAAGGTAGATTTGATGACGTCATAACAGACAAGTATGGAACGTTGTCTTTTAACAGACTAGATCTTGATGATGTGGAGAAAGACAACAGTCACATGAGTTGGGGAATAATGATGTCAGACGAAGAAAGGGAGGAGAATGAGAGGGCGTGAAGAGAGGATGCTTTCAGATTTTCAAATGAACCGAGCCTAGACAAAGGGGTAAAATGGTCAGATTCAGAAGACCCCAAAGAGAGAACACCAGAACAGACACTCTATACTGAGCGACCACAAGCATAACGCGCAATACAGGGATTTTATCCCCACCATATGTAAACAGATTAAGATTACTACCAAGGAAGAGACAACGGGCGAGGCTAGCTCTGCCTTGAAGATGAGGAGTGTAGGCAAGTATGATTATGGACAGGGGTTTTCACAATTCCAATTATTGGAGAAGGGGGGAGGACGACCACAATATATACCATGGCCAGAAATGGATAAAGACAACTTAAGGTGTAAATTGCAGAGTTTGACTACAGATGCAGGAAAATTGATTAATGAGTTAGAGAGAATGACATCAGGAATGACAATAGGTATAGGTGACATACAAGGCTTGCTAGCAGCTTTTCTAGGGGAGAGAGCTGACGTCATTTGGAAGCGAGCAGGATACACAGGTGTATTGCATTAAACACGACACACAATGCCATTTAATAATTGCTGAGCAGACGTATGGCAGGTGCTCAGAGTGCAATATCCTGATACATCAGACATGGGTGCAATTATGAATAGGAAAATGGGGGAGGATGAAGACCCTGGTGCTAATATTCCAGATATACAAGATAGATGACAGCAGTAGACTTATGAACCATGGAATAAAATGGTAGCATGATTTTATCACATTTTGTGTCAGGGGCAGCTTGAGCCAGGGCAACAGCAATTGAAGAAACAGGTGGGAATGGATGCATAGCCATGGGTAGAAATACAATTGACAATCATGCATCACTGCTGATTAATGCAAGAGTAGAATGAAAACAAAACTGAGAATAGAGAGCAGGAGGAAGCAAAGTTAGTTCAGAAGAAGTTGTCAAAGATAGCTATAGATGGAGCTGTATTGACAAGTCATGAAGGAGGAGTGACGTAGGAGATGCAGTCAGGACAGCAAAAGAACACAGAGCAGATTGGGTATAACATTGGGCCAAGAGGAAGAGGGAATGGGCCTAGAGCAGTAGGATGAGATGGATTTCAAACGCCTCAGGAAAAAGGAAGATTTAAGCGCGGACAGCCGCAACATTGTTAGAATTGCGGAAGACTAGGACATATAGCTAGGACATGCAGAAGCAGAGGAGGCATGCAACAGAATTGGCGAGCTCCAAGAGGGGGGATGGGTTATGCTGCACAATATAATACAGAGCCACAGGAATATTATGGCCAAGATTACACGCAGGCTCAGACATATGCACTGCGATCCCAAAAGATGCAGCCAGTGCTGCTGCAAAAGCAAGTATCACAAGGGCAATCACACCAAGCACCCATGCAAGCACAACAGGTACAACCACAGCAAGCACAGACACAGCAGGCTATGGTACCACAATGGAGTATGATCCCAGGAGCCCAACAAGCACCCTCACCCAAACTGGGAAGTGTGACTGTGATAGGAGTAAATCCTTTCACAGGTTCACAGATGTATTTATACCCACAATATGACAGCTCACAGAGCGACGTGATGTGTTCAGTACTATCAGTGACACCAGACCCCCAAGATGAACCAAGGGTCAGGGTAACAATAGGAGGCAAGACATTTCCATTTATCATAGACACTAGAGCTACTTGTTCTTGTGTCCGTGAGGGAAAATACCCAATTTCAGGTACTGCCATGAATGCACAGGAATTCTCTGGGGTGATGAGTTTAGTTCCTTTTACAGATGAATTGTCAATCTCTATAGGAGAACACAACATGTCAATATCGTTACTATACTCTAGGCAGACGCCAGCTAACATATTAGGATGTGACTTGATGACAAAGCTTAACATGGCGGTATCTTTTACTGAAGATGGAATAGTGTGTTCTACTCCAGGGCTACACTATATGAGTGTGGGAGAGTTTATAATAGTCTTTGCAGGCCAGAAGGCATTATGAGGAGTTCCTTTAGATCCAGCGGTATTTTTGTATGGAGTGACTATCATATTATCATGGTAACCCAGATTGGTAGGTAAAATGATGAGAATACCGGATGAATTCTTGTTTAGACCAGAGATTCCCATGGACGATGAGGAAGGGCAGATTATCCCCTTAGAGTTAGAAGCAGTAGTTGTCAGAGATGAAAGGGTGATGCTTCATGGGACAGACGATGAAGGAAGAGGATGAAGGGCAGTGATAGCCCTCAATGAAGGATATAGATTGACAGATTTGACAGACAAAGAACAGTTTAGAGATGATTATTCAGATGATGAACTGCTGTTTTTTTTATAAGTCTCACTTATTGGATTAAAGTAGAAAATATAGAAATACCACAGAGACTGGCGTTGGTAAAAAGGAGACGGTCATTCTTTCAGGAAGACTTAGAGAAGGTGTCAGAGATTTTATGGAACACAAGCCCATAAGATGTGGGGCTCTTAAACGGGATAGATGCAGTTAAAATTAAACTAAAATCAGGAGCCCTTTTACCACAAGCGAAGCAATATCCCATGTCTAGAGAGGCGGATGAAGGTATATTTGAAACCATTTCAACTTTAATGAAGCAAGGTATATTGGTGGCATCAGATTCATCATGTAACACAGCTGTGTACCTTGTGAGGAAATCAAAGGGAAGGCCATGGAGATTTATAGAGGAATTTGCACTATAAACAATATAGTCGAAGCTGAGTTTCCTTTAATTCCACATACTGCGACAATACTGTGTAACATCACATATATGGACTATTATTTCACAGTTATAGATTTAAAAAATGCATTATTTTCCATTGCCCTTCATGAAGAGTCACAAGATTTAACTTCCTTTTTTTATGTCTGAAACATACCTGTTTGCCCCAGGGGTACTGTGAGTCCCCTTCAATCTTTAACAGAGTTCATCAGATGGACTTGGGTAACATCCAACTCGAAAATGCAATAATTCAGTACATGGATGACATTTTAGTGTTCAGTGAGACAGAAGATAGATTGAGAGAAGACTCAAACTTATGACTATACTTTCAGAGAAAGGATACAAGTTAGACAAGGAGAAGTTACCATATTGTCAGGAAGAGGTCTTGTACATAGGACAGTTGATCTCTCATGAAGGGAGAAAGGTGACACCTGAAAGAGCAGAAGCAAACATGAAAACTGTAGCACCTAAAATAGTAAGGGAAATGCAACCATTTCTAGGCTTATGTAACTATTGCAGGGCCCGGGTTTTTGATTACAGTACGTATATTCGACCACTTATAAAAGGGCTTAAAGAAGCACAGGTGTATGAGAGCACAATAGCACGAACAGATGAAATGACTGAATGATTTGAAGAATTAAAGAAGGCAATCAGTACAGCCCCTGTGTTGGGGATTCCAGATTAGAATGAAGAGATTTATTTATTCTCCCATTCAAATGGAGAAGTCATGACAGCAGTCCTCACACAGAAAACGATGTTAGGGCATGGACACAAATAATTGGCATATTATAGTGGGATTTTAGATCCAGTTATGAAGGGACACTATGTCTATGAGCAATCTTTAGCTGCTGCCGCATTTACAATTAAAAAGGCTTCAAGCATACAAATGGGGAGCCCAATAGCGTTATTTGTAGAGCTTGCATTATTCGCGATTTTAGAGAAGCCCAAAAGTACATTGACTACACAAAGAGCATCAGGGTATGAGGTGATTATTTCCAACCCTGTGATTAACATTGTTAGATGTAAGTCAGTAAATCCAGAAATGTTTATAGCAGAACTAGTGGGAGAGGATGATTTTGTACAGGATTGCACAACGTATACTGAGAATTATACGAAATCCCCCAAATTCGAGAAAATGCCCACGGGAGGGGGGAAGTTGTTTTTATTGATAAGTCATCAAGAATTGATCAGGAAACTGGAGAGAGGCATATGAATCAGCAGTAATAAATCTGAATCGAGAAGGTGAATTTAAGCTAGTGACAAGTGCAAGATTGTCCTCAATTATTCAAAACAGGCTACAGAATTAGTGGTGCTCACCAAAGCGCTGCAGAGCTTAGAGGATGAGGAAGTGATGGTGTACTCTGACTCTGCCCACATGATGTCAACTGTACACGCAGGTCTGGCCTGTTGGAAAAGGAGGGTCTTCCTCCATGTAGACGGCACTCCAGTGCAACATGCAGCCCTATTGGATAGGCTTATAGAAGTATTAAGTTTGCCATTGACCCTAGCAGTCATAAAATATTCAGCGTATTGTAAAAGAACAGATTTAACCCGCAGTAACTAAGTCACAGAAGTAGAGGCCTAAAAAGCAGCCTATTACCAGTTTTGCCTCTAGCATTATTGAGAGTAGCTCTGGAGCAGCTTCACTACCCAGTACACACGACCCCAGAGAGTCTTGCTGCTATAATTGCAGAAGAATGGTTCTCTCCCATTCTATTAGAGCATATGGCACAGTTCATTGTAAATTGCCTTGTGTGCCGGGCACACTGTGCGAACAGTAAGAGGAGCAATTCCAAGACCCAGCAGCCTATTTCAGCATCTTCATATAAATTATGTGGATATGCCACAGATATATGCTGGTCGTGGTATGTCCGTTTTATAGATGGATCAAGGGAGGTCCATGCACATACCATGATGCCTCGTGCGCTGCCAAATTCCTTGTATGCAAGGTGTTCCCCAGGTGGGGGGGGTGTGAGGTTTTGGGGTCTGATAATAGACTGCATTTTGTAAATGGATTTTCTGAACAGATAGTTTTCTATTATGTATTTATATATTTTTAGGTATCAAACATACGTTTTCTTCTGCCTATCACCCACAGGCGAATGGAATCTGCGAGATATTAAACATATTATTAAAGGAAAGAATAGAAAATCTTAGGATGACTTTAAAAAAGGGATGGCTACATTGCCTGCCCCTTGCCTTGTATGCCCTGAGAAATCAGCCAGGCTCAGATCACCATCTAACTCCTCATGAGTTGGTGACTGGACGCTGTATGAGAACCCCACTTACTCCTCCAACTAGGGTAAGAACTGATGCCTACAGTGTAGTGAAGGCATTAGGTGATGAGATGCACGATTACCTAACAACAATGATTGCAAGTAGTTCTTTCATGTCTCAACAGATCAAGAACCGAAAGGAGGGGTAAAAAACAAGTGACAAAGGATTCCAAGATGGCCATCATATAGGAAGGACGTGCAGGAGATCACTCCCTCCGAATAATACAGCCAAGTCGAAGTGTAGAGGGTATGCGTGACCCCTTGCCCCCCTCACCCCATAACAACACTGGTGAAGGTCTGCAGCAATCCCTCACCCCAGCTTTAATGCTCGATGGTGTCGAATTAGGAGAGGCAGGAGTGAGGTGAACGAGAGACTGCCCTAACCGCCTCAGCCCCTAGATGGTCTCCGGAAGAGGACATCTGGTATGAGCCCCATCCATCAACTGCCAGCCGGGGCTGTGGCAGGCTTGCCATACACCACTTTCGCTGTGTGGTGAGTTGCCAAGGCTGGGGCTCAGACAGGACACTAACAACAAAACGTACAGGGAAGAGGAGTCACTGCAACCCTGAAACTTGATGCAATCCGTATGGCATAAGGACTAAAAGGCAAATATATCCTGCCTATGTGCAGGTTGAACATTACTTGCCATAAACTGAGATTTTTTTGTGCATTCCTATCCATTTGGGTGAGGGATAAGGGCTTCAGCACCTGTTCCTTGGGACTAGTTAGGCATACTGTGAAAATAAGGGTGGCTTGCTCCCACAGACAGAAAACTTCATATATCCAATAATTAAAGACCTATGTTAGGCACCAGGGTGAAGCTCACTCAACTGGGACCAATAGACTCTCAGCAGAAACAGCTCAAATCCTTGGATTCACTCTGGGCAAAAAGCAAAGGTTTGTCAGTGTCGCTGACCAAACTAAAGCCACAAGCTCTGCCGTAAATACAACAGGGTGTTTCTGAAATGGTGGCATCCAAAGATGAGTTCATTAAAAGCTTCCAGAAATTCCAAGACAAATTTGCTTCCTCCTTCCAGTTGCAGTTTTCTACTTTCATCTTTGAAATCAAAGGGTCGCTTGCAGATTTCAGCAAAGAAATATCTACTCTGGCAGAAAGGGTAGATACCAACTAACGAGCTACTCAGGAACTGACAGAAGGAACTAAGCAATCTGACATCGCCCTGAAGGAACTCTCTAAAATGACAGACAACCTGGAACTGCAATATGAGGATCTCGAGAACCGCTCACAGCGTTCCAATATCAGAATAAAGAGCCTTCCAGAATCAGTGTCAGACACTGAATTGAAAGAAACAGTCATTTGTATATTTTCAGACCTCATAACTGAAAATGAGCCCACTAACATTCTCCTGGATAGGGTTCATAGGACGGGACCCAAGAGTTCAGAACCAGGTACTCGCCCCAGAGACGTGCTAGCAGCTTGTGCACTCTATCCACAAAAGGAACAAATAATAAGGGAGGCCAGAACTGCAGCCACAATCACACATAATGGGACAGAGACCCAACTATACCAGGATCTGTCCAGATTGACCCTTCAAAAACACTGGGATATGTATGCAGTAGTGAACACTCTTCAGGCACAAGGTACAGATGAACTGTTCCCTTTGGTTTACTCTTCAGTATTGATGGCAAGCAACAAAGGATTACATCAAGGAAGTGAGGCATGGCACAACTACATATTGAGGAGGACATCCCGGTGGGGCTCCCTTAAGGGGCCCATCCTACAGCAGAGCAACAGATGGTGTTCCTTAAGGCAGGTTAATGGACCTCTATGGACCAACAAAAGAGAAATCGCAGAGGCCTGCAAAAGGAAGACTGGAGAGCTCGACTCAGAGGTCCAACCCACAAATCAGACATTTTGTAGGATGTTGAGGTCACTGTTTTAATAACTTCACTCAAGAAAAACAGACTTGGTTAAAGAAAACTTGACAAGCAGATTGGACAGACAGTAACATCTTGGATTTCATCTGTTCAGATAAAATATGGGGGAGCTAGGACTCTCCACACATAACCCTGGGACAAAGGATGATTCGCAGCTGGGGGTGGTTGCCCCGGGATACAATAGGTACTGTGTCTCACACTAGGGAACTGTTCAAGGGATGGGAAGTGGGCTGGCAGGGGGGAACGTTTAAAAAGTTAGTGGGGATGTTAAGGGGATAGAAAGGGATGGGGGATATACAGTTAAGGGAGGGGGTCATCCATTTTGCAGAAGAAATATTACATTGTTGTGATAGAAAGATGTCCAAATGTATCTACACCTAGGCATAGAGAAAATACAGGGTATAATTCAAGTGCTTATCATGGAATGGAAAGTTGAGTCTTTCCTGAGGTGTCACCAACCGGATTTGGTGGCGCTCCTAGAAACTAATTTATTTCTATAATGCCTACAGCCCGCAGGAATCTAGGCGCTTACACCAACACAAGGGAAAACAAACATAATAACAAGACAAAGAAGGGCAATACTAATGTACTCTTGCTGAGAATAGGTGAATCCTAGAACGACCTGATCATTTAACTAAAAAGGTGTGTCTTCAATGATTTCCTGAAGAGACTCAGGCTGGACTCATATCCAAAAGGTGGATGAAGGTAAACACTGTCTACGTCAATACCCGATTATAATACAGGGGACTGCGGAAGGCAATGTTGCAAGTGTGTTCATAGCAATAAAACATGGGTTGGAGTTCCAGGTTGTCCGCACTAAGATTCATAAGGAGGGCGGATATGTTTTTGATATTCTAAAGCTTTTGGCTGTAAAATTAATGGTTGCCTCTATATATGCCCCTAACATAGGCCAGGATGGCTTTTTGAAACATGTTATGGGGCAACTGGAATCTTTCATGGAAGGAGAATGACTGAAATTGGGGGACTTTAATATAGCGTGGGATCCGGATCGGGATCTCAGTAGGTTGAGTCGATATGTTGCAGTCTCCCCTTTGGTGGCCCTGCAAAATAAATGTGCAGATCTATCTATAGTGAATGTTTGGCTTACTTTAAGGGGGGAAGAGAAGGGATATAACTACTACTCACACATATATCAGTCATTCTCCCGGATAGTTTATGCATGGATCTCCGCCCCACTTTTAGGCTAATTCTCGCAAATCATGACCCACACTCTTACTCTTTCAGATCACGCCCCAATCACGGTAGACCTTAATATTGCAAAAGAGAGACAAAAACATTGGTCTTGGAGATTCCCACTAACTCCAGTGCAAGATTCAGTGGATAAATGAGAAATTGCGGTGCAAATAAGGGAATACTTTGATCAAAACGTCGATGAATATTATCTGGGATGCTTTTTAGGCGACAATTATGGTTTTCTCATATCCGCAGAGGCTAATAGACATAAGCAAAGTATGGCTCTAGAACTGGAACCAGAAGAGGAATTAGCCATCATTTTAAAGAAGATGGAAACTAATTTGGGTCTGTTGATTCAGAAAGAGTTTAGGGCAGCAGAAGGCAGATTAAATCTCCATATTGCTAAGAAAACTGAAAAAGCCCTTCTCTTCCTAAAACAAAATTACTATATAAAAGCAAACAAAATGAACCATCTTTTAGCATCTAAGCTCCATCAGAGACCCGCATCAAGGATTGTACAACTGATCAAATTTCCCACTGGGAGACCACGTCAGAAACCGTAAGCATTCTTACAAAGTTCCACTCCTTTTATTCAAACCTGTATAAATCCAAAGCTCCTGTATCACTCTTACAAAAAGAATATCTAGAGTCTTTCACTCTTTCTTGGCTCACGCTAGCAGATACTCAGGCGCTTGAAGCAGCCATAACACAGGGTGAGGTACTTCTGGTTATCCAGGAGCTTCCTTTAAATAAGTCACCAGGTCCAGATGATTACCCAGCCAGGTTTCACAAAACATTCAGTAACTTATTGGCCCCCATACTGACTGAATTATACAATTCCTTTACACACACAAAGGCCAAATTTCTCCTTCCATGGATGTGGCGAAAATAATCCTCTTTCCCAAACCAGCAAAAGATCCAACTAATTGTGGGTCATATCGCACAATAGCCTTAATTAATATTGATGCAAACCTTTTTACTAAGGTCCTGGCCAACTGATTAGTTGACTGTATGCCCACACACATACACCCAGACCAAACAGGCTTTATAAAACTCAGACAGATGCATGACAATATTCGTAGAGTGTATCATATTTTAGAGAAGGTGGAAAAGAAGGAGATTCCTGCAGTCTTCATTTCCATAGACGTGGAAAAGGCTTTTGATTGTGTGGAATGGTTGTTTCACTTTTTAACCTTGACTAGGATGAGATTTGGAACAAAGTTTATTGGGTTGATTAAAGCCAATTACAAAAGACCAACTGCACGATTGTTAATAAAGGGCCACACATCTCCCCTTATTTATTTACAACGGGGAACCAAACAAGGATGCCCTCTGTCACCGTTGCTGTTTGCACTTCATTTAGAACCTTTATTGGCCAAGTTAGGCAGACAGAGGGACTAAAAGGGATACATTTTGGTGGTATTTCTAATAAAACTATGGCCTATGCCGACGACATGGTACATATGGTAACTGACCCATTTAACAATCTGCAGGCAGACACTCAGGAACTGGTGATTTTTTGTAGGGTGGTGAGTCTAAAGATGAATGTAGCTAAATCAGAGATCTTAAATTTTTCCCTCTCACCATCAGAAATGCAGAATCTATGGGAACACATGCAACTTTGCTGGACGCGGAAGGGGATAAAAGTACTTGGGGTAGTAATAACCCCTAAACTCAAAGGTTTATATGCAGCTAACTATCCCACATTGCTGAGCAAAATAGACGCACAATTAAAAATGTGGGATCCGTTTACCATCTCATGGTTGGGTAAATAAATTCTGTGAAAATGGTCATCCTTCCTAAAGTCCTGAATTTTTTTCAAGCACTGCCTATCAGTGTTCCCCTTTCGTCTTTTACAGACTACATAGAACTATTTCGGCATTCATATGGCAGAACAAAACCCTGTGGTTAGCCTTAAATATGGTAATTATCCCAACCGAGAAGTGTGGGCTTATTCTCCCCAATTTTTTAAAGTATTATTGTTCTGCTCAAATAAGGTTGATTAAAGAATGGTCCATGGGAGAGTTGGGGTAAATATGGGTACAGATGGAACAAGCAGTGGGGGTTCCTAGGCTCCTGAACCAATGTGGTTTCTGAAACAGGACGTTCCGGCTAATATACACGCGAGTGACATTATGGGTGTAATAGAGAAAACCTGTGATGCTGTAGTTACGAAGAACAGTTGGAAGACATACCCCTCAACACTCACACCTCTGTTCTTTAATCCTCAGTTTACCCCAGGTTTGGAACCCAATGCATTCAAAGAATGGAAACGGGCAGGATGCAAAGAACCCAGAGACATGTTTCAGGGGGAGGAGGTTAAATCATTTACAGAATGTAAACGAGAGTTTGGTCTGTCTTAAAACTCTAGATTTCAATATTTCCAGGTGAGAGCTTGGATTCTTGCCCCACCAGTAAAGTCTGCAGCTGTAACACCCTTAGAAATGTTTGTGACATTAGATCCAGGGGTCATAGCCCTTATCTCGAATCTACATAAACTGATGGGGGATGATATAGCCAAGGAGATCTATAGGCGACGCTGGCAGGTAACTTTGGGGGCAGAGATCTCGGACTTAGACTGGGAAAATCTGTGGAAAGCAGTCCCCAAACTCACCAATTCAATCCAAAATAGAGAGTTTTGGTATAAACTAATGTTGCAATGGCACTATACTCCGGCTCATTTAGGGGAATATTAAACCATCATTAACTGATAAATGTTAACTCAGTACTGGGAAGTAGTGAATAAACATAAGAGCGAAATGTTCCCCACTCAAAGTCAAGATTTCAACGCTCATGCCCTCTAGTAATGGTAGAGGAGGACTTTAGGCGGCAACAGAAGCCAGCCCAGAAGGCCTGTAATGTATGTAATGTTTCAATTGGCCGCACTGCTAGAGATTGCTCAAAAATGTAAAGTGAAAGAGCCCCCTCATATCATGGAATGGTTCTCTAAAGTATGGAATTTTCTCTTCAATGGAATGGATGACGTATTCTCCACAAGGGGAACATTCTACATTCTCCTTGGACTGGAAAGAGGTGCTTGATTTCTTATACAAGGACAATAACGTTATGTATTGCTGCCAGTAACTGCTTATGTTGGGCATTACCGGAATTAGTAACAATTGATGGTCCATATCTGGTCGTACATTTTGTCACAGGGATATTGAAATGTCTGCAAAATAGGCCAGGGAGTTGAGTTTAAGGGGTGTATGGGGGTGGATGAGGGTGAGGGCTGTTGTAAATTTGTAAATGAGAAATGCAAATAAAAATAAATATAAAAAATAAATAAAAGTAAAAAAACAAGTAACAAAAAAAATCAACCGCTTGAAACAAAAGAATTGCTAAAGCCCCTAAATCTGTATCCAGGTGCTGGTGTGCAAACGTGTACGCACCTGGAGTACCCCCTGCTCTGGAGGGGCATACTGAAGTGGAAGAAGTGAGCCCCACTGCAGTGAAATTAAGGGGATGAAGAGCGTGGCTACACCTACACAACACCAAACCCTATACATGTGAAACATTTACCCCTCCTGCAACTGCTCACAGTGAATCAAGAGAAGTAGTTCTGTGTGTGCTGACCGGTACAAGTGAATCAAAAGAAGTAGTTCCGTCCATGCAGACTCGTACAAGGGCTACAAACGAGAATAAGTAAAATGAAGTGCACACAAGCTTCATAGACTAGGGTCCAGCGTTTCTCAAAGTTTGATGGAGAAAGAATAGACTTGCAGCTATCCTAGAACTTTTTTAGAATACGATTAAAGAGACAATGTGAAGGAAATCCAGAGCCTGAAAAGAAAAGAAGAGTATCAGCCATCGTTTATGCTACCAATTATAATGACAATACACGCACTCTTGTATGCTATTTGTTCCAATATATTACAGTCTTATCCAGGCCTTATACAAAGAGGAGTAAATATTATTACGTTCTTCAAAGACACCAAGAATAACTGTATTGTTTGGAGAGTGATAATCATAATTAAATTACAGTTTCTGATACAAAAGTGATTCAAAAGAAGATAACAAATGAGCATATTAAAGAAAACATAAAATGGAGAGGCTTCAACATTTCAGAGATTCGCTACCATCCAGAAGGTCAATAGGTTTTCATAGAATATTGATGGTGATATCATATGGTATTATGATTTGTGTTTTTCTCCTTATTATAATGGCATTTCAACATGTTATAAAAAGTAACACAGATATGGAGGATGTTAATGATTATTGTCCCCACTAAAGGTACAGACAACCTGTTTTACCACTTAACTAAGGGTCTCTTTCAATTGAAAATGGATGTAGAGGAGAACCATGAAGGTATAAATACATATCTTGAAAATTCTGTTCGGTTAAAGAATAACCTATGGTACCAGCAGATGAAGGAGTTGGGCAAAAGAACATCAGACGAACACTGCTATGTTTGTTCCCTAATACTGTATGCCATGAATGTGGCAAAAACATTTATTGCAAGAGATATGTCTACATATGATACAAAATGCCTCAGTCATCTAGCAGCATGCACAACCAGAGGACAATTTTAAGGAAAATGGGAAATGCTACGATGGCGATCAAAAATGGCATTCCCATATGAAGACGCCTATGTGAAAACAAGAAGGATGGAAAATGGACTAGGATGGACAAGCAAGAATCTTATGTATCCATCCAAGATTGGAGAAAGAATAAAGGTTGTCCAGATGAAGAAGCTGAATTGCTCAGACATAATTAAAAAACCAGGAGAGCCAAGATGTGGAGAGAGACCTTAGCTAGTGATAAATGGATGTGTTTTTACAAGTCCCGGATGGGAAGAAGGACTATCAGCCTGCCATGCACATTTATTGAAGAAAGAATGAGCAAGCATTGAGCAGATAGTGAGTGACAAATGCCTGAAATCATGGGCCAAGTACTTAAAGTTACTCACATGGGTTGACAATGAAGCAAGACCTGTATCTATAATACCACTGAGGAATGCAACAACATGCTTCAGGAATGATGGCCTGGCCTGGTTGGAAAAAAACAAAGGATGTGGAAAGATAATTGAAGTTCCAGGAATGAATGGAGAAACTGCAGTATTGAAAGATCGATATTGGGCCTTTGAATCCAGGGCCTACATGCAGTTGCCTAGATATTGGGGAGGAATATGTTGTATAGTAATGTTACATGTACCAGCATTAGTGATCCCCCAAAGTGACCTCCATATTAATGAATTTGCCAAATGAATTTTAGGTGTCATGAACACCTAAGGAAGACGTCACCCGAATTCTGCCGAATAAAGAGAAGCAATTATTTCTCAGCCAAATCAATTGAGGCCTATGACCCTTTTCGAGATGAGCACAAACTGTTCAGCAAGACAGCAATGATAACAACAGCTATATTCTTGCCAGGACTTCAAGCTGCAGTAAACGCCAAGTGGCTGCAGATTACAGGATGGGACCTGCTGCAGACGATCAATGCAACAATTAAATGATTCAATGCAATCACAGAAGAATTAAGAGCCATTAGACAGATGACCCTCCTGAACAAATGTGTGCTAGATCTGATTACAGGAAAGGGAGGAGGCGTGTGTGCCAAGATCGGGCCTTCTTGATGTACGTCTATAGCATCTCATGATGGAGGAAATGGAACCCTGACGGAGGCAATAACTATGCTGACGTCCCTGCATACGAAGATGGAAGATGAAGTTGATGAGACAGCAGGAGATGATTGGTTCTCATTTTTATTGTCGTGGATTCCAACCTGGCTGGCAAATGCTTTTAAAAAACTTGGAAAAATACTGGTGATGGTGTTGCTAGGATTCTGTCTCATAAAGGTCATCTTGGGACAATGCCAGAAGACAGCCAAAAAAATAATTAAGATTAAGATTATGATCGATATAGACTCTGGAACTGGTGAGCAGATGCAGGATGAGAGAAGTACCCATGAGAATATAAAGAATAGTTCCCTTGCACCTCCAGGAACCAGGTTCTATCATCCCAAGGATCTTACAAAATATGTAGGACGTTGGATATTCTGTTCGCCATCTGGAGAGTGATGTTGCATGACCTGGAGTGTGAATGAACATATAAAGAATGCAGGTCACCTGAGGGGGGTGGCAAAGATTTGGATTCCAAACAAAAAGCAGGATGAAAAGAAGATGAAGATCAGTGATGAAGAGATGATGAAGACAATGGAAGAAGAGAATTTGGTCGAAGATTCAAACAGAGGGGGGATGTGGAGGAGGAGGTCGATGTTTTTGCACTAGTTCCTGCCCCCTCACTGCCGTTATACTGGAATAGTCAGAAAAGAGCAGTAAATGGGACCCCCTGTATTGTTCCCATACCGCATCGAGTGTATGAGAGATGTTATGTACTCAGACCGCCATACAGAATACTCCCTCACATTGAGCCAGTGGAAGGTTGCCACATGGAAGGATGTCAGCACTCACCTATGGACATCATGGAATGCTTAATGAAATCTGATGAGGGAAGAGTGATATCATGAAGAAGATATATGAACCTATACTATAATGATATGAAAATACTTAAGAGTGACACTGTAACTGAAGACCTAAGAGAAACATGTACCTAAAGCTAAAGTAATCGTGAATACAAAGAGGATGAAGTAAAGTATTAATCAATAACTGTAAATATGCAGTAACGCAAGGTAGAAAGGAAACATATAGAAGCTTGCTATAGGGAAATATATAACTTGGCTAGGAAGCCAAATTGGAAAATGGACGATGGTTCATGTTGAATTCAACCAAGCTACCTCAGAAGACAAACTAAGGCTGCAGAATCAGGAGACATGGAAGATCAGCTCTGTCTGCAGAAGCAACGATGAGTCAAGGTTAGCCCAGAATTAAGGGTGTTATTTTTTAATGAATATGCAGAGAGCACAAAGGGAGTTACATGGATAAGCTCCGAATGTGGTACATTCCTCATAGATTGAAGAAGAAAACATCTGCAAGGAGCCAACTGTCGGTTAATTAAAAGTGTGCAAAGTTCATATGAGATAGAGTAAGCAAGTCTTTAGAGGCCAAGAGGAGCAACAGCACCCTGCATAATTAAATCAAATAGCAGTAAATAAGAGGCTGAAATGGGCAAATTTGTGGTCTGCGAGCATGTGATTGAGAAGTCGAAAACAAGGGCTATTCATTAAAGATAGTGGTGTGCTCACACTTCCTTGACTGTTCCAGGACAGTGAGCAGCCAACAAGGGCAATTACAAAAGGAAGACTTTGGCTTAAGGCCTGCCAAAGAGTTGATGCACTTATTGGGAAAACAGGGAGTAGTCTGATAGGATTCAAACACCTACGTTTCGTTTCACATACGTGCTGCTAGGGAGTTGAAAGTCCAAGGTTGGTATAGTATGCCAATCAATCAGTGGGTTTGAGGGACAACCTAACATACAATGTTGCGTAGACCAATCCACTGCTATTTTGTCAGCTATAATTAGTACTATATGCGTTTAGAGGTAATTCAAGGCGTGCCCTACAGATAAGGGGTAGCCAATGATGCACTAATCCTTATATGTTCTATAAGTAGATATGTTCCCTTAACCAATCCCTTCCCTCGATAGGTTTTGTATTTTGCCACGTAGAATGACATCATAGATGACACATATTGGGGTATAAGACCTCTATGTAATCAAGCTACTGGGTGAGTGTGCTTGCATCAATCCGATGCCTGTCATTTCTCCCTGCTTAATTAAATGAGAATTAAGTGTTACTTTGCCATATTCCTTGAGTCTGTCCTATTATTTGGTCTGAGATCATTATTTGTAATTCCATCCAGCACAAACAATGCTTCATGGTGCTTGAGCACAGGTTTTTCCAAGTGATTTAATGTAACTGGTTCTTGAATAGTGCAATTTCTGCAATGTGATGACCCTTTGGCACTCTACAACAGTACCCCGTTGCAGGGGAGGCAAGGATGCCTCTATCCCACTCCACACATATACACACAAATACATGATTTTCCAGTATGTCCGACCACACCTTCCATGGGTTGTGAGTGGGTTTCTTGCTCTCTCTCATACTGGCTTTTCAGTGGGCTATTTATATTTGGCAACTGGCGGGGGGCGGTGTGTCTCTCAGTCACACAGGATCTCCCAGTTGGCAACCCTCTAGCATTGGGCAGTCTTCCTCTCCCACACAGTGGGAAAGGGAATGAAACACTGACATTCTCGGAAGAGAATTTGCCAGGTGACCCCCTGAGGACTACTCTTAACATGGTATACACTGAGCAGGTATGCAGGAAAGCATCAGAGAAAATATGGAATCATCTCATACACCACCTCTACCCCAAGATAACCAGACTACGGAAGGAGATAAGCAACCCCACAAGAAGGCTGGGAGCAAATAAAGGGCCCAGCACCACAACTGGAACATGAGATCAAAAAGAACTAACAAAACACACTAAATTGTGTACTCATTCAGAAGAACAAGAAGCTCAGTGACTTACAAGGAATGGCACTTACTGTTCGTGGATGAGGAAGGGTGCCGGCTCCTCCTGATGCAGTGATCCTCACACCAAACAAGACAAAATCTGAGGACCCGATGGGAGAGGCCACCAGCACTCAGCTATCAGTCATTAGCACCTCTGGGCATGCACTTAAGCATAGTGAATAGTTTGTACTCTCCAAGGGACTGGACTCCTACCGCAGCCAGGAACTAGGCAACATTCAACTCTGCAGGGAAATTGGTGAACATGTATTCATGCATCTCAAATAATACTTCCATAGGCAGAAGAAAGAGCAAAGGGCTCCCCAGATAACGATGGAATAAACACATGCTCGAGCTGGGTACTGCCATGTGGCTGTTTCTTAAAATCTGTAATCTAAATTGACTGTCTAAGAAAATGTGTAAGGTCTGACATAGTCAAAGAACAGGTGACTAAACAGAACTTCACCCCCCAAGAGAGAAGGGCAGTAAGAAAACACCAACAAACAAGGACATTATAATAAAAGCAGCTGACAAAGGTGGTGCCGTTGTGGTTATTGGTACACAGAAATACAAAATGGAAGGGTACAGACAATCTTAACATCAATTATTACCAGACGTTTAGTAATTGTAATTGGTTATTTATAACGCACTTAATACCCAGCGGTTTCTAAGCACGGACCGGGGATTGAACCTGTGTTGCTCTGTGTCGTCTCGCTTCCAAGGCAAACACATTGCCGCTGGGCTATCCTCCCAAGACTGACCAGCCCACCATGTAGTACAAAACAGTGGTGGAACAAATCATCAAATACATGCCAGGCAGCGCAACGGAACGCCTCTAACATCTGATATCAAACTATCCAACTCTTAGGACTTTTTATTGGTGCCCAAAGATCCACAACCCAGGAAATCTGAGCTGACTGATCATCTCATTTCGGTCACGATAATGTCATCACATTAGTGACATCATCGCATATGTGCATCTCCACGCGTGGCGTTATTGTCTATATTTTAAAGACAGTTGGGTATAGGCACGCCTGTTCGCTGCACGGCTGCTTGCAGCCACGCGATATTGCTGCCAATACTTGGCGTTATTTAGTAGAGTACCATTGTATAGTATGTGTGCACCCTTTTTGATATGTGAGAGAGGGGTTGGCTATAGGCCCACACCTTTCATTTCACACAAGATGGGATCAATGATTCATCTTTATTTATGGACATTGTGAATTGATTTCACACAGAGTGCTTCATGATGCACAGCAGTGGACACTGAGAACTGCAGTGATTCCTGGAGGGGGGGGGGTCCTATTCTGTAGGCTCTTTTGCTATTGTTAGTAGTTGTGAATACTGTCTTAATTGGTGACAGTAGAGAATGTGTCTAGTATTTTTCATTTTCATTCCTTCTTAAATTTACCTTTTCGGTTCCTTTGAGAGAAGACACATTTGAGGCATATGTTAGCTTCAGGCAATCATAATTTTATTAATGTCAACATTTTGTAAATGATTTACAGATAATTCCCTAATGAAGGGACATTGAAATGCATTGGATTCACGTCTGCACCTGCATCAATGCTTTAAAGAAGTTCTGATTTAATTACAATTGTGGCTCACGTGTCTTCCTTTGGATAGATCCACAAATGAATTATGTGTTTTAAAGAAATCCTTTTAACCATATTGTGAATTTAACAATAATTGTTGACAGGTGGGCACCATGGGAGGTCACCCAGTTTCTGGCAAGTTTTGCCAGATTTGTATTTTACTGTTAACAACATCTGATTTCAAGGGCGTTTCTGGTGTGGACCGCATGCCACTACCAATTGCTCATAAATATTGGCTATGATATGTTATTTATAATGTGCTTAATACCCAGAGGTTTCTAAGTGCGGACCCGAGGATTGAACCTGTGTTGCTCCGTGTCGTCTTGCATCCAAGGCGAACACGTTGCCACTGAGCTATCCTCCCGAGATAATCTCATAGACATTGGTGGCACCCTTTCTTGCCTTCAGTCACATATTTTGCATATACCATATTGTATAAAGTCAGACAATCATTGTGAAGCTTGAGGCAAACTGATGTAACATTAGAGATTGCACTGAAGAGCTAACTTTTTTAATCAATTCCTTTGTGTTTAGTTAATATCTTCAAACATTGTGTGTATGCTAGATTAGTCGCATTTGTTGGCAGTTGTTTGTCTGTTTTCTTCCTTCTAGGTGTCATCCTAGCCTCTGGGCCTGTTTGTTTTGCGCAGTATGAATTAAACAAAGCAAAGTGCACCATTTAAATCTCAATAGCGCATTTTGTAGTGTGACACTGCATACAGCTAGTCAACGTTAGCCGCAGCATTGAAATCGCTAAAGTGTCCTGACACTACACAGCATCTGCAAAATACCCTTTGTGTGAGGAAAATGCAATATAGACCCTACTTTTCAATTATGTGTTTTTAAACCTTTCCTTTCAACATGTCTTAAAATAACATCAGTAATTCTTAGGGAATTACAGGGGCTCACCTTAAGACTGCTTGGGCCTAACTTTGAAACCATATTACATCAACATTTATATGTGAGCAAAACTTCTTTTTTTTTTTTAAATTAAATGATAGTTTTCAACTACAGATGCAGACTATTTGCAAGCCTTCATATGCGTTCCCTGCTTCCAACCTAGATTAGTAGCGATTTCCAGACCCGCATTCTATGCATGCTCTTCCTTCCATCAATGCAGTGTGATATGCTCTTTTCATTCACTTTGCAAATTCACTGTTCTATGGTTTTTCCTTTAATTCTGCATCGTCTGATGAAGAAGTTTTTGGGACTTCGAAATGTAATGCATTGTTCCATCACTGCGTACTATTTTGAGCCAGTCCAATAAAGGGTTTCAAAACCTGCCTCAAGTGTGATTTTAAAACGGGACAGACACTACACCAAACTTTTCTTTGAATGCAATTACATTAGGATACATCTATGCTACTCCACCTGCGCACCTGCGTTTTTGTGTAGAAGATTCTTTACCAAAATGTTTGTGTCAATAGGAATCATTGTGTCAAGGTTGTTGGTAAAGTTGGGTGTAGATCAGATCTCCGTCGTGGTCAGGCCTGCCAGGCTTGCAGAAACAATCTGATTAAGCAGAATTACATTCTTGCTGGACTGGATGGGGTTGTCCGCGTTTTGTGTCCATCCACACGGCATCTGGAGCTGGCTTTCAAACTTATGCTGATTACACCCAGCTCTGCATAGGTCAACAAGGCACAAGGTTTGCCCACATCATCCACATCTATATCATCCGGATATCATTACAACCATGCAAGAACAACAATGCGCTCGGCCTGGAAGAGACCATAATGGCATCTCTCACTATGGGCTCCAATCAAGCACTCATCAACGTGAGTGCATCCTACCAAAACCCTGTGAGCATTTGAAAAACCCACAAGATACTGTAAAGGTGCAGAAGGGGAAGACTGACACACAGGTGACATGGGTGTTGCCATAAACCTTTATTATACCAGAAATAAAGACTAAACCTACCCCTCCCTGACTCCAAGAGGGGTTTCCCTACTTCAACTAAAATACTACGGTTTCAGTCAGGATGTCCATGTATATCTAGGGTCCACCATCCGGTGTCAAAAAACGATTTCCATCCCTTGCACTTACAACTAAACTAATGAAGTATTGGATCTTCTTGGTCCAGACGAATGACTCCCGTCTTCTGGACAACGGACCACAGTTTCAGTTTATATGGCATCTTTACCTGAGGGAATGAGTCCCTCCCCAAGGTCTCAATCCCTTTCCAAGGCACAAAACAATATTCCAGGTTGAAATGTCAACAAGTAGTAAAGCTCTCAACTCAAAAGGTAAAGTTCCAGTTCAAAAATCAACATTCCTTATCCCCCATAGTTGCTTCCCCATCACTGGGCTCATGGAGAATGCCTCCCCTCTTCAGGTGTCCTGCTCTTTGATTTTCCAGCACCATGGGAATGACTCCCTTCCACTGGCAATGATTTGAGTCTATAAGCTCAATCACCAGGAGAATGATTCCCTTCTCCTGGTGTCTGGCTCTCAGTGCTTTATTCCACGCAATAGCCACTCCAAAAAATATCTGTCCATGCCAATTCTGCATCAGAATACAAATCTGGAAGGTGGCATCTCCTGGCTTTCCAGCAGTTCATCCCTCCTGCCCCCCGTGGCAAACAGGCTCCACATCCCCCCCATGCCACCCAAGGTCACCCTGGTGCCCTCCCTTAGCAGGGAAAGGTAACCGAAACTGAGGTAAAAGAGAAGTGCAATAAGATAGATTATGAAACAAACTCCCAGAAGAGCCAAGTCTCATTTCAAAGTGGATCCAGCATTCCACAATGTTATGGGCATCCTCGTAAGGCTCCTAGGCGGTCCAAAGAGCTTCCAGGCCCCCAGGTCCAGTGCAGAGGTTTGAAGCTGATCTGGGAACACTTCACTGTTGGCAGAGAGGGGGCCAAATCACAGCAACTGGAGAACGCTCTTCTTGTCTCTCTCCTTAAAACACCAGTTAAACTCACGGCAGCTAAGTAGCTAAGCAACATGGTCAGCAAATTTGACAAGCGCTTAGAAGTAGCCATACAGTGTTCTACAAAACAGATAAATCGATAAATACTTTTACAAAGGTCTACCCCGCCTCCCACCTTCTATTTATGGGATCTTGTGGTCAGCTCATCTGCTTTCTGGTGACCCAGGTGGACGCCCTCAGAGGCATTGGGATCTCCCACCCACCATAAGACAGAGGAGGGTGAGCTCACACCTATCTGAGAGTGTAATGCAAACTCTTCAGCAGGACACTCCAGCAGTGTGTGGGGAGGCAATCCAGAAGAGTGTGTATACTCTTCAATGGGGTGCCTGGCAGTGACTGCATCAGGAATAGGGCAATTTGGCAGGCCCTCGGGGCAAGTGTCCACCAGATCCATGTTCCGCAGTGGGGCTTTGATAGGCTATTTTTCATTTTACTTTCATACCTATATTTTTGGTACTCAGAAATTCTCAAACTGAGCCAGTGGGACTCAGGCAATATCATCCAGCTTAAGCCCTGTCTATTCTTCATGAAACCATGAACTCAAGGCCAGTGGCGTAGATTAGGACATGGTATCAGCGAACAGGAGTAACTACGAATGCAGATGTTGCAGCCTCAGCCGATGGGGGCCGGTACTTGCTCAGTATAATTCTGGACTTCATCTCTGATCGCAAAATCCTCTTTTCCCTTAGTTCAGTACTATTTCCTTTTTGGTTTTTCCCTATTTGCCTTTTCTGTGCACTGCAGTGTCTGCCAATGTTGTGAAGTGTTCCAGGTGGAACCACAGGAATAGCTTATCTTTTTGTGGTACTGATCACTAGAGTCTGGTGCAGTGGTGGGCAAGCTGGCCTACAACTCCCATGATCCCTCATTGACAATGCTGGCTAGGCGTGATGGGAGATATAGGCCAACACATCTGGAGGGCTGCAGGAGGGTGAGGCCTGTAGCACTACACCAGCCTCTATCCCATCTTGGTGCCCACCAGTGGATAATCATTTTCAGTCCATGCCACAGTTTTGCCCTGCTGTACACCTTAGTGCGGCCCCTCTAGTGCCAGGATCTTTAACAATGTGTATAGTCGGGGCCTGCCTGTTTCATAATATTCCATATGCTCAGGTTAGGCTGTCGCATTCTACAAGCGACTGCCATGGGGTGGCAGCTTCCTCTTGCTGTCTGCGGGCACCAGTGATGCAGAACTCTAGCCCGCGGTGTGCACATCTATAATGTTTTCAAGGTTCAAGGTAACTGCTGCAGATGTACAAGACCAGCTCGATGCAAATGTATCTTCTGAATATTTATGGTGGGTCTCCTGAAACCCTGAGCGGATGGCGGACCTCCAGGACCAGAGTCGTGCATATAGGATAACCTTACACACTCCTGCCACTCAATTTCCTGTCACCTAGGAAACGAGATGCAAAACAAATACTTGCTTGCATCAACCACAAAGGCGAGGATTGGGTGCCGCTCGTATTCTTACATTCTCTTGAAACGTACAAACTGCTGCAGTGCTAATAGGCCTTATGTTCAATGTCTATATGTGCCTTTTCCTCCATTAGCTAATTTGATTTCGCAGTATTTGATCAGAGACGGCCAAGATCTCCCGCAGCCACTGCACTGCGTTCAGAGGTTGCAATATATTTCCATGATCCCTCTGAGGAACCAAATGCAGGTCATTTTATCTGAGAGTTCCAATAAAGGGAGACCTTCTCCTGCAATACTTCACATTCAGGCAATGAATCTGACTTCAAGGCAGAGGCTTTCCAGTCACAATCTCATGCCTTGTCGGTGCATTGTAGCAGCGAGGACAGCTCAAGGGCAAGGCGCTCTTGGAAACAAGACGGTGGGTATCTTGGTTGGGCCGACTCAGACCTTCACCACCCTCCCCTCCGCCGGGTGACACACCGAATACTAGTGGTTAATAATATTGACATCGATCATTACATATTACATTAATTTACCAAATTTGTGTTTCACCTTGGGTGATAGTTTCCGTTTCTGCTAAACACCATTTCTCCTTTTAAAGAGAATGTCACTCTTTGCACAATGTCGCTTTAGAATTCCTCTGCAACCTACCCGTAACCGAGGCAGCCATGTCAGGCCATGGTGGGCCCCACTCACTCTACTTGGGGCGGAGCCCTTCAGGAGCTTACCAATCTCCTCTGGGGAAGGCCTAATTCTAGTGACAGACCTGCAGTGAAAAGAGCGGTTAGTGTGGTCTGGAGGTAACCCTGAGGACACGGGGCCACTCCTGAAGAGGGTAAGACCTCAGACCAAGAACCCTGAAGAAAGCCCAGCTCCAGGGTCTGTTATTTCCCACTCCATTCCTGTCTTCTTCAGTCTCAGACAAACTCCCCTTAAGATTGCACTTAAACACATCCATAACACCAGTGGTCTACAACATTTCAGCCAATCAGCTCTCAGCCTTATCAGTGACCTCGCACATGAACCTGCATGTGTGCGTTTCACAATATCAAAAGAGTGGTCATGTCTTGAGAAGCCTTGAGTCAATGTAAGCCTTCCCGTTGTCTAATGACTGATTGGATTCGGTGTACTGGGCATGTGAGTCCTTCCGGTTCTGCCATCCGTGGAGGATCTGGAGCATGTGCCACCTTCAGAGGACATCGTTCAAGCTGTAAAATGGCAGGGGGCAAGAGAACACTATTCGGGATCTCGTGGAGGGGGCGGGATTTCCGGAATGCTAGTTTGGGCTGCATAGTCCCACTTCAAGTCCTGCTGTATGCCTCCAAGGATCAACGGATTGCTAACTGAGGAATAAACCAACTTATTCTGCAGCCTGCACTCCGATTCGTGCAAAGGTGGCATGGTGTATTATTGGCAAGGTACCAGGCAACCACTCAAGAGTGGCAGCGGATGTTGAGCTGGACAGTAGGTCTACAAATGCAGCGATTCACCAATCGGAAAGAAGCACATCAAGCATGCTTATTCCTGTAGAGCTAAGCTTGCCTTGTGTTGCTAGACTGACTGCAAGCAGGCCTGCATGGCATGGGGCTAAGTGCGGAGTGCCCCCGAGCTTGGACAGCCTGAGAAGCTCAGAAAGATGGCAGGTCACAAGAAGGTGGCTGCTCGCTAGCTTGCTTCAAACACATTAAAGAGCACTTCCGGCTAGAGGATAACCTTGCTTATAGACTAATCCTAGTGAACGACTTAATAGCAAGCCACAGGGAAGAAAGGAAAAATGATGATTTTATGATGAATGTTTTCAATTCTTCTGCGCTAACAGCTTATTGGACAATTAAATGAACCTAGAGACCTGGACACTATGAGGCCTAATATGCACTCCCTGTTCACTAAAATGCGCTTTGGAATACTACCTCTGGCGGAAGTCACAAATAAATGGGACCAGAAAACTTCAGATGAAAGTGCCTGTGAGAAGCATAGTTGCGACACTATGGAACACTTCCTTTCATTCCACTGTTCCAAGAAGACAGAACATTGTACTCAAAACCAAGATTCCTGCATTTTGGAATACGCTCCGCTCAGAAGCTATTATAATGTGCAAAAGGGCTTGTGATGAGCCAACCACATTTGCTGTCGCTAAATTCATTTCCATAGCTTGGAATAAGAGAAATAACTTCTTAAAAGTAGCTCCTTGATTGTAGTTTGTATGGGGAAATCCGGGCTAGTCCCATAAATTATCCCTATCAGAGTGAATTTTAGCATATTAATTTTACTTAAATATGATGAGTTGTTATATTCATCGTGTGTTTTGTGCACTTTAGCTGCATATTGTTTACTTTCCCGTTCAGGATTGGCAGCTATAGGTTAGGCGCGTGCGCAAGAATTGGCACATATATGATATTTCAATCGATGATGTGTGCTGGGAATATTGATTTTATGCTGGACAGAATGGTCTGGGTACCTATAGAAAATCTAGCTGTCCTTCCACTGTGCATTGTTTCCATTATACTTCAGCGATGGCAGCTGTAGGGCAGCTATAGGGCGTGCACTTGCCCATATGGTAGAATAACTTGTCAGGTCCGATGGAATGCTCGCCCAGAAGGCACAGAGAGGGATTGTGAGTTGTATTAATATTTGATTCGGGTTAGCAGGGGGTTGGTTTACCATTGCCTTTGTTCCCCTGTCTTGTGTATATGTGGGGGGGGGGTTGCTTTACCATTGCCTTTGTTCCCCTGTCTTGTGTATATGTGGGGGGGTTGCTTTACCATTGCCTTTGTTCCCCTGTCTTGTGTATATGTGGGGGGGTTGCTTTACCATTGCCTTTGTTCTCCTGTCTTGTGTATATGTGGGGGGTGCTTTACCATTGCCTTTGTTCCCCTGTCTTGTGTATATGTGGGGGGGTTGCTTTACCATTGCCTTTGTTCTCCTGTGTTGTGTATATGTGGGGGGGCTACTTTACCATTGCCTTTGTTCCCCTGTCTTGTGTATATGTGGGGGGGTTGCTTTACCATTGCCTTTTTTCTCTTGTCTTGTGTATATGTGGGGGGGTTGCTTTACCATTGCCTTTGTTCCCCTGTCTTGTGTATATGTGGGGGGGTTGCTTTACCATTGCCTTTGTTCCCCTGTCTTGTGTATATGTGGGGCGGTTGCTTTACCATTGCCTTTGTTCTCCTGTCTTGTGTATATGTGGGGGTTGCTTCACCATTGCCTTTGTTCCCCTGTCTTGTGTATATGTGGGGGGTTGCTTTACCATTGCCTTTGTTCCCCTGTCTTGTGTATATGTGGGGGGGAGGGTTGCTTTACCATTGCCTTTGTTCCCCTGTCTTGTGTATATGTGGGGGGGGGTTGCTTTACCATTGCCTTTGTTCCCCTGTCTTGTGTATATGTGGGGGGTTAATTTACCATTGCCTTTGTTCCCCTGTCTTGTGTATATGTGGGGGGGTTGCTTTACCATTGTATTTGTTCTCCTGTCTTGTGTATATGTGGAGGGGTTGCTTTACCATTGCCTTTGTTCTCCTGTCTTGTGTATATGTGGGGGGGGGGGTGCTTTACCATTGCCTTTGTTCCCCTGTCTTGTGCATATGTGGGGGGGTTGCTTTACCATTGCCTTTGTTCTCCTGTCTTGTGTATATGTGGGGGGGTTGCTTTACCATTGCCTTTGTTCCCCTGTCTTGTGTATATGTGGGGGGTTGCTTTACCATTGCCTTTGTTCCCCTGTCTTGTGTATATGTGGGGGGGTTGCTTTACCATTGCCTTTGTTCCCCTGTCTTGAGTATATGTGGGGGGGTTGCTTTACCATTGCCTTTGTTCCCCTGTCTTGAGTATATGTGGGGGGGTTGCTTTACCATTGCCTTTGTTCCCCTGTCTTGAGTATATGTGGGGGGGTTGCTTTACCATTGCCTTTGTTCCCCTGTCTTGTGTATATGTGGGGGGGTGCTTTACCATTGCCTGTGTTCCCCTGTCTTGTGTATATGTGGGGGGTTGCTTTACCATTGCCTTTGTTCCCCTGTCTTGTGTATATGTGGGGGGGTTGTTTTACAATTGCCTTTGTTCCCCTGTCTTGTGTATATGTGGGGGGTTGCTTTACCATTGCCTTTGTTCCCCTGTCTTGTGCATATGTGGGGGGGTTGCTTTACCATTGCCTTTGTTCCCCTGTCTTGTGTATATGTGGGGGGGTTGTTTTACAATTGCCTTTGTTCCCCTGTCTTGTGTATATGTGGGGGGGTTGCTTTACCATTGCCTTTGTTCCCCTGTCTTGTGTATATGTGGGGGGTTGTTTTACAATTGCCTTTGTTCCCCTGTCTTGTGTATATGTGGGGGGGGGGGGTTGTTTTACAATTGCCTTTGTTCCCCTGTCTTGTGTATATGTGGGGGGTTGCTTTACAATGGCCTTTGTTCCCCTGTCTTGTGTATATGTGGGGGGTGGAGGGGTTGCTTTACCATTGCCTTTGTTCCCCTGTCTTGTGTATATGTGGGGGGGTGTTGCTTTACATTGCATTTGTTCCCCTGTCTTGTGTATATGTGGGGGGTTGCTTTACCATTGCCTTTGTTCCCCTGTCTTGTGTATATGTGGGGGGGGTTGCTTTACCATTGCCTTTGTTCCCCTGTCTTGTGTATATGTGTTGGCTTTTGTGGCATTTGCTAGAAATAAAGCAGATGAACTGAGCTGAGCAATCTGTAAAGTGGGGCACCTCCCACTGGATTTCAATTTACATTTATTTTCTGTGTGTGCAAATTGATATCTTTTCTTTACCAATTGATTGTCTCTCGTAATTATGAATGTATGAATTTCTGTTAATGCTTTAGGAAATATTTGTTAGCGAGAATTCTCATTTATTTCCCTCACCTAGTGAGTCCCTCAGCAGCTTCGCTGGATTTCTGGGGTTTATTTTTTCCACCTGGTAAGAGTGTGAGCCTTTTTCCCACTCTTACATGTGTTTTGCCATGTGTATTTCTACTCTACTGTTTGTGTGATCTTGCGCTCCGGAGCTACACCACTGACACAGGATTGTCAGACTTCCCACTGACTCCATTTTTCTGGGGCTCAATACTGTCCCCCAGAAACAGGTAAAGTTGCCATTTACTTTATGTAGTCATTTAAACTGCCAACCCAATGCACCCGATCTTACATGGAGTATTGGAAAGGGTTAATTCCTACCCCTTTTTGTCTGTGCCTCGCAGAACTTTGTTTTGCTCTCTTAACACTAAGACTTGGCTGGTGGCAGTGGTATCTAACCTAACTTTTCTACCGCGATTATACTATATAAACGTGGTACTGTTTAGGCTACTGTATTAGCCTCGAACTTAAACCCGCTTGACCAAATACTTTTTATTTTGGCTCCGGTTGGGTTTTATCACCATTTCTTATTGTTAAATTCCTTCTTGAGTTTTACTTTGCGCGGCAAACCAGGTTTGCCTCCTTTGTTCGCCGACCTTTGGCGGGCTTCTGTCCAGGAGCCTTCCTTTGGCGTCTGGGTGTCTAGGTGGGCTGAATGTGAGGGAGGGGTTTAGTCACCCTCTGCACAGGGTCTCCTTGGAGACCCGAGTCACACTTTGTATTGATTGGCTGAGGTGGTTGTCCAGGCCGGACAACCCCCCTGCTGAGTGATTGACAGCCAGGCTGTGTGAATGGGTTTTTTTTGCATAAAAGGCAGGACTCTTGGGCTGGAAGTCAGAGTTGCCACTGGAACTGCAAAGAACTGAAGAGAAGCGGAGAAGAAGATGGCTGCTGCAACTCCCGAGTCCCGGTGAAGCCCTGCTGCAGTCCTGAGCTATCTACCCTTCAACGACAAGAGAAGATCCAGTCTGGAGTATTCTTCCCTTGAGCCTGGTGGGATCAACCAGCTCACCTTCCACTGTCAGAGGATCCTCTTCTGGGTCGAAATCACTGCACACAGCTGTAGCGGTCCGGATAGCCATCTGAAGAGCCTCTCCTGTTTTAAAGGAGTGCACCTTTTATTCACTGTTGCTTCGTTGCTGCTGGTCTCATCCCTGGGTATTGCAGATCGCTCCAGACGTCCTCCTTCTTGTCCCCACGACTGAAGCCTCAGGAACCGTGAGTCTGCAGGAACTACCAGGAACAACTGCCCTAGCACCAGCTTTTCTTCATACGTGTCCAGCTTTGAGGAATTGGGGCGAACCCTTTCTCCTCACCCAAGGCTTGCCCTTGTCTTCCTTCCCTCTTATAACTTTTGCTTCCCTTTTGACAATATCTAAGTACTCCTGGCAATCTCGAATCGTGAACCGTTCTAACCTTGTGATCCTCGACAACAGAGCCCTGTCCCACTTGACACTGGCGCAGGCCTATTGACTTTTATCTACGTTTTAGAAAGTGTCTTTTGATTCTATCTGCCATGACAAAAGTATTGCCTATGATTTTTACCCCCAATTTTCTTGTGTTAATTCATGTGCTAAGTGTGTTTGACTACGGTAACATTTCTTCTTGCGGGTACGCTTTTCTTTCGTAAGACCGAACTGTAATTACTGTCAAAAAGTGATTGCGTAACAACCCCCGGTGACGTCTTTGTTTCACAACACCGGTCTGTCAAATCCAAAGGTACTTACCTTGAATTGTTCTGCACAAGGGGAATTGGTTGTGTGTAGTGTATTTGAAATGTGGTTTGAAGTGAAGTGTTTTATGAACAGATGGTCTAAAAATAAATGTACTTTTACTTTTTAACCAGAAACCTAGAGTCAGTGTTTGCTTGAGTCACAGTAATTGTAGTCCTTTGTCTAATCTCTACCACTGCTCATTTGCTCTTGAGATAAGTCTGGCTGCACAGCCACTGCTACCACTTTTTCTGTGTAGTACAGGCTTGTACCAAAGGTGAAATTGTACTACCACCTGTAGTCTTAATCTTGTGTAGTGGTCCCTAACGGTACTGCACAGGATTCTGCCTAACACTCTTTTGTACGAATCAATGGGTTTTTATCACAAATCCATTCGTTTTGTCACTAATGTGTCAACTGGTGTCGCAAATGGTTTCAACCTGTGTTTGTTATCTATTTTTTTGAGTTTTGTAAAAGAGTTTCAAATCCACCGATTTTTCGGTGGTTCTCAGCTGTTCACACCCCAACTCCTCCCTCCTCTCTCATACTATTTGACATAGACTTTGCACTCCGTTGCAAGTCGGGCAATATCAGAGGAAGGAATACTGCCCAATCGGATTACCGTTACTGCCGTTGATAACTGGTAAAAAGCGACCGGATGTTGAGTGTCAGTTATTCCCCATTCTGAAGGATTTCATTGGAGAGTGGAAGGATTACTGAAAGAGGTCATTCTACCGATTTCTGCTATTTTTCAGGAGGTCACCCTCCCACCATATGTTAAAAGTATTACTGCTTTATGGGTCTTGAAATGCACAGCATAGCATATTGGGCAAACAGCCGGCCATTCTGCTGCTACCTATTATTCGATGTACTGCCAACATCCTAATGAGGACGTACAGCTTCATAATATTTGGTCTTCCGCCACTATGGCGCTGCTCTCCTTCCTAGTCATCACAGACCCGCCCATTCCAGCCCCCTATACATATCCAATACAAAATCGATTCTTTTTGCAGTTAAAGTACACCTCTATAGTTTACCACCCTCTAAAAATGTCCTCTAAACTGACATCTGCTTAAGTCTAGATTCACAAAGCCTGGATGACATCTCAGCTTGCATGGACTCTGGCTGACTTAGTTTTAGCAAGGGGATGATAGAGGAGGCACTGCTAACAAGAAGGAAACACTCCACAAAACCATGTTATCCTGAAAAAGTGTCAATTTGTTATCTTAGATGAAATGCTCAGATGTTATAATTGATGAAGGCTATTCACAAGTATTGCGATTTTAAAATCATGTGGCTACAATCGATGTGTCCCTTTGTGCCACTGGACAAGTGTGCAGATGTGCTCGGAGCCTTAGGGACTAGTCACATGGGCTATTGTAATGCAGCCCTGGGAGGAGGGGCACTTCAAAGAAACATATTAGCTGACTTGGGGGGCTCAAAACGGATTGGTTTCTGCACATGGAAAAGTGATCATGTGCAACCTGTGTGCAGGAACCTGTGGGGACATCCAGTAGAGTAAGGAATTCAGCTTAACATTCTCTGCATCATCTTCGAATGCATCCATGTTATATGCCAGGAGGCATAGAATATTGGAGGTTGAAAGTCCCGGAGTTCCAGTGCAGGGTGCTCTGCCATAGATATGGATTGGGGCGCCTCTTCTGGCAGCTCCCCGCTGCTGTCCTTCCCTTGATTCCTGTGGGAGATTACGTTTGTGTGATCCACAAAGGTACTTTTAACATCCACTGTTTCATGTGCTGGCAAAATCTGCTGCATCGACACTGCAAATCCTCCAAGAACCTGTATTCTCAAGTTCTGGCAATAATGGGACAATATGTGTGTCACCCTGATCTTCTCATGAGCATTATGAAATCAGCAATTGCTCGCCAGCCTTCACAGCTGGGTGGCAGACTGGTCCGTAGACCTCTATTTGAACATAGTAGTCTTAGGACGCAGCCAACACTGTGGATGCACCCCCTTGTCATGTTGATGTTTCCATGGGAGAGGGGAGGAGGGAGCAGGGAAAGGAAATGACGATGGGAAGGGAAGTGACGGGTAAGGGCCAGGAGGCGGAATTATAGTTAGTTCTAGTTACGCAGTGAATAAAGGAGGACGTTACAACTTGAGCTCTGTGTCTGTGCATTATTGAATGAGTCACGTCTCTTTGTGGGCCTACTTACGGCCATAACACCCCTCAATACTAGTTAGCTCAACAGACCGCAGTGCCATGTGATTTTTGGCGCGCATTCAGTTAGCTTCTTTCTACTTACCCCATCAGGTTCCTCATAGTAGTGTTCTAGATCAGCCTAGCGGAAGGCCATGAGGTCGAAACACGTGTTGGCTGTGTCCTCAGAATACATTCAATAAAGATATACACTTGTGTTTTTACAGCGCAGTGTGATTGTGCTTCTATTATGTTCAATTTGTGCAGCACATATCGTTTCGGGATTTGTAATCCCAATCGGCTCATTATTGTGCAGTGAAAGTATTTTGTTAGAGGTTCTTTTGCGTTGTGAAAGTCTTTCTCGTCCCCAATGGGAAGTTGTGTGCATTGAAGACCTGAGCTTTTGCATCACCAACTCTGGAGAAGCTGCAATAAACACTGGACACACCACCTGTGCCGTCTACGCTCCCGCCCGCCATCGGTGACATTCTGTGCTGCAGTTGGTGGTACTCCATTGTTTGTTGATGAGGCAGCTTTTCAAGATGCCTCTCCCGTCAGAGATCTCTCTGTTTGTGCCTATCTTTGCTCGCTTTCTATGTTAATCTTTTTCTTGCCCCTCTTCCCTCATTTCTTTTCTCTATTTCTCTTCCTTTGTTAATTGTCAAGGTCCGGGAACAAGAGTAGATGATGAGTCACCCAACAACTGACTGAGCCGTGGTGCACTAGGACCCAGATTCTCTTATCAAGGGAACTTCCTGCAAAGGCATAAAACCAGGAAATTATCAAGTTCATTCTAAACCAACCTGACTATACACGCACACTGAGACATAAGGGATACCATGCAAACAACTGACTTCCTGCTAAAATACCTGTGCCCAGATTAGTAAAGGTGACAACCATGACAAAGCAATAGAATTGGCTATTTATGTAGCCAAATCCATCATCACAATTATTTATTCTGCAGAGACTTTGGGATATGCATAATTAAATCCAAATATAATGCATGCTAGGGTGTTTTGGAGGGGCAGACTGAATTAGTAACTGTAAGGGAGATTTCTGTTATGCCCTGGAGTCAAAGTCTATAGCCGGGTGTGACATTTCCAGTTGCAAGCTTCTAGCCAGCCATAAAAAGTCCCTGGCTACATCAATTCTAAATATAAAGACAGCACGCCACTTCCAACTTGCAAACATCACTAGCCCATGGCTAGTGGCGAGTGCAGATGTTGCACTCTGGTCTATAGGTATGCCATCCTTACTCAGCTACCAAGGCTTCCCCCAACCTTCACCAGGCTCTGACAAAGCAGCCCACGCCAAACTCTCACAGTGATCAAGGTGGATAGCGGGTACAGTACACACTTTCACAAATACCCAGTGAGAAAATGCCCACACAGTATACAAAAAAAAGAAAAACTTCATATAAGAAAAAGACAAAAGATAAAATGCTACACTTGCAGGTCATTAAGTCAACATCATAAAATAAATGCAACGCTGTAACAGGTGAGTGGCAGTAGTTTCAAAGGAGGTCTTGAGAGTTCAAGAGACCTTCCTGGGAGGTCAATGCAATCACGGATAAGTAAAGCAAAAACGTTTCCTCTCCAGGAGAGAGAGAGAGTTTCAGAGACACCACAAGTGCACATTTGGGCAGAACTTTGAGAGAAAAGGTACCTCTCACGAAAGTGTCCAAAGGAGCAGTTTCTGAAGTTCCGGTGGACGTTGAGTCACAAAAGAGCATGGGTGATGGAGAAGGGACCCCTAGAGGAAGATTCAAGTTGAAGAAAGGACTCACCAAGAGCGGCGGAGAGCCTGGGGATCAAAGCCCTCTGCCCAAAAAGTAGTACTGCAGCAGGCAGGTTTTTGGTCTCCAGAGAGGTGGTCACTGTGCACGTTATCTGGAGCTCATGGTAGGTTCCAGGGATGAAAGCGCCTTGACGCCTCTGAGTTTAGCGCACTTTAGAAATGCAAACATAAATAAATAAATAAAATGCACCTTGTTGCCCTACCACTTGCGGTGGTTACCACAAGCCCGCCACTGCCAGGATCCCCAGGGCGAGCTGGCTCCTGCCTCTGTTTTGTGCAGTGAAGTCTGGGGGCCCAGCCGCAGCCATGAAACATCTCTCGGCAGCTTGGTGGTGAAGGCGCATTGCTTGAGGACACCCTGCTCTGCTCGTGTGTGCATACTCTCGGCAAAGCCCCTCCCCCCTGCGAGTACTGAGGCGAGGACGCCTGCCTGTGTGGGTTCTGGGAACAATAGCACGGGGGTGCTTTTGTCTGGCTGGGCGGAGATTCAGCGACGGCTTCTTCAGCTATGCCATTAGCATGTAATTTATGTAAACACTGTTGTTTCCTGCGCTCAGTATCATGTATTTAGCCCTGTGATGAATTGCACCGCTGCCTGACTTTACTTCACGGATCTGGCCATATTCCAAATAAAGATTAGTTATTGTAATTAATATTGGCTGCCGAGTGCCTGGGAAACTTACCGCAGATTCTCGGTGTCATATTATCCTGGGTACGGGCAGCTGAGTAAGATTACTTTCCCGAGAGAACAGGGGTTACCTTTTAGGAACCCCACCCTGAGAGGCGTATGTTCACTAATACAGTCCATCCCACTGAGCGTTGGGTCCTTATTGTGGCCCTGGAGGAGGACGCACTAGGAACAAAGGTCAGTGGGACAGTTCAGGAGAAGAACAAAGATAAAGAGGCTAGCGGATGTGCCAGTAGGGTGTCTGCTGGGAGTAGAGGGGGGGTTACTAGTGGCTGCTCTGATAGGGCACTTGTTCCGTCAGGTGTGGCGGGGAGGGTGAGAACAGGATGTTGGGTGTGGCTGAGCTGAGAGGGAGGACTTTACTGGGAGGTGATGGGAGAGAGGCAGGAGGAGGAGTAGTGTGATGTTGGATTTTGTGAGGCAGACGGGGAGGTGGGAGGAGTTGTGAGCTTAAAAGGAGCCAAATAATAATTAGTGGGTACAGTGCACATCATCCTATAGGATGTTATCTCCCACCACTCCAGATTAGGGCGATGATTCTGTGTGTGACATCCCTACTCCACAAGGAGGGGCTATGGGATGAGGTATTGGGTTAGATGGTGGGCTTTCCCAAGTGTCACACCATCAGTGGTAATGGGGAGGGTCCAGGTAATGGAGCCGCATCAGGCTGCCCAGCAGTGCCTGGTAAAAGAGCATGCAGAGGCGCAGCTGGCATCCCAGAAGACTATAGACAACATGGCAACATGTTAGGATCAGCACTCTGCTCGGCATGTCTAGGCAAATGAGGGGTTAACACCAGCTTTTGCAGTGCAGACCCCCTGAATGAAAGAGAAAACAGAGGGATTGGTGCAGGGGTGTCAACTGCTCTCTGCGGCCATGAAGAGTGTGCAGAGGGCCCTTACTCTTGCTCAACAGGTGTAGTGGGGCGATTTCACCGCCTGGACATCGGCCAGCCCATCAGCCCCAGCTGGAGATCTTCCCCCCATGCTGGCTGTCTTCCCCGCTCACTCAGCCAGTCAGTGGAAAGGGGGCGATGATGAAGTGCCCATAGGGAGTGCTGTCGCTGATGGAGCGGAAGGTGAGGGGGGATGGGATCCGTGAGGTACTTTTTTGCAGAGAAGTCTGCAGATGGTGTTATTGGGGCACCTAGAGGCCTCATCAGAGGTTGGGCAGTGTGATAAAAATGTGGTGGTAATAGCGTTACTGCCGCATTACCGCAGCGCCCAATCACGAGTATGGGGGAAAAGTCAGAGGATTCACCTCCAGCTTTCAGCCAGAGGGGAATGTGCCGATTTTCCATCCATTTTCAGAGCAATTACCGCAGCGCAATGACCGCTACGGTCATTGCACCGAAAATGCCCCATTGAGTCCTATGGACTAAAACAAAATGGGGAATTACACTGTCATCGCCACTTGGGATTCACTGGTAATACCGCTGGACCAAGTGTCGGTAATGCACAGGTGTTGCTAGGTCTGGAAAAGATCTGGGGCTATGCTAATGTCAGTACTGTCGGGACTCGGGGCTAGGTAGCCTTTTGGCTGTAGCCACTGAGCTTCTATCTGGGGCTGCAACCAAAACACCTGGGGCTATAGCTCCCTAAGACCCCCCTAGCAAGGCCTCTGCGGTAATGGTAATTGCATTGGGCAGTATTCCAGAGGATTTACCACTGGGATACCACTCGCCTTCTAGAATGCTATTTTGTTGACAATGACAGAAATACATTGTTAAAGTGACACACTTTTAGTTCCATGTAATCATTTCAGTTTTCTAATTTGATTTCCTACTGTACAAAATGAGGCGAGAAAGTGTCACCCATGCAGGCGGGGTCAGTGTTGGAGATTGGCCTCCGTGTTCTTAGAGGCAATTGTCCAGCAGTTGCACAGCAGTGAGTGATCTGCCCATCCCCGTCTGCCCTCAGCTGTCCCCCATCATCACCACTGTCTGTCTGGATGCTTTGTTGTGTGGGTGAAGACGCATGACGCCTCAGCATGAAATCATAATGACTTTACCTTTTCAGGGATGCACCTACTGGCACCCCCAGTACTATGGGGATACCTGAATTGTGCCTCAAGTTGGCCAAAAGCCCTCCCTGGTCCTAAACTGTGTAGTGCGCTGCCAATGTTCCTGTTGGTGCTGGAGATCCCAAAAAGGTGTCCTCAGTCAGGGCAACAGGCGATATATGCTGGGTCACATGACCTATAGAGTAGTGGGATGGAGTGAGGAGGGTGCAAAGCAATATGTTCAAGAAAAAATACTTCCGGTATGCAGTGATTGAGGTGTGTGTTTTGCTCAGCAATGGCACCGCCATGCAAGTCCTTTCCTCTTCACCCAACAGGGGACTCTACATGGAGGTCTGCAAGGTGCAAGGAGGTAGGGGTGGGTAGGCAGTGAGAAATAGGGACATGGGATGGGGGTTTTGTGGTGCACATGGTTGTGGCAGGGAAGTTGTGTGGTGGTTTGTCCTGCCACATGTTGGTTTCACTGTGCATACCCAGCAGCTGCATCTATCCGCCCACGTGGGCCTCCCTGCAGACTGACAGGGTGCTGTTGCACAAGATCATTGAATGGTGTGTCGATCCCGGAAACCGGGTGCAGCAGTGGGCGATGGTCAGGTCGCATCATTTAGATGTTTAAAATGTGCAGTGGCTTCTAGTCTCTGAGCATGGTCCTACATTAGTGTAGCTAGGGGTGGCAACTGCTACCCCAGGCAATCTCCTTGGGACCCCTGGCACTGCTTCAGAGAGCCCTGGTCTACTGCCCCTCACACGTAGATGTGATGTATTGCTCAGTGACGAAAATGCTGCTGGCCTGAAATAAATCACTTTGTTTTCGGCACTCTAAGTCAGGGCTGTCACAAGCTGTGGTGAGGCCCGGGGCAATAAATGTGGTGATGCCCCGTTATGTTTCTCACTGGGCCAGCGGCGGCACTGCTGCAAACAGGAGACGCGAGAAATCTCCCCTTGCTTTTTTATTACAACTGCAAATCATCTACAGCAAAGTTAGATTTCTCTACTGAAGAAAGGTGTGCCAGACTAACTTTTGCATCATATTCGTAACTATATATAGGGTGGCATGAAGGCGTGTGGTGCATGACGCCAGCGTTTAGGAGCACCCTGCCCCTGTGAGCGCATTAAAATGCACATCAAACACAGTGACAGATAGATGCTGTACAGTAGAGGCTGGTGAATTGATGAGCCAAAGAGGCTTAAATGTTTACGCCAATCACGCAGGATCGACAAAGCAGGGATGGGTAGCAAGCCCAAGCCAAACAAGGGGTGCTTGAAAGGGTTTCTTACTCCCAAGAAAATCTTTGAAACATTGGATTAAAATGGTGCATTTTACAGCACTTTCTTTGAGAAATTGGGTAGAAAGCCATGCAGTTTGCTTTTGGTATTGCATGGTGGCATATGGCCAAACCCAATAGTTGCAAGTCACCAACCATGAACAGGAACATTTTCCAATGTATTTCATGCCACCTTTGCCCACAACATATGCCAGTATAAAAATATTTCTCAGGCTGCACCAATATATGCCAGTATTACAATAGATGGACCACAATCCTGGGAAATCTATGTGCACTATACATTTATTTTAAAATGCTGTGGTACATTTGTTTCAAACTGTCCGGCAGGGATTTGAACTGTGGTCGCTAGGTTCAGAAGTGAGACACTTGAGGGTCTGAGCGGGAGCCCTGTGAAATCCCCTGTCAATGTTGCAATGTACTGGAAATATTGATATGCATTTTAAGGGGTGCAGATTTTGTACTGCTGACATTATAAGAAATGGGGGTATTTTCCAGGTGTTCATTATAATTCTGCTGAGGGGCTAAGAGGGAAATGTTTCTGGGAGTGACTGAAATACCTGCCCAACAAAAAACAAACAGGGAAAACACTTGCTTGAGAAGATACACCTCCAAGGGGTATAAGCCCTGCTGTTAAGTATACAATATGTAGTATCACACACAAACAGGTATAGATCATGTGACACTTAAAGCGTGAGTGCTTAAAAAAAGCACTGAATGAGTCCACTAGCACTGTCCCTAGCCAGAAGCGCCCCATCTCCCTGTAGGGTGTGCTGTGCCTAGGTTTTTCCTGGTGCGCCGCCAATCTAATAGGAAAGGTAAGAGGGAAGCTGTCCCTATTTCTACAATGTATTTTTCGTAGAACGTGTTTTATAATAAACAGAATGTGGTCTAATGCCGACCTTAGTCACACACTGGACAGTTCACTGAGGAATATTTCCATTTTGGCTGAACACCATTTCTTTATTCACCCCCGATGAAGTGTGTGCACAGTGTGAGAAGACACAGGTATTGCGTCACTCAAAAATGTTAAAAACCTTTTCTGTCATTAGCATACAAATGTATGCAGTGGATCCGCTGATTTACCAGCTGCTCATGACTTCAGCTTAAGTTACTTCCGATTAAAACACAATTCATCAAATGGATATTGCCAAAACTATGTAGATAGAACAATCGGCAAAGAATGGTTAGTTCACAAATACTGTATCCCCAGATCCATTTAGGGATATCGTACACAGATGAGGTCGACCAGTTTTGGTGACACTTTCAATACGGTCATCTTCTTCAGGACCAGTATTTTGCAGCAGCGTTGCAATCAGTCACAATGTCCATCAGACAGGATGGCGCATCCAGACCCAACCTAGGGAAACAATTGAACAGATAGCGTGCTGGACATTATTTTCTAGACAAATGAAAATACCTGCCCTACACCCTCCCAATCAGGGATGCCATCAGGGCCTTTCAATTTTTTCAAATGAAAAGGTCTCAGGAGGTCCCCCAACATCTGCCCCCACGTTGCCAGTCTGCAGTCTTGTAACGAAATAATATATTGCTTTTTTCTGTTTTTGTTCTGGGACTTAAAATGTGCTGGGTTTCCTGGAGCCCTTCTGGCTGTCTTGCCACACGACTTGCAGACGTGTTATCACCTAATTGCCTGCTAACACTGGTTCCTCTGCATCAACCACTTGATGATAAAGAAGAATGTACTGCTCTTCAGTGGGCATTTAGTGTTTAAGATCGGTGCTGGCTGGTTGTCTCGTGATACTAGGCAGTTATTAACCTTATTTTTGTCTCAATTTTAACGTATGCACCCCAGGGGTGCCTCAGACTGTTTCACTCTAAGCATGATGTCCCCACCCATCATGTTGAAATCGTTCCCCCACACATCTTCAGCCGGGCCTGCTCCCAATCCTCCCCTGCCTCAAGCTGTGCCATCCTTTGCGCCACCCCAGTAAATGAAATTCCATTTCCACCACTGTCTGTACTCCAATTCAATAGTTTTGGCTAATTGGTGAATGCCATGCCCTCACCCCTAAATTTAAGGGGCCCTGAGGGCAACAAAACTTAGGGATGGAACTGCACCAGGGACGGACTGGCAAGGGGGCAAAGGGGCTATTCCCCCACACCCAACAGATACTATTATCAACCAACGACCAGGTTGTGCCAACTTCCTCACGTCCCTTTGCTCGTTCACAGTCTGCAATCAAACTCAGGCAGATCAATGGAATCACCACATGATTAATGGTTGACATTACTTACCTTCTTTAGATTGGTTATCCAGAACACCACCCACCAGCACCCTACCGGGTGGCTCTTCAGGCGCTCCGCTTCCATTAAGGACTACTACCAATTGTCTGGTAAGCACCAGAACCTTCCAGCCCCTACAATCTACTTAAACCGTTTTTTCTCATTCTAATCCTCCACTTTGCTTTCCTTCCCTCCCCCTCCCGTTCATCTCTCCTTGGTACCTTGTTACTTATGCAACCTGCATATGAGCTATCCACCTCAATTTACAACTGTGTTAATTCATCTGTCTCTCTGCACACATGTGTTGCCTTGGCAATTGCCTGCTTATACCGTGACCACCACCACAACTCACACACCATCACCCTAATGTAAAATGTGATAATGTGAATGGAAAATATCATTATTTCATTGTCACCTTATTATGTATGTAATCAATGATCGCCACCACTGAGCCGATATGGTTTCCACAACTATCACACCACACTTCACCCATCACAGCCTTGATAAAAACTACGGTCGAAACACGCGTCGGCTTTTGTTTCACCATCACCCAGCATACTTTGCTAGACATGTGATCCATGTTTGTTACCACATTAAAACCAGTATTGATGCTAACAAATTAGGAGTCACTTCTTCATTAACTCTTTAAATGCTGACAACCCAAGGAATGGAAGACCACAACCCTCGGTTAACAACCAACAGCCAGCGCCATCACTAAACAAGGTTTGTCACACCAATCAATTGGTTTAACATGTGTTTTGGTGCTTTGAAAGTGCACACAATTGTACAGACTAAGATTATGATTATAGTGCATTTTCATTATAACGATAATATTAATCTGTTTCTCAAATGCATTTGCCAAGCGATACCGATGATTAATATGCTTCCCATTTGTAGATGTATTGGCGCTTTGAAAACTAGATGTATTGAACAGTATCTAATGTAGTCCTTGAAAAAAATCTTTGCAGAAAGCATTTTTTTCCTTCTAAGTATTGAAGAAGTAATAGGAGAAGATGAAGTCTCCCCTGCTTTTCGAATTGGAAACTGTGGAACCAGGAAGATAGGGCTCAAACCCCCACCATACGCGCTTCATATGATATGTTATTCTGAGCAGATCAATTTTCATACCTGTGCCTTATTTTCATTAACTATCTGTCGAGAAAGCCTCACTCATATGGGTTTAAACTTAATAGTGTACATCCTATTCGGTTTAACAATTTCTGATGGTGAGGAGGCAGGATGACAAGAGACGGTCTTATGTTGTGGGGGGTGGGTACATAAGGTGCTGCTATAGATTTTGTGTTGTGGGATAGGGAGGCAGGAAGACAAGTATGGGTCTTTTGCCAAGCCAGCTCATGTTTGGTTCTGAGAACAACCCAGACCCCCTGGTTCAGCAATGGCTCTGCTGTGCCAATGAATTCTCTATCATCACCGTCTCTTGACATTGTTCTAAAACTAAAGATGGGATGGGAGGAGATGTAGCCTCCTGTCAAATTGCAAACTTTAATACATTTAGAACTGGGCTTAACTCCCAGCTTTCCCATTTGACCAATTAACTTATCCTGGTAAAATAAATGTACTATGTTTGGTAAGTGGGAGCATTTCCCGGTGTCCAGATCTCTAAGAAACCACAAACATAACTGGAAATGATGTTGCATAAAAGAAAAGGAATGCCAATAATGTCCATTATATATACTTGAAAATGTGTGCGAGGGGAGAGGTTGGTATTGAGTTTGCTTGTTCTGGAAGTTCCGGGTGCTGCACTGTCGGCTTGGGCCATTGTACCATGGGCCAGAAAAGTAAGCTTGGCCCCAAAACAAATATTGCCAGTCCTCTTCTGGGCTGCACACACACTAACCTACAACACTTTCACCCAGCCATTCATTCACCAGTCAGTCACACAACTCATAACACCAAAAACAGCATTGATACAAACAAACACTACCATACAGGCACACATTCATACACATATGCATACACATTTAATGTAAATACACATCTATACGTCCGAGCAGCCGCAGGAGAACTGGGTGGCCCTCCCTTCACTCTGACAGGTAGAAACGCAGCCTGACAGGAGAGGAGTCCTCTCTTGTCATTCAGCGAGTCTATGCTGTCAGCTCAATAATGGCAGACGGTGGAGCTCACTTCTGAGTCCTGCTGTCTCCCCTTATTTTGCTGTTTGTTGCAGAACCAAACGGCTCTACAACAGAGAGCAACATCACTGCAGGGTCTGAGAGTAGGCAGCACAGTTCCCTGTGTGAATAAAGGATATGGGTGGACTTTGCGGCCTTCTACTCAAGAGAGGGTGCCGCAGGGCCTCTTGCAAGCGCGAGGGCCGTGGCAGTTTGCCCCTCCTGTACTCCCCTTGTGACAGCCCTCCTGTAAGTGTGTTTGGTCCCATTTTCTTTTACGAAATGATATGTGAGTCTACAGTGGAAGCCAACACCACAAGAAACTCTGAAAGGAGTGCAAGCTTTGCCTATTGGCATAAGGAAAAGAAACATTTTGCACAATAGCACTTGCAATCTGTATTTGCAGTTTGCTTAAGAGTGAAATTTCATGTCTTATGTGTGAACGTTTATAGTGAACTATGTAGTCACTTTGCTCTACATACATTTGTCCTCTTTTATGCAGTATATAGAAAGGGATGGAGACTGATCAGTTGAATTAAACGATTGCCAATTGTAACTGTGTTCCTCCTCCATCTCATCAAATACCTCATACTTGTTTTTACCCAACAGGATTTACTAAAGCTTTCTTTTATATTGTCAGATTGATTTAGAATGTGATTTGGAGCATCAAATATCCACATTAAAAACAAACAAAAAAATGGTTTTGCTCATAAAAAACAATGGAATAAACTTGATATGTTGATGTAAAACTACAGCTGGGATGGTAAGAGATTTTGTCTGTAGGGTCAATTCAAGACAATGAAAGAATTCACCCGGACAGAAATCCTGATTTCTCCAGTTGACCGACATGTGTGATCCTCTGCAAATCACTTTACCTCATATGGCATAATTTTTCTTAAAATCTCAAATTGAGATAACACTGAAGTGATACAGTTCAGTTTGCACTATTAAAAAAAACAAGCTGCATTATTTACCTAGCATCTCAGGCTTGCCCTAGCAATAAGATGATAGTATATTTTTATTTGTGTTGCTTGTATAGCACGCCAAGCCCTGAGGCGTCTGTGTGCTTGCTTACATAGTAAAGGTCTCAATTGTTAAAGATATTAAGGTCATACACACATATTTACATAATTACTTTTTTACAATTACAGAGGTTTTTACATGTCACCCCTATCACATAGTAGATGTCTGACTGGTTGAGTGAGTTTGCTAAAGTGGAGAGGGCTATGGGGTCACTTGAGTTAGTTGTACAAAAGGTGTGTGTTAGCAGAAGATCCAAAAGGAATCCTGGGCTCTGAGGTGAATGGGTAAGGCATTCCAGAGTTTACTGGCAATCTAGGGAAAGCTGCTACCACCTGCTTTTTGGAGCTTGACTTTTGGGGTGGCAAGGAGGTACTTGTAGGCTGCTCTAGTGGGTCTGGTTGATTGGGTTTTAGATATTTTGTGGTCCAGATAGGCGGGGGCTGCCCTGTGGAGGCATTTGTGGATCAGTGTAAGAGTTTTAAACCTGATTCGTTCTTGGATGGGTAGCCAGTGGAGTTTGTGTCTGGTTTCTGGGATGTGTGTTGATCTGGGAATGGTAAGCGCTGCTCTGATGGCATTGTTTTGAAGGGCCTGGAGTTTGTTGATGTTGTAACTCGAGGTGCCAATGTATAGTGCGTTACAGTAGTCCAGTCTAGTTAGCACTAGTACTCTCGCCAGGGTGATGCAGCTGTCAGGCGAGAGGAAGGGTCTGCAGGATTTAATCAACTTGCCGGTGTAGGAGGTTGCAGAGGCGGAAGCGTTCACCTGTTTTGTTAGGGTAAGGGAGGAATCTAAGTATAATCCTAATGATTTGACATCGCTTGAGACTGAGATGGTGTTGCCATCAATGTTGAAGGATTGAAATGCCGAGCTAAGTTTGGCAAGCCTGAGTTGGGATCCTATGAGGAGCAGCTTGGTCTTATCGTCATTGAGCCACCAACCGTGATGTGCCATCCAGGCCTGTATGGTTGGCTAGATGGCGTTGAGAGTGGTGGTATCAGTGGCATGGTCTCCCGAGATGGGTATGAGGACCTGGATGTCATCCGCGTAGTTGGTGTACGAGACACCCAGGCCATCAAGATGGTCAAACAGTGGCTTTGTAAAGATGTTATACAAAGTGGGAGCCACGCATGAGCCTTGCGGCACTCCACAGGTGACTGGGGTGGGTGGTGCTTCTGCCTTCGGTGAGAAGACCTTCATAGTGCTCTCTGAGAGGAACCAGGGCCGGTCGTTGTGTCAGGCAGCTCAGGCGGCTGCCTGACGTCAGACAGCCTCTAGGGGGCGCCGCACGGCAGTGCTCTGCATCAGTGGAAGCCAGGCCAGACTGGCCACACACCAGCTAGGCCTTGATTTTGATGACCGTCACCGTGTATTAGGAGGAGCAGTGAGCACTGCTTCAGGCTGCAGACTTTGCCCTCAGGCAGGGCAGGGCAGCAGCAATTGACAACATGTTTGTTGCTTTTTCACTTCCCCCGGCTGGGCCCCGGTGGCGCTAGCGCCAGCCAGGTCCATGGGCGCACATGCAGCGTGCCCTGAGCAGGCTATGTGTGCATGCGCACTGATAGCTTGATGATTGGAGCTGGCCTGGCTGGCGTCGGCCCCCACCATTTTGAAAACAGGAGCGAGTGGAGAGGATGTATGCATCATGCATAGCACAATATCAGGTAAGTCAAATTTACTGTGTTTGGAGGCGAGGGCGACAATGCAACATTTTAGATGTTGATGCAGCAACAGGCGCATCCCATTCCGATTCCTTGTGAGCAGCAGCAGCACTGAGCCACGAGACACAGGTGCAGGATGCTGCTGCTGCATACATGGAACAACATGCCTGAGACCACGCAATCATGCGACGCATAATACATGAAACTAACTGTCAACTTCAAGTGTGTGTGTGTCCACACGTCGGCACATGTATGGCGTGCTTGCACATCTTGTCCATGTTACGTATCTTGGTGGACAAGATGTGCAAACACGCCATACATGTGCCGACGTGTGGACACACAAGTTGACAGTTTCATGTATGCGTGCAGCATGATTACGTCTGGCTACATCGAAGGCGAGTTCTTCCAGTGTTTCTGCCCCCGTTTCAGATAACACCTTGGGCAGTGGGCAGTACGGCGGGGCAGGCCCGTCGCCCCGGTATCAATTTGTGATGGCATGCCATGAACTTAAGTGCTGGGCCCGGTCCCATTGAACAAAATGGGAGGGATAGGGGCAGGGGCCCGGGGCACGAGCAGAGCTGGAAAGTGGCACGGGAGACTGGAGGGAGGGTGAGCAGGGCAGGATTATAAACAGAAATATGGTGGTGAAGAAAAGGGGGGGCAACGGGAGGAGGACAGGTGGGTGCATGATTGCAGAGTATTGCAGGGACAGCCTGGGCGGAGAGGTGGATGCATTGCAGGAGGCAGAGAGGTGGTGCATGTCTGAGCATTGCAGGGACAGACTGCGGCTTCCTGCTTACTACAAATACGTAAATACAAATGAAGGTCTACTGGCTTGGGTGTTTCGCCTGCCTCCGGATTTCCCCAGTATGCATTGCCTGGCATCTCCCCCTGTGCTGAAATCTCTCATTTGAGAGCATGCCGAGTTTCTTCACGGCTCGAAGTGCGGTGGTCCGGTGGTGCAGCAGGGAACTCTTTCGGGCCCAGGCTCTGCGCTTTCAGTGATAGCAAGTCCGCGGCAGCTCCTTCCCGCTCGGGGGTCTTCTGCTTAGTTTGCAGCAGGGTCAGCTTGTGTCTTGACTCTCGCCAGATCTAGGAACTTCATCTTCGTCGCCTCTCATCCCCTTGTGGACTCCTCTCTTTTCTCAGCTCAGGGTCTCTGCGGGGTCTCATTCCGTTTCCACTCTGAGGATGTTTCTCGTTGCCCCAGTGTTCATCCCAGCTCTTGCTACCCCTCTGGTTCTCAGAATGAAAAGTTCCTGTTGGGGCAGGTGATGCTGGAAGGCCCGGGCGCTGTGCTGAAGAGGCACGGCTGGCTGTGGCTCATGTTCACTTTGGAAAAGAAACTTGTCCAATTTAGTCAGGCAATAACTTGTCATTATCATGCAAGCATGCCCCTCCAGCACCAGTCTTACAAAGCTTGTTTTTTTACCCTAGGCTTTGCACTTGAAAAAGCACATTTCAGGCATGAAACGTGCATCAGCCAAGACCTTACGAATACAAAGTAGTTTTAGAAGCAAATCTGGAAGGAAAATCAACCAATAAGAAGTGCCCTTGCCTAAAGCAAACCAATACTAGTCACGGCATAGGAGGTACGCCAAGTATCTATTCCTCCAACAATCAATTCAAATAAATGTTTTGGTTTACGTGATCATTTAAAAGCTGGTAAGATAGCTCGGTGGGTTGAGCCCTTGCTGCTGCGATCTGTGTGTGATCCACAGGTAGCAAGGTTCGAATCCCGGCAAGGCCACCTCACCGTGTCATCCCTTTGAGGTAGATAAATACCAACTTCGGTTGGGAGGACGATGATGTATTTAACTATGTTCTATGAACAGCATTCAGGTATAATCGCTATGTAAATAAAAAATCATAACTAAAATGTTCACAGATTACTACTTTAAAATCAACCAAACACAAGAAGACCTCTCAACAATAAACATTCCTTGCACTGACCAGAACGCCTCTGGAAAAACATGCAAGTCGAGCAGGTATATGGCGGGGGCCAAATTCACCTGCATTTTCTCATCTACACTAAAAAATTCACAGCCACTCGTGGTGCCAATAGCACAGACATAGCCCGAGCTGCAGTATATTCAACTACATATCCAAAAAAGTGTCCTACACGCACCCAGCGAGTAGAAGACATTGGTGCAGTGTATCTTCCAAGGATCCCCATATCCCCTTCCCCAGAGTTGATTTAGTCTACGGTTCCTCGTCTATTACTGGGTGGCTAGTTGACACAGAACCCCTATTCTTATTGGGGATTTATATATCGCAATCCTAGCAACAGAGCACTGTACATGCCGTTGAGGGTAACATGCGAGCTAAGGAGGGTTAACAATATGTTGCATGATATGATGTTATGCCGAAAGGGAAGGAGCCTAGGTAGCACCTAGGTATTGAATGAAGAGTAAGATCTGACGTGAACTGCAAGAAGCCATCTATATTCACATTGCAGAACACAGCAGTGAGTGCTGCCCACAGCTCCCTTCCCCTTAGTGGGACTCACACCGCAATACCACCAAAAGGTCATGCTTTCATTTCTTATAACCTAGAATAGATGCTGGGGCACGTGTGAGAGTCCTGGGCTTGCGATACATACCTACACTCTGCTGCTGGCTACCGAGGCTCAAGAGGCACAAAGACAACCTCCTGCAGTGATGCACAAGAACCACCACTAATCTACTTGTTCGAGGGGATCCTGCTTCCGTTCCAGATACCCAGGTTTCTAGGTCTTTTGTATGAGTGCTAAGCTGCGCCCTGTGCAGACACAGGTGCATACAGTTTCTCCCCCCCCAGCTGGCCCCCAGTTGCGTACACTCCCCTCCACGCACTACAAAGCTATGGGAATCCTGCTTGCATCCCTTATACGCATGTGAAAGCCTGGCCAAGTACACAGCCAGCCTTTCTTTAACGCACTCTGGGCATCTCTACCCGCTCAGTGCCACGGGTCCTGCTTCCGTTATCCATCCCGTGTACCCGGAGCGGCGGAGAAATGGTACTAGACCATGGATTCAACTGTCTGCACCCAGATAAGGTAGAATGCACCCCCGGCCCCAGACTGTGGAGGGTTTTGCTTCCATCCCATGTAGATATACTGCTGCAGCATGTGTGTGAGAGGTAGACTGCTCCAACACACACACCCTGCATGGACACTGCAGCCTCTCACTGGCACACAGACCCTTCCACCCGCTCTTTCCTTTCATCTCTCCCCTACGTCCTGTTTCCATCCCATGTACCCTGACAATATGGGAGAATCAGGAACAGCACGGTGCGGGGGCTGCCCTGTGAACCGCGAGAGAGCCCGGGACTGCTGCTGCTGGCGAGAGTTGGGTCTCTTCTGCTTTTAAACCAGGAGCAGAAGTGCCTCTTCCTGGATCTGTGATGTCAGGGAGTCCTCGGCTCTCTATAACAGCCCGCCACTCAGCAGAAGCAGGCAAACAGGGGAGGGGCGGTGAGGGGGAGACAAGAGTGGAGGGAGGGGAGATAAAGGGGATACAAGAGGAGAGGGAGGGGAAGCGCAATAGGAATGGAAGGAAAGGCTGGAGAACAAAGTGAGAGAAAGGGGTTAGAGAAAATCGAAGGAGGACAACGGAAGGGGGGAGTGCAATAGGATAAGTAGAGTGGGGAACAGAAGGGTGAGGAAATAAGTGAAAGGACGAGGGAAAATGGGTGGGGGCTGAAGTGAACAGAAGAGAGATCATCACGGGGACTGGGGGGACGCGAAGAAATCAGGGTAGGTAAATGATCCAATGGGGTTAAGGGAGAGTGGGTGAAAGCGGAGGGCGTGAACAAGGGTAAAGGGCGACAGTGGAGGAAGGAACTAATGAGCAGAAGTAGATGACAAGGGGAAGCAGGGAGAGGGTAGACAGGAAAGGGGTGGCAAGGAAAACAGTGTGTAATTGCATCAACGCACCCCATGGATTTTTATGTAATTAAAATGTATACCACACGCGGTTGTCATTTGCATTGGATACAGGTGCAGTGACCGATATGAAAGAGAGAGGTGGGGGGAGAGGGAAAATGCAAGCTAACTTTGCTGATACCTTCCTAGGTAAACTGAGCAGCTCCGTGTCTGCGTGTGGGTTTATAGGTGTTTTGCATCAACAGTGACAAAGCTGTTTGTGTCAGTTAAGTGAACTTTTATATCGCACTACATACCAGGGACGTGGTAAGCTTGCATTTCAGAGACCATCACTGCAATGCCGCCTGACCTATGAATGCAATAGCTTTGCTGAATGTTTTTGAAATGTGTTAGAGTTCGGAAGTTGCAAACATGTGCAGGTCCCCAGGAACAGGAGTGCAACTTTAGGGTTATTCATTTGGTTTTTGAAAAGGCAACCTTAAATTGAACCAGTAATGAGTTGTGGCTGAGGACTACTGCTTGCGACCGTGCAACAGGGCACTCTAGCACATGGAGACTGAGAGTAGCAGGGCTGATGTCGAGGGTACATGCGGGGGGACGGAGTCCACCAACTTTTTTCAGAGGGTAGACTCAGCCCCCCCAGCTAAAATGAGAAACATTGAATGTCATCTTTGAATTCATGCATTAAAGCCGACCGTGTGGATCGGACCACAGTCATCAGGTGTGTAGGTCGGACACTTCACCACACTGCATTATATAACCTGATGAAAAATAACAAACAGCTAAAGGTGAAATGTCCCATTTCGGTACCGCAAGTTCCCGGGAAAACATTTGTATTGGTTCTTAGAGTTTAAAACAGGCACATCTTTTAACGTTTTCAAAAACACTATTAGAAGAAAATATCCTGGATATATATGGATGCGTTTCAGGCTTTTTAGTAGCTCTGGGTTGGAAATTGACTGATGCTGTGGGTTGTGCTAGAGTTTTCTTTTTTCTGATATTTTGGACTGAAGTTGAGTGATTTTGCCTAGCAGGGCGTACTGAATGTCCAGACACCAACTTGCATTTTTGTTGCAGTTTTCCACTGGTGGGATGGGGGTCTCTAACTTTCAGGATATGGAGAATAGTTTCTTAGATTTTGAATTTGCTTTGGCTAGTCTGTCATTGTAGAGTGCTCTTTTGATTTGGAGAACTTTTGTTTTATAGTCTCACGCAGTTTTGAGGAAGGCTAATTTAGTTAGTTCGGTTGGGGATTTCTTCCATAGTGCTTCAGTCTTTCTTTTTACTTTTCTTATGGCATTTAGAGTGGGGGTGAAGCGGGTTGTTTGGCTTTGCGAAGGGCCGGAGGGGCCAGTTGATCAATGGCAGCCAGCATGGTGTCATTGTAGTTTTTGGTCAACATGATTAGGTCAGGATTGTCCTTGAGCTGGGTTGTGAGGAGGGGTTGCAGAAGTGGCAGCAAGTTTTCGGCTGTAATGTTTCTCTTGTTTCTTGTGGGGGAGGCTGGTGCTAATTTAGTGGAGAGTGTATTGCTGGTTGAAGTCTCGATGGTGAATGTGATAAGATGATGGTCAGACCAGGAGAAGGGAGAATTGGATGAGATAGTGTATTTGCAGTTGTTGTCTGCGAGCCAGTCAAGAGTATGGCCTTTGGCATGAGTAGGATTGTGAATCCTGTGTGAAGGCCAGATGGCTGTATTAGCCAATGTAAGGGCGTATTTGTCTGATGGGTGGTGGAGGCCTCGGTTGAAATCACATAATATGATGGTTTGGGATTTGGGTTTGGAATTTAACAATAGAATATGAGTAACATCATTTTCAAATGCAAGTGCAGGCCCGGGGGGGTCAGTATACCAGATGGATGTTAATGGTGGTGGTTGCGTCAGGTGATAGTTTTACCGAGAGGAGTTCCCCGGAGGTGAATGGGGTGGAGGTGGGAGTTTCTCTCATGTTCAGGGAGGTTTTGCCAACGATGGCAACGCCTCCGACTTTGACTGTGGGTCTGTCCTTTCTGCAGATAGAGTAGCTATCTGGAACAGCGATGGACAAGGCCGGGCCGGCAGCTGCGTGGAGCCAGGATTCGGTTATGGCAAGGGATCAAGTTTGTGAGTTGTGATGACGTCTGCAATGTCAAGTGCGTGTGCTGGAAGTGACCTGGTGTTGATGAGAGCACCTAGAATGTTGTGGGTAGGCTTAGGTAAGTTGGAAAGTGAATTGTTGAGATGGGGTGTCCTGAGGCGAGTGGGTTTCAGAGTGGTTCTCAGAGTGAGTAGAGAGTTTCTGCGCAAGAAGTTAGAGGTATTTTCTCTAAGGATTTTGGTTCTGGATGACCGATTTAAGTTTCTGAGCACGGTTGGTTGGGGTACTATGCTGTGGCAAGGGTGGTTGGTCTAGAGTTTGGTTGGTATAGCGGGTTGTGGATGTGAGGAGCAAGCTGATCTAATGCCCTGTAGGGATGAAGACCTACTAAACATGTTAAGTATTGGGTTGGCCATATTGTGCTGCAAAGGATGGTGATACTATGTAGGTTTTGGTGTGGCCGTGCAAGCGCGTCAGCCTCCAGGCGGGATGGTGCGAATCCCAGCACGTGGATGTGGATGGGATGGGTTAAGCAGTGTATTCTGGGAGCCTGTAGTGACACTGTGTATGCATGGCGCAGACTAAGCGAGGTGCACGGGGGCCAGTTACTGTATGTATACGTTGCTTTCAGTAAGGCAAGGTGTACATAGTGCTGGGCTATGAAAGAAGGCACAATACAAAGAGGCAATGATACAGTTGGTGCAAGTAATACCGGCAGCGAGACAAAATGAACACGGTGCTAGGCGGACGGGCGCAATGCGCAGAGGCAATTAAGCAGTTTGGGCATGAAGAACAGGCAGTAAAATACAATGAGCCCAGTGTTGGGCGGGCTTGCAACCTCAACAGGCGATTGAGGTTGCACTTGGGCACTTGTACCTGTGAGGCTGTAGCTTGGTGTGAATCGACATGGAAAATGAAGTTTATACACATAGCACTACTTGGGGAATTGAGGTTTCATTTAGCATATAATAGCAGTGCCTGCCATGCGAGTGAATATTTAGCAAACAATGATCACACCTGGTATGTGAGACTTTAACAGATAACAATTGGCAGTAATTTTCCATATGAGGCTGTGCTGCCTTAAGAAAGCAGTGCTCCAGGCCTATGATGGTTCTACTAGGTGTGTCTCCGGCACATCATGACTGCACCCATTGCACAACCCGGCAGCACTACAGTTTGTATATATGGCTGAAAACTAAAACAGCAATTTGTCCGCATTAGTACTATTTCTCGCTTTATTAATCATACGCTTATTAAATTATTTGTTTTACATTTCTGATGTCACATACTGTCATTTAACCAGGGACCAAATGTCATGTGACATCACTTCCTGTGACATGGTCAGGGTCAAACGTTATGTGATGTCACTTCCGCTACTCCTGGAATTTAGGTGATTTGACGTCCCGGTTTCTAAGCACCTGCTCCCTTGTTTGGGGTTCAACCAATTTGACCCGTGTGCTTTCCAGGGCACCTAGGATTTTCGGAAAGTGTGTAATATTATTAAACCTTCCTTTGATGACTTTGAGTGAATCAGTTCGGGTAGGGAGTGAAATGGAGGGCAGGCTCCAGGAACTCCTCAAAGACCTTGCCCTGGACACATGAAAAATGTTGGCTGCGAGATGCTGTGCAAGATGCTATCAAAGTGTTGGATTCTGCCTGTGACACAGAAATGGAGGACCTGTACCACATTGAGGAGAGGGCTTTATGGTTGTGTTGTTGTTGATGGCGCTTTGTGGGTTCCCCTCTGCCAACTGCAATTCCTTCCCAACAGTGTTCTTTTCCAGGCGATACAAGTGATCAGTTGCTGGTTAGCTAGAGTCAATGGTGGCATTGTGACCCTTCTCCTTGGTGGCCGTTGGCCCCTCACCAACAGGATCTGCAGATGCACCTGTCCCTCAAAATGCATCATCAGCTCATGGCGGGCCCGGCTGAAGGGTGATTGGTGTAGTGTTGTAGCTTTCACGCTGGCAACTAGGATCCCTCCTAATGTAAGCCAAGTACAAGAAAGCATAAGAGAGCCTCCCTCGGGGATAGACACTTTGGGAAGTACAGTCTGTGAGTAAAAAGCTTCATTTTCACGTATGCTGTTAAAGCGGGGTGCTCTCACATGTGGTATTAAGCATTGGGGTATCCCTTGTGTATTGCAGCATTATCGGGCATTAGCAGGGAAAGAAAGTCCCAGAAAAAGATCCAGAAACAAGGACACAGATTGAGTCTAGAGAGGTAAGACTCTGATGCAGGGCAAGAAGAGTAGGAGGTAATACAAATGCAACGTAAGTAAAGTTGTGTTTGTGTGTATTTTACAGGCTAATCAAGGGGGTAGTGGACTGTTACCTCGGCATATAAGAGGGCAGTGAAGGGCATCATTTCTACTCCCTGGGAGAACATTAACAACATTAACAAGGACACTTTTAAGTCCGACCAAGGTAAGTTCAGTTTAGATATACAAATAACATGTGTGGAAAGGGTTCTACACAAGGATCAAATTATAAGACTATTTGAAGATAGATATCTAATTACAGATATGTGTGTTCCTTTTTTGTATCCTGCTATAGGGTTTGTCTTCAAGATACCAAGGAATGATGTCACCAGGGAGAAAGTATATTCCATGTTTTACAACTATGATGTTCGAATTGCCCCTGATGAATGTCTAGCATTGAGGCTGAAAAGGACAGAAACCTGTACAAGTTGGGCTAGTATTAGAAGCATGTTTGAAGAAGTTTAAATGATTACAGCCTACGCTGATTTATTAATTTCTAGGACTCTAGAGATCTCCTGAGGTCCGAAAGGGGATGCATTGGGGGGGCACATTGTGATACCTTCCTCTAGGGTTATAGAAGTAGGTTTCTGTGGGCCTTTTCAACCCTTTTGCATGTGCCTGATTTGAGCTCACCCAGCAGTCATTTCCTCTACCTTTTAGAGTGGAGGTATTTTTGTTGTTATCCCGGAAGCTTTCCAACTCTAAATCATGCAGAAAATGCTACATACTGCTTACAATATTTTATGCATTTGCTGTCCTCCAAATGCTGCATGCGGGTTTTTATAAATGTATAAACACTGCAGGCAGGTTTCCTAGTCGTAATAGGGAGGTAGAGAAAGACGGGCAGTATTTGAAATACTGTCTATTTTTACCATTACTACAAAACTCAGATTGTGGACCTCTAACTAACACCAGAAAATCGTCTTAGAAAAACGATTACTAATTGCCCTGTAAATATAGACTTTAGGGTTCTTTGTAAGTGGCTAAGAAGGTCACCTGGACCAGAGCAGTGCAAGCTTCGGTGACCAATACTCCATCACTGGGCCATCCCTGACCAAAAGGGAAAGCACATTAAAGGGAAAAAGAGGAAACCAAGATTGCTTCTTTGCTGTGTCTGTGAGGGGCTGAGGTGTTCTTCTCTTAGTGGTGGGTCTGCTGTGTGCATGAATGCACAATGCTCCCTTTTTCCATGCTCCACCTTGACTTCCAAGATACCACACTGAAGGCATCAGCAGGGGTTGGGTGGAGCAGTAAAAATGTGATGGTAAAGCTATTACCGCAGTTGCTGCTCCCCACAATCCCATGTTTGGGGGAGAGTCAGAGCACTCACCCCCAGCTCTGAGCTGGGGGTGAAGGCGCTGACTTTCCGCCCAATTTGCGCCGCAGTAACTTTGCCAAAAATGCCCCATAGAGTCCCATGAACTCAAAATAAATGAGGATTTACCGCGGGACTGCAACTTGGTCCGGTGCTATTTGGATCCCAAGTTGCGGTAATGCTAATTGTCTTGGGCAGTGTCCAGCGCATGGCTCCGGTCACCAACTCTCAACCTACGGCCAATGAGCAATGCCTCTCTGGTCATAAACAGTTGTTAGCAAACGCACATCCCTTAGTACCCGCTGGATGACTGATTCCTGGTGCAGGCGGCTTTAGAACTTCCTTACCATTGCTGATCCCCAGCCCCTGACATGTGAGGGAGCAGGCTCTCTCGGAAAAGCCTCTGCATTGCCATGAAAGATGGATCTAAGGCTGAAAGGCAGCCGTGATATTCAGCCTACAGGTCTCTGAAGAAAGTGGGGCGAGCTGACAGCCCAGTGGGTTAATGCACCTATGAAAGCAATCTAGGTGTAACCTGCTGGCTTCATATCCATTCCCTGGTGAGATACTGATAGAGGGGTGCTTGCAATGTTGGGGCTTGTAGTCACCTCCCATCACCTCGAGCAGATGCCCTGTTGGATTTTCAGCACAAGTGATTTATCAATGATGAGCCTCCCCCTACCCCCATGCTTTACTTTTTTTCTCCCTTTTTCAGGTCATGTGGGGACAGTTTATGTATGAGGGTCACTGAGGCCAACGTGCACAAAGAAATTGATAGAGGGCACACAGACTATTGGATTGGCATTGGGTACCGGGTGATCACTCATGGCCCCACTCGCAACCCACTTTTAAAACTGTCCTCCAGCCAGCCTCCTTGCCCAAATGTTAAGGCCGGCCCCACCCCTACAAGAAACAAACATGGCAACTTTCAGGTCAGGTTTGGCAAGATCCTCTGATAGCCTTCTCTCTGTGCGGGTAGACTGCACATTCAGCATCAGAGTTGAAGCACTGTGGCTTAGGGTGTGAGACCTCCCTATGTTCATGCTGTGCAGTCGCTCCATCGAATTGCCATACACCAAGAGTGCGGCTCAAGCTGCCTGGCACATGCCAAGCATTGACTCGAATGGTCCACTCTGATCCTTCATCTTCCTTCTGGACACTCTCCACAAAGAAAAAAGGCATGCACGGCTCTAAAACTCTCTAAAAATGTTTTTAAAACAGACTTCTGGGGCATGCCCATCAGGTTTGTTTGTAAAAGGACACTGGGCCAGCTCCGAAGCCTGCTAGCCACAACCAAACATGTCTGCCCCTGCCAGGTCTGCAGGCTGGTCTATGAGCACCAGTGAAATGTAAGGAGGTACACAATTGGTCTTCCTTAAACTCTCTAATGCCCCCAGCATGCTCAACCCCGTATCTAAAGTCAAACAAGGAGGTCTCAGGAAGGCTGGCTTCAACGTTTGGTATTTGGTAGCGAGGCTGAACAAAGAGGCTGTGGGCAGCTCAGATTATAGCATGCGGCATAGATGCAATCATAATAAATGCATGTCATAAGCAATATTGAAGTTGACTATCTCTAACCATTCGTAATATAACAGTACAAATGTTTTCAAATACAAAGGATTGAGAGTTTCTTCCTCCCGAATACCATGGACAATGATAAGTGCCGTCGACGCGTTTCTAATTGCCTGCACCCCTAAAGCACTTTAAAAACGCATGAATGTGCACTCTAGCTTCATGAAGGAGTTGGATCTGTTTGTTCTTTCAATGGCTCTAGAATCCCAGTTGCCAAGGAATTTGATTATCTGGGAATTGCTTTTAACAGTCCACTAACTGGGGCGAGCCTCAGCAAGAAGGCTACCACCAGAATGAAACAGGCTATTGGTAGCGTCTTTCAGTTCCCCAAAACGTGCAGGTTGCAACCGCTGGACATGATGCTCGAGGTGTATAAAAAGAAAATGTTGATTGTCAACTATGTGGCTTCTCTGTGGGTTTTGGGTCCTTAACTACTATCCAGACTATGGAAAATCATTTTTTAAAAAAGATTATAGGTTGACCAAGTTCTGCATTCAATTTTGCTGGGGAAGCTAAAAATTGCCCTCTACGAGCAAGACTGGATAGGGACGACTGATGCCTTACATGGCTTTGCCTCACATTAGCTCATCTGTCCCATGAATATAATGATAATGATATGTTATTATATAGCGCCTTTACCCAAAGCGTTTTACAGAGCACATATTTACATACAATATCACCCAACCGAAATTGGTACTCATTTATCGAGCTCGGAAGGATGAAAAGATGAGTTGGCTTTGAACCTACGACCTGCTGTTGACGCTCAGATCGCAGCAGCAAGCGTTCAACCCGCTGAGCTGTCTTACAAGACCAGATGCTTGGTAGCTCCATACCTCATGATCTTTTACGAATAGAAGCTATCGCTCCATGATATTACATCTCAGGTGAAATTTATTCCACATAAAGGGGATTTTAATAAGGAGGGGCCTTATCGATTGCTCGGATTCAGCCCGTCAGACACTGCAATGACAACGAGATGCTAGAGAACATTAAACCTGTTCATAGATTGTCCTGCTTTACATTTTGAAAGGATCACATATTTCAATAAAATAGTCGTTGCAAGCAATAAATGGGACCTAACAGAATAATGGAAATAAATGTTGAACCCAACTTCGACAACCAAAGGGGTAGCGGCTGCTGCATTTGTCAAATCATGGGAAATACAGATCCATAAAGAAATATCTTAAACATTTAGATTATAGTGAAATTTTAAAAATATAAGTCTGAGTTGATTCGTTTAGTTTGTGTTTAACCAGTTTATGATGCTGTTAATATATGCATTTTAGCATTGTAACATGTGTAATGTTAGTCAACTCTATATAATTCATTTTACGTATGTTGAAGTTATCTTCTCTTTTGCAAAGGTTTTGATAAACCAAATACAAACAAAATAAGAAATAAAAAAGGAACATTCTATAAACATATTTGGAGGAAGAAGCTCAGTGGACTATTTACCAAATTTAGCTTAACTGTAAAAGCTAAGTATGTTCATTATTTCACACCCAGCAAGGGACGAATTGTTATCTGGCCCTATTTGCGCTACTACTTTCAAGGCATAGAAAAAAAAATATAATAAAGTCACCTACTTGTAGTCATTGATTAGCACTGGCATGCAGCTTCTTGTTAAGGAAAACTTGCATAACATTTTCAAGACTTGCCTAAGAAGTTCAGCACGTTTCATGTGCATCAAATAAGTAGTATTGATTTTAAATGTATTTTGGTTAAGTTGTGTATGTATTTGTGAAAGGTTTTAATGTAAAACCAAAGCATAATGAAGAAATGAAATGAAAAAAATAAGTAGTAATGCACCATTGTCTACTTTCAGGAAAATCTGGACAAGGGGCTGGAGGGGGTGAAGGGAAAGACAGGAGGAAGTACTATTTTATGTTCAACATCAATGAGGGAAACAAGTGTCTAGCGGCAAACAAGTGTCTAGCGGCAAACAAGTGTCTAGCGGCGTGCAAGTGTCTAGCGGTGTGCAAGAGTCTAGCGGCGTGCAACGTGCAATCAGACAAGTTTGCGGAAAGTTGTGATGGCATAAGGTATACTTCGCCCAGAGCTGTGCCAGTGGTTAGGATTGATTCAAAACCTTCCAGCCATCACGGGTATGCCCAGACCTGAGTCCCGAGCCTGCTGGGACTAGAGACCCAAGTTACTCCTCACTGATGACTCCCAACGAGGCTTAAACACGTCTGGGGATGCTTCTGGTCTCTTGTAGAAGGGATGTGACCTAGCAGTTCGGCCTGGACTCACCCTTTTAGGGTAGGAGCAAGCCTGATTTGCACATGATATTTCCCCTTCTGAGATGGCTTGGCAGGCTGAAAAACGATGGTCTGGAGGGTTGCCCAGAGCTGTGCCAGTGGTTAGGATTGATTCAAAACCTTCCAGCCATCACGGGTATGCCCAGACCTGAGTCCCGAGCCTGCTGGGACTAGAGACCCAAGTTACTCCTCACTGATGACTCCCAACGAGGCTGAAACATGTCTGGGGATACTTGTGGTCTCGTGTAGAAGGGATGTGACCTAGCAGTTCGGCTTGGACTCGCCCTTTTAGGATAGGAACAAGCCTGATTTGCACATGATATTTCCCCTTCTGTGATGGCTTGGCAGGCTTAAAAACGATGGTCTGGAGGGTTGCCCAGAGCTGTGCCAGTGGTTGGGATTGATTCAAAACCTTCCAGCCATCACGGGTATGCCCAGACGTGAGTCCCGAGCCTGCTGAGCCTAGAGACCCAAGTTACTCCTCACTGATGACGCCCAATGAGGCCGAAACATGTCTGGGGATACTTGTGGTCTTGTGTAGAAGGGATGTGACCTAGCAGTTCGGCCTGGACTCACCCTTGTAGGGTATGAGCAAGCCTGATTTTCACATGATATTTCCCCTTCGGTGATGGCTAGGCAGGCTGAAAAACGATGGTCTGCAGGGTTGCCCAGAGCTGTGCCAGTGGTTATGATTCATTCAAAACCTCGCAGCCATCACCTTTTGGTTTTTGATAAGGTATACTTCGTGCCTGCACAGTGTCTAGTTGGCATGGCTTTGTGCCCCCAGTGTGCTAGAAAGCGTATGCATTGACTATTGCTCGAGGCATGCCTTCTTTAAAGCAATGCCAGAAGTGTAGCCATCCATGGATGGACTGTAGCTAGTGTTCATTTTTCCCTTTTCAAGTAGGACTCATTATTTCGCTTCTGGCATGTTGATTGCTTTCGCGTGTTTGCAATCAGTGTTTCACTCTGGATTTTATGCTGGGCTAATTACAATGCCCTCTAAAGACATGATGCTGAAAATCAATAGCAACACTGCACGCGCAGGCAGTGCCAGCAGCAGGTAAGCCCATGCTTTATGACAGAGAACGGAGCCCAGTGTTCACGAACTGGCCCTGGCAGACACACACACACGCACACGCATGACAGGGACTGCTAGCGTCCACGCTGTATTTGGGGTGATGGCCCTCCACCCCGGAAGTAGTCATCGTCATCCGCTGGGTTCTGTGAGTTAACCGCGTCCCAGCGGAACCTCTGTCTCCACCGTGGCTGATACACACAGAACGCAACCAATGTCGTCCTTCCTGAGGTGCCAGCTCCGCGCGTGCAGGTGGTGGGCGCATAGGTTTGTGATGTTGCCATGGTTACAGCCAGGCGCTGGGGGCGTCTGAGCAGTCAAGGTTGTTGACCTAGCGTGGGCTTACGTATTCCTGTGGGAATGGATGTCAGACGGCCGGGCCCGTGCGTCTGAGCACTGAGCTGGCGACTCCAGGGATTCTCGGAGGCCTGACAGCCTACCCGGCTCCCGCATGTGCGCAGGCGCAGCGTGCTGTACCCTGGCTAGCATGTGGCCCCTGCCCAGGGGGCTGCCTGCAGCATTGACTGTGCCAGCTGGTTAGAGAGGAACTCCAGGCTGCGAAGAAAGGCAACATCCCCTCCAGCTACCTGTTCACTGCCCTCCCCTGCCGCTGGCTCTTCTGAATGGACAATAATGGAAGCAGGCAAAAAAAGAGAGCCCGGGAAAAAACATATCGAACAAAAGAGACTACAGGCAACAACGCACAAAAGAGGCATTGGGCAGACGAGAATGCAGGCAAAAAGATCCTAAAAGCTAAAGGGAGCACATGCAAATAAAGAGGACTTGGACAGAAGAGACTGTATCCAAAATGAGACCGCAAGCCAAAGGAAAGCAAGGCAAAAAAAAGAGGCCTCAAGCAATGGAGGCCGTGGGCAAAAAGAGACCGCAAGCAAAATGAGAGTCCAAACAAAAAAATGGCCTCGAGCATAAGAGACTGACCCCCACATTAATACATGTTTACATGAAGCCACTTTACTATCTGGTGGCCGCTGGTAGTATGCCTTCGCATCCGTATCAATCTTTAATCTACATGTAACACCCCAGGAGAACACAGATATGGCATTAATCGCGTGTCACAGGTTCTTCACAGGCTGCATCAAGCTGCGGAAGCAGGACAGCTTTTTAAGTCTCAATTCCACGCGACTAGCATTGGCCTAAAGGGTGCAAAGCCTTTCTCGGCCATTCTTGCAATATCAGTTAATGTTCCTTTCATCTATCCCAAGGTAACAGTATGACATGATACATGAAACCATCCTCTACCCCTGTATACATATAATCAACACAGTCTCCCCCTTATGTCAGCAATCAAGAAAGACACGTTCTTGTTTCCGTTGGTATCAAAATGCAGATGTTATGGCGTGCTGCTCAAATACACCCAGACTACCAAAATGCTTATAGACTCGAGTAAGGAAAGCATGTCACTCTAGTTCTGAAGATACAATATTATCCCCATTTGCACTAGTGCCCTTTAAATAATGCCAACTCTGAGAAGCAAGAGCAAGTCTTGGCAGGTGTGTGCTCCTTGCAACTGATCGCTCCTCGGCCTTCACCCAAACTACGTGCATTGGATCCGCTCCTCCTTCACATCATCTTTAAGCATTTCTTGAGATGAATCCCCTCGACTTAGTGTATCCTATTTCAAGCCACTGCAGTGACATGGTGACGCGCGAGGGCTCACTACAGGGGAGTAGATGTAGCGAGGCTCTTTCACTGTGCCAGAACGAGGGTGGCTGTGAGGTCATGGACGCTGTTGGGGCCCTGTAGATGCGGAAGGTGCATCAGAACATCCCAACGAGCACCCACAGAGGAGTTGGGACATTAGAGCTTGGTCACGCCGAGCACCACTGCCTTCTGACGAGCACCATAACTTTCTGAGATACCGAGACCCTGGGAACACAGCAGTTCTCCTGGAAGGCGTCATGCTAGCTGGAACATCAGAGCTTGGCCACGCCGAGCACCACAGCCTTCAGAGATGCCGAGACCCTGGGAACACAGCAATCCTCCTGGAAGGTGTCACGGTAGTTGGAAAATCAGAGCTTGGCCACACCGAGCACCACAGCCTTCTGAGATGCCGAGACCCTGGAACACCGCAATCCTCCTGAAAGGCATCATGGTAGTTGGAACATCAGACCTTGGCCACGCCGAGCACCACAGCCTTCTGAGATACCAAGACCCTGGGAACACAGCAATCCTCCTGGAAGGCATCATGGAAGTTGGAACATCAGAGCTTGGCCACGCCGAGCACCATAGCCTTCCGAGATAACGAGACCCTGGGAACAGAGCAATCCTCCTGGAAGGCGTCATGGTAGTTGGAACATCAGAGCTTGGCCACCCCGAGCACCACAGCCTTCTGAGATACCAAGACCCTGGGAACACAGCAATCCTCCTGGAAGGTGTCATGGTAGATGAGGCAAGGTTGAGTAGAAGGTATGTGAAAGGCCAGCCACCGCACAGCCCGGGACAGTAGGTGTGAGCGCTGACTTGGACAAGAAGAAACAGTGTGTCCAGCACTTGAATAACAAACACTGAAAATAAGTAGCAAATAAGGCTCATGAAAGTGAGTGAATGGATGAGTAGCTGCTCCACACATCATAACCATGGTGACTATTATAGATGTGCTAAAGTAATCAGGATAGTGACGGTGAAACATGTTCTTTAAATAAAACAGATGAAGTCATATGAAGATGCTATATGATGCATGGTTGCATGGATCAAGATAGCATATTCATGCACGGTAGCACCAGGGGACCACTCCGGTGGTGATAGTGCGCGGTACAAATGTCCTTTAACATTAACATTATATTATGATTTTTCATAGCCCCTTTCTGTTTGGCTAGTCCATGCCCTCCCTCAGCTTCTTGATGCAAAAACCCCACAGACAACTGGTGCAGGTCCCAAGAACAACTGACACCAACTGCCCCAAAACCCTATATAACCCTTTCTAGCTCCACACACAATCAACCCTCCACACTAACATTCCATCCTTACACAACTCCCCCATACATCCAGCACAGCTACATTTCATACATAAACTGTAATAAATCCTATACAAGTATTGTCACGGTTTATTATACGGTCACTCTTAACTCAGGGAGTCCCCCCCCTCCAAAGCCAGGGGGCGCACAACAAAACGCATTATAGATTCAACTTTAGTGAGGCCTCCACTTCTATCATACCCTACATCAAAATAACCTCTTTACCATCAATCAGCTAGGAACCAGGCTGGTGTACAGTAAGAATGTATATTTATTTAAGTTTTTGCAAAGAATCATGGCCAATTACAAAAACATCAACCACCAAAGCTGTGGCACTAAACAATATCACCAATTCAAATGTATTGCACCAATTGACTAACATAAGTTTAAATGACTTTCAGTTGCTATAAGACACAGGTAAAGTTTTGAAAATGGCAGTCACAATTTACACCCGATTTCTTGCAAACTATCCAATGGGAAAAAATACAAAACACACAGTGATTGCTTAGTTTGGCACAATTCTCCTTTCTCCCAGCAACCCTCACCCCCCAGGCATCAATTAGATATTACCCCTCTGATCGGAAGGCAAGATACAGGCAGTGGGAACACAATGGAAACTCGTGTTGGGCTTTTTATTTAGGTAAAATGCAATGTTTTGGAATTCTGATTTGGGCTGCAAGGGAATAAATGGGGAATTTTGTTTTGCACCACCCCTACTTTGAAAATGCAAGGGTTTGGGATTCTGGCTTGGGCTGAAAGGGAACATTCGTTTTGCAAAATGTGTTTTCATAGGGAATTTGCAGTGTTACGATCTTTGTTTTGGGGACACTAGCATATTTAATTGAACAACAGGGTAACCCAATTACATTACCGACTAGAGTCAATTACAGTGCACTGGGATAATCCTTTGTCAATTTCAAATTTTGACAAAAACATCACCACAGGATAAATGACTCTGTGGGAATTAATTAAATTATATTTTGATGTAATTGTGCTAAGGGTATACACACTTTCACCCCCCTACCACTAATGGAGAGTACCCACCAATGCAAAGGTAAGGGTCAAACAGACAAACTCCAACACGATTAAATGTGACTGGATAGAGTGTTCTTCTGTAGAGAATTCATTGATTTAACTATTTAGTTCAGTATGGACAGGGTCTAACAAGTTTTGCCCCCCACGGACTCTTCACCCACTAAGGGAAGGTATTAAGGCAGGTATCTCCCCATACAATTGATAGCTTTGGGATATATCTACTTGCATGGGAGATCTCTGTTCTTAGCTCAGGAGGCCCGCCAGATCCTAGGACCCTCTTTCAGGCAGGCAGTTCACACCTCAAGCCACTGTCCACCAACCAGGTCTCTCCAGCCACAGGCCTCTCTCAGATAGGTATCCCAGATTTCCAAGCAAAGTCCCCTGGTCTCCTTGTCTCCCTCCTTCTAGGTAGGCCTTGGTTAAGCTTTGTTCACCAGGTAAGGTGGCGGCTCAAATGGATTAGGCATCTATCCTGGTCTCTCTCCCTAGTTGTTTTCTTGCAAGTCTCCTCTTAGATTGGACATTTCCAAGATATAGGGCTGATGACACATATTATCATAATTCCCACAATACGGATTGGCTAGCTCTCTGCCTTCACCTCTCACCAAGACGCCCGCTGGCTGATGATAGGACCAGAAGTTGGGAGGTATGAGTCATGGAAGCTGACGGAGGAGGAAAAATACATCATTTTAAAATGACAGGTAGTTTTATACTTTTGGGTTATGACCATCTAACAACATGGTTGTACCCTAATGTTTCAGATAATGTTTCAGATAACATAATACTAGCCAGAAGACATTTTTTTATTTCATAATTTTTATGACAGTAGGTAGTGAATGACACCATGATTGTAATATTTATAGAATTAATGTGCCTCATGATCGTCTGTTTATGTGTTTCAGGAGAAGATGCAAACATTGTATCAATATGCAAGACATTTTACAGTATTTTTAGCATGTTATATACACATATAACCAAAGAAATGTCTTCTCCCCAGTATTATGTTTTCTACAATAAATCTAGGTGCCACCTCAAATAACCTTCAGATAGCATGTGGAAATGCTTGGCCTAATTTACGTACAACAACTACAATCTCACTCTCTGAGTTGCAACATACACCACAGAACGACTTATTATGTATGCAGGTAATGTGGAGCTGCCCCGCCATGATGTTTGCAATTTACGTGCAAACGGGACGTTTTTGCATTACTGACACAGCAGTATTTTAACTGTCTTAATCCTATTCATTTATATTCAAAACGCAGTACAAACTAACTAATAACTATAAAATAGGCCATTACAAGTGCAAATTCCGGCATTAAATATCAATTTTGAAATAGATTGGGACTATCCTTATCCAGTAATATGTATAGTGCGGCCTGTGCGCCCAAAACATGGTGCCCAGATATGGCAGAATGAGTCAGGAGAAAGAAAAACAGCTGTAAGACTCTTGTTGTCATGGCAACTGTCTAAAGCCATGCAAAAAGGATCGGGCATTTTGCCGACACGAGGAGACAGAGTTCACTCTTTTGAGGTAAGCCCTAACGGGACACCGCGCATCTCTCAATCTGACTCTGGGATGCTTAATATCACAGTTACGGCACAGCTTTAATTACTAATAGATCTTAATGACCATATGTTATTGTTGAAGAAGTTTACTGTGAATATTCATTAACGAACAAGCGAAACACGAATAGCTTGTCTTTAAGGAAATTAGAGCATACTTTACGGACTGATTTGAGAAGTAAAATAACAAAAATATGTGCATTGGAATTGCAACGCATTTAGAAGATCCTTAAAGAATGAAAATAGGAATAAAAATGCGCCTATAGGATAGTGGTTAGAAATGATTATGGGGTCTCATTAATTAGCTTTGCATATTACGACACTAACTAGAATTCAAATACAGGCACTAAAACAAACTGCTACAATGTTCCATCAACTCCTGACCTGAGTCAATTATAATCTACTTTCCAGGTGGGATTTATCCCTCCATATGCTTTGGTTCACAGACTTGAACCCATATATGAAAAATGTTTAGGTAAGGTATTTTCTACTATTTAAACGTAGCCATTGAGGCGAAATGCAGAAAATGATGCACAACATTTGGTGATTACAAATCTGATCTGATGTTTATTTATTTATTTTCCCTGTTCCCGCAATTCCTAACCAACCCTCCTGATCCCCCTCCCTTTGATTTCTGTGTTTTATTTATTTTTCTTTTCTTATTTTAAATAACAAATTAACACTGTTTAGACACATACATTAGCCCTGATTTGATAAATACACTGTTGTGTTGAAACATGTGTTATCCCAAAGGGCACTGTTATATTTCCAATTTTCCTTTGTGTGAACTTGAACACTTTCATATGAAAACATTGTGGTGCAGTTCTTTTGTGTGAGGTCTTTTGGTTATCATTGTCATAACAAAAAGGTTGGAGACATTGCCTCCTTTTGCCTGACATACCTGCGACACTGTGAACTTTCAAGTTTATTAAGGCACACGGTCTAGAACAGTTGGCCAAAAAAAAACATCTTTTCATATCATCACAACAACTTTCTATTCCTTCAGAATTATGAGAAGGCGGGAATCATAATTATTCTCATAACTCAAGTTGTATCCATCACACACAATTTGTTTCTACATGGTCCCGACGGGCTCTGGATCCCCTTTAATATGAACCCAGGATGAGCTCAGTGGAACACACAATGCACTTAATTTATGAAAATGTATTCAATGTTAGTCAATGGCAAGGCACTGCAAGTGAACCTGAGTTTCACACCAGCCCCCACCAATTCTTAGGTTTCATTTCTCTTCTGTGGCCTGATCAGGACATCTGTCTGGCCCATTTCATCATGCCCTCCCCTCCTGGGCTTCACAGGTTTTTGTTCGAATCTAATGCACAGTTAATGGGGAGAACTGACCTTAAGGTCACTTCTGCTAGCTAGCTTATCTGCCACCTCCACAATTCCGACCTACTGCTCTCTATTCTTGTTTAGCATTTAAAGTGAAAACCAGACCTTCTTTTACTAGAGATCCTCAGCCAAAGGTCTGGTTTTAGAGTTCAGCGGCACAGACCTTCCAGTTCAATGGGGAAAAACAAGCTACATACATAATTCTAAAAGAATAGCATTTTACATTGACAAAATGGGCCTCATTACGAGTATGGAGGTAGCCATGCTAGTTCTTACCAACATGGTTACCCCCATACCGGGTACCGGGTCTGGGTTCCAGGAATAGGGAATTACTGGGCCATTCCGACCTTGGAGGGCCCGGTAATTCCCATTCCCGGGACCCGGTACATCACCATTCCCATTTGAGCCCCCATAGGGCCCGTTAATGACGGGCCCGTTGTTAGCATCCTGGTCTGCTCGCGGGTGCCGCTAAGGACGTCTGGTCTGACCAGGCGTCCTTAGCGGCACCCGCGAGCAGCCCTCATAATGAGGCGGCCCATAATGAACGGTGCTGGTCCCTTACCGGCACCGTTCATTACGGGTCCACACTCGTTGTAATGAGGCCCAATGTGTTTAAGATGTAACATTTTTTATTACACCTAGGCCTGCTGTTCATAAATACACTCTTTCTTGTCTACTATATTAGAACAGAGGTAGATCCATTATTAATCTTATGCCTACAGATAGGCCACAGTTAACATAGGACACCAGTGTTCACTTTTACAAAAACGAGACAGGCCTTTCTCTCTACATGCTGTGATTTTATATGATGAAAATTAATTCTCTTTATTCCTGATAATGCAATCTGTCACTTGACTTTATTTCTTACATTTCAGGCATCATTCCTCCTTTTCATCTTCCAAATGCACAATATGTTAAATGTATCTTTTCTTTCCACGTGCTCTACGGCAGTTTTAAGTCTGTCAAAGGTGCCTTTTACGAATTTACACAAAGTCAGCATCTGCAGCCCCTAATGTCATTTCCCATTCATTGGGCATATTCATCAGTTTTAAGCACTCAGGTAGATTCCCCTTCACTTGTGCACCTGTCCATTTTAATGGAGCGCAATCACCTTTTCGGAGGACTTTAGAGCAGAGCAGCTACTTGGGGGTGAAACTCCTGTGGCAATTGAGGAATGGATCGCACATTTAACTGAGAGAGTTTTCAAGAGAAGACCTGTGCCCAGTATTAAATGGAAAGCAAGGGGAGGTAACACTTTTGATAATAACATCCGCGACCAAAAATGTGTCATGAGATGTGCTATTAGAGCCCACAGGTCGGCAGCCCCCCACATTTCCGATATGACCAAAACTCTTGCCAATATTAAATTGGTAAAATCAAAATTCCGCACTTGGCTGCGCCACTATCGACAGTCGCACCAAAGAGCGTCTTGGCAGAGGTTTATAAAGGTCATGTGTAGTAAGGACAGTCGTAAAATCTGGCGCATATTATCCCAAGCTAGGGGGGATCAGATGCTGAGAATTCTCAATCCCATACCTGGGGACCAATGGGTTAAGCACATACCAGCTAAATATTTTAGTGATGCACCCTGCTTGCCAGTGGATAAATCCCCGTTCACACCTTGGCCCCTGCGTCTGAGCCATGCATAGTGATGTAGGGTGTCCTGACCCACGTTTAAGCTACCCTGCTACAACATTTGGTGCTGTGGGCTTAGGAAATTCAAGATGGCGGAAAACCCACATGTGCGCCGAAATACAGGAAAGCTGCGCAGTTGTGCGCACACCAAAATGGTTACCTAACTTGCCACCCACCAGGGTAAAGAAAGGTCTTTGTTAACAAAATCCACTTTTACTGATGTCAAAAAGTTGCTGAAATCGTGACTCATTGGACCACTTTAAAGATTCAACCCTTTTTGTGGGGTTCCACATAACCATCTTACTGTAAGGAGCCCCATCAAAACAATGTTAAGCAAGGATTTACTACCATGTAAGAACCATTCCTGTTTAGAATGCATTAATCCAAGAAAATCCCAAAAATGGGTGCAGTACCAGTACTCACCACTATCCAAAAGCCGGCGTTTTAAAACCCACTGTGTGTTTTTCTGAAGGCAAGCAAAATGCCTATTTCAAACCTTGCAACATGTGCAAAATATTCACTGAACACCAGCAGACATTTGGCAGAATGGAGTTTTGTGTGCCTACAAAATCTGGGAAATGAAGAGCCCAAAAACAATGCTTATAACAAAAATGCTATGGAGTCAGCAGCTTAAGCCTAACTGCAACTGGATTTAAAACCACCAAAATCGAAAATGTTAAATTAAATGAGTGACCTATGTTTGGTGTCACATGCCTTTGTAACTGTTGAAATGTCATAGTTTTGCACTTAGAATCAGCATTCTAGCTGCATGTGTAAAATTACAAGTTATTTTAAAAGCAACAAAAAGTTAGCTGAAGGTCTGGCTTAAGGAACTTGATTTTGCCTAGCAACGGATCCCATCAGGAGTGAAACTTGAGTCACAACTATGTTCCCAGGCCAATGTTCCTTTTGCTGCCCACACTAAGGATATGCCATCTATCTGATAATTGAATTTCCTGTGCTCTGCCAGAGAGTGAACAAAGCCCTCTCCACTCAGGCAAAAGTTTTTATTACAGACGTCGTAAAAAGTGGCTTCCTTCTGGAGAAGCTGGGAGGGGCACTGCCTGTGAGAAGCAAGCTGGCTTGGCAGAAACTGGAAAGACTGGTTTCTGTACCATGTGACCTGAAAAGACACACCCCTGCAGCAAGGATATGGTTTTATAAAAAGGGGGATAATTCATAGTGCGGACATGTGAAAATTTTATAAATGATACCATAATTCTTGTGATTTTTCTGCCCACAGTTTAAGACGTGGTAGGAACCGGTGGTATGTTCAGGGGGGTTTTAGCGGAAAAGTGGATATTACTCTAAATGTGTGCATGTTAAAAATCTGAAACTTCATCAGTTAATGTCCCTACCCCCTGCACACATGTATGTAAAGTTGGGTCCATGTCGGAAATTGAAAAAGCAGTTAAAAAGTCAATTATGTACACTCTTTGAATGCAAGCTCCGAGAATGAGCAGATTTGGACATATACATGGCTAAATTCAGCCACACCATGTATATGTAATTTCAAACAACTGTGTAACTCTGAAGTATGGATTTTGATCATATATATATTTGGGTGCACAGATGATAAGGGAGGTTGTTTCAAGAGATCATAAAATGACATCAATCTGACTCACAGTTCAGTTTGCCAATCAAGCGGAGGAATGGTAGCCTGACCAATGACGAATGAGAGGGGCAAGTCTAGTGATGCAACACACACACCCATTCTCAAGAAACAGATAAAAGCAGAGAGTCAGGACACATAGAGACATTCAATTTCATCTGCCGCTGGAAGCCCTGCCGGAAAAATCCATACTTACCTCCATCAAACTCCAGAAAGCCAAACTAGAGACTTCAATCTATCCAGAGCAGAGACCAGACCAGAGAGAAAGCAGTGCTGTGCCTAGCAGAGACCAGACCAGAGAGAAAGCAGTGCTGTGCCTAGCAGAGACCAGACCAGAGAGAAAGCAGTGCTGTGCCTAGCCGAGACCAGACCAGGCGCTGTGAGCAGAATCCGGAAAGACCTGACCAGACTGAAGATCGTGACCAAGTCGCTTTCCTGTTCAAAATCTCTTGTGAGTACTTAGCAAAACTCAGAACACATCTCTTAGTTTAAATTCATCTAATTCAATCTATTTAACCTAAGTAGAACTGCCTCCTATCTGTCACCTGTCATTTCTAGTAAAATTTGTCATTTTGAAAAAGTGTGCGTTTAAAATTTACAAAACCAAAAACGACCTTTACTAAATTGCTCATATCTCCGCAACCGTTTGGGCTAGAGACTTGCAATAACTTTCATTTGGAACCTGAGATCCTAGGCTTTCCTAGGACCCCAAAACGGTAGAGATAGTCCTTGCGGTTCCTTTGTAATAGCGCTCGGCGCATCCGCGAATTTTGCCGCGATTTGCAATTTCTTCACATGTAAAAAAAAACTGCTGCTGCCTGATTTCATTTGCCAGAAATTCGTTTAACCTGCTAACTATCCCTGCATCATTGCTAGTGTGAGCCTGGACTAATATTAACTAGATACCACTCATCCTGAACCTCTAAAAGGGAATTAAGAGCGTTTCCAGCATATTTCTCATTCATTGCCAGCACATATCAAAGCAATTTGGGCCTGTGATTTCAAAACTCCTATCTGTTTTCTGTTGTCTAAGCTTGCTGGGGTGGACTGATTACATCGATTGCATCTTTGAGAACTGTGTGCGTTCCTCCCATTTCCTTGCATTGCATAAAGAGGGGGGGAGTGAATAGCCAGAGAAAAGTGATTACATTGTTTGGTTGAAATCATATTGCGTATTTTCTGTACTGCATTCATTGAATATTGCATCCACCTGAGCTACATAAAGCATCCTCTACCACATTATACTTTTGTTCCTATTTACCAGTGTGCTACCTTATCCATTTCATGTCAACTCATTAGTGATTAAAGAAGTGTGCTAGTGCCAGATTCTCCGTTGTTAATATTTACCATATCAGATTAAGTGTGATATTCAATTATTAATTTATTAAAAAGTGTGATATATATTTTAATTTATCAAATAAACCTTTTAAACTTGCAAAACAGAATTACTTCTTGGCTCAGTGGGGTCAGGGGGATTCCAAGAGAGGGGTGTTATACAAGGGTAGTCATCCAGAACGCATGAACTGGACCTAAAGATATATCAATAAGGGTTTTCATTCAGTATTCTAGACCAGGCGTTAACTTGGCTGTAGTGCTGAATTGAATCCTCTTACAAAGTGGGGGCTCGAGCCGAGACGTTGGGTTAGATTTACCAGTTGTGCAGCTTAATACAGTGTGCTAACTGACGGGATACATACACCCGGTCGGATCACCACGCTGCATTACGCTGTGAAGCATTCCTCAAAAGGGACACTCCAAGAAAAGTTCTGTTCTGCAAAAATAAAATACTAACTTCTGTAAGTCAGGACAGAGACCAATCTCTAGAATGACGACCTTAGTAGACATGAAAATAGCCAGAGAGCACCTCTTGCATAAGCTATTTGTGAGAGGTGAATGGACCGAACAGGGCCAGGATGTGTGGTTGCAGGCCATCACACAACAGGTCACTGAAACAGGGTCAGATATATATAGAGATCAGGGTCCCTTACATGTGGCCCTGAGTGAACTATATATGGCTCCTAAAGCCAAAGAGGAACACAATAAGATCGCCAGGATAGCAGCATACCTGTACCTATATATGGGAGACATGCAAGATAGATGTGCTGAAAGCCAAAATCTGGCAAATAGGCAACAGATGGCATTACAGAAGGTCCAATCTGATCTGGACTCTTCTGAGCAGAGGCTGCAGAGGAGCCAGGAGTCAGAAAATGACAGCAGACTGTACATTACTAAAATAAAGGAGGATATGGATGTGCTGCAAAAGGAAAAGTCAGAACAGGATACTAGATTTCTGGCCCTGCAGAAGGAGCACCAAGACAGTTTGGACTCCTTACTGCAGAGCCAGAAAAAGCTGGAGCAACAGATCAATTTCAACAGGGCATGCACAGAGCAGGTAGCCACCCTGCAAATCCAACTAGACAGAGAGAAAGAGGAGAGCAATAAACTGATCCTGAAAGACCTGGATACCCAGGCAGAGTTTGATCAGGAGCGCCAGAAAGCTGGTGCCTTCCAAAGGCAACGGGACGACCTGGCGGCACAAATGCAGGCTCTTAGTCAGGAAAGAGACGCCTTAGGCCAGGAAGTCTGCCATTTAAAAAGGAAAATGGAAGAAAATCACCTGGCCCACCAGGGACTGGGTGACCTCCAAAAAGAAAACCAGAACTTGCTAGAGCACACCAGGAGGGTGGAGGATGCTCTAGCAAGAAAGGAGCAGGCCAATAGGGACACAGCTCAGGAGGTAACCCTCCTGCAGCAAAGACTGGCCCAGTTCTCCAGGACCAACCAGGAAGCACAGAGGGAAAATGAGGCCCTCTGTCAACACAATGATAGGCTCCAACAGCAGGTAGCGATGCAGGAGAGACTGATAGAGTCGAGTAAGGCCTTAACTGAGGAACTGAAGGCACAAATGCAGGCTCTTGCATTGCAACAGGGAGCAGGGGCGGATAGAGATGAGGTTCGCTGGGAAATGGAAACTCCGGAGCATAACCTCAGGAGCCCTAGTACCAGAGGCCCTCATACCTCTCAGTCCCTGGACTCTGCCACCCCCATGTCCCCTGGCGCACATGAGCACAGGGCCACAGGGATGGCAGATTACTATCCAGCCAGAAGCATGGGGCTCATAGGCCAGTACCATCCAGGAATGGAGGGGTGGGCATCCGGGTATGGGCACCCAAGTACAATACAGTTCAGTGGGGAACCCCAGGAGAGTAGGCCCATTAAGGGCATCCTGAAAACCTCTGCCCAGTTAGGTCAGTGGAGGGGGTACCCATCAAATCCTGACAGCAAGGAGGAATCTGAAGACTCCTCTGAACTGCGCAGGACACAGGAGACCAGGTCCCCACATTCTGCCAGCCATTCCCAGGCTCGCAGAATCCGGGAAAACCTGGAAGAACAGACGGGAACCTCTGGGAGCAGTGCCTCTGAGTCCGACGAAGAATGGACAAGGGTTACCCGAACCAAAAAGGCCAATAAGGCAAAAAGGGCCTTGCTCAAGGACCCCTTAAAGCAGATTAAGGCGATCAGGAGCGTCATCACGCCTTACCATAAGAACGCTAAGTATTCTGTTTGGGAGCACTTAGAGTTGTTTGAACAAATGATGGAGACTTTCCATTTGAAGGACAGCCAAAGCTGCATTCAATATGTAAAGTGGACCTTCTCCCCGGAATACTCCAGTTTCTTTGCGGGGCTGGAGGACCAAAATCATTTAAGATGGTCCACCTATAAGGCGGCCATCCTGAAACATTTTTCTGTTCACAGAAATCCTCAAGAGGCTCGCAAGGCAGCCTACAATTTGCAATGTGGGGAGGATCAGGCCCCACAAGAATTTGTGCAGGAGTTAAAGCGTGCTTTTGCACAGACCACAAGAAGGGTGCGCACAGACAGTCGAGAATTCGTTAATACATTTTTTCATGCCTTGCCCAAATACATCATGACCCAGCTCGTGAGGGATTTTCACGAGAAAAGATCTTTAGACTGGGTCATTGAACAGGCTACCCGGATCTATGAGGTGCAGAAACCGGTAGATAGCAAAAGTAATGCCCAGAAAAACCCCAAAGCCAACAGCACCCCTGCTGCTGCCAAGGTGGCAGAGGTAAAGGTCACCCCCGTTTTGGATTTGGAGATGGGGGGGCCTAAAAACCTGCCTGCACCTAATAATGCTAGGCCCAGGAGGTCCTCGGGTCAGTCACAGACAGGGAGCCAAGGAGGCAGCCCCACAAATGGGGTCCCTCGCTCTCCTGATTATGTAAGTCCCCGTTACAAGGGAAATCGACCCATCCTGGGTTATGTGTGGACTCCTCCAGCCCAAGGGGGGGGATCCAGCCAAGCACCTAACCCAGGGAACTTCCCTCCAAACTTCCCACCGGAGGGCAGAAATTTACCAAACCCTGGGCAGAACTTTTTCCCCAGATATCCACCCGACTTTCAGCCCCAAAACCATCCATCCTTCTTTCCCCAATTCCCTGAACCCAGACCACTGAATCCGGGAGAGGGGAGGCCAAGGGTGGAGGGGTACCCAAACCTTCCCAACCCGGGGTATTACCAGAGGAGGGACAGCTACCCTTCCCGGGATCAGCCCAGGGGAGAAAACAGGGCCCCGTATCAGCCTGAGCGGGTTTCCCAGTTAGAGCGCCAGGTTCAAAACATGGCGCGGGATCTGGGTCACATACTGAGGGCTCAGCAGAACCCTCAGATGGGCGTGCCGGCGCAGAACGCACCCAACTCTGGACCTGGTGCTCCAGAACAATGACGGGGGCAGCACCCCGATAACACACCGGTTCCCAGGGAGGAGGCACAAAGGGAAGGGGGGTGTAAAGCCTTGGAGGAAGCTTCCTTCCTCACTTGTAAACAGCCCCTGGAAACCCAGGAACCGGAAACAAAATCTCTTGCCCCTGAAAGTCTGCCTCCTAAGGAGCAGAGGGGGGGTAAGAGAAACAAAAGACCCAAACAGACTCAGTTTGAGGAGGAGGTACAGATCTTCCAATTTGAGGGAGAGGGATCCTCAGAGGATCCTGAGAAAAGGATCTTCTCCTTCAGAGAGGGGGGAACTCCTTCCAAAGAAAAATGGGTCCCTAGGGATGCAAATCCAGACTGGGGAGATGTGGAGACTGAGCTACCGCCGCCCACCATCTCATCCCAGAACCAACAGCAAGAAAACCCCCTGGTTCAAACCCATCCTGGTGACTGCCTCCAAAAAGGGGGGGGCAGCCCAGAACCGGAACCAGGGGAACCCACAATGGCTCTGATCTCCAGTTGCCAACTTTTTCTTTCAGATTCCCAAGGCTCTCCACAGAATTCTGCCCAAATCTCTTCGCTATCGATGTCCAAAACCAGAAAGTTAGCCCACCAGTTGTCCAAAAATGTACATTATCTGTGCCCCCTTGAGGAGAAGGAGGGAAGATATTATGCCCCGGTACAAGTACAGGGGCAGGGTACAATCTCGGCACTGGTGGACACTGGATCTCAAGCTACCCTTCTGTCCAGAAGGGCCTTTGATGAACTGAATGCAGGAAGGGGAGAGAATTACCAAATTCCTCTCACCTCTCTTCCGGGACAACTACAGAACTTTGACGGGAAGGAAATTCCCGTTGAGGGGACTGCAGACTTGGACATTAAAATTGGGCGACATAAGTTGAAACACCCGGTCATAGTTGTGACCCCAGAGGGCACCCCTTGTTTACTAGGGAATGACCTCCTGAGAAGGTTGTCACCCCTAATAGATTGTGTAAACAAGGTCCTCTGGACCCAGACTAGCCGACCAATAAAATTAAAACAGAGTGTCAACCATGTTAGTTTAAACGGCACATGCCACATGGTTGAACAAAAATCTGACCAAGTAGAATTTCACTTCCAGAACAACCAAATTCCAGACGTGACAGTAATAGCAGTAGGACAACAGACTGGTGATGGGGGGTCCTCTCTATTTCTGAAAATCAACCTTCCTTCCAGTCTAAAGTGGTACTCCACGCTGGAAGGAAACACTCTGAGATTCTATACTAATCCACAATCAGAAACTCCCACTCCTATAGTCCAGAAAGAGGTGAAATCAGCTCAAAGCCTGGCTGATATTCAGCAAATTGGAGAGCAGTTGTTCATCCCTGTTCAGTTAAATGATGGGAAGGACCCTGTTCTCGCTCGAGTGTGTGTGAACAACGGGAAGAACTTCATCAGCGAAGCCATGTTTCGCCAACTCCCAAAAGATCCAGCCATTCCCACCTTCAAACTGATAGACAAATGGGAAATGGACCTGGAAGCACCCAATTCAAAACATCTCCTGCCAAGCAGGTGTATGCTCAAAATCTCCATTGGCAACAAGAGCATAGTCCATAATTGTTGGGTCGTGCGAGACGTCACTGCCGCCTTTTACTTAGGCAGTGACATTCTCAATCGCTTTGCCATTAGTTTGGACCTAATAAACTTCAAAGCTTGGTCCCGATTAGCGGACAATCCCATGGGCTTTGATGATCCAGAAAAAGCATTTAGGTCAGCTCAATTGCTACCTTATGCAGTTGAAATTCAGGTAAAAGAGGAAGTCACCATCCCAGAAAGGACTCGACAATTCTCCCTGGAAGTGAAAGTTAAAAGGGGACAAGAGTTGAAAAACCCTGATGCTTACATACATCTAAACGCTTCTCTCCAACAGCAAGGGTTGGGGGTAAACCCAACACCATTAGTCAACATAGAACATGACACCATTCCAATAGAGGTGGATAACAGCGACTTAAAGAGTATTACTCTAGCCGCAGGCACCATTATTGGAATGGCGGTTGATGACCGACATTTCTCCATTGATCTTGCAAATGAACTGTTAGGACCAATCCCCAAGGACTGTTTTGACAGTGACAGTGAGGACAACACAACACCAGACAGGATTTTTACCCGGCATGGGGGGAACTTCCTGGTGTACACTTCCTGCCCCTATGGTAAGGAAGATGTGACCTGTGACTTCAGGAGGGATGAGGTGATTTTCCAGGTCCATGAGGGCTGCCTTTCCCACCTGAAGCCTCCGGTCCAAATCAGCACTCTGACCAGGGACTTCTCCACTCAGCTGGAGGAGGCCGCGGAGATAGCCAAACCAGAAGTCTTTCCAGGCTTCAGGCAGATGGTGGAAGAGAGAGTCAACCTAGCTGATGCCTGTGTGACTCTGGAACAAAAGCAAAAGTTGAAACAAGTTTTCTTGGATTTCCAAGATCTCTTTGCGGTAGACTCATATGACTGTGGTCGCACCGACATCCACACCACAACAATCCCCACGGACCCTGGCATGACTCCAGTGTTTGTGAAGCAATATCGCTTGCCTCTCGCATCAATGGAGTCCCTTACTGAAATAATTAAGAACCTTGAGTCCCGGGGAATAATCCGTCCAGTCCACAGCACCTTCAATAATCCGGTGCTGGGAATATTGAAGCCAAACGGCCAGTGGAGACTCTGCGCTGACCTTAGGGAGCTCAACAAACGGGTCCATACTTCCCGATGGCCTCTGCCCTACATTGACCAAGGGCTGGCCCAGATCCAGGGGTCACAGGTATTCACTGCAATCGACCTGACCAATGGATACTGGACTGTGCCTGTCAGTAGGGAGGACCAATACAAGCTGGCTTTTACCTTTGGGGGCCAGCAGTACACATGGACCCGGACTCCCTTCGGATACCTTAACTCCGGTAATGAGTTCAATATTTTCCTACATAAGGCCATGCCCGACCTGGGTGCAAGGGGTAACCTGGCTTATGTAGATGATGTCCTCATCAAAAGTTCATCTGTGGAGGAACACATAGCAGAGATCCGTTATGTTCTGACACAGTTGAGGGCCGCCGGAGCAAAACTTTCCTTTCAGAAAGCACAGTGGTGTAGAACCCGTGTTAATTTCTTGGGGCATGAGATTACTCCTCAGGGTCTCTGTCCCCAGGAAAAGAAAGTGGAAGCACTTCAGAAACTGAAAGACCCCACAACTCTGCGGGAACTAAGGAGCCTCCTTGGACTGACTAATTACAGCAGAAAGTTCATTGAGGGCTACGCAGAGATCACCAGACCCCTGATTCATCTCCTGAAGGGGGGGGTCAAGTGGGAATGGGGTCCAGAACAAGCCGAGGCAGTAAAACAACTCAAAAGAAGCCTCTCACAAGCGCCTTGCCTAGCTTACCCTGTCAGAAACAAGGAGTTCTTCCTGGAGACGGGGTTCTCTAATACGTGCTTGACGGCAGTATTATATCAAAAGCATGACAAGGTCAATAAAGTAATCTCCTATGCGAGCAAAACTTTATCCTCTGTGGAGGAAAAATTCAACGATTGTGAGAAGGCACTCCTGGCAACGGTGTGGGCATTGAAGAATTACCGCCCGTTTATCCAGGGGGAACACATCATAGTGGAGACTCCACACCAGCCTCTGCAATATCTCCAAAGTGACAGAATCCGGGCCGGAAATGTGAGTAATTCCCGAATTACTTCCTGGATTCTGTCAATGCAAGGCTTTCCTGTGGAGGTCAGATATGGCCAAAACAAGAAGAGTCCCCTCGCGCAAGGTCTGGCTGACTTGCATGATTGTGCCAGAGAAAACTGTCTCGAGGACGAAAGTCTAAAAATAAAGGACAACATGGAGGCATACCTTAATTCCCCCCACAAAGTCTTTGAAGAAGACAAGTGTGAGGGAATGCCCACTGTGTATGTGGATGGATGCTCTTACCATGTCGACAACAACGGGGAGAAAGAACTGGTGGCCGGCGTAGGGAATGCATGGGTGAATGAGTCCCCAGAACCCTCCGCTGGATACAAAATTGGTCCCCGAAGTAGTCAGGTGGCAGAATTGATGGCTGTGCATCAGGCCATCCTCACTGCTGTCCAGCATCAACTCCACGAACTGGTCATAATCACAGATTCGGATTATGTACGGAACGGGTTCGTGGAGCACCTGGTTAATTGGAAGACCAGAGGCATGGTATGTGCTAACAACAAACCCTTGAAACATGGGAAGTTGATCCAAAACATTGATGATCTGGTCACCTCGAATGGGATGACCATCTATTGGAAGAAGATCAAGGGTCATTCCAAAGTAGAGGGACCAGACAAAACTGGAAATGACTTAGCTGATCAGCTGGCCAAAACCGGGGCCATCCAAGGGGATCTAATTGAGATTGAGTCCCTGTTGGGGGAAATCCAGGTCACTGCCATCACTAGGTCCCAGACAAATGCTCACAACGACCTCTCAATTGCACAATGGAGTAAGGAGACCCCTGATGCTGATTTGATTACCGCTCAGAAGGGGGATCCAATTATTGGTAAATTTTACCAGCACCTTGAGGACCCTGAGAACTTTCCCCTGACGGATACCGATTACAATGGGAAAGAGGACCTAAGAGTGTTGATGAAATGTCCAAAAATGTTCCGGATCCAAGACGGTTTGTTGGTAAGGAAATCCAAAGCTGGCCACGATCAGTGGGTGGTTCCTACCTCATTCCGAAGCCTGATGTTAAGTCACGCCCATGATGCGGCCACTGCCGGTCACAGGGGGTTTCACACAACATTGGAAATCTTAAGAGAGGTTGCATACTGGCCACACATGGGGCAGGACCTCGACCAATACTTGAAGGGGTGTCTTGTGTGTGCACAATTTCAGCCATCATCCCTCACGCACCGGGCGCCTTTACAAAAGAGGGGAATGACACTGCCATGGTCAGATTTACAAATCGACTTCGTAGGCCCCGTGATTCGCTCGGCTAGGGTTAATAAGTACATGTTGACCGTCACATGCTTGTTTACCAAGTGGGTGGAATGTCTCCCAGCCCCAAATTGCAAGGCAGAAACCGCAGCTGCCTTGATGATTAACCACATCTTTTCCCGTTTTGGTCTACCTCAAAGGATTGAGTCAGACAGAGGTAGCCACTTCACCAGTGAAGTAATGACAAAGATGTGGGAGATACTGGGGGTCAAGAGAAAGCTGCATATTGCTTATAGACCAGCTTCTTCTGGGGCAGTAGAGAGATATAACCGGACAATTGTGAGCATATTAAAGAAGTTTGTGGCAGATTCTGGGCCAAGTTGGGATATCCGATTACCTCTGGTCCTAATGGCCATCAGATCTACCCCTTCATCTGCAACCAAAATGTCACCATTTGAGTTGATGACTGGGCGCAAGATGGTGCTTCCTCAGCATTTGCTCTACAGGACCCAGGAGCAGACACTGATAAATGCCTCCACTACTCATGAGTATGCAGAGAATTTAAGGAAACACCTCCAACATGCTTTTGCTTATGCTCAGCGGAATCTAGAAAGATCGGCTGATAGCATGAAGACCCACTATGACCTGAAAACTTCCAGGAAGGAATATCAGGTGGGAGACCGGGTCTATCTATACAACTTCCAAAGGAACCAGGCCAAGCAGCGCAAATTTTTGCCTACATGGAAGGGACCCTTTGAGATCGTCGATAAGATCTCCCCTGTGGCCTACAAGATCCGCATCCCCAAAGGTGGTTCGGCAGAGGGGGAAGACAAGTGGGTCCACATAAACCAGTTGAAATGTTGCCATCCCAGGCACACTCTGCAACAACTGGAGGAATCCTCTGGAATCCTAGCGGGTACTGTATCAGACTAATTCAGTTCCAATCATAAAACCTACCACATCTAGTCTCTAAAATATTGTGATTTACATGAAACTGTCTCTAGTGATGCTGTTTTTTTTTTTTTCAAAATAAGAATGTAATCTTTCGTTACGATGAAATGCATATGCTGCCCCACTATCTCAACAGTGGTGGAAAAAAAAATCGTCTATGAGTAGATATTGCCGCTCTTCCTTTATCATCCTAGGAGAGATGAAACCATGAAGGATGACCAAGAAGGACGATCCGGAGACCGGGAGCAAAGACACAACGGGCCCGGGGTACCGCCCAATCTTCCCATCAGGACCGGCGAGGAGAACTGATCGATCTGACCGGATGGAGAAGAAGATGCTGAACTGTGCCATCTACAGAAGAGGAAGAAGATTATGCGGACAGACCGGTGCGTGGGTCAAAACCCTTGGGCACGCGACTCCCCATCGACCCAAACTCAAAGTGCAGTCACGTGGGGGGGCTTGTAGGGTGTCCTGACCCACGTTTAAGCTACCCTGCTACAACATTTGGTGCTGTGGGCTTAGGAAATTCAAGATGGCGGAAAACCCACATGTGCGCCGAAATCCAGGAAAGCTGCGCAGTTGTGCGCACACCAAAATGGTTACCTAACTTGCCACCCACCAGGGTAAAGAAAGGTCTTTGTTAACAAAATCCACTTTTACTGATGTCAAAAAGTTGCTGAAATCGTGACTCATTGGACCACTTTAAAGATTCAACCCTTTTTGTGGGGTTCCACATAACCATCTTACTGTAAGGAGCCCCATCAAAACAATGTTAAGCAAGGATTTACTACCATGTAAGAACCATTCCTGTTTAGAATGCATTAATCCAAGAAAATCCCAAAAATGGGTGCAGTACCAGTACTCACCACTATCCAAAAGCCGGCGTTTTAAAACCCACTGTGTGTTTTTCTGAAGGCAAGCAAAATGCCTATTTCAAACCTTGCAACATGTGCAAAATATTCACTGAACACCAGCAGACATTTGGCAGAATGGAGTTTTGTGTGCCTACAAAATCTGGGAAATGAAGAGCCCAAAAACAATGCTTATAACAAAAATGCTATGGAGTCAGCAGCTTAAGCCTAACTGCAACTGGATTTAAAACCACCAAAATCGAAAATGTTAAATTAAATGAGTGACCTATGTTTGGTGTCACATGCCTTTGTAACTGTTGAAATGTCATAGTTTTGCACTTAGAATCAGCATTCTAGCTGCATGTGTAAAATTACAAGTTATTTTAAAAGCAACAAAAAGTTAGCTGAAGGTCTGGCTTAAGGAACTTGATTTTGCCTAGCAACGGATCCCATCAGGAGTGAAACTTGAGTCACAACTATGTTCCCAGGCCAATGTTCCTTTTGCTGCCCACACTAAGGATATGCCATCTATCTGATAATTGAATTTCCTGTGCTCTGCCAGAGAGTGAACAAAGCCCTCTCCACTCAGGCAAAAGTTTTTATTACAGACGTCGTAAAAAGTGGCTTCCTCCTGGAGAAGCTGGGAGGGGCACTGCCTGTGAGAAGCAAGCTGGCTTGGCAGAAACTGGAAAGACTGGTTTCTGTACCATGTGACCTGAAAAGACACACCCCTGCAGCAAGGATATGGTTTTATAAAAAGGGGGATAATTCATAGTGCGGACATGTGAAAATTTTATAAATGATACCATAATTCTTGTGATTTTTCTGCCCACAGTTTAAGACGTGGTAGGAACCGGTGGTATGTTCAGGGGGGTTTTAGCGGAAAAGTGGATATTACTCTAAATGTGTGCATGTTAAAAATCTGAAACTTCATCAGTTAATGTCCCTACCCCCTGCACACATGTATGTAAAGTTGGGTCCATGTCGGAAATTGAAAAAGCAGTTAAAAAGTCAATTATGTACACTCTTTGAATGCAAGCTCCGAGAATGAGCAGATTTGGACATAGACATGGCTAAATTCAGCCACACCATGTATATGTAATTTCAAACAACTGTGTAACTCTGAAGTATGGATTTTGATCATATATATATTTGGGTGCACAGATGATAAGGGAGGTTGTTTCAAGAGATCATAAAATGACATCAATCTGACTCACAGTTCAGTTTGCCAATCAAGCGGAGGAATGGTAGCCTGACCAATGACGAATGAGAGGGGCAAGTCTAGTGATGCAACACACACACCCATTCTCAAGAAACAGATAAAAGCAGAGAGTCAGGACACATAGAGACATTCAATTTCATCTGCCGCTGGAAGCCCTGCCGGAAAAATCCATACTTACCTCCATCAAACTCCAGAAAGCCAAACTAGAGACTTCAATCTATCCAGAGCAGAGACCAGACCAGAGAGAAAGCAGTGCTGTGCCTAGCAGAGACCAGACCAGAGAGAAAGCAGTGCTGTGCCTAGCAGAGACCAGACCAGAGAGAAAGCAGTGCTGTGCCTAGCCGAGACCAGACCAGGCGCTGTGAGCAGAATCCGGAAAGACCTGACCAGACTGAAGATCGTGACCAAGTCGCTTTCCTGTTCAAAATCTCTTGTGAGTACTTAGCAAAACTCAGAACACATCTCTTAGTTTAAATTCATCTAATTCAATCTATTTAACCTAAGTAGAACTGCCTCCTATCTGTCACCTGTCATTTCTAGTAAAATTTGTCATTTTGAAAAAGTGTGCGTTTAAAATTTACAAAACCAAAAACGACCTTTACTAAATTGCTCATATCTCCGCAACCGTTTGGGAAGGATGCTACTTTGTATATCGCCTTCATCGATTTCCACAGCACCTTCGATCAAGTGAATAGGGAGAAGCTATGGGCCAAACGTAGAGCTTTGAACTGTCCCAGCTAGCTCTTGCATATATTGAGCCTGAGGCACAGTGATCATTCGGACAGAGTTAGACTGAATAATGAGAGGGAGGTATCTGATCCAATAAATATAAATTTGGGGGTGAAGCAGGGGTGTGTGGCAGCCCCTATGCTTTACAATCTTTATATTGGGGATCTCCTCCCTTGCATGGTCTCCAAGTCTAATTACCCTCCTAAAATAGGAAAGCATCCTATCGTGGGCATGCTCCACACCTATGATCTGATCCTGTTTGACAGGACCATGACATGGATTAAAAGTATGCTCAATGAGCTGGCTCGCTACGTGGCACAGCTCGGTCTGACCATCAACCTGGGGAAAACCAACATCTTGGTGATTGCTGGAAATAAGGTAGGCCGAACTGGTATTGCGAACTCACTGGGCACCATAGAATATACCCAATCTTATCTATATTTGGGCTTAAAGTTTGAGGCTCGGCCTAACTATGACTGGATTATCAGCAATGAAAAAAGATGTGCTAAAACACTCACTCTCCAAGCCTGCAAGTTGCCAGAGGCACGGCAGGATACAGTATGGCTGGGATCATTAAGCTTTACCAACAATGCTTTGTCCCAGCCATCCTTTACGGCCTCAAAGCACTTGCTATTCAGGACCTGACATGGCTGAAGAATCTTGAGGGTCACTATTGGCGATCTGTGCGGAGACTAAGCCCGACATACCCCGTGGAATATCTCTGGCAAGAATTAGGCCTATCATCTGTTAAGAGGTATGGCTCTTCGTGCCAGGGGGTCTTTCTATCTAAAATCTTGTGCAGATCCCACCTGTAAGTTATTGGCAATGGCTGTGGATAGATATGATTCTGAAATGACCCTGCAAGGTTTTAATTTTAAGACCTTGAACAAAACCCTTTTTGTGAAGATTGACTGGCCTTTTGCTAAAAAGAGAGGCTATCGCTTTGTTCATTTAAAGAAACCTGTTGCACACAAACTTAACAGGTGGCACTGGTGTGAGAATTATACTCATCTGGCAAAGTTAAAAGGATACGATGCGGTATCACATGTTGTGCACAGTTATCGTAATATCCAACCTTACCTACATCTTTGCCCTGCCACCGAAGTTAGACACTTTATCTTAAAGTTACGCACAAATCAATTGCCAGTAATGGCGGGATGGGGATCCTGCTTGAAGGTACCCTTGGAACTTAAGGTTTTGTCGAATATGCTGTAAACCTGACCAGGTGGAGTCAGTACGACACGTTCTTACTAAATGTGCGGCATTGGGGCCAGTATATATGTGCACTCTGAGCAGCCTGGTTCATTCCTATGAGGCAATTGCTATTGATTATTTTTGGGATTATTGTTTGAATTTGCATTCCATTTCAGTCCAGCTTGCCTTGTTTAGAGGCTGGCAGCAGGTTAGTGCACTAATGTCAGATTGAAATTTGACAGTGATATTAGAGCTTCCACACCTCCCCCTTCCTTGATCCTCTCTTTTGCCTTCTTATCTCTATGAACTTGACCCATGATCTGAATTGATTAGCCTGATGTATTTTGCAGCATTTTGAAGTAGACTATATTTGATAATTGAACTGGAAAAGCTCTTGGCGTAGCACTGCACTGACAGTATTTTATTTATCATCTATATGTTTCCTGGGAGGATAGCTCAGCGGCAACGTGTTTGCCTTGGAAGCAAGACGGCACAAAGCAATACAGGTTCAATCCCCGGGACACGCTTAGAAAGCTCTGGGTATTTAAGTGCGTTATAAATAGGCAACTAAGACAAAAAAACAATTACGCAACTAAAAAACAAAAACTATTCCTATAACAGTGCCCCAATGCCCACAGGCTATGTGATCAATTTAAAAATTCAAAAAAATTAAATATATGTATTCTTTGTATTTTTGTGCATTTGTATCATTTTTCTGTATTTTATATACTAAGAATGTTATGTTGTGTCAAGTCCAAATGTTGGATTATATCACAATAAACTAAATTATTATTTAGTGGAGCTCACTAGGCCCATTTCTTTCCATTTTACTAGCCCTTATGCCAAAAATCACTGTTTTGTACTGGCTTTTATATTTCAATTGGAACTCGGTTGACTCGGTTGACCTGTAAATGCAAGGGAGAGTGGGGGTTTTGTTTTCTTTTTGCTTTGGCTCATTCCGTGTATTTCCTCGTTGGAGAACATCTATTCTTCTCCTGTCCCGAGGGAGTGGTGCTCTGGTCTGCACTACATTCATTTTGGATTTTGATCCTTTGGTCCTGAAGATGCTCCCCTTTTGGAACCTCCTGCCCCCAGGCTGTGAAGGTAAGGAGTTATTGAGTCTGCAGAAAGTAAAAGAGAGTTTAAGTATATTATACAGTGCTTCTTTCCCTGGTAAGTAGGTGTACAACTTGAACAACAAAACAACATCACATAACGCATTGGGCCTCATTACGAGGCTGGCAGTAGCTGTGATTGTAATACAGGCACGGCTGCAGCCAGTATTTTTTTTTTCGGCACCCAGAAATGGGCAATTACCGGGTCATCACGGCATTGCCGGACTCAGTATTTGCCCATTCCTGGGCGCCGGAAAAAAACCTTCCCCCCTTCCCATTTGATCCCCATAATGCTCAATGGGAATGGGGAAGCCAGTTGTACCGGCACCATTATAAATGGTGCTGGTGCATCCCACATGCTCTGCTCATGGGTCCCGTTACGGCCGCCAGGTCAAACCGTGCGGCCGCAATGGCACTTGCGAGTACAACTCATTGTTTGCCGGTCCGGGAACTACTGTACTGGCATGCTTACTGGTACCGTAGTTCCCAGACCGGCAAACTTATAATGAGTCCGACTGACATTTATTTTCATTACATGAACATTTCTACACATATTATTTATTCATTTATTCTTATTATTATACATCCTTTCTTAGCATACATTCCTTTACTCCCGCTAGAGGCGTGATATTCTCCATCAAGGTTTCCATCCTTTCCTTTCATTCTTCAGATGGTTCCAGGGCTCTTCAATGAGTCGTAAAGTCTTTCTGGAGTGACATCTCTTCAACTAATTGATATGGCTCCATTTCTCTTCCATATGTTCTCCTTTAGGGATTTGGATCTTATAGGTGACAGGCAAGATTTGATCATCAATTTCAAAGGTACCGCACCAAAAGGGGAGGAATTTCTACTCCTTGGTATGATTCCTTTGAAATTTGTACAGGTAGACCCTGTCTCCTACTTCATACTCCTTCTTGGTAGTTTTTAAGTCATAGTAGGCTTTCATTCCTTCTGCCAACTTTTCTAAACTTCGCTGAGCGTGAGCAAAAGTGTGCTGAAGGTGTTTCGGTAAATTCTCAATGTACTCATGGGTAGTGGGCGCGTTGATCGGGTCTGCTTTTGAGTTCTGTAGAGCAGAAGCTGAGGTAACAGCCTTTTTCGTCCAGCCATGAGCTGAAATGGAGACATTCTGGTTACAGGAGACGGCATGGACCTAATGGCCTTTAGGACAAGCAGTAGTCTGATGTCCCAACTAGGTCCAGAGTCTGCCACAAACTTCTTCCAGATGCCCACAATTGTTATATTGTACCTTTGGACTCTTCCGCTCGAGGCAAGGTCGGTAGGCAATGTGGAGTTTTCTCTTTACCTCTAGTATCTCCACATCTTGGTCATCACCTCGCTGGTAAAATTACTTCCTCGGTCCGACTCAATCCTTTGGGGAAGGCCGAAGTGAGAGAAAATGTGGTTGATCATTAGTGCGGCTGCTGTCCCTGCCTTACAATTCGGGGCCGGAAGATATTCTACCCACTTGGTAAACAAGATTGTCACTGTCAACATGTACTTGTTTCCTCTAGAGGAGAAAATCACTGACCCGATGAAATTGACTGACAAATCCGACCAAGGCAGTGTAATTCCCCTTTTCTGCAGGGGAGCTCTGTGTGTGAGAGAACTTGGCTGAAACTGAGCACACATGAGATACCCCTTTAAGTAGATGTCGATGTCCTGGGCCATGTGTGGCCAATATGTGACCTCAGGCAAGATTTCTAATGTGGTTTGAAACCCCCATATGACCGGCAGTGGCCGCATCATGGGCATGACTTTACATCAGGCTTCAGAATGAGCTAGGTACCACCCACTGGTCACATGCAGATATAAATCTCTGTACCAACAAACATGGTTTTGCATTTGGAACATTTTGAAAAACTTCATCAGCACCCAGTGATCCTCCTTCCCGATATGTATTTGTATGCTGTTAAACAAAAATTCACAGGGTCTTCAATATGTTGATACAATGTCCCAATAATTGTGTCCTCTTTTGCTGCAGTAATCAACTCTGCATCTGGGGTTTCTTTACTCCACTGGGCAGTGGAGAGTTCATTATTAGCATGCGTTTGGGACCCGGTGACAGCAGCGACCTGGATTTCCTGCAACAGGGATTCAGTTTCTATGAGATCCCGGTGAATGGCCCCCATTTTGGCCAACTGGTCAGCCAAGTCATTTCCAGTTTTGTCTGGTCTCTCTATTTTGCAGTGACCTCTGATCTTTTTCCTATGGATGGTTATTTCATTAGAGCCTACCAGATCATCAATTTATTTAATTAATTTTCCATGCTTTAGTGGTTTATTGTATGCACACAGCATGCTTCGATTTTTACAATTAATCAGGTGTTCCACAAACACATTCCTGACAAAATCTGAATCAGTGATTATGACCAGTTCTTTGAGTTGGTGTTGCACAGCAGTGAGGATGGTTTGATAAAAATCCATCAACTCTGCCACCTGACTACTTCTGGGGCCTATTATGTAACCAGCAGAAGGCGCTGGAGCATCATTCACCCAGGCATTCCCAATGCCAGCCGCTAGTTTTTTTCCCCGGTTATTCTCAATATTGTAGGAGCTCCCATCCACATAAACTGTGGGTATCCCCTGACACATCTTCCTCATAGATTTTGTGCGGGGAAGTAAGGTATGCCTCCATATTGTCATTGGTCCTTAGACTTTCCTCCTCGGGACAGTTTTCTTGAGCACAGTCATGCAAGTCAGCCAATCCTTGCGCTACAGGACTCTTCTTGTTTTGGCCATAGCTGACCTCCATAGGAAAGTCTTGCAAGGACAGAATTCAGGAAGTAGTTCTGGAATTTTTCACATTTCCTGTTCGTATTCAGTCACTTTGGCGATATTGCAAGGGTTGGTGAGGAGTTTCGACAATGATGTGCTCCCCCCTGGATGAATGGATGGTATTTCTTCAACGCCCACACCGTTGCCAATAGTTCCTTTTCAGAATCGCTGAATTTTTCCTCCACGAGAACAAGTCTTACTTGGTACAAGATTACTTTGCAGACCTTTTTGTGCTTTTGGTATAATAATGCAGTTAAGCAGGTATCTGAGAACCCCCTCTCCAAGAAGAACTCCTTGTTCGTTATGGGGTAAACCAAACAAGGAGCTTGGGAAAGGCTTCTTTTGAGTTGTTTTACTGCCTCTGATTGTTCTGGACCCCAATCCCACTTGACTCTGGACCATAATTAGTGAGTCCAAGAAGGCTTCCTAATTCACGCAGAGTAGTAAGGTTTTTTTAATTTCAACAATGCTTCCACCTTTTCTGCCTGGGGACTAAGACAGTTAGGGGTGATTTTGTGCCCTAAAACGTTCATGTGGGTCTAACACCACTGTGCCTTCTGAAAGTACAATTTTTCTCCGGCTTTCTGAAACTGAGTCAGAACATAGCATATTTCTGCTATATGTTCCTCCACAGTTGAGCTCTTGATTAATTAGTCATCTACATAGGCCAGGATTCCCCTTTCGGCCAAATTGGGCATGGCCTTATGTAGGAAGATGTTAAATTAATTGCCAGAGTTTATGTATCCACAGGGGGTTTGGGTCCACATGTATTGCTGCCCCCAAAGGTAAAGGTAAGCTTATACTGGTCTTCCCTATTCATGGGTACTGTCCAGTAACCGCTGGTCAGGTCAATTGCAGTATACCCTTTGACCCTTGGATCTGGGCCAGTCCCCGATCAATGTAGGGAAAGGGCCATCTTGACATGTGGACCCATTTATTTAACTCCCTTAGGTCTGTGCAAAGTCTCCTTTGGCCATTGAGTTTGAGTATCCCCAGTACTGGTTCTATGGATTGGACGAATGATCCTACAAGATCCTATGTTTTTGATCATCTCTGTGAGTGACTCCACAGACGCAAGAAGTAACCGTTACTGCTTCACAAATACTAGAGCCATCTCGGGGTCTGTGGGTGAAGTGGTTGAATGTATCACTGTACGTCCACAATCATATGAATCCACGGAAAATGTATCCTGAAAATCCAGAAACACCTGTTTAAGCATCTGTTTTTGCTCCTATGTCTCACAGGCATCATCGAGATTGATTCGTTCTTCAAGCATCTGCTTAAGGTTGGAAAGACCTTGGGCGTGGCAATTTCGGCAGTATCCTCCAGTTCGGTGGAGAGATCTCTTGTGATGGTGTTGGCCTCGAGGTGAGGTTCCAAAGATAGAAGGCAGTCGCTGTTGACTCGGAATACCACCTCATTCTTCCTGATGTCACAGGTCACCTCTTCCACCCCAAAAGGGCAGAAAGAGTACACCAAGATATTCCACCCTTGCCTGGTGAAAATCTTTTCCAGAGGAATACCGTCATTGATATTGAAGCAGTCATTTGGGATGGGTCCAGTGATCTCCTTAACCCAAATCAATAGAATAATGTGATACTTCTAGGGTGGCTGCTATCCACCAATATTCAAATGATGTGGTGTTCTAGGTGAACTAGGGGTGTTGGATGTAAATACAAACCTTGTTGTTGGAGATGATAATTCAAATTTATATAGGCATCATGATTTTTGAGGCTCTGTCCTCTCTTACATTTTAGGGGAATTGTTAACTGTTGCACCTGTCCTGGGATGTTAACCTCTTCTCTCACTTTGAACTTCAACTGCATAAGCCAGCAATTGAGCTGACCGAAATGCTTTTTCAGTATTGTGAAATCCCAGGGGGTTACCCCCCAGTCAGGACCAGGCTTTGTGATTAATTAGATACAAATTAATTGCGAATCGATTGAGAATGTCACTGCCTACGTACAAGGTGGAGGGGACATCTCTCACAAGCCAACAATTACATTCTATGATTTTGTCACCAATGGACATTTTTAGCATACACCTGCTAGGCAGGAGATGTTTGGAAATTGGAGTTGTGAGGTCCATTTCCCACTTATCAATCAATTTAAATGTGGGAATGGGCTGATATATGGGGAGTTTCCTGAATAATGCTTCACTGATGAAGCTTCTTCCTTTATTCAGGCATAATCTGCTGAGAACAGGCTCCTCGCCATCATTTATCTGAATGGGGAAAAACAGCTCTTCACACTTTATCTGGATGTCGGGCAAATTTGAGCTGGTTTTTCATCATCTTTTCTCAAGAGATCTGGGGTATTGTCAGGATCGGCGGGTGGAGGCTTTGGGACTACTGGAGGCATTAACCTGCTCAGTGTCACGCTCTAGTCCTCATCCAACATGGCGGCTTGCCCTATAGGTTCCGGCTCCGCCCCTTCCTCCAGTGCGTTGTATCTGTGTTCCCTCCCGTTACTTCGCTCGTACTCTTGTGACTTTGCTAGTAATCTTTCTTGCGCTTTTTCCTTTTTCTTTTTCCCGTGCCTGTGCATTTTCAGTCCTACGTTATTCCTTGTGTTGCTAACCGTCCCTTTCATACGGCGTTTTGCCGTATTTCCTAACTACCGTTTTTCTTGCCTTCACTTTTGTATTTTCTTTCACGGCGTTCGCCGTTCATTCCCTTTTGTGGCTTCCTTTCATCCTCTGCGTTGCAGCTCTTGCTTCCTTTCTTTTCACTATACTTTCACAGCGCTTGCCGTCTCCAGTCTCCAGTCTTTATTTTTCTGTCCACTTAAGTATTTGTTTCTTAGGTTTATCCATCCTTTCTGCCATTCCCGGATGGCAAATTATCAGCCTTCTCACTAATTTGATTGCTACACTCGCTGGACTATTGGTCTTTGGAACTACCATCCATCCATCTGAATATTACCATATCCAGGGTTTTTTCTGCCTTCCGGCTTTTTCCCTGGGGCGAGGCTGGCCCCCTGGGGGGCTCCCGGGGGCAGGTTCTCAACTCTGTCACGGTGGCCTCTCGAGGGGCCAGACCTTACTTACACGACAGAAGAGGTGGGAAGCTTAAGGAAGACAATCCCAAGAAGAAGAAGAAAGACCCAAAGAAGTCTGAAGCTACACTTAAGGAGAGCTCTTCGGAAGTCTCAGGTGAGGAGAAGGGGGAGTTTGAACCTGAGCCTGACAGGTATCCTCTGATTGTGGATTGGTATAAAACTTCAGAGTATTTCCCTCCAATGTGGAATGCCACTTAAAACTGAGGAGGTTGATTTTCAAGGATGGAGAAGGGTTGCCATCACCAGTTTGTTCTCCAACAGAGATGACGGTGATGTCTGGGACTTGATTGTTCCTAAAATGGAATTCTATTTCGTTGGACCGTTGTTCAATCATGTGGCATGTGCCATTCAAACTCACATAATGTGTGCTCTGTTTTAATTTAACTGTCCAGTTAGTCTGACTCCAGAGGACCGTGTTCACGCAGTCAATCAGGAGTGATAACCTCTGAAGTAGGTTATTCCCCAAGAGACATGGTGTGTCCTTGGAGTCATGACTATCACAGGGTGTTTCACCCTATGTCGCCCAATTTCTATCTTCATATCTGCAGTCCCTTCGACAGAAATATAATTCCCATTGAAGTTTTGGAGTTGTCCGGAAAGGGGTTTGAGGGGAATTTGGTGACTCTCCCCCCTTTGCTGAATTTAGTTGGTCGAAGGTGTTTTTGGACAGGCGAGTATCTTGGGATCCAGTATCTACCAGCGCCAATAATGCACACACTGACCCTGTACCTTGACAGACACATACAATCTTCCTTCTCTCTCCTAAAGGGGGCAAAGAAAATGTGCATTCTGTGCCAGCCTGGCTGTGAACTTTTTTTATATTGAGCTCCGACACCATGTGATCGTGGACAGTTTTCTGTGTCAGAGTCCAGGAATCTGTGAAAAAGAAATTGCACCCAGAAACAGGTGGGATTGGAAAGTCCCTTTGCCCCCTGATTCTTTGCTGTCCCCCTTTTCCTGGAGACAGTTCCCCAAACCTGTTTGGGGGGAGGATACCTCTGTGATTTCTGGGTCCTCTGGGTGACATTGCTTTGTTTGAAGACCTTCTTGCTCTAGGTCGGTTTCTGTACTTAGCCCGTCAAAATCAGGGTCTCTTGGGACCTATTTTTCCTTGGGAGGGATCCCTCCATCTCTGAAAGAGAAGATTTTTTTTCCCTCAATCCTCCAAGGATTCTTCTCCTTCGAAAGGGATGATGCGGACTTCCTCCACAAAGTGGGTTGTCTTTGGATTTCGATTTCTCCTACTTACCCTCTGTTGTTTAGGTTCTAGTTTTCGGGGGTTGAAGATTTCTGTTCAGGTTCAGAGGTTTCCAGGGGTTTTGTTCTGCTGGAAAAGGAAGCTTCCTTTAGGGCTTCCCTTCTACCCTGGCCCTGTCCTCTGGAACCTGTTGAATGTCAGAGTTTTCTTCCCATCATGGCTCCCCCACGGCCCCAGACCTGGGTGTTGAGTTATTCTGTGCAGCACTTTTCCAGCTGAGGGTTCTGCTGCGCCATCAACATGCGACCCAGGTCATGGGTTAATTGTTGGAATTTTCGCTTTAGTTGTGGGAGGTCTGGTTTCATACCTTTACTGGTCCCGGAAAGGGTAGCTGTCCCTTGTCCCAGAGTAGCTTGGGTATTGGGAGTTTCCTTGATAACCTTCCATCCTAGGTCTCCCTTCTCCCAGATTCAGGAATCTATTGTCCTGAAAGCAGATAGAGAGAGGAGGGTCATTATGGAAATTAGGGTTCAAAGGGCATCTGGAAAAGAAGCTTAGGTTGGGCGGTGGAGTATTTCTTCCCTCCTGAGGGAAGTTTGGAGGTAGGTTTTGAGGGAAGTTTCCTGTGGTGGTACCTACCTGGCGGGCCACCCTTTCTGCACCGGGGGAGTGTAGAATTACCCGAGGATGGGTTTGTTACCCTTGTATCTCAGACTGATGTAGGTGGCAGGCTCAGATGGAGTGTTGGTCTGGTATCCTGCCTGGCTGCCATGATTCGGTTGGATACGAAGGTCTCCTCCGCCTCTTGTTCTGCTGATTGGTGGGAGGAGTATTTTTTGGCCCCCCATTTCCAAGTCCAATGGGGCATATTTATCACCTCCGCTAGCTTTGTAGTGGCAGGTGTGTTTGATGGTTTGGGGTTTTTCTGGTTACTCTTATTTTCAGTTGGCTTTTGGACCTCATAGATCCTTTTGGCCTGTTCTATCCCACAATATAGGGTCCTACGCTCATGAAAATCCCTTACTAATTGGATCATTATGTATTTTGGGAGCGTGTGAAAATATGTGTTGATGAACTCACGGCTATTGGTTTTCAGCCACCTAAAAGTCTGTGTAAATGCTCATTTCGGCTCCTGCACAAACTCTCTAGGCACTTGGTCTTCGCCACACTGCAGGTTATATGCTGCCTTGAGGGCCTCCTGAGGATTTCTATGAATGGAGAAGTGTTTTAGAATGGCCTCCTTGTAGGTGGACCATTTCTGGTGATCTTGGTCCTCCAGCCCTGCAAAGAAGCTGGAGTATTCAGGGGAGAATATCAATTTGACAAACTCCATGGGATTTCTATCATTTTTAATATCAAATATCATTTGGTTAATAAAGCTCTACATGCTCGCATACCAAATATTTGGCCTCTTTATGGTAGGGAGTCATAAAACTCGTTATGGCCTTTATCTGCCAAATTGGGTCTTTCACAAGATCTCTCTTCTGTCTGGCAAACTTTCTTTTCCACAGAGCCACTCACCCTCTGGCTCCAAGCTGCTTTGATTGGTGGTCCGTTCCCTGTCCTCCTGGGGCCCCCTACCTCTATGAGACTGGGAAAACCTCCCAGAACTATGGGGTCTGGACTCTTCTCTCGTGTGGTGCTGCAAACTCTCTAGGTGAGGATGGTGGGGTATTAACCCAACCTGCCTGAATGTGTTGAGGTTTTTAAGATGCTCTTTTGAAGCCTAAATTCTGGTTCTTCTTGTCCTGTAAAGCGGACCAGGTGGTCCCTTTGTAACTTCATTTTCTGCCAGTCCAACTCCCTGATCTTTTCATCATAGAAGCCCTCCAGGTCAGAATTACATGCCACGGTAAAGGTCTGAATGGAATGTTAATAATGCAAACACACCGTTCTATCCACTGCATTGTGATTACACCCAAATTAATAGTTTGCTGCTACTGCACCATCACAAGTGAAGACTCTCAACCGATCCCTGGTTAGCCCCCAATTGTTTCACAGTTTATTATATGGTCAATTCCAACTCAGGGAGCACCCCCCACTCCCCAAGCCAGGTGGCACACAACAAAACACTTTACAGATTCAACTTTAGTGAGGCCTCCACTTCTATTGTACCCTGCGTCAAAATACCCTCTTTACCATCAATCAGCTAGGAAACAGGCCGTTGTATAGTAAGAAAATATATTTACTTGCATTTTTGCAAAGAATCATTGGCAATTACAAAAACATGTGGCACTACACAATATCTCCAATTCAAATGTATTGCACCAATTGACTACCATATGTTTTAATGACTCTCAGTTGCTATAAGACACAGGTAAAATGTTGAAGTTGGCAGTACAATTTACATCCGAGTTCTTGCAAATTAACCAATGGGGAAAAATACAAAATACACAGTGATTGCTTAGTTTGGCACAATACTCCTTTTTCCCAGCAAACCCCACCATCAATGCATCAATTAGATATGACCCCGCTGATCTGATTGCGGGGTACAGGGAGTGGGAACACAGTGGAAAATATTTCGGGGATTTTTATTTTGGTAAAATGCAATGTTTTGGAATTCTGATTTGGGATGCAAGGGAATAAATGGGCAATTTCCTTTTGTGCCACTCCTACAATGAAAATGCAAGGCATTAGGATTCTGGTTTGGACTGAAAGGAAAAAAACGACTTGCAAAATTTGTTTTCAAAGGGAATGCAAGGGGTTGGGATTTTCATTTTGGGGACACTAGCACATTCAATTGAACAGCAGGGTTACCCAACAACATTACAGACTAGAGTCATTTACAGTGCACTGGGATAATCCTTTGTCAATTTTGAATTTTGACAAAAACATCACCCTGGGATAAATTACCCTATGGGAATTAATTAAATTATATTTTGTGTTAATTGTGCTAAGGGTATACACACTTTCATCCACCTACCACTAATGGAGAGCACCCACGAATGCAAATGTAAGGGTCAAACAGACAAATTCAAACACGATTCAATATGACTGGATAGAGTGTTTTTCTATAGAGAATTCATTGAGTTAACTATTTAGTTCAATATGAACATGGTCTACCCAGATTTGTGCCCCCGGACTCCCACTAAAGGAAAGGTATTAAGGCAGGTATCTCTCCATAAAATTGATAGCTTTGGGATATATCTACTTAGATGGGAGATCTCTGTTCTTAGCTCAGGAGGCCCGCCAGATCCCAGGACCCTTTCTAAGGCAGGCAGTTCACACCTCAAGCCACTATCCACGAGCCAGATCTCTCCAGCCACAGGCCTCTCTCAGATAGGGCTGCTAGATTTACAAACAAAGTCCCTGGGTTTCCTTTTCTCTTTAGGCCTTGGTTTAGCTTTGTTCCCCTGGCAAGGTGGTGGCCCACATGGATTAGGCATCTCTCGTGGTCTCTCTCCCTAGTTGTTTTCTTGCAAGTCCCCTCTTAGATTGGACATTTCCAAGATATAGGGCTGATGACACATATTATCATAATTCTCACAATACCGATTGGCTAGCTCTCTCCCTTCACCTCCCATCAAGAATCCCTCTGGCCGATGATAGGATCAGAAGTTGGGAGGTATGGGTTATGGAAGCTGAGGGAGGAGGAAAAATACATCATTTTAAAATGACAGGTAGTGTTTTACTTTTGTGTTGTGAACATCTAACAACATGGCTGCTACCCTCATTTTTCAGATAATTGCCAGCTCATATATATTTTTGAGTTCTATATTTAATTTGCGAGTTTGAAAATACTAATCATATCTCGACACACCCTTTCTGGGAGCAGCTATCGTTTTATGCAATTTTCTGCTGCGCTGAAATAGTCACACATCTGCCCCTTCCTGCTTCATACCTTACTCCCATGACCTATCATAACAACAACTTTCTATTGTCTCGGAATTATGAGAAGGCCGGAATCATAGTTTCTCTCATAACTTAATTTGTATCCATTACACAAATTCAATTTTTGCATTGTCCCGACGGGCGTCTGATCCCCTTTAATATAAACCCGGGATGAGCACAGTGGAACACACAATGTGGCTTTTATTCAAGAAAATGTATTCAATGTTAGTCAATGGCAAGCACTGCAAGTGTCACTGAGTTTCACACCAGCCCCCACCAATTCTAAGGTTTCATTTCTCTTCTGTGACCTGATCAGGACATCTGGCTGGCCCATGTGATCATGCCCTCCCCTCATGGGCTTCAAAGGTTTTTGTTCAAAGCTAATGCACAGTTAATAGGGAGACCTGACCTTAAGGTCTCTTGTGCTGGCTGGCTTATGTGCCACCTCCACAATTCCAATCTACTCCTATGTATTTTCTTTTAGCATTTAAGATGAAAACCAGACCTTTTTCTCCTAGAGGTCCTCAGCCAAAGGTCTTGAGTTCAAAGCTTCAGAGACCCAGGCCTTCCAGTCCAAGGGAGAAAAACAAGCTACATACATAATTCTAAAAGAATATCATTTTAAATTGACACAATATGATATGATATGATATGATATGATATGGCATTTATAATGCCCCTACATACAAGTGTTTCAAGGCGCAATGAGGCAAGGGAGGGGAAACAGAAGGAAGACAGAGACAGCAATCCTACTAGGCCAGGTGACATTGAGATTGTGCAACTGCAGGTGGTGGGGGCATGGGGAAACATGCGGGGGGAAAGGCGAGGGGGCAGTGCAGTACATAGGATAACAGTAAAATAAATAACACAATAAATAATAATACATGTGCTGCAGTTGGTGGCAAGTGCAGGGGTAAGTGCAGACATCACGATGTACATGTATCATTTTGTATTACACCTAGGCCTGCTGTTCATAAATACGATCTTTCTTTTCTACTATATTAGAACAGAGTTAGATCCATTATTAATATTATGCACACAGATAGGCAACAGTTAAAATAGGAAACCAGTGTTCACTTTTACAAAAACGAAATAGGCCTTTCTCTTTACATGCTGTGATTTTATATGATGAAATATAAGTCTCTTTATTCCTGATAACTCAATCTTTCTCTTGACTTTATTTTTTAAATGTCAGGCATCATTCCTCCTTTTTCTCTTCCAAATGCACCGTTTTTCAAATGTATCTTTTTCTTTTCATGTGCACTGCCGCAGTTTTAAATCTGTCAAAGGTGCTTTTTCCCAAATTACACAAGGCCAGCATCTGCAGACACTCATGTTATTTCCCATTCATTGGGCATAGCCATCAGTTTTAAGCTCTTATGTAGATTCCCCTTCAATTGCGCACCTGTCCATTTTAGTGGCACTGACTAGGCCCATTTATTTCCATTTCACTAGGCCTTATGTCGAAAATCACTGTTTTGTACTGGCTTTTATACTTAAATGGAACTCCACATTAGCCAGCTTCACTCGAACAATAGGGCCTACAATGGCCTCTCCATATCTGTCACTCTAAGGCTGTATTTTCACCCCACAAGTATATGTATTTTTGACTAGAAATTATTTTAAAAAAATAGCATTATTTTCTAATAATGCATTCCTTACGTTATACTGACTAATTGATTGTAAATGTTAAATTTGGACTTTGGAGGAGGACAACAGAAATAGATTTCATTTTATTGTATTACCATATAAGATGTATATAGTACATGTTTGTTTATTATGTAACACTTTGTATATATTTTAAACTAAAAGAAAATTTTAAAAAAACATAATAGTTCAGAAGATAATTAGGAATCCTCTTGTCGCTTTATAGGAAACATCTTTGCTTGGGTCCATAGGTTTGAAAGTCACCATGGAGCGGTTCGCACAGCCACTAGTTCATCACTGCTAGCTCACCCAAATCCCTTCCCCATGCTTCAATCCCCAAACATATCATTACATCTGCATATATCTTCTTCCCAACATTGTTCCACCATTAAATGGCCAGTGTACTAGTAAGTAGGGGTGACTGAAATGTTCACCCCCAGAAGGAATAGTGCGTAATCCGCTCTGGATTCTACCTCTGCCCGATCCATGAAATCAGCATAACATTTCAGCCACTGAAATGTTGCCCGTTTTTGTTGCGGTTTCATGCACAGCGTGGTGTTTCCTTCCCATTTTAGTTTTGTGTAGCATGACGAGAAACTTTGCACAGGTCTTTTTTTTATTGTGCTAGTCTAGTTTCATTCAGCGACATGAGAAACCTTGCACATATTTTGATTCATGAGCGGTTTACATGAGAAACTTTGTATGAGCCGTGCTAGGTTTGCGACACAAGAAACTTTGTGCAGGTCTTTTTTCGATTAGTTCTAGCTTCATGCAGTGGTACGAGAAACTTCAGTTGGGTCTTTTTCATTCTGTGGTAGTTTCATGCAATGCCACAAGAAACTTCACACGCTTTTCCACGATCCCTGCTAGCTTTGTGCACCGACATGAGAAACATCACGCTGGCTTATTTTAGATCCATACTAGTTTTGCGTTGCTGCAGGAGAAACTTTGCATGTTTTTTTAGAACTGTGCTAGGTTCGTGCAGCAGCACAAGAAAGTTTGCTTCTTTTTTGTTTGATTCATCGTATGTTCACACAGCGGCAGGAGAAACTTTGTGCTGCTCATTTCGATTGGTGCTAGGTTCACGCAAAGGCACGAGGAACTTTGTGCATCTTTTTGTTGAATTCATACTAGGTTTGTGAGGCGGCATGAGACACTTCATGCTGCTCTTTTCGATTTATACTGGGTTCACGCAGTGCCACGAGAAACCTTGTGTGGCTCGCTTAGGGTCTCGAGACAGCACAAGAAACTTTGCACCATGTTTATGATACAGAGGGGTGGCGGAACAATGGATTTCACCAAGACGAACTGAAATCTTTCAGCTTTTGCTTCCGCAGCAGGAGGAACAGAATTTCACAATTTCACTCAACCCTACTGTTGTGGAGGTGGTCATGCATTTGAAAGAACGTCTTTACAGCATAGCTCTCAATTTGCCATGTAAATGCATGAAAAGGCCATCCGGTCTTGTTTTTTCCATTTGTAATTTAGGAAAAGCCCCAGACTTCCAAGATATGTCTATGGGAAACTCCAGAAAATAAGCAGTAGTAATGGTCTTTGACTGCCAGTCTCTTTTCACCCGTCAATCTAAGACATTCAGCTGCTCACAAACTCTTCATGCATCATATATCCCGGCAAGTACTCAATAAAGCATTCAATAAAGCATGCAGAGCAGAACAATAAATACTTTTCCAGTTTCTCAGAGCATCCTTCTCAACCTGGTATATCGACAAATATCCCATCTTTGAAAATCCCTAAAAACTACAGGGGTCCTACCCACCTCACGCTATTTTTCTTATTTTTTCTTATACACTGGTAATCCTTTGGCTGTGAATATTGGGTTTACAATCCCACGTAATCAACCAGTAATGTTACCACCATTAAAAACGTGCAATGCATGTGTCGTGCTTAACGTTTGTCTTTCTTACTCTGACTTCTCATATAAAAAGCACATACTTGATGTCATTTGCACCACTTCATCTCACTTCTACTGCTCAGGCTGGATACAACCCAATCCTCAATTTTAATTGGTGGTTCCCACCTAGCAGACACCCACCCTTTTCAAACAAACATATCTTTCAAATTCTACTGTGTTATTAAATCGGATTTTATCTTCAAAAAAATCAGACATACAAATATCAACATGCCCTTAAGCACCGGATCATATGTCTGTTGGTGGAGTGCGTATGTGAAGGGTTACTGGACCAGGACACATATGTCTGTGTTAGGGTACAGGACCCAGTCACATTGTACGTCCTCCAAAAGATTTATAAAACAGAGATAGTACCACCTGGGAAACTCATGTTCTTCTCGAGGTTACTTCAAGGAATACTTGCAGTGTGTAGGCAAACAGCAGTTTCTTTTGTTATGAGTTTAGACACCTATGCCGGTAATAGTACAGATAACTTGTCCAGATTCCATGATTTTCTAGGGCAGGGTACTTATTTATATACAACTATTGTTCAATGATTCAGAGTACTGAGTGCCCAAACTGGTATTTAGTGCCCTGAGAAAGCCTTAGCCAAGGTGAAACATTAGCACCTGTGTTGATGTATGCGGTTTAGGCAATTCCATCATCTAATATTGTCTATCTTTTGACCAGAGTATGTAAAGTATAGGTATATCAGTGAAAACAGTTTGTTAAAGGGATGTTATGGTTAAGTTGGACTAATATAAACCTATGAAATTCAGTGAAAAAACTTTGTTAAAGGGATGTTATGGTTGCAAGTAAAACCGAAAATGCCCAGAAATTTGCCAGTTATGGTAAGCTAAGCAACCATAACCTGTGCCACCACCGTGCACTGCTAATACTAACACCCAGAACATCAAAGATGACATCACTGATGACATCACAAATCTAGGCCACTTGTTTTTGTTCATTGACATATCTAGGCCAGGTGTTTTTGTTCAGAGACAGTCAGAATATGAACATTCAAAAGGTGCTATATATCTAGACGTTAATCTTATTGTATGTTCTTAAAGTACTTTCCTTAGGGTTTGGTGTCAGCTCATGGTGCACATACATGGGTCAATAAGCAGGCCTCAAACACACAATTGATTTGTACAAATGAAGATGTACGTTAATGTTATTGACATTTTCTGGTGATGTTTCTTTCTTCCTTACTTTAGTTTACCTGCATGTGCCTCTGATTTGTATGCATTATAGGTCTGCATGTGTATTGCTTGTCCTAACACAACTAAGTCTTGAATTCTTAACTATTTATTCCATGTTTAAAATTGCTCAAAACTCTGATAAGGTAGCATTCATTGGCAGTGTGGCCCCGCTGGCCACGTGAGGCAGACAGGTTTTTCTCCATGCTCCCAGATTATTCTGAAAAGTTAAGCTTCCCGTACATTGATCCACTCTGAATGCCCACCGATGAACTACCACAGGGGGCATACACAGACTTGAGGAGACAATTCCGATGGACTTTGGAGGTGAGCGAAGAGAGTTGAGCTCAGCCGGCCGACTCCAAGATGCCTGATGCTGCAAGGAACACACAATTGCGGAGGAGGAGACTGGCATGAAAGAGCAGGCTACAACCACTCTCAGAAGTTGAAGCAGTGCAAGCTGGCAGGGGTGCCGGAGAACATCAGGTGACTGTGCCCAGCTCCCGACAGCGCCAGAATGGCTAAGGGGATTCCATTTGATGCAGGGGCACAGAGGCTAGAGGAGACAGTGAGCCGCTTCAGGCAGTGAGCGCCGGACAGTGCAACTCACAAGGAAGCCGGTGGTGTGCAGTGACAACTGCCAGACGGCAACCAAAGTTCAGGTCAGAGACCCCTGTGGATGAGGGATAAAGAAGATCAGATCTGAACAGTGCAGCCCAATGGTATCACCCGCTAGAACTCAGAGCCTAACACGCAATATGGGCTCAATTGAAAGTGCTAGGCCGACATAGCAAGCATTGCACTCAGACATTGTGAGTCATCAAGAAGGGAAGAACCCATGAGAGTGCTGTCCCCCAGCTGCGCCAACTAATTGTGGGGAAGTAAAGGCGCTGGGGTGCTGGCACACAGCAAGATAGCATACTGAATAAAGGAGATAGAGCCGTTACAGTAGACACACTGCAGAAGCACAGTTTGTCAATGCTCCAGCAGGGTTAGTGAGGACTCTCCTTAGGCACAACAGAGACAGACCGGCTCAGAAACAGCAGGACACCACAGAGGCTCATAGACACACAAACAACAAGCTGACAGGAACAATACCCTGCAGGAATAATTGTAAGGACTCAGTGGAGACATGCCAGAAGGGAAGGGGGAAAAAAACAGCTGGGCCACTCCAAATAAAAATGAATTTGTTTGCAAAACAAGGAGAACAATGGCATGACCACTTAAGTGCTGAGACATCACAGTTGAAGGAGGACCCGAGACCTGTGGCAGATCGAACCAATGTCAATATTCTGGAAGCAATTGCCGTGCTTGGGGAGTCACTGGAATTACGCATTGATGAAATAAAAAGTGACGTTGGCCTCCTCAGACAACATAGTACTAGGCAAATGTAATCCTAGGTCTCATAAAGGTGCGGGAATTGCAACAGCATAAAAAAAGGAGGAACAGTGGTGCATCCCTACACAGGAGAACAGATTAAATTAAAATGCCAAGCAACTTGCAGCACAGAAAATTGTGTATATTGTATACGTTGCCCTTGTGGTATATGCTATGTTGGAGAAACAGGACGAAAACTACGCATACGCATCAATAAACACAAATCCTGTATACGCAATAAAAATACCAACTCAGCAGTGGCAAAACATTTCAACGAGACAAATCACAATATCTCACAACTCAGATTCCAAGTACTAGAACTAATTGACAAGACCTCCAGAGACACTAAAAAGAAGAGACAGTGGAGACAAGCATATTGGATTGACCGACTACAGGCATTATCACCGAGAGGAATTAATGATGAATTTGATCTGAATTGTTTTCTTTAATTACTTTGTAAATTGCATATAACAACATCATGTATTGTCATTCTTCATTATTTAAGTTTTTGTAAGCGCTGTATCATGTATCCACATAGATAGACTGGTTTTACTTTATGATATATATTGAAGTATAATCTGTAAACATACTATTTACACTAACGTATTGCCTTAAGCCATCAAACATCCATTAGTCAGACAATTAGCTGAACACGGAGATGAAGCACAGTAACTCATATTAGGTACCATTGACATGCCCATACCAACATGGCCGACTTGCTTTACTGTGAGTGGCCATTTTGTATATATATGTTGCCTACACAACATCTCAATTTTCTGTGACCACCGAGCCAGGCAGCAGCTCGGAAGGGAAGGCTCGTAAGAACCATGCTTACAGATAGCAAAGCATTTAAGGTAAGCACTAAGAAGCAATAAGCAGCCACTTAACCAAGAGCAGCCGTGCACTTTATCATTACAAACACGCTACAGCACGCGTTCAACTTATTTTAATTTCCTCTTTCAGCTTTATATGAACGCAACCGATAACGCTGACCAGCGCGGATAGCGCCCGGGTCGTAGAAGCACTTACAGGTTAGTGCCCGCACACGCTAAATGAAAGTAAGAATAAGCACAACATTCGGTAAGAACTAACAATGTTTAGCTCAATTAGCAGCGCTAAATAATATGGATTGACCAGATAAAATGCATAAATAATTCTATGATTAGGGAGAAGATGAGATATATAGTTCTCTAAATTGTTGTAATATGTGGAAGATGTTTTACCATTGCATTATGAGTGTGTAAAGAATTAGCTAAATAAGACCCTTGCATAAACCCCCAGGTATTTTAACACAAGTTACTAATAGGGACATATGCTTATTTCTCTTTCTCTTTATGTGTGGTTGTTAATCGTTGTTGTCCCCTGTGGGTACCCTGTTTTTCCAAATGTTTTTGTAATTTGTCTTTCCAAATGTTTTTACAATATGTCTATAGTAACATGAATGTGTAATTCTTGATGATTTTATTTTTTTTTTGATTAATGGAAGAACAATTTTGAGTAATCCTGTGTAGATTTACCCAGCCCTGAAGAAGGAAATCAGTATTTCGGAAATGCATTAGCCATGGGATTTTCATTTGCCTAAAAAACAGCATATTGCAAATTGGTGCTTTTTAACCAATGACAGCATTTATTAATTCACAATTTAGTGGATTAAAGAAAATTACCTTAACACTATTTGAACTTTGTTGGTACTTATTATTATTATATTTTTTGACAAAGTATAATACAAAACAATTAACCACACGTGGTAATTATAGGTGTGCGGCCCACAACGATGGCTAAACAGCCTAGGTCCTTTTCTACAGTACAATACCAGAGTCCAGCACGGAGGCACTTTTTAGTGGGCTGCACCCTACGAAGCAATTATTAACTAATCAGAAGTTAACAGGAAGAAAGTTACAAAATTATTGAATACATACCTGTGCACCCTCTCCCTTCTCAAATCAGAACCATATTCACCCCACATTTCACTAGCAGCTATATACGGGGAAAACACACCGGATCCTACCCTGATAAGGACCCAATGGTAGGAGAAAGGGTTAAAGATGGCGGGGGATCTACTCTCCCCTGAGGGGCTTTTAGAGTTTGACCAGGAGTCTGAGTCCAGAGGGGGCAATTTCTAACATACTGTAGACTGATACACGAAGCACGACAAAGATGGCAGGACTTCCCAGACCACTTGGTTGAAGATGAAACACTCCGATTATTATATGATGTGTCAGAGGGTGGATACAGGGTGTCTAGATTGCACCAGGGACGTTTATAGTGACAGTTAAAGTTTCTACGTACAAACATTTCGACACAAAAGATTCGAAAAAAAAGTTTCAAATGAGTTTTTACAAAACATTTTTTACATGCCAGGTTCACCCCTAACCCCCCGTTTTCTTTTTAAAAAACACTTATTTTACTATACGAAACTAAACTAAACCCTTGAACATTAAAAAAAAATGCATTCAAATTTTTTTTTTCAAAACTTTGTATTCAAAACTTTTGTATGTAGAAACTATTTTTTCAAATATATAACTGGACAGGACAGGGACTACTCGCAGCACTGCCAAGGGACAACATTGCAGCCAGGCACAAGTGGAGAGCAGACATAGACATTGAATTCACAGATGCACAGTGGTCCAGAGTGGAACTGTACCCCAAGAAAGTCTCAAGAAATACAAGGTTTAAATTAACCCAATTTTACATCTTACACAGAGCTTACATGACCCCATGCCTCATTGGGCCGTTCCCGGGCTCGACAGATGGTGGGTGCCACAGGAGGAAAGAGAGAAAGGCTGACTTGCTGCACATGTTCTGGGCATGCGTAGTGATTCAGGTGTTCTGGCAAGAGATTGAAGTGAGGATCAGAAGAGGGGGCTTAACTCGGTATACCTGGTCGCCAGAAGCAGGCTTGCTTGGGGTCTTCTAGTGCTCCAAGAACGATAAACCAGCGCATCGACTAGTAGACCTGGCATGGCTGCTAGCAAAGAGAAAGATTGCTATGATGTGGAAATCTCTGGAGGGCCATGTATAGAGGGGTTGGTGAAGTGACCTAAGGCGCTGGTCCATGGCAGAGTCTGTGGTTTGGTATACTGCTATACAAGGGAAAACCAGAGACAGCTCTGAGAATATAACAGTTTGGAATGGCCTTGTACACTATCTGTTTAGCTCACCGGATGACAAACCCCCTGAACATTGAGGTAAGAGCAAGATTGAGGAAGGATGGTGGGGGGGGAGAGGGAAGGACGAGTATTAGTTCAAGTAAGCCCTTGGAAGACGAAAGGGATAAAATGATGGAGCTCCAGTAGGGTACAAGCTGTGTGTTATTTGTTTTTGTTACAAGTTGAGGGGGGTTTTCAGAAGGTTAGAGTGGGTAGTTTCTGACTCTGACAGTATCGAACATGCACTTTGTACATGGAAGATTATGGAACGCTACCATATTAAAAAAAAAATCTAAAACAAAAGGTAGCAATCATTATGTTACTATCCAAAATTACCAGATAAAGAATAATGTACTTCTATGGTGCATGCTGCAGCCATTGCCTATGTGTATGTATCATTAGGTTCCTGTGTTAACAACAACACTCCAATATGATGTTTTGCTTAGATGAGTACATTCTAGAATACATTAAGTAGTTAATGATAGGTCTCCCAATCACCCCTGACATTTGTTACTAACATTTTTTCACTGAATTTCATAGGTTTTTATTGGTGCAACTTAACCATAACGTCCCTTTAACAATATCTTTTTGTGAATTTCATAGGTTTGAATGAGTGAAAATGTTTCATGATGTTACATCACTGTATTTAAATTATTAATAATTCCTCTTTTAACATATAAGAAAGAATTGTAAACCTCCTTTAACAAAATATTTTTTGCAGCGAATACTGATGTGTGTGCTTATCAGCCGTCCATGCTAGGGATACAAGTCATGGTTGAATTGCCTAGGGCATGAGGCTCGACCATGACCCCAGCCCCACCAAAGCACCCCTGTTATCCACTGCACCTACCCTGCATCCTAGTTCAGTGTCCACCATACCCTCATTAAGTGATCAATGGCCAGTGCTCATGGCTTATAGCCATGCCCAGTTTCCACAAACCATGGGGCATGGGCTTCGGCCATACCGCATTCCCCAAAAGGCAAATCAGAGTAGACATTTGTCCTTGCAGAGGGCCATGCCCACTGCCCAGGCAGCAAAGTTATATCACTATTTTTTGTACTTACCTTTTAAACCTTTCAAAAAAGTAAAACACAGGACAGATTTGCAAAAGCATGCTTTCAGGTCCTTTCTGATGCTCCTCGTGCAAGTTTGCTGCAATCCCGTCCAGCACTTTGGGCTGCAGCCACAAGCAGAATTTGTATTCCCATTTAAACCTAGAGATTTCGCCATGCCATATGCCCAAATAAGTAAATCGGAGTAGGCATTCGTCCTTGCCGAGGGCCAGGCCCACTGTCCATGCACCAAAGTTATATAGCTATTTATTTGTTGTACTTCCATTTTGACACTTTGGAAAAATAAAACAAAAAAACAGATTTGCAAAAACATGATTTCAGGTCCTTGCTGATGCTCCTTGCGCAGGTTTGTTGTAATCCAGTCCAGCACTTCAGGCTGTAGCCGCAAGCAGAAATTTATTTTCCCATTCAACCCTAGGGCTTTGGCCATGCCATATGCCCCAATAAGCAAATCAGAGTACACATTTGTCCTTGCTCAGGGCCAGGTCCATTGCCCAGGCACCAAATTTATATCACAATTATTTGAACTTACATTTTGACACTTTAGAAAAAATAAAACACAGGACAGATTTGCAAAACCATGCTTTGAGGTTCTTGCTGATGCTCCTCGCGAATGTTTGCTGCAATCCTGTCCGGCAGTTCGGGCTGTACCCACGAGCAGAATTTGTTTTCCCATTCAAACCTATACAGATCTCGAAAAACTTTACCACATAGCTGGTCCCAGGTAGCCATCCCCACTTTGACCTCATTGCCGGTCCCTCGTGGTCATGGCCAGTAGCCCGTATAATCTGGCCACTGCCCATGGCCACAGGTTATACCTCAGTCACCAAAGGTATATCACACATTTTTGATACCTACATTATGATACTTTTCAAAAAATAAAACACAGACACATTTGCAAAACCATGCTTTCTGGTCCTTGCCAATGCTTCCTGCACAAGTTTGCTGCAAAGCGTCCATGTTTTACTTTTCGAAAAAATGTACGCACAAATAATGGTCATATAACTTAGCCCCCACTTGACAAAATCCATTCATACTTTGCACATTCAGGGTTGGGTCTATAATCTTGCAAATCTTTGTGCAGATCCGTCAAGCCTTTTGAATATGTTGTGACCCCCCTCTAATTTTGCCCCTGCTTGGCGATATAGCACCACTTTGCACAACCATTCAGGGTCACTTCGAAAATGACATTGCAAAATTTTGTGCAGTTTCATAGAGTGGCACCAAAGTTATAAGCCATCCAAAATCTGCTCTGTAATACAAAAATATGCATGGATGCCCCCGAGAATCTGAGATATTCGTGGACTTCGTAGAAGGAAAAACACCAGGTTTTTGGCTTTTTATGGCCAAATCCCATCCAATCCTCATCATCCCTCACCTGCCCAGAGATTGTTTCATTAGTTTAACAAGTGCAATGTTATGTTTTTGAATATTTTTCTACTACGATGTCCGTGGACTATGGGGGGCGCAGTTCGCAAATCCAACATGGCGTCCGTTTCAATGGTTTTGACGCACCGCATGTTTTTCACTGACCGATCAACGGGCGCATATGATGTCTGCGAACATCACGTTGCTCCCTGATTGGCCCAGAGCTGTCCGCGGACTCCGAATTAGGAAATGAGTCTGTGGACCGAACACAGATATCACACATTTTTTTATGGCCGACCTTAAAGCAGTGTGTGTGCGGTTTTTGCAGCACAATTGCAGTTTCTGCATTGGACACATTCTGTGTGTCTCTGGGGCACTGCCCGCACAGGATTGAGTTCCCTGCTCCCCACAAGGCATATGGCTGCCCACCACCTCGAGGCCCTTCCAAGATGGCTGTTTGCATCGGCCTGTAGTATGCCTGATACAGGCCTTGCTGGGCATGTGGCCACACTCTCTGTTACTGCAGGCAACGTTATGGACTATGCTGGGCACTGCATCCTAGCGCCCTGGACTGTGGCATTCCTCCTGCAATCACGTGAGTACTGACTGTTGCTCAATGGCCTGTCTCACCTCTCCTTGACTTTTACCCTCTGCCTTCCAGGCATTTCTCATTGCCCTTTGTCTGTTTACTTATGTTCCCGATACGGAAGATCTACCTCTTAAATTGATTCCTACCTTTCCGGAGCTCCCACCACACTGCCCACACTTCTGTACTGATGTGCTGTAATACCTCTGTCACTAAATTCGTCTATGGTGTGTTTCCTCATGCATTGATTGTGACTGTTTAAAAATCGAATTTAGGTGTGCTTTCTTCACGCACTTGAACCCATGGGGTCCTTAAATCAGTAACAAGTCATGCATGGATGGGATGCAGAATAACTCTTACACCAAATAATAAGACCGATTCAGGAAGTTGTCAAAAAGTCTCCCCTGGCTGTTTTATTATCAATTATCTAAAACAGGGAATCACAACGGACATCAACGGACGTTCACTCGAGCTCTCAAATATTTTGCATAAAAAACACATTTATATACTAAACATTCATCATACGTGACGTCATACTACGAGGCAAACAAAAAAAAACCTTCAGGGGGTTGTGATACACTCATGGGGAACATCTAAGTATACTTTCTATTTAGGGACAGGTTGTGATTGGGTCTCTACAGTCAGGTGGACAACTTATGCCCAACCCTAGTGCAAGTCATCTTCAACAGTTATTAAGTACATGGTATATCATTGGCTCGAAACTATAAGGCCCTTGGTTATATGGCCCTCTACAATTGCTTGGCACGCGTGTGCCCTTCTGGAACATTTGGCTCACTAGCAGCACGTAAGCTGGTACCCTAGGTGTCAGTGGGTGGACTTGACCATGTCTCCCCACCCAATTAGCCTAACATCTCTCATCCCTCATGCCTTCTGACATTCAGATTGTCTTTGAACTTGGCCTTGCAAAATATCCTTGCTCCTGGAAATATGAGGGAGTATAGGCACACTCTTATCATAGATCTGGTCTGTACACCCAACTCCTATTTCCATCCTTAGCTTACGTGACAGGTGACCGTATTTTGGCCTGTTTTGCAGCATTTAATTGTCTTGAATTAAACTTGCCACTCGGGGTGTTCTTTCTTTGCACCTTAACAAGGGCTGATTCAGCATCTCATGTTCAATTTTCTTCAAGGATAGATAACCAGTTCTTGGCCGCTCCATCCTTTGACACCAGGCCAAACAGCTCTTCCAGGGCTTTCCATGCTCTTAGCTTCATGTCGCTGAGACACAGCGCTCCGATCCTTCTTTCTCTGTGGGTCTGAGCTTACTAAATATGTTACACCGGTGTACAGAATTCTATATAATGGAGGCACTGCCTGCAGTCTATTCACTATGTATAGCTAGCCTTTAAGATCACTTAGTCTACTTGCGTTGCTGAATCTGTACAGTTATAAAATGGCATGCATTTTCTGCAGTGCTCTTCACACATGCAATCGTCATTCCGCAGATGAAAGTTTACTCGATTCTTTATTTTGTGAAAAGATTCCATAAGGTCTACACATCCTTTTCTTTAGCCACTCTTCACAGTGCGTCACGCTCGCTTCTTGTGACGTCACCACTTCTCTTTCACTCATCTTCATATTCCTTCGGGGATCTCCTCCAAGAGATGGTCACCTCTACGGGGATACATCAGATAGGGTTTTTCTCAATGGATACCTTTTCTCGAAGGCTCTCAGTGGACTAGGCACCATCACTGGTATTGTGTATGTCACAATTTCTGGCTTCCAGCATATAGGAAGGATGGGTGCGGGAATTCCTCCGGAGGCAGTCAGCTGCTCCTCTATACTCCCCCCTCTGGCTGAATCATTGACCACTCCTTCACCCACAATTCTTCACATCTTGGTACCCTTTCTTGAAGAAGTGCATCTTTGGAGTCCAGATCTTTATCGCTCCTTTCAGGCATCCGGCTGATTTTACATGTTAATCAATACTTCAGGTCATGTAGCTGCACTGTCCATTTGGACAACAATAGACCCATCATCCTACATACTTCTTGTGATTTCTTGGATGTAGGAACCAGGTTCCCTCAGGTGCTTAGATGCTGGGTTCCACATATTTTCAGATCTCTTCATCTGTCAACTGCTTGGGTCCAAACCCTGATTCGACATCAATCATGATCTCCATTCTGACTGCATTCTTTGCTGTCTTCTAGCACTGTGTAATTATTATCCTGATCACAATGAATCCAAACATCACCATCACCAGAGGCATTGCTAGGGGAGGGCTAAGGGGGCTATAGCCCCAGGTCTTTTGGTTGTAGAATCTGAGGGGTTACAACCAAAAGGCTAGCTAGCCCCGAGTCCCAACAGTCCCGACATTAGTGTAGCCCCGGATGTTTTCCAGACCTAGCAACACCCCTCACTATCACTAATACTGCTCAAAGGAATTTGAAGATATTCACTATCGATTGTGGAACCCATGAGAAGATAGAAACAAACCAACTGTCATCTGCAATGTCTTCTGTCTGATCTTCCATCTGATTATGCAATTTCACCAGCAACGTTATGGCCTCTGTCAAGGTCCCATTCTCGTCATCAGGAGAAGGTATGAATGTGCAACATGATTTTTCGATTCTGGCACAAACTCCTGCATCCATCGCTGTGATCATAACAAGGAAGTATCTGTTCTGAAGGGTCATCAATCTTATGGCTCTCAATTCTTCTTTGATAGCATTGAATCCCTTTATGGTAGTGTTGATTGTCTGCAGGAGCTCCCAGCGAGCGATTTGAAACCACTTCACATTCACCATCATCTGGATCCCAGGCTTAAAGATAGTCGTGAATATTGCTGGTCTGGTTGAACAACCTCTGCTCATACGGAATAGCATCAAAACCTTCTATTGATTTAGCTGAAAAGTTATTCTACCTCTTTGTTCAATGGAGAAATTTGAGTGATCTTCTCCTCCTCAAATTGGCACCTGCTTTTGGAAACTCTCCAATATTCAGGCCACTCTTAGGAATCACTAATGCTGGACATGGATAAGCACTATGGAACACATCCCTCCCCAATGTTTGGGCAGCTTCATGTAGGCTCTAGACCCACAAGCCCAATATTGATCCATTAAGACAACTGTTCCATCCTTCATGCCTGGTACATCAAAAATTCAGCCACACTGGTTATTCTCTCCAACTTTTCTCATACCATTATTTCTGAAACAGAAGGACGCACTCTTTAGAGGTATTATCTGCAAATGTCCTCCTTTATCGTCGACCCATGTCAGAAAATGTGTAATCATTGGCCATTGATCCTTGCATTCTTTTTCTGCAGTTAACACAGCTTCTTCCCACTGCCCGGTTATCACTACTGCTTTAAACACAACCCTTCAGCCCACTCTTCGTGAATAAGAACTGTTCCTTTAATTTGTAGTTGGCCTCTTTCCCAACATATCTGTATCTCCTCGTTGTCCTTGCCTTAGCAATTTAACATCTTGTTTTCTTCCATCCTGATTCTTGCTCCACTCATTCTAGGCTGTTCATATCTTATTACTAGATCCTTTGTTTCTGGCATCTATCTAGTCTTCAAATCTTGCACATAATTATCATCTCTTTGATTTGTCTCTTCATTCATCCATACTAAGGATGCTGTTCCACCCTGGAACTGTCCTCTTGTCATGCAAGTGCCAGATGACTCAAACGATGAGCTTTTTTTCACTGGTACTTTTGTAGCTATGAACAATTTGGAAGTTCCCATTGCATAAGGTATGAGAGCGCAGACGTAGCAGCTCTCCTTTAATGTGTTTTCTCCCACCTTTTTCATGTGCTGGTACCACATGTTATTACTCAAATGTGCTGTACTATCTAGATAAGTGTTTATCCCATCATTGTCTTCCTCTGCACTCCTCCTGTGTCTCCCTAGCAAAATGTTTGCAGCCCATGGAAAAAATTCTAAAGGAGCCTTATGATGGGGAGACAACACAAGGGGCACATTTACAAGAGTTCCTGGAGTGGGGAGGATCAACGGGACTTCTGCCTTGTTTGAATCAATGAGACAGAAAAGGCAAATGAGAAGAAACAGAAAAACACAAAGCATAATGGTGCATATGTATATCATGAACCAATATATTAATACCCATCGCTTGTGCCACTCTGGAGTTTCTTAAGCTTGATCATTCTCTAAAATCAGACCAGCTTCAACATTCCTTATTTTTGCTGCAATTTAAGGAAGGACATACACTTTACTCCGGCAGCTGTAATGAATTTGGTAGCTGCAGTACTTCTTCTACTATTGCTACAAGCAGCCTTCTGATCATTGGGCCATTCTTAGGATCCTGTATAAAAGTATGGATGTCCACGTCTCTTCTGACAAGAGCAGGATAAGCTCAAAGGATATATACAAAAACAGCAAGTATGAGTCTGTAAGCATCTCCTTCTGACAAGACCATATATTCAGCCAAACAAGTATTCAGTAAGAAACGAATCAGGGTACTGCTCACGTTTCCAATTGTCGAATTCAAGGTTAGGCATAATTGTGATACATCAGAATTTCCCTAAAGTTCATTTTCAAAGATTCCTGTGACTCCAGCAAAGAATTGGATGCCTGCTATAATATCTATAAGGAGTGGCCAGAGGGAGTCACAGTCCAAATGCAAATCCGCATTTATTAATCAGTAACTTTGTCATCCTTCTTCTTTGTCATCAAACGAGTCTGCACATGCTGAAATTCTTCTTCTTGTCTTGCTTCTGGATTGATAACTGGAGGTGCTGCGGTCTCACCGGCATATAGCTTGATATCGTTCAGCTGTATCAACGCTCGTCTGCCTTGGACTTTTACTGCTGAGGGAGCAACATGTTCAACAATGAAAGGGCCATCAAATGTTGGCTCATGCCACTTCCTAGTGAAGTTTTTAATTAGCATGGTGTCGCCAACAAATAGTCTAGGTGCTGATAGTTCACTTGATCTGGTTGCTGAATGGTTGTCATCTGTGTTGTGAGACGGACCCCCCTGGCGCTTAAGTTGATCTGAAATGAGAAAGATTCTAGAGGTCATACATGTCAAAATTCACATAACTCATTTCTTAACATTTTTGCTCTACTCTGGGCATCACTTCTACTCCTCGATGGAGGAGTTAAAGGCATTCTCATTTGCCTTACTGTTACTAGCCATCCCTTTTTCAACATTGGCTTGAGCTTGTCAATCCTTTCTTTAACAAGGCCATTGAGTCTCTCACATATTCTGTTCACTTGCGGGTGACAAGCAGAAGAATACTTGTGCTTAATACTCAACATTAGCCCTATCTGTTCAAACACTTCATTGACAAAATGTGACCCGTTATCAGATCTCTGCACTTCACACACTCCCCATGTTGGAAAGACTTCAATACTAAAATCTTTGCTGTGCAAGTGGCATCAGGGTGTGTACACAGACCTGCTTCAATCCACCTAGAGAAGGGGCACACCACCACAATCAGATACCTGTATCCACTACACACTTGCAACATATAAACATAGTCAATATGTAAATGCAGAAAAGCACCATTCGGTCGAGGAAATACTCCTCTAATCATTTGCAGTGTAGGCCAGGCAGTAATCTTTTGACACATGATGCAGTTTACTACATAAAATGCAACGTGTTCTAACAAATTTGGAGTAAACCAGTCTTCTGCAATTGTAGCAGCAAGACTTTCCCTAGTTACATGCGCAGGCTAGTGCAGCTGTTCAAGTGCTACCTTTGACAATGCTACCGGCATCACCAGATTTCCAGTGCTATCCTGTCGCCATAATGCTTCAGTGGGGGATAAAGGACACCCCCTTTGTTTCCATAATTATTGCTCTTCATGTGGTGCACTACACTTAATGTGAGTGGCACATTTAACGACCGCTATGGCTACTGGACGCTGTAGTGACTTAATAAGTCTGTCCAATAAGGATGCATGCTGCACTGGAGTGCTATCTGCTCGGAGATAGCCCCTCCTCGAGTGTGCTAGTCCTGCATGTACGGTTGATGTCACATAGGCGGAGTCACTGTGCACCATCAGTTCCTGCCCCTCATGATTCTCGAGCATGATAATGAGTGCTCCTAATTCTGCCGCTTGTGCGAAAAAGTGAGATGGTAGTCTTAAACTTGCTACAACCTTAAACTCACCATTTTCTCTATGCCTCACTACAGCTGCGCCAGAATGCCTTTCTCCACTTATTTGATCAATTTTCAAAGAGCCATCACTAAAGAGAATTTCCCCTCCTGACAATGTGTTTTCTTTTACGCGTATATCATCATAGAATTCTACATAGTTTGCACAATCATGCACATGGACACTTCCTGTCACTGGCTCAGCTATAAATGGGGCAGGATTCACAATTTTACATCTGACAATTTTAATCACTGGGTTCGAAATTATTACTTCATAAGCAGAAGCTCTTTAAGAGGTCAATGTACCTTTGGGTTTCTCTAAAATGGCAAACAAAGCATGCTCCACAAAAAGAGTCATAGAACAACCCATTGCAATGCTTGTAGACTTCTCAATTGCGAACGTGGCTGCTGCTAATGACTGTTCGCATGGAAAGTGTCCCTTCCTAACTGGGTCTAGAATCCCACAGTAATACGCTAGTGGCTTGTCCCCCAATGTGGTCCTCTGTGTAAGCACTGCAGTCATGACTGTCCCATTCATGTGCAAAAATAAGAAAGACTCCTAGGCATAATTGTGAATTCCTAAAACAGGAGCTGTACAAATTGCTTTCTTCAACTCTTCAAACCCTTCCTCCATCTCCTCAGTCCATTATATTTTAACACTATTCGCCCGTGCTTTCTTTAAAGCATGCAAAAGGGGTATTGTGTATGAACTATAGTCAAACACACAGTAATTACATAGTCCCAAAAACTCGGCTCGCTCAGGTGTCACCTTCTTTCCTTCATGTCAGATCAACTGTCCTATGTACAACAACTCTTCTTGACAGTACTGCAACGTTTCCTTGTCCACCTTGTATCCCCTGTCTGCTAGGATAGTTATCAACTGAATCAAGTCCTGCCTGCACTCGTCTTCTGTAGTGCTACAAATTAAAATGTCATTCACATAATGTATCACAGCACTCTTCAAATCAATATTGCCTAAGTCCATCTGTAGGACTCTATTAAAGATTGATGGGGACTCACAGTACCCTTGGGGCAGCCTAGTATGTTTCATGCGAGTTTGGCGGAACGTAAATTAAGTCAAGTCTTGTGAGTCCTTGTGCAACAGGATTGAGAAAAACACATTTTTCAAATCGATCACTGTAAAATATCGAGCTTCCACTGGGATACTGCACAGTATTGTCGCTGGGTTTGGAACTAAACGAAAATCTGCCTCTACCATCTGGTTAATCGGTCTCATATCTTGTATAAATCTACACAATTCTCCCTTTGATTTTTTCACAGGATACACTGCGATGTTACACAATGATTCTGACAGTACCAGAATACCTTGTTCTATCAGCGCTGAGTCTTAAAAATACCCTCATCCGTCTCTCGAGACATTGGGTACTGTCTTGCTCAAGGTAGAAATCGCTCCTGGTTTCAGATTTATCTTGACTTCCCTTATTCTCTTTAACAGTCCTACGTCATAAGGGTCTGTAGTCCATAAGACGCTTGGCACCTTCTTTAAGTCTTCATCAAAAAATGCTGGAAGCTGCTGCATTATCGCCATTTTCTGTGGGATCTCCTTTGTCTCTATTCTAATCCAGTATGTAATACTCATAAAGAACACTATTTTCATCATGTGTTGGGTCATCTCTAAACATGTCATCATCAGAAATATCAGTCAGCTTGTACCCTTCTTCAATAGCTATCACTTTTCTCCATGATCACCCTCATCATCCGTTCCTTCGAGCATCGCCATTTCCCCTCGTACTATGGCTGCATCTAATTCTATAGGGATGGTATGTCCCCCCTCTTCCGCCTTGGGTACCTTCATCAGGTATCCGCATAGTCTTCCCCACTAAGCCAGGTAGTCATGACAATAGATTGCTCACCCCATAAAGAAAAACCTCTGGCTCTACTGGAATGCCTTGCAGAGCCACTTGCCCTGTGGATGCCAGTATAAATTCACCCACATTCATGTAATGTATTCCAGCAGTGGAACACACTATCCCTTCATCAGTAAAAGAAATCGTCATGTTGAGTTTTGTCAACAAATCTCTTCCAAAAATGTTAACTGGTCCCTGTCGGGAATACAACAATGGAACAGACATATCACACTCTCCTATAGCGATTGGTAATTCATCAGTAAAAGGACCTAGACTCGTAGCTCCAGAGAACCCTGGAGCATTCATGGCAATTCCCAATATTGGATATTTTCCCTCTCATATACATGAACAAGTAGCCTCAGTGTCTACTAAAAAAGAAAAAGATGTGCCTCCTATTGTCACATCAGCCCTTGGTTCCTCTTGGGGGTCTGGTGTCACTGATAGTACTGAACATATCAAGTGGCCCTGTGAGCTGTCCTATTGTGAATACATACATACCCCTATACCTGAGGAAGGATTTCCTCCCCCACAGTGACACCTACTATTTTAGGTGTCAGCAAATGTCCAGTGTTTGAATACTACTGTGTCTGCATCTGGGCGTGCTGCGACTACCCTTGCGGTGGATTCATTTGTGCTTGCTGAGGTTGCTGTGTTTGTTGCGTTTGCAGCATCTGTGTTTGATACACTGTCCGATCTTGAGCAAACCCTTTCCTAGATTGTGAGTTGAATACTGGGGGATAAGCGGTCCGCCCTCTTGAGAATTGGCCATTCTGTACATTCCCTTGTCTCCCACATATGCATACAATGTGTCCTGTCATCCCACAAGTTCAAGGCACAGGAGGAGCCTGTCTGATTAGTCCCCCTTGGTTAAATCCCACTTGCACATTCTGATTCTCATTCTGTGCGTTCTGAAACCCATCTTGATTGTTTTGGAATCCACCTCTTCCTCTATTGCTCATGCCTCTAACTCATGGCATTAACTCATTCCCTCCTTGGTTCATTGGACGCTGATTATTTGCCTGCGATGTACCCGCTGCTAGCTGTACTCCCAACCCTTCTCCGCTTGTCAATACCCCGTCTTCTATGGCATATTTTGATCATTATTTCTGAACTGATTTAGCTTCCTCAAGTTTCCTAGCCTCATCTCTCTTCTTATTTTTCTCCTGTAACAGCTGACAGTGATGCACTTCTGTCAACTGTATTTCAGCCCATGGCTTTGCTTCCATTCCCACTTGTTTTTTATTTGTCTCTGTGCTTGCTTGGTCAATCCTTGACATAAAATGTGGTAAAATAATGCCACTGTTTTTTCCCATGTTTCCCTCATTTCAAGAGTTCAACACTCTTAAATATCATGAATATAAGCAAGAGGGTCTTTATCTTCTTTCATTTTACGTGTCATGATTGCACCCATGTCTGATGTGTCAGATACTATACTCTGAGAGCCCTCCAAACATCTGCTCTGCAATTATTAAACGGCGCTCCATTGTGTACGGTATTCTGTGCTGTCACACTTGAATAGCCTGCTCTCTTCCATATGTCATCAGCTCTTTCCCCAAGAATAGCTGCTAAGAGACCCTTAATGTCCTCTGTGCCTAGTGTATTTCCTCCTGTCATTCTTTCCAATTCATAAATCCATTTTCCTGCACCCGATGTCAAACTTGGGAGTTTGCGTCTTAAATTATCTTTGTCCATCTGCAACCATGGAATATACTGTGGTTTTTCTCCCCCTTTTTCCAATAAGGGAAACTTCATAAACCCTAACCCGCAATTCGGCTCCCATTGTCTGCCTATCCATGGCAGGGACAATGGTTCCTGACTGCCTCCTCCCTGGCAATGATCTTAACCTGCTCACATATGGCAGTGAATCTCCCTTCTCACTATATGATCGTCCTCTGGGACGCTCTGGGTATGCAATGGGATCTGGCGTCCTAGCCTTAGGTTGCTCTCGATCAAACCATCTTACTTCCTTGTCTGCCTGCAGGCTTCCCTCGGGGACGCATGCACCTCCTCCCTCTTCCCCATGGAAGGATTCTCTCTCCTCGTCTGACATATCTAGTCCCCAACTAGTGTGAATCTCGTTCCCTTCACCCTTATCTAAAGTCAGTCTGCTTAGAGATAGGGCTCTATGCTCGAGACTAAATGAATTTTCCTCTTTGCTCCATGATTGGAAGACTAGGGTTTGATCTCCCTTCCCTCGGCTTCCCGATTTGCTACCTTCCCTTAACTCTTGATAGGCTTTATTGATCCTGTCTCCGATACCTCCTACATCAAAGTTCTCTTCTAAGGCCACTCTAGATGGCCCTGATGTCACTCCCTTTACCAGGAGGAACTCTTTCACTCTGTCCCATCGTATTGTAGGACGGGGCTCCATTAGCACCTTTTGAATGAGGTTAATATCAAGCTCCTGCTATTTTCTCTTTGTTCTAATTTCGCCTCCCATCGAACTCTCTCCTCTTCTTGTATATCTCCTCTCTCCTTACTCCTTCTCTCCTTTCTTCTTCTTCTCTTCATCACTGTATTCTTTTGTCCCTTAATTTCTGCGCTTCCTCCTCTTCTCTTTTCATTTCTTGCCTATCCCGTTCCTCCATTCCATTGCTCTGCCTGTTTTGCTCCTCTGCCCTTTCTTCTTTCTTGTGTTGCTCCTCCTGATACATCAGTTCTTGCCTCTGTCTGCCCTTTCTTTTATGCTCATCATCCTTTAATCTCTTGTCTTGTTCCCTGTTTTTTCTATCCTGTTCATCCTGATCTTCTCTTTACCTTACTTCCTCAATTATTTTCCCATCTAGCTTGAGTAATATCTGTCCTCCCATCCATTTGTTTTGTACGAGCGTTACCTCATAAGCTTTCTCCTTTTCTCCTTTCCATCTCTTAATTTCTCGTTCTATCTCTGTCTATACATTTGATGGTTCACTTTTCTCCTCCTTGTTCTGCAAGATCTTAAAGATCTCCTCTTTTCTCTTACTCTCCTCTGGACTATCATCTCTGCTATAAGCAGGCGGTTCGTATATTGGATTAATATGCCCCGTTGCCGCTTTCAGTTCTTTAAGAATACAATCCTATTTTGTTTGTACTATCGCCTTTACTCCCGGTGAGGTAAGGGGAGCTGAGGGCTCAACACCATCCTCCTCCTTCCTCCTTAAGCAACCACTCTTCGGGTGGTGGATCTTCCCTCTCTTCCAAAGCTCTAAAATAGCTAACATTTTCTCTAACTTCTTTGCCATGTACGCAGCATGCAAGTATGTGATCATGTGTTGTAATATTGCTTTTGACAATGACCCTGTGGCAATTCTAATGGTTATTATATATATGCAATAGTAAAAATTGTGAGACTTCAGCCAAAAGTAGTTTTCTTTGGACTGAAAGAGAGCCCAAATCTTTATTAATGAAATTCTTTCTTTTCAGAGAAAACCAGAAAAAGGATACTTCTTCTTCAATGTTCTGCCAATCTTTAAGGAGAGAGAGATCTTGGTTGTCCAAGGAGGAGTTGAAAAGGTAAGTTCTATCTGGAAGTCTCTTCTAGGGCTGATTTGTTTATCTTTGTCTTTGTTTATGTCTTTGCCTCTCCTCTCTGCTCTTTTCTCTATCTTTTAGGAGTGACCTTTCACTTTAGCACTTGGTTTCCCAATCTTTAAGGTTTCTTCTCTTTTTCCCTTGTTTGCCTTGTAAGTGAGCTCATATAGTTCAATTGTCTTTATCCTCCCTTTCAACTTAAAAGTTCCTCTTACGTGTCGCTATTTTCTAAAGGATTCTTTTCTATTCACCACTCACTTGTCAGGAGGTTTGTTTGTTTCATGTTTTTACAAAACAAATGTTCCTTTCCTTACAGAGTTCACGGTAATAGGGCCTTTCCTAATTTGTTTGACTTCTCACGGTTTCTTAGCCCTTATTTCCTTTGTTAGATTTATTGTTTTACCACGTTCTTGGGGCCTGACTACTCTTTATATATCGGTTTTCGCCCTTTCTCGTTTCTTCCCTTTTATGGGTTAACCAAACGCTCCTCCCACTCTGTCAGCCTCTTACCAGCTTAATTCCTCCCCTTGTTACGGAGCGTTGCTTACGAGCCGGATCTTCGGTTTCGCCCCTCCTTCGGTGAACGAATGCTCGTCCTCGTCTCCGCCTCTTCTGAAGTTTAAACTCCGGCTCCGGAGTCAGCAGATCACCTGTTCTGAACGCGAAGAACGTCTCTCTCCTCTTCTCACTCCGCTAGTAAGGAGCAGGTCGTCGTGGTCTGCGCCTCCTCCCGAAGTGATACGCGGCAGCATTACTGTTTAACTTTCCATGTAATACTTCGCTTGCCATTCCGGCGGTGAACTCTGCATAACACTATGTAATTACTTAACGTTTATAATTTAACTCTGCGCAACGGCGCATCGGAATTCTCCCTGTCTCGCTATATCACAGCTGCTTCCTCAGTAAGCCCAGCTGAGACCGCTGGGCTCGCTCTCCTCCTCCTCACCACCCGTTTCCTAGGGAACGAAGACGCAGGGTTAGAGGAAAGGTCCTACATGCTTTACTTCCTGCTTCAATATCTCCGTGTCAGTAAGGCTTTATGATCCCCTTTTACAAATAAAAGAAAAGCAGACTCCATAATAAGACTTGCACATTGTCACACCCCCTCTACTAAACCCTTACGATCGGGAAGGGTTTCAGCCCTGGATAGATAATCAGCTTGGGCTAACAGTTTTCCTGGCTTATGAACTGTCCTGAAAGAGAAGGGTTGGAGGGAAAGGAACCATCTAAGTATTCTCTGATTTGAATCCTTGTTTCGAGCAAGCCAGACCAAGGGAGCATGATCAGTTATTAAAGTGAACTCTCGGCCTAACAGATAATATCTTAGAGCGTCAATAGCCCACTTTATGGCCAAACATTCCTTCTCAATAGTCGGGTAACTCAATTCATGTGGCAACAGCTTCCGACTAATGAAGAGTATGGGTCTTTCTTTCTCTCGGTGATCCTGGAACAGCACAGCTCCGAGTCCGGTACCGGAGGCATCGGTGTGCAGGTAAAACGGAGCATTAAAATCTGGGCAGTGCAAGACAGCTCTCTCAGTGAGGGCCTCCTTTAAGGCCTTAAATGCTTGTAAAGTCTCCAGAGTCTCCCAAGTTCTCTTTGTCATTGAGTTCTTCTTTAAGAGATCTGTGAGAGGGCTGGCTAGAGTGGAAAAGTGTGGAATAAATCTTCGGTAATATCCCACAAACCCTAGAAATGGCCGTACTTGTTTCGGTGTAGCTGGAAATTTCAACTGCTTTATAGCCTTGATCTTTTCTTCTTGGGGTCTGATGATCCCCTGACCGACATAATATCCCAAATACTTGGTATGAAACATAGCAACATGAGTTTTTTTGGGATTTATGTGTAAACCTGTTGTTTCCAGGGTCTTAAGGATCCTTGCAAGATGTTGTAGGTGTTCTGTCCAAGTGTTGCTGTAGATTATGACATCATCAAGGTAAGCACCAACATATTGTTCATGTCCCTTGATGATATGGTTCATTAGTCGTTGAAAGGTGGCCGGAGCTCCATGCAACCAGAAGGGAAGCACAGTAAATTGATATAAACCCGTGGGTGTGGCAAATGCTGTCTTTTCTTTATCGGCAGGAAATAGGGGAATTTGCCAGTAACCTTTGGTTAAATCAATTGTAGTCAAAAACCTTGCTTTCCCTAAATTGTTCAGGAGATCTTCTATTTGAGGCATTGGATATGCATCAAATTTAGAAATGTCGTTTACTTTTCGAAAATCCATGCAAAATCTTACACTTCCATCCGGCTTTGGCACAAGGACTACCGGAGAGCACCAATCACTATAAGATGGTTCAATGATCCCAAGATCTAGCATTTCTTGAACCTCTTGGTTGAAAGCATTGATCTTTGATTCGGGAATTCGATAAGGTCTTTGTCTCACTATGGCTCCTGGTTTGGTGACTATGTGATGACTTGTTAAATTAGTTTTCCCTGGTAGGGAAGAGAATACATGTGAAAACTTTTGTATGACATTAGACAATTCCGTCTTTTGTTCAGCTGACAAATCTTGGTTCACATTTAGGTCCTCAGAACCAGTTTTTTTCTTTACTTGTAGAAATTGTTCTTCTGTAGATTCATTCAAGGATATCATGGCCACTGTTGGGACGGGAGATCTCCATTTTTTTAGTAAATTGACATGATAGGTTTGATAAGGAAATCTACAGTCTGTCTGTTTCACCTTATAGGTTAATGGCCCCAACACTTCTTGAATCTCATAAGGACCTTTCCAAGTAGCTAGCATTTTGTTCTCTGATGTAGGTACTAACACGAGCACTTGGTCTCCCTTTTTGAAAACACGTAACTGTATATTTTGATTGTAGTATTTTTCTTGTCTTATCTGTGCTTGGAGAAGGTTATCTCTTGCAACTTTTTGTAGTTTTTCTACTCTTTCTTGTAGTTGGGAGGCATATTCTATTAGTGTTATCTCATGTTTTGGTTGTTCTTCCCAAGCTTCTTTCAACAGGTCCAACAAAGTACGAACGGGCCTCCCAAACAATAACTCAAAGGGTGAAAACCCTGTTGAGGACTGCAGAGTATTCCTGAGGGTCATTAGAATCCATGGAAGTACTCTATCCCAGTCCTTATTCTCTGGGGAAGTCGTTTTCCTCAGCATCTGATTAATGGTGTTATTATAACGTTCTACCAGCCCATCCGTCTGTGGGTGATACACAGCAGTTTTCAGGTGTTCTATTTTTAGGGTCTCACAAACTTGTTCTAATACCTTGGATATGAAATTCGACCCCTGGTCGGTGACAATCTCTCTGGGTATCCCAACTCGTCCAATGAAAGGTATGATGGCGTCACAAATCTGTTGCGTATTTGTGGCTTTCAGTGGAAACGCCTCAGGATATCTAGTTGCATAATCGACCACTGCAAGAATGTATTTGTGCCCTCTTCGAGTCGGTTCCAAAGGTCCAACGATATCTATTCCGATTCTACTGAATGGCTCCATCACTAGTGGCATAGGCTGAAGTGGTGCTCTTCTGACATTGGCCCGGTTCTTCCGCTGGCACTCTTCACATGACTGACAGAATTGGACTACCTGCTGATAGATTCCAGGCCAATAAAATCTATCCAATATCTTTTTGGTTGTTTTCTCCGTTCCTACGTGGCCTTCGCCAATTTGTATGTGAGCCACCTCCAGTATAGTCTGATAGAATTTATGGGGAATCAGCAGCTGTTTTAAGTCCTCGCCATTCCTGGCCTTACTTAATCTATAATACAACCCATTCTCCTTTATGAATAGTGGTCCTTCTCCCGTTACTCTTTCCAGGGCCCTTTCTCGAGCATATTGCAGCAAAGATCTAGCTCTTGAGCAGACCGGAAACTGTCTCCGTCTTCCTCTATCTTCCAATCCACTGCTACCGGTAAGACATTTTTGACTCTCCATTCTTTCTTCAGAGAGCGTTTGAGCTTTTTGCTTTTTTGTATTTTAGGAACTCGACTAGGTATTTCATCACTATGGAAAGGGGTCGTTTCCAACCAGCTCTTCTCAATCTTATGAACTAACTCTGGAAATTTTGGTATATCAGTGCCAATTAGAAGTGGTTTTGGTAAATGTGGTAATACAGCTGCCTTTACCCCCATTGTCTCTCCGACTACTTTGATTTGTATTTTCTTAGTTGGGTATACCCTTACATCCCCATGCACACATCGGACAGGAATTTTCTCTGGGAATAATAATCTCCACCTACCAGCTCTGATGTTACCGCTGTCTGTAGGCTCCCTGAGTCGATTAATGCTGTGGTGTGTTTTCCATCCACCTCTGCGTCACAGGTATATAGATACTGCGACGGTCTCGCACTCATCAATTCTGTAGCTTAATTTCCTTTTTGGGATTCGAGTAACCCAACCTCCATTGGTTCAGCTTTTGGTTTTTTCGGGCAGAATCTTGCTAAATGTCCCCAGTCTCCGCAGTCAAAACATTGTGGGCCTCTAGGTATAGGAGTAGCTTGACGATAATTCACCGGACCCTCACTGTTAGGTCTGGAGCAAACGCCGTCACCTTCTGATCTTCGCAGCATTGAGTGGGGCCATCTTGGTGTAGTAGAGGACTTATTCAAGAAAAGGGGTGGTTTATAGCTTGTCGGATACGTCATCACCTTCCCTTGTCCAGCCTTTTGGTAAGCAGAGGCCACTTCCACAGCCTCCGTTAATGACAACCTGGGATGTTGTTTGACCCACCTCTGTACCGGACCAGGGAGAGCTTCAATGAACTGTTCCAAAATGACTTTCTCTGTCATTTCTGCTGAAGTAGACGAACCAGGTTGTAACCATTTCTCTGCTAACTCCTTTACTCGGTAAAACAATTGCCTTGGGGTTTCGTCCGCTTTCAACTTGAGTTCTCTAAACTTTACTCGATATGTTTCTTTGTTGTGTCCCATTCTTATCAACACCACTTTTTTCATGTCCGCATAGTTTGTATCACCTGTAGGGTTCGCCGCTTGATATGCACACTGCAGTTCACTGGTCATCAATGGTGCGATGTAATGACATCATCTCTCGGCGGGCCACTGGGCATTCCGAGCTACTCTTTCAAAATTCACGAAGAAGTGTCCTGGGTCTTCGCCTGCCAAATACTTTTGTAAGACATATGTAGGGACCTGGGGATTGTTTCGTGCGTTGGTGACTTCGAGTAGTTGAGCCTGTTGTATTTGTAAGGCTTGTTGGAAGGCCAACCTGTTAGCTTGAGCTTGTTGTGATTGCATCTGTAAGGCTTGCTGTAATAGTTGCTGACCCTCGCTTAGGGTTTTAATCAGGTCTTCCATGGCGTTCTCAGAATCCCACTTCTGACACCAACTGTGGCAATTCTAATGGTTATTATATATATGCAATAGTAAAAATTATGAGACTTCAGCCAAAAGTAGTTTTCTTTGGACTGAAAGAGAGCCCAAATCGTTATTAATGAAATTCTTTCTTTTCAGAGAAAACCAGAAAAAGGATACTTCTTCTTCAATGTTCTGCCAATCTTTAAGGAGAGAGAGATCTTGGTTGTCCAGCGAGGAGTTGAAAAGGTAAGTTCTATCTGAAAGTCTCTTCTAGGGCTGATTTGTTTATCTTTGTCTTTGTTTATGTCTTTGCCTCTCCTCTCTGCTCTTTTCTCTATCTTTTAGGAGTGACCTTTCACTTTAGCACTTGGTTTCCCAATCTTTAAGGTTTCTTCTCTTTTTCCGTTGTTTGCCTTGTAAGTGAGCTCATATAGTTCAATTGTCTTTATCCTCCCTTTCAACTTAAAAGTTCCTCTATCGTGTCGCTAGTTTTCTAAAGGATTCTTCTCTATTCACCACTCACTTGTCAGGAGGTTCTTTGTTTCATGTTTTTACAAAACAAATGTTCCTTTCCTTACAGAGTTCATGGTAATAGGGCCTTTCCTAATTTGTTTGACTCCTCATGGTTCCTTAGCCCTTATTTCCTTTGTTAGATTTATTGTTTTACCACATTCTTGGGGCCTGACTCCTCTTTATATATCGGTTTTCGCCCTTTCTCGTTTCTTCCCTTTTATGGGTTAACCAAACGCACCTCCCGCTCTGTCAGCCTCTTACCAGCTTAACTCCTCCCTTGTTACGGAGCGTTGCTTACGAGCCGGATCTTCGGTTTCGCCCCTCCTTCGGTGAACGAATGCTCGTCCTCGTCTCTGCCTCTTCTGAAGTTTAAACTCCGGCTCCGGAGTCAGCAGATCACCTGTTCTGAACGCGAAGAACGTCTCTCTCCTCTTCTCAGTCCGCTGGTAAAGAGCAGGTCGTCGTGGTCTGCGCCTCCTCACGACGTGATACGCGGCAGAATTACTGTTAAACTTTCCATGTAATACTTTGCTTGCCGTTCCAGCGGTGAACTCTGCATAACACTATGTAATTACTTAACGTTTATAATTTAACTCTTCGCAACGGCACATCGGAATTCTCCCTGTCTCGCTATATCACAGCTGCTTCCTCAGTAAGCCCAGCTGAGACCGTTGGGCTCGATCTCCTCCTCCTCACCACCAGTTTCCTAGGGAACGAAGACACAGGGTTAGAGGAAAGGTCCTACAGGCTTTACTTCCTGCTTCAGTATCTCCGTGTCAGTAAGGCTTTATGATCCCCTTTTACAAATAAAAGAAAAGCAGACTCCATAATAAGACTTGCACATTGTCACAGACCCCCCTTGTGGCCATGGCATGAACATCTTATCTGCCGTGCCTTTCACCCATTCCACAATATACTGTTTGAGCTTGGGCATGTGTTTTGGCAATGTCTTACATAAATGCATCAGACGAGTAATATCTCCCAATGTGACAAGTCTCAAATGACTGTCAATACTTACCCGAGTTTATAAAATACCTTTGCCGCTTTTCAATTCTTAAAAACAATAAATATGAGCACACTCAAACAATCGGCACCCAAAACCTCTATTTTTCCAATTTTCTCTGCCTACCTCTGGATTGGTACCAACCACTTCCCAATAACTTCTTGGCTTTGTCTCAATTCTTACACAACTATTTGTGCCGCTCCTCGACACCTTAATTCAACACGAATTACATAAACAGACAGACTAATTGACTCTTCATATAAAAACCTTGGTGATCACCCTTAATCTCTTGCCCCTAATTAATACTCTGTTCACAGAGTTTAGATTGTCACCTTATATGGACCTGTCCTGCACGTAGCCTAGTTTACTTAGGACTGGAGTGTGAGACAATCTCTTCTAAAACCCCTTGGGTTAGGACTCGAAAGGCACTATATCTCTCTCCCTTCACAAAAATCTCCTGTTACTCCCATTACTCCTGTTGCTCCCGTTACTTTCATTACTTTTAAAATGATCACAACCCCGTCCCCTTAGTTTGCCATTTCCCTCAGTCTACTTTCCATTTGCTTGTTTGGCTTGAAGCCCTCGGTGTCATATACTCCTCCAATCAACCACTTTCGCCTTCCGTCCGCAAAACAGCTGTGGAAACTAGGTAAGGATTTTGTCTGAGAGGGACACTGCCCACCGTCTCGATTCTCTTACAATATTTCTATTCAGCCACTCTCCATAGGAAACCCCACGATCTTGTGGCTAGATGGCAGAGGATATCCGATCGTCTGAAGCTCTGGAGTCAACAGGTCGATGGGTCTTTATACAACCATCCGACATTGCTACCACGTGAACCCAGGGGGTCCTTAAATCAGTAACAAGTCATGCAGGGATGGGATGCAGAATAACTCTTACACCAAATAATAATACCGACTCTGGAAGTTGGCAAAAAGTCTCTCCCGGCTGTTTTATTATCAATTATCTAAAACAGGGAGTTACAACGGACATCAACGGACATTCTCTCGAGCTCTCAAATATTTTGCATAAAAAACACATTTATATACTAAAAAATCATCATACGTGATGTCATACTATGTGGCAAACAAGAAAAACCTACAGGGTTTTGATAAACTCAAGGGGAACATCTAAGTATACTTTCTATATAGGGACAGGTTGTGATTCGGTCTCTACACTCAGGTGGACAACTGAAGGAGGATAGATAACCATTTCTTGCCTGCTCCATCCTTTGACCCCAGGCCAGAAAGCTTTTCCAGGCTTTTCCATGCTCTTAGCTTCATGTTACTGTGACACAGCTTTTCGATCCTTCTTTCTATGTGGCTCTAAGCTTACTAAATGTGTGACACCGATGTCCAGAATTCTATATAATGGCAACACCGTCTGCAGTCTATTCACTACGTATAGCTACCCTTTAAGATCACTTAGTCTACTTATGTTGCTGCATCTGTACAGTTATAAAACGGCATGCATTTTCTGCAGTGCTCTTCACGCGTGCAATCTTCATTCCGCATATGAAAGTTAACTTGATTTTTTATTTCATCATCAGATTCCATAACGTCTATACATCCTTTTCCTCAGCCACTCATCTTAGTGCATCACGCTCGCTTCTTGTGACGTCACCACTTCTCTTTCTCCCATTTTCATATTGCTTCGGGGATCTCCTCTAAGCGATTGTCATCTCTACGGGGATTACGGGGATAGGGTTTTCTCAATGGATACCTTTTCTCGAAGGATCTCTGTGGAATAGGCACCATCACTGGTGTTGTGCATGTCACGATATCTGGCTAAGGATGTGGGCGGGACTTCCTGCAGAGACATTCAGCTGCTCCTCTACACTCTGATTGTGACTGACTGTTTTAAAATCGAAATTAGGTGTGCTCCCATCCTGCATTTGTTTTGTTCGGCTAGTTAAAATCCTCCTTATTCCCTTGCTCTCTGTTTTGTCTATGTCCCTTGCTCCCTTGCACCCCCCTCACCTTTAGCGCCCACTGTCTCTTCTCATTCCTATTGTCTTTCTTTGTTGGCTTGCGCCCTCCTGTCAACTCCCTCCTGTGTGTCTCAGCTGCTCAGCTTGGGTAAGTGTAGCACGCTCTGTGCCCCCTCATGGCACTTTAGATCTCTCCTATTTTCTCCAACTGTTTCTCTATCTCCTACCCTTCACCGCTCACAGAATCAGGAAGAAACTTAAGAAAGACACACTTGGGCCAAGCCCAGGACTTCCTATTGCTGACACCACGCCAGAGAGACTCTCACCGACATCCTCTTTGTAGTTCCTTCCCCCGACCTATGCACTCTTTATATGGTTGCTCTGCTCTCTCCCTACTCTTCCTCACACATCAATGGTGGCACCCGCTGGGAGGTCCTTCTTGCCTCCTCCTCGACCTCCAGGGTCATCATTGATGTCTATCGAAATGGTACCGTCTTGGTACAAGGGCCTCAATCCAACCTCCTTATATTTGTAAGGCTCCTCCCTCGCCTTATCAACTTTTCACCTTCCTCATCACTGGCTCCATTGCCTCCTGGGCACACCTTGGCTTCCTTGCCTCCACTGTGCCACACCGCCTCCCTTACTATTGCTCCTTTGACGTCCTATACTATCCTGACTCCCTTGCCCACACACTAAGCACTGACATCCTGGTCAGCCTATCCCATGCTGGTGCCCTTGCCACCCACTGCTGACACATCTGGGGCTCTCTTGTCCTTTGCGGCCCCTCCTTCACTGGCTCCCTTGCCATCTACTACTGTCCTGGCTCCCTTGCCTGAACTCCCTTCGGCCCCTCTGCCTGCTCTTGCCCCTATATCCTTGACACACATGCTGCTTACGGTTGGGACCTCTGTCCCCTCCCCAACCCCTGTAAGTCCTTCAAAAATGGCAATCGTCTCCAGGTTGCGACACTTAACTCTTGCTCTGCAGTCCAGCACTCTTCTGACATCTGCCAACTCCTTGAACACCTGGACCTTGGTGTTCTTGCTCTCACTGAGAGCTGGTGGTTTAAGGACAGCTCTGTCATGAGTTTTGACACACTTCTCTGTGAAGGCTACAAAATCCTCTCTGAGCCAAGGCTCAAAAGGCCAGGAGGGGGAGTTGTCCTGATCTTTCCAGAGTGGAACCCTGTTTCTACCATTCCCATTCAGGCGTATTCCTCTTCCGAATGCCTGATCTGCAGGCTCTCTCTCTCCCTCTCCTGTCTCTTCTCTTACTCTGGCCACCTTCTATTGGCCACCGGGCCAGTCCACCATCTTCCTCTCGGAATGGGCTGACCTGACATCTTCTCTCCTTTACCCAGCCTCCCAACTCCTTCTGCTGGGGGATCTCAACATCCATCTTGACTCTCCAGACTCTTGAGGAGCTTTCCACAACCTGTGCAACTCACTATCTCTATCTCCATTCTACCCTCTGTTCTGACATACACTGCTGGCCACACCTTGGATGCTCTCATCTCCACAGACACCCCTCTCGCTATCCCTCTCACTACCTCAATCTCTTGAACTGATCACGCTCTTCTCTCCACTCACTTAAAACTCTCTTCTCCTTTAGCACTGGCACACCCTGCATAACCTCCCACCAACAAGGTCTTCCGACCCATGAAAAAAGTGTCAGTGGCTGCCTTTGCCTCCAACTACTCCCCTTCTCCCACTCTTGCGACTGACTCCCACCCTGACACAGCCCTCTCTAACTTTCACCTTTCCATCGCCAATACTCTCGACATCCTTGCACCCTCTGATAAGCAGGCCTGCCGCCTTTTGCGAAGGCAATATAGACTCTGCATCCGGCTCAAGAAAAGCGTCCATATTCAAGCCCGCATCTCCATGGCATCTACCAACATGGCCGAACTTTTCAAAGTCTGTAAGTAGTGGGACAACCCTACTGCAACCTCATCCTCTATTGCACCCACCCAGGCCCTTTGTGGGACCCTGGCTGAACACTTCACCACCAAAACACAGGACATCCTGTCCTCTCTCTCCTCCGCGCCCACTCATGCACCATCATTTCCTGGGCACCCCTCGGCTGCCCCACCACGCCCTCTCTTCTGTCCACCCTCTCCCCTGTCACACCTGAGGAGGTCTCAAGACATGTCCGGTCTATGAAAGCCTCCTCCAAACAGGTGGACCCTTGCCCCTCCAAAACCATCAAGGACAACATTGACTCTCTAGCTCCAGCCTTGGACGACCTCTGCAACCTCTGCTTCACCAGTGGAGTTTTCCCCCACTTCCCTCAAGCATTCATTTGTGCATCCTCGGCTCAAAAAACCCTCTAACGACCCTTCTATTCCAGCTAACTATCGCCCGATCCCCATCACTCCTTTCCTAGGCAAACTCCTGGAGAAGTTGGCAATCTCTCAGCTTACCCTCCACACTGAATCTTTTGGTTGTCTCCATGACCATCAGTCTTGCTTTAGAGCATCCAGAGGCACAGAGACTGCTCTTCTGAGCACCTGTGAAGACCTGCTCTCAAACCTTGACTCTAACTCTCCCTCTGTCCTCAGTCTACTTGACCTCTCCTCTGCTTTTGATACAATAAACCACAACATCCTGATCTCCCGTCTCTGTGACACACTGGGCATCACAGATCTGGCCCTGGCGTGGCTTGCGTCCTTTCTCTCTGACCATCCTTCCCAGGTGGACCTTGGGTCCTTTCTCCCCGCTATTACTCTCTCTACTTGTGGTAACCCCCAGGGTTCTAATCTATCCCCCTGGATTTTCAATGTCTACATGGCCCCTTTGGCCCACAAGATCTCTGCCTTCACCTCCAACTTTCAGGATGTCACACAGCTCTCTTTCAGGCTACCCTCTGCCTCTTCATCCTCCTCGCTCATTGCTGACTGTCTGGCAGCAAAACAGACCTGGTGTGCTGCCAAAGATATCTGCCTTAATGCTAGCAAGACAGAGATCATCCTCATTGGACCCCTGCCCCCACTTTCCCTCTCTGACTCTGGCCGGCCTCCCGTGGTCCTGCTCCCTATCCCACCAGTGAGGCAAAAAATCTGGGGGTCATCTTGACTCTACTCTCTCCTTCTCTTCTCACATCTCGGACATGTCCAAAAAGGCTCACTACCAGCTGCACCGCCTCAGAGGTTTTCTACCTTTTTTCACCTTCCCCCAGAGGCTTGCTGTCTCCAGAGCCCTGGTTCTCTCCAGGCTGGACCACTGCCTATCCTCACCGCAGAGTTACGGTTCCCAAATGAGTCGTACACCCTTCTGCTCCACTGCTATTATTGAATGCCACACGCAACTCTTTCCGATACCTGTCTCAACATGAAAAGTTGCATCTGACCTAGCATCACGCAAATGCTGAATGTTTTTGTATCACCTTAAAGTGCCAAAAAATGCTAAAGTTGAATGTTACCTCATGCCTCGTTTATGCAGCACGCCCTGCTAATATCAAATGCTTATCTACTGCATATAAGTGTCTACCTAACACTGCAATTGAATGCTACCTCATGCCGCATTTATATCTAACGCTGTGTTAACGCTACTTCTCAATCATCTCTGTTGTTACTGGGATTTGCGTAAAAGCCTAGTGCATGCTACTTCTCATCGTACTTATTCTACCAATTTTGCTGCCATAAATGAGTAACCTGCTTCCAACCCTACACTATGTAACACATCTGACCTAACACTATATCATTGCTGATTGCTGCACCTCAAGCTAATTCCACTTCCTACTCCTGTCCTATTGTGCTGTACTAATGGGCAACACTATTCCATGCCCAATCTAACTCATTGCTAACTTGAACACCACATTCTACATATCCCCTGCCAATCTGTCTGAGTACCTAACCCCTCAGTTCTACCTCCGAAATAGCAAACCATGCTTATGCTCCAGCTAATTACCATCTACTTACACACTGTGCTGAGCTCACGCACCAACACTACTATAACTGCCCGCGATATAGGCATCATAACCTGCTGCCCCCCATCAGCCTGAGCATTATGTTCAGCACTCCCAACACTCTGCCACTTACGCCTAGGAGACTTCATGCTCCAGCTGACATACCGCCCACCCCATTCTTGCCCCAATGCCTTCTAGCAACCTCCAAACCTGCACCTAGCATAACTGAGTGCCCTAACAATCCCTATCTCAATGCTCCTGACCTTTGGATCAGACAATTCACTAAGAAACCCACACCTAAACAACTGTGCTCTTTAAAATCCAGAAATGAAAGATTAGGCTCCAGATTTAGGCTCCCCAGTCTCTACTGAAAATCCTAACACCTCAAACTGCGCCACATACCACAACCAATACCAGAACTAGTAATCCCACAGTCATAATCAAGGGCGCGTTGATTAATGCTAGATTTCTTCCAGCCCATGCCCTTGACATTGCCGATACCATAACTTCACTTGACCTCGACTTCCTAGCAGTCACCGAGACATGGCTTCATGCTGCAGCAGGACCATCTCTCTCACTCACCATCCCTGACAAGTACTCAATCATCAGAATTGATAGAGACTCGAATCAAGCCAAAGGTGGAGGCACTGCCTTCATCTTAAAAACTACACTCGGCCTTGGACCTATTTCTAACTAAACACTCCCATCAGCCGAACTACTGTCGGTCAAACTACCTGTCTCTGCCTCCCGCACCACCACCATCCACCTTGTATACAGACCACCTGGGCCTGTATCTACATTTATGTTATGTTATGTTATGTTATTTTGCATTTATATTGCGCCTTATATACCATTGGTATGGTCTGAAGGCGCTGGTAGGTTGAACGCCCTTGGGAACCGAAGTTCATATCAGTAGAGGGAGTAGAGAGGGTCAAAAGGTGCGTGTGAGCACCGGGTATGTGTGCAGCTCATGCGGTATCCGTGTAATAGCTGCTTTCTAGCGGTAGGTGTGATGGTTGAGAGGTCAGGAGTATGTGTTCGTTCTGGCAGGATTTATCCAGATCGGATGTGGCTGCGTTAGGCCTGAGGAGAACGCCTGGCTGGGGGGTATGTAACCAGCAGTGTTTACTTAGAATGATGTGGAGTTAGCGGCGGATGTTGATATGAGAACAGTTATACCGAATGGTGTCATAGTATCCCTGTGTTCTAGTTGAGTGGTGATGTAAAGGAGAGAGTAAGCATGATGGTGTGATATGATGGGTTATATGCTCTTTCAAACGTTATCTGCATTTCAGACCATAGTATACACGTCACGCAATTCTATGCTCTCCTGTCCGTTCCATGCACTCCTATCTACTCCATGCACCGCAGTTTGCTCTATACATTCCGGTCCGCTCCATGCACTCATGCATTCCGGCCCGCCCTGCGCGCTCGGGTCCGCCCTGCGTACTCTAGTCTGCCCCAACATTCACAATTCTGTCTAAGTGTGGACATGCTAACATTCAAGGTCCTATCTAGATGCAACGCAGGCCAATATTCACAATTCTGTCTAAGAGTGGACATGCTAGCATTCACAATTCTGTCTGAGTGTGGACTAGCAAGTGTGGACATGCTAATATTCACAATTCACAATAATTTGAAGAAGATATCACTCTTCTCCTTTCAAACAACACCAAGCCAGGTTCGCAAATTATCCTTCTTGGGGACCTCATCCTCGGGTTGCAAGATGCAAAAGACACTAAAGCCATCTCCCTTGCTAACTCAATCTCTGAATTAGGCTTCAAACACCGAATCCTAGAAGCCACTCACAATAAAGGCAGGACCTTAGACTGGCTAACTGACATAATTGTTACATCAATATTCTGTCCAACTCACCATGTGCCTGGACAGACCACCATCTAATATCCTTCACGATAAAAGATGAAGGCAATCAAAATAACTCACATAACATTGCCCCCCTACTCTAACCAGGAACTCTAGCAATAGAACAGTGGTAAAATTGCTTCCCTTCCTTCAACCGATTATCAATTCCACTAACAACAATCACTCCGTCCCCACGGTCCTAGTGGACTTGTTCAACCAAATGGTACTCAACGCCATAAATACCACCTTCCCCCTTAAACTACGCAAGGCCAAACCACTCGCGCATCTAAACTCGTGGTTCACCCCACACCTTAGATCATTTCACAAATCTAAAAGAAATGCAGAAGCTCTCTGGAAGAGTAACCCAACATCCTCCAACAACGATAATTTTCTATTAGCTTCCCTTAACTACAAAGGAGCAATTTTACAAGCCAAAAAAGAAACCTACAATACCTGCATCATTCAAGCAAAATCAAATACTAAAGAGCTCTTCAATGTACTTAGAGAGCTAGAATCCCGGGCTCCACCACCTTTACATGCACGAAAGAGTCTACTTGGTGCAATAACATTCATTCAGCATTTCTCAACAAAATAACCTTGCTACAAAATAAAATGGAGTATAAACAACTTCTAGTCTCGGCTGCGCCTCTAAAAACACGACTCCTACGCCCCACTCAAACACCTCAAAACCCCTCAACTTCTCTCCTCTTACCACTAAGAAGGTAGAGGACATCATCTCTAAGTTAAAACCTTCAAGATATCAGGGAGACATCTGCCCTGCGCCTATCATTAAGGATGCAGCCAAAGAACTGGCACTCTTAATTACCTCCCTAATCAACTCCTCATTCGAAACAGCCATAGGGCCCAACAACCTCAAAGATGCCTGGGTCCTCCCGTTACTTAAGAAGCCAACCCTAGACTCTAATGTCCCCACGAACTATAGACCCATCAGGAATGTCCCATTTTCTTTAAAAATCATTGGTAGAGCAGCTTATCTGCAAATTCCAGAGCATCTAGAAACCAATAACCTCCTAGGCCTCAGACAATCGGGCTTCAGGCCAAGGCACAGCACCAAAATAGCTCTAATTGACTTAAAAACCCAAATTGAGGAGCTAAAAGACAAAGGCAAGCTTGCCCTTCTACTCCTATTGGATTAGCCGGCGGTGTTCAATCTAGCAGACCATAAAATCCTTTGCTCGCATTTAATTTCAGCAGCACGCTTCTCCAATAAAGCTACCACATGGATCCAGTCTTTCCTAAACAATAGATCGATGAGAGTCTTCTCTTCATCAGCCTCGGCCGACCCAGCACCAGTCACATGCGGAGTTCCCCAAGGCTCATGTGTGTCCCCTACCCTTTACAATGTATTTACAAAGCCCCTGTTCAACAACTTGGACCATCTGGGTGTGACCTATACTAATTACGCAGATGACACCCAGATACTGATACCTATCACCGGAGGCTATGTCACTGACGCCAAAGTTCTCAATGACATTCACAGCATTATTCAAACATGAATGGCTAAACACAGACTATGTCTCAATGACGAGAAGACAGAGCTTCCCCTTTTGGGCGCTAAGGTCAAACTCAATAAACTCGACAAACAATTTGACACATTTAATATTGATGATAACTCCATCAAGGTTTCAAAAGATGTGAAAACTTTCGGCATTTAGATAGACTCATCCCTAAACCTATCAAGATAGGTTAACGCATCAGCCTCCTCCACAGCATACACATGCAAGTTAATTACGACCTGCAGACCGTACCTCTCTATACCCAACTGCATTTCCATTGCTAGAGCATTAGTATTCTCCAAGCTAGACTACTGTAACGCACTCTACCTTGGGACCAGTCAACAAAACTTGTGCAAGATGCAAGTTCTACAAAATAATGCCATTAGGGCAGCTTTGAATACCCCCAAATCTCAGCATATATCTTAGGTGAGACAAAACATGAACTTGCTATCGATCAAACAAAGAATAACCTTCAAAACCCTCTCTCTGACCCACAAATGTCTTGCCAATCTAGCACCTAGTTATCTGACCAAGTACTTTGCACGCAATGTCTCAGAACGCCCACTAAGAGTGGCACAAACACACTGGGCCTCATTCTGAGGTGGGCGCAAAGGGATACCGTGCACCGGTAATGACACCGGTGCCGGTAATCCCTTTGCGCCCTATTCCGAGGTCCCTTAGCGGGTCCCTCCCTTAACGCCTGGTTTTACCAGGCGTTATGGACGGGACCCGTTAAGGGATACCGGGGTCAATAACGGTACCGCAATTTGCGGTACCGTTATTGACGCCCTCCCCCCTTCCCATTGAGCCCTATGGGGGCTCAAATGGGAATGGGGATTGACTTTTACAATGGGGATTTACCAGTCCCGCCAAGGTCGGACTGGACCGGTAAGTCCCCATTGAACGAGGGCGGACACCGTCCCGTTATTGGTGCTAATCATAGCTCTAATAGTGCCATGACTAGCACCAACCTGGTAATGAGGCCCACTGTCTCAAAGTTCCCTGTTTTAAGCTACAAAAGGCAGGAGGGAGCAGTTTCCCCGTCCTCGCAGCCAAATTATGGCACACTCTACCTTTAACTCTAAGAACTGAACATGCATATCACCCATTCAGGAGGAACTGATACGCTCACCTGGTCTCCACAAGGGTGCTGAACGGGACTGCAGATCTGATGTTAAATGGTTTCATGTGTCTCCTCTGTATCCGTGCCGTCACGAAGGTGCGCCTAAATGGTCAAATGAAATGTTACCCAACTGTTAGGCGGAAGGCCCACACCCACCTCCCGTGGTCTTCTGAAAGCCCCTCTGCAATGTCTCACCTTTTTTTTAAGAATGGCAGGCTCTCCGTCCTGCAACAGTATGCAGGGGTGCGTAGAGTTCTAGGATCCAGTTACTTCACTGACTCTGTCGAGTCTCAGACAACGTTGATTCAATGGGTAAGTCTTTACCATCTATATGGTTCGCCAAAGAGTTCAAATTGCCCAAGTTTCACTTCGTTATCTTTCCCTTGTAGGTTTCCCTTTGATGCAAAAGTATGTAGAATGCAGAGTTGTTTTTCCAAGAAAAGGTAAGTTCACACCAGTGTTCTGTGATAAGTCTTTATATGCGCTATTGCCTTTCTGTGCGACTGACCTGCTGCTCTTGTATTGCAGGTGCTGTACCTCGGACCGAGTGGTGACTAGCGGGACCGCTAGTAGGAGCGGCCTTCAGGGGAGTGTGTCGCTGCAATGAATTGACTGTTCAAAGTGGCTTTTCCCCAATATGCGCTAACCTGATGTTTCTTCTTGCATCCGACAGGTGTGGCGACTCCGGAGCGGCGGGTGAAAGATGGAAGCTGTCGAGAGATGGAGGTTCGTTGGTTCGCCGGAAAGAGCAGCTCTCAGGTAGGTATGAACGATGCGCTGGGTAGCGATGTGGAATCCTTGACCAGCGCGGCTAACCTGATGTCTTTTCCTTCCTTTGCAGGTTGCTCGAGAAGAAACTGGACTGGCGTTGTAGTAGACTGGCCTGAAGGTAACAGACACAGTGAGCGTTACGCTGCAGGAGTGCAGAATAACGCGAAGCGTGTTCTTTACTGAAGGTGTGGTTTATACAGCCTTCAGAAAGTAGTCCCCAGGTAAAGTAGTCCCAGCAACCACACCCATGCAAATAGTTCCCTAGGCAAGTAGTCCCTTCAGCCTGCCTCAGATTGGTCCACACGTGCTTCACTTAGTTTGAAACTTGCCATCACATGGCAGCATGAGCCTGGTGCCAACGGTGCCAGGACCAAGTCCAGGAGGCCCCTGAGAGAGCCTTTGGGGCCTTAAAGGCCCCCATGGAAGTCGAAGTCCTGGGCAGGCTGGTCTGCACCTGATGTGTGGGGGTATGGACCGTGACAGGAACGCCAAGAACTGGCTCTTTGCCCAAGAATCCTAGACACCGCTCTGCCTCAATTCTAGATATGCTCTGACTGTAAATTCTGCAAAATTCTTTCTTTTCTTTTCAAACAAACATTTATTTAATCATTTAATTGTTTTCCAATAACTATGCAACTATGTTATCTCTGTTGCCACCCATTCATGTGTTTTCTATGCAACCTGTGCTATGAAATGTAATATTGTCTTCTCTCCATAAAATTTGTAAGAAATGTACTCTTGTAATCGTGTAAATTCTGTAAATATTTTGCTCACCATTCTTACTCAAGTGTACTACCTGCTATATGAGCAACTTTGATTCATGTCATTGTACCATTTGTAACTTCTGTAAATATTTTGCTCATCCTTCTCACTCAAATGTAATACTTGCTAAATTTGAAAACTTTATTCATGTCATCGTACCATCTGTAACTTTCTATGCAAGAAATTTGCACCTAGATGCCTAAGGGCTTGGAGCGCAAAACAAATAAATAAAATACAAATACAAATACTGCAACAGTCTCTTTCTCAATCTTCCTACTTCTACTCTCCGAACTCTTCAACTTATCCCGAACAGAACCACAAGACTTATCCTGGCCTCAAGCCCAGGGCCACATCTCTGTGGCACTGAAGTCACTCCACTTGCTCGATGTGGCTATAAGGATCAAGTTCAAGTACCTCTGCATAGTCCACAAGGCGTACTGGGGCAAGGGCCCCTAATATCTACAATGCTCTCTAACCAAATAATCTCCTTCTAGAGCCCTCCACTCGGCCTCTGCCAACTCTCTGTGGGTGAGCCGTTTCGCCAAACAGAGATTTGGAGGTAGATCCTTATCCTCTGCAGGTGCCTCCCTCTGGAACAGACTACCTACAACTCTCCATCTTAAGCCGGACCTCCTTTAGTTCCGGAAACTCCTCAAGACCTACCTCTTATCTTCCTCTTTCTCACGCCCTCTCCTTGCGAACCTCCTTTCTCTTTGCTTCTTTCCGTCTTTCCTACTCTTCCCCAACCTGCTCAATTAGCTGACTGGCTGCCTGGTGCACATCCAGAGCCTCACACGTCCCAGGTTCCCCCGCCAGTCCTGCACTTGCCTCCGGGCCTCTGCACTCTGCTTGGCACTACTGCAATATGCTCCTTGTGAGCGGCAACCACTCTGCACTTAACCCTAGCCCCTGCTGGACAGGGCCCACTTGTCCCCCTCCTCTCCCTCATACTTCCTGTTCTGGGCACTTGCACAACCTTGACCTTGAACGTTCTAGGCCTTGCAAGGCCGTCTGTCCGTTCCTTTCTCTGTCTACCCTCCCTAGCTTAGTCGTGCTTGAAATACTCATTCATAGGCGCACTGGATGAGCAACCACCAAGCAATCTAAAATGTTGCCAGGCCAGTACTGTAGTTTATTGTTCTGTATGTTCCTCTCCCTTCCCCGCCCCCTTCCACCCTCACTCTTTGTCAAGCACTTCACTAGTAGATTTGCCTCTGGCCTAGCATGCTAGATACTGCTGTTAGATCATTTGGAATCTTCAAGGCCTAAGAATGAAGACTGTATTCCCTTGTTCCCTTCCCGCCTTGAAGAGCTTTGAAGCACTTGACTTGTGTATAACCGCTTTACAAATAAACAATTACAATTACAATTACAATATATATATTGTTGAAGGTGTATCAACCTACAATTTCCATACAAACAATTGTATTTACACGCCTGGATCTCTTTCATATGGATCCATTAATACTTCTTAATGCTCATGACTACTTCTTCAATAAGTCATTGAAGGATTCATTTTTATTATCATTCAAAAAGGTGTCACTTGAGCAGTGTTTGTACATTTCATGAGTGGATGCCAGGGCCGAGGGATCCATGTCGTTGACACACGCAGCAGACATACCTCACATATATATGCGTGTTTGATGCCTCAGTTCTAACATTTCTATAGTAGGCTCAGGGAGGTTTCTCAAATTTTTGACGGGTGAAGTTGGAGAAGGTGTCGGCCGTGGGCAAATGGCAAGAGGTAGGCCAACGAGAAGAGGGGATTGGCCACAGAGAGAGTCAGGTGCCACAATATACCATCAGTATGGATGGGACCTCCCGCATGCGCAGGAGTGTCCGGCCAAAGGACATGCATGTGGTAGGTGCAGAAAGGTGGATCACTTTGCATGGGTGCGGCCAGCATGGTCGGGCCATCAGGAGGAAGTGTGTCAAAGGAGGTTGCAGGGAGGATGCCCCCCAGAGTAGCAATGATGCAGGTGACAGAGGAGCAAAGGAGGGGACTGTACGACTATGCAGAGGATGAAGAGGAGGAGAATGTGTTCTTCTTGTCCTGCAGCAGCTCAGGTGGTCAGTTTGATCCAGGCATTATCTGATCCTGATGCCGGCCACTGGGCCTCCCCTGGGCGTGCAGACTGGAATGCACCATGGTTTGCAGTGATTGAGTGTTCATTTTCATAGGGGTGGTGCGTGGATGGGATTGCACCACAGTAGTGGACTCCTGTAGAGGGTCTTTGTTTTATGTGTGCTTTGGGTTTTCTTTTGTGATAATAAAGGAGGGGTGTGGTTTGTGGCCCATTTAACTGTGGGCCTGTTGCCCCTTTAAGTAAGAGTGTCATGACTTTGTCATGGCACTCCTCAATAAAAGGGGCTCTGCTGGCATGTGAGCCCCAAGAAATGGCAACTCGTGTCTGTGTGTTGATTGGTGTTGCCTCGCGTGTGACCACCGCCGACTGTTGCAGCCCCGGCCTGGGTGCCCCCAGAGCCGCGGCTGCCATCAGCTGGGTGCACTGAGCCACAGTACGTCTGTCGGTGTCCCGGACGCGACAGGGTGCTCCCTGCATTCCATTCACTGCGAGCCCTCAGTGTACCTTGGTGGTCCGGGTGATCCTGGTATATGGTGCGGCCCGCTCTGGTGACTGGTGGCGGGCCAGCTAACAATCATCTCCAATATGGCTGCTTCCTGTAACGAAAACCGAGCGTGGAACGGAAATGGGACTGTTGTCTTGTTATGGGTGAAGTTAAGTTCGTCCTGTTTCTTTGCTGTCACACATTTGCTGATCAACAAGATCACACTTCAAGAGTACTGAGGTTTTCAACTCACCACAATCAGAGGAATGCGTTACGTGTTGCTTTTGATAATATGGGCCTTATGTATGGAATTATTTTGTGCGGTGCAAAGTGACTTTGCACCGTACAAAGGGACTTTGTACTGCGCTAAAAATTCCACAAATCAGGCCCTGTGTGTGTAGATCATTGTTGCCATTCTTGTCAAGAGACACATTTTAACATTTGCCTGAAGTTAAAACAAATCTTACAGCGTCACACATCCTCGTGCTAATTATCAATGACTCGCTGGAAATTATGTTGTTGACCATTACCCCCAGGGGCGTTGCTAGGGGGGGGCTAAGGGGGCTATAGCCCCTGATCTTTTGGTTGTAGCCCCGGATAGAATCTCAGGAGCTACAGCCAAAAGACTAGCTAGCCCCCAGTCCCAACAGTTCCGAAATCAGCTTAGCCCCGGGTATTTTCCAGACCTAGCAACTCCCCTGGTTACCCCCATTAAACGCTATCTGAATCGTTCAGAAATCCTTTGTTAGTCAGTCAGCCCACGCATTGCTACACAACATTCACACAATAGCAGAAGGGGCAGAACATGTAAAGTGGCACTGGCTTGGCAGAATACACCACAGAAGAGCGCCTTGAGAGCCATGGGCGTATGACGCTATATAAGACGTGCTTAGCTAGATAGATAGATAGATAGATAGATAGATAGATAGATAGATAGATAGATAGATAGATAGATAGATAGAACTAAGGGAACACAATGGTGCAGAGTCAACATGTGGCTCAATAAATCACTTGCATGAAGGATATTATAGCTAGGCGTAATGAAGGCAACCTATATATGTGTTTATTACAAATAAAAGAACATTATTTATGGGTATGTGTCCCGCATTATTTTTGCACAATTTCTAGGCCTAGGGGGGAAGGGGAGTTGGGGGCGTGTATACAGTGCTCTTGGGCTCAGAAGCTCTGTCGTGCAATGAAATGCTTTGCAATCTGTATTTTACCTCTCGTGTGAGCTCAAATTGCATCAACATACATGTACTGATTTATTGACATACGAGCTACTGCAAAGTTTGTAAGTTATAGTTTGTCACGACCAGAGGCGTAGACAGAGTAGGGCCTGAACGGGTAAGGCCCATCGAAAATCTGTGAGTGCGGTCTGGAGATGTTACTGTCACTGTGGTGGGCCCAACAACATTAGATTTGGGACCCACTTGTTAGACAATGCTGGCTACGCCTCTACTTCAGGCAAAAAGAGATAGCACGCACAATGAAAGGACAGCAAAAAAAGAAGACTTAGGCAAAAGAGACCATGGACAAAAAGAGGGTGCAAACAAAATGAGAGCCCAGACAAAAATTAGGCCTCAGGCAAAAGATACTATAGGCAAAAAGGGGCCGCAAACAAAACGAGAGGCAAGGAAAAAAAAAAGAGGACTCGGACAAAAGCGACCCCTTACAAAAAGAGACAGAAAGGAGCGCACAGGCCAAAAGAGTCCATAAGGAAAGGAGAGTACAGCCAAAAAAGAGGCCTTAGACAAAAGAGACTGCAGGCAAAATGAGATTGCAAGCAAAATGACAGCACAGGCAAAAAGAGATACTGTTGATAAAAAAGAAATGCATACAATGGCAAAAAGAGATTGCAGACAACAATGTAAGACAGCAAGCAAAAAGAAGTTTCAGGCACAAATATACTGCTGTGGGAAAAAGAGACCACAGGCAAAAAATAAGTGCAAGAACACACTAGTGAAGGCAGAAAGAGACCCCCAGAACTTCCAGGGATAGCTCCATGCTACTGATTGTGAGCTTCTCGGATCTGATGCTGCCTTTGCAAGGCTAACTTTACATGATTGCCCTTTGGCATGTACGTCATTTATGGATGTCTAGGGTTGTATTGAGAGTGCATGGCGCAATGTACACCCACCAAGTGTCACCTTACATCAAGAAAGGAATGATAAACTGTCGCTGGAGGGAATGGTGTGCGACCTTCCCACTGGTGAGTTCCGCATTCCCAGATATTGGGGAACGACGCTCAACACAGGGAGTCCCTCCCCCCGCCCCCAATTAAGATGGCCCACAATCTATCATTCTATGTTGTTTGGATTCAATAAGTCCTACCTATGACTCATACAGAGCCATTTAGATTACTGCCTCTGTGCCAACAATGGGCCAAGAAGCAGGCCAGGGTATAGTGAGAATAAATATTCATTTAAGGGTTATGTTCACTTAATTTTCTTTAAGGATTACACATGCCACCTTCTCTGTGGCACAAAACAAAGCTTCAACACCACACACACTTTCCTTTTCGTAATAAACAGGCAAATATTACTTTAGATGGAAAACAAAGCACAATTTAGATTTTAAAACAAGTTACACATTACACATGCAGTGTTCATGCATTGGGTTTCCCTGCACACTTGCAAATGCAATTAGTTTACAATCATGCAGACTGTGAAGATATTTTCTATTTATAGAACCTTTCTTTCTTCACCCCCAAAAACATGTGAAAAAGGATTCTGCTGCCATATCAGGAAAGAGTGTATATTTTGCAATGGAGAATTCCACTGGTTTTCACTTTTGCAAAGTACTTCTTTCCCCAAACATAAACAACCAGGCATCAGTTATATGCAGCACCACCCCTCTGTTAAAGGCCAGGTCTAGAGAGTGGGGGCAGTTAAGCAATCTACAGGGTAATTCATAGAAAAAAAAAAAAGTGGCGCACGCGACTGGCGCACAGCATGCCCGTGCAAATGTCTGCGCCAGCCGCGTGCGCTAAAATTGATTTCCGCGCACAGCGTATTCATGGATTTTCGCATCCAAAACCAGCCGTGGCGCAGCGTGGCGCAGCGACCCTGCAGCAGCGCCAGTTACGCCCCCAAGAACGCCCTCGCGCAAGGAAAAGCCTTCAAAATCCCCAAATAATCGCAAAGGGCTGCGCTAACCCTGGACCAGTTCACAGGGCTGGCAAACAGCAAACGCCAAGCGGGGAACGTGTATTTCAGTGGTTCGCGGGAAGTTCCACACGCGATTGTCCTGTGTACGTGTGCATCAGGGATGCGCGGGAAGTTCCACACGAGATTTCAGCAGGGTACGTGTATTTCAGGGGTGCGCGGGAAGTTCCACACGCGATTGGCCCCGTGCGAGCAGGATACGTGTATTCCAGGGGTGCGCGGGAAGTTCCACACGCGATTTCAGCAGGGTACGTGTATTTCAGGGGTGCGCGTGAAGTTCCACACGCGATTCCATCAGGGTACGTGTATTTCAGGGGTGCGTGGGAAGTCCCACACGCGATTGGCCCCGTGCGAGCAGGGTACGTGTATTTCAGGGGTGCGCGGGAAGTTCCACACGCGATTTCAGCAGTGTACGTGTATTTCAGGTGTGCACGGGAAGTTCCACACGCGATTCCATCAGGGTACGTGTATTTCAGGGGTGCGCGGGAAGTTCCACACGCGATTTCAGCAGGGTACGTGTATTCCAGGGGTGCACGGGAAGTTCCACACGCGATTTGCCCAGTGCGAGCAGGGTACGTGTATTCCATGGGTGCGCGGGAAGTTCCACACGTGATTTCAGCAGGGTACGTGTATTTCAGGGGTGTGCGGGAAGTTCCACACGCGATTTCAGCAGGGTACGTGTATTTCAGGGGTTCTGGGGAGTACTACACGTGAATTGGCCGTGTGGGTCCTCCCAGGTGTTCGCTCTACAACCTCCACGGCCCCTGCAGCCAGCCCACACCACGGGGGATTACCCTGCACCCCTGCTCATGTCCCGCAGGCAGCCCATCCACCATGGGCATGCCCCCCAGCCAACCCACATGTCACCTTGCACTACTGATCAACAATGCATGTCTCCCACCACCCCCACCCCCCAGCAGTCAGGGGCATCCTCCACCAGGCCCCCACACATGTCTACCACCACCCCCATCCCCCAGCCACCAGGGGCAGCCTCCACCAGGCCCCCTCTCATGTCCCCCTGCACCCCCACCCCCCATCAGTGCAGGGGCAGCCTCCACCAGGCCCCCACTCATGTCCCCCTGCACCCCCACCCCCCAGCAGTGCAGGGGCAGCCTCCACCAGGCCCCCACCCATGTCTACAACCACTCCCATCCCCCAGCCACCAGGGGCAGCCTCCACCAGGCCCCCACCCATGTCTCCCACCACCCCCTACCCCCCAGCAGTCAGGGGCACCCTCCACCAGGCCCCCACTCATGTCTCCCACCACCCCATCCCCCAGCCACCAGGGGCAGATTCCACCAGGCCCCCACTCATGTCTCCCACCACCCCCAACCCCCAGCAGTGCAGGGGCACCCTCCACCAGGCCCCCACCCATGTCTCCCACCCCCCACCCCCCAGCAGTGCAGGGGCACCCTCCACCAGGCCCCCACCCATGTCTCCCACCACCCCCTCTCCCCAGCAGTGCAGGGGCACCCTCCACCAGGCCCCCACCCATGTCTCCCACCACCCCCACCCTCCAGCAGTGCAGGGGCACCCTCCACCAGGCCCCCACCCATGTCTACCACCACCCCCACCCCCCAGCAGTGCAGGGGCAGCCTCCACCAGGCCCCCACTCATGTCCCCCTGCACACCCACCCCCCAGCAGTGCAGGGGCAGCCTCCACCAGGCCCCCACCCATGTCTCCCACCACCCCCACCCCCCAGCAGTGCAGGGGCACGCTCCACCAGGTCCCCACCCATGTCTCCCACCACCCCCACCCCCCAGCCACCAGGGGCAGCCTCCACCAGGCCCCCACTCATGTCCCCTATTACCCCCACCCCCCGCAGTGAAGGGGCAGCCTCCACCAGGCCCCCACTCATGTCCCCCTGCACCCCCACCCCCCAGCAGTGCAGGGGCAGCCTCCACCAGGCCCCCACTCATGTCCCCCTGCACCCCCAACCCCCAGCAGTGCAGGGGCAGCCTCCACCAGGCCCCCACCCATGTCCCCCTGCACCCCCAACCCCCAGCAGTGCAGGGGCAGCCTCCACCAGGCCCCCACTCATGTCTCCCTGCACCCCCACCCCCCAGCAGTGCAGGGGCAGCCTCCACCAGGCCCCCACTCATGTCCCCCTGCACCCCCACCCCCCAGCACTGTGGGGCACTTGCCAGCAGGCCCCCACCCATGTCCAACTCATGTTCCCCACCACCCCACCCCCAGCACTGTGGGGCACCTGCCAGCAGGCCCCCACCCATGTCCAACTCATGTTCCCCACCCCCCCACCCCCCAGCAGTGCAGGGGCACCCTCCACCAGGCCCCCACCCATGTCTCCCACCACCCCCACCCCCCAGCAGTGCAGGGGCAGCCTCCACCAGGCCCCCACTCATGTCCCCCTGCACCCCCACCCCCCAGCAGTGCAGGGGCAGCCTCCACCAGGCCCCCACTCATGTCCCCCTGCACCCCCACCCCCCAGCAGTGCAGGGGCAGCCTCCACCAGGCCCCCACACATGTCCCCCTGCACCCCCACCCCCCAGCAGTGTAGGGGCAGCCTCCACCAGGCCCCCACTCATGTCCCCCTGCACCCCCACCCCCCAGCAGTGCAGGGGCAGCCTCCACCAGGCCCCCACTCATGTCCCCCTGCACCCCCACCCCCCAGCACTGTGGGGCACCTGCCAGCAGGCCCCCACCCATGTCCAACTCATGTCCCCCACCCCCCAGCACTGTGGGGCACCTGCCAGCAGGCCCCCACCCATGTCTCCCACCCCCCCACCCCCAGCACTGTGGGGCACCTGCCAGCAGGCCCCCACCCATGTCCAACTCATGTTCCCCACCCCCCCACCCCCCAGCACTGTGGGGCACCTGCCAGCAGGCCCCCACCCATGTCCAACTCATGTTCCCCACCACCCCCACCCCCAGCACTGTGTTGCACCTGCCAGCAGGCCCCCACCCATGTCCAACTCATGTTCCCCATCCCCCCACCCCCCAGCACTGTGGGGCACCTGCCAGCAGGCCCCCACCCATGTCCAACTCATGTTCCCCACCCCTCCACCCCCCAGCAGTGCAGGGGCACCCTCCACCAGGCCCCCACCCATGTCTCCCACTACCCCCACCCCCAGCAGTGCAGGGGCAACCTCCACCAGGCCCCCACCCATGTCTCCCACCACCCCCACCCCTCAGCAGTGCAGGGGCACCCTCCACCAGGCCCCCACTCATGTCCCCCTGCACCCCCACCCCCCAGCACTGTGGGGCACCTGCCAGCAGGCCCCCACCCATGACCAACCCATGTTCCCCAGCCAACATGTCATCACAATCTAGATCCCTGCTCCCTATGGTCAGCCTCCAAATGCAAAACACCCACCTGAGTATTGCATCCACCCACTCATAATTGGCAATTACATCACAGAACACCAATTGCAAGTTCCGAAACAAACACATTTCCCTCACATACACCCAATGGGTGTTAGTGAATCTCAAAACCCATATCATGAAATGCATGAAACCAATGAGATACCACACATTGAAGTTCACTAAAAAAATATGTATTAAAGGAAACATAAATAGAATCAAAAATAAAGAAACAGAAATGTGAATGTCCAACTCATGTTCCCCACCCCCCCACCCCCCAGCAGTGCAGGGGCACCCTCCACCAGGCCCCCACCCATGTCTCCCACCACCCCCACCCCCCAGCAGTGCAGGGGCAGCCTCCACCAGGCCCCCACTCATGTCCCCCTGCACCCCCACCCCCCAGCAGTGCAGGGGCAGCCTCCACCAGGCCCCCACTCATGTCCCCCTGCACCCCCACCCCCCAGCAGTGCAGGGGCAGCCTCCACCAGGCCCCCACTCATGTCCCCCTGCACCCCCACCCCCCAGCACTGTGGGACACCTGCCAGCAGGCCCCCACCCATGTCCAACTCATGTCCCCCACCCCCCCACCCCCCAGCACTGTGGGGCACCTGCCAGCAGGCCCCCACCCATGTCTCCCACCCCCCCACCCCCCAGCACTGTGGGGCACCTGCCAGCAGGCCCCCACCCATGTCCAACTCATGTTCCCCACCACCCCCACCCCAGGCACTGTGTGGCACCTGCCAGCAGGCCCCCACCCATGTCCAACTCATGTTCCCCATCCCCCCACCCCCCAGCACTGTGGGGCACCTGCCAGCAGGCCCCCACCCATGTCCAACTCATGTTCCCCACCCCCCACCCCCCAGCAGTGCAGGGGCACCCTCCACCAGGCCCCCACCCATGTCTCCCACTACCCCCACCCCCCAGCAGTGCAAGGGCAACCTCCACCAGGCCCCCACCCATGTCTCCCACCACCCCCACCCCTCAGCAGTGCAGGGGCACCCTCCACCAGGCCCCCACTCATGTCCCCCTGCACCCCCACCCCCCAGCAGTGCTGGGGCAGCCTCCACCAGGCCCCCACTCATGTCCCCCTGCACCCCCACCCCCCAGCACTGTGGGGCACCTGCCAGCAGGCCCCCACCCATGACCAACTCATGATCCCCAGCCAACATGTCATCACAATCTAGATCCCTGCTCCCTATGGTCAGCCTCCAAATGCAAAACACCCACCTGAGTATTGCATCCACCCACTCATAATTGGCAATTACATCACAGAACACCAATTGCAAGTTCCGAAACAAACACATTTCCCTCACATACACCCAATGGGTGTTAGTGAATCTCAAAACCCATATCATGAAATGCATGAAACCAATGAGATACCACACATTGAAGTTCACTAAAAAAATATGTATTAAAGGAAACATAAATAGAATCAAAAATAAAGAAACAGAAATGTGAATGTACAAAAATGAAAAGAAGCATGTCCGTGAAAAAAAGCAAAACCAAAAATCAAATTCCAAAGTAATGGTGTCCAAAGTCACTGTCCACAAAACAAAATCCAATGGGAAATAAAAAAGAAAGCCATTGCTCCATGGTTAAAATGTGAAAGAAAAATACAATCCAACAGTGAACTATGTACATGGGATCAAGCCAGGGTCCATTATCCCAACAAAAGAAAGGAAACCTATCTAACTACACTAACTAATAAAATAAACTATATATAAAAATGTGGCCAATGTCCGAAAGGTCCAAAATAAATAAAAAAAAAAATGAAACCTAACACTACCTACATAACTATGTACAAGGGCAGCGGGTTAGTTTGACGGCTCACTTGTGGATGTCCCGGGCCAGGGCATCATCGAACTCCTGCTCAATGTCCCGGAGGCAGTCCTCCTCCATGGCCCCGAGGGTCCGCAGGGCCGTCGCCGTGTCCACCTCCAAACCCCTGCGGATTGCCTCGAGGCACTCGGCCCGCCTCAGGGCCCTCCGCATGGAGTTCTCCGCCCTGACCATTGTGAGCCGTGCCTCTTCCGTCCGCTGCCGCTCCGCATCTATGGCGTGGCCCAACCGCTGCCACACGGAAGACACTCTCTGTCCTGGGTCCTCCTGCCCTCCGGCCGATGCCTGCCCCTCCGATGTTGAAGGCCCGAGCCTTCATGGCTCCCACCACGTTGCTGCTGCTGCTGTGCCTCTGCCCGTGCACTGCCTCCTGTTGCCTGCACATCCTCCGCCGGCTAGGGTGCAGTCGTTGATGTGGCCACCCCTGCTGGATGTCCGACTCCCGACTGTGGCAGGCATGCCTCCTCCACCAGCCTGGCCGCACCGTCAGAGGCAGCTCCACAGAGCACCCAGGTGACTGATGGGTGGGAAGATGGCACGGAGGACGACTGGCGCGTAGGGGGTTCAGTTGAGGAGGGGGTCGTAGCAAGCCCCAGCAAACGGAGGAATCCGGCCTAGGTGACCTGTCCCAGCAGGCTGACATGGTCAATGAGCCATTCGAGATGACGTGCAGTCTCCTCATGAAAAGACTGCAGGTCACCTCGCATGGCCCGTTGACGCAACGCCACACCAGTCAGGACAGGCTCAACCCGGACCCGGATAGCCACGTCCGCAGGCAGAGGAAGGCCAGTTGACGTGAGCTCATCCCCTGCCTGAAAAGGGGTCTGGACGTAGGCATCCCTGCTGGTGCAAGATGATGCAGGGACAGGATCAGGGACAGGATTGCACACAGGCACCTCCGCGGCGGCCTGTGCTGCCTCCTGTCCCTGATCCTGCACTGCACCACTAGCACCAGTAGGATCCCCACCTCCAGACCCCGTCCCTGTTGCTTGCACGGCCTCCTCCTCCACCAAACCCCCCACCAACCTGGATGACTCCGTGCCATCTTCCCCCGTTGGGCCCTGTGGGGTCCCAGCTGCCCCTTCTGCTGCCGAGGAGTCCAACTCCAACCTCCGCCTCTTGGACCTCCCCCCGGCAGCTGCGGCCTGGGACGCGGCACCGGACTCCTCACTCCCCGACGAGATGACAACATGGGAGGGGAGCCGGGCCTTGCGTCTCCGGCTGGCGGTGGGATCCCCGCCGCTGTGCTCCACAGCACCTTCTCCGCCCTCTTCATCAGTTGACGCTGCAGACAGGGAGAAATAAAACACAGGCATCAGGGCACTGTACAATGGACACATACACACATGACAGTTGTACATGAGTGGCATTGGCAAACCTCAGACATGTCATCACAATCCCCAACACACATGTCATTTCAACTCGCACACATGAGCCATACCACAGCCATATCGCAACTGGCAGCACCATCCATACACATACAACAGCATGAGCAGGCAAAGGTGAGCCAGACATCACATGCAACACAGGAAGTGCACCACACATGTACACACACCACCACACTTGCATGCATGTGTACACCTCTGCCAAGTGTTGCAGTGTTCAGATGGGCATCCATGTCACATCTGCCCATCAGGCTCCCACATACCGCTGTCACATGCATCCATGTTGCATCACTGTTGCACCCTTGTCAAATACACACACATGCACATGTACACAGTGCTGATACATGCAGCTGAAAACAACATACATGCGTCACATCACGGACATGTCTACTTACATACACATTCATCCAAACATGTGTGCCCACACAACTGCATTTGGCATGCAAGCCTACACACACAAGCACCATCCATGTTTCACACATTCCAGCCCTCGCATATGTCAGCCCCACGGCCCTGTACACCCCCACCTATTCTCGACCCCATACAAACAGATGTGCAACCTGCACACTACTGAAAAATCAACACACGCACAGCTCACAATCAGGATGCATGTACACTTACCGCTCGACTCCAGACGGGTCTGCCTCTCAAGGACCTGGACGTGGAGCGCTGGGGATTTGCGTTCCAGGACCCTCATCTGTTCTTCCGACAAGTGGGCCCGGCGCCCCTTGGCATCCGCTGCCTTCCAGAGGCACCGGGCCTTGTTCAGGGTCCTGGACCTGAAGTCCTCCCAGCGCTTCTTGACATGTTGTAAGTTGCGGACTGCCACCCCCTCCGCGTTGATGGCAGTCACGATGTCAGTCCAGATCCGAGTCCGTCCTTCCTTGTCGGCGTGGGAACTTCCGAAGAGGACATCATACTGCCCCAGGACTTGCTCCACCAGGACACCAACTTCGGTGGAACTGAAGCTGGTGCCCCTCTACCTCTCTGGCCGGGGGTTGTCAGTGGTCTCAGATGGTGTTTGCCCCGACATGACAACCCCAGAGGCAGGAGTGGGTGGGCAACTGGGTCCTGGGGCTGGGCTGTGGAGCGATGGAATCCCAGTCGGGAGTCTTCGGTTCCAGCAGGGGTGGTCACAGCAACAGCACCCCTGGCTGATGTGCAGGCAGCAAATGGCAGGGCACGTGGGCAGCAGGCAGTCAGGCAGCAGCAGATGGCAGGTGGGAGCGTACTCGGGGCTCTGGGGGGCAGTAGTTTGGCCTTCTGGGCAGGAGCGTGGTCTTCCGTGTGCTTACGCATGGCCAGCTTGATACGGAGTGATTTGGCACGTGAAAATCCTGCACGTCTGCGTGTAAATCGAGGAAAGGCCCTTAGCGCATATGCACGTCAGCATGCATATGCGATTTCATTGGACCAAAGGCCCTTAGCGCGTGAGCGCGTCTGTGACGTGAGGCGCGCGGGTGTTTCCCTCATTACACGTGATGACAGAGCACACGTGGATTTCCACCAATCGCGTGTGGAACTTCCTGCGCACCCCAGAAATACACGTACCCAGGCCAATCGCGTGTACGCTCACTTCCTGCCGATTACACGCGATGACACTCGGACGTGCAGTTTTACCACGTGTGCTCGCATATGCGATTCCATTGGCCCAAAGGCCACCATGCGCAGCTGTGACATCACGAGCATGGCCGTAGAGAATGGCGCGTGTAAAAATAAAGAGATACACGTCCGAGTGTCAAAGCGCGTAATTGGTGGAAATGGCCTCATTGCGTATGCGCGTCTGTGACGTGTGTATAAAAGGTATGTGTAGAACGCCATTTCCTTGTACGTGCTTTTCATGGAGAGCGAGTGGGTGAAATCTGTACTTCTTGTCGGTTAACACGCGATTTACTTCACGGCGTTTCCAGTTCGTACTCCCTGTTACCTCTGACAGCTTTTTCTCTTTTCCTCTTTTTCCTGGGCCTGTTTCCTCAAACAGCTTCCCTACTACTGTTGTCCTGTCTCCTCAGACAGCGTACAATTCTTCTTTTGGCGGGGGTGTTGCCAACGCGCACACGCGCATATTTTTCACGCTTTTGTTACTGGCAGACGGTGAGTCGCGCACGTATCTAACATCTGTGCTTGCCCCATGTGTCGCGTACCCCTTCAGAGGTCATTCTAGGCTGCGTGTGACACGCATACATTCATTCTTGTGTTCCTGGGTGCCACAGCATAGTGCAGGTTTATTTTTCCATGCACGTGGTCTAGGAGGGGTTGCGTGCACCTTACTTCGCTTTTTTGGGGTGCCTGTGCGTTGCATGACCCGTCATGTTTCCCCAGGGGTGACATACAGCCTTGCTAGAGCACTAGGGTACGATTACCATCTGGTACCCAACCCCTTTGACCCCCAATTGCCCAGGACAATAGTTCACATCGACTCCCATACGCACAATAACATCAGTGCCATGGCTGGGAGGCGAACAAGCCGTAAGGGTGGCAAAGGTGGCCGAGCCCCAAGTGGTGGCAGTGGTGGATCGTGGCCGTGACTTGCAGGGTGCCCCTAGCCCCCCATGTGTGGAGGAGCAGTCAGGGACACCCATGCCCCCCGCCCCTGGTTGAGGTTACCGTGGCTGACACCATCCATGCTCAGCCCTTGTTGGACCAGCCCACTGTGGAACCAGACCTGGCACAGGGTGACTCCATGGCTGACTTCCAGGTCAGCAGGTCTAGGCCACGTGCGCCGGTGAACGTTGGTGTCATCAGGCCACGTGGATCAGGGGCAGCTAGGTCATCTGCTGCCCCGCGTAGGCAGGCTGGGGAGGCTGCAGGGGCAGCTGTGGCTCCATCCACCCCACCTCTCACACACCCATCCAGGACAGTGTCGGTCCAAGTCCATCATGCTGACATTCCCCCCGACACCATCACACTTGAGATAATGCCTGCACCAACTCCCATGCTGAGTGTGCAATCCCACGCTCCTGCCCCTAGTGTCCAGAGCGGCGCAGGACACTCCGGATCCCCACCACCTTCCAAGCGGAAGAGGAAGAGTGCTCGTCCAGTAGAGGCTGATGCCCCAGACATGGCTACACAGTCCGGCCCGTCAAGGAAGCCCAGCTTCAATGAGGCCGAACTGAATGCACTTGTAGAGTATGTGTCCGCACATGACCGCGAAATGGTGATTGTTGCAGGATCCAAGACCACACCTGCACAACGTCAGGCAACCTGGCAGACCATTGCGGACATCATAATTGCCCTTGGAATCGTGAGGCGCACAGCTAATGATTGCTACAAGCGCTGGAATGACCTGAAGTGCAGGGCAAAGAATAAGCTGGCCTCAAGTCATGCCGCAACTCTAGTGACTGGAGGTGGGTCTCCAGCAGACGACATAGAACTCACTCCACATGAGCAGGTTGCTGGGACCTACATCACGGAGGAACAGATCCAAGGCGTGGGAGTAGTGGCAGATTACGAGGCATTGTCCGGTGAGTGCACATGCATGTGTGTGTCATCCATGTGCATGTTGTGTGTGGGAGGGCTTCTGTTTGGGTGCCAGGGAAGGGTGTGTGTGCCTGAATGGTTCGGCTCACCCATGTGCCTCTTCCTAAACATTCTTGGCACCAGCATTTGGGTATAGCAGCATCCCTTCGGCCAACATTAGACATCCAGCCCAACACCACGCCAGTTGCCCTTGGAGTGTCATCTTGCCACTACACTGTTGCTTATTTACCTCTGTTTATTCAGGCAGATTGTTTGCATACCACCACTTATACTCGGGATTTCTCAGTCCTATTGTCACATGTCTGACATGGCTATGGTACAGTGGACTGGCTCAGTTTCGTGGACATGATTAGTTTGGACATGTCCCTGTGCTATAGGACCATTTTTGACTGGCAGCTGCATGTTAAACATTTGAACCATTACAATGAAAATAATCAATCATATGAACAAACTGGACTGAATGAACAATTGGTGACCTCCTCTCCCTCTTCACTTCATGGCTAGGGTACATGCCATCTGTGTTGGCATGTGTATTTGACCTGCCAATCACTGGCCAATGTTTGATGGCACTGCTAGGCAGCATGCAGCAAATGTGTTCATCTTCCATCTTGGTGTCATCAATGTGTGGCATCTGCCTCCCCATCACACGCAGTGACGGTGCATGCATGGGAGTGTTTTAGTCATGTGGGACATGTGTCAATCAAGTACTGTTTCTGTAGCCTCTCAGCCCTCATTGTGTGCCATAGTGCTAATGCCTGTTTCCATTTGTTTTCTTTTATGTCTTTGCAGGGGAAGACACACCTGATACTGCTGGGGTTGTGGAGATGGTGCAGACCCAGGAGGGGTCTGAGGGCCGACCGACCACCAGTGAGGGACGTGGTGTGGTGGTGGGTGAGAACCCACAACTGCTGCAGGTCGTGCTCTCAAGGGGTGTCTCTGGCTGCACCTCCCCCAAGCTTTACTCAGGTGTTGATTCGGATGATGAGACCTACGTGCCGTCGCAGGTGAGTGTTCCTGGGAGGGATTCTGTTCTGTCCGACCCACCTGCACCAGGGTTAGAACCCTCAATGGGGATGTCAGTGTTGGCAGGTACGCCTTTGGTGGTTACGGATGCAGGGTCACACTCCGCGACATCTGATCCTGTTCCTGGGCCAGCAGATCAGAGGGGGAATGCAGTCCTGCAGCCTCAGGCAGTGCCGGCACAGCAAGGCGCAGTTCGCCTTGCCCCAGACAGGTGTGGTGCCCGCCGACGTGGTGGCCGTACGCCACCTGGCAATACCGCATGGGAGCAATCCATTTACGGTATGGCAACCCAACAGGCAGCATCATCAGAGATGATGGCTCAGGCCATGGATAGGGTGGCCACTTCCATTGTCCCCCCCGAAAGGCTGATGGAGCGACTACAGCAGGCAACCGACTCCATCTGCCAGTCACACAGGGAGGACATGTTGGCGTCCGACAGGTACAGGCGGGCGGCACTGGCGACTCTGCAGGAAGCCATCTCCATAGAGTCCCAGGGCCACAGGGAAGCCCTGAGGCTGGAACTCCTTCACCTCAGGACGACTCTTGTTGAGCTTGAGGCTTCAACAAACCGAAGGACAGAACAGCAGCTGGAGCGTCTCACCCGTACGCTCTCAGCTGAGATACAGGCAACTAGGGCGGAGGTCCGGGCATCCCGTGAGTTGTTGCATGGCGACCTCCGCACACTCATCCTCCAGAACGAGACCTACCACACACGCATGCTTGCAGCCATGGAGGAACAGACTAGGGCTTTGCGTGGGCTGCCTCCCATAGTGCCACCACCTCCGGATGCAGCTGCAGAGGGTGAGAATAGCGACAGCAGTGATACTCCCACAATAGGGTAGCCGTGTAGGCCATGAGCCCATGGAGGTGTTTTTTTTTCGCAAGATCCACACAGGAGGGTTTCGGTGTGCACTCTGTCCTCGGACCTCCTGGGTGGCCTCCCCAACCCCCCCGGGCCCATTAATGGCCATTTTTAATTTTTAATTTTTTTATTTTTATTTATTTTTTTATTTTTTTTGGGACAGTGTGTTGCCTTGTGTGCCTCCCGTGGGCATACGCTGCATTGTGGCTGGGCACATGCAGGCTTGTCATGGATTTGGTTCAGATGCTTGGGTTTTTGTCACACACACCCCTCCTGCTTCCCGTTTCCATGGGCTTGCAAAGGGTGTGCCCAAGTGACATTGACGTACATGGTGACATTGGACTCCCATGAGCTGTGTGGGCAGTCTGTAGTCAATACTGTGTATACATTCATAGTGCATATTGTTGTAGTGTACACTGCGTGGTGTATTGATATGTGCCTCTGCATCCATCTCATCCTCCATATTTGCAGGTCCATTCCTCATGTCTTCACAATGCGGTCCACCTTGGAACTGGAGTCCATGTTGTAAGCAGTGCACCTACACTCTTGCGTGGCGCTAGCACTGTATACTTGCAAGTGTTCGGAGGGCTGTCATCATCAGGTGGTGAGGCTAGCTAATTTTTAAGTCTGTAATGTCATGTTTAAGGTAGGTTGGAGGTTGTGTAGGTGATTGGTATTCTTGGTAAGCATTTGGTAATGTGGGTTGTAGGTCCTGCATTACTGTGAGCATTTCATGTGTGGACATGTTTCCATTAGGGACACTGTAGCTGCTGACACTTGGGGCATGTTGTGGGGATTCATTTCTTTCCTCTCACATTGCATGACATGCCATGGTGTGTTGTGTGGCCGTGCCGGGGAGGGGGTGGGTGACATGGCACTGTTTTCATGTAGTATTTTGCAAGTGGGTATTGATTTCTGCAGCATGGAAGTGTCTTTTCATGATACTGCATTGGTGGTGTTTGTGTAGGTAGGGATGCACACATTGTGACACTTCCACATGAACAATCTCAGGCTGCTATGGTTCTGACAGTTGACAGTCCCTTTGTTCGTCTTTATTGTCAGGTCGAGTCATCATTGCTTATCAGATGGTATGTGCCAGGCCTGTGTGCACTCCACTGCGGTGTGATTTCTATGCGAAGTAATTAGCCACCAGCTGCGTACGGGCTGCCTCACCCCTTGCCCTCTCCCCTCCCATGCGCAGCGGGCGTGCATGTGGTTGGGGATGTGGGGGCACCACCATGTCCATGGCCAGGCCCCAGCGTGTTGCAACATTGTGCAGGACACATGCTGCCACTATGATCCTGCACACTACTGGGGGCGCATATAACAGCTGCCCGCCAGAACGGTCAAGGGAGGGAAAGCGTGACTTGAGCACTCCGAATGTGCGCTCCACTATGCCCCGGGTTACAATATGGGCTGTGTTGTATCTTACCTCTGGAGGCGTGATGGGGTTCCAAATTGGCGTCATCATGTGGGTGCTCAGAGGGTAGGCACTGTCCCCTGGTGAGGAGGTGATGGGTATCATTAGTGGGGTAGTGACATAACTCTGCATCTGACATGCATGCATGTGCAGTGGCATTCATACTCACCAAGCAGCCATGTATCACCATGCCGGCCAGCTTCTAGGTCCCGGCTTAGGGTAGACATTCGGTAAATGAAGCTGTCGTGGGTGGACCCTGGATAGTTGGCATATACTGAGGTGATGATTCCATTAGCATTACATACTACCTGTACGTTGATGGAATGCCAGTGCTTGCGGTTCCTATAGATGTGCTCAGATGCCCTGGGGGGACGTAGTGCAACATGGGTGCAGTCAATGGCACCTAGCACTTTTGGAAATTGTGCCACACCGTAGAAATCGAGGGTGGCAGCCTGCCTTTCTGCAGGTGTCCTGGGCAGGTATATGTGCCTACGGACTGATGGGCGTGCAGTGATGATGTTCAAGACCTGGTGTAGGCAGCGTGACTGCGTGGCCTGTGACACCCCACCCACTATGGCACTTGTCCGCTGAAATGATCCTGTGGCCAAGAAGTGCAGTACATTGAGGACCTTCTCCAGGGGGCTGAGTGCTTGGGAGCACAGGGTGGGTGATGTGAGGTCATCCTCCCACTCACTGACCAGGTCCAGTATTATGTGTGGGGGAAACCTGTACCTCCCATACACCTGGTCATCAGGCATCCCAAAAAGGCTGGTTCTGGGAGTGAAAATTCAGGCCCTCACTATCTTCCTCCTCCTCCTTTGGTAACCCACGGCCACTGCTGCTAGGAATGGTATATTCATCCAGGCGTATGAGCTTGTTTGTTGTTTGCGCGCACTTTTATGCTGCGCGGGTCGACGTACGCCTGCTTCATGCTGGCGTACGTGTGTCAGAATTGGACCCTTTTTCGGCACGTCGTAGGCGAACGTGTGAATCTTCCCGCCCACACCAGGAATACACGTAGCACGCTCTCACAGGCACAGTCGAGGGGTAAATATTCTCGCCCACCCCTGGAATACATGTAACCCACTCTCACAGGCCCAATTGCGTGTGGAAGTTCACGCGCACCCCGAAGTACACGTACCCAGGCAAATCGCGTGTGGAAGTTCACGCGCACCCCGAAGTACACGTACAATCGCGTGTGGAACTTCATGCGCACCCCGAAGTACACGTACCCAGGCAAGTCGCGTGTGGAAGTTCACGCGCACCCCGAAGTACACGTACAATCGAGTGTGGAACTTCACGCGCACCCCATAGTACACGTACCCAGGCAAATCGCGTGTGGAAGTTCACGCGCACCCCAAAGTACACGTACCCAGGCAAATTGCACGGCTGGGGGGTGGGGGTGGTGGTAGACATGGGTGGGGGCCTGGTGGAGGCTGCCCCTGCACTGCTGGGGGGTGGGGGTGGTGGGAGACATGAGTGGGGGCCTCGTGGAGGCTGCCCCTGACTGCTGGGGGGTAGGGGGTGGTGGGAGACATGGGTGGGGGCCTGGTGGAGGGTGCCCCTGGTGGCTGGGGGTGGTGGGAGACATGAGTGGGGGCCTGGTGGAGGCTGTCCCTGCACTGCGGGGGGGTGGGGTAATAGGGGACATGAGTGGGGGCCTGGTGGAGGCTGCCCCTGGTGGCTGGGGGGTGGGGGTGGTGGGAGACATGAGTGGGGGCCTGGTGGAGGCTGCCCTTGGTGGCTGGGGGGTGGGGGTGGTGGGTGACATGAGTGGGGGCCTGGTGGAGGCTGCCCCTGCACTGCTGGGGGGTGGGGGTGGTGGGAGACATGTGTTGGTGATCAGTGGTGCAAGGTGACATGTGGGTTGGCTGGTGGGCATGGCCATGGTGGATGGGTTGCCTGTGGGACATGAGCATGGGTGCAGGGTAGTACCCTGTGGTGTGGGCTGCCTGCAGGGGCCATGGAGGGTGTAGAGGGAACACCTGGGGGGACCCACATGGCCAAATCACGTGTAGCATTCCCCCGCACCACCGAAATACACGTACCCAGCCAAATCGCGTGTGAAACTTCCCGCGCACCCCTGGAATCCACGTAACCAGCCAAATCGCGTGTGAAACTTCGCGCGCACCCCTGAAATCCACGTACCCAGCCAAATCGTGTGTTGAACTTCCCGCGCACCCCTGAAATCCACGTACCCGGCCAAATCGCGTGTGGAACTTCCCACGCACCCCTGAAATCCACGTACCCAGCCAAATCGCGTGTTGAACTTCCCGCGCACCCCTGAAATCCACGTACCCGGCCAAATCGCGTGTGGAACTTCCCGCGCACCCCTGAAATCCACGTACCCAGCCAAATCGCATGTGAAACTTCCCGCGCACCCCTGGAATCCACGTACTCAGCCAATTCGCATGTGAAACTTCCCGCGCACCCCGAAATACACGCACACGTTATTTTTCAGTCAGCGGGTGTCCGTGTTTGTGGGTACACCTTTGCACGTCATTTGTCCTGGAGGGCCACAGTATAGGACATTCATCATAGCTGTATATAGGTGCTATTTGTTGGCACACCTTTTGGCGCACATTTTTTACAGGCGCAAGGACGCTACTGCCTGCTTTCTTGTGGCGGTCGTGTTTGTGCCTGTGCGCTGGTTTGACCGTGCGCTGTTTTGCTCTATTCGATTCCATGAATACGTGTTGTAGGCGAGCGTGTGGGCGTTCCGCGCACTTGCACCCTGTACTTCCCCCGTGACGCCCACATTTTGGCAAGTTGTTCCCCATTCCAAGGGTTACGCCCCGTGTTCCGCCTACTTTTGTTGTGTGCGCCGCGCTATGTGCGATTTTCTCTGTGGCCTGTGCGATTTTCGCTGTGACCTGGCGCACGCCGTTAGATGGCCTGTGCGCCAACGTGCGGCGCACACTTTTTTAGCGCACATCAGATGGTTTTTTCACACACGCCCTTCCATGAATCGATGTGCGCTGCTTTTCGTGCGATTTTCGACACTTGCACTGCGATTTTCGCAATTCCACTGCGATTCGCACGTTTTTGCCCACTTGCGCCGCTCTAATTATTCCATGAATCGGCCTCTTAGATTTTTGGGCCTGGGGCACCCCTTTGTTTAAATACAATGTTCAAGGATTTGGGCTTGGGTACCCCTTTGTTTAAATGCAATGTTCAAGGAGTGTTGACAATTGGGAATTTCATTTTGGGGAAAAAAACATCTTTTGTGGAAACGCAGGGTTTTAAGAAGTGATATCACTTGAGAATTTCATTTTGTGGCAACAACAGTCCTGTTCATTAGAGAAATCTGGGTTGGACAGGAAAAATAAAGGCACCCAATTATTTTATCTGACTATAACTTAATTCCTGCTAGGAAAGAGGGTGGAAGTTTCAAACTCCTCCAAGCTCCCCCCTGCCTCAATCTATTTGGGAGTTATTTCAATTACGATGCAGTCAAATATACTAAGGACCTACACAACTTGCCCCCACCCACTATGAAGGCAAGATATTAAGACAGGCATATCCACCACCCACTTCATTTTAAATGGATCAAAGTCTACTTACATTGGACCTCTGTTATGGGGCACTGAGGAAAGATAGAGAAGCTCCTCTGTGGGAATAGCACAGGTCTGGCCACAGTCTTCTGTCAAAGATAGTCCCAGCATCCGTCCCTCATTTGGCTCCTTAAGAGTCAGGGCCCAGTCAGCTGTTGACGTTCCCAGTTTCTCTCTCCCATGCAAAGTTAGTGTGTCATTCATTTTAGGCCCCTCCACCAAGCAAGGTCAGGTATCTGTCTCAGGATACCCCTCCAGATGGATTAAGGGCAATTCTCCTTCAGGATGTTTAGCAGTTCTCCCTCCAAGATGGTTTTAGGCAGGTTTTTCTGTGTCTCTCCTAGTCTGTCTGCCCTCCATAGAGCAATTGCTTTTTACCTGATGCCACACCTCCAATTACTACAATATGACGGTGCCAGTTTATTGCTGCTAACATTTTCGTTGGAGAGTTATCCTTTTTTCCTCCTCCGAAGAGCCAACCCCTCTCCGCCTGCAGGTCATTGGAATCCTATGAAGAAAGTGATGTAAAAAGGTACACCTTCTGTCATTTACATATTTGTTTACATGTCAGCTTTTTCACTCAAAAAGTCCCCACGTGGCAACATTTTGTAATTTATCAATAAATGACATAATATATAGATATGAATATTCCCCTAATCATGATGGTTAGGTGGAACTGACTTTCCTTTTGGCATGTGCAAGCTATGGTTATTTTGTCCATTTTGCGCAAACTGACATAGTTGGGAATATGAAACATCCTAATAATTTAATAAGTCATTAGCTCTCCAACTTTCAGATTTCTAACATTTTTGGGGCAGCTAAAGACACCTTTGTCTTTCTGTCCTCCGTAGAGCAAGTGTGTAAAGACTGGAGGGAGGTATCTGTGCTTATGCCCTCTATATATGGTAGCATAAAGGCACAGAACACTCCAGCAAGGCTCTCAATTTGGTAGAAATGGACGAGCAGCCAGGCTTACGCTTTTAATAGGTGATGCAGGCAGGGTCTTAAGTACAGTGTTTCCCTAAAGCCCCCACAAAGGAATGTTCACACACTATGTTAGGTGATAACACAGATTCTTTATACAATATAAGGGTTCAGGAATATATACACATATAAATAATAACACTCTGTACTTGCAATACTTATTCAAAGAATGGCAAATAGATACACCTTGTGTGGTATCACACAATACTTAAATACAGTAAGAGATGCACTAACTGCAGACAGTTTTAAATAGCCATGTGGATTCTTAAGTGAGGTGTAACAGCATAGAATAAGGAAGAAATGCAGGTTAGTTCTGAACAGTGGGAGAATATGTTCTTTAGCTTAGATAGATAATTCTGAGTGAGGATTCCCCCCCCCATCTGGGCACCCTGTGCTGGAACAGTTAGCGAGTAACTTATGTTGTCTTTACAGCCCAGTCCAATAATGTTTAATAACCTGTGCTTTCTTTAAAAGGTTTTACCACCCCAAAGTACCAGAGAGGCCACAGGAGAACAGTATCCAAGATGAATCTGAGACCTCTGGATGACTCCCGAGGCTAGAAGATGCTCTTCCTCATCACAGTAACTTTGGTACCTTGGATGGCGAAGTCGAAGAGTTTCTCGGCTTTACTCAATGATTCTCTCTGAGGATGGACCACCTTTGGAATAAGCAGCCACCGGGATGCTGAGTCCAAGAATAAAAAGGAACCAAAGTCTTTCTGAAGTGCAGCAGTTTTACTCTTTGCGGTGCCCCTCTTTGGTCAATGATTCCTCAGACTGTAGAAGTTCTATGAAGATGAAACTTGCTGTGGGCTCCTTAAAGGCTTGGCAGCTGGAAGTAAGACCCCTGGGACCCTTCGATGACTTCTCGCAGAGACGAGTGCATTGGTCACATTTGGTATCGGGTTTCGTAATATCGCGGTTTTCCAACTTTCAGTTCTTCTGTGCTGCAGCAGCAGAGATGTCTGGACAGCTTCTAGTGACCTGGACTCAACCACTGGAGTGGACCCCGAATCCTCAACAGGTCTGGACTCTCGGGACATCTTTGTTAGCTTCTGGTGGTGGGAAAACCACAGACAGATCTTCCACTGTACACAAAGACTCGGAGCTCTCTCCGGCACGACAAAGTGCTCAGGGGTAACAGCAAGGATGTCTTTTCAAATGTTCTTAGGCAGTTTGGAACTTTTGCAGCTCTGGGTGTCCAGTAGCACAATGCCAAGGTATCCCCTCTTCTGGGCGGTAGACAGCAATGGCTTCTAGTGGTCACATAACTCACCTCTGAACCCTGGGCGACAGCAACTACGGGACTTCGAAGACCCCTTCTTCGGATGGCAGGCACGCAGGACTGGCTTCCAGGATACTTTGATGAAGAGCAGCAGCTCTGCATGATGGTCCCTCGTGGAGCGGTCTCCTTCGCAGGTCCTCTCTGGATCAGTCCTTGGGAGGCACAACAGCTTTCGGATAATATTGAAGACATGCCGCAGCAGACTTCTCTTCCAGCAAGGCTTCAAAGAACAGCTTCTTCTTGCTTCAGCTTCAACTTCAGCTTCTGAACAAACTGGTAAGTGAGAGGTCCCCTGATATACACATCCATAATTCATTCACTCTTGCTGAGCCAGGCATTAATGTAGGCAGGCAGCCAATCAGGCTCACAGACATTCAGGCCATTATCTCCATCCAGACACCCATAACAAAATGTGGGTTGGGGCAAGTAACCAGCCTTTCAGCGTACTACACTGAATCATGTCAGTTTCAGTCAGGGCTATCTGATTGATTGTGTCACACACACAGAAACCCACAACAGACAATGAGAGTTGACTCCCAACTCCATTTACACAGGCCCCACCCCTAGGGTATACCGACAACACACAACACATGTGAAGGCTCCAGTCAGTCTGGCAGGAGGCAGCCCCAGGGCCATGTATGGTATTTCCACCCAACAGCCAGTCAGGGGGAAAGGGAACAGAGACATATAAGGTGTTTCCACTCAACAGCAATTCAGGTGGAAGGGTCAGAGTCAGGGATTCCCAGGACATTGGGAAACAATGTAAAAGGCAATAGAAACCAAGAGGCCACAAGGGTCATCATGCCTTCTATCAGGAATCCATTGATCCCTATGTCAGGGCCTGGGGGTTCCAAAATGGAGGACACTTAGAGCCACTTCCAAGTAAGCATGTAGCTGCCACCAGCCCATACCCAGCTCTGTAGCCAACACACAGGTGCCCAAAACACACATAAGGGTGCAAGGGTGTACACCCACTCATGGGTGCCATAAGGGTATCCCATGGGTGTTGTTCCCCAAAAGATAAAATGAAGAGTTGCACTTCCAGAGGTCCAGGCAGGACCTCAGTGGCAGAACACATAAAATAACTCACACAGAGAATTGGTAGTACAAGGACAGGAGTCCCTGTCCCTCCATAAGGCATTTCCAGCATCAGATACCACCCCAGGCTGAGGTTAGGGCAACTGATCTTCCACGAGATTGTTACCCTCATCCAGAAGGTCAACATACCTTCTTCTGGAAAGGCCATCTGCATTATCATGATTCTTCCCTGGCCTATGCTGAATGGCTAAGTCTAGCCCTTGCAGGCTAATGGGCCACCTAAGCATTTTGGGGTTTTCACCCTTCATCTGCTTAAGCCACTTTATGGGCATATGGTCAGTTTGGATCTTCAAGGCAGACCCTGTAAGGTAAGGTCTAAAGCAACGAAGTGCCCAAATTATGCTAAAACACTCATTTTCAACGGTGGCCCACCCAAGTTCCCCACCCTTGAGTGGCCTACTGATGAAAATGATGGGGTGTTCCCTCCTTTTGTCATCTAACTGATACAACACAGCTCCAATTCCGGTGTCACAGGCATCAGTTTTCACAATGAAGAGCTGTAGTCACACTTACTTTCCTTCAAGCTATCAAAGGCCCTCTGACAGTCCTCACTCCAATTAACCTTCCTAGGCTATTTGGGTGATGTCCAAGCTATTGGAGGTGCAGTTATTGAACTTAGGGCCCAGGCGGGTAGCGTGTCTTGCAGTTGGATGGGACACAGAATAACTCTGCACTCCAAATAATCAAACCACTCAGGAAGATGTCAAAGTCCGTTTCGCTGTTTTATTATCAATTGTCTAAAACAGAGAGTTACAACGGACATCTATGGATGTCGCACAGCATTCTCTCGAAGTATTTAATAAAAATCACAGTTATATAGTAAAAACATGTCATACGTGGCATCACACTACGTGGCAAATAAGAAAAACCTACATGGGATTGTGGTTGGCTCAAGGGGAACATCTAAGTATACTTTCTATAAGGGATTGAGTTGTGGTTGGGCCTCTACAGTCAGGTGGATAACTCATGCCCACCCATAGTGCAAGTCATCTTCAACAGTTATAAGAGACAAAGTACATCATTGGCTCTCAAACTATAAAGACCTTTGTTATATGGCCCTCTACAATTGGTTGGCACGCTCGTACCCTTCTGGAACATTCAGTTCACTTAGCAGCAGGTAAGCTCATATCTCTCATCACCCATGCAGATTGTTTTGGACTTAGCCTTGCAGTAAATTCTCTTCTCTGGGAATATACAGGAGTATGGGCACATGCTTATCACAGTTCTGGGACTGCGTGCCCAACTTTATTTTCATCCGGGGCTCACTTGACAGGAGACTGCAATGTAGCCCATTTTATAGCATTTAATTGTCTTGAATTAATAAGACTTGGCACTCATGGTGTTCTTTCTTTGCACCTTAATAAGGGATGATGCAGCTTCTCACATTCTCTGCCTTTGAGAATAGATAACCAGTTTGTGGCTGCCTTCAGCCTTGACATCAAGCCAGACAGCCCTTCTTGATTCCTCCATGCTCCCAGTTAATACTTTGCTGCAACACAGTTTTCGATCCTTCTTTCTCCGTGGGTATGAGTTTACTAAAATTGTGACACCGATGTTCAGTTTCTATATATATATATATATATAATGGCGGGTTCCCCTGCAGTCTATTTTCGATGCATAGTCAGCTTCTATGATTACTTGATCTGCTTGCGTTGCTGCATCTGTACAATTATCGAACAATCTGCATTTTCTTCAGTGCTCTTCATACATGCAATCTTCATTTGGCACATGAAAGCTTTCTCGATTCTTTACTTTGTCATCAGTTTCAATAAGGTCCATAAATTCTCTTCTTCAGCCAGTCTTCTCAGTGTGTCACCGTCATTTCTTGTGACGTAATCAAGTTCTTCTTTCTCCTTTTCTCATATTCCTTTGGGGACTTCTTCCAAGAGATTTTCATATGGTTTTCTCAGTGGGTACCTTTTCTCGAAGACTCAACGTGGAATAGTCACAAGGGCTGGTGTCAAACATGGCACAATTTCAGGCTGCCAACATATAGATAGTAGGGAGGCGGGACTTCCTGCAGAAGCATTTGACTGCTCCTCTACACTATGGTGCCATAGGCTGGCATGAAGTTTCTGTACTACCCAGTGAGGCCCAAACAAGCTCTCACCTGAGTTTGAGTAGAGGGAGTCTCCAGTCCTGTAGAGCTTGCACTTTACAAGGGAGATTTTGGAGTTGCCCCCCTCTTATTTCATGACCAAGGTAGGTAATCTTCTCCTGTGCTATATGTCACTTGATTAACTTGATAATGAGGTTGGCCCTTTTCATGGCCTGCAACACCCTATCGAAGTGTGTCAAATGCTCTTCCGAGGTGGAACTGTAGACAGCAATGTCGTCCAGGTAGGCCACACAAAAGGCCTCCAGCCCCCTGAAAGCATGATTGACCAAACTTTGGAACGTGGAAGGGGCATTCTTCCACCCAAAAAAAGAATACCCTAAACTGGTAGAGCCCTTCTGGTGTTAAAAAAGCCATTTTCTCCTTGGCCAGGTGGAACTGACTCTCATTTTGGCAAGTTATTGCATGCACAAGCTATGTTTTTTTTCACCCTTTTTGCACAAACTAACATAGTTGGGAATATGAAACTTTCTAATCAGATATCTAATTTAATAAATCATTACCTCCCCAACTTTCAGATTTCTAACATTTTTGGGGCAGCTACAAATACCTTTTTCGCTGTAACTAAAAACTCCATTAACACCATCGCCTTGACAACACCTTTAAAATGAGGTCTGTCACAAGCCTGTAAGTATCACAGTCCAAAAGGTATTAAATAAAAGGTCTTTTGTAATGTAAGTCAATGGTCATATATTTATGCATAGGTTTTCTCAGTTTAATTTCTTCCATTTCCTTAAAACCAAGTGGTCCAGAGCCTCGCTGTCTCCCGGCTGAATGTTGATTCAGCCTGCAATAAAATGATCAATCACTCCAGTCGAGTCATAGCTGAGCTCATGTCAGGGGCGTCATTTCACCAAAATATAAGTGGTAGCAGAAGTGACATCACACGACCCGTGACCTCTGATGGCATCACAGGAAGTGATGTCATTTGACCCTGCTCCCAGTGTCATCACGGGAAGTGATTCAGGCCATTCTCTCCATCCAGACACCCATAACAAAATGTGGGTTGGGGCAAGTAACCAGCCTTTCAGCGCACTACACTGAATCATGTCAGTTTCAGTCAGGGCTATCTGATTGATTGTGTCACACACACAGAAACCCACAACAGACAATGTGAGTTGACTCCCAACTCCATTCACACAGGCCCCACCCCTAGGGTGTACCGACAACACACAACACATGTGAAGGCTCAAGTCAGTCTGGCAGGAGGCAGCCCCAGGGCCATGTATGGTATTTCCACCCAACAGCCAGGTGGGGGAAAGGGAACAGAGACATATATGGTGTTTCCACTCAACAGCAATTCAGGAGGAAGGGTCAGAGTCAGGGCTTCCCAGGACATTGGGAAACAAGGTAAAAGGCAATAGAAACCAAGAGGCCACAAGGGTCATCTTGCCTTCTATCAGGAATCCATTGCTCCCTATGTCAGGGCCTGGGGGTTCCAAAATGGAGGACACTTAGAGCCACTTCCAAGTAAGCATGTAGCTGCCACCAGCCCATACCCAGCTCTGTAGGCAACACACAGGTGCCCAAAACACACATAAGGGTGCAAGGGTGTACCCCCACTCATGGGTGCCATAAGGGTATCCCATGGGTGTTGTTCCCCAAAAGATAAAATGAAGAGTTGCACTTCCAGAGGTCCAGGCAGGACCTCAGTGGCAGAACACATAAAATAACTCACACAGAGAATTGGTAGTACAAGGACAGGAGTCCCTGTCCCTCCATAAGGCATTTCCAGCATCAGATACCACCCCAGGCTGAGGTTAGGACAACTGATCTTCCACGAGATTGTTACCCTCATCCAGAAGGTCAACATACCTTCTTCTGGAAAGGCCATCTGCATTATCATGATTCTTCCCTGGGCTATGCTGAATGGCTAAGTCTAGCCCTTGCAGGCTAATGGGCCACCTAAGCATTTTGGGGTTTTCACCCTTCATCTGCTTAAGCCACTTTAAGGGCATATGGTCAGTTTGGATCTTCAAGGCAGACCCTGTAAGGTAAGGCCTAAAGCAACAAAGTGCCCAAATTATGCTAAAACACTCCTTTTCAACGGTGGCCCACCCAAGTTCCCCACCCTTGAGTGGCCTACTGATGAAAATGATGGGGTGTTCCCTCCTTTTGTCATCTAACTGATACAACACAGCTCCAATTCCGGTGTCACAGGCATCAGTTTTCACAATGAAGAGCTGTAGTCACACTTACTTTCCTTCAAGCTATCAAAGGCCCTCTGACAGTCCTCACTCCAATTAACCTTCCTAGGCTATTTGGGTGATGTCCAAGCTATTGGAGGTGCAGTTATTGAACTTAGGGCCCAGGCGGGTAGCGTGTCTTGCAGTTGGATGGGACACAGAATAACTCTGCACTCCAAATAATCAAACCACTCAGGAAGATGTCAAAGTCTGTTTTGCTGTTTTATTATCAATTGGCTAAAACAGGGAGTTACAACGGACATCTATGGATGTCGCACAGCATTCTCTCTTAGTATTTAATAAAAATCACAGTTATATAGTAAAAACATGTCAGACGTGGCATCACACTACGTGGCAAATAAGAAAAACCTACATGGGATTGTGGTTGGCTCAAGGGGAACATCTAAGTATTCTTTCTATAAGGGATTGGGTTGTGGTTGGGCCTCTACAGTCAGGTGGATAACTCATGCCCACCCATAGTGCAAGTCATCTTCAACAGTTATAAGAGACAAAGTACATCATTGGCTCTCAAACTATAAAGACCTTTGTTATATGGCCCTCTACAATTGGTTGGCACACTCGTACCCTTCTGGAACATTCAGTTCACTTAGCAGCAGGTAAGCTCATATCTCTCATCACCCATGCAGATTGTTTTGGACTTACCCTTGCAGTAAATTCTGTTCTCTGGGAATATACAGGAGTATGGGCACATGCTTATCACAGTTCTGGGACTGCGTGCCCAACTTTATATTCATCCGGGGCTCACGTGACAGGAGACCGCAATGTAGCCCATTTTATAGCATTTAATTGTCTTGAATTAATAAGACTTGGCACTCATGGTGTTCTTTCTTTGCACCTTAATAAGAGATGATCCAGCTTCTCACATTCTCTGCCTTTGAGAATAGATAACCAGTTCGTGGCTGCCTGCAGCCTTGACATCAAGCCAGACAGCCCTTCTTGATTCCTCCATGCTCCCAGTTAATACTTTGCTGCGACACAGTTTTCGATCCTTCTTTCTCCGTGGGTATGAGTTTACTAAAATTGTGACACCGATGTCCAGTTTCTATATATATATGTAATGGCGGCTTCGCCTGCAGTCTATTTTCGATGCATAGTCAGCTTCTATGATTACTTGATCTGCTTGCGTTGCTGCATCTGTACAATTATCGAACAATCTACATTTTCTTCAGTGCTCTTCATACGTGCAATCTTCATTTGGCACATGAAAGCTTTCTCGATTCTTTACTTTGTCATCAGTTTCAATAAGGTCCATAAATTCTCTTCTTCAGCCAGTCTTCTCAGTGTGTCACAGTCATTTCTTGTGACGTCATCAAGTTCTTCTTTCTCCTTTTCTCATATTCCTTCGGGGACTTCTTCCAAGAGATTTTCATATGGTTTTCTCAGTGGGTACCTTTTCTCGAAGACTCAACCTGGAATAGTCACAAGTGCTGGTGTCAAGCATGGCACAATTTCAGGCTGCCAACATATAGATAGGAGGGAGGCGGGACTTCCTGCAGAAGCATTTGACTGCTCCTCTACACTATGGTGCCATAGTCTGGCATGAAGTTTCTGTACTACCCAGTGAGGCCCAAACAAGCTCTCACCTGAGTTTGAGTAGAGGGAGTCTCCAGTCCTGTAGAGCTTGCACTTTACAATGGAGAGTTTGGAGTTGCCCCCTCTTACTTCATGACCAAGGTAGGTAATCTTCCCCTGTGCTATATGTCACTTGATTGCCTTGATAATGGGGTTGGCCCTTTTCATGGCCTGCAACACCCTATCGAAGTGTGTCAAATGCTCTTCCGAGGTGGAACTGTAGACAGCAATGTCGTCCAGGTAGGCCACCCAAAAGACCTCCAGCCCCCTGAAAGCATGATTGACCAAACTTTGGAACGTGGAAGGGACATTCTTCAACCCAAAAAAAGAATACCCTAAACTGGTAGAGCCCTTCTGGTGTTAAAAAGCCATTTTCTCCTTGGCCAGGTGGAACTGACTCTCATTTTGGCAAGTTATTGCATGCACAAGCTATGTTTTTTTTCACCCTTTTTGCACAAACTAACATAGTTGGGAATATGAAACTTTCTAATCAGATATCTAATTTAATAAATCATTACCTCCCCAACTTTCAGATTTCTAACATTTTTGGGGCAGCTACAAATACCTTTTTCGCTGTAACTAAAAACTCCATTAACACCATCGCCTTGACAACACCTTTAAAATGAGGTCTGTCACAAGCCTGTAAGTATCACAGTCCAAAAGGTATTAAATAAAAGGTCTTTTGTAATGTAAGTCAATGGTCATATATTTATGCATAGGTTTTCTCAGTTTAATTTCTTCCATTTCCTTAAAACCAAGTGGTCCAGAGCCTCGCTGTCTCCCGGCTGAATGTTGATTCAGCCTGCAATAAAATGATCAATCACTCCAGTCGAGTCATAGCTGAGCTCATGTCAGGGGCGTCATTTCACCAAAATATAAATGGTAGCAGAAGTGACATCACACGACCCGTGACCTCTGATGGCATCACAGGAAGTGATGTCATTTGACCCTGCCCCCAGTGTCATCACGGGAAGTGATGGCACATGACCTTTCACCCCTTGAAAAAACAGGAAGTGGCATCACATAGCATTGTTCCTCAGTACACTAGAAAATATGGTTACAATATCACTAATATGATACAAGAATGGATCACCATATGCAGCACTAACATCAGTGTGTATAGGCACATCTTACCAAATTTCTGTAAATCTAATCAGATGTCCAACACAACCAGGACTATTGTACATCACTCAGGCTAAACTGTAAACAGAGAGAGCACCTCGAAGAGGCCTAAACCCCAAACCGCAGACATCAAGTGCCTGCCAAGTGTCTGGCCGCAGACTGGAAACAGCAACTGACAAGCACAAGTCCAACCAGTAGACAATTAAAGGCTGTACTACTTCATGGTTTTACACTTGGACAATACACACAGGGATTTTCCTGTCAATAGTGCACTTTGAACCATTGCACAGCAACCCATTCCCATCAGTCAGCCAGAGCCTAAATATCCTGCAACCATTTTCACCATGGCCACCTCACCATCCACTGCGAGTCACTAAAGGCCCTCTGTCAACAGCTTTAAATGTCTGGCACTCAATACCACCCCCCAACACCTTACGCCTCCAGTGCCTTGCTTCAATAACTTCATGTTTACACATTGCCACCCTCCAGCAACGTATGTCTCCAGCAATCTCCAACACCATCAACCTCAAGAAAACTAGCAACTTAAGTCTCCAGTACCCTCCTTCAACACCCCAACAATGTGAGTCTCAATTACCCTCCTCGAACATCGTATATCTCCATCCAATGGTTTTCAACTCTCTTACAACACATTACATCTCAAACATTCTCTCCTCAAACCCAGAGCTGTGCCAATAGTTATGTATGATTTGAAAACTTCCAGCCATCACCTTTCTGTTTTTCTTATTTGATAAGTAAGCCACAGGTTTGTTTTGTTAGATGGGAGATAGAGAGGAAAGATGTGTTGTAGTTCACAGTATTTGGATGTTTTTTAAAATTTTAAAATGTAAAAAGCAGCAGCTACATGACATCACCCCTAGGAAAGCCCGTTTTATTATTTTCTTTGGTCCCTTATATGTTATTTAATGCCAGCTTCCTTCAGCTTCTAAGCACTGGAAAAGTGCATTGTCGCTGAGCTAGCCTTCCAAATATATATATTTTATTTGCTTGAGGAAGCAACAGATGGTTTCCTTCAAAGGCAGTGGGCATTGTCATGTAAATTAATTATCTCGCCATGCAGCTATGTATAGTGTGCCTTTGATGCAGGTCTGGAAAATTGGGGTCAGGTCACACCGTATCCAGGCAGGATTGGTCACAGAGGCCACTGGGCACAACCCTCTCATCATAGGCCCAGTAGTTCACAGGATGTACAAAGCAGACAACGAGAAACACTGATGAGAGTTGCGTTCATGCTGTGCTATCACTGGGTACCTCAGTCTGCTCTTACCCATTCCCAGCTAGCTAGACCTAGCCGCCACACTGTTCCTGTTGCTACTGTACTTGGTATGTGCTGCACAGAAAGCCCCGCCTCTGAACCCAACCATTCAGCCATTCTTCACTAATCGGCTGCCAACCTGTTAGTGATGGCCGCTTCATGGTTTTTCCTGCATCCCTGTTATTTCTTCAGCTAAGGAAATCTAGATTTGAGGTGAAAAAAGCGGTGGCACATTTAGATGTATTTACAACTGCCTTTTTCAGGTGCAACACAGATATCTGCTCTTGGCATTGCCTTGTTGTTCCGTGGCGAAGGGTAGCAAAGACAGGTCTGAGAGTAGCAGAGGGGGAGCCAGGGGTAGCAGCTGCTATCCCTGGCAACCCCCAAATGATGTCCGTGCCTCATGTATATGGCAGAGATGGTATCTCTCTACCCAGATGGTCACATTCCTGTCACACAAGAGATTAATCTTCCTGCTAAGCTTCCTAGGAATGGGCTTTCAGAGTGACAACAAAGCCAAGCTGAACTGGCAGTGGGGGAGGTACATGGTAGATGTTCCCAGCAACCCAAAATAAATGCATGTTTTTCTTGGGCTCATAAGAGATTTACAAAATGGCCTTTTCAATGATGGCATTTGTTACCCTGCGCAGCATTTTATTTATTAAGGTGGCAAACTGAAAGTGAAAGGCTGCTGTTCATTTTGTCCTTCACAATGTGTTAATGTTCCCTGTGTTGCTTAATTTTCAGGGTGCATTGCATTTTGATGTGTGGCAGTTTCAATGACAAATGCCACTTTTTGTCTCTCAGCCAACAATGTACCTTTGCCATCTTCACATATCCATTGTGTCAAGACATATATTTTCCATGGTACTCAGTTCCTTGGGTCATTTTCAGCATGCTGACATTTTGCATTCACTAGGCCCCTTTGCTGTGTTAAGGTTTTTGGCCTGTCATTTGTCCAGTGTGCCTTGCCAAATGAACCATGTATTTAAAATTAGAGGCCTAACCTGGCCTTTCCTTTTGTGTGCTACGGCTGTCATTAAACCCCACACATCGTCCATGACAGCAGAGATCCATGACTACATGTTTCTTTTGAGAACTGGGGTAATGCACAGAGGGACAAGGCACCCTGCTCTGTGGAAGATGCTGAGGACCCTCCCGCCCAGCCATCACCCATATTCTGGGACCTAGTACACTGAGCACCTTGCTGGTGACTGCCTGTGTCCAATGTGGGCAAACATCCCATTTGTTGGTGTCAGCCTGTAGGGCAACCCATCTCTTTTCTCATTTGCTAGGGAATCATCAATTCTAGTTGCTTGTGTCAGGGATGTCCGTACATAATAAGGGGTCGAGATACAGCGACTTCAAGACTACTGTTGTTGGGTAGTGCATCCTTACCCCAACCCCTTTCTTTAGTCATCAGCTTGCTTTTCTTCACCTTCCTGCAGCCGGATGGTACACTCTGCTTAGTGGGGAAATCTGAGAACTCCTTATCTCCACCTTCTATCGTTGCTGGTCCTCATCCTCACTGAGGTTATGTGGCTCTAGACACCCAGAGCTTGGGCACGGCTTGCTCACCAATAACCTGGGAACGCCATTCTTTTCCCTACTGCGATTGCTCTGATGGGCAAAACTCCAAGCAGGGACTTCTAGGCACAGCGCCAGAACAAGTTGGATAGGGGTTTTGCAAATCTCACTCTAACTTGCTCAGGTGCTGTGGTGAGCGGAACCTGATATATTTGTATTTCATATTTGTACTTGTCATTACTTGAAGAGCAGAAAGGTCCATTTTGTTCAGAAATGACTTACAGTAACACTTTTACAGGTGGGGCAGGCATTCCCACCAAGGGTGCTTGTACAACAGCACAATGATGAGAAAAAGTGGTGAGTCAATTTATTAGGGTGTAAAAAAGTGGAATACAAAACAAACAGAAATATATATATGTACATATATATTCAATGAAAAAACTTAGTTAAGGGGATGTTATGGTTAAGTTGCACTAATAAAAACCTATGAAATTCAATGGAAAAACTTTGTTACAGGGACGTTTTGGTTACAGGTAAAACCGAAAAACCTCAGAAATTCGCCAGGTATGGTAAGCTAAGCAACCATAACTTGCACCACCACCATGCACTGCTAAGACTAACACCCAGGACATCAAAGATGGCATCACAAATGTCAGTGGTGATATCACTGAGGACATCACATGTGAAATTAATGTTGATGAAAAGTCCCTACCTACAAGCGGTTGTTTTCATTATGTTGGTAACAAGATGTCAGGGGTGATTGTGTAATGTTAAACATGTAATAACTAGCTAACAATTCAAGACTTATTACACACTCGTGCTAGTACAAACAATACATTTGTAGACCCACAATGCATATAAATCAGAGGCACATACAGGGAAACTAAAGCAAGGAAGAAAGAAACAGCATCATCAGAAAATGTTAATAGCATTAAAGTTTATCTTCCTGTATACAAATGAATTGCATGTTTGAGGCCTGCTATTGCCCCATACATGTGCACCATGAGTTGAGGCCAAACCCTAAGGAAAGTACTTTAAGAACATACGACAAGGTTAACGTTTTGATATACAGCACCTTTTGAAGTTTAATATTCTGATTGTCAGTGAATAAAACCACCTTGCCTAGATTTTTCAGTGAACCAAAACAAGTGAGCCAGATAAGTGATGTCATCAGTGATGTCATCAATGACATTTGTGATGTCATCTTTGGTGTCCTGGGTGTTAGTCTTAGCAGTGCACGGTGGTTGCGCGAGTTATGGTTGCTTAGCTTACCATAACTGGTGAATTTCTGAGGTTTTTCGGTTTTACCTGTAACCATAACATCCCTGTAACAATGTTTTTCCATTGAATTTCATAGGTTTTTATTAGTGCAACTTAACCAAAACGTCCCTTTATCAATGTTTTTTCATTGAATTTCATAGGTTTTTAGTAGTGTAACTTAATCATAATGTCCCTTTAACAAAGTTTTTTCAGTGAATTCCATGGGGTTTTTACCAGTGCACGCTATTATTCTTACTAATATCATACTTAGCCAATAAGCAATATTTTTGCCCATTTTACAAAGTTTCACCTTGTAGCATCATTTTTAACACGTCTATACACTTTTTGCAACTTTTTGAAATAATTTTGCATCCGTAGACATCCGGGAACATCTGACTTCATCGCAGACCTTCTGGACAGTGCCACGTGACCATACGCTTGCACGCGGCATGGTGACATGTTCGCGAAGGCGTCTGCTTTGGTGATCGTATCCGTACTTCGAAGACAGTTCGGAACTGCATTTTCTTCTGATCTAGGAACTTTCAACTTCAAAATTTCCCTTGCACACCTCCTACACCTTTTCGTGCTCATTATCCATTATCAATCTAGTACACAGTGCATACTTGGAACAATTTTATCAAACCTGCTATTTATCTTAAAAATGGCATCATTTATTGCCATCCCTCCTCCCCAAGAGCCACCACCACCACCAGCTGGAGGAACATCACAACAAAAAAAGCTCAGTACTTTCAAAGACAATGAAGAGGACCAAGAAGTTGAGGTAGAGGAAGTGACTACTTCTAGCACCAAGATCGAATCATGAGCTTGCCAGTTCTTTGCTACTGTTGGGAGTGTACCGAAGGCTAAAGCTACCAAAGTGAAATGCACTGAGTGCAATTTTGTACTCAGTCGCAGACTACCTGGACAGTACTCCTATGGGACCACCTCCATGCGCCGCCACACAAAATCCAATGACCGCAATGCTATCAGAAATGCTGTTCCTTTCTCAGCAAGTAGTAAGTTGTCTTCCTCCACCTCATCTTCCTCAATAAATACTGTATCCACACAGCCTGATGTCTGCGGGCATTGATGTGTTATAAATAAATAAATAAATAAATAAGGAAGGAAGGATACGGACCATTATCGTCCATTGCAGCCCCTGAAATGGGGGATAAAGGCCATTAGCAACCCTGGTTCCCAAAGCGGGAAAGCAGGGTGCTAAAACAGATTTTTTCTTCCTATAGCGGGACGCCTGTGGCATCCCGCTGTAAGAAGGAAGGATTATGCTTCCTACAGAGGGACGCCAGGAAGGAAAATCCTTTTCCAAGACAGCCAACATGGAAAGAGAAGGCGGGACTCCGTACACAGCCCCTCTTCCCTTGCCATGGCAGCCTGCAAAACCCTATGAACATATTACCACAAGCACTTTTTTTCCTTTTCAAACCTATCCTACCTTCGAATAACTTTACCACATAGCCAGTCCAAGGTTGACATAGCCACTTTAACACCATTTTTCATCCCTAGTAGTCATGGCCAGTAGCCAGATTGTCCGCGTCATGACCTTATGGCATGACCCAGACAATCTGGCTACTGCCCATGGCCACAGGCTATACCTCAGTCACCAAAGGTATATGACTATTTTTTGTACCTACATTATGACACTTGTCAAAAAATAAAACACTGGCACATTTGCAAAACCATGCTTTAATGTCCTTGCCAATGCTCCTCACCAGTTTGCTCGAAATCCACCCACGTTTTATTTTTTTTTAAAGTGTCAAAATGAATGTGCATACAATAGTCATATAACTTAACCCCCGATAGACAAAATCCATTCAGTCTTTACACAAACATTGAAGGTTGGGTCTATAATCTTTCTCAAAACCTTTGTCCACATTAGTCAAATAGCAACAAAGTTATAAAAATGTTGAGACCCCCCTCTTGAGAAAATCCCACCAAACTTTAGAAAACCATTTATATCTAGATCCAAAATCGTTTTGCCAAATGTTGCACAGATTCGTCAAATGACACGCCATTTATATGCCTTTACAATATTTTGGGACCCCCCCTCTAATTTAGCCCCCTCTTGACAGTATCCCACACAACATTGCAAAACCATTGAGGATTAGTTCTAGAATAAAATTGTGAAATTACATGCAGTTTCATTGAGTGGCGCAAAAGTTATAAGCCATCCAAAAACTGCTTTTCCCCAACCCTGTAATGCAGAGATAGGTACAGATGTCCTAGGACATCTGGAGTGTTCACGGACTGTCGGGGGGAGTGAAACAACCTGTTTTTTTGGCTTCTTATGTCCATATCCCATCTCATCCTCATCCCTCCACATCCCCAGAAATTGTTTGTTGAGTTAGACAAGCGTAATGTTGCTTTTTTTTATGTTTTCACCGCTGTCCGCGGACGCGAATCGAAGATGGCGGGCGTTTCAGGAAAACCAACGCATTTCACGTTTTCTCACCACCCAATCAGCAGCCGCGTCCTGATGTCCGCGGACCACGCAAAAGTATGCATATTTTTCGGGCCAATCGGAGGCCAGTCTGCGGACCGAATAGGGAAGTGAGTCCGTGGAGCGGACATAGATATCACAATTTTTGTTGCCTTACATTTTGGTCGTTTAAAAAAAAACTACTGAATGGATTTACACCAACTTAACAAAAGCACACTTTTCGGGACCAAGCTGCAGTAGCTGGCGTGTAGTTATGGTTAAGTTGGTAAACTCATAGGAAGACCACTTTTCTGGTGACTTCTAACTTCGCTTCCCCTGGAGGAATCCTCACCAAACTTTGCAAAAGAAATATATGGCCCACTCTGTATTTTCTCAGCAAGTTTGGTGAGGTTTCGTGCAGGGGGGGGGGGCAAAGTTATAGGGGGTTCCCAAAACAAAGTTATAGGGGGTTCCCAAAAAAAATGTGTTCTCCATAGACTGAATGTGGAAAAACGTTGCGCACGGCTACAGGCCGAACAGCTGGATGGATTTTCACCAAATTTGTGACAGGAGCGGGGTCTTGGGTCAGAAAGTGTGCTTTTGTATGTTTGGTGGAAATCCAACCAGTACTTTTGTTGCAAAGAACTGAAATGTACGTCTCAAAAAATGTGTGATATCTGGATCCGCTGACCCATTTCCCTGTTCGTTCCGCGGACAGAAGGCTCATTGGCTTGCAGTACTCCATGCTGTCAGCGAACTTTGGACGCGGCCGGTGGTTGGCTGGAGGGAAGCGTGCTGTATGTCAAAACTTTTTGGGAAACGCTGCCGTAGTGTATCGGAATGTGGTGTTGTGGTGTGCCTGCCAAGCCCGTAAGGCATTGTGTTCATGACTGGGCCTCTTGTATGTAACAGTGTGGCAACTAAAAGTAGTCATAACTGCCTCCGCTCCGGCATCCCATTTCCTGGTTCGCCGCGCGGCCAAAATTTAGATTGCACTGCAGTGTGTGGTGATGTGTTGTGTGTTAATAGTTGTTGATAACGCCGGCATGTTGTATCCGAGGACAATGCGGTGGCAAAAGTGCCTGGAAAACATAGTTTATGGCATCTAGTGGTAAGAAGGAGTGAGAAGTGCTTCATGTGATATATCTCATTAGAAGAAGACGGTGGTGTGTCAGCGGGCTCCATGCATACTACACCAATTTGCGGTTACCTCAGCAGCCAACAACCTTGTGTGGTGATTGCAGGTAGCCTTCTTTGTGGCATGACAGCTCCAGCGGCAATCTCTGTCTGTGATGAGTGGTGGCAGGTTGATTTGCAGAAGGGGAGTGCATTCCACATGAAATGAACCTTTAAACAAAGCGTGTACTATGGTGTGTTGTGTGTGATAAGTACGTAGCCCCTTCAAAATAAAATGTGTCCACTGGTTGAAAAGCTATGTCCACTGGGTGCAAGTAGGTGCCACATTGTTCCTTTGTGTGTGTGTGTGATTTGGCTGCATTGCAGAAATTGTTGGTTGCATGGGTGTGCTGACTATTAGCACATTGTACAGTTGTCGGTTTATGGGTGGAGATGCTGCAGTGAGCAGTCGTGCAGTGTGTCCACTGGGTGCACTATTAGAATTGTGTACATATAGATGAAGCTACACTTGATCTGGTTCTCATATGTGCCTGAGTAGTCTGCATAGCGCAGATTTGTAAGTGTTGCAGTGCACCATGCAGTATTGCTTGTATGCACGTAGTAGAGTGTGGGGAGCAGGACCAATGTTGTGAAGATTGTGTTGTTTGCTTGGCATGAATGGAAGTGGGTATCAGTGCCAAACACTGTGGTATGTTTGTGCATTATGGTAAGTGGAACATGTGTGCTTGCATCCCTGCTTTAGGGTGCAGAGGTTGGGTAGAAGTGCTGGTGCATAAGTTGCCTTTCAGAATTGTGGCACATGCCTACATGTTCGCCTACAATGCCTTGTTATGTTGTGGTGGGTGTGGGCAAAGCCTAGACTGTTGGGTGCATGGCCAAAGGCCATAGGCCATGGGCCATGCACCCAACAGCCTAGACCTTCATCACAGCCACCACAATATAATGCAGCCATGCACTTGTCACTCTGCATGCATGTCAGGTTGCTGACTTTTACTCAATGGTTGTGGAGGACATTGTAGACTTGGTAGACCAGCATAAGTGAGTTGGTATGCGTACATTAGCATATGGTGTACATCACTGCCCCTGTTGCACAATAGGGAACCACAGGCCATCGTGTGCATTTCCTATGGTTTGGCCCTTAAAAGCCCCTTGCTTTATGGAGTGCGTTAAGATATTGCAGCATGAAAGGATGTGCTCAGCAGCACACATGTAAACTATGGCTAATGTACACAGCCTCCTACATACCGTTCAGCACACCCAACGCAACCTTTTGCAGCCATGCATGCAAATATGTGCCCAAGGTGAAAGCTGGCAGGATCAATTGCCGATGTGGAGTGCAGTGCACATGACATAATCATTTATGTACTATGATGTGTTTTCTGTGGTGAGGTCCTAGCGCCTTGCATGCATGGCTGGAGTGCAAAGGGAAAAAGGACTGTCCCTGCTTTACTAGGGTGCGGCACTCACTGTGGCTGGAAACACATACGTGCCACATCATTCCCTTTTACGGATAGTGGGCATGGAAATGGAACTGTGGACTTTCAGGTGTCGACGGTGTAGTTGGCAGGAAGGGGTGGTGATATAATTCCCCAAAGGTCGATGCAGTGAGGTTGGTAGAGATGGAGAGATGCAGAGATGCAGAGTGCTCATTGTGGGTGATACCTTTGTGCAGGATCTGCACAGGTATGCCACAGAAAGAGGCTTTGCTGCTAACTTTCAGTTGGAAGGAGTGGAGAATTTTTGGGGCACAGTCTATGAGTGGGGTTTCGGTGCCATGGTTCTTCTTTGTACAGGTGTGGCCTCTGTCTGTACTGTTGATGTAGTCGTCGTGTATTATGGAGGACTACATTTGGGGTACATGTCGTGCTCATGTTTGCTCCATCACCTCAAGAAGATGATGACAGCAGTGATGCAGATCTTTCCCACTGCCAAGTTGATTTTTTCAGCCATACCACCAAGAAGAGCATGGGACCATGCCGGTGTAATTTGTCCACAGCCAAATGTTGGGAGGTGTTTCATAAACATAAGCATGTATGACTTTATGTGCAGTGCTGGGATGTTCTGACCCGAGTATGATAGCATTAACGAGCAAGATTTGCAGTGGTTTCTAGGAAATGGCATTTCTTTGACCTCCATTGGCAATGCTGTTTTGTTTGCCACTATACACGAAGAGTTGCAGAGAATCCTGTAGAAATGTAAGAGAACCGTTCACTTTCAGTCAGTAAAAATGTCAGGAAGAGAAGCAAACAGAAAGGCATCAAAAGAGATAAAAAGAAAATTGTATGCAAGCACGTACATACCAAAAACAGGACAAAACAAAATAAAAAACAAATCTTTCAGACACAGTACTAAAGACCCAAAACCCTACCCTGCTTCACACTCCCACCCAGCACACAAACTCCGCAGATTCTGTGGTAGTTTCAGAATTACACATGCCACAACCAGCTGTTTGCAGGATGGGAGCCATGGAAATGGGACTGTGGAGACTAAGGAATTGCTCAATAAGGTTTGTGGTGTGTAAACAAAAACTGTGGCAGAAGGGCCCTTTGTACAAAGACGTGCAGAAGCCTATGGTGGAAGTGTACAAGGTAAGGGGCAGGCATCCTGTGTGTATGCATGCAGTGAATGTACTTGTTTGAAGTTGGTAACATGCATTCAGTGGTGCTTTTGTGCAATATTTTTTTTAATGATTGTCATAAGTGCGCTCCTGCGGAAAAAAAAACCTATGCAGTGCACAAGGTAAGTGGCAGGCATCCTGTTGTCATGAATGCAATGTGGGTATAATATGATATGATGTCAAATTGTATGATATGCCATTTACAGTGCGCCTATACACTAGCTGTGCAATGTGCAATGAGGCAAGGGAGGGGGAACAGAGGGCAGACAGAGACAACAAACCTACTAGGTCAGTTGGCACTCAGATCACCCAAGTGCATGCGGAGGGGGAGGCGAAAGTGCTGTAAATGGAAGAAATAAAAATGTCAAAAGTGAAAATACGGCCTGATGGTGGCAAGCGCAAGGATAGGTGCAGACATCTGGAGGTGGTGGAACTGTTAGGGATACAGCAAACAGTCCCCAAGTGAGGGGTTTGCCAGAAAGGCAGTGCATGGGTGCAACTGGTGGGGGGAGGTGAGCCTGGGCCGACATCAGAGGGTAGCCAGGTAACCAGTGAAGAATCGGTTTGAGGCAGTAAGTCATCAGGGGAGAGGAGGAGCAAAAGCAGAGGCAAAGGGAAAGATTTTCAGTTGCTTCCAGAACCGGCGATGGTTCTCCTCAAGTTTCACGGAGGAAGGGAGGCTATTGCAGATGAAGGCCCAAGCCAAAGAAAGAGATCTACCACCAAGTGGTTGCTTGTAGAAGTGAGTGACGCTGAGGGAGTTGGAGGCGGATGAGGGAAGAGCTCGAGAACGTACATATTTACAAAGTGGCAGTTGCCGGTATTGAAGCCCCAGGGCCCAGAAGGCATTGTGCATTATGAAGAGGGTTTTCACATTATTGCTCCAAACTACTGGGAGCCAGTGCAGACATTTCAGTCCCGGAGAGCTACCTGAGCTTGCGGCAAAGGACAAGGTGCACAGTCCTCTCCTGGATGAGTTGCAGAGGGTACAGAGTAGAAGGTGACACATTTCGTCTGAGGCTGTTGCAATAGTGTAGCCTACAGAAAACCACAGCTGTTGAGACAGTGAGGTTTGCGGACCTTTCTTTACGTTGCTAATATACATTCAATGCTGGTTTTGAAGCAACATTTTTACAATTTCTATAAGACATGGGTTAGTGGGGAAAGAAATTTGTACTATTGTCGGAAGGAAAGAAGAGCGTTCCTGTTGCAATATAACAATGGGTGATATGGGTAAATGGAAATGTTGCAAGCATATGCAATTGACAAGTCACTTCATGGCAGTGGATGGGAGAAAAAAGCAGTGACATTTTTACGAACGTAATGGACGCTCCGTGGCACATACCATGCGCACAGGTACTTATAACAGAGTTGTACACATTTCGCAGAAATAATATTCATACCTCCAGTTTGTGGTGATGGGTGCTCACGTGGATGAATGTTGATGCACAAATTGTGCATTATTTTACTGAACTTTCTGCTGGACGTGCTTTACAATGACACGCAACTTGGGGGTTTAATGTGGAACGGTACATATGAAGTGTTGTACAGAAGTGACAGTGTACGATGCAAAGGTCTTGAATGTCATTGGTGGATGCGTGTGTGACTATTTACCAGTCCCTAATGAGGTAGTGATGGGCAAGAAATAGTGCACAGGAGAGAAGGAGTCCTCCTGCTTTACTGGGGCACAGCCCTCGTGGTACTTTAGGAAGCGTACGTGCCACATTCTGCGCTTCTCACCATGCTAGCCAATGGAAATGGGACTGTGGGAAATTCCAATCAGGTGCTCAGGGTGTGCCTCACAGGAAAGGGCAGCAATAGGAAGAAGGACTCCTCCTGCTTTACTGGGGGCAGCCCTCGCGTTACTTGGAGAAGAGCATGTGCCACATTCTGCGCTCCTCACCTTGCTGGCCAATGGAAATGGGACTGTGGGGATTGTCCAATCAGGTGCTCAGGGTGTGCGTCAAAGGAAAGGCCGGCAATCATTCTTTTCATTACTTTATGTAGTGCGGCTGGCAAACATGGCAAGACACACAGTTTACGTCGTGGGTGATGCCTTTGTGGAAGATCTGTTCCTGTATGCCCTCCAAAAAGGCTTTTGTGCCAATTTTGATTTGGAGGGAGTGGAGGCTTTGTGGTGCAGTGTCGAAGTGTGCTGTTTCAGAGGAGTGCTTGCAGAATGTCGACGCATTGCCACTTCTGCAACTGTACATGTTGTGGTCGTGCACTTTGGAGCCTTCGTTTTGGGTTCTATGCCTTGTTCCCATTTGTACCATCAACTGAAGAAGATGATGAAAGCAGTGCAATGCATTTTTCCCACTGCTAAGGTGCTTTTCTCATGTATACCACCGAGAATAGAAGGGGACTATTCCAATGATTCCTGTCGCCAGCCAGAGGTCGGAAGGGGTCTCATCAACAGAAGCATGTGGTACTTCTTGAGTGCTGCTGGGATGTTCTGCTGTGAGAATGAGAACATTGGTTTGCGATATATAAACATTTTCAAAGCAAATGGCATGTCTTTGTCGACCAGTGGCAATGACATTTTGTTTCACAATCTACAGGCTGCACTGAAGTACATATTGTAAGAATGTGAGCTGACATACAAAAGACAAAAAAAACGCAAAAAAGGTGTTTCTATGGAAGCACGTTTTAAAAAAATAAAATAAAAGGCTCTTTTCAGAGCCTCCACAACTAACGACGTCCCCTACCCTGGTTGAAAGTTATTCCCCCACTCCAGCGCGCGCACAGCATGAAAAATCTGCAGACATAGCGATAGTTGCAGTGTGGCATCTGTTAGATACGCCCCTTTTGCAGATGATGGGCATAGAAATGGGCCTGTAGAGGCTATGGGATTGGTCAATAAGGTTTCTGGTTATGGTGTGTAAGCACAGACTGAAATGCAGAGAGTGCGGTTATGGCTGTGTGTTTCACGAGCGACAGTGTGCAGGTTTTGGGAGAGTTTGAAATACATTGATTGACAGTGAATGGAAAACACTGTGCAGTGGCTGCTCATTTTGAATTCTATCATGTGGATGTGTAGTTCTATAGAGTACCTACAATGAAGTGACTGATTTTGGTTTGTCTGTGTGATACTTTGGTGACACGCGATCATAGCAACATTATTGTTGTTCATTGGGGAGGAAAAATTGCACAGCACGTTACACGAGTTTCAGTGCCGTTTGCGATGAAAGAGGCACTTGTCCAGGTCATGCATCTGTTTCCGATTTCCTGCATAACTTTCTATCGCATTATGCAGATACCGATGTGGCTGCGTTATTTTTCATTTGGTCTGCAAATGGAGAAAGCGCTGTAAATTGCAAAGAAGTCTATTTGTGCCTTTTTACGACATGTGCTCATGGCGTATTTCACACGTAGGAATATGACGTTTCACAGCACAAACAGTTTTCCCCACCAATAACGTTCATCTTAATATTCCTGCCATCCCGATTTCTGCACACCCCATCCAAATTGCCTTGGTACCCTTCTTGAAAGTAGTGGAAGAATTTTTGAAGTAAGTGTTGAGCACTGACACTCTTCAAAACGCTCTGCAACATGTAAAGAAACCTCTTCCTACAGCAAACCCCTTTCCACCCGATTCCACTACAGTGTTTTGCACAGTGCCACGCCTCCCGCCCTGTGTCCGTTCATTGGCAATTCCATTGTTCATCCCTGGAAGGAGCTTTCTTTATTTCCCTTTTTTCCTTTCCCAGTTCATTTCCATTTATTTTGGTCTTCTAACACACACCACAGAAGTAACGGCAGGAAAGGCCCGATACAGAAGGGGCAGCACCTGCGTGGATACCATAGGGGACATGCTGAGAGACGAAAATATTGGGTGGCCCTCACCTACATAGGCACCAGTCATTGTTATTTTCCCAGAAGGGCCCTTCCCACGCACTTCCAAGTACCTTCCCTCTGTAGGGTAGTGCGTTGCAGTACATGTACAATACAATGCCCTTTGCCAGGTAAGGGTCTGTAGCGTGGAATATGGTCTGCAAGGATGTTTTAGAGCTCTGCTACCCTACAGGAGTGCCCCTTTTGTTGGCAGCAGCAGATGTGGAAAATGCTGTACATGAAATTACCCTACTGTATTGTTGGAAGGGCGGTGAACTGCCCACTGGTCCCTTGTGCTTCCATTTCTATTGTCGTCACATGCAGTACAAACACTTCATGCTACGCCGTAGGAGTAGCATTCACGGAGATGCATACATTCTGGAATACAAGAATGTTTACAACAACGCAAAACACAGCTTCATTACGTGGAGCAGGAAGACAATTATTCAGCGCGCCCCATGCAGCTACAGTACTTTTCTAACCACCACTGACATTGTTTGCGCTCTGAACATTCTGCTGTTTGCTTGCTTGCCTTTACATGCACTAGTATGTGCGTGACCAAGCCGCACCAGCTTTGCCATTTTGCAGACTCACTAAAAAACTGTCCCACGTGCAGTTACAAGTTTTCTTCAACTGTACCACCCGCAAACAACCTCTTGACACTTTCTGTCACAGTGCTCAGTGCACAGACAGTGTGTCTGTTTCATGGGTCATGGAAAAGCAAGCCGCACATCAATGAAATGAATGCGGCATTTAACACACCCACATTACATTGCAGGTTGCTGTTCCTTGTTTACCAGTGGGCCTCATACAGCCAGGCGTGCTGCAGCCATACATTGGTAGGTTTGCAGAGACACCTACGTAGTCATCAGGAGTACTTGAAATGCGGTAGCCTACTGTATGAATCCTTAGGGCTGGCGACAAGGACTGTGTTACCAGCACATAGAGGATGCCCTATACATGGGTATAGCCGTGCAACGGATGCACGTGCGCTCTCACAACTATTTAAAAGTGCATTAGAAGATGCGGACATGTGGCCACTAATGGAGTCCTACGGATACTTGCAGTGTGATTGCACATACACCGGTTAGGTGCAGTCTCACTTGGAAATGTCCATATTGCTCACCTGCACTCATTTTGGCCAGTACTGTGCGGCACAGATTCGCCATGCAATGTTAACATAAAAAGAGAAACTACTCAAACACTCACCAATACTTACCATGTACATCTGTAATTGCTAAGATACACCAACACTATTAGGAAAAGGAAGGGATAGCACAAATGGATACATACACCAGAGAATTTGGCCTTTCCACATGTTCATCATGAGGGCAGCCAAGGAATAAGTGACAAACCGTTGTTAACGGGATGTTATGGTTCCGTTGCAGTACCAAACAGCTATCATTTTTACAGAAAACACTATGCTAAAGCAATGTTTTGGTTACAGTGCCCTACTAAAAACCTATGAAATTCACTAACAAAAAACATTGTTAAAAGGACGTTATGGTTAAGTTGCACTACTACAAACCTATCCCCTTTACTGAAAAAACTATGCTAAAGGAAGGATCTGGTTACAGCGGCCTACTAAAAACTATCAACTTCAGTGAAAACACATTGGTGAAGGGACATTGTGCTTCAGTTGCCCTAAGAACAACCTAGCAACTTCAGTTAAAAAAAACGTTGTTACAGGAACGTTACAGCTATTTTGCACTAACAACAACCTATCCATACTATGCCTACAAGTAAAATAAAAAAAAACTGAAATTCGCCAGTTATGGTAAGCTAAGCAACCATATCTTGCACCACCACTGTGCACTGCTAAGACTAACACCCATGACATCAAAGATGACATCACGCATGTCATTGATGACATCACTGATGACATCACATGTGCATTTACCTTTCATGAAAAGCCTCCACAAGGCATTGTCAATGTAATGTTGGGAGGAAACTATCAGAGGTCATTGGGAGAACTATAATCAGAAACATAATTCATTGCACAGTGCATTGCTGTAAACACCATTGCAGTATAGAGTTCTTTCCAGTATAGGAAAGACCAGGCGTGCAGAGCGGCACCCGCGAGCAGAACTCGTGATTGCACCGTTATCAACAGTGCTGGTGCAACCATGCTCCCCACCCCCATTCTGCCCTATGGGGCAGAATGGGGATCGGGAGCCTGCCCACATCGGCACCCGCGAATGGGCAATTACCGGCCCATTCAACTCAAAATAGACCGGTTATGGCCCATTTGTGGGTGCCGATGCCGGTAGCGAGTTCGGCGGTAGGCACGGCTACCACCAAACTCGTAATGAGGCCCATTGTGTGCAGCATGCACGATAGAGGTGCAATAAGCAATTTTTTGCTATGTTGGATAGTAAAATGATGAATGCTTTAGTGGCAGAGTTGTGCATACTGTGAAGCATGTAATAAGTAGCTCATAATGCCTCACTTACTACAAATTTGCACTACTACACACACAACATAAAGAGACCATAACGGACACAACTAAGCCCATATACAGGGAAAGTAAAATAGGCAAAAAAGAAGCAATATTGCCAGAAAGTGTTCATAGCCTAACTGCTTATCTTCATGCACACAAATAATTGCTGCATGTCAGGCCTGCTTCTTCCCTTATGTATATGTATCATATGCTGTGTCTGAACCCTTAGGAAGTAGTGTAGGAACATATGAGAAGGGTAAGGTCTACATAGTACCTTTTGATTGTTTATTTCCTAACTGTCAGAGAAGAAAACCACCTACCCTACATATGTCAGTGAACAAAAAAGACGAAGCCAGACATGTGATGTCATCAGTGATGTCATCAATGACATTTGTGATGTCATGTTTTTATGTCATGGGTGTTAGTCTTAGCAGTGAACAGTGGTGGTGTGAGTTATGGTTGCTTAATTTACCATAACTGGTGAAAATCTGGGGGTTTTCGGTTTTACTTGTAAGCATAGTATGGGTAGGTTGTTGTTAGTGCAAAGTAGCTGTAACGTTCCTGTAACAAACATTTTTGCACTGAAGTTGTTAGGTTGTTCTATGGCAACTGAAGCATAACGCCCCTTCACCAACGCATTTTCACTGAAGTTGATAGGTTTTTAGTAGGCCACTGTAACCAGACCTTTCCTTTAGCATCGTTTTTTTCAGTAAAGGGGATAGGTTTGTAGTAGTGCAACTTAACCATAACGTCCCTTTAAAAATGGTTTTTGTTAGTTTTATATATATATGAAAACAGGTGACTTAGAAAGGGAACGTTAACCTAAGGTGGAAAGTACTTCAAGCTAAACAGGAGTATTATTTAAATGTACATTGTTCCATTACTAAGCATCACTGCTGGGACCTTTGCTAGCCAGGGCAATCAACAGTATTTGTCAGGCATTTGGACAGGAGCCAGAATCCATGGTTGTTGCTCCCAGTAGTCTAGTGGAACCCCAATTACACCCTCTCCTGACTTCCCATTACCAGATGAGTGTTGCACAGTGTACAATACATCTAATTGAGAGTGAGAGAGAAACAGAGAGAAGAGATGTCAATTGTAGCAAATTGGGGCGGTGGACTACTCCTGCCTTATTAAGCATTTTCTTACTGCACTATGCCCTTCAATGCTTTGTTGCGCCATACCATTTGTTGCTTCTTGATCGTGCACTATTTGCTATTAGACTTTCCATCTAACACAACACACATTGAGCAGCCACTCCCACTCTGCAGACGATTATCAGCGGCCGGCACACACTAATACCATCATAACTCTGCACTGTTCCAACTGGTTTGTCCTACACATCCATCCAGCAATATGCAGCCCATCTTTGCTCTCAGAGCAGACCATGTCAATAGCAAATCTAGCAGGATACCTACTCCTGGACCCCCCATGTGCCCACACCACGAGTCACTTAGAAACATACTGCTGCACAGAACACAGGTCCTTCCTGTCTGCACTCATCAACACTACCGGTTGCCCCTCCCCCTACTCACATGACCAGTGGCGTAGACAGGCTGAGGCCTGAGGGGCAAGGCCTGCCCTATTTCCCCAGGGTCCAACCTGCCATATGGCATGCAGGGGAAGGGATCAACAGTCAGGTGGACAGACTCTGCTGTCCTTGGGTTACATGAATACTGGTCACGGTGTGCTGTTAGGTCCAATCTCCCAGTAAAACAAATATAAGTGTGGTTCACTTTGCAGCACAACCTTTTTTTCTGTTGCCCATATTTGATGTGCCTGTGTTTAAATGTTTGGAGGTCACTTGTAGATTTGTCTTCAAAACACCTATACACGGAACAGCAGCGACCTTTTAATACTTAGTTTGAATAAAGCATCACTTGTATGGCAGTGTTAAGTTACACAGCCTGGTGAATAGGAAGGGTGCACATAATATGTTCCCCTTTGGGTTTGGATTTCCTTCGAACGCCGTATTTTCTTTGTTTAGATGGAACCACACGCTAAGATTGTTTTTAACACTCCTGAAAATAAACTGCCAGGGCCCCGGATCAGCCCCGGATCAGCCAGTGTCTTGGTTTCCTCCATTTCATAAATTAAAATGATTTCACCTCTTTGCCTGCCTTTTGTAGATGCACTTAGTGGTCAATAATATATGTGTTTAATGCAAGGCCCAACCAGGATCCCTTCCCCTACCCTGACTGCATGCTCATTCTGCAATGTAAAAATATGCACCTGAGTTGCACGTGCATTTTACGAGCTCTTTCCCCCGTGGAGGGCTGTGCTGTGACGGATTGCACTGGAGCTTCTGCAGAAAGCCTCAGCCGCTCGAATCAAGCACGCACAGAACCCATCCATAGCGCTGAACGTTCTCAGCACAGACTAATGTAGTCTTGCATTGATATTATTCATAAGTATGCAAAATGGCGTTCAAAGCAAATGGCAGGACTTACAAAACACGATTTTCAAAACTCTGTTTCAGCATATTTTTAAGAAAACAGGAGTGTATGTTATTCGGCAATCAGTGGCGGCTCGTCTATTGGGCACCTGGGGTGGAGTCATCCATCAGCTGAGATACTCATAATGTATAGCAATGATAAAGGCTTCAATCAATGAGACGTGGCGCCCGCCCCACACAGGCACAGATTAGAAGTGTGGGTGTGGCACCAATGGCTAATACCCTTCACTATCATGAGTGGTTTAGAGTCGAGTATTTAAGCAATGTGTTTTTAAGGCCCAAGCTCGGTCATGTAACTATGGGCCTTCCAACCATTGCCGAAGTGCTCACCCTGACACAGGCACAACTGCAGACTGCCATTTCCATTCAAACAGCCACACCCCACCGCCTGTTGAAGCTTGTGGCAGTATGTGGCATGGGTGCCTTCCAACACACAGTGGGGACACTGCATGGTATGTCCCAGCCCATATTCTCCAAGGTGCTGGACCAAGTCCTGATTGCCGTAATGATTCACGCACATCTGCACATCTCCATGCCCATCACCCAGGCACAGGTGCATGCAGCCAAGGCAAGGTTCTACAACATTGCCCATTTCCCCAACACCATTGCAGCATTGGATTGCACCCATGTGCGTTGGTACCCCCCCGGGGCAACTGACCAGGCATACCGCAACCGGAAACAATATAATTGGATGAATGTGCAGATGACCTGCAATGCCGACCTCACCATCAGTTACTGCTGTGCCCGATATCCTAGGGCCACACATGACTCACTGATTTTATGCAACAGCACCCTACCTGCATACATGGGAAGGCACAGAGGACAGCACACTTGGCTCGTGGGTAAGTAGCACTCAAACCGGACTGCCAAAAGCACTGACACACATCTGGGGTATGTAAACAGTACTAAAGTGAATGAACTACCAGTCCCATGATGCAACAACATTAATACACAGAATAGGCCAAGCACCCTGACTGACCCACCCCAAGACACAGACTTGAACCATGTGATTACACAGGGCATCCAGCCATGCAAGTCAACACCACACAATCAGGGCTACGTACAACCCATGTAAGCATTGCCATGTACCCTACATGGCGTTCTGCCACACCATAATTGACCGGTGCATTGCCAATGTCACAGCAGTGACAGCCACCAAATCACTGCCAACTCCCACAACGTAAATGACTGCAAGTGAGCCATGTAGCTCATGTCCCATCAACCTCGATGCAAACAAGGTGCACCATGCCCATCCACTAAGGTATGCACATAGGGGTATACACGTCAGACCAATTAACTCGTTTCCTGGACCACACAGCGCCATGTCTCACACAGTCCATTCACGTTTTGCAGGTGATGCTGGGTACCCGCAGTTGCCTTGGATAATGACCCCTGTGAGAAACCCTTCTACACCACAGGAGATAGGCTATAATGAGGCGCAGAGGAGAACAAGATCATGTATCGAGCGGACATTTGGCATTCTGAAATCCAGGTTCAGGGGCCTGCATCACACACGCGATGCACTGATGTACAGCCCAGAAAACGTTTTGGAAAATCGTAGTGGTCTGCGCCATGCTGCACAACATGTGCATAATTAGGAATGTAGCAATGACTGCAGATGAGTACAATGACCCCCCCAGCTCTGAAGAGGACGAGGCTGGAGGAGGGAACCGGGCACCACAGGCCATACGTGGGGAAGTAAGGGAAGGTTGGATGGTCCTGCAGGAGCTTGTGGAAATTATTTGTTGACTCTAGAAACACCAACAGACACCCCCAACACTAACTCCCACCCTCTACCCCCATCCCCAACACCAACTCTCAGCCCCAACCGCCAGCAACAAGAACTACTCCCATTAGCGCTTGCGCTTAACCCCCTTATCTGCGGGCATAGCATTATTTGAGGCACGCCTTAGTCAGAGCCTTGGCGGGGTGCTTGCCAACGACCCCTCAGTAGGGGTATCAGACTTTGAGCTCCCCTGCATGCTCCCCCGTAGATGGTCCATGCAGAGATGTATGGCTTTGGCCATGGACTCATGGGATTAGGACAATTGTTCAGCTAGCTCCCGCACTCTCTGGCTCGTGAGGCACAGGCCTGCATTGCACGTCACTGTGCTCCTGCAATGACAGTCAGTTCACTTCAACAACCATCTCGAGGGCCCCTGGCATCAATCATGGATTGGTTTAGCATGCCCTCAGTGATCCTGTGCGATGGCGTGAATTTCCACCTGCCTCTGTTCCATCCGGTCCAGATGGTCCCAGATGGCCTGAAGTGTGGGGGCAGGCACTGGGCCTGGCAAATGTCCTCGGTCATGTTCCTCATGCTGCCCTTAACGGCAAGCATTCCCGGCCTGCTTGTCTGATGAGTCAGACTCTGCATAGCTTAGGGTGCAACAGGAATCATGATGGGATGGTGATGTGTGCAGTGAGGTGAGGCTGCAAAGAGGGAAGAGTGAAAAATAGCAGACCAGGAAATGTAGATTGGATGGATGCAGGGGATGGATTGATGCTTACTGCTCGACTACCATGCCTGCAGTGGCCTGCTCTGATTGAAGGCTGCTGACCACACTCTGCCCCACCTGTGCGTCCATAGTCGGACCCGCTATGGTCGTATCCTGGCTTGTTTCTGGTGGCACAAATTGCACAATTGGGGGCTGTGATGGCCGGAGAGTCAGTCGATGGCCTGATGGCCTGGTGCCTCTTCTTGTGTGGCACAATCCTACTCCCCAAAATTCCTTGGCCTTGCTTCTTGCTACCAGTGGTTGGTGCAGGTGTCATGGAGGGGCCAGCCCCCTCGCTCCTTTCCTGGGTGTCTTGCATTGCTGTTGGGGCAAATTGTCATGTGTGTTACCACATCGCTGATAGGTGTTTGGCGAATCCACATTCAATGTCACTTGTACTATACTATGTCGTCATTGTGTTTTAGGTTTCCTAGGGAGGCTGGCATCATGTGTCAGCCACTGTGTTCATGGCATACATTGCTTCTGGATGGCCAGGTGTGGGTTGGCCAGCTTAATTTGGTGGTTCATCCCTGGGATGTGTTGGGCTACAAGCTATCCTTTCCAGTGGTGCATCAGGACTGTTGGAGACAGGTATCAGGTGGTGCAGTCAGGTGGGTGCAGTGCATTTGGAAAAAAGAAACCTTTGGAATCCGATTTGTTTGCGCCTTTTAATTAAATTATACTTAAGGATGCTGTCTCCTCAATTATAAGTACTTGTGGCTCATTCGAGTGGTTACAGATTCTTGCTCCTCATTTAGGTACTTTTTTTGCCCCCAAGTTTTTCAATTGAATTCTATTCACTAATTCAATGCCATTCCTTTTAGGGCGATTTGTTGTACCACAATATTATAACTTTGTTTCTCTATGTTCAATGTTTGCTTCTAAATTCAATGCTTGCTCTTCATTTAGGATTTTGATTACTTGCCAAATGAATTATGTTCATTCAATTGTTTTGTAATTGAGAATACTTTCTTCTCAATTGTAAATGCTTCCTTCTCATACTCAAATTACAATACTTGCTCCTCAAATTACAATACTTGCTCCTCTCAAATTACAATTCTTGCTCCTCAACACGTGTTTCCCCGTCTTTATATCTGACGGTTCATCAGGAGATTCAATTTTACTCTTGCTTATGGACCTAATACCAAAAACAAACCAGACAGTAGAGTTTGCTAATCGTGCTTTTGGAAAAATACTATTAAGTATAGCAAATAGAAGGGTTGTTCTGGGTTACTGAGATCCAAAACTTGAAATTAGGCGCTGGACAGTGGTTCCTTTGTATCCAATGAGTATCAATTTCCACACACGTTAGGTATTTGCAACATTTGTTGATTTATTTTTCCTTCAGTAATTCACACATTGGTTGTCACTCTTGTGACCAACATATTCTTTGCTAAAACTTCATATGTGGTACATAGTATCTGATATACTTTTATTCCATTAGTGCAGACACGTGTTTCAACCTTTGAGGTCGTTCTCAAGGCTGCATATCAGTGACATGAGTGACAGTGTGCATGGTGAGTGGTGATAGAGGAACATTCATAATTATTACATTAAAGCCCATAATTGGTTGTCAGTATTTGACATCGAGACCATAGTTGACAAATTCATAAACAATGTTAATAGTCCCGCGACATTTGTCAGGTGTGACATATTCACATATTAGCAATGCATTTATGTGTCTGTTAACTGACTTGATGGCAGGGGAGTTGCTAGGTCTGGAAAAGACCCGGGGCTAAGCTGATGTCAGTACTGTTGGGATTGGGGGCTAGCTAGTCTTTTGGCTGTAGCTCCTGAGATTCTATCCGGGGCTACAACCAAAAGATCAGGGGCTATAGCCCCCTTAGCCCCCCCCTAGCAACGCCCCTGCTTGATGGTCACTAAAATGACTTGAAAGTTTTTAACTAGAATGGTGTATGTCCTTTAATTTATGTATTAACCTTAAGCCTCCTCTGGCTGGTTATACCAGTGGAGTGGACATGTCATATATGCCCCCAATACCAATGTGAACCTTTCTTCAGGGACCACCTAACGAGCAGCAATCACTAGAGATGTTGACCCACCATCTAGTGTGGCCACAAACATAAATTACTGACCTATTCAATTACGGAGTGTTAGGTTTCACCATGGGTCTATGCAACACCTTCCTTGTGGGACTAATGGAACACCCACACACCCATATTGTGACACACATCACGTTCGCAATTTTATTGCAAATATTTTGAAACAAGGCACCGGAGGAGCTGTGTTTGAAACTAATGAGTATTCCCAACAGAACACAGTTCCTCTCCCCCCGCTTTCCTAATACCATAAGGGGCTTTGCCAAAATTGTAACTTCCTTGCACATATGGGCCCCAAATACTACCCAGTGCAATGAGGGGAGCAATCAAGCCGCGTCATTGGCTCATCCCAAACAGCTGACCATGCTCCAATAGGAACGCTTTTTGGCTGGGACCGTGTCGCTGACTGAAGCAGATCACAGCGAGACCAGGGCTAATTGGCCACAACTAGTGATCCTCCTTATGATAGAGACCTAACCTAACTTTACGGAAGGTTGTGTCCATTGCAACCCCTGTCTCTCCTTCCCCTTTTTAACAAGTCACTTCGCACTCACGACAACATGCACTAGGAAATGGGCATTAATATAGGCACCTTGTCATTTATGCAACACTAAGGATTACATCGCTTACAGGCAAGCGAAAAATTGAAAACCATGTGTGTTGTTTTTTGTAACCTACGTGAAGCGGAACCAACACGGCACTTATGTCATTATCACTGTGGCTACACTCAACTATTTGGGCAAAATAATTGGCCTACTTCTACAATATAGAGTCGCCCACAACAACCTAACCATTTACTGAAACTGGCACATACTAATGGGAGTGGGCACCACACTTGTCTCAGCACAGGACCATTAAATTAATGCACCTGGGACCCCCCATAAAAACGCTATGAAGGAACATCCGCGCATTGTAAATATTGATTGCTGGTTACATATTATTCACTGCATCGGTCGGGCACGCAAGATCCTCTACACAAGAGCAATAGTTTAACACACTATGGAACCCCATTAACGCTATGGAGGAATCTCCTCATTCTGTATGTACTGAGCACTGGATATGTAGCAGTGGTACCTCGGAACTCTCAAATTAATGAGGCACCTTGTCATTTATGCAACGCTAAGGATTACAGCGCTTATAGGCAAGTGATAAATTGAAAACCACACTATTTAAAACCATGTGTGTTTTTTATAACTTAGGTGAAGCTGAAACTAACACAGCATTTATGCCATAATCATTGGGGCCACATTCAACTATTTGGGCAAGGTAATGGGCCTATTTCTACAGTATAGAAGAGCCCACAACAACTTAACTATTTACTGAAACTGACACGTACTAACGGGAGTGGGCAACACACTTGCCTCAGCACAGGACCAATTAATCCAATGCGCAAAAAACACCATGAAGGAACTTCCACACATTGTTAATATTGATTGCTGGTTACATAGTATTCACTGCATCGGTCGGGCACACAAGATCCTCTGCACAGGAGCGATAGGTTAACGCACCATGGAACCCCATTAACGCTATGGAGGACTCTCCTCATACTGTATGTACTAAGCACTGGATATGTAGTTATCACTGCATTATGTTGGCATGCTACTTCTCTAGCTAACTAACCCACAAGCACAGCCACACTGATCAGTGGCATGACCGGGCCTTGTGCCCCCTTTCTCTTAAATCTGGTGAATTGCACCTCATGGAGGCACTAAGAAACCCAAGCCAACCTTGGAATTATTAGCATTAGGACCAAGATAGGAGAATTCATTACTACCTCAATCTCTTTCCATGTAGGTGTCACCCTCTACCATTGCTGAACATAAGAATTTCAATTCCAACCATCCAGGAACACGCTAACCCTACATTTAGTAAGCTTTGCTCAACCAACCTCATAAGTTTACGCAACTCCTAATTAGACCAACAAACAAGGCAACTAAAGAGCAATTTCTCTCTCTTTTTCTCTCTCATTTTATCTCCCCAAACTAATCAAAAAAATTCTTTTCCCCGTTGTATTTTGCCAATAATGCAATGAAACCATAACAATTGTATAATATGACTATAACTGACTGACAATGGTAAAAATGCAATGGCAATTTAACCCATGTGACCAATTAACATACACACAAATGCATTGCTAATATGTGAATGTGTCACACCTGACAAATATCACGGGACTAATAACATTGTTTATGAACTTGTCAACTATGGTCTCGCCATCAAATACTGACAACCAATTATGGGCTTTAATGTAATAATTATGAATGTTCCTCTATCACCACTCACCATGCACACTGTCACTCATGTCACTGATATGCAGCCTTGAGAACGACCTCAAAGGTTGAAACACGTGTCAGCACTAATGGAATAAAAGTATATCACATACTCTGTACCACATATGAAGTTTTAGCAAAGAATATGTTGGTCACAAGAGTGACAAACAATGTGTGAAATACTGAAGGAAAAATAAATCAACAAATGTTGCAAACACCTAACGTGTGTGGAAATTGATACTCATTGGATACAAAGGAACCACTGTCCAGCGCCTAATTTCAAGTTTTGGATCTCAGTAACCCAGAACAACCCTTGCAAACATTGAGACCTTAGGAGCTTGGTCCCTCTGAGATCCACCTGACAGGCGGCAGGCAATGAAAAGAAGATAGCAACACACACACTAGCGCAAGACCCACAGTCCTAACAAGCTCTTAAACCACTTTAACTATAGCAAATAGAATTCTTGTACTTACACATTTTGTCTGCTTTAAGTTCTAATGTTCAAACTCCATTATTTACTTTGTCAGATCAGTAAATTGTGCCATCATCATTAATTTGGACCTCCTAAGAAAACATAGAAATTTGGCCATAATGTTGTATGTTTCCCTTATTGTATACTTATTTTTCTATTCAGTATTAAATACAATGAATAATTTTTGCTATCTTATTTAAAAAAGGTCTTTACCTGTTTAGCAGCTGATTGTAGTGCGTCTCCTTCCTCGTGGTGCGATTGCCGTACTCTTTTCATATTTCCTGTCCTATATTGTATGCGGTGATGCGATCGCGCACACGTACGCGACAATGCAATCACGCACACATGCCCAATGACGCAATCGTGCACGCATGCACAATGACGCAATAGTGCACGTATGCGCAATGACATCATGCGTCATGTTTTAGCCGCCATCTTTTATTGGGAAACTTTGAATGTGCTGAACTCTGTCATAGCTTGTGGATAATATTACAAATATATTGCAAATGTTGCTCATTTGTATTTTTGTATAAAAGTGAATTTTTGCCTGGTTTGTCTTATGGAATTTAAGCTCTTCGGGTATTGAGATCTTAAATTTCGTAATGGCGGTAACCCGAGTGACAAATTGTAAATGGTACAATTAGTATTTATATATTTTTTATAAAAGGATTCTAGTTCACTTTAAGAGGCTGAATGAATAGTCAGTATGGCACATAATTATTCCTGAGAATGAAAAAATCATGCATTTTGTGATGATGCTCATTGGGCCTCATTACAAGTTTTCTGGTCCAGTAACAACCAGTACGAGTTCTGCAAGCGGGTACCTTACAGTCCGCCAGTTCTGACCTGGCGGACTGAAAGGCACCCGCTTGCAGACCTTGCCGGTAGCACAGGCACCGTTATGAACTCAAATGGGAATGGGGAGTAGAAAATTGCGGTGCCTGGCAATGGGGAAATACAGGGTCCGCCAAGGCTGTAATAGCCCTGTATTTCCCCATTGCCAGGCGCTGGTAAAATTTGCAAGTTTGGCGGAAGCCTGCCTGTTTTACAGGCAAGGCTACCGCCAAACTTGTAATGAGGCCCCAGTGTCTCATGGTTCATAAGATGATATACATTAGAAAGATTGGTAGATACATTGGGCCTCATCACGAGTTTGGCGGTAACCCTTAAATCTGGCAGTCGCGCTATTACCGCCGGATTTAAGTGTCCGCCAAATCAGGGCTTCGGCGGATTTCTCTCCAGCTCTGAGCTGGGGAGAAATCCGCCAAAAATTTGCGCTAAATCCGCCGGCGGTAAGAGCGCGAAAATCCCCCATTGAGCCCAATGGGGAATGGGGCCTTCCCGAATGGGCTCAGTGGGGAATGGGGAATTCCATTACCGCCAAACCCGTGATCCGGCGCTAATAGCGCCGGGGGTTTGGCGGTAGGGCTAATACCGCCGGCATTACCGCCCAACTCGTGATGAGGCCCATTGTGTGGTAATATGCAGTTTGTATAGAATACCACCTAGTACAAAAATTAATAACATTAAAGAAAATGATGCATTTGCTGGTCTGTGTTTAAACCGGAATGACAGGTGTCAATTATACAAATCGAATAGGCTTCTCTTTTTCTTAGCATTCTTTCTAGGTGGCCTCCTCTGGGCAGTAATACTACTTTTTCTATGCCAAAGAATGTTGTCCATTGAAGTTGTTCTATTTTGTGGTGTTCCTGGAAATGTGAGGCCAAAGGTGATCTGAGATCTGTGTTGATTATTGATCTAATATGTTCGCCAATACATGTCTTTAATGTCCTGATGGTACTTCCTATATAATATTTGTTGCATACACATTGGATCCCGTATACAATGTTCTTGCTCCTGCAATTTAGTAGATCTCTGATAGGTTTGCATGTCCCATTTGGTGTTGTGATATTATTTTTACCATTGTCCGAATATTTGCACATTTGGCAATTTCCACATTTGAAATTGCCTGTTGTAGGTGGCTGAAGCCACATTGTTTGGGGAACAATATGTTGTTTCTTGGCCAATTGGAAATGTGATGGACTGAGCATTTCTTTGAGATTTTTGGTTTTACGAAATGTTATGCTTGGTTGGTTATCCAATAGGTGTTGGAAATCAGTGTCCACTCTAAGTATATTGCAATCCTTCATTAGTATTTTTTTGATTGTATTGTTATTGGTACTGTATGTTGTTATAAATCGTATCCTGTCCTCTTGCAATGATTTTTGCTGTTTTGGTTTGTTTTGGAGGAGGTCTTCTCTGGTAATTTTTATAAAGATGCTTTGGTTTATACCCTTGTTGTTTGAATTTACGAATAGTATTACATGCATGTCTTTCAAATTCCTCATGTGTTGTACAGTTCCGCTTGACTCACAACAGTTCTCTGTATGGTATATTTCAGATGACATGGTTCGGATTATTGCTAGATGCATGCAGTATGCTGTTGACTGCTGTTATTTTAATAAAGAGTGTGGTATAAACTTTATTGTCTTGAATATATAGCTGGAGATCCAGAAAATCGATTTCTGTTTTACTTATGTTGTAGGGTTAATTGTAGATTGTATGAATTGGTGTTCAGATTGTTGTAATAGTCTAGTAGTTGTTCTTCAGTTCCATTCCAAATCATAATGATATCATCTATGTATCTTCCCCAATAGGCCACATTATTGTGTATGGTAAATGCTGGATGTTGGCAGGCGTGCTCAATCTTAGAATGTCCCATGTATTGATTAGCATAGGGGGTGCGAACTTTGCCCCCATAGAGGTACCTTGTATTTGTTTATATAGTTGCTGGTTGAAAGTGAAGATGTTATTGCCTAGTGAGAAGTTCAGCATTTCCAAAATCATCATATTCTGTTGGTAGAATGAAACATATCTGGTTTTAAGAAAATAGTTAGTTGTTTGTAGTCCTTTTTCATGAAGAATACTGCTGTACAGAGCTGAGACATCTAATGTGACCAGCCAGTAGTTGGGTTCCCATTGTATTGTTTCCAGTTGTTGTATAACATGCTTTGTGACTTTGATGTATGAAGATAATCCGGCTGCCAGTGGTTGGAGATGTTTGTCAATATATTCAGAGGTTCGTTCCGTCAATGATCCTATGCTGTTTATAATGGGCCTACATGGGGGTAGTTCTATGAAAGGTTTATGAATTTTGGGCATGAAGTAGATGGTTGATGTGATGGGTTAAGGGGGTATGCATGCACAGGTATTCTTCATCTGTAAGTAATCCAATGTTTCTCCAATGCGTGCTCATAAGGTTCCAGTCTTCTTGTAGTTTTGGTATAGGATTCATATTTAGTTTTTCATAGCATTGGATATTGTCCAGATGGTCAGTGGCTATGTTCACATAGTCTTCCGTTGTTAACAGCACAATGTTGCCTCCCTTATTTGCAATTTTAAGTGTTATGTTTGGGTCTGCCTTGAGTTCTGATAGGGCTTTCTTCTGTGATAATGTTAGATTATGATGGATCTTTGCTTGTTCTTCAGAAAATGATGATATGCTGTGTATATCTTCTGTTTCTGGTAAATTGAGAAGATCGCCTGTGTTTTCCACATGAGCTACTGATAGCTCCGATGGAGGTAGTACACATTGTGGTTGTGTTTTAAATTTTGAATTCAAAAGATATTTTTTGAGTTTAAGTTTTCTACAAAAATGGAAAAGATCAGTGGCTACATCAAAATAATTGAATTGGTTAGTTGGGCAAAAGGGTAAGCCTTTATTTAAGGCTGTGATGAGTTAAGGTGAAAGATCAGACTTGGTCAAGTTAACTATTAGGTTTTCCTTTGTGTTATTGGATTCTTCGATCTTGTTTGTACTCTTACATTTTTGTCCCCTTGATTTGTTTTTGGTGCCTTTCCCACTTCTGCCCCTCCAGTGCATTTGGTTGTTTGTGGGTCAGGTGACCATGTTGTCAGATATGTACTCCTCAATGTGTATGTATATGGGGCATTGTAATTGAGGGGCTAGTAGCTGTGACGCAACTATTCACTGTTGGGCATCCATGGGCATGGACAAGTCTGGTTGCATGGTGGCTATGTTGACTGCGCATGGGTGTGAAGTCAGGGGGGTCCTGTAGCAGCTGATTAATGTCATTGTGGCCAGATGCCTCACATGGATGGTGATTGCTTGCTGGAGTTCAGGTTGCATGCTTGTATGGCAGTGTGTATGTTCGTAGATGCCTGCAGGGTTGTCCATTTATGGGAGCATTTGTCACTGTGGTACTCACCAGATTCAGCTTGGCTCCTGGCTCCTAGCACGGCTGTACCCATACTCTTGATCCCAACCGTGTGCAGGATGCCACTGACCATGTTCTCCTACAGTGTCAGTTGCAAGGGTTCCACTGACCCACCTGACATATTTGGCATTTGCTGGGTGTCTGGGTGGCATTCCTATCTCGAGATATTCAATGTATTATGATTTCCAAAATGGCCACTGCAGTGCTTCCTTATATAGTGATGAAGAAATTCTGCTGGCTGAAAATCCGCCAACTGAAATTCTGCTGACTGCCATGGCGGCAACAGTAATTCTGCCGACCTTTGGCAGAATTCGTCATCCAATGGGTTGTTCGATGGTAGCTCTGCTGGGCGGAATTACCGTTACCGCCATTGGTGTGTGGTTGCGTCTGCCACATTGTCATTCAGCGGAAATTCCTCACAGCAGTAACGGTAATTCTGCAGAACTCGTAATGAGGCCCATTGTCTCCCCTTAAAGTAAGCAAGGTCTAACCAGATGTCTATGACATGAGTTTGTATTTACTTTGCCTGATTTTTCTATCTACTAACCTTCAGCTATTGAACAGTTGTCAATAAGTAACAAATATATAAACTATATATATATATATATATATATATATATATATATATATATATATATATATATATATATATATATATCATAAGCTAACCTTGACATTCCCTCTCACCTCTAATTTAACCAAGTGAAGGACTGGCAAGATAATTTAAATGGAGTAGTTTAAGCAAACCCTGTAATACTAGGACCTAGACAATCTTTCATGGAGAAGAAAAACCTTTGTCAAACCTCCTTTCTATCCCTGGGGAAAGATAAGGGTATATCAGGCAGTTGGCACCAGTGGATGTGCGCTGCCAAGGGGTGCTGCCAGGGACGCGAACGGCCAAGGTGCCAAACACCATTTACACTTCAAAGGTATCTTACGCGCAGGGATCATTCTTCACATGCCCTGCTCAGACCCCGTGTCTCCAGGCAGGCCCCCCTTGAAGCAGGCCGTGCCCCTGCAATCCACATAAGTGTGTCTCCATTCAGCAGTGTTCCGGTGCCTTGTCTGCACGCCCCAGGCCCATCCACCCCCCCCTCCATTATCAAAGGCAGTTGGCACCAGTGGATGTGCGCTGCCAAGGGGTGCTGTCAGGGGCGCGAACGGCCAAGGTGCCAAACACCATGTACACTTCAAAGGTATTTTATGCGCAGAGGTCATTGTTCACATGCCCTGCTCAGACCCAGTGTCTCCAGGCAGGCTCCCCTTGAAGCAGGCTGTGCCCCTGCAATCCACAAAAGTGTGTCTCCATTCAGCAGGGTTCCAGTGCCTTGTCTGCATGCCCCAGGCCCATCCATCCCCCCTCCATTATCAAGGGCAGTTGGCACCAGTGGATGTGCGCTGCCAAGGGGTGCTGTCAGGGGCGCGAACGGCCAAGGTGCCAAACACCATGTACACTTCAAAGGTATCTTACGCGCAGGGGTCATTGTTCACATGCCCTCCTCAGACCCTGTGTCTCCAGGCAGGCTCCCCTTGAAGCAGGCCACGCCCCTGCAATCCACATAAGACCACGACATATACACGTCATTCATTCACATACACACCCCTTTTTGTAATTCTTTATAAAGCACTTGATATTTTTCATGAGAACATCTTTGAGCACTGCAAGTCAACTGGTGAGCGTGCTACCTGAGAACCCCGGTGACCAATGCTAATCTGCTCGTCGTCGTGCTACCTGTGAACTTCTATGACCGCTGTGAGTCAGCTCATCGTTGTGTTACCTGTGAACATCTCCCTGTTCTCCTGTCACTAACTACTCTGCTTGCTGAATCAACATGTTTGTTGGTCAAGGTAAGTGCATGTATCCTAATCATATCTCCTTCATCTCTAAATTTCTGTCTATTTAGAACTAAGTTGCTCAGTAGTGTTATGTTCATTTGTCTCATTACCATTGACTTGAGTTTAATTTGTTATGTTATCGATATATCAATTGTCATCAGTGTAAATTGGCATCGAATTGCATCCTTAGTGGACCATGTCTATAATATAATCATATTTCCTCATGATGCATGATAGCACATTCAAGGGACGAGTAACATAATCTGATTTTTGTCACATCAAAGAACTGTTTATGAAAGTTATCGGATAATACAGCCGCCCACGCTGCACTGGTTTTGCTGTGGTGACCAAAACATATCTTGCACTGAAGAATGTATGGTATAATTCCTTGTTTCTCACGTTTTTATGCAAAATAATTTTTCGAATAATGTGACCTTTTTTTTTGCAGAATTTACAACAATGCCTGCATGTTCGATTTTCGGTTGCCCTTCTAAGACCCATGAGAAATCGGAAGGCACTACAATGCATGTATTCCCAAAGACTGTAGATCGAATTAGAAAATGGGTCAGATATGCGCCGAAAGAGCTTTAAAGTAGAGTCAAAAAAGTCTTGGAGGACAAGAGGGGTGATCGATACCGCATCTGCAGCCTGCACTTTACCCCGAATATGTACGACCCATCCTTGTACACAAGGAAGAATCAACTCAGAACGACTCGAAAATTGCTCCCAAATGCTATTCTGACTCTATTCGTTCACATGCTGCCTCAGGTGAGTCACGGTTCCAGATTTAGCTGTAGGCCTTGGGGTAGTGAGCAGGTAACTAAATGGATTGATTGGTATTTTAGGTGTAAATGTCACTTATAATACTTTCCATATTTATAAGATTGTATTGCTTTTTAAATAGAGACCATTTTGCTAAACATCAGTACTTGGTTTTAGAACCCTCATAGAAAATTGATTTATGGGCACAGATAACTATGCTATATTATGCTTTGAAATAAGCATAATGTTCTCGTAATCAGTCTCCTTAGATGCCAATTTTTAATATTAGCATTTCTAAATCAAATAATATGTTCCCTTTACAACTCCATGACTATGCACTGAATATGAAGGAACAAGATTCAGCATCCATGTCTTGCCTGGAGTCATCAACCACTTCGAGCGCGTATCAGGTAGTCTTACTGAGCTATTCTGTTCCAGACTTGTTTTATGCATGGAATTTGAGATAATCTGATAAGATTTACGTATTGTGTCATTCGTTTACACAAGGTTTAATTAGTGGTTTGCTATCGATGTGTACTTTTGTCATCGTCCCAATGTATTTGTTCAATTTCCAATATTTTCATCCTTATTAATGCAAGTACTGTGTTTCAGGGAGATGCTGAAGCGTCTACTACAATTACATCATCCCTTGTAGTTGATCCAGAGCCAGAGGTATGCATACTGACAGTTCCATCGAATTAGATAATCTGATCATATTTACATATCGTGTCGTTCTTTTACACAATGTTTCATTCGTGGTTTGCTATTGATATGTACCCTTGTCGTCGTCCAAATGTGTGTGTTCTATTTCCAATATTTTCATCCTTATTAATGCAAGTACTGTGTTTCAGGGAGATGCTGAAGCGTCCACTACAATTACATCATCCCTTGTAGTTGATCCAGATGTATGCGTACTGACAGTTCCATCGAATGAGATAATCTGATATATTTACATATTGTGTTGTTCTTTTACACAATGTTTCATTAGTGGTTTGCTATTGATATGTACCAATGTCTGTGTCCCAATGTGTGTGCTCTATTTCCAATTTTTTCATCCATACTAATGCAAGTATTGTGTTTCAGGGAGATGCTGGAGCGTCCACTACAATTACATCACCCCTTGTAGTCGATCCGGAGCCAGAGGTATGCGTACTGACAGTACCCTCGAATGAAAGAAAGTTGGTCTTAGATGTGATATTATTAGACTGTGGCAATATTAGAAACAAGCGGATTTTGCAAATTGCTTGAGTGCAACATTTCGAGTAGTGTTCCTCGTACAGTCAACTTAGATTGATTAAGCTAGCCATCAATCAGATGAAATCAAAAATGTATAATTTGACAAAATGACGTGCACGATGTTCGAGTTTATTTGTGTAAGCCATGAGTGCGAAGGACTAATTTAATTTGTAATACAAATGACTTATTGTAAATGGATACTCTTTTCTAAGGATGTATACAAGATCAGGATATAGAACGGGAGGAACGTGGATCCGAGTCTGTGGACCAGTTTGCTGTTGGTGACGTTAGAGTAAAGAAGGTTTCAACGAAAAGAAAGAAAGATAAGGTAATTTATAAACAGTTTCTATTTTTAGCAAGTGTTTTGTGCTGAGGCCTTCATAATATGCTTTTTTTTTAATGTAAATTGTCCGATACTGTATGTTGGATTTACATTGAACATCCTTTTCGAACCTGTCTTCTAGTTGCCCAATGTTGTACGGACAATACAGACACAGCGACACACATGAGAGATGCTGTTTGCCAAACTGTTTTCACCACCGAAAAACTATTAATTGAGGCGCGGCGTGTTCAGACTCGAGATGCCTTTGCACAATGACGAGAAAATGAATTTAATGTGACGGGCGACGCCAGCAAAGTGCTTTTGGACCATTGCTAGAATGCGACTGCTCCACCAGATGAAGATGAAACTGAATTTAGTGAAGATACTTTGAATTAGTTGCAGACCACTTGACACAATCGACACCCGCCAAAAAAGTGCCACCCAAAAACCAGTCGACATTGATGTTTTCTCTGATTCACGTTCAAGTAACAGATGTTGACATGACAGAGACTGAAGCATCAACACAATTGACCAACGAACTAGATAAAGATCTCAACTATAGTATGTCCAGTTTGGCTGATATGTCCACAACATGTCAGTCAGAAACAACATTAATGCAGGATGACAGTCTAATAAAGGAGGCCAAATACATGGTATTCGACAGTAACTTGATGGAGATTATAAACATGCTGAATTGTGTGCATTCAGTGAGAGGAGAAGTATGTGGGAAGCCATTGATGAATGTGACTCGTCTAACACAAGGCAGTAAATCCATGCCACCTGTGAAATGTTACATGAAAAATGTTCATGGTCAACTCAACTGATGCTGGGGTAGCTGCCAGATGGCAATGTGCAGCAGCTTTACTTTTCAGTGGCTCTAGTTTCAGAAAGTTGTCCAGTTTCTGTCAATTTGTGGGACTCCATTTCATTTCGAAAACGCAGTACTACAAATATCAACGTGATTATCTATTCCCTGCCATTAGTGAAGCTTGGAAAATTGAACAATTGTCTATTCAAAGTACATTCTCCGAAAAACGGTTCAGGCTAGCCGGTGATGGACAGTGTGACAGCCCCGGATTTTCTGCTAAGTACTGCACATACCACTTTCAGGACATGGAAAGTAAATAAATTGTGAGCTTGGTGGTCATGCAGGTGTCCGAATGTAAATCCTCAGTGGCCATGGAGAAACTTGGTTTTATAAAATCACTTGAAGATCTACAATCGAGGAGAATGCAAATCAACCTCATAGTCACGGGCAGACACGTTTCAAGAGCCAAGACAATGAGAGAGCAGTTTCCAAATATTTGACATCAATTTGATTTATGGCATGTTGCCAAATCAATCAATAAAAAAATCTCAGCTGCAGGGGAAAAAAAAAAGATTCTGAAAGAATTTCACAGTGGTCCCAGTCTTTCAGCAACCATCTTTGGTGGAGCTCCAAAACATGTGATGGGTCTGTGGAAATTATACTGGAAAAATGGTGGTCCCTAATGCACCACTGATCCAACGTTCACTCTTGGACAGAAAACCAACATTTCCACGAATGTGAACATGGCCCTTTGTCCCCGGAGCAGGCACGGAAGAAGAAGTGGTTGATTCCATCTTCACCTCCACACAAAGCCCTTGAGAAGATTGTGTTTGATAAAACTCTATCAAGAGATCTGAAGAGTCTCACAGAATTCTGTCACACAGGAGATTTGGGGGTGTTCCACAATATGTGCCTAAAGTACAGGCCAACGAGATTGCATTTCGGCATCGAAGGGATGAAATATAGGACATTACTAGTGGTATTAGCGCATAACAAGAATGTAGGCCGTGAACAATCTAGGACTGCGGGAAACTTAGGGATGCTTTGCTACACTATGGCCTTTACGAAAAGAAGCAAAAAATGGGTGGTCAAGCCAGGATATGAGGAAATGGAATTCGATTTTTGTTCAGAGCACACACACATTACCACAAAGCATTGCCAACGTGCCCTGTCCACCTAAAACAGAGCTTGTTGAACAGTTCAAATCCCGGTACAAATGATTACCATCTGTTTTTATTTTTACCAACAATGTTTTTATGAAGTGTCCAAATAAAGTATGCAATTTCTCTTTTGAAATCTATCCTCTTTGTCCTTTTTTTTTCAACTAGTACCATTTTGACGATTGCCATACAATGTAATGCTGTTCTTTCACATTTCACAGTTTCGTCGAGCTACTGTGGGACCTTCACTGATCGTGGTAGGGCCAGATGGATAACAGTGTGTAAGAATCTTTGTGGTTTGGCAGTTGCCTTACCATACCGTTACCCAAGCCACTGAATAACTGCTCATCACACAAAAGGGATGAGACCTAGGCTACATAAGATACTAGGCACACAAGAAGTACTGACTGTGAACAAAACATGCCATGGGGTGGGAGGCCGTGACATAAGCAGAGGTGGGGCTATTGCTAGACACACTTTGACTCTGTTATTGTGTTTCCTCGACCACAGTTTTGGAGTAGGGCGCATTCTGTCATTGCCAAGTTTCCCCTACCCCTCAGCAGTGCCACGAACAGCAAGCATTGACAGCCCCCAAATTTTTCCTCCCGTGCCCGTGCTTCACAATTCCAGTTCTCATGGATGCGTTGACACGAGATGTTGCAAACTAAGAATGTATGTTCATTCTGAGTGAAGGGCACCAGCTTTGAATTTTTGCTTGCGAGCTGAGGAAGCCCAGGCGTCACACACACAGTATAAGGTTCTATTGTTTTTTGACCTTGAGAGACAGGGACCATTCCGAAAGGAATTGAAGCAAAGGAGGGGTGTAATAACGTAGGATATGATAAGGTTCTCCATTCCAAAACTAGACTTAGTTACATGTAAGTTCAGTTTATGAAAAATCGTTGACCCGAACGTAGTCTGCGTTACGGTCTGCATTATGCCAAGAGAACGAAAATGCTAAATATAATGTAAGTTTCACTTTAGACGATTTTATACCAGAACTAGTCCCATTATCATTAAATGACCGTTATTGCTGGGTTACATTTGTTCGTTCTGTGTGGCATATTGCAATGAAACGCAAGTACAACCTTTGTGTACTGGTCTTTCTACCGAGCACATGGGCAGTCCAGCATCGAGACGCAATTTAGACCACCACTCAGTTCCCCCAGATTCAACGCTAATAAATCATTAAATTGTGCACCTCGAATTGTAGCCTCAGCTTCCGCATCACATTTAGAGCTAAACATACTCCATTGCACTATCCTCGGAAGCAAATAGTGGAGTACTTTCCACGTTGTGTTCTCTCTGTTCACATTGTTTCACGTCTGTGCTAATCGTTAGTTGTAACTCGATGCCGAATTAATACGTAAAATGATAAATTGTGATAAAGATCGGCTACTGAGACACATTTCTATTATGATGTTTTGCAAACAGGTACATCCTGCCATTCTGCGTTTGTCATCGATTCCAGATCCCAACCGATAGTTTCTTCAACCGCCAGCTGCAGCTATATGTCAATCACTGGATTTATTTGACTCTTTTTTGGGATGATCGCCAAGGGCCGATATGCCCTTAAACTGTACCAGCGATTAGGAGCAACATAACAACCTTTACGGTGGATTAGCCCCAAGTTGATGAACAAGCCTTGCAATTCACTGTGCAAGCAAAGCGCTTCTTTTACCCAAAACGAACACCCTGTGCACCCAAAAGGAACAGTGCGTGACTGACGATAAACATTTGCGGATCGAGAGCAAACAAAAAAAGTTCCATTTTGATTGAATATGGCAATCGCCAAATGTTCTCGAAGTGTTTACTGTGAAATAAATGTACTTTACACATTTTGCAGTCTTTCTGTTTCCTTTTAAAGTACAGTTTCATATTCCGAATTGTGATGCGCTGTATTGTGAGACGATGTGTGTTGTTTTCCGGGTTCTGCGTCAAGTCGCGTAGGTGACGATTGGGCACGTTTGGCTACACTGCCCAATAACGTCACGGAGAAAGGTGTAGAATATCACTAGGTTTGGTGATGTCAGGCTCAGGGGTGGGGGGTATGATTTAGTGCCGCAAAGGCAGTCCTGCTTGGGTGACGCGGCAACGGATAAGATTATCACAAGATCGCCACGCCCTCTAGCTTGATCTTGCTTGTGTACAAAAGAGGAAAACTAAGGTAAGGTGCATAGGAAATGTTTGTACGATCGATCAACGTATGGTTAAAAACACATGCCCGAACCCTCGGGGCAATAATATTTCTGACCGCACCATTCCTTTAATCCAACTCAGTATTATGAAACAAATCCCCAGAAACTGGAAGGGTCCAGTGCAAGGGGAAAACTTTTGATGCCATGCCCCAGTCCAAACCCCAAGCACAATCCAGTTTACCAACTGGGAGGGAGGTAGGGATAATACTCGCCCGTGTCTTTAATAGAATCTAAACCCCCACTCATGATAGTGAGGGGGATTAGCCATTCTATGTCAAGACCGAAGGCTTCCTATTATGCAAGTTTAAAGCATTACTTCTGACTTGCCTTGACTCAAAGTATCCTGTCAGGTGAGTTGGAGAAGACAAATTACAGGGAACAATCTGGTACCTCTAGTGCCCTTTGTGAAACAGATTCCAGAGGTTGGGGTGTAATGACCAAACTGGATACTATTGTTGAGGAATTATGACAATGCAGTACTATGGGAAACCAGTGCAAGACAGCAACCAACACCTCCAACCCAGATTGTCTAATGGATCAGGACCCCCAAAAATAAAATCTATAATACTAGGAAATGTGTAATCGAATGAAGGCAATACAAGTTGAGATAAAGTGAAGCTAGTATAACAACCGTCTTTCAGACACTTGAAACGCCTGTATAATGGTTCACTCATGACAAGTTATTATCAAATAGAGGGGTTGTTTTCCATAACTGATGGGAAATGGAAACAAATGACCATGTATAACATATCTTCTGGAAGATAATTAAGGCAAAGTAAACCTTCTCACAGAAAAAATAGGTCAGTATATTATTCCAGGTTATAGAAAACTCTGCTTAGGACCCCTTTGCGGCATCAAATCCACTGGTGTAGTGGGGTGGCAGTAAGAGCCAACCGAGAGGACCTACTAACAAGAGTACCCAGAGCCATAAAGTTATGTTGCCTTACTGATATTTGCCACTTGATCATTACCGAACAGGCAATGCATGTGTGTGGTCTACCCTAAAAGAGCACTTAGGCACATAACTGGGCACCCCATTGCTTAAGAGGATTCCAAAACCACTGTGGAGTAATGAGAGTAGTTAGGCTACCTCAACGGTGAAGGTAAGGTGAGAAGAAAAAACCTGATTTCAGAATGGAGCAAACAGCTTCTCAGCCCCTTGTCTGGCATGTTTACCCTCAATGGTGAGTCAAGACCTGTGCGGGTGAGGTTTTTTCGGCTCAGAAAAGAAGCCATACCTGCTGGTTGTCTGCATGTTATTACATGCACAAGTCCATTCGGGAGTATTTGCCAGCATTGTCAATAGCCCTTAAAATAGGCATTTGTATGTATGCAGCCCTACAGAGAAAAAAATATCTGACCGGGGTGATGGCTCTGGGCTGGGTATGAAGGACTGTATTGCCCTTAGGCAATATTTGAGGTGGCCCAACGTCTAAACTGTGTGACTTGCAAGCAGCAAGTGAAAATAACCAGGACAGGCAAATATATCACTGCCTTTTCAAGGCGGTTCAGTATTATGCACCAAGCTGGTGGTGAAAATGGGCCTGAAAAATACTTGGGTGAGGGTGAAACTCTGTGCCTCTGTACCATAATTGCAACAGTAAAACTGGATTACCTGCGAGCAGCAAGATAATAATCACAACCACTAAACATAGCTTTTTTTCTCTACTGTCCTCTATTTTTTACAATGTTGTTTACTGGTATCTGTTCTTACACTCCAGTATGGTAGATTTTCCTGAATGCAGCATGCCCAACTTGGCTTTTAGTTAGTGCTCTTCTTTATTCCATCTTAGTTCTGCTTCCATCATTGCATTTAATAACCGATAATCATAACAAGTCTATTTTTCTCTCTATGCCTAGTGCTATTCCTACTCACTGGTCCTCTCGCAGATCTCCTCATTTTCCTGCGTCATGCAATCTCTCTACTCTTGTCTATCCACCTCCCGATTCTGGCGATTCTTGCATTAATGTAGCACTCTGGAATGCTCTGGCTATCTCTAAGAAAACCCATTCTTTCTTTGACATGTTTCTACGACTCAATTTGCATTTCTTATTCATTACTGAGACTTGGCATCCGCCTCTTAACTCTGCTATACCTGCGTCTTTATTTACGTCTGATACTGCTTTTATTCATACTACTCGTTCTCTGGGTCGTGGAGGTAGGACCAGTATTCTTTACCGGCCTTCCTCCACGATTCATTCTAACTCTTTCTCTTTACCTACCTTTCTTTCCTGTGAATACTCTCTTTCCACTTTCTATAAGTCAAGTGATGTGACCTTTCTTTTGATTTATCGTCCTTCTGATCCTTTTTCTACTTTATGCAATGACATTGATGCTCTCTCCCTTGGCTAATATTATTTCTTCTTTTGGGTTGTCTTATCATTTTTATGCTGATGACACCCAAATATTTCTATATTTTTCTTCTTTTACACATACTATACACATAAATCTCTCTGCCTGTCTCTCTGCTATCAAAATCTGGATGTTCTTGTCCTTAAAGGGGAAAAAGATTGGACATAATGAAAAATATATATAAAACATTTTTTACAAAAAGTTCCTATGTAAAATTCTTGGGAAATGAGCCTCCAAGTTTGCACTATGAGTTTCCCCCGGTCTAGGGGAGCACAGAAAACTTAAAATGAAAGTCACAGCAATTATGAATACTTTGCTGGCAGAGTATTTATAATTGTTCTGACTTTCGTTTGAAGTTTCCGGGGGAACCTGGGAAACTATAAGCGAAAATAACGGCAATTATAAATACTCCGCCACCCGCCAGCAGGCAGCGTACTATTTATAATTGCTGGTACTTTTGTTTTAAGTTTCTGGGGGAGCACAGGAAAATTCAAAAGAAAGTACCAGCAATTTTGAATACTCAGCCACATGCTGCAATTCTATATTCATGAATTCAGAGAACCCGAGTTCATGAATATAGGATTGCGGTGGTCAGAGTAGATAGAAATTAAGTGGTGAGCCTCCAAGTTTGCACTATGAGGCATTCATTTTGTACAAAAGAAGCAGCCTCCGGCCCACGGTCGCTGCAATCCTATGTTAATGAACTTCATTAATATAGAATACCAGGGCCGTCCGAGTATTCATAATTTCCCCGATTTTCATGTTGAGTTTCCAGCATAGGAAACTTAAAAAAAAAGTCACAGCAATTATGAATACTCGGCCGGTTGCTGCAATATTCATAATTGCTGTGCCTTTCCTTTTGAGTTTCCTGTGCTCACCCGGTCCAGGGGTGAACAGGAAACTTAAATTGAAAGACACAACAATTTTGAGTACTCCACCGTCAGCCGTGACTTTCATATTAAGTTGCCTGTGCTCCCCTGGTCTGGGGGAGCACAGAAAACTTAAAATGAAAGGCACGGCAATTATGAATACTCTGCCGGCAGAGTATTTCTAATTGTTCTGACTTTCATTTTAAGATTCCTTGGGAACATGGGAAACTGAAAGCGAAAATCACTGCAATTATTAATGCTTCGCCGCCCGCCAGCGGGCAGCATAGTATTTATAATTGCTGGTACTTTTTTTAAGTTAAGTTTCTGGGGGAGCACAGGAAAATTAAAAAGAAAGTACCAGCAATTTTGAATACTCAGCCACATGCTGAAATTCTATATTCATGAACTCAGAGAACCCGAGTTCATGAATATAGGATTGTGGCGGTTGGAGTAGATAGAAATTAAGGGGTGAGGGCAGCACTCACTCAAAGCACAGGGACAAGCCTCCAGCTGCAGGCTGCCAGCATTCTCTGCTCTCTGGCAGCAATAAGCAAAAGCTCCGACTAGGGGGCTTTTGCTTGATTAGTGCTGTGATAGCAGAGTTAACATGAACACAGGAGGCGTGTTCCTTTCACAAAAAAGATGCCTCCTGGTGATTAAAAATCTTGACTATCAGGCTCATTTCCCAAGATTTTACATAGGACATTTTAGTAAAATTATTGTTTATGTATATTTTTCATTATGGCCATTCTTTTTGAACCATAACATTTTTGAGTGAAGTACTCCTATAATCCTTCTAAGGCGGAAGTTCTCATTTGTCCTGCAAATACTATTCCTCTGAATGTTTCTCCTCCCTTTCTTGTATTTTCCCCTTCTCATCTGCCTTTTTCTCTTACTGCCCACAATCTTGGCCTCCATCTTGACACTAATCTCTCTTTTACGCTCATCACATCTCGATCACCTCCCGTTCCTGTCATTTCCATCTTTTCAAGATTTAGGAAGTTGTACTTCTTCTAACTTTCAGTGCCACCAAGCTTCTAATCTCTTCTTTCATCTTCTCATAACTATTCTATTGTTCTGAACTCCTCTTTGGTCTCCCTGTTTCTTGTCTAGCTCCCCTTAAATCTGTTTTTAATTCCTCTATCCCTCTTCTGTACCCCTTGTCTATTTGTGACTCTATTTCTCCCTCTCTGGCCTCTCTTCCACGGCTACCTTGCCATTGTCAATTTAAATTCAACTTTCTCGGTATTGTATTCAAATCGCTATATGGACTACCTTTCTTGTTTCCTCTTATGTTCCTTCTCGTACTCTTCGCTCTCAAACCCACTTTCTTTTAACTGTACCACGCCCTTCTTGTGCTTCTTCTTGCTCCGCTCTTTTTCTTTGTTCGCTCTTCTCCACTGGAACGCTCTCCCTCTCTCTCTGCAACCTATTCTCTCCTATTCTACCTTCCGTGCTGCCCTGAAAACATTCTTCAATCGGAATTGTATTTTAGTCTCATTGTAAGTTATAGTTTTTATTGTATTATTCTTTCCATTGAAATTGTACTGCCTAGCACTTTGACATAAGGCGCTGCATAAATTACAAATAAATATGAAATACGAAATACATAGTTGGTCATTCAATAATCCACAGAGCCAGTGGTGCAAACTAACCTGTAATCATCAAAGAAGAATAAGTAACCACGTCTTATTTAAGTCTGCCCAAAACTGTAACATGCGTTCCTTGTGAGCAGCAAGCAAAATAATCACACAAAAATAAATGGTAGTCTTTAAAGAGGTTGAATAATCCACAAGCCCGCGGAAGTAACAGGCACTTTATCAGTAATTGATAATGCAACACGGTGCCTTTAGACCAAATTTGATACTGGCAAAGCTCACTGTTGCGATCCACAATCAAAATAATGAATACCATTTAAATAGGGGACCACCTCTTTAATGCCATGGAATAATCCAAATAGCAGGTGGAGAAAGCAATGAAATAACCAGTAAATATAGATGAGACAAGACCACTTTTGCTTTACACAGTCAAAGCACCCCTCCTTTGAAGCGAAACAAAATCACATGGAATCACTTTTGAGACTGTGCCTGCACCTTTAGCAGTCAGCCACTGCTGACCCCAGACAATAACACCGATTTGAAGGACAACTACTGGTACGAGCCTCCTAATGTTATGTATGAGAGCAATCATGCTGTCCACCCACACGCGTCACTGGCGTCCATTTGTCCTGGGCTCTTATCGAGAGTGAACTCGTGCCCCCTCATGCGTCACCACACCACCATGGCTGTCCATGCCTTCCAGTGCAGCTTAAGAGGAGCGGCGCTCCTTTATATAAGGAGACCGAGACCGGACAGTGTGTGGGCAAGTGGAAAAGGGGAGCGTGAGAAGCATTAAAGCCTGCGGGCACACGGCCTCAGTAAAATGGCTCCTGCTGGCAGCCTCTGATAAAATAACACAACGCTGCGTACATGTAACTGAGAAAATGAACGGAGTCGGTAAACCAGTGGCATGCCATGATAGCAAACATAGCGCAAGTAAAGCAACGCCAGTAAAATAAAGCCTAGGTTAGACATAACACACGAGTGCAACGAAACCTACATTTCAGGGGGACTAACTGGTGATGGGGGACCACTTTAGAAACTGGGTGGGGCAAACGTAGCGGCTGTGTCCCCCCTATTCTACCCCAACGGTTGTCTGTCCGGGAGCCCGTATATCCATCCGCCATTCCCCAACCATCCCTCTCCCACCAATCCCTCCCCGGCCAGAATCAGCTCCTCAGCCCAGCATTGCACATAGGCGCAGACATAAATGCACACACACAGTTACACATCCACTCACTCATTTAAACATCACCTTGGCCATACACTTGCTCATTTACATGGACGCCCAGCCCCATACATCATACACTCATCCCACACACACTCATTCAAACATACATCACATGCACTCTCCTTTCACACATGCATACAGACATAATGAGCTAACAAGCAACACCATTTAACACTGTTAGCTTCAGAAAAGGCTTCCCTCACCTCCCTTCATAACAAAAAGCAAGTGCACACATCGGCCACCCCCTCCCACCCCCCTCAGATGTGAATGAACACATAACGTTGCTATTTGTTCGCTTGCGTCCGTGGGGAGGGGGCTGATGGATGCATTTCATAAGGCGGTGCGGGTGATGGAAGCTTTTCCTGAAACTAGCAGCATTCAGGTTTTGCTGCATTTGAGCAAACAAATGTTTCTGCACAAACACAATAACACTTTAAAGCAGCCGGTTTTAGGAAAGTCTTCCTCCCCTCTATGACTAAGGCAAAGCTAGGCCCAGAGGCCCCGCAACCTCAGCTCAGATTTCAGGAGTGGGGGTCAGGGGACGAAGCCCAGGCAGCTCAATGACAGAATGAGAAATGCCGAGTACATATCTCCTATGACGAGCAGCAATGAAAGTGGAACAGCATCGGATTGCATGGGGGGGGGTTATAGACTGGGACCTGTTCTGATTGGCTGTCATGGGGTTATTCCCCTGGCTCTGTGTAGGGCTCTGTTTTATGTTCTCATTCGGAAACTATTAATGTAGTATTTAAAAAGTGTTTAAGGAATGTTTTCTTTGCTGCTGAACGAGTAGATAAAGAAGATTAATGCATAATAGGAAGCCGCCGGCCTTGATATAGAATAGATTTTAAGCTGCTGGGAATGGGTCGCAGCGGGGCGACAATGCCTTGCGCCCTGTGGTCACAAACTGAATGTGACCCCGCCCACTGCCAATGCCTCCCACAGGCTGGGGGGGAATTGGGCTGCTCACCCAGCATGTGAAACACATAGACAGGGGGTGAGCTCAAAGCGTCAATTACTCTTGTGGTCTTCCCTAAAGGTAGCCCTGACACAGCGATCATATTCTGATGCCATCCAGACTCCCCAGGAAATGTAGGTAGCACGTGCCTCTCCTATTAAGGTGGCCTGTTACCAAACAGCGTCTTTGCAGACAGACCTACAATCTCTTTCTCTTTCTCTAAATGTTCTGATGCTCTTCATTCTCGAGTCCCTGCCTGTCTCTCTGCTATAATGGATGTCTTCCCATTTTCTTCATCTGAACCCCTCTAAAATAGAGATTCTTCTCTTCCCACCCGCCTCTTATTACCCTTGTTCCCCCCTTTTCCTCACCCCTCCTTGCTTTCCTTCTCCTACTCTGCCTTGTAATCGCAGTGTTCTCTTTGATTCCTCTCCCTCCTTTTCCTTCCATATCTCCCTAAATGTGCAGCAATGTCGTTTTCTTCTCTTAAACCTTCGTCAGGCCTTTTCTCTCTTTCATGCGGCTAAACTTCTTATTTGTGTTGTAATCCTCCCCGGGATCGAAAATTGCTCTGCCCTCTTAGTTGGTCTTCCCGCTTCACGTCTTAGCCCTCTTGGATCCACATATAACTCCATGATCCATCTTCTCGTCTGTCTTTCCCCACGGGCATCTACTTCTCCCTCTCTGTTACCTGCTTCTATTCTACACTATGAATCTCGGGTCACTTCCTGTCTATTGTTTTCAAATGTCTTCCAGGCTTGTCCTCCATCCATTTCCGCTCTAGTCTCCTTTTACTCCACTGCGCGTCCTCTTCGTTGCCAGTCTGCTTTCTGTCTTGCTGTTCCTAAGCTCCTTACGCCGCTGCCTCCTGTTTTCGCTCCTTTTCCTAGCTTGCTCCATTTCATTGGCACTCACTACCTCTCGTTATCCGCTCATCTTCTGCACAGCACATTTTCCGCACCCGCTTAAGGCCCATCTTTGGCCCCTTGTGTCTGGGTTGTAATAGCTGACCGGCCATTCTGTTCACATTGCTGCATTATTGTTGTCCCGCAGCTCTTTTATGTTATGCGCTATGGCGTGTATACACTTTTTAACCATCAGTTTTACATTAAGCTTAAGAACTGCAAGGCCTTCCCTAGACGCGTGCATGGACCTTTTCTGTCAGATGGATCCTAGCACGGAGCATGCTGGAACAGTTGTGTGGGTGCAGGTTCGGAGTCTGTGAGTGTGGGATGGACTCTGATTCACCCCGGGGAAGCAGACGGGTGATGAATTACAAGAAAATGTGCTCCGGGCCTTGTTTAATGTTATGTTCCTTTTGGGCTTGCTGCACAAAACACCCAGACTCACTTGTAGTGACAAAGGTCGCTTTAATGTGACAGGCCAAAGCTCACAAATAAACACTAATCTGGCCACTGGCCTTACAGACTAACATATCTGTTTTTAACAATTTTCCAAACAAATTAATAATGAAACATTTCCAATTCCTCCTACAATTAAATAAATAAGTCAGTTTAAATTCCTCCCTACCTATCCCTTGCTCCCTACCGTCTCCTTACCATCTTCTCCAGCCTTCCTTACCGCTCTCTCCCATCTTCTCCCCAGGGCCATGCCCCTCAATCATCATTACCTGTTCCCCCTCTTTCCACCCCCGGGGTAGCCCGTTTGTGCCAAACAGCACCACCCCCATCCTTTCCTGCGCTATTCCCCCATTGTGCTTCCCTCCCCCTCATCCAAAGGGGTCAGAAAAACCCTCCCCCAAGGTGTTCTTTCTGCCCCACCCCTTCCATTGTACCTTCTTTTTTTTTTTTTTTTTTTTTTTTTTGCATGTTAACCTGTTTAAGGTTTTTTACAAATCTGTGCTGTAGTGAACTGTGTTTGTACTACTTCTAAGAAGTTAGACCAGGACTTATGACACCACTCTCGAATTTCCTTGAAGATCACTTGTTGGTGTTGGTGTTGTTGGTGTTGCAGGCGACGAAGTACTGTCACTGGCTTTTGCCAGGGCTACTTCAAGGAATTTAGCTGCCGCTCTGGACCATCTGCTGGAATCGCCTGCAATTAACCGAAACCATATTGTCTCTTCGTCGAGTGTGAGCGGGCACGTGATGAGTGGTGTCAAGTAGGCCCTTCTTTCGTGTGCCAGTCCAGGACATGAGGTGAGTAGATGACGGACAGATTCTATTTGGTCAACCAGTCCACAGACCCGGCAGTGAGGAGAATTTGCCAGTGCCCTTTTAGCCAAAACTTCTCTCGTATGCAGAAGATTCAGACGGGCTCGTAAAAGAATTTTCCTCAGCCTTTTTTCAGGAAATTTTTCGCAATATTTCAGCGGAATCTTTGGGCGGTTGTAAGTAGGTGGCAGATCTTTTAGGGATGTATACGTTAGGATTTTCTCGTTGGTACACATCCAATCTTGTTCTAAAAGCTTTTGCTTCACACGCCCAGGATTTGAGATGAGGAGGTCGTCCGTGCAGTGGACTTCTTCTAATTTTTGTCCAATTTTCTTCGCCCAGTTGGTGAATGGTGTGCACTTCCCGTTTTCCAGTTCGTTTTCTAATATCCGAAAAATCGGCAGAGAGTCGGGAGTTCGTATTTTCCTGTAAAGTAGAATCGCGCTTTGCATGACGATTGAGGCTAGTGAAGGAAGGCCAAGGTCGCGCCGAATGGCTGGCATGGGGGCTGCGGTAGGAAGTCCCAAGACCGATTTCCATAGAAATCCTTCCAGTCTCAGCCAAAATTCAGCAGGTAGAGTTAAGTTGGCTGCCATTCCGTATGTTATGGCCGGTACTACCTTTGTTTTATAAAATTGCAGAACCGGGGTCCAAGAGAACTTGCCGAATTTACTGTCGACAGCTCGAGATTGGGCTGTCAGGTTCTTGATTTTTGCCCATAACGAGGCTTGAAGTGAAGAATCGTTTAAAGTGTTGTCAAGTTGAATGCCCAGGTACTTAAACTCATCTACTACTTCGATTTTTTCTGCATCGAGAAACCATACCGGACACTTCTTTCTCTTTTTTTTGCTTTTTGAAAAGGATAGGATTTTAGTTTTGCTTTTGTTTATTTGCAGGTTATTTTCTTCCATGTATTGGGCCAGATTTGTTAGCTGTCTCTGAAGGCCTACTGCCGTCTGGTCAATCAGAATTAAGTCGTCGGCGTACCACAGTCTTGGGACTTTAGAGGAGCCCACTCTCGGTGGGAAAGATCTTACTGATTTCATTGTGTCTTGGAAGTCTCCGATAAACGAGATGAACAGACCTGGGGCTAACGGGCAGCCCTGTTTTACTCTCCGTTTTGTAAAGATTTGATCTGAGAGTGTGCCTTGTTGGTTTAGGCGGACTCTGAGTGAGGTGGTTTCGTGGAGTGCCATTGCTGGTGCGAGAATCGAGTCTGGACATTTCCAGTTGGCTACCTTGGTCCACAGTCTTTCTCGATCTACCAGGTCAAAGGCCTGGGACAAGTCCACCATTGCCATATGGACCTTTCCCGAACCCCTCTTTGCATTTGCTTTCAGTATGTTGAGAAACAGTAGGTTGATTGACGTTCCTGCTCCCTTCTGGAATCCTGTTTGAAGCATGTCGGCTGCCGGGGAGGCACTGGCCCAGACTTTGAAGTGGCGGAGGAGTAGTGCTGCGAAAATCTTCCCTATAACATCCAGTAAGACAATAGGCCTGTAATTGGCGGGGATGTCTCTGTTTCCTTTCTTATAGATAGGTACCAATACAGCCTCTGTCCAGGTTTTGGGAATTTCTTTTGTTTTCTGAATTTGAGTAAATATTTCGCCAATTGCTTGCGCCCATAGTAGTGGGTGTGCCTTAAGGTCAATGTTAGTCAAGCCGTCTGGCCCAGGAGCCCTTGAAGATTTAAGATTGTTGATTGCTTCTGTGATGTCCTCGACCGATGAGAGGGTGATCCATGGGGAGTCTGAGAGGACGGGGAGATGTAGTGACGTGGAGGTGGGGCAGCGGTATAACTCCGTGAAGTGCTGAATCCACTTTGCCTCTGGGACACAGTTTGCCAGCGCGTTTGCCTTCTGCCCATTAATTGATTTTAGTAGTGACCAAAAGTCTCGAGTGTTCCTTGTGGCACAAGTGTGGAGCATTTCTTCAGCGTCGTTTTGGTACATGAGCAACCGGTGCTGTTTTAGCCATGATTTGTAGGACTTTTGTTCTGCATGGTAATTCAGCCATGTTTCCAGCGAGTCAGCTCGTATGGCCGTTTTTTTCAGTTTGTTAAGCTTTTTTCTTTTTATTGCCACTTCAGTATCGAAGGAATGCGTATGGGTCGATTTCCCTGTTTTTGTTCCCGCAAATTTCGTTTTGTGTGCGGCCAACAGCGACACGTATTCTGGTCGTCTGTCGCTTTTGCTCTTTGTTATTTGGACTGTTTTCCTCGCAATGTTAGAAAAGAAGTTGTTTACATTTTCGGGGGTTAGGCGAAGCATGTTTTGTTGTACATTAGTTTCCACTGCTGCAGAATAGAAGGGTCTTGATGGGGCTGTTCCGTTCCATGACATTTTTAAAAAGTTGTGGTCGCTTTCCTGTGTTTTTACCACCGTGAAGTCGGTGAAATAAGCTATCAGCCCTTCCGTGATGAATATGTAATCCAGCGTGGCGGAAGAGCTCAGTCTTTCCCACGTAGGGATTTGTGATTCTCGGTCTTGGAGTGATGATACATTATGGAAGTTCCTTGATTTCATTAGGAGGGACCAGGCTCGACCTCTTTCGTCCATCGTTGAATTCGGGCTTTGTTTGTTTTCCACTCTTCCCTCACATTTAGAGTTCAGATCGCCGCAAATGATGATGTTGGGTACTTTCCGCTCCACCGTTAGGTCGTCAATTTGGTTGGCGACCATGGTGCAAAATTCTGTAGTGCTGGTTTTCGCCGGGTTCCAGTAGAGGTTTATTATGCCTAAGTCCGAGTTTGTCCAAGCGTCTCTGGTTAAGTCTTGATGGCACCATGTGGCCAACGTCGTCAGCATTCCGTAACCCTCTGCTGTTTTCCCTTTTGAAGTAATCCCTGAGCCAATCCGGATAGCTGTTAGTATGCCTCCGGAGGGGCGTCCTAGGATGGATTTGCAGGCGGGTGAGGCTTCTGTTACATATCCGTCCATGGCTGGTTTGTGAACCAACCATGTTTCTTGAAGGCAGATCAGTTCAAACATACCTAAATTTGTGTCACTAGACGTTGTAAGATGTTGATGACCTCTCGTATTCCACGAGGCCATGTTTAGGGAGCATTTTTGTAGAGGGTTTGAAGGACCGGTGTATTGTTTCTCCGTCGGATGTGGTCCTTGGTTTTGTTGCTATTTCTTGTGAGTTTGCGCAAAGGTTTCTGAAATCCATTTCCATGGGTTGCGTACTCGTGGTCTGCTCTCCTTTGTGAGTTCCGTTCTAGATGGTCTTGTTTCTCTTTTCTCGTGGTGACTTTGTGTTTTTGAAGCTTCGTAGTTGTTAGTTCGGGTAGTAGTTTGAAGGGTAGTTTGGTTTCTCCGCCCCCACCTTTCGTCGCCATATACCGCGTTTTGTTTTCTTGGAAGCCTCTGTGCGTAATTTTCTCTGTGTCGCTCCCTGCCTCGAGTTGGATCTTCAATTTTTTCTTTTGTCGCTTTGATGTTTTCCTTCGAATGTTTCTGAAGGCAGTAGATTTTTAGGCCCATTTTCTGGAGGCCCTTGTGCACGTCGGGAGTTAACTCCAATGCAGTTTTTCTTCTTAAATGGAGATAGGCTTTTGCTTTATGTTCCCGGTGGTAGGGTTCGACCAATGTGAAGTCTTCCGTTCTTAGGTGGCAGAGTGCTCCTATTTTCCCTAGTCTGTTTAAGACTTTTCTGCAGTTTAGGACCAGGTAAGAATCTTTAGATGATGTTTGTTCTAGCTTGAAGATTTTTCCCCCTTCATTGATCTTATCTTTGTCTGGAGCTGTGTCCTTTTTTTCTCTTTGCTCCTTCGATGACTGAACTCTGGCAGGATAGTTTGGTTTGTAGTGTTTCTGATCTCGGTCTCTATGAGGCTCGAGTCCAACGAGTTCATGAGTCTCCTTTAAGTTTTCCAGGGCTTCTAAGGCAGTGGATTGAGAGTTTGAACGAGATCGTTTTCTGGGCGGCTCCCTTGATACCTCGAAGTGATTTTTTTTCTTTTGTTTTCGAATAGGTTCGTCATTAGATAAAGGGTTTGTTTGCGTATATTTTGGAGCGTCGTCGCAGTTTGACCGTAGTGGGGAATCAGTTTCCCGTTCGTCGGGGTACAACGATATATTTGACAAGTCTGAGGATGAAGTTGAGTCTACGCTTATTCTGGTTTTATCTATTGCGGTCGACTGCTTCAAGTTTGTGAGTGTGGGGTTTGTACTCACTTCCCCTTGGATAGCTCCCGTCTCTGTTTCTCCAGTACAATTTAGATTTTGCAGGGTTTTTTGAGGGGATTCCGTTGGGCGCAGCCACACAAAGGGTTTGGTACCGTTCTTGATCCTTTCTTTGACTTTGCCCCTAGCTGTGGATTTTGAGGGGGACAGTGCTCTTGTAGTCTCATCAGTTTTATGTTTTGGAGGAATTTTTGTGAAGATTGGGGCAACTTCTTTGTTCTTCTCGGTCTGTGTGGACTGTGTGGTTTTGGTTGGTGGTTCCACATTATCGTACCTAGTGCCCTCTTTCTTTAGTAGTTCTGACATCACGATGTCTATTTTTTCCTCCCATTTTGAATGTGTGGAGTTTGACGTTCTTTCCATTGCTGTAAGGTAGCCTTCCACGTAGATTAGCTTGTCCTTTAGTTCGCTGATCATTGCTGTATTGTCTTTCAAGGCCTCGTGTATTGATTCGTACAGCTTTGTGAAAGGGTTTAGCACTATTGAGAATGCGGACATCACTGACAGAAGGTCTTTTTTCTTTGTCGCAGGAGAGTCGTTTTCTGAAATGTTTGATGTGTTTCCAGGGCGTCTGCTTTTCTGCGGGGTGTTTAAGTCTTTGGCGGCATGGAGTGGCGCTAATCTTTCTGAGGATCTTCTTTCTACCGTTGACACGTTCATTTGGGGAGGCTTAGGAGGGTTTGCCTACGATTGGGTCAGGTTCTCCAAAGTGTGCGACTTGTTCCACACATCATTTTCTCGTTGTTGGCTGGGGCAGGAGTTGTAGGTCTGCTTTGGTCCCTCTAAGATGGGCACGGGAGTTTGCAAGTTTGCGTGTGGCAGCTTTGGAAGACTGAGAGAGACTTCGGGGAGCTTGTTTATTTCGTCTGCCTTCTTTTTGTTCGAGTCTTTTCCTCTTTCTTCTTGCTGAGACAGCTCAGGCGGCGCTGGTCTCCTTTGATTCAGGTCTCCCGGTTGCATGGGCTCATGATCGGTGACGGCATGTGCCCTCTGAGTCCGTCCTTGAAGATTTGTGTCAGTTTTTCTGGCTTTGCTCAGTGGAGATTTGTCTTGGATAGCCTCTAGGATTTCGGCGTCTGACAGCTCAGACTCTTGGCTAATCTTTCGTTTGTGTTGCTTTAGGAAGTAGTCCTTTAAGCTGCTTAGGTTTGTCAGGGTCGGGTTACCTTTGTACCCTCCTAATGGTTTAGAGGTGACTTTTTTTTTCAGGGTCTTTGATATCGTTTTTTTTTCCCTTATTACATTCAGATTAAAGTTTTCCTTTTTGCATGGAGTCTTCCCTCTCTGGGGTGAGTTTGTTGAGACTGTGCCGTGTTGGTCGTTGTCGCTCAGCTGTGATTCAGCCAGCACCAAAGGCGTGCCTTCTGGTGATTTTGATGGTTGAGGACTCAGATGTCGGTCTGGGTCCTGGACTGGGGATTCGTTCCCTTCTGGGGACCCTATGGACCCCACGGACTGAGTTACTACTGGTTGAATTTGGGCCTGCTCCGGGACCGTGGTGCTGGGTGTTTCTGATGGTGAGTACTCCTCCAGCCCTTTGTTCGTAAATACGTCGTCTTCAGATTCCGTGTCCCATGAGGAGGTTGGAGTGCCTCGTCTCGTGGTTAGCTGGGTCTTTCTGAAATGAAATCTCTTTTCAGAATTCATCTGATAGGCTCGGCTCTGATGGACCTGAGCCTGGACCTGTATGGCTGTATCGCATGAATATTCTTGTGCCGCGGTCACGTCAGCGCGCGCCGCGCTGCTGACCGGCATGGTAGCCCGATCTGAGTTTTCTCCAAGATTCTGGGGTGCTGATTGAGTGTGACTTGGCGAGGTATGCGAGGCCTCCAGGTCACTTTTTCCATCAGTGGGATGAATAGGTTGCAGATGGGTCGTGTTTGGCCTGGCATGCTCTGCAGTACCCTGCCGAGCCCACCCTCCAGTGGTCACCGGGAGGGGGTCGCACGTCGAGGCGGTAGTCAGACTGGGCGGCTGGAGTCGCTCCGTTCTTGCTGTGTGGCTGGAGTGACTGTGCGAATTTCCAGTTGTAGTGGCGAGACTTTCCCGACCCCCTGCTAGTGTGGCGGGCTTCAAGGTTCCGTGATCCGAGTCAAAGTCACGTTTTTTTGGATTTTTGGAGTAGTAGGTATTATTGATGGACAAGCCTCGCCCTTCCAGTGCCTGTCGGTTGTTTTCGAACGTGCTGGGCGATCATACAGGTTCTCTTGGTCTGTTTTGCTGCTGCTGCGCAGCCGGCGGCTAATGTCGCCCTCCGTGGGTGATAGAGGAGGCATGTGTGTGATGAGTGTGATAAGAGGGTGGATGCAGGGTTTCTGTGATGGAATCGGGACGACACGTGCTCTTCGGCTATCTGGTGCTGCCACAGTGCGCCAAACAGTCGCTCAACAGTCCCTGGGCTTTACTCCTCTCGGGCTTAACGCCGCGAGGGTGAGTGTCTCCGTCTTTTGAGTCAGCTGTGGACACGTGATGCCTCACGTGTGTAACTCAAGCCACGCCTCCTCCAGTAAGCAGGCACAGAACAGAGGACCAGAAAGAGCCCCTTCACGGCTCTGGAGCATTCGTTTCCACTAGAAAAAAATGCTGCTGAGGTAGGTGCTGCATTGTACCTTCTAACCCCATCTCTTTATCATTTCCTGCACTTGCACCTGCATATCCAAAAGGTAGTAACTGTTCCCATAAACCGACAGATGAACGCCATCCTCCCAGAAAACCGAGAAAACCTCATACACTATCTCTCTGGCACTAGAACTTGCACCGCCGCCAAACTGCAAAATATTGTCATCTCCCTATGAATTTAATTCCTAGCCTGCTCTACTTCCCCCTAATTTACCGCTCCCCTCCATACTTTCCTTGGTAGCAGCTTAGACCACTCCAAACATACCTTGGCCACATCTCCCTGATCCATGCCAAGTCTCTCTTCATTTTTCTCAACAGAGCTACACCTGTGTCTCTGACAAGATCATTCCCCCCCACATGTATTATGGTTTATGGTCAATCCGTCGAAAAAAAGCATCTACCTACCAAACCATCTAATGCAAAGCATCGTCTGCCAAAGCCTCGACAGGCTATCTTTAACATGTAAAAGTGCATTTCCATCTAAACCAGTCCATCGAAAATATAAATGGACTGGTTTCAATGGAAATGCACTTTTACATTTAAAAAATAGCATTTCAATGCTTTTTTTGTAACTTTAAAACACTACATGGAGCTGTCCAATTCTGAAATATCGGCACTGGCCAGCTCTGTGTAATGTTTTTAAGTTTTTATGTATATTGGTGGGTTCCCCACCAGCCCCCAACCACCAGGCCCACCCCCTAACCCTAACCCTATTCCTAACCCTAACCCAAAATCCTAACCCTAACCCTAACCCTAATGTAATCCTTAATCTAACCCTAACCCCAACCCTAACCCCTAACCCAAACCCCAACCCTAACCCCTAACCCAAATACCTAACCATAATCTAACCCTAGTCCCAACCCTAACCCCTAACCCATAACCCTAACCCCAGCCCCAACCCTAACCCTAACCCTAATCTAATCCTTAATCTAACCCTAGTCCCAAACCTAACCCCTAACCCAAACCTTAACCCTAAATCTAACCCTAGCCGCAACCCTAACCCTAATCTAATCCTTAATCTAACCCTTGCCCCAAACCTAACCCCTAACCCTAATCCAATATAACACATTTCGATGGATCCATTGAATTATAGACAATGAAATGGTCATTCAATGTAATGGAATTTCAATGCTTATAATTCGATGGATTGGTGTTAGATGGAATAGCAATCAACGGATTGACCAGATACCATGTATTATCAGCCCTTCTGGGACCCCATAACGCTCCTTCAGCCCCGCCAACATGGGCAGCAGCTTATCCCATCGAAGCCCCCCTAAACTAGACCATCTCACGAGTGCCACATTGTAACTGCACCCCAATTGAGAACCAAAAATCCTTTTCTCCGCCTCCTTCCCCGCCCATTTCACAATTGCATGAGCAACAATCCAAATCTGCGGCATCTCCCCCGTCCTCCGAGCCACATCTGCAAAAGAAATTACATTGTCACTTTCAATCTCCAACCACCCAGAACCCCCCCGGCCCTCCCCCTTACCCCATTATTCCGTTCTCAAACAGCTCCTTTCCCCAGGTCCCTAATATACCCTTTGTATTTCCCTTCCCTTCCAGCTACGCGCTCCCCCTTTTATGAATTTGGCCCATGCCCTCCTGTATGCTGCCCTGGACGCCGGGGCCAGCGAACCCTCCACTAAAGACAGCGCTCTCAACTTCCTATCTTCTATAGCTCTTCCAGGACCCACTGTCCCCTTTGCTCCGCTCCTGGTGCCAGTCCACGGAATCTCTGCCATTGAAAACAAGATAATGCATCAGCGATGCCATTATACTTCCCCGGCACGTGTGTTGCCTTAAACACCACATTCAATTCCATACAGCGCAACACAAATTCCCTCATTACCCTTGCCACCATCTGGTCCCTTGCGGACTGCCTGTTCACGACATGAACCACGCGTTCATTGTAAATAATGAAGTTCACTTTCCTGTTCTGCAATTCCTTTCCCCACAATTTCATTGCAACCACCAAAGGAAAAAATTCCAGAAATGCTATGCTTCTCCCTTCTTTCAGCCATCGCGATGGCCACTTTTCAGCACACCATTTGCCCCCCAAAAAACTCCAAATCCCCCCGCACCTGCCGCATCTGAAAATATCTGCACTTCCCATGACACAGGATCCCCCTGGAGCCACATAGACACCCTGTTAAAACTCTCCAGAAAACTCAACCAAGTCCTAGAGTCTTCCCAACACCCTTACCCGATGATCTGGGCACTTTGCTCCCGCCATAGACCGTGTCATGTTCCTACAAAAAGTACGCCATGGGGCCACCATCCTGCATTTCAAATGCCCTACTAGCCTCTGCATCTCCACTAATGTCATCTTCCAGGCACCTACCGCCTTTTCCAGCAAACCTACCATCCTGCTCACCTTGTCGTGCAGCAAGCGTGAGGTCATGGCCACCGAGTCCAATTCGATCCCTAAAAAGGTCAACACCACTGCCAGTCCCTCCGTTTTGTCCTCTGCCAATGGCACCCCCCAACTCCCGCATCAGTGCCTGAAACATCCCTAGCATCTCCCAGCACTCCCTTTTTTTGCCCGCCCCACTAATGAACAGAAAATCATCTAGGTAATGCAATACACGTTCCGAACCCGACCTATATGAAAAAACCCACTGCAAAAATGAACTGAAAAGCTCAAACAAGGCGCAAGAAATTGTGCAACCCATAGGCAAGGCCTTATCTATGTAAATACGGTCCTCAAATTGCATTCCCAGCAGCCAAAATTCCTCCAGGTGCTCCGGCAGCAACCTGAAAGCCGCCTTAATGTCACACTTGGCCATGAAAGCCCCGCACCCAGCCTTCCTCACCAATCGTACCGCCTGATCCACACTCGCGTATGCCACCCCACACTCCTCCGGGGCAATACAAAATAATTTACCGACATGCCCTCTGGCCATGACAAATGGTGTATTAACTTGAATTCCCCCGGAACCTTCTTGGGCAAGACCCCCAATGGGGACACTACCAAATCCCCCGCCAACTCTGTAAATGGCCCTACCACTCTCCCCGCTGCCATCTCTTTGTGCAGCGTTTCCCTTACCACTTCAACATTTTCCCTGGCTGATTCAGTGGTCGAAGTGGGCGGGAGCAGGCAGGAGCGGTCGGTAGCAGTGCTCCTCTACTTCTTTTAATTAAGTTTTACCGTTCCTATAGTTTTATTTAAAAAAGAAACTGTTCCGGAATGGTTTCGTTTTAAAATAAAAGTGTAGGAAGAAGTTGAAACTTGCACTTTCAGTGCACTGCACTGGACGTTCCTTTAAACAGCAGGAAAATGTGTTTTGGGGTTTGTATTGTGCATGGGAGAGGGTGTAGCAATGGGGTTTGTGGGCAGCGGTGCAGGCCAGTAGGGAACATAGTGCCACTACTTCTTTCCGTACACTTTGAACACCCGGCTGACTTCAAATTCTCTGCCCAATGATGCACCCTTGAACCCTGATAACCCAACCTGAAACCATAACGAAAACCATATCCCAAGATCTCCGCCCCCTCCCTGTCTCGGTAAAATTCAAGCCACTCCTCCAGCACCTCCACCTTAACTGGAGTAAAAGCCTTTCCCCACAACCCCCTGACCTGCTCTTTGCCCTCTCCCCGTCTCCCCCTATCTCCTGCTGGAAACACTGAGTGATCGGGTGCCTCCCTGCACACCTGCTGCATTAGTGTCTAAACCTACATACCGTCCTTGTGCAGCCGTCCTTGTAAAAGGCCCAGCATGCCGCTGAGGGCTGACCTCTGCCTCCTCCCCTAACCCCTCATGGGCGGGGCAACCAAGAAAGGGCCGGAAAGGCCCAGGCAAACCACTTGCTGTGTGTAACGTTGAAGCTGGCATCGTCGGCGCCATCCACTGCAGCCAGAGATCCATATCTATCTCACCCCAAACTGCCTGGGTGTCCTCTGCCATACTTGCCCTGAATTCCTCATCATCACGCACCCACGTGGAACACCCGAAACTCATGAATGCCTGTCTAATCACATCCATGTACTTCAATGGTGCCACACATCTCTCTGGGAATTTCTCACAATAGACACTTGCATAAATAATAAAAGCTGACATCCTATTCTCGATTGTCACCGGCACCTTTGGACGCGAGGGCAACTCCCTCTCTTCCTCCTTTGAACCCTCGTTGGCTCTCATCTCCCTATGTAGAAGCTTGAACACGTCCACAAATTACCCTGCCCATATCCTTTGTTGATGTCATCAAATGTGCCCCCAACGGTTTCGTAATGCCCATGTATGGCAACTTCTTCTCTTTCCCTTTCCCTCTACATCTTTCTCTTTTGGAAACTACCTCAGGTGCCAAGGGCTCAATCGCCCTGTCTATCTGAACCTCCACCGAAGAAATCTTCTTCTCCAAAGCCAAGGCCCCCATAGCCTGCAAGCCAATCTCTCTCCTCGCCCTTTGCACCCCTGTCCCTTCCCTTCTTGCCCCCAACCTCGTTTCCCCCCTATGCCATGCTGCTGACCATTCCCCTTCCTGCTCACCTCTTTCTGCCCTGCGGTTGCCCGTCTGCAGCCTGGCCTCCACTCCAACGCTCCTCATCTCCTTCTTTACTGGGCTCCTGCTGCAGGGACAAAACAAGTCAACAGTCTCACCCAGCCAGTTTCCCCCCGGACCTCTTGCTCCTCAGTCCCATTGCTCCTGGCTTTCCCCTTCCCACCTTAAACCCCTTCTCGCCCTTTCCCTCCTCCTTACAACACTGTACCCTTCATCCTCCCACTGCCCCACGTATTCTTCAAACCCTTCATCATCCCCCATGTAATACCATGTCTGTTGCGAGCACATGCTCGGGCAGATCCTCCTCTTGTGAGCCTGGGGTGTCCGCCACGCCACTTCTTCGGTGTCTTCTCAGGGGGTGGGGGGGTGTGGAAACCCCTTCCTGATCCTCTTCTCTCGGGTGAGGGGTCCTCTCCTCCACCCTTCTGTCTTCCGAGATAGGGGCTGTGCGACACCCTCTAGTCTGTCCTCGTGACTCCTGTGGAGGGGCCGTTCTTAAACCCTCTCCTGACTCCACCTTTGGAACAGCGGGGGCCACACTAAGCCCTCCACCCGAAATCCTCCTAGCCAGAGAGGCCGTTCCACACCTCTCCCTTTCCTCGCCACTGAAAGGGGATTGCTCTCTCCTCCTCCCTTCTGCACTCTTCTGAAGGTATTTTCCTACCTTACCCCTTCGCCCTGTCACTCCTGTCTGCACCCTGGCATTCCCGTCCTCACCCCCTACCTGCCCAACACCTTTTTTCATCCTCCTGCAATCCACTTCCTCCATCACTTCTTTATCCCCAAGACCCCTTCCCAAACCCACCCCTACCTCTCCTACTCTCTTGGACCCTCTCCTGTGCATCTCCCTCCTGCTCCTCCTGCCCCCTGTTTCCCACACCTGTCCTCTACCGGCAGCAGGTGAAGATGCCACCACTGCTGCTGATAATTGCCAAAGCCTCCCTCAAAGCCTGGGCATCGATCAGCCACTTCTTTGCCCCTTGGCCCACCATCCTGCTGAAGCAACGCTGCTGAGCACTTGTGCCCGCCCCGCTGAACCACCTAACAGCTAGCCCCCGAGCCACTTACTCCCAATGGAAGGCTGACCAGCAGGGGAAGGAAGCTTCTTATTTGCAGCCCTAGCAACTGCCCGTGACCACAGGAAACCAAAAATGGCCCTTTATAAAATATCTCATAATAATATTTCTGAAAATGTACAGTCTGCCTGCTAAAAAACAATTCTTGCTCCCAGTGGACAGGCCTTATTTTCTACACTTAATTATAGCCCCGTACCCAGGCTTGCAGCTAGCCCCCTGGAGGGTAAAGCAGACTAATATCCCTATGCCACCAATAAGAAAACTAAGGCTTCATTTGCCTGATCGCTCTTATTTTTTGTTTTGTTTTTTACAGCTCCGGCACCCGGCTGCCCCTAAAACCACAGGATGGTGAAACACAGACCGTCCCACTCATAAAACAACAGTGTTACCCTTTCCAAATAATTGGGCAGCCCTTTAAGGGCTCCCCACTGCCCCCTGGAGGCCGCTACATGTCACTGCGTGCAACTCCGTCGACAGGAAGCCGCCCGGCAGACAGCAAGCCTTCTCAAAGCTCCTTCCCACTGCGCACTTCCCCCAGCAAACCTGTCCTGCCAATAGGCCCCACCAAGCCCTGCGTGCCCACCGCCCCAATAACCCAACAGGCCCCAAACCGCCCAGAGGCTGCACAGTCCCGGGAAGGGAAAACCACTGCCTAACGCAGACCGCCCGCCCGGATCTTGCCAGATGGGGCCACTCAGGAGCAACCCTCGCCCCCACCGGAGCGCACCACCCGCCGCAGCTAGATGACAGAGGAGCCGCTGGAAACAAAACAGTAAGGGGGGTACCTTATCTACGGTACCCCCGACTATGAAATAATAAATGACAAAAACAAAATTACCTAAAGCTATTCCTGCGTGCCCGCCTCCAGCTAACTCAATACACCCAAACTCCTCACCTCCGCTAAACCCAAACTATTAGGCCCAGAACGCAGGGAAGGCTTGGAGCAGACGACCAGGACAAATGCTCGTCCTCAACCGTCGCCTGCTCTCGAACCTTCCCTAGCCCCTTAATTACCCCCAGCGGCACACTATACGCAGGCCAGCTCGATGGCCTGTGCAGCACCCAAAACATCCCTGGGGGGAAATGCTTTGCATTCCCGCCGTCCCCCCTTCTGGACCATCAGTCCACATTTTCTATGTAAAGCTAGCACTCTGTTCCATGCACTGGCATTGCAGACAGGCAAACCAATGCACATAACCATACACTGCAATTGCAGACAGACAAAACAGTGCACATAACCATGCACTGCCAATGCAGATGGACAAACCAATTCACATATCCTTGCACTGCCACTGCAGATGGACAAACCAATTCACATATCCTTGCACTGCCACTGCAGACGGACAAACCAATGCACATAAGCATGCACTAACATTGAAGACAGACTCCCCGTGGCTGCAAGGATTAAATTCAAGACCCTTTGCATTGTTCACAAGGCTTTCTGGGGCCTGGGACCTACCTACCTGAAATGCTGCCTACCTAAATACTGTCCCTCACAAGCCCTCCGCTCATCTACCTCAAACCTTCTGCGAGTGAGCCGGTTCTCCAAGCAGAGATTTGGTGGGAGATCCTTATCCTCAGCAGGTGCCTCGCACTGGAATAGCCTCCCTGCTGCCCTCCGTCTTGAGCCGGATCTCCTTAAATTCCCTGATAACCCGGTTCTCTATTTTTCCCTCTCTCCCACCTCTTCCTTACAGCACGCTGACTGGCCGTCGGCTGTACCTCAGAGTTTCACTGTTCCCCGGCACCCCCGCCAGTCCTTGCTCACACTTGCCACAGGGCTCTACACCCCACCCACACTCAAAGCACTTGTGAAATTAATCCTAGAGAGTGGCTCTCTGCACTTTACCCAGTCTCAACCGACTGGTGCACTTGATCCCCCTCCCTGTGACCTCTTTGCACTTGCTTGATCGTTACGCACCATGCCTGAAGATCGTATGTCTGTTCTCCATTGTCTTCACCCCTTAATTGCACTGTTAAAACCGCAGAATCACACCCAGGCCTATTTGCTGTCTCCCAAACTGTTAAATGTATTTTTTACTCACTTACTCTGCCTGTGCAGACTATTATCATCTCAAAATTTCAAGGGCTCTGAGCGACTGTTTGTTTTTTCCCCATGTTCCCACCCTCCTTGAGCACTTTGAAACACTTGCCTGTGTATAGGCGCTTTATAAATAAACAATATCAATACCAATACCATTGCAAATGGACAAACCAGTGCACAGGTTGCACTGCCATTCCAGTCAGACAAACCAATGCACATAACTGTGCACTGCCACTGCAGACTTACAAGCCGATGCACACAACCGTGCACTGCCATTGCAGACGGACAAACTAATGAACATAACCTTGCACTGCCACTGCAGACAGGCAAACCAATGCACATAACTGTGCACTGCCACTGTAGACTTACAAGCCGATGCACATAACCTTCCACTGCCACTGCAGACAGGCAAACCAATGCACATAACCGTGTACTGCCACTGCACATAACCGTGTACTGCCACTGCACATAACCGTGTACTGCCACTGCAGACAGACACACCAATGCACATAGCCAGTGCACTGCAGTGTGATGTGTGTTGGGGATATCATTTCTTAACTCAAACAGTCTTTTTAGCAATCATTTCTTTGAGCGCAAAGGAACTATCATTGATTTTGTCTTGATCGGTCAAACAGTTTTCAGCTGTTTATCCCGACGAACTGTCCAGTAATCTGTTGCAGGGCAGGTGTGGACTGGCCTATCAGGAACTCTTGAGATTTCCTGGTAGGCTCTTGCACCCTGGGCTTCTTTTGTGTGGTAACCTATTTTATTACCAAATGTTCCATAGGAAATGGGTTGGACTTGCTGAATATGTGTAATATGGGGCCACTTTGAAAATTATTTCCAGGGACTCTGGGATCCCAAGCCACACCTGGGTCAGAGGTTAACGTGCCCAGCCTTCTTAGTTGCCGTAACTTGTGCACATGTCCTTGTTGCCCAACTAGCCCCTAAGCACGCGCCACCATAGATGTACACACTGCAGAGAGCCTACATCCTCCTCTGTTGTCATCCATTGTCCCTAGCGCCTAGTGGTGCTTGACCGTGTTTATTGAAAGCTCAAGAGATCAAAGGTGGCACACTCTAATGCATGGCTTTGTCGTTTACGAGCCAGTGAACATTTATAAAGTGCAAAATGTTTGCAGGTGTACACATCTGTGCAGATGCAAATGGAGAAAAGCAGCCAGCGCTGACATTATTAAATACGAAACAAAAGTCATACTATTCATAAATCATGTTTCCTAAAAAAACACATATGGTCATGTAATGCATGCATAATTATTGTTCCATTGAAAATACCAAATATTAAGAAGATAAGATCAAATCTCTGCCTCCGCCGTAGCCTAGAGCTCGCTACCTACTTTACATGAAGATTTTCCAAATGTATCCCAATGAAATGAAACTCGCTCTACAACGCATCTTTTACATTGGACTAACCAGGCACCAATCTTAATTTTGTGGCTCAAATTCCAAGTATACAAAAACTTTTTTTCCTGCAGCTATTGCTTTATTAAAGCATGAAATATATAAACTTAGCAGACGGGAAAGAGGATATTATAGACAATAGGCCTCATTACGAGCTTGCCGGTCCGGATACAACTGTACCGGTAAGCTGGCCGGTACCATTGTATCCGGACCGGCAAACTCTGAGTTGTGCTCATGGGTGCCTTTCATTCCGCCAGGTCTGACCTGGCGGATTGAAAAGGCACCCGCGAGTTCAGCATATCGGATGCACTGGCACCGTTATAGGGATTTAAAAAGGATCCTTTTACCAACCGGGAGCCAAAGCAACTGGTGCAAAATGGTGGTGATATGTGCCGCGAAGGGAGGATGAACCACTGTTCTTGCAGCTGAATTCTGCAAGAGCGGAAGTCAACGAGTCAAATAGACTGATCGAGCAAGGTATAACGAGTTAGAGTAGTCAACCCCACTCATAACCATAGAAGCAACAAACGGGACATGGAACTCAGATGAGATAAAAGGGAGAACCTTACGGAATGTCCTAAGTCTAAGATGTCCATTTTGGAAAACCAGTGTTACCTGGACCTCCATAGAAAGTGAGGCTGACAGTTTAACCCCAAGGTTCTTAACCATTTAAACTGGTATGGGGAGGGGACCGAGAACATGCAGCCAGTAGTCCGGTGTCCAAAGAGAGAGAGCAGAAGAAAAAGAAGAATAAGAAGGGCTTGTAACGAATACCTCAGTCTTGTCCCCATTCAACTTCAGCCAGTTGTCAGCCATCCACCTCCCCACAGCCTCCAGGCGACCCCACAGCTACGGTACAGTACCAGGTTGAACTGAATCCATCAGCATAGGAGTAGCATCAGAGGCCATGGGAATGGAGGAGTCCGACCCAGGACTGAATATAGATATTAAATAAGATAGGGGACAAAGCAGAGCATTGAGGCCCTCCGCAAGACAGAGGCACTGGCTGAGAGTGAAAAGAAGAAAGAGAAAGAGATTGGACACCACCAGTTAGAAAAGACTGACAACAAGAAAAAAACCTGACCAGACAGGCTCGCAGTGGTCAGGCACTCGAGCAGGATGGAGTGATCAACTGTGCCAATGGCGGCCAAAAGATCTGACGATATCAGCGCCCCCACTCCACCCTGGTCAGCGGTATTAGATCATTGACCACAAAGACTAATACTGTCTCTCTACCCCGACCAGGCTGAAAGCCTGACTGGAAAGGATCAAAACAATTGGTAGACTCCAGAAAAGAACCAAGCAAGGGAGAGCTCAGCGATTCTAACAGCTTCGTATAAAAGTTAGCAAGGAGATAGGACGGAAGTTTGCTAAAACTGATGGATCTAAAGAGGGTTTCTTTAAAAGAGCGACACCCAGACCATATTTCAGCTCATTGGGAATCAGAACCATAGAACATGAGTTATTGATAGCACAAGTGTCCCATGGAGCAAGGACTGGTATTACCACCTTTAAAATCGGAAGGGGAATTGGACCAAGAGCAGATGCAAATTTCAATATCTTAGTAATTATGTCATCCACTAAAAAAGAAGGAAAAGTGGAGAATAGCATGGTAGAAGGAACCGTCGCTAGTGTGGAAATATGTTGATCCAACTTTAAGCTGGAAGAGTCGATCCTCCTTCAAATGTTCAACATTTTTTAAATGAAACATTCGGACAGGAATCGCATTGGTTCTGAGAGGAGATAATTCCCGCTTGCGAAGGAAAATGAATAGACAAAGAGCGAACTAAGTCGAACAAAGCTCTAGGCTGATTTATTGCAGACTCCACGCCATTCATGAAGTATAATTGCTTTGCCTCACGAATTGCTGCATGATAAACAGCAGTGCATTTGTGCAATAGATTTGTATCCATTCGGCAACAGGAAGCTCTCCATTTGCTTTCCGCTTCCCTGCATTTCAGTCTCAGCGATTTGAGCTAATGTTAAACCAGGGCTGAGATGGATTACTTCTCAAAGTACACAACTTCTGCAGTGCTAGATCACTAGATCATCAGCACTGCTGTTACAGATTGAGGCCAGCAAGGAGAGAGTACAAGACTCTTATGATGCACAGCGTGCATTGATTTGTGCTGCGATACCAGCCAATACCAGCCACCGGGACCGGACGCCTCCTCTGTCTCAAAATATCGTAGCTTGCAGCCTTCAACACTGGGCCCTTGATCCGAAAAGGAAAAAGGCATCAGAAAATGGTCTGACCAGCTGACTGGCAGCAGGGACAAGACTGAGATCAGCCTCTCTGATGCAAATATCAGATCCAGTGTGTTTTCCAGCTTATGCGTAGCCTCAGAAGAGAGCTGTGAGAAACACAGATTGGACAGAGCCCCAATAAGGTGAGCTGCAGTTCCGTCATTGGTTTGATTAATTCTAAGATTAAAATCACCAGCCATTTGCAAATTGAGAAATTTCAGCTGCAGATCAGATATAAATTCAGAAAATTGTGCACAGACGAAAGAATCATGCCCAGGAGGGCAATGAATGATAAGAACATACTGTAAAATAGACGTAGGGTCTCATTACGAGTTTGGAGGTAGCCAAGTCCTTAATAAGGGCATGGCTACCCCCAAACCCGGGTCTGGGTCCCGCAAAAGGGGACTTACCAGGCCATTCCGACTTTGGAGGGCCCGGTAATTCCCTTTCGCGGGACCCGCACCCAGTACATCCCCATTCCCATTTGAGCCCCCATAGGGCTCAACGGGAATGAGGAGGATGGTAGTAGCGGTACCGTTCAAAATGGTACTGTTGCTACCATCCTCGTCTGGTCTGAGCAGGCATCCAGAGCGGCACCTGGGAGCAGACACGGAATGTTGCGGTATGGCAACAACAGTAGCACTACCGGCGCCGCTGTTTCCTTACTGCAACACTCCTAATGAGACCCATAGTGAGAGAAATCCGAACTCGAAGTGCTTCCATATTAATGTCATGAACAAGGGGAACAGCAACAGCGGCAAATATTGATTTGTGAATCATGGCAACTCCATCCCCTTGATGCGAAGTAATACGAATGCATTGAAAAATACTGTACTATGCTGGGAGGGCTTGAGTTACCGCTGGCCCTGAGCAGTCCCGGAGCCAGGTTTCGGTAACACACAGACCATGTCAGGAGAATAGTCATCTAATAAGTGGCAACATGCCGAAGCAAGCACGACCAAAGACCGAGCATTCAATAAAAACCAATGAAGCAGATCGGCTGTTGGCTGCGGGCGCCTTTCTCACCAAGTCTCTGTATCCAAAATCTCAGTGGTAGCAGGATACCGGCAGGAGCCAGGGTAAGCAGACGATCTCTAGACAGCCTAGGCTGCACATCCTGCTGAGATTGTAAAGGGAAACAATCCGGCCAAGGCCCGTCCTGCGCACGGACGAGCACAGACTGGTTAGAGTTAGGCGCAACTTCGGCACGTGAGGCTCTTGCCGACTGCGCTCTTCCGCTGAGCTTCCGATACTGGAGGCCAATTTGAATACACATAGTATTGCAGGAGCCAATACAGGCCGCTGTTTTAGTAGAAGGCAAAGAAAGTCTACGCTTAGTGGGTGCGGGTAGGAAAATAATAATTAAGCAGTTTAACTGTGCACGAGACCCCGGGACACAGGGAAAACCAGGCAATTTCCTACCGAACTTGGTTCAGTTGCAAGGAACGAAGAACAAGTACATTAAATAACAGAAAAATCAAGGATAAGTAAAAAATAAAAAAACAAAACACAAACTAACCAAGCATGTCTGCGAGAATGAAAAGGGCGTCCAGTCACCCGCTTGACCGGGACAAGTCATGTCTGAAAGAAAATACAGTAAAATCAATAAAATCGAAGAAATTAAAACTACAAATGTGTGCAGCACTCCGCAGCGGTAGCTGTAAAATGGAAGAACTGGCAACTTCCTCACCTAAGAGTCAGTAACAGCCAATCCAGGTCATTGTCCTAGTAGAAGGCAAAGAAAGACTACGCCAAGTGGGTGCGGGTAGGTAAATAATCATTTGAATGGAGGACCGGGCACGAGACCCCAGGACTCAATGAAGTCAGGCAACTTCCTAACAAAAACTTTGGTTACAAGGAACGAAGAAAAAGTAAATGAAAAATCAAGTAAGAATAATATGATCACTTAATTGCAGATCTGCACCAAATGTTACATTAATTATGAATGCAATCCTAATCCCAAAAATCATGCAACTCCGACTCTTCACCTTTTTTGAAATTGAAAGAGCCATCTGACTGAAACTGACAACATCTGCATATCTAAGGTCACCAGTGCATGCGTAGATGAAGCCTGTATTAGGCAAATGCCGTTATCTCTTCCATTCCCAGGCTGATTTCGTTTTGTGACCCGAAATCCCAGTACTGAGGACCATGGAACTCTCATAATGTGCTTCTCCCCTTACTGCACAAATGGAAGTACTGGGGCATCAATGAAGCTTTCACAGGGCTCTTCTAGGCTGGCTTGCAATGTGCACTATTATTTCCATAATGCGGCATTCAAAACACTATTAAAAAGAAACCATTTGTTGGTAAAATGGCTCAGAGGATAAACACGCTTGCTGAAGAGATCTTTGTAACCTACTGCAGGTTCACATGTTTGAAAAAATGAGCAGACGGTGCCTTTAATTTCCGATGGCAACAAAATGAGTAACATTAAATTGGGTATTAATGCTACCCATTAACAGTCTCAAGTTAATTCGGTTTAAAAGTGCCATATATCTGTGGTTCTTTTCCACTCTCAATGCTTATAAGAAGCACTCTACATAATCTAGTACTCAATGCTTATATGAAGCACTCTACATAATCTAGTACTCAATGCTTATATGAAGCACTCTACATAATCTAGTACTCAATGCTTATAAGAAGCACTCTACATAATCTAGTACTCAATGCTTATAAGAAGCACTCTACAGAATCTAGTACTCAGTGATCATATGAAGCACTGTACAGAATCTAGTACTCAATGCTTCTGTGAAGCACTCTACAGAATCTAGTAGTCAGTGCCTACATGAAGCACTCTACGGAATCTAGTGCTCAGATGTAGCACTCTACAGAATCTAGTGCTCAATGCCTATATGAAGCACTCTACATAATCTAGTGCTCAATGCCTATATGAAGCACTCTACAGAATCTAGTGCTCAGTGCCTATATGAAGCACTCTACAGAATCTAGTACTCAGTGATCATATGAAGCACTGTACAGAATCTAGTACTCAATGCTTCTGTGAAGCACTCTACAGAATCTAGTAGTCAGTGCCTACATGAAGCACTCTACGGAATCTAGTGCTCAGATGTAGCACTCTACAGAATCTAGTACTCAGTGCTTATATGAAGCACTCTACAGAATCTAGTACTCAGTACTTATACTAAGCACTCTACAGAATCTAGTGCTCAGTGATCATATGAGGCACTGTACAGAATCTAGTGCTCAGTGCTTATATGAAGCACTCTACGGAATCTAGTGCTCAGTGCTTGTATGAAGCACTGTAGAGAATCTAGTGCTCAGTGCCTATAAGAAGCACTCTACAGAATCTAGTAATCAGTACTTATACTAAGCACTCTACAGAATCTAGTACTCAGTGATCATATGAAGCACTGTACAGAATCTAGTACTCAATGCTTATATGAAGCACTCTACAGAATCTAGTAATCAGTACTTATACTAAGCACTCTACAGAATCTAGTACTCAGTGGTCATATGAAGCACTGTACATAATCTAGTACTCAATGCTTATGTGAAGCACTCTACAGAATCTAGTAGCCAGTGCCTACATGAAGCACTCTATGGAATATAGTGCTCAGATGATGCACTCTACAGATTCTAGTACTCAATGCTTATATGAAGCACTCTACAGAATCTAGTACTCAGTACTTATACTAAGCACTCTACAGAATCTAGTACTCAGTGATCATATGAAGCATTGTACAGAACCTAGTACTCAGTGCTTATACTAAGCACTCTACATAATCTAGTGCTCAGTGCCTATATGAAGCACTCTACAGAATCTAGTGCTCAGTGCTTATATGAAGCACTCTACAGAATCTAGTGCTCAATGCCTATATGAAGCACTCTACATAATCTAGTGCTCAATGCCTATATGAAGCACTCTACAGAATCTAGTGCTCAGTGCCTATATGAAGCACTCTACAGATTCTAGTACTCAGTGATCATATGAAGCACTGTACAGAATCTAGTACTCAATGCTTCTGTGAAGCACTCTACAGAATCTAGTAGTCAGTGCCTACATGAAGCACTCTACGGAATCTAGTGCTCAGATGTAGCACTCTACAGAATCTAGTACTCAGTGCTTATATGAAGCACTCTACAGAATCTAGTACTCAGTACTTATACTAAGCACTCTACAGAATCTAGTGCTCAGTGATCATATGAGGCACTGTACAGAATCTAGTGCTCAGTGCTTATATGAAGCACTCTACGGAATCTAGTGCTCAGTGCTTGTATGAAGCACTGTAGAGAATCTAGTGCTCAGTGCCTATAAGAAGCACTCTACAGAATCTAGTACTCAGTGATCATATGAAGCACTGTACAGAATCTAGTACTCAATGCTTATATGAAGCACTCTACAGAATCTAGTAATCAGTACTTATACTAAGCACTCTACAGAATCTAGTACTCAGTGGTCATATGAAGCACTGTACATAATCTAGTACTCAATGCTTATGTGAAGCACTCTACAGAATCTAGTAGCCAGTGCCTACATGAAGCACTCTATGGAATATAGTGCTCAGATGATGCACTCTACAGATTCTAGTACTCAATGCTTATATGAAGCACTCTACAGAATCTAGTACTCAGTACTTATACTAAGCACTCTACAGAATCTAGTACTCAGTGATCATATGAAGCATTGTACAGAACCTAGTACTCAGTGCTTATACTAAGCACTCTACAGAATCTAGTGCTCAGTGCCTATATGAAGCACTCTACAGAATCTAGTGCTCAGTGCTTATATGAAGCACTCTACAGAATCTAGTGCTCAATGCCTATATGAAGCACTCTACATAATCTAGTGCTCAATGCCTATATGAAGCACTCTACAGAATCTAGTGCTCAGTGCCTATATGAAGCACTCTACAGATTCTAGTGCTCCGTGCTTATATGAAGCACTCTACAAAATCTAGTGTTCAGTGCCTGTATGAAGTACTCTACAGCATTTAGTGCAACTATATAAATACCTAGAACGCACCTAGAACGCAAATGGCAGAAAGACAAAACCGAGGAGAGCAGGGCCACCTTGGCCCGACACCTTTATCAGTACAAGGCTGGAATCCGGAAAGCAAAAAAAAAGCCCACTACAACTCCTGAAACCTAAACTGCAAAAACCCAAGCAAAGAACTCCACAAAATCATCTCCGAATTCACCAATCCAGCTTGCAACTCGACCGTCCCGACTCCCTCACAATCACTGTGCGACTCACTCTCCCTCCACTTTTACACCATGGCTCTCGAAAGAACAAATACTCTAGCCACCAAACTGGTTCTCTTACATCCACCAAGCAATTCTCCCCCCATACCGGCCAGCCCACTAGCTGCGACCACTACGCAACCAATGTTCGAATCCTTTAGTCCAATATCATACCAGAGCAATTTCTCAAACTTCTATCTGCCCGCAAACCATCTGGCTCGCCGCTGGACCTTTGCCCAGCCACAACCCTCAAAGAAATGTTCGCTTCCACCTGCGCAGGAGAACACGCAAGATAAATCATGAATGTCTCCCTTTCCTCTGGTATCTTTCCCGACGCATTCAAAACGGTTCATATCAAACCTCTAATTAAAAAACCTTTGCTCGACCCGATCGAGCCCAAAAACAACCGCCCCATCTCAAACACCAGATTCCTTGCCAAACTCATTGACCGAACCGCCTACTCCCTACTAAATGCCTTTGTCGAAGCCAACAATCTCCTAGACCCTGCTCAATCAGGTTTCAGAACCTGTCACGGAACGGAAACCACCCTAACCTCAATTTGGGATGACCTTAAAAAGACGGCAGACTCCGCGGGATGTGCAGAACTAATCCTTCTTGACCTATCCGCCACCTTTGACACAATCAATCACTCAATCCTCCTAGACCGCCTCCACTCCCTAGGAATTTGTGGAACCGCTCTTAAATGGATAGCTTCATTCCTCAAAGATCGGTACCAAATAACAATACTCTCCACCTATACCTCCCAAGCCCGACCAGTCAACACTTGAGTCCCACAAGGAGCATGCCTATCTGCCCTCCTGTTCAATCTCTACTTGATCACCCTCCCACCAATAATTTGTTCGCACAACATCCTGTGCTACAACTACGCCGATGACACTCAACTAATTCTAAAACTCCTGAACTCAAAACCCAACTCCTGACCAGACCTGGCCTTCTGCCTCCTTGACATAGAACTCTGGATGACCCAAAGCCACCTCTTGTTAAACCCCTCCAAAACGGAAATCATAGTTTGTGGCAACTCTGAACTTCTTCCGCACCCACTACCCTGGCCATCCGCCATGAGCAACTCACCAACCCCCTCCAACTCAGTGAAAAATCTTGGATGCACCCTTGACTCTGACCTAACACTCTCGCGCCAAGTCAACAACGTCTCAAAGTCCTGCCACTACCACCTTAAAACCCTTAGGCGCATCTTTCCATATCTCTCCTTTCCCAACAGACTCTCTGCGGTCCAATCAATTGTTATATCAAGACTGGACTACGAAAACCCCCTATACCTCGGAGTCCACGCGTACCAACTGAATAAACTCCAAAGGGCACAAAATGCTGCAGCCAAATTGCTACTTGCGCTCGGCACAAGAAACCACATCTCCCCAGCCCTTAAGACGCTGCACTGGCTTCCAGTAGCCCGAAGGGTGACTTTCAAAACCTTGTGCATCTCCCATCGAGCACTGCACAAAACCGGGCCTCAATATCTTCAAGACAAGCTAAAACCCTACCACCCCCCATGCACACTAAGATCAAGCTCGGTCGGCCTCCTAGTCATACCGAAGACAAACTCAAGCAGGTTAGGCGGAGCATCATTCTCAGCCTTGGCCCCCACGCTATGGAACTCCCTCCCACCACACATCCGCCTAACTGAGGGTTTAACGTCTTTCCGCAAACTGCTGAAAACCTGGCTCTTCCCCTAAAACCAACCTGTACCAAACTATACCAAACAGACCAACAGCAACTCAATGACACCAATCCATCAAACCACCTGAAGCGAGAAACTGACAGCTAATAACACCTAATCTAAACTAGAAGGACAAACAGAATTAAACAAATAAAATAGATCAAAGCATTGAAATCGCTAATAAGAGTAAATCATATGGAAACAGTAAAGAGATTTAAACTACTGAAATGGACAGAATGCATGCGGACTGAACGAAGTAAATGGCGTGGGAGAATTAGTTAGAATGGATGAAACAGGTGGAACAAATGAATGCGCTGAGTGGAAGAATGCATGAGTGGAAGAACAGATGCCTATATGGTCGAATGAGTGTGGAAATCGAATGAATTTGTAGATCGGATGAGTGTATGGAATGGATGAACATGCTGAGTGGATGAGTGTGTAGAGCGGCTGGATGTGTAGAACGGACGAGCATGTGGCGCGGATGAGTGCGCAAATACAGAGAAGCGAGTAGTACGCAAGAGTACGTAAAACAGATTAATGCGGAGAGTGTGTAGATCCCTGGAGCAGATGAATGTACAGACCTGGCGAAAGTACAGAGCGGATGAGTGTATAGAACGGATGAGTGTATAGAACGGTTGAGTGTATAGAGCGGATGAGTGGATAGAGTGGATGTGTGGATAGAGCGGATGAGTGGATAGAGCGGATGAGTGTATAGAACGGATGAGTGGATAGAACGGATGAGTGGATGAGTGGATAGAGCGGATGAGTGGATAGAATGGATGAGTGGATAGAGTGGATGAGTGGATAAAGTGTACAGAGCGGATGAGTAGATAGAGCGGATGAGTAGATAGAGTGGATGAGTGGACGAGTGGGCGAGTGGACGAGTGGTTGAGTGGTTGAGTGGATGAGTGGATGAGCGGATGAGTGGATGGAGCGGAGGAGTGGATAAGTGTATAGAACGGATGAAAGTATAGAACAGATGAGTGAAGAGATGAATATATAGAACAGGATATTGCTGCTGAATGCGTGAAAAGTGCGAGTGCTTAAAGATGATGAATGCGGGGAGCAGATGAGTGTGGGGAGCAGATGAGTGCGTAGAGGGGGTGAGTGCATAGAGGGGGTGAGTGCGTAGAGGCGGTGAGTGCGTAGAGGGAATGAGTGCGTAGAGGGGGTGAGTGCGTAGAGTGGATGAGTGCGTAAAACAGGTGAATGCATAGTACATGTGAGAGCATAAAATGGATGAATGCCTGGAGTGAACGCGTGCTTGGCACGACGAGTGCCCAGAGTGAACGGACGTGTTGCGTAGAGCGGATGAGTGCGTAGAACGAACGAACATAAATTGCATCCAATACTGAGGAGTGCGTAGAATCGATGAATACGTAGAGCTGCCAAATGCATAGAGCATGGGGCAGACAGGAGTGCATGCATGGGGCAGGCAGGTGTGCATGCATGGGGCAGACAGGAGTGCCTGCGTGAGGCAGACAAGAGTGCATGCGAGGGGCAGACAAGAGTGCATGCGTGGGGCAGACAAGAGTGCATGTGTAGGGCTGACTGGAGTATGCATGGCGGACTGTAGTGAGCGGAGCGGACTCGAGCACGTGGGGCGAGCAGGAATGCATGAATGCATGGAGTGGATAGGAGTGAACGGAACGAACTGGAGCGCATAGAATTACGTGACATATATAGTATGGTTTGGAATGCAGAGAACGTTTGAAATGGCATACAAAGCATCATATCTCACGACCACGCTTACTCTCTCCTTTACATCACCACTCAACTAGAACACAGAGATACTATGACACCATTCGGTATAACTGTTCTCATACCAACATCCGCCGCTCACTCCACATCATTCTAAGTAAACACTGCTGGTTACACACCCCCCAGCCAGGCGTTCTCCTCAGGCCTAACGCAGCCACACCCGGTCTGGATAAATCCTGCCAGAATGAACACATATGAAACACACTGAAGAATCTAGTATTCAGTGTCTATATGAAGCTCTCTACAGAATCTAGTACGCTGTGCTTATATGAAGCACTCTACAGAATGTAGTACGTGATGGCTATATGACACACTCTACAGAATCTAATACTCAGTGCTTATATGAAGCTCTCTACAGAATCTAGTACTCAGTGCCGATATGAAACACACTGAAGAATCTAGTATTCAGTGTCTATATGAAGCTCTCTACAGAATCTCGTTCTCTGTGCTTATATGAAGCACTTTACAGAATCTAGTACTCAGTGCATATATGAAGTACTCTACAGCATTTAGTGCTCAATGCCTATATGAAGCACTCTACAGAGTCTAGTTCTCCGTGCTTATATGAAGCACTCTGCAGAATCTAGTACTCAGTGCTTATAAGACGCACTCTACAGAATCTAATGCTCAGTGCTTATATGAAGTACTCTACAGCATTTAGTGCTCAATGTCTATATGAAACAAACTGCAGAATCTAGTACTCAGTGCCTATGTGAAGCTTTCTACAGAATCTAGTACTCAGTGCCTATATGAAACACACTGCAAAATCTAGCACTCAGTGCCTATATGAAGCTCTCTACAGAATCTAGTGCTCAGTGCTTATATGAAGTACTCTACAGAATCTAGTAGGCTGTGCTTATATGACGCACTCTACAGAATGTAGTAGTTAATGCCTATATGAAGCACTCTACAGAATCTAGTACTCAGTGCTTATATGAAGCACTCTACAGAATCTAGTACTCAGTGCTTATATGAAGCACTCTACAGAATGTAGTCCTCAGTGCCTATATGAAACACATTGCAGAATCTAGTACTCAGTGCCTATATGAAGCACTCTACAGAAGCTAGTACTCAGTGCCTATATGAAACACATTGCAGAATCTAGTACTCAGTGCCTATATGAAGCTCTCTACAGAATCTAGTACTCAGGGCCTATATGAAACACACTGCAGAATCTAGTACTCAGTGCCTATATGAAGCTCTCTATAGAATCTAATGCTCAGTGCTTATATGAAGTATTCTACAGAATCTAGTGTTCAGTGCCTATATGAAGCACTCTACAGAATCTAGTACACTGTGCTTATATGAAGCACTCTACAGAATGTAGTACGTAATGCCCATATGAAGCACGCTACAGAATCTAGAACTCAGTGCTTATATGAAACACTCTACTGAATCTAGTGTTCAGTGCTTATATGAAGTACTCTACAGAATTCAGTGATCAATGCCTATATGAAGCACTCTACAGAATCTAGAACTCAGTGCTTATATGAAGCACTCTACAGAATCTAGTACTCAGTACCTATATGAAACACACTGCAGAATCCAGTACTCAGTGCCTATATGAAGTTCTTTACAGAATCTAGCGCTCAGTGCTTATACTAAGCACTCTACAGAATCTAGTGCTCAGTGCCTATATGAGGCACTCTACAGAATCTAGTGCTCAGTGCTTATATTAAGCACTCTACAGAATCTAGTACTCAGTACCTATATGAAACACACTGCAGAATCCAGTACTCAGTGCCTATATGAAGCTCTTTACAGAATCTAGCACTCAGTGCTTATACTAAGCACTCTACAGAATCTAGTGCTCAGTGCCTATATGAAGCACTCTACAGAATCTAGTGCTCAGTGCTTATATGAAGCACTCTACAGAATCTAGTGCTCAATGCCTATATGAAGCACTCTACAGAATCTAGTACTCAATGCTTATATGAAGAACTCTACAGAATCTAGTACTCAGTGCCTATATGAAACACACTGCAGAATCTAGTGCTCAGTGCTTATATGAAGTATTGTACAGAATTCAGTGCTCAATGCCTACATGAAGCACTCTACAGAATATTGAACTCAGTGCTTATATGAAGCACTCTACAGAATCTAGTACTCTGTGCTTATATGAAACACTCTACAGAATCTAGAACTCAGTGGTTATACTAAGTACTCTAGAGAATTTAGTGCTCAATGCCCATATGAAACACTCTACATAATCTAGTGCTCAGTGCTTATATGAAGCACGCTACATAATTTAGTAATTAATGCCTATTTGAAACACACTGCAGAATCTAGTACTTGGTGCTTATATGAATCACTCTACAGAATCTAGTACTCAGTACCTATATGAAACACACTGCAGAATCCAGTACTCAGTGCCTATATGAGGTTCTTTACAGAATCTAGCGCTCAGTGCGTATACTAAGCACTCTACAGAATCTAGTGCTCAGTGCCTATATGAAGCACTCTACAGAATCTAGTGCTCAGTGCTTATATGAAGCACTCTACAGAATCTAGTACTCAGTGCTTATATGAAGCACTCTACAGAATCTAGTACTCAGTGCCTATATGAAGCTCCTTACAGAATCTAGCACTCAGTGCTTATACTAAACACTCTACAGAATCTAGTGCTCAGTGCCTATATGAAGCACTCTACAGAACCTAGTACTCAATGCCCATACGAAACACTCTACAGAAGCTAGTGCGCAATGCCTACATGAAGCACTCTACAGAATCTAGAACTCAGTGCTTATATGAAGCACTCTACAGAATCTAGTACTCAGTGCCTATATGAAACACACTGCAGAATCTAGTACTCAGTGCCTATATGAAACTCTCTACAGAATCTAGTGCTCAGTGCTTATATGAAGTATTGTACAGAATTTAGTGCTCAATGCCTACATGAAGCACTCTACAGAATCTAGGACTCAGTGCTTATATGAAGCACTCTACAGAATCTAGTACTCAGTGCTTATATGAAGCACTCTACAGAATCTAGTACTCAGTGCTTATATGAAGCACTCTACAGAATCTAGTACTCAGTGCCTATATGAAGCTCCTTACAGAATCTAGCACTCAGTGCTTATACTAAACACTCTACAGAATCTAGTGCTCAGTGCCTATATGAAGCACTCTACAGAACCTAGTACTCAATGCCCATACGAAACACTCTACAGAAGCTAGTGCGCAATGCCTACATGAAGCACTCTACAGAATCTAGAACTCAGTGCTTATATGAAGCACTCTACAGAATCTAGTACTCAGTGCCTATATGAAACACACTGTAGAATCTAGTGCTCAGTGCTTATATGAAGTATTGTACAGAATTTAGTGCTCAATGCCTACATGAAGCACTCTACAGAATCTAGGACTCAGTGCTTATATGAAGCACTCTACAGAATCTAGTACTCAGTGCTTATATGAAGTATTGCACAGAATTTAGTGCTCAATGCCCATATGAAACACTCTACATAACCTAGTGCTCAGTGCTTATATGAAGCACTCTACATAATTTATTAATGAATGCCTATTTGAAACACACTGCAGAATCTAGTACTCGGTGCTTATATGCTGCAGTCCTAGCAAAACATGGAAAGGGGTGTGCTGTTTAAATAGAACCATGCATAAACCGGCAAAATAACTGAGTGGGATGAGCACATGCTGTAGAGATATGTGCAACCTGCCAGTCATAGGTCATAACACAAAAATGATAGCCTGGCAAGTTAATGTAGCTCTTTCATAGATCTTGGTACAACCTGGAGGTAAAGTGCCTGCAGGTGGATCGGCATATTTCCTGGAGATGACATAAATTGAGAATGCCCACACAGCCGACTGGGTAACATGTATACCTTGGAAGTTGTTAGTACTAACGTCTGTTGCTAAAAGATCTGCATATCCGGGGGTTGACAATGTTATAAAAGTGCAAGCTAGCAGTTGTATTTGGGTTCCTAAAATCACCTTCTCCCCATGCGTCTGAAACTGAGAGGTAGGTGTGTGGGTAATGTGTCTGCTCCTCGGCTGCTAAAGAGGTTCAAAATGACCCCAAGGCACTTGGAATGAAGGACAGTTTGAAGTACTAAAGAGCAACATGCTCCAATTCAGAATGAATCAGGTACTGTATGTAACTGGATGCACTGGTTTCTTCTCTGTCCCTGCTGGGGGCAGCAGCCAATAGATGGGAGCGTCAAATGGAAAATGTGAAAAGGTTGAGGAGGGCACATCCTATTCATTCCCACTCCCGAAGAGATTGCATTTAAGTGCAGAAGTGCACATCAGTGCAAATAAATAGTGGCCACAGTGGGCCGCTGGTGCTCTGTGACCCAGATCATGTTCTTACAGTATCATTGCTGGCTTTGAATGTATGTGACTCACACATGCTGGCATATATGTATCTATCCATCACGCACTTGTTCTTGTACCGCATCATTATTCGCCTTAAGAAGGCAAACATGAGGATGCTCATAGCTGGGGTGGGGGTACTAGACTAAATTGGCACAGCCATCATGGACATCTTTCCTTACAGCGTCCTGGCATTTTTAGTGGCGTTATGGGCACAGCATCATGATGAGTGTTCTTATGAGCGGGGTACTGCCCTATAATGGTACAGCCAGCAAGGGCATGCTTATTTACACTTATAAAACCGTAGCATGTTTTGTGGGCAAAGGCATCATGAAAATGTGTTTTGTGCACTGTTGGTGATCTGGTATTGATTGTTTATTTAATGCGTTACCCTACAAAACCAGTTGTAAACTGTACAGAAGTGTATCTTATTTTTCATAGAAATTGTGTTGCAAAATCATAATTTTAACCCATTATGTCAGAAATTCCAGGGGGAGAACCCCCTCCCGAACCCTCTCGATTGGTTGAGGCTCCCTTGTTATGCCCGGTTGCTCGCACGCATTCATGGCAAATGCTTACGCCCCTGCAATTTAAAAAGTCACCAGCCGCCAGTGGTGGCAATGTTAGGCGAGAAAAAAGTGGCTAATGTTATTTCCGGATTGCTGCCTTTAGCAGGATTTGTAATTTTCATATTCATATTTTTCCCTAGTGCAGCAGATGGGAGACCGTGCATATGCAACCATTCACGCAGGGCTGACGCATCTTTACCCAGCCGAGAAAATGAATACCATTTAGCTGGGTAATGTTACTCTACTACCAGTACTCACAGCGATCCAGTGAAGTGTCTATATTTGCCTTTGTAAGGCAGACTGCTTGACGGTTTCACACTGTATTGGGTGCCTCTGGACTGAGAGCCCACGCAAACCCAAGCAAGCCATGCTTCACAGAAGCGTTGCATAATTGCGCAATCCCACAGGAAAACGCTCTGGGAATCTATACAGGCCTCAACCTGAATCACAAAACAAACCGCCGTCAACTAGTTTCAAACTGCTCACTTCATTCCCACAACGTCTGCTTGTTACACCTGCACATTTCTTTTTCTAGCAATTCGAAGTGTGCGCTGTAAGTAAGTCATAAGTATACAATTGTTTGGTGGAAACATGCTAAAGGAAATGCCCGCATGAAATAAACATAGCTCCTTTAGTTGCCTCCAGCCTCAGCTCTATTTACAAACTGCACTGGCCTACCTTTCCAAGGCATCCTGGCTGCACCTCTGCACAGGACCAAGCGCCAAGAAGTCAAGTTGCACAATACAACAACTGTACATTACTTTACATTAAAACGGGCACGCGCGCATGCGCGCGCGCACACACACATGCACGTGGAGCCAGGATTCTCTGACAAGTGGGCCTGAAGCTAATATAGTTGTACCCCCCCCCCACTGGGACATAAACATCTGAAAAGGCCCACACCGTGCTGCTGAGTGGGCATTTATAGATTTTGGGTGGTCTTCGCCAACTCACGCCCTACCCTGTCTAAGCCTCTGCTGCGGAGGATCACAAGATCCACGCACTTACCCCTTGCCCCCGTGTCACACGATCTAACTGCCCTACAGGACCTCCCCCGCCCCCACAAAGAAATACATAGCAAACAGAAAGCAGAAAGCATACTGCTTACTATTCCAGGACAGTTATAAGTTCCAAGAAACCATATAGATGGCAGACGTTGGCCTTCATAAATACAGAGTAACATAACAACAACATGGCACGTTCCGGGCCAGGCTTCTCAAAACCTAAAGATCGTTTAAGGCGATAACACGCTTCAGTTAGAAATCTGAAAACGTGTTTAGATTACAATCCAAATATATTTCATCCAATTCTGTTAACATAATGTGAAACATGTGATCGTTTGTTCCCATATTTTCTTTAACTGACCAGTAAATGCTGCCTTTAAATACGATGTTAACGTGTGACTGTGCGTAATGTACTGTCAGGATAAGATGTGGAGCCAATACGATGCTAACTGCAGTTTACCCGAGACCCATTTAAGTACAACAATGCATTACTGAACGACTTTGAGCAGTACAAGGTCCCACCCCTGGTGATTAAGCGCTATACAAATGCCCAAGTAGCATAACTGAAGACATTGTATTCAACATTATATTTTGGCAAACTGATCAAGTTTAAAGACCAAAACATTCAATAAAAAAAAAAATCCAGCACCTTCTTTCCAAGTTCCAAAGTTGTGTACCTTTGCAATTTAAAGCATACAGCAAAAAATGTCATGGGGCTTACAAAGCCCACAACAGTCCCTCTGGTGAAGGGGGCTGAACTGTACAGAAGGCCCCAGATTACCCAAATGCTTGTTTTGGTCTCTTGCTGTTAGCAATATCAGTGGACACTGGACGTATTTTGCTGGAGGTCCCTTCATTTGTGTTGCATCCATGCAAATGGATTTGGCGCTGAGTGTGTAATTGTAAAGACTGGAGGCGGATATGTGTACTTCTGCCCATTGTATAGTTGAGGTAGAGACACAGAGCACCCCAGCCAAGGTTCTCTAAGGGTAGCAATGGACGAGCAACCGAGGCTGAGACTCAAAGAAGGTGATGCAAGCTGATTCTTGGGTACTGTGAACCACCAGACTCCCCACAATGGGCCAACTGATGACAGTTATTAAAAAGCATTTAAATTATTAGGCAATGGTTCAATAATAAAGCATTACTGTAGAAAGGCAGGTCATCATTAGAACATAGGCATGATGCTTTCTTTAGGATAAAAATGTAATATTGTGTGAGGATCCCCCACCTGGGCAAACCTTAAGGAGACGCTGAAGTGTACTTTAGCTGTATATTACAGCCCAGTCAAAATATGTTCATTAATAGTCTGTTTCTCTTTCTACAGATCCCACTACCCCAAAGTACCTGGGAAGCCACAGGAGAACAAGATCCAAGACGAATCTGGGACCCCTTGATGAATCCTGAGGATGGACGATGCTCTTCCTCGTCACAGTACCCTGGGTGCTTTGGAAGGCAAAGTGATGGGACTTCTTGGCTTTACCCGACTAGACCCCTCGAAGATGGACCCCCTTTGCAAGAAAGTCACTGGGATGTTGGTGTCGAGAAGAAGAAGGGAACCAAGCAGTATCAGAAAGGCAGCAATGCAGGTCTTTCGCGGTGCTCTCCGATGTCGGGTGTTACGTGGGCTGTGGATGTCCCACGAAGGAGCAGGCTGCTGTGGACCTCGACAAGGCCTGGATGAAGAAAATAAGATCCTTGTTGGCCTTGGATGAATTTCAGTGGCAACAGGTGAAGCGGCAGAATTAGGTGTCGGGTTTTGAGATTTCACGGTTCACCACCTTTCAGTTCTTCAGTGCTGCAGCCACACCACAGACCTCAGGATGGCTTCTGGTGACCTGGACACACCCATTCGACTGTTTCTCAACTCACTCAGAATAAAAGAATTGCGCCAGACTGTATAAGTACATTATCCCAAGTTTTAATATTTGCCCTTAGTGATGACACATGTTTCGGCTATTGAAAGCCTTCTTCAAATCAGGGCTGGTGATACATTTAATATTTAATCACCCAGTGGTATATATATCATTGTTAATCACAGAACAGTTGGTATAAGAGAGAACACAATCACACAGAGATTAGGGGTTGGAGAAAGGGAGGATTGTAAAGTAGTCGAGAAAAAATAAAAATAAAAAATAAAATAAAAATAAAACATGGGAAATAATGATATAATAGTCAGATTGTTACAGTGCACAAAATATTATATTCATTCCATATTAGTCTCATATGGATATGCTTACATCTTCTGTTCCACATTACCTTTGCAGCGTTGTTACATTGTCAATCTTGTTGGGTGTTTAACCATTATAAGGGTCCAATCCCTGTGGGTAAATGCCATAATATTGTATTCAATTTCTATTACATGTTCTTGAAATGTAATTTAAATAATAAGGTTTATACGTCCTGCGTAAGATATTCTATTTAGTCTTACTTATTAATGTCATCATTTATAAATATTGATTATACACATGCCCGTATGTCATCCGCGTGATTCAATTGTTTTTACTTGTTACCTATGATATTCTGGTACTTGTATCCTTTAGACTTTGATAATTGTTTATCATAGCTTTTCTTGGCACAGATTATCATTCTGCCTATGCTCTGTATTGTCTATGTTTCCAATCATTCATGTACTTCCAATTTACACAGTAAATCTTACCATTTAATGATACGCTCATATAATGCTACTTCTACAGTGTTTTTGCAGCGCCCATATTTATATGGCTGCACTTTGTACTGCCTCGGTTACAAATATGATTTGCGCATTTTATTATTAAATGACTTTCTGCCTTTAAAAGCCCTTTTCTACTAACTCGATGTTGCTTTCGTGACCATGCCATCTCGTATGCATACCAAAAAGTATCTATTGGAGTAGTATAGATGCACTCCCGCTGTTCCGTGCAAATCTAGCTTGTGTATGTATTTTGAAGCTTGTTTGAAAATATTGTTGATCCCTTACCTGATACTTTTGCCTTCCGGCGTCTCTCGCGTTGGCTCTAAGCTTACCGTGCTGATCTCACAATACTATAGCCCCTTCCTTGGGGTGTCCCCCAGGCAACGGTTGATGCCTGAGTCCCTCCTTTGTGTTTCCCACTATACACATTGCATTTGACGGGTGCCATCTTTTTGGAATAAGGCGCCCGTAGACATACTGATTTGTAGTTATATACTTCCCATTCATAAGTGTTAGAAGCTCGATAGCGTTTCAAAATTAATTCTATAATTACATTTACATCTTAGTTTTGTTTAGTCCCGTGTCTATACTTACAATGTACATTTGCTATTTTAATTAATTATAATATACACGTAGAACATGTCCAAATAATAGTTCACTAATATTGTTACCGTTGTAAGTAACACATTTTTCTGAGTTAATTATGTTAACAAATGCATTCGAGTTGATAGCGTTTCATATAACCAGATACAAAAATCATCATAGAAAAGGGTGCATAGAAATACATAGTTCAAAGAGATGACACCATCTCATTATCTGAATTTAATCCAGTCACTGTACTATTGAGTTTGAAGATGATTCTTGCTTCTGTCTGGCAAAGTGCTTTTTCTCTGTCCCCTCCTCTTTTGCTTAGTTGTACATGTTGTAATCCAATGAATTTAAGGTCAGCCTTCTTCTCCATTCGGTGATAGCGAAAAAGACCTTGCGGATCTGTGGGAAAAAAAACTTGAATGGTAGTTCAAAGAAAATGTTAGAACTTCTAATAGAACATGCCACGAGGGAACACAAAAGAACAATAGAGCAAATGGACAAAATCAAGAAAGAAATTGTGCAGATGAAATCACAAGAAACTACTAAAGAGAAAAACTATGAAACAATGCATGAAATCTTGAAAAATTATCAGGATGGGGTCAAATTGTGGAGACTAAGGAAACACTATAGAGACGAGAGGGATTATATAGATGATAGAGTTTACACATTTCAGGAAAAATATAATCAATACTCAAAAATGTCTTCTAAAAACAGTACACCCAATACATCCTCAGCAAGCTCGGATGCAGAATCAGAGGGAGACACAACAACAACAGCCATTTCAAGTACTCCGGGTAACAATCAAGGTTTTATGAATCAGATTAAATGATCAAATAAGGTAATAGAAATTCCCCACAGAAACAGGTCAATTTTCAGTTACCAATGAACACCCTACCAACACAATCCACACCATGAGGAGAGGAAGGGCGGGGAGGGGGGACCCAGAAAATGTAATGAGCTCAGAAAATGCCAACAGAAGACTTACCAGAGCTAGCGCAAGAGAAACCAACAGCAACAAGTAACAACAGACTTAGTATCAAATCTATCAAAAAGAACAATTACGGAAGAGGAAATGAAATTACTCAACAAAGGTCTTTCTTTTGCTCCTACTGCAACATGCAACTACACAGATTTACACATTGACCTGTACAAATTAATTTGAAAATTGAAACTAAAAAGTCTTTTGCAACTCGAGCTCCTACGATGTTTGTCAGAAAGGATAAAGTGAAACAACTATACAAGAAATAGAAGATGTACACCTTCTCAGATCTCTAGGAGAACCTGAAACTTTGAATATAGGAGATGTCTTACAGGAATTGAACACCCAACAACATCATTTATCTATGAAGGAATTGAAACCAAGGTCGAAACTTGTTCCTCAACTACCCCCTGATAATGTTATAGACACTTTTTATAAAGTTGTAACAGAGGATTTTTACAGACTATCGGAAAAGAAAGGTAAACAATCTTGCAAATTCAATCTAACGTTTATGGAATACCAATCAATTCGGAACTTGATGGAAGATACATCTGTGGTGATCAAAGAAGCCGATAAAGGAGGCAACATAGTGATTATGGAAAGAACTGATTATTTGCAAATGACAAAGAACCACCTTGATAGCCCAGGATGCTACATAAAAATACCAACCAACCCGAAGAAAAATATTCTATTAGAACTAGGGAAAAACATCACCGAATGGCATAAGGATGGACTTCTAACTGATGATGAAAGGAACTTTTTAATGATAAAAGAACCAGTAACACCAACCATGTACTTTCTGCCAAAAGACCATAAACACTTTGACAACATACCAGAAGGCAGGCCCATTCTCATTGGTATAGGTTGGGCCACTGAGAACATGTCTGTATATTTGGACAATGTGCTGAGACCTGGAGCAAGTAAACTCAAGTCGTACATCAAAAACACCACAGATGTCATCCTTAAAATTAAAAATATTGAATGGAATGAAGAATTCAAATTAGCCAGTTTGGACGTCAAAGCATTATATACGTCTATTCACCACCATTGGGCAATGAAAACAGTTGAATACTCATTTAAGGATGAATCAGCGTCTATGTACCGACAAATCGAGATGATTAAGAATATGCTTAAACTAACACTGGAATATAACATTTTCAATTTTGACAACTGTTTCTACAACCAACTAAAGGGTGTAGCAATGGGCACTAAATATGCCCCCGCTTTGGCAAACTTATTTATGTTTTTTTTTTGGACAAAGTCATTTATGAAGATACATCCTACCCGAACCAATTGGTCCAATGGATGAGATTTATTGATGGTGTTCTAATTATTTTGAATGAATCTGATGATCAATTTCAGGATTTTACTGACAGGATCAACATCAATCAATGTGGCATTCAATTTACAGGAAACTGCGATCCAAGATCAATTAATTTCCTTGATCTTACAATATACATGGAAAATGACAGTTTAAAAACACGAACTTTCAGGAAGGGCACAGAGGTAAATTCCACTTCACATGCAAATAGTTGTCACCAAAAATCAACGATACTCAATATCCCAATGGGGGAATTTGTGAGGGTGAGAAGAATTTGCTGTGCTCAGAACACTTTTGAGGAAGAATGTACTTTACTTAAGACCAGATTCTTGGAGCGTGGAAACTCAGACAAGTGTGTGAAACAAGCATATAACTGGACAAAAATTGGACCCAGGAGCAAACACTAATTCCAAGTAACAGCAAAGTCACAAACTCTGACCCACAATGGCAAGTGGGTTTTGTAACCAAATTCAACAAGGAATTCCACAAGATCAATAAGATACTTAATAAGCATTGGCATCTCTTGAAACTAGATGAACATCTTAAACACCATGTGGGAGAAAACCGAGAGCTATTTAAAAAAAATCAGAAACATTGAAGACTAAACTAAGTCCATCGCTCTAACCGGATGACAAAAAGTGTAAAATCAGCACATGGACATTTCCACACAATAAAGGCTTCTGAAAATGTGGGAACTGAACGATGTGCAAATTTGCTAGTGAACCAACTGAACTCTTCAAGGACCAAAATGGTAAAGAGATCCAAATAAAAAAAAGTAATTAACTGTCACACTAAATATGTAGTATATGGTATACTATGTGTATGTAACAAGGTATACATAGGAAGTACAATCCGAGAATTGCGAATTCGAGTAAGGGAACACCTGGCCAAAATAGGGAGCCAGGACCAATGTTTACCCTTAGCAGCACATTGGCAGAAAAATCACCAAATGGAGAAGAAGGCTGACCTTAAATTCATTGGATTACAACATGTACAACTAGGCAAAAGAGGAGGGGACAGAGAAAAAGCACTCCGCCAGATAGAAGCAAGAATCATCTGCAAACTTAATAGTACAGTGACTGGATTAAATTCAGATAATGAGATGGTGTCATTTCTTTGAACTATGTATTTACATTGCACCCTTTTCTATGACGAATTTTGTATCTGGTTATATGGAACGCTATCAACTCGAATGCATTTGTTAACATAATTAACTCAGAAAAATGTGTTAATTACAACGGTAACAATATTAGTGAACTATTATTTGGACACATTCCACATGTATATTATAATTAATTAAAATAGCAAATGCACATTGTAAGTATAGACACGGAACTAAAGAAAACTAAGATGTAAATGTAATTATAGAATTAATTTTGAAACGCTATTGAGCTTTTAACACTTATGAATGGGAAGTATATAACTAGAAATCATTAACTTTACGGGCGCCGTATTGCCAAAAGATGGCGCCCGTCAAATGCAATGTGTATAGTGGGAAACACAAAGGAGGGACTCAGGCATCAACCTTTGCCTGGGCGACACGCCAAGGAAGGGGTTGTAGTATTGTGAGATCAGTGCAGTAAGCTTAGAGCCAATGCGAGAGATGCCGGAGGGCAAAAGTAGCAGGTAAGAGATCATCGATATTTTTAAACGAGCTTCAAAATACGTCCACAAGCTAGATTTGCACGGAGCAGCGGGAATGCATCTATACTAGTCCAATAGATACTTTTTGGTATGCATACAAGATGGCGTGGTCACGAAAGCAACATCAAGTTAGTAGAAAAGTGCTTTTAAAGGCAGAAGGTCATTTAATAATAAAACGTGCAAATCACATTTGTAACCAAGGTAGTACAAAAAGCAGCCATATAAATATGGGCGCTGTAAAAACACTGTACAAGTACCATTATATGAGCGTATCATTAAATGGTAAGATTTACTGTGGAAATTGAATGTACATGAACGATTGGAAACATAGTCAATACAGAGCATAGACAGAACGATAATCTATGCCAAGAAAAGCTACGATAAACATTGATCAAAGTCTAAAGGATTCAAGTACCAGAATATTGTAGGTAACAAGTGAAAACAATTGAATCACAATGTATACACATAAGTTGACATGCGGGCATGTGTATAATCAATATTTATAAATGATGACATGAATAAGTAAGACTAAATAGAATATCTTACGCAGGATGTATAAACCTTATTATTTAAATTACATTTCAAGAACATGTAATAGAAATTGAATACAATATTATGGCATTTACCCACAGGGATTGGACCCTTATAATGGTTAAACACCCACCAAGATTGACAATGTAACAACGCTGTAAAGGTAATGTGGAACAGAAGATGTAAGCATACACATATGAGACTAATATGGAATGATTATAATATTTTGTGCACTGTAACACTATTGAATCTGACTATTATATCATTATTTCCCATTTCAATTTTTATTTTTATTTTATTATTTTTAATTTTTAGTTTTTCTCAACTACCTTACAATCCTCCCTTTCTCCAACCCCTAATCTCTGTGTGATTGTGTTCTCTGTTATACCAACTGTTCTGTGATTAACAATGATATATATACCACTGGGTGATTAAATATGAAATGTACCACCAGCCCTGATTTGAAGAAGGCTTTCAATAGCCGAAACACGCGTCATCACTAAGGGAAAATATTAAAACTTGGGATAATGTACTAATACAGTCTGGCGCAATTATTTTATTCTGAGTGAGTGGAGAAACTACTAATTGTAAGGTGGTTTGGTAGAATTTTCACCACCTAACTTGGATAAGACGCGACAGAACGAGTGGATCTATACCAACTAAAAACTAGGAGGACTACAAACTCAAGTGTCGCCTGATAGACTAGCCTTTCAAAAAAAGTCTGTATATAAAAAACACCCATTAGACTGGACTGCGAATCCTCACCAGGTATGGACCTTCAGGACATTGTCTTCGGATTTTGGTGGTGGGAAACCCACTAGTGGACACTCCTCTGCAGACAGCGACCCTGGATCTGGTCCGATGTGGAAAATTGGATGGATGTCATGGTAGAGGTGCCCCTTGAAAGATTCTTCTGGAATTTGGAAATTCTTCAGCTCTGAGTGTCAGGCAGCACTATGCCAAGGTACCCCATCTTCCAGGAGATAGGCAGCAGCTTGGCTTCCAGTGGTCACAAACATTCCTTCGGAACCTGGGTGGCACATATGAACATCTTGGCTTCCAGATGTCCAGGCACTCCTCTTTAGGAGCAACAAAGATCCCTTTTCTGGATGGAAGGGACACAGAACTGGCTTTAAGGAAGCGCAGCAGTTGCACAATGTTCCCTTGTAGCTACGGGAAGAGGTCACCTATCTAGGTCCACTCTGGTTCAGTCATTGAATTGAAATAGCAGCTTTCGGATTAGGTGAAAAGATACAGCTGCAGACTTCTTCCTTCATCTGGATTCCAGGATGCAAGCTTAAGATGACTTCAGCCTCTGGTTCAGGTTTCTTGGTTCAGCTTCGGACAAGGCGATGAATGTGAGGTCCACTGTTATACAAAAACTACCCATTCACTCAGGCGGGGCAAGGCTCAGCCAGCCAATCACACAAAAGTGCATTCATGCAGGCATCACCCAATCAGGCTTACAGACATTCAGGCCATTCACCAGAAACCAGGCACCAACAACACAGGATGTGGATTGGTGCCACCCTCCAGCCCTTCAGTGTACCACACTGAATTAATTCCAGTTTCAGTCATGGCTGACCAGGCTTTGTGTCACACAACCAAAACCAGACACCCACAACACTGAATGCATATTGACTACTCACTACATTCATGCAGGCTCCACCACCAGTGTGTACCCATAACAAGCTGTCCCTGGGAAGGCTCCAGACAGTCTGGCAGAAGGCAGCCACAGAGCCATATATGGTCCTTCCACCTAACAGCCATTCAGGGGAAGTGAACAGAGCCGGGACTTCTCTGGACTTTGAGAAACAAGAGGGCAAGGTATAGGAAACCAAGAGGCCACCAGTGGCCATCTTGCCTTTGTGTAGGAATCCATTGATTTGTATGGCAGGGCCTGGGTATCCCAAAACTGAAGGTTACCCAGAGCCACTGTCAAGTCTGCATGTAACTGCCACCAGCCCATACCCTGCTCTGTGGGCAACACACATATGCCCAAAAACATACACTAGGAGTACAAGGGTGTACCCCTATACATGGGTCCCCTAAGGGTATCCAATGGGTACTGGTCACCTAAAGTTAACATTGAAGAACTACACTGCTAATGGTCCAACCTGGACTCCTGTGCAGGAAAACACACATAAAACACCAACAGAGAAGTGGTAGGACAAGGAAGAGGAGGCTCTGTACCTTCAAAAGCATTTTCAGCATCACAGTTATATCCCAGAGTAGCGTCCAAGGGAGGTTTGCCCCTCCAAGAGGGCTCATTCTTTGTAGAGTGGTTAACATTAGTTCCCAGGTTCATCGCAGACTGTTTTGAGCCATTTGCCAGAGATTCAAAGTTTTCTGGTGATTGATGTCCCAGCTGTGCTTCACTATAAGACTAGTCAGTTGAAATACCAGAGGACAAAAGTCAAGTAGGACTATAAGGCACACATAGATGTTTGTGTTTTAAATGTTTGCAGATGTGTTACTGACCGTTGCACAAGTGAGTCAACTAAGGAAACATAACTCAACAGAATGTCTTCACGTGGGGTTTAAACAGCAAAGTCTCTGTTTCAGATCTAACAAAAATGTCTGGCTTCTGTAATCCTCAATTTCTCACTTTTTCTTTAGTACTACTCTTCTCCCTCCTCTGTGGATGTCCTCCCACTACCACCTTCGTAGTCACCAACTCCTTGCTCCAAACGTTTCTCCAAATCACTTCCTTACTGCTCTCCACCATCTCTCTCCAGATGTCGTATCCTTCTCTTTAGCTATCTCCTCTAGCCTCCTCTATGCTCCTTCTGATGTTCCTCCTCTACTTCTCACCACCTCCTCCTCACTCTTCACCACCCTTCCCCTCCTTTGTCTCTCTAACCTCCTTCCTCCTGCATCACCTCAAATTCTTTTTCAACTCTCTCCAAAGCCCCACTTCTTCCTCCAACACCTACATTTCTATCGGGAAACCTGTAGTTTATATAGTGGACTGGCCCTGACCCGGGGATCTCCCACACCTAACCCTGTCCAGGTGTCTCCCTTTTTCAGGGTGGGAATCAGATTGGCAATGAAGAAAAGGTTTGTGGCCCGCCCCACTCATTGCAGGAAAGCCGACCAGGCTTTGGTGAAGGCCAGCTGCCAGCTTGAAACCCCAACTCCAAATGTCACGTATGCGGTCAGCCAAAGCAGTGAGCTTCTTCCTGCGTCTCCTCTCAGGATCTGCTCATCCATGTATGTGGAGCTAAACAACACGGGTCTCTTAGTATGCGATTGTCCATACATGATCTTTATAGATGGAAAGCAGTATATTCAGCCTTATATTGATGTGTGGATTTTGGCAAACCCTTCCTCCCCAGTAGTCTCAGTGTTCTCTTGACAGGCATGGTGACCAGCATGCAAATCAGGTACACAGCAGCAGATAGGGTTCAAGCTTTTGTTATGGGAACCAACTTCAACCAATACCTGGCAAATCTTGCCCACCGCATCGCTGCTCCTTGCTCCAACTTTCAGTGTTATGCGGATGACACCGAGCTCTCTTTCAGGCTCCCCTCGGCCGCCTCTACTCCTTCCCTCATTCCGGACTGTCTTTCCGCAATTCAGGAGTGTTGTGCCACCAATGATCTCTGCCTTAATGCCAGTAAGACGGAGATCCTCCTCATCGGAGCACCACCTCCCTCCTTTCCTCTCGTTCTCTGGCCGCCCAATCTGGGCCCTCTTCCTGCTCCTACCTGTGAGGCTAAGAACCTTGAGGTCATCTTCAACTCCACCCTCTCCTTCTCTCCTCACTTCTCCGACGTCTCTAAGAAGTCAAACTATCAGGTGCACCTCCTCAGAGGTATTCTTCCTTTCCTCTTTCCCCCAGAAGCTCACTGTCTCCAGGGCTCTGGTCCTCTGAAGGCTGGACTACTGCAACAGCCTCTTTCTTAATCTTCCTGCCTCTACTCTCCACCCTCTACAACCTATCCAGAACAGGACTGCGAGACTTGTCCATGACCTCAAGCCCAAGGATCGCATCTTCCCATCTATGAAATCTCTTTATTGGCTCCCTGTGACTGCAGGGATCAAGTTCAAGACCCTCTACATTGTCCACAAGGTTTTCTGTGGCCTGGGACTGCACAACCTCCAACTCTCTCTCTCCCTACATATCTCCCATCTTGAGCTCTCCACTCATCCACCTCCAACTCTCTTAGAGAGTCACTTTTCCAAGCAGGGAGTTGGGGTCAGATTTCTTTCTTCAGCTTCGGCCTCCCTCTGGAACAGCCTCCCTGTCTCTCTCAAACTTGAGCATAACTATCTCTGGTTCTGGAAGCAACGCAGACCTTCCTCTTTGCTTCCGCTTTCTCTCTTCCTCTCCCCTGCTGAAGACCTGGCCACCCTCTGAACTTGGGCCCAGGTCCCTGCCTGTCCAGTGGAACGTTGCACTTCATCTTGGCTCCCCCAGCACTTGTGGTCTGTATCTGTAACCCTACAGTCCCCTCTCTCTGCACGTATGAGCCACCCATTGGCAGCACTTTCTGATTACCTGGACTGAGCCACCCACTGGCTGCACTTTTGATAACCTGCACTTCTCAATCCCCCCCTTGCATTTCTCCCCTTCCCCTTCCCTGCGCTTGTGCTAGCTGAGTGATACACTACCTAGTAAGATTGTTGTTTTGTCCTCCCTCTGTTTCTCCCTCCTTTTTCTTGTCGTACCTAGAAACACTTCTGTATAGGCACATTATAAATGTCATATCATATCATAACCTCTGAGGATGTTTGAACTTCAGGAGTAGTTGAGATTTCCCTCATTACATGTTTGGTCGTATTCTGCATGTAAATCTGGTGGGATACCACCAAATGGTAATACTGTTATCCCCAATTGGTCTGCCAGAATTATTGGCAGATTACTAGTGGTGACAAGAGAAGGTTAGTCCCCATTCTATGGAGTCCTACAGGACTCCATTGGGGGATTGCTGGTATTACCGGCACCGGTAATACCAGCTATTTATTGCCAGTAGTGTGCCTGACTTACCTCCAGCTCTTGGTTGAAGGTAAATCAGCCCACCCCACGTTTGCCGGGCCGGAAACATGCTGTTAAACATTATTACTGGCACATTAATTCCAGACCAGCAAATTTGTAATGACCCCCATAGTCATCATCCTTGGAGCTCCTCTCAAAAAACAGTAGCATGATTTGACTCAAGGTGACAAGCGCATACCAACAGACGGGGGCCTGCACTGCTCTGGGGATAGCGTCAAGTAGTGGATGGTGGAACCCTTCCACATTGGCCACACCACCTATTATGCCAAGTGTCTGGCAGGGGACTTTGTGTCATCCCCCATCATACATTGCTCAATCAAGACTGAAAGCAGTTTACCGCTCTTCATTTGCGTAATACTTTGAATGCAAGATTCACCCTTTCAGCTATATGCTTTTGAATATGTGCCAGTGCCCCTCCCATCTCTTGCCACCCATGTACTGCCATAATTCACCCTCAGAATTATGAATATCACATAGTACCAGCTGGGTTGACAACTTTACTAGAGGTTGTTTCATTAGTTCCAGGGTTGGAAAAAGTCACAATGCAAACGTCCAGTACAACCATCCTTCTTGAACCCTTAAAATCTTCCTCAAAACCTGTCTGCACTTGATGTCCAGTCAATCTGCAGTGAAGTGTAAAGCCTGCTTATCCCAAGTACTACATGCAAACCTCAAGAGCCTTCCTCCAGCTCTGCATCCATAGCACCGACTTGTATGGGAATAGCATGTTTTGGTGGTGCACACTGAATGTGAGCAAAACTAAAAAGTGATGACTGGAAGGTTTAGAATTAATCTTAAACCCAGGCCCAGGGGCACAGCTCTGGGAAACCCCCCTGACCATTGTTTTTCATCCTGCCAAGCCATTTACAGAAGGGGAAAGACCACCTGCAAATCAGGCCTGGTCCCACCCCAAAAGCGGCAGTCCAGCCCAAACTGCTAGGTCATATCCCTTCTGCATCTCTAGACATGTTTTGGCCTCATAGGGTGTCATTAGTGAGGAGTAGCTTGGTTCTCTAGGCTCAGCAGGCTTGGGACCCATGTCTGGGCATACCTGTACCACTTGGGTTGACAAAAGCAAAACCAAAAGGTGATGGCTGGAAGGTTTAGAATTAATCTTAACCACAGGCACAGCTCTGGGCACAATAAATGTGACCCATTAGATTTGTCCCCCTGGAAGTTATGAACCCATTGCAGCATCCTTTTCAAGGCTCGAGGGGGGTAACAGGCCAGTGGAAAAGAAAAGAGACAATCACTGCAGGATAGCCCTGAGAAACACAGCATGTAGTGCCTGTGTTTGGATCTGCCAATCTAAGGACGATCCCTCTTCACAAAGCATATTAAGGCCACTGTGCTAAGAGACTTGCATGCAAAATGAAGATCCCTGTGCCTACCACACCTAGGACTTTGCCTGCAATTGTCGAAGCCATCTGGAGCACTGTGATTGGCTCCGAGAGGGACATGTGACACACTGCTTCCTTTATTCAGTCTCCCCTAGTGGTCCATCCCATGCATCCAGCCCAGTGTCTGCAGCCAAGGGCCAAAAGCAGCGAAGATCAGTTCTCTGATTGGGCCAGAAAGGTCTGTGCACCAGAACCCCTGCCAAAGAAAGGACTTTGCCAAGCTCAACCTTTAGCTGACTTCTACTTCCATGCGTAGGGATTCATCCATTTACTACCCGTTCACCACAGAGCTTCTGTTACCTCACAGGACCAAGAAATGCTGCTGTTTTGGGCCTGGTAACTGTCTTTTGGTTACATGTAGCCCAACCCAGAACTCACACCTGCTTCTCGTCAGTCAAGCATCCCCGCTTCCCTTTCCCCTCACCCATTTATTCTCCCTTGCTATCTTGGGCGGCACCCTTTATTCATTGTCTTCACTTTCCTTTTTCTTCTACCCTTCATCATGCACTTTGGCTTTGCTCCAGTCTGCCTTCTACTCCCTCTGCTCCGTCCCTGCTCTCATAGCCTTTAGCCTCAGCTTGGTGTAACGTCTGCATCACTCTCTGGCATCCCCATCTTCATCCTTCCCCACTGCACCCGCACCCCTCAAATAAGATGCTGCTGTGCTCCCAGGATCTCCAACCTCATCTATCTCCCTCACCTACTGCACAACACCTGCTCCTCTCTTCCAACCTTCTATTACTCTTTCAATCACCCTTTGGAATGTACAATCCCTCTGCAACAGCTCGGCCTATAACACTGACCACTTCAACTCTTATCACCCTCAACTTTCACTTCTTACTATCACAGGAACCAGGACCTCTCCTCATGACTCTGCTACACTAGCAGCTCTCCACACTGACTCTGCATCCTTCTCCCACTCTCCTGGACCTGTTGGGAAGGTCGGCAGTGTGGGAATTCTTGTCAATAAGGCCCTCAACCACTGCCCTTCTACCCTGTCTGACATCAACTCTTTCTCTTTTGAATATGCCACTATTGAACTCTTTCCTCCTACTCGTATCACTGGTATACCTCTCCATCAACGCCCTGGTTCTCTCAACTCCTTCTTCCCTGATCTGACCCTTCTCCTTGAGTCACCTCCTACTGACATCCCCATTGTCATGCTGGGGGACTTTAACCTCTCCATGCCCTCTGCAGCCACCTGACTTGAACTTAACTCCCTCTTATCTGACTATTTGCTCTACTCCCTCTACGACCAGTGTACCCACTCTGGTAGGATGTATCTTGAACTTGCCTTCCTCTCTAATTCACTCTCCTTCTCTGACCTCTCAATTTTCCTCTCGCCCTATGATCACTCCACTGTTAACTTAACCATATTGGTCCTTCCACCTTCTACTCCTCATCTCCCCTTTTCAATGACTAAGAAGAAAGTCAGGCAGGACTTTCTGGCTCCTTACCTTTATTTATTTATTTATTTTTATTTATTACATTTGCATAGCGCACAGCAGCCCTTGGGCATCGAGGCTCTGTTACTTACAGGGAGCTTAATTATTGGGGGAGGGCACACGGGGAACAGTAGTTATACGATTGAAACAAAAAACAGAAAAACAATAGGGTACATGTAATATACATATGACCATGGTACATTTATGCAGTTTAGCAAGTTTAGCTGTAGGTCATGGCGTACTTCAGGTGAAGAGTACAGTTTTCATGGCTTTGTGAAATGCTATGAGGGATGCTTCACCTTTATGATGTGAGGACTTGTCCCCTGTCTCTTTCCCCTATCTATTCATACCTCTTCCATTGACCATGCCTTCTCTGACTTTCACTATGCACTTATGACTCCATTTGATCAACAATATCCTGCTCGCACATTCACACCTTCCCGTCTCCATTCTCAACCTTAGATTCCCCTTCCCCATCTCCTCTCATCTCCCCTCCCAACCTCCCCTCATCTCTCTTACTGCACTTGGATGCTCCGAATTGTCTCACAACCTAATAGGAACGCTAATGTTTGTCCCCACCCTCATCTCTGGTACTGTACTTGCACAATCCGAATTATCTCACGACCTAGTAGGAATGTTATGGTTGTCTTCTTCCCTGTTCATCCCTTTTCCCCCTTCCCCTCCCTCCCTCTCCCCCATCTCTTAATGCACTTGCTAGCTCCGATTTGTTGCATGACCTAGTAGGAACGTTTTCTGTCTGTCTTTTCCCTGTTCCCCCGTCCTTCAACTCCCCTTCCTCCCTACCCATCATTCTTGCTACAGCACTTGCACGATCCACATTTCTCAAGACCTAGTAGGAACATTGTTTTTTTTTCTCACCTGTACCACCCCCTCCCTTGTCTTGATGCAGCTTGAAACACCATTGGCTGTATAGGCACATTATAAATACCCATTATAAATACCCTATAAATAAATAAAAATAGATCACATCTGAAATTCAGACCCTCAAAACAAGCATGGGTTGTGACATACATTGCTGTTGCAAATTACAGACACCTACCCTACTCCTTGCCGGCAAAAGTGCCCTTGCTGCCCAAGCCTCTGCAATGTATTCTGCCAAATCCTCCTACTTCACAAACATAATCTCCTTCTCTCGCAATCACCCCCACAAAATGTCATCTACCCTCCAGTCTTTGCTCACACCTGCAAAGCCAATATCCATAGCCTCCTCCCTTTCTGCTAATGACTTTACGCACTACATTTCCTCTAAAATTTCAAAAATGTGTGACACAATCACAGACCTCCTCTTTCTCCTTCCACAACCCTCCTTCTTCTGTCCACCACCTCTCCCCACATCTTCTTGTCATGACTACTTTTCCTTCTACCTCGCCTATTGAACAAGCACCCATCATGACAGAGCCAACCCATTTTGCGCTCCTATTGACCCATTTACTCCCCAAATGGTCAAAGACTTTGGGCCTCATTATTAATAGAGGTAGCCCTGCTGCTATTTGCAGCATGGCTACCCCCATTCCGGGTACCGGGTCTGGGTTCCCTGAATGGGGAATTACCGGGCCGTTCCGACCTTGGAGGGCCTGGTATTTCCCCATTCAGGGAACCCGGACCCGGTACATCCCCATTCCCATTCGAGCCCCATAGGGCTCAATGGGAATGGGGAGCATGCTAACAACGGGCCCGTTGTTAGCATGCTGGGCCGCTCGCGGAACCCGCTAAGGATGTCTGGTAAAACCAGGCATCCAGAGAAGGTCCCGCGAGTGGACCTCGTAATGAGGCGGTAGGGGGTTAACGGGGCCGGCAGCTCTACCGGCCTCGTTAATCCCCTACCGCCTGGGTCATAATGAGGCCCATAGTCTCAATCACTTGCCCTTATCTGTCTGAGCAATTTAACCTCTCTCTCTGCTGGAGTGTTCCCACCTCATTCAAAATGGAAGAAACCCTCTGCCTCCCCAAACATCCCAGCAAACTATTGCCGAGTTTCCCCTCCTTCCCTATTATTCAAAGGTCCTTGAGCAAAGGTCTTCAACCGGATCCCTTGTACCTTTTGAATGATGGCTTCGGAGATCCACTTCAGCATGGCTTCCATAGTAAACACTGCACAGATGCATGTCTCCAACTTTCTCTCTAATGCTCACCACTCCACACTCTCTTCTGTAGTCACCCTTTTAGTCCTTTCTGCCATTTTCGACACTGTTGACAGCTCCTCTCCCCGCCCCCACTCTGAAGTTCTGGGCTTCAAAGATCTGCTCTTCCATCGATCATCTCCTACCTGGAAAGTCTATCCTTTAAAATCTCTTGGAACTTGCAAACCTCTGACCCTCCCCTTCTTGTTGGCATCCCCCAAGGATCAGTCCTAAAACCTATGCTCTTCACCCTCTATATCTCTGCCCTAGGAAGAATTATCTCATTCTTTGGCTTTTACTTTCACCTTTTTGCTGATGACAGTAAAATATTTTTCTCATTTCCCTCCTTCGCCCCAGCCATCATGGAACGGATTATGAACTTTTACACTGGAATTTGTCACTGAATGGCTCTCTGCTGCCACCTGCTGTACTCTTCAAAAACAGATGTCATATTTCTCCTGGCTTCCAATGCCATGCCTTCCTTCCCCTCTCCTTTCTCCTTCCCGGTTTACCTTCTTGCTCCCTCACTCAAGGCTAGCACTCTTGGGGTCCTCTTTGATAGTGACCTATGACTGCAACAATTCATCACAACCACTGCCACTTCTGTTCGTATTAAACTCCTAAACATTCAGAAAATTCATAATTAAGCACTCTACAAAAAACCTCATCTCCACTCTCGTGCTCAGCAAACTTGACTACTGCTCAATCCTACTCTTTGACTTTCCTATCTACTCTTTTATCCTTATTGAGAAAGTCCTCAACTTTGTTACCTGCACTCTTACTCTCTGCAGCCTACCCAACCCCGCGCACCCCTTCTACTTTCCATCAACATGCTGGTTGGCTCTCCAAGCGCAACCACAAGTTCCTTCCCCTAGTCTACAACACTGTAAATTATCTTGCTTCTCATTACCTGCCTGATTGTATCTCAGTTTACTCACCATCTTATTCCCTCTGCTGCACTCAACCTCACAATCCCATTCCCTCCTTGTGCCTCCACTTGCTTCGCTCTTTCTCACTACTCACACTCTCCATTGGAACCCACTTACCATAACAATCAAAGTCAGGCCAACTGTGGATCTCTTCAAAGTTCGGCTTAAACTTCACTTGCTAAAGAAGGAGATCCACCTGCCCTATACCCCATCCTTCCGACCCCACAACTAGCTCCAGTGACAATAACATAATTTTGTATATTTCTTTTTTTACTGTAATGTGATACAGTATTATAAATAAACGTTTCACACTAAAACCTTTAAAAGAGTACATAGTACTTAGGACAATGGCAGTACATATTTAGTACAAAATACATTCACAATCAAATACAATTTTAAGATAAAAAGTATTGTATATAATACAATTCCAGAAGAAAAAAAAGATTAAGAAGAAAAATAAAAAGAAGAAAATATGATATCAATTTTGAAATAGCCACTATGAAATTTACATATGAAATGGTTAGGAAAATCTGAAATCCAATCGACAACCGATTACAAAATCCCATTGTTTTAAGAGAAGTTAAATCATAAGAAAACTGTTTACAAGTCTAATTTCTCATGTCATCCAAAAGTGTACATTCCAAAAACCAGTGTTCCAACCTTTCAATTCATTCATATTATGATATGGGTCTCATCACGAGTTGGGCTGTAGCCCTTAAATGCAGTGTTAACGGTATTACTGCCGCATTTAAGGGCTGGCTCTATCACCAGTTGCTAAATCAGCTGTTTTACCTCCCACTTTTTTCCTGTTTTCTGTTTTCAGCTGTATTACAGCCGGCTGTATTAGCCCGCAGTATTAGCACTGAAAATTCCCCATTGGATCCAATGGACCCAATAAGGAATGGGGATTTACCGTTAAGGCCCAACCCATGATCTGGTGGTAATACCACCAGGCCGGTCCATGCTAGGGCTATTACAGTCGGTGGTATCACAGCCGGGAATACAGCCCAACTCGTGATGAGGCCCTATAGTTTGTTGATGATATTGCACTTTTAATCTGCACCCAACAATTTCATACGTTGGGTGAAGATTTACTGCCTCATCACACGAGTTTGGCGGTAACCCTTAAATGCAGCGGTAACGCTATTACTGCCACATTTAAGGGTCCACCAAATCACAGGCTTGGCGGATTTACCCCCATCTCTGAGCTGGGAGCAAATCTGCCATGATTTTGCTGAATTTTGGTGGTATTACCGCCAGTGGTAATAGCGCCGAACATTCCCCTTTGGGCCCAATGGGGAATGGGGAATTCCCGAATGGGCCCAATGGGGACTTACTGTTCTGCAAAACCCGTGATACGGCACTAATAGTGCCGGGGGGTTTGGTGGTAGGGCTAATAGCCTCGGCGGTAACACCACCAGGGTAGGCGCCCAATTTGTGATGAGGCCCTTAGTCTTATTGTCATGTAATTTGACCGTATACATTTTGAAGGGCCTTTAATGAGCTATGGTGGGATTATATTATGGTTCTTTTCTTCCAGATGCAAGTTTCTAAATGACATGTAAGATGATATTTGATTACACTTTAAGCACTAATCCATTTCCTATAGTGATTTCCTTGCCCTCAAAGGATCCGTTATAAGCCAATCTTTGGTCATATTAACATCCATAAGTATACTTTCACAAGAGAATCTGAGAATCCCATGACATAACTAAATTTTATAACAGTGGGAAAAGCGAATTCTTAGGACAATACCACACTTTCCTGTAAAGTAACACATTTTTGCCATTTGATCATAGATACCAATAATGTAAGGCCCAATTAAAATTGGATAACCACCACAGGAGTGGAATTCGGAAGCACTAAGACCTTCCTTCAAATTAGATGCTCAATATGATCCCAAAGAAGGGGTCTAAGTGGGAGGAATTCAGCACCATAAAGCAAGGACGGTGTCACCTTCAATTTGTACAAATGTATGGCTGGCAAAATTGTAAAACGTCCATATTTGTGGTCAAGTCGGATGATTTGAGCTGGAAAAAACATTGTTTTTTGTTTCAAATGTTTGTATAATTCAGTCAGGTTTGGCTATAGAAAATGCGGAACACAAGATAGATACATTCCTTGACAATTTCAAGCCTAAACAAACCTGTTTTCCAAGCAAAAGATAAAGGTTTTCTGGCAATAGTTATCTTGAGGATTTTCATTTTATCCTTATTAATAACAATAATCTTCAAGTACACTAATGGTTCTTTGTAGGCCTATAGGAGTTTCGTCAAGCAGTGTGAAGTCATGAAGTCACCTGAGTATGCTAAAAAATGAATGGAATGGAACCAATTTTTGGCGGAAATCAGTTGCTCCTAGCCAGGAAAGAATGCAGATCAGAAATGTACAAATTAAATAAAACGGGTGCCAACATGCATCCCTGTCATAACCGAGCAAATTTGGGTATTTCTCTTGTAGTCGTCCCTGATTTATCCAATCACACCCTGAGAGAGGAATTAGAGTACCACAGTATTCAAATATATAACGTCTCTGATGTCATCATTGTGGTCATATGCTATGTAACAGGGGGCAGCAAGTTAAGGTTGCTCTGCCTGAATTGCATGCCGAATTTCAGGGGTTTTGTTGCATTACATTTTCACCTTATCACCCTGCAACAAAAGTTTTAACACTGAATTTCAAAAGTTTTGTTTCAATTTATTGCTCACCTTAATGTCCCTGCAACTGAAGTTTTTTCCTGAATTTCAAACGTTTTGTCAGAATGTATTGCTCACCTTAACGTCCCTGCAACTAACGTTTTTTCCATGAATATAAATACATATACAAAATTCAATATAAAATGAGTGTAATAGATGCAGTCAAGAACTATAATTACTGAACCCAATAAAAGTATTGTAGTTGCTACTAATTTGCTAAAGTGTAGGAGGTAAAAGCTGTTAGATATAGTCACTAGAAAATAGGTATGCCTCATTAGAAAATGAAAAGGTAATGAAGAAAACGTAAAAATGCTGTTTTCTGCCTAGTCACATTAATTTTCCCATTGAGAAAAGGTGAAGTTTCTGAACAGCCACAGCATAAAAAACGCTGGCAGGTTTGGACCAAATAGCACGTACTTCAAGGTACTGTATCAGGCATGCACCCCCATACCAATTAATTTGACATGCTCCATGCCATACACGCAAAACTGGAAATGTACAGACATATGATGAAATCTTCCGTAAATTAGTAGTACCATTTCTATGACTATGATTAAATATTTACTTTCTAACCTTCATTTCTTTTCTAACTCATTCTTTTTTTACATCTCAAACAAACTTCAAATTCTTCGATTATATATTATCATAATGCACACAGGCACATACTTTCTTCTGTATGTGATTATCTTTTATAAAAGTTGTCATTTAGAAAATAATGTTGTCATGTAATGTTATTACAGTAAGGAGAAATATAAATTTAAATGTGAACATTAACTATTTTCAGAACACTATTAAACATGTTTTTACTTCTATCTATTATTTTTACTACTACATATACTTATTATACTATGTTTGAAATAACTGAAATAGATTTACGAGAATCAGGTACTTTCCCTGCAATTAAGTATTGTAATTGTTTACTAATGTGTGAAAACATTTGTATAACGTTGCATATTTTTATTTGAAACTTTATAGGTTGATAAGTACTACAAATGAATACTCCACATGTAATCACATAATACTTCTGTATCCGTGTATTGCTGCATGTCATGTTGTTATTTAGTGTATTAAAATAAAATATATATAGCAAAAAAAGGTAAAATAAATGTTGTAATTTATTTAATCAGTAATGTCACATTTAATGTAATTATTGATCTCATCGGTGATGCTATGTATGGTGTAATTACTAATGTCACCAGTGATGTCATCTGTGATGTTATCATTGTAGTCATACGCTGCGCAACAAGGGGGCGGATAGTTAAATTGACCTTCAGCCATGGCCAGTGGTCACGGCCGAACATGTTGCATAGTTTTGTTAGGTCTCATTAGCTATGGCCTTTGTATTTATTTATTTATTTAATGTATCTATTTGGAGTGCACATAGACAGGGGTCAGAATCATAATAGTGGAAGGACATGAACAAAAAAGAGCAAAACACAAAACAAGGCGGGAGGGGGGGCACTATATTTTTGCACTAATATCTTTCTTTTGGGCCCACTAGCCATGGCCACTGGACATGTCAAACCATTACTTTGTTACCAAACACCCACTACCCCTGCCCAGTAGATGTAGGCACTGCAGATGTGAACCCTTTTTTTTCAAACTCCTTATTCCTATGATCATTTAACAGTAATCATTTCCAATACCAGAAATTCCTGCAGTAAATTAAAAAGTCTTCACATCCGCACAGACACTCAACATGTGTCCCCTTCATTTTTCCAGGTCCCCTCACTCCACTCAATTGTTTTTTCCCTCCCTAACTCTCTCCCATTACCCCCTATCACTCAACGCTTCGTGTGACTCACATTTGTTTCTGAGTGCGTCTTGCGCCGTTACCGCTATAATTTCATGAGATTCCTGTGGTCTTCCCCTATAAACCAAAAATGTTCTACCCGTAACTGGCTCCCCAACACACACCAAAATCCTCAACTTCACATGGTGTCTGCTTTCCCACTCCCAACCTTTTAGCATGATGTTGCTATTGCTATTACTGTTTATATGGTGCCTCCGGCCAGGTCATCTAAGTGCTGTGGTTCAAAACAATCAGTGTTCCCATAGGAGTGCCTACATGAACACAAGAGTTTGAGTATCTCTCAGAAGTCAAGAACGTTATTAGACTCTGTAAGGTCGTGAAGGAGTTCATTCCAAAATGTGATGGCATATTTTTTTCTCCTCTAAATAGCCTGTTGAGTTCTTTCATTTGCGCCTCTCCCGGTAATATTGTGGGATTCACTGTCATCCAGCAAAAAAAAAGGTGGCTTTTCTTTTCTCAAAAAGCCGCTCAGTCTGTCTGCTGCACAGCACCATGGCTGACATATAAAAAGGTTTTAAAGAACAGGGGGGCACCCCCATGTCTCTGTCCAATATTTAAAAAAACTACTGGGTGGATTTACTCCAAATCAGTCCAGGAAATTAAGTCAATGTTGTGTGCCCAAAAAGCTTCTTATTTGGTCCAAATCTGCACAACGGTTTTCGTGCTGCAGCTGTTCAAAAACTGCACTTTTTTCTCTACGGGAAAATTCATGTGAAGAGGTTGAAAACAGCATTTATATGATTCTTAATAACATTTACATTTTTTAAGAATTTGTTTCAAAAACTTCCAGTTGGGGGGGTTCCTTGACAGACCTTTTTAGAACATTTTATCAAAATCCATCTAGCAAGAAGACAAAGGTTATTAGCCTCTCTCAACCCCTCTGCTGCAAAGCACCAAGACCGATGTAAAGGTGTTAAGACGCAGGGGGCACCCCATTCTCTATTGAATATTTTAAGAACTACTGGATGGATTTACCTAAAACCAGTCAAAGAAATTAAGTCAACGCTTTGTTCCCAAATTGTTCCTTAGTTGGTCCTAATTTGCCAAGTAATTTTCACGCTAAAACTGTTCAAAAACGGCACTTTTTTTCATTGGGAAATGCATGCAAGCAGGCCGAAAACAGCATTTTTATGTTTTCTCAATAATCATTTCTAACAAATTGTTCCCAAAACATCCAGTTCAGTGGGACTCTTAATAAACCTTTTCTTTGGAAAATGCCATACAAGTTCATCCATCAAGTCAAAAGTTATTACCATCACTCAGCCTCTCTGCTATAAAGGTTTTAAGTAGCAGGTGCACCCCTTCTCTATCGAATATTTGAAAAACTACTTGATGGATTCACCCCAAACCAGTCACGAAATTTAAGTCCTTGCTTTGTGCCCAAGTTGTTTCTTATGTCGTCCAAATCTGACCAGCGATTTTTCCAATAAAGCTGCTCAAAAACTGCAACTTTTCTCTTTGGCGAAATGGCCCGAAATCTGTGAAACTGTGCTGTTTTGGTTTCTTAATAACCTTTTTATTTTATAACGTCTTTTTTCCCAGCATTTGCAGATTGGGGGGGGACTTGACAAACTTTATGTTGTGACATTTGTATTCAGATCCATCCAGCAAGTCAAGTGTTATTAGCAATAGACGTTTGAGAGAAAATGGCTGCTTTTTCCTTTCGGAAATGTCTCTCAGCCTCTTTGCTGCAAAGCATCATGGGAGATATCTTGATACTTTTGGGGGAAGGGGGCTCCTTGTCAGTACAGAAAAGCCTGTGTAGCAATGCACCATGGGAAATATAGCTATAATTCTGGGAGAACGGGGCACCCCCTTCTCTATCAAATATTTTTAAAACTTCTAGATGCAATAACCCCATCCCCCCTGCCCCCTAACTCAGTGCTCCGTGCCCAAGTTGTTTCGTACCTGGTGCAGTTCCATGCAGCGGTTTTTGCTGTGCGCTCAAGCAAGAATTTGTAATAACTTCTTTATTTCTTAACAACATTTTCCCAAAATGTACAGTCTGGGGGGCCCATCAGTACAATATTACTATATCTCTCATGTCTTAATCATAAAATCATGGTGGATGACCAACAAACACCTGCATGATTGAATCGCCATGTGTTCCATCCAGTACTAGGACTTCATCAGGTTTGTTGAACAATACAAAATGCAATGCCTCACAGTTCAATCATGTGACTATCTATGTTTTTAAGCCACTATATGCCATCTTGGACTAGTGTCCACATCTACAATACTAAAATACCCATACATGGCTCAGTAACTCTAAGATCAATACCTGAGTACAATATAACATCAAAATGTTAGATTTGATCAACCAGTGCATATTCAATATTAAAATAATACAAAATGTGAAAAGTGCAAATGCAACCAAGCCTCTAGCTGGATTTACCAATCAAAATCTCGTGATCCACAATCCAGCTTTTACTTACAACAATAGTGAGTGTCGAAAAGAAGCAATGTTCCAAGGCATCTGTAAGAGAATCTGCCAAGTGCCTCTAGTATTTTGGGTCTTACTGGCAACTGCCATTGACAATTCCAACATGATTAATCACATTAAATGCTTACCAAAATCAATATCAATTATGCACACATTCTTATGCTAACCCCAAATAGATCATGGTGCAAAATATCATAATCTGCCAAAGAGCAAGTGCAAAATGTCATAGTCTGCTAAAGTACAAGTGCACAAATTATTAACATGTTGTTATTAATGTTGGGATGGAAATGAGTCTGTCCCACCCCTCTATGTGCTTTAAAGTGAGGCAAATCCCATAGAAAGGCGTGTAGTGTGCTAGGGAGGAAAGGACCAGGCTAAGGAACTTGGCATGGACATGATCTAGTAGGAGTGATAGATGCATAGATCTAGTGCGCACACAGAAAGGAACGCCATTTTGTAATTATGGAAGATGCATAGTCTTGCATGGCCGGGCAGTATATCCTTAGCTCCATGGAAGAACTCGACTAGGCCCAGATCAATAAGACGGGACAAGCCCACACAACCAGTTCTCAAGGAAGCTTCCCCTTGTCCCTTCACTGTTGCAATTACTTAGTATCGACGGGAGGAATGTGCCCCACAAGGTCGTGAGACAATACCAGTCTCCACACAGTACCCATTCATCACAGCCAAGCTATCAGCAGACCTCCACCCCCCACCTGGCCTACTCAGAGCCATGGCCCACAACACCAACCCCGATCCACAAACCCCTACATTCTACAATAGTGAGTGACCCCGACCCCAACCATAAAACCAAGGGACATAAAAGATCTGAGTATGTATGACTGTTTCACCTCTCCACATAAATGCATCCCTTGTAATACGAGGTACATGGAGTGACACATTATAGATCAAAACGAGGGTGGAGGCCTTGGGTATGAGAGGCGCGGTATCAACGACTCCTGCAATGCACTTTATGCAGGAGCTAATAAATATATCACTAACAAACTACAAGCATTGCAAAACAATGCGCTCAGAACGGCCCTGTCCCTCCCTACTAGAGAGCACATCTCCAACGCCAGAAGAAATCACAACTGGCTAAAAATTACCGATCGAATCCTCCTCATAACAGTCACTCTAACCTTCAAATTCCTAAACAATGCAGCACCCCCATACCTGAAAGAAAGAATAACCAGAAAGCTCTCTACACGCCCAACTAGAACAGCTAACTCCTTATGTCTCCAAATACCAAGATTGTCATCATCAGGGGATTATTATCTGGGATTGCTGTACCCTGCTGCTGCCTCTTGTAATGGTATATTCCTGGGATAATCTGGGTCAAGTCACTCTTTTCTGGAGGAGGCGGTGCTGTGGGCTGTGTGCAAATGCTTACCTTGAGCAGTGGAGGTAGGGCAGTGGACAGCACATGAGTGCACCCCTCAGAGGGAGGATGACAGCGGCGCTGTGGACTGTGTGCACCCTTGACATTAAGCATCCATTAATTCTTAGGAATCTGTGTCTCCTCCTCAAAAGCTTTCCATATCTGCAGTACGCCTAACCTGCTTTGGAGCTTCTTACCCATGTTTACGGCATGTAGGTATGTGCACATATATTAGAGTACAGCCCTCAAGTGAGTGCCCTCTTGTGTCCATGGCATAAACATTTTGCCAGCAGTATCTTTCATCCACTGGGCATGGCACTCATTTATTGTTGTGCTATATCTAATGAACGCTTTGCATAGGTATATGATTGGTGCATCAGACATAGAGACACAATAGGCCATGCGTGACTTTGCACTACACAAATAAACCATCCAAATAATATTGAGCTTACCAATAATCAGGCCAAACATATTCTTCAACGTTCTCTCACACTTTTCCCTTGCTCACACCCCACCCCTTTTCAAATCCCCATTACAATTTGACCACGTGTGGTCCTTGTCTGAGTAAGTAAGGGGGGTTCTGGGAGTTCCTCTCTACCGGCCTGTATACTGGATTTGAGTCTCAACTAGATTCTTTAGCTCACCATCACTTTCACAGAAGAGAAATTTCCACTACATATCAGTCTTTGTCCTGTCCAAGGGAAGTCCAGCACCGAAATGCAAGGCAATTTTCTTCTGAACAAGAGTACTGACAGCAGCCCCAGACACGTGTTTTGGCCTGGTTGGGCCTCGTCAGTGAGGTGGAGCTGTGCCTCTCTAAGAACAGTGAGCAAAGGTTCCATGTCTGGAATACTCTCGTAACTCAGTACTGTATTGTTTCTGTGTGTTATCATGCCTTCCCCTTATGATGTCACTTTACTCTCTCATCTGTTTGCACATACAGCTCTTCTATGTGTAATGGTGTATACTGACATCATTCCACCACTTCAGTGCGGGGATACATTCAATATGGTTGTCTGATAGTATAACGTCTTTCATAGCTTTGGTGTGGTATTGGGACGATACCTGGTGCTCTTCACAAAGTCTTCCTGCTTTGCTTCCAGTATGATGGAGGTGAGGGGGCAGGCACTAGAGATGACATCATCTGCTCCTCTACATTTCCCCCTCTGGTCGAGTCCTCAACCACCTCCTCAATCTTCTCCACCTATTCTTTGGGATCCATTTTTGGGAAGCTTTCAATCTGAAGATCCCTTTGGGGAACTACTAACGAAGGAACATGTATTATTATGATAGAGAATATTCCTCGCCAATTTTTAGACAGGTGCATATAAACTCTGGATCCACAGGCCCAATAGCAATCCATTCGTACAGCAGTTTCATCATTAATTCCTGGTACTTCGAGTACCTGTTTGCATCCATTATTTTCTCCAACTAGAACCTGGCCTTTGTTCCTGAAGCATGTTGTTGCATTCTGTATAGGTATTATGGACACCGGTTCTGCTTCACTATCAACCCATTCTAGTAGCTTAGAATACTTAGCTCATGACTTTAGGCACATGTCCTTTACTATTTACACTTTGCTTACTGGTTCCTTCTTCAATAGCTTTGCGGTGCAAGATAACATTGCTTCTTCCCATCTGTACTGGTAGCAACTTGTCCATATACCAAAAGCTGAGGTTCTCCCAGCATCCTGGTAGTCCTGATTTTTCCAATATGTCTGAACATCCCAGCCTCTTCATTTGAACAACCTTTATTTGTTCTCCAGTCAGGGATGTGGAAATAATCTCCTCGATCGCCAACGTAGCGTTGCCCATCTTTCTTTGAATTGTCCTCTGGTTGAGCACACTGCTAGATGGCTGAGGCACTTTGAATTGTGTGCAGGTATTTCTCTTGCAAATAATGTTCTGGCTGCATTCATGGCATACGGGATGAGAGAACACACGTAGCAGCTTTCATCTGACGTACTCTCTCCCACCTCCTTCATGTGCTGATACCAGAGGTTATTCTTTAAATGGGCAGAATCAAGATATGAGTTTATATCCTCATTAACCTCTGCAGAATCTCTCTTTGCTCAAACAATTTGTTCAGAAACAATAGAGAAACATTGTCTGTACTTTTACTATGGATAAACATAGAAGCATCATTACTTAATATTTCCCCTCTATTATTGAGAATTAACTGTCAAAAAGATGTAATAATTGGAAAGAACAGACAAATCATTGTACAGAATGGCAATATAAGCATCAATCCAAGTGAACATATTGGCCTTCTCCCTGGCATGGAACCTCTTGTACTCTGAAACCTTCTCTTTTTCTTTCAATGTGTTTTAGGTCACTTTTTATCGAGTTCTTATGCTTTTACAACAAATATTGCAGGATAATTGCAATGATAACTCTGAGAATGATAGGGCCGTTTTAGGATTCCCAAAAAATGTAACCGCATCCATGACTTGTCTTACTAAAGTTGGTTAAGACTGGAGAATATAGGAGAAAAATGCATGCAGAAATGGATGCAATGTTACAGTTATAGGCAACATGAAGTGATACATGTATATACGTTGGTGCTTTGTTTCTGGCAAATTGTTCCTTTTTCTTACCTAAACATTATTCTGAAATTGCTGTAATGTTTCAGGCAGTGTAAAATATGCTGTGCAATCTTTTGTCTCTTATTCTTGATGTATTATCTATCTTTAATTCATTTGAAAAGAGATTCTGGAACTGCATCAAGACCATTTACTTCCTACTAAGCTTTAGAAAATGTACATTCATTCCAGAATATTCTTCTTAATCTGTCGATTCTTTGTCCTTACCTTTGGTAGCCAATCTGGTTTGCATGCACAGAACTTTTCTTGTTTTCCAGGGAGTTGATGTCCGAAGGGTCAGAAGTTTGTAGAACTTCACATTACCTGCACTTATCAGACACTTGTTGTCTCCACTTAACCCTTGCACTGCCACCTGCTGGCCGTAGTACTTGTTTTCTGATCCTGTGTCCTGCACTTGCCCTTCCTCCCCTTCCGCCAGCACTTCTCCCCTGCCCACTTGCGCAATCTCAATGTCAAGTGTATAAAATATAAAATATACTTGGTATGAAGTTGATTGGGACTAATATGTATTTTTTTAATATTGTTTTTTACAGATGTCATGTAAACATTATGAAAAATTGCCCCTGAAGAAGTGAATTGTTTTCACGAAACGCGTTAGGCTTCCAATAAATCATTTGATTTAAATATATGATTCATTGTCAATGTGTATATATGTATATATATGTGACCAAGTAATCATTTATTTTTGGCAAATTCTATTTAAAAAGAACATCATTTCATTATCTACTTGAATACAAAAATAATTACAGGACTCGTTACTGAGCCACCTATAGAGTGCAGAGGACGGGAGTTCCCACATTTGGGAACTCTATCTATTTCTGTATGTCTTTGCAACCCATATGCCAGGGTTGTTTCTATTCTCCTCTACACCTTAAGAACAACTAAATCCTAAAAAACCTACAAATTATATTCACACAAAAATGAGGTGTGCAGATTGATCTTTTTATTGTTTGCTTTAATAGTTTACTCAGATCACCAGTTGGGCTGTCTTCCTCAATCTTCTTCGACCCTTCCCTCCGCTGCTTGACCTGTTGAGAAAGGAAAGAAACACTAGCGGTCATATTTGTCAAATAATCATGCATCTCATCACCTAAAGCCTTTGCTACACTGTGGGCATCAGTTTCTAACCTAGTGGGAGGAGCAAGGGGTACTCTCATGCACCGTCCAGTCACCAACTCATGGGGAGTCAGGTGGGGATCTGAACCAGGCTGGTTTCTCAGTGCGAACAAAGCAAGGGGCATACAATGCAGCCACCCCTTCTTCAGAGTCATCTTTAATTTTGCTATCCTTTCCTTGAGAAGTCTGTTTAATCTCTCACAAATACCATTGGCATATGGGTGATAAGCAGACAAAAAGTGTTTTTTATGCCCAATAAAAGAGTAACCTGTTTGAATAGTTAATTTACAAAATGCAGGCCATTATCGGAGCGCATGACTTTGCACACACTACATCCAGGGAACATTTCACGCACAAGGAAGCTGGCAGCGCATGTTGCATTAGGATGTGTGCATGACCTGCCTCGATCCATCTGGAAAAGTGACAAACTACCAGTAACATGTACCTATATCCGTTGCATAGTTTCAACATATCCACCTAATCTATATGTAGATGCTGAAAAGGACCATTAGGCCTTAGGATTGCTCCTCTCACTTTCCTGAAGGTGTGCCCTGCTGTGAACCCCTGGCATACAATGCAGTTCACAATAAACTGTGCCACATGTTCTAATAAATTTGGTGAAAACCAGTCTTCTGCGATTGTAGCAACTCTTGTTGTATGCACTGGGTAGTGAAGCTGCTCCAGTGCCACGTTCAATAATGCTAGAGTCATAACTGTCTTTCCAGTGTTATCCTGTCTCCACATAACCTCAGTGGGGGATAAAGAACACCCCCGCCTCTTCCATAAATCCTGTTCTTCCTCTGAAGCTTGACCTAGTAGCTCAATTAATTGTACAATACATAACATATTAAACCCTTCCATCATTACCATGCACCGTTCTGACAATTGTTTAACACTCTCAACATCAAAGTCAGAAATGTTTGAGAAATATGCTGCCCTTTTGGCTTCTACATCTGTGGATTTGTTTGCCACGAGAAATCAAATATGCCCTTTTAGAATAGGCTGTGCAGTTCACAACTGTGATAGCCAATGGAAGCTTCAATACTTTAATAAGCTTATCCAATAGCAGTGCCTGTTGCACTGATGAACTGTCTGCACAGAGGAAACCCTTCCTTTTCCAGCATGACAATCCTGCATGTACGGATAGTCACATAGACGGAGTCAGAGAAAACTGTCCCTTCCTCATCTTCAAATCTCTGAAGCGTGGTGATAAGCACCATTAATTCTGCAGCTTGTGCTGAGCAATGCAAAGGCAATCTCGCACTTGTCACTACCTCAAAATTTATTATTCTTTTTAAGCTTCACTACTGCTGTCCCAGTATGCCTTTTGCCAGTTGTTTGATCACATTTTTAAGGACCATCAATAATAAAGAGAACTCCCCCCCCTCTGAGGGAATTTTCTCTTACATGGGGAATATCATCATAGAACTCAGTATACGTGGTGCAATCATGTGCATAGTTCTCTTTCCCTATTAATTCTGGTAGAAATGTTGCCCTATTCTCTGTCCTACATCTAACAATTTTGATCACTGGGTTTGAAATAATCATCTCATATCCTGATGCTATTTGTGTAGTCAATGTTCTTCTGTGTTTCTCTAAAATAGCAAATAGGGCGTGCTCGACAAATAATGCCATTGGGTACCCCATTGCAATACTTGCAGCTTTTTCAATTGCAAAAGCGGCAGCAGCTAAAGCTTGTTTGCAAGGATAATGGGCCTCATTACAATGCCGGGGGTAGCAATGCCTGTAAAACAGGCACGACTGCCGCCGGAGTTGAATTTTCTCCGGCTCCCCGAAATGGGCAATTACCGGGTCATTACAGCCTTGTCTGTGCATCTGAAATGCTGTGATCTCGGGTACCTTTCATTCCGCCAGATAAGACCTGGCGGAATGAAAGGCATCCGCGATTACAACTCCTAGTTTGCCGGTCCGGATACAGCGGTACCGGTAAGCTTATCCGGACCGGCAAACCCGTAATGATGCCCAATGTCCTTATATTACTGGGTCTAAAATCCCACTGTAGTAAGCTAATGGTTTTATGTCCATGTCTAAAGTTGTTTTCTGTGTAAGAACTGCTATATTACCTCTCCATTTGAGTGTGAAAACAAATAAAATTCTTTATTGTAATCTGTAATTCCTAACACAGGGAGGTTCTTCAAAGAACTCAGTCATTTCCTCTGTCCATGTTATTTTATTCTTGCACACATGTGATTCCTTGAGTCATTTTAAAAGCGGACTGTATGTGCTGTAATCAAAAACTGAGGCCCTACAATAATTACATAGGCCTATAAACTGTTGCATATCCCTCACTGTCTCTGGTTTAGCAGTATTTTTAATCGCCTCTGCTCTCTCAGGTGTCATTCTCCTTCTATCTCCTTCTATTTTAAGAGAGCAGATGTCCTATATACAGGACCTCTTCCCGACAATATTGTAGCTTTTCTTTGTCTACCTTGTATCCTTTCTCTGCTAGTATAGTCATGAGTCAAACTTGATCTTCTCTTCATCTTTCTTCTGTCTTGCTGCACAATAATATATCATCTATGCACTCAATGAGGGCACTCTCAAGCTGTACACTGCCCAGATCCATCTGAAGAACCCTATTAAAGATTGAGGGGGACTCACAGTACCCCTTTGGCAAACAAGTGTGTTTTAGGTGCATATTTCTATACGAACATTAGATCAACTCCTGTGAGTCCTGATGAAGGGGAAATCTATGACTGTAAAATATTTAGCTGTAGTTGGGATATTAAAAAATATTGTAGCTGGATTTGGAACTAGAGGAAACTCTGCTTTGACAATATTACTGAGAGGTTTCTTCACAGGGTACACAGCCGTGTTAAACGTGGAATCTGATGGGACCAATATTCCTTACTGTATTCAAGCAAAATTGGTTTCAAATATGCCCACATCTGCTTCTCTGGACCTGGGGTACTGCTTTGCTCGTGGCAGGATAGCTCCAGGATTGAGCTTGACTTTAACTACTCCTACTCCTTGTAGTAGAACTTCATCATAAGGTCTACTAGTATAGAAGGTGCTTGGCATCTTCCCTAAAACTTCCTGAAAACATGGTTTCTTACTTACTAATACCATTCCCTGTGGTATGTCTATGTTCCCTATTTTAATCCAGTAAGTATGTGTATAAAGAATCCAAATTAATCATTTGAGTAGTCACCTCTAAACAACTCCTTGTCTGTCAAACATGTCAGTCTGTATCCTGCTCTCCATCCTCTTCCCTCATCATCTGTCCCATGGACAACCAACCTTTCTTCTCTGACTGCTGCTGTTTTAACTCTATGGGAATTATCTGTCCATCTTCACCATCCATAGGTATTTCTGGTCTAAACAAGAATTCATCAGGTATTCCCAATATTTTACTGACCAATCTGGGAAGCCACGTTAACAAAACAGTCACTCCATAAAGGGATACCTCGGGGTCTAGAGGGACCCCTCGGAATACCTTGTGGCCCGCAATGCCAATATTAACTCTTTTACAGTCAATAGATGATACATGTGCTTGATTTTATAAACTCAAAGTTGTGCCAGTAATAACCTATGGCTGGGAAAACTTGGGGCTAACCGTGTCTCTAGATTGGGAGGCATTGGAGGGATTGTTTTGGAGTAAGGTATTACATCTCTCAATTGAAGTCCCAGCTGCAGTAATTTGGTATGAACTCAGCCTCCCTTCCATTACATTCTACCTCCTTTCTAAACACCCTTCTCTGCTTAGGAGTATTTGGGATGCCGAACAAGGCTCAATCTGGTGAGAGTTAACATTCTTACTGGATAAGAAATATTGGCCTTCCCTTAATTAGTGGGAGAAACATTGTGAGATCACATGGAGGGATTGTTGCATTTTGAAAAAAATGATTGTGAGTCATCCTGTTAGAGCAGAAAATAAACGGAAAGAGATGTACTGGATTCACACGATTGAAAAAGTAAGATCATATAGGCTATACTTAGATATGTTATTAGACGTAAGACCAGTGGCTGTGCACCCAGCATACTTGAGTAGGTCACTGAGTACTTCCTGGCATGAGTTGGTTATGAGGGTGAGGCTTAACCTACTTCCCACAAATGACATAATGGGTGCCACAATCAAGCAACCCAGGGAAGAGAGGGTATGCCGGTACTATCCGGAATCAGCCCAAGTGGAATCCCTACGGCATATCTTGTTACACTGCCAGGCTCTAAAGAATAGGCGTATCAATTATTTTGCTCATTTGCTGAAAGGTCTTGATTGCCTATCCATCGAAAGAGTATGGCAATTTGTCATGACCTCTCATGGTCAAAATCGTTAGTTGGTGGCTGCAGTACATTTTTTAAAAGAAGTTTTAAAATTAGTATAGTATTCTGTGCAAGTGTATGAAATATGATGTTATGATTGTTTGATTTGAGTTTTTCTTTTATGATTTCAATCTTAATTTTAGGTATGTTCTATGTCATGTACATTGGCAAATGTAATTTATTCTGCTTTTGTATGAATTTGTTAAAGGTTATTTTAACCAAATAACAATTAAAAAAAATAAGATGTATTCCTGGAGTGGAACAAACAATCACTTTGTCCGTGAAAGATATTGAGGGTCATCACGAGTTAGATATTGAGGGTCATCACGAGTTGGGCGGTATCCCAGCGTTATATCCGCTGAGCGCTATTTGCGTTAACACCACTATGTGTGGCGTAAAAAAACGCCAGATCAAGAGTTGGCATGCTCGCGCACACGGCCTTCATGTTAACACAAATAGCACCCAGCGGAAACAGTGGCTGCGAACCCAAAAATCCAGCGCGCATTGCTCTACCGTCGGGTTACCGAGTTACTAGCGCGCACTAATAGCGCTGCCAGAAATGCGTCACCGCCAGAACAGGAAATAAAGTGGTGCCCATTTTGGAAATCACAATCAGCCAAAAATCGCAGCCCGTGGAAGCTGTCCACTACTGCAAATCCTGCAAAATGTCCCTTGAGCGTACCAGGGGCAAGTCTGCCTTGGACAGGGTCAGAAAACCCAAGTTCTCTGACCAAGAACTAACTATACTCGTGGAGGAGGGACAGGGCCATCAAGATGCGCTGTATGGGCCACAGTAGCGAAAGACTAGCGCACAGCGGCGCACACAGATCTGCAGAGCAGTCAGACAGAAGGTGACAGTGGTGGGCCGTGTGCCCAGGGACGGGGAGGACTGCTGGAAGTGGGTCAACAACTTGCGGGTCCGTGGCTGTGGGCTCCTGGGCCAGCACAAGAGTGAGACAATGGGGACTGGAGGAGGGCCACCACCACCGCCACCGGAGCTCACACCGTGGGAGGAACAGATGACCACCCTAATTGACATGGGTACAATTGAGGGAGTTGGAGGAGCGAAGGCAGGCACTGGCACCCAGGAGGTTGCCGGTGAGAACCCCCGCCCCCTTTGAAAATGCATTATTGTGTCTGGGCCACCCCTCTATACCCAGTGTGAATATTTGTGATTGCAATGCGTGTGATGCACTGCAGCCACCCATGAGTGGTCCCTTGTACCATCGTACCCTAGCACCCCCAGGTATCTAGACTAGCGTGAAGTACCTCCAATGTATCAATGTTAGCCCCAAGGAAAACAGATCCATGGTCTGGCCACAGCAACATGATGTGTACGTGCGTATCAATGCCCCCTCACGTACAGAGCCATGGGAAGATGCCACACCAACATGTCTGAGCAGTGCCCCTCCCCTGTAGCACGTTCCAGCAATCCCAACATAGTAAATAACAAACATGTAATGGCAATGCACAATACAAAATGCGCCCTCACCCCCTGTAAAGCATGAAATGCATGATGCAAATGTAAGTTGCCCTCTCCTCATACCAGACCCTATGTAACCTACAGGCACACAGTGATCATTGCAGAGCAGCGTTGACGAGGAGGAATCAGGCCCATCCACACGCACGCCCAGACGCGCATCGACCAGCACCACCACCCCGAGAAGGGACCGGCCTGAGAAATCAAGGCCTAGGACACACCCAAGCTCACACCACTGCAGCCCAGTCAGACTGGCTCAACGTCCCCAAGACACCAGGGTGTCACCGCTTCAAACACCCGAAGCCACCAGGGGGTTGCAGGATGTGGAGGTAGCCACCATTGGGACAAACACTGAGGACGGCCACACATCCACTGATGAAGAACATGGTGCACTGGTGTTCTCAACTAGCCAGAGTGGCAATCAGGAAATGGCCACACCCCAAGGGACACTGGAGCAAGTGGCAGTAGAAATACACACTCCCCATGTCCCTGCATGTGGACGTCATGCCCACACACCCGCTCATATGGGTCACCTGAAGGCAGCCCCTCCTCCCGTGGCAGCCCCATCAGACAGGCCACCATGTCCAACGACAGATCCCCTACCACCCTGCGTAGAACTGGCAGGCCGATAGACACATAGTCATGGGAGCTGCAGTAATGGGACGGCTGACGTCATCGAGGAACGTCAAAGAGGAATTGAGGCCATGGCGGGTGAACACAACCGCCACATAAAGGCGAATAGCCGTGCTATTCGGGGGGCAGCCAAGACCATTGGCTGGAACAACGCCCGCACCCTTAGAGTGGTTGAGGGGTGTACTGTGGCCCTCACTGGATGTGGTCAGAGAGTGCGTGAGCTCTGTGAGGTCCAATCTGCTCATACCGAGCAGATACGGGAGGCCAACAATCTCCTCCGCCAGCAGCTGAAGTTGGCAGGATCAATACCATCAACCTCCACAATACCCACAGAGGGATCCCTGCAGGGTTTGCACAGGCGATGTTCCTTGCACAATCCTCAACGCAACTCACCAGAGGGACCCGGATGTGGGAAGCATCAACATCCTACATAGATGGACAGTGTACAGTTGGGATGAGGCCCGGCACATGAACCCACATGCACTGTTTTAGGGTGTTGGGGGGTGAGGGCGGAATGTGTGTCGGGGGTGTTGGAGGGGGAGGGGGAATGTGTGTTGCTATGTTGGAGGGAGGAGGGGGAATGTGTGTTGGGATGTTGGTGAGGGGAGGGTGGGATGTGTGTTGGGGTGTTGGAGGGCGAGGGGGGATGTGTGTTGAGGTGTTGGTGGGGGTAGGGGGGTTTGTTCAACACAAAATAAATCCCTTTCATACTGCATAGAAGGCTTAGACATTCATGATTGCGTTTAAGAGCTATTTATTTGACAAGTGATGTCTGTGACATGTACCCATCGACCAGTTTTGTAATAATTGTCAATCTACACATGTCTGGCCAAACTCCCTTCCCTCACCCCATCCCTGTGTGCATTGGCCTCAGCTAAGGGTACATGCTCATCATCACTCACATCCCCAGGTGTTCCTCCATCAGCATCCGGGGGCAGTGGCACATGCTTGCGGCAGCAGATGTTGTGCAGCATGGCACAGTTGAGTCCAATTTTCCCCACTTCCTCAGGCGCATACATCAGTGCCCCTCCTGTATGGTCTAGGCACCTGAAACGTGCCTTCTGCAAACAAAATGCCATTCCAAGACAAATGTGTGTAAGCCTATGGACAATGTTAGATGGCAGATGTGCTGTATTTTGAGGGTTACACACAGTGGTCATGTAGTAGGTGTACTACGGTTATCCAGAATCACCAGCAGGGGAAGATGTGTACATTAGGCCTAGATTGGTTCAGTGGATGTCAAAGGGATACACATAATTCCCTACGCACTATGTTCATGTATGTGTGCAACAGCTACATGCTATCTCATTGCAATATCTGTATACATCAACCATCTTTAGGGACATGCATCGGCTGACCTATACATGCAGCCTCTGTAAATGAGTAAGGTCCTACGTGGCAGGTTACTTTTGCATGCACTTGCTGTCAATGTACATGGAGCATTGTAACAAAGACTATGGATATGTGTGTGACACTCATGCTGACCAAGTATGTTCATGTTTCCATTTGTCCTTTGATTGTCGTGTCTTCATGTGCACAGTGTGTGCTCTGCAATGTGCCCCATTTCTTTTATGGTGATCTTACTGCATGCACCACACCCTGTGTCTCTTTGTCACTGTGGTGCAACCCCTACTTCAGGTTCGGGCTCCCGCCATATCTGCCTGCTCACATACTATGTTGTTAAGTGATGGGTTGTGGCTGTCTCCATGGCTGTTGATGTGTTTGGTAAATGGATCATTTACCTATATTTGGACAGGAATGTGAATGTCCTTACAGGGGTCACTATCTCAGGGATGTACATGGTCGTGCCTTCACCTGCTCATCTACTGTGGTATTGTTGATGTGTTTTGAATTAGACTCACAAGGCATTCCTGTGTGGTGGGCAGGGTCTGATTGTTCTTTGGTGTCAGGGTGAGTAGCAGCACAGCAACACAGACAAGATGCATTGTGGTTGTTGGGTTTCTGTGTGTGAATGTGCATTCACAAGCGTGTGGAATTCATCTTATGTGTGTTATTCTGTGGGGAACATGTGCAGGGGTCCTTGCGTGACACACATGCATGGAAAATGGTGCTTTGATAGTGCTGGATGTGTCTCCTGGTGGCATGCAAGGATTCCTGTGTGTCTGTCCCCCTTCATCTGGTGAATGTTGGCATGCATTTCATACAGGATTTCTACTCACCCAACATCCAAGTGCATTGGCCTTGGTGCCTCTACATTTAAGCTGGGAGGGTACCGTTGCGCAGCACCATGGAGTTGTGGGTAGATCATAGATGACGCGCGCAGCAGTCACTGTAAGTCAGGTCAGGGCATCAGGTAATCTGCACGTTGATGGAATGGGAACTCTTCCGGTTCCTGTGTGCTGCCCATTGGTCCCTGGGTGCTACAAGTGCAACATGGAACTTTGCCTTGACTTGGTTGACCTGTGCCTGTGTGGCTGCCAATGCTAAGTGCTCATTGACTTGGAGCAGCAGTGCATCTGGCACCTGTCCCAGCACAGCACTGAAGGTGGACTGGGCCCTACCATGCATCATGGCAACTGTGTGTTGGAAGCTGCCATTCCCGAGGTACTGTAGGACGGACACAGGCTACACAAGTGGGGGCACAGTGGAGCTGATGGCTATCCGGCTGCCTATGTCACCCTGGAATGTGTCCATCAACTGGGTGAAGGTTGCCCTGTCCGGCCTGTACTCAGACACCAAATGCCCATCAGTCACGGCCCAAGGTGTTGGCCTGACCCTCATGAATGCTGGCACCTTGCTGGTGCTAATCTCCACCTCCTACACCCACCCTACCCCCTGTGCTCCCAGGCCCCTGGCCTGGTGGTCAGGCCACTGTAGCTCCTGGCGCAGCATGTGGATGTCCACATCAAAGCTCACGGCTCCAAATGTGTACATTTGTGTAGGGAAGGGTGATTGGTGCATGGGTGGGTTTTTTTAGGCCTCCTGTGTGCATTGTTTGAACAGGGGGCCTTATTGCTGTCTCGTGTGTTCTTTCCCTCCAGCATTTGGCAGGAGGTATTTTTGACGGTATTAGCGCCAGCTTTTCTGCCCTAAGAGCGCCAACGCTGTACTTGTGATGGGTCTCTAATAGTGTGTTTGGTTTCCGGCGCTATTACAGCCGGCTGTATTGGCGCCGGCTCTAATAGCGCCACCAGGATTTGCAGTTGTGATCTGGCAGAGCAGTATTGGCGGCACTAATACCGTTTCCGCCAGATTTAAGGGCTACCGCCCAACTCATGATGAGGCCCAGTGTCTAAGAAATAAGGCAAGAATTGGGCTTCTGTGCAGGAATGGTAAAATTTACCATAAACACACAGGAAGATCCACAGGAATTCCTAATTTACTTACTACAAGTACTGGAAACCAAAAATATCCCTATAAATGAAATCTTCTACAGTTGATACACGTGGAAACATACATGCACTCCCGGCAACTATGTTTCACAAGACCACATCCCTAATGAACGATTTGTATATGTATCCATCCCAAATTCTGAATCCATTCCATTTCACTAGCTTCTGCAGAATGCAAATCATGGCATATCATGGCCTTTTTGCAATTCAGATAATCGTTCCACCATACAAACTCACATAGCCAATATGCCATACTAATGCTACTAAGGTGCAATGCAGATGGTACCAAAAATAAGTGTAAGCTTACAGGCTTCACACACGGCCAAGTATCTCTTGAAAGGAAAACCTTCACAACAGTAGGTATGGTATACCACACTGATGGCACAACCACTTCAGGGCACTACACTGCATATGTGAAAAAAGAAGTGGTTGATTTAAATGTAACAATACCTCTGTTACTCCAAAACATAGGTTACCAGCAAATTTAACAAATGCATATTTAATATTCCTTCAAGCCAAATTTTGTCACTAAACTATAGCACAATTAACAGTTACAATACGCCAGCAGGTATCTAACTACATCCATAATACTACAATAGTACTTTTGAAAGTCAATCTAGTTAGAATACACCAACAGGTATCTACCTCCTTAAAAAATACCCTTCATTCCCACTTCAAATACGCCATCTCAATTCTTATACGACAAAATTATCTTCTAACCTTGAATGTAGTTAGAATATGGCATATGGGAAAAAAAAATAATATATATATATAATAATAAAAAAAAGAATATGGCAAGCGGTGTCTAACTACTTCAAGCATTCCCTTAATCACAACATACTTCAAACAAACATACTATAACCCTTACACTCACGTAACTGTAATCGTTTTTTTAATCCAGTACAGATTTTTTTTCCAATGACCCAATGATTATTTAATGTCAAAACAACAGCAGTGTGTCCTACACTAATGTTGTACGAAACATAATATTTAGAATGTACTGTTTATGAGGGTCTAAAAAAATGTATATGTAAAATGGTGTTCAACTACATCTTTTAAACTATCATGCTTAACAAATTGTACTGTTTTTTTCCACAGAAAATAAACCAGAGATTCCAGCTTCTTAACAGTATAAAACTAAGTAACCATAGCAATTACTATACATACATTATTACTGTGGTGGCCATAGCCAGTGGCCAGATTCTTGGAGGCATGGCCTACGACCATGCCGCCCCGAATCTGTCCACTGGCCACAACCACCGTAATAGAATTAACTATATAACAAGTAGAAGTAATACAACTCACCCTGACCCGCCTGCAATCGAAATGATGTCCGCGGATAACGAAATTGAACGCAAACTCTTCAACATTTCCAAACCCTTTTTTTCACCTATAAAAACAGCTCCACATTACCTTCATTCCACTTCCCTACCATTTCTACGCCCTCTTTCAGCCATCAAATAACCCCAAATGTCTTTTCCAAGCTGTCCATTCACAGAGCTGTCCGCGAACTACCATAGGGTCTGTGAACTGCTAGTGAACTGCTATGACACCTGCCCAACCTTTTTCAACCTACACAAATAGCCCCATATTCTTTTTTCCACTCCCAGCCCCTTCCCAGCCCCTCTTTTCACCACCAAATAACCCCAAGTGTGTTTTCCAGACTTTCCCCCCACTGCGCTGTCCGCAGACACCAACGGGTGTCTGCGAATCAAAGATGGCGGGCGTTTCCAAAAATCTGACGCACCTCACGCTTTTCACCATCCAATCAGTGGACGCGTCTGATGTCCATGGACCTCATGCCGCCCTCTGGGCCAATTGGATACCCGTCTGTGGACTAAACAGGGAAGTGAGTCCGCGGACCAAACCCAGATTTCACTAATTAATTTGCCTACATTTTGGTCATTGAAAAAATAACTACTGGACGGATTTACACCAAATTTACAAAAGCACGCTTTTGGGACTGAGCCGCCGCTTCTACTGCAAATATGGTGAAAATCCATCCAGTGGTTTGGGCTGTAGGCGTGAGCAAACATTTTTTTCCATTGTGTCTATGGGAAAAACCACACATTTTGGGATCCCCCTATAACTTTCCACCGCCTTGACGAAACCTCACCAAATTTCGCAGAAACAATCTGACGGGGCCATATACCCTTTTTGCAAAGGTTTGAGACGATTCATCCAGGGGGGGTGAAGTGGGCAGGGTAGTGGCCATATAGTTATGGTTAAGTTGCTGTTTCCATAGGAAGAGCACTTTTTGGGCGGCTTATAACTTCGCTCCCCTTGGACGAATCCTCACCAGAGGGGGCAAAGTTATAGGGGGGGTCCCAAAACTTCTTTTTTTCCCATAGACATAATGGGAAAAAACTTTGCTCACGCCTACAGCCCAAACCGCTGGACGGATTTACACCAAATTTGCGGCAGGAGCGGCAGCTTGGTCCCGAAAGCGTGCTTTTTTTATTTGGTGTAAATTCGTCCAGTAGGTTTTTTTTTAAATGACAAAAATATAAGTGAAAAAAATTAGTGATATCTATGTCCGCTTCGCGACATGTGATGGGCTCTCCCATTAGCTGCGGTGAAGCGTGCAGTGCGTCTTATTTTAAGAGACGCCCGCCATCTTTGTTTATTGTTCGCATCGAAAGGCTTTGTCAACAGAGACCCTGCATACAACCAGTCCCGGGCTGCTGCAGACTGCCAGGAGACACGCCATTGCCACACGGTGACCCGGGAAGGGCCGAGGAGCGGGATCTGCCGCCTGCACAGTAAGTGTCTCCCTCCTGTTCTCCCCACCCCCGCTCATGCCCCGTGTCTCCGCTCATGCCCCGTGTCTCTCTCCTGTTCCCCCCTCCCCCTGCTCATGCCCCGTGTCCCCCTCATGTTCCTCCCACCCCCCGCTCATGCCTTGTGTCTCTCTCCTGTTCCCCCCACCCCCTGCTCATGCCCCGTGTCTCTCTCCTGTTCCCCCCGCCCCCCCGCTCATGCCCCGTGTCTCTCTCCTCTTCCCCCCACCCCCTGCTCATGCCCCGTGTCTTCCTCCTGTTCCCCCCTCCCCCCGCTCATGCCCTGTGTCTGCCTCCTGTTTCCCCCACCCCTCATTCATACCCCGTGTCTCCCTCCTGTTCCCCCCACCCCCCGCTCATGCCCCGTGTCTCCCTCCTGTTCCCCCTCCCCCGCTCATGCCCCGTGTCTTCCTCCTGTTCCCCCACCCCTGCTCATACCCCGAGTATCCCTCCTGTTCCCCCCACCCCCCTCTCATGCCCGTGTATCTCTCCTGTTCCCCCCACCCCCGCTCATGTCCCATGTGTCTCTCCTGTTCCCCCACACTCCGCTCATGCCCCGTGTCTCCCTCCTGTTCCCCCCACCCCGCTCATGCCCCGTGTCTCCCTCCTGTACCCCCTCCCCCCCGCTCATGCCCGTTGTCTCCCTCCTGTTCCCCCCACCCCCCTGCTCATGCCCCATGTCTCTCTCCTGTTCCCCCACCCGCTGCTCATGCCCAGTGTCTCTCTCCTGTTCCCCCTACCTCCCACTCATGCCCCATGTCTCTCTCCTGTTCCCCCACCCCCTGCTCATGCCCCGTGTCTCTCTCCTGTTCCCCCACCCTCTGCTCATGCCCCTTGTCTCTCTCCTGTTCCCCCCACCCCCGCTCATGCCCTGTGTCTCTCTCCTGTTCCCCCATCCCCCGCTCATGCCCCATGTCTCTCTCCTGTTCCCCCCACCCCCCGGTCATGCCCCGTGTCTTCCTACTGTTCCCCCCACCCCCGCGTCTCTCTCCTGTTCCCCCACCCCCACTCATGCCCTGTGTCTCTCTCCTGTTCCCCCCACCCCCTGCTCCTGCCTGTGTCTTCCTCCTGTTCCCCCACCCCCTGCTCATGCCCCCCGTGTTTCTCTCCTGTTCCCCCCACCCCCCGCTCATGCCCCGTGTCTCTCTCCTGTTCCCCCCACCCCCCGCTCATGCCCCGTGTCTCTCTCCTGTTCCCCCCACCCCCTGCTCATGCTCCTGGTCTCTCTCCTGTTCCCCCCACCCCCCGCTCATGCCCCGTGTCTCTCTCCTGTTCCCCACCCCCCGCTCATGCCCCGTGTCTCCCTCCTGCACCCCCCCACCACCGCTCATGCCCCGTGTCTCTCTCCTGTTCCCCCCACCCCTCATTCATACCCTGTGTCTCCCTCCTGTTCCCCCACCCCTGCTCATGCCCCGTGTCTCTCTCCTGTTCCCCCCACCCCCCGCTCATGCCCTGTGTCTCTCTCCTGTTCCCCCCACCCCCTGCTCATGCCCCGTGTCTCACTCCTGTTCCCCACCCCCGCTCATGCCCCGTGTCTCCCTCCTGCACCCCCCCACCCCCGCTCATGCCCCGTGTCTCTCTCCTGTTCCCCCCACCCCTCATTCATACCCTGTGTCTCCCTCCTGTTCCCCCCACCCCCCGCTTATGCCCTGTGTCTCCCTCCTGTTCCCCCCACCCCCACTCATGCCCTGTGTCTTCCTCCTGTTCCCCCCACCCCTGCTCATACCCCGAGTCTCCCTCCTGTTCCCCCCCACCCCCTCTCATGCCCCGTGTATCTCTCCTGTTCCCCCACCCCCGCTCATGTCCCGTGTCTCTCTCCTGTACCCCCACACCCCGCTCATGCCCCGTGTCTCCCTCCTGTTCCCCCACCCCCTGCTCATGCCCCGTGTCTCTCTCTCCTGTTCCCCCCACCCGCTGCTCATGCCCAGTGTCTCTCTCCTGTTCCCCCTACCTCCCACTCATGCCCCATGTCTCTCTCCTGTTCCCCCACCCCCTGCTCATGCCCCGTGTCTCTCTCCTGTTCCCCCACCCTCCGCTCATGCCCCTTGCCTCTCTCCTGTTCCCCCACCCCCGCTCATGCCCCGTGTCTCTCTCCTGTTCCCCCTCCCCCCGTTCATGCCCCATGTCTCTCTCCTGTTCCCACCACCCCCCGGCCATGCTCCGTGTCTTCCTACTGTTCCCCCCACCCCCGCTCATGCCCCGTGTCTCTCTCCTGTTCCCCCACCCCCGCTCATGCCCCGTGTCTCTCTCCTGTTCCCCCCACCCCCTGCTCCTGCCCCATGCCTTCCTCCTGTTCACACCACCCCCTGCTCATGCCCCCCCGTGTTTCTCTCCTGTTCCCCCACCCCCCGCTCATGCCCCGTGTCTCTCTCCAGTTCCCCCCACCTCCCGCTCATGCCCCGTGTCTCTCTCCTGTTCCCCCCACCCCCCGCTCATGACCCGTGTCTTCCTCCTGTTCCCCCACCCCCTGCTCATGCTCCTGGTCTCTCTCCTGTTCCCCCCACCCCCCGCTCATGCCCCGTGTCTTCCTCCTGTGCCCCCCACCCACTGCTCATGCCCCGTGTCTCCCTCCTGTACCCCCCACCCCGCGCTCATGCCCCGTGTCTCCCTCCTGTTCCCCCACCCCTGCTCATGCCCCGTGTCTCTCTCCTGTTCCCCCCACCCCCCGCTCATGCCCCGTGTCTCTCTCCTGTTCCCCCCTCGCCCTGCTCATGCCCCGTGTCTCTCTCCTGTTCCCCAACCCCCGCTCATGCCCCGTGTCTCCTTCCTGCACCCCCCCACTCCCGCTCATGCCCCGTGTCTCTCTCCTGTTCCCCCCACCCCTCATTCATAACCCGTTTCTCCCTCCTGTTCCCCCACCCCGCTCATGCCCCGTGTCTCCCTCCTGTTCCCCCCACCCCCACTCATGCCCCGTGTCTTCCTCCTGTTCCCCCCACCCCTGCTCATACCCCGAGTCTCCCTCCTGCTCCCCCCCACCCCCCTCTCATGCCCCGTGTATCTCTCCTGTTCCCCCCACCCCCGCTCATGTCCCGTGTCTCTCTCCTGTTCCCCCCCACCCCGCTCATGCCCCGTGTCTCCCTCCTGTACCCCCTCACCCCCCGCTCATGCCCCGTGTCTCCCTCCTGTTCCCCCCACCCCCCCGCTCATGCCCTGTGTCTCTCTCCTGTTCCCCCACCTCCCACTCATGCCCCATGTCTCTCTCCTGTTCCCCCACCCCCTGCTCATGCCCCGTGTCTCTCTCCTGTTCCCCCACCCTCCGCTCATGCCCTGTGTCTCTCTCCTGTTCCCCCCACCCCCGCTCATGCCCCATGTCTCTCTCCTGTTCCCCCCACCCCCCGCTCATGCCCTGAGTCTCTCTCCTGTTCTCCCACCCCCGCTCATGCCCCATGTCTCTCTCCTGTTCCCCCCACCCCCCGGTCATGCCCCGTGTCTCCCTCCTGTACCCCTTCACCCCCCGCTCATGCCCTGTGTCTCCCTCCTGTTCCCCCCACCCCCCCGCTCATGCCCCGTGTCTCTCTCCTGTTCCCCCACCTCCCACTCATGCCCCATGTCTCTCTCCTGTTCCCCCACCCCCTGCTCATGCCCCGTGTCTCTCTCCTGTTCCCCCACCCTCCGCTCATGCCCTGTGTCTCTCTCCTGTTCCCCCCACCCCCGCTCATGCCCCATGTCTCTCTCCTGTTCCCCCCAGCCCCTGCTCATGCCCCCCGTGTTTCTCTCCTGTTCCCCCCAACCTCCGCTCATGCCCCGTATCTCTCTCCTGTTCCCCCCACCTCCCGCTCATGCCCCGTGTCTCTCTCCTGTTCCCCCCTCCCCCCACTCATGCCCCGTGTCTTCCTCCTGTTCCCCCACCCCCTGCTCATGCTCCTGGTCTCTCTCCTGTTCCCCCAACCCCCTGCTCATGCCCCGTGTCTCCCTCCTGTGCCCCCCACCCCCTGCTCATGCCCCGTGTCTCCCTCCTGTACCCCCCACCCCCGCTCATGCCCTGTGTCTCCCTCCTGTTCCCCCACCCCTGCTCATGCCCCGTGTCTCTCTCCTGTTCCCCCCACCCCCCGCTCATGCCCTGTGTCTCTCTCCTGTTCCCCCACCCCCCGCTCATGCCCTGTGTCTCTCTCCTGTTCCCCACCCCCTGCTCATGCCCCGTGTCTCCCTCCTGCACCCCCAAACCCCGCTCATGCCCCGTGTCTCTCTCCTGTTCCCCCCACTCCCTGCTCATGCCCTGTGTCTCTCTCCTGTTCCCCCCGCCCCCGCTCATGCCCCGTGTCTCACTCCTGTTCCCCCCGCTCATGTCCCGTGTCGCCCTCCTGTTCCCCCCACCCCCGCTCATGCCCCGTGTCTCCCTCCTGTTCCCCCCACCCCTCGCTCATGCCCCGTGTCTCTCTCCTTTTCCCCCCACCCCCTGCTCATGCCCCGTGTCTCCCTCCTGTTCCCCCACCCCTCGCTCATGCCCTGTGTCTCTCTCCTGTTCCCCCACCCACTGCTCATGCCCCCTGTCGTCCTCCTGTTCCCCCCACCCCCCGCTCATGCCCCGTGTCTTCCTCTTGTCCCCCCTCCTATGATGCTCCTTGTTGAACACTTGTTCCCCCAGCCCCCGCTGATGCCCCATGTCATCCTCCTGTTCCCCCCACCCCCTGCTCATGCCCTGTGTCGTCCTCCTGTTCCCCCCGCCCCCTGCTCATGCCCCGTGTCTTCCTCTTGTTCCCCCTCCTATGATGCCCCTTGTTGACCTCTTGATCCCCCCACCCCCTGCTGATGCCCATTGTCTTCCTTCTGTTCCCCCACCCCCCGCTCATGCCCTGTGTCTTCCTCCTGTTGCCCCCACCCCCCGCTCATGCCCCGTGTCTTCCTCTTGTCCCCCTTCCTATGATGCCCCTTGTTGACCTCCGGTTCCTCCCACCCCCCGCCGATGCCCTGTTGTGTTCTCTTTATACACCCCGCCTTCCCTTTCCTTGGTGTCCATCTTGGTAAAAGATTTTCCTTCCTACACCGGGACGCCGCAGGCGTCCCGGTTTGGGAAGAAAACTCTTTTTTTTCCCACCCCGGGTTCCCACTTTGAGAACCTAGGATGCTAGTGGTCTTTCATCCATTGAAAAGGATGTTATGGTTACGTTGCACTAATAAATGAAATTCAGTAAAAAAAAATGTGTTAAAGGGACATTATGGTTAAGTTGCACTAATAAAAACCTAGTAAATTCAATGAAAAAACTTTGTTAAAGGGACGTTGTGGTTAAGTTGCACTAATAAAAACCTATGAAATTCAGTAAAAAAAACTTTGTTAAAGGGACGTTATGGTTATGTTTCGCTACTAAAAACCTATGAAATTCAGTGAAAAAACTTTGTTAAAGGGACGTTATGATTAAGTTGCGCTACTAAAAACCTATGAAATTCAGTGAAAAAACTTTGTTAAAGGGACGTTATGGTTCCAAGTAAAACCGGAAAACCCTTGAAATTCGCCAGTTATGGTAAGCTAAGCAACCATAACTCGCACCACCACCGTGCACTGCTAAGACTAACACCCATGACATCAAAGATGAAATCACAAATGTCATTGATGACATCACAAGTACAAATAAGACACCGGCTGAACTCCTTAAAGCACACACATGCACGAGACGATGCACAAGGCCACAATATAAAGGAAGCAGATAGGGCACATGGCCTGGAGATGAGGAGTTACTTTTAATTGGAAAATGAGCAGACCATGGACTTCTCTTCTTCCACTATATATATCAATTATATCTTGATGCCTTGTCGAAGTGGCCAAGGATGGTGAGCAAGGTGCCAACCAATCAGAGTCTCTCTAGCCATACCGCCCATAATGAATGATGTCAGCCAATTATTGACCAATGTAGTGATGTAGTGAAAGTTTTATCTTTAAGAGGATGGGCACAGGTGTCAGATATGTACTAACCAATTGCGTAACCAACCGATATGCATTCTGTATGTAATTTGGGATACTAACCAATTAAAATCACTCACAAGTTTTTTAATCAATATTGTAGTATGACATCATTGATGAAGTTTTTTTTTATATACAAGATGCTCACACTCATTGTACTAAGTGAGAGCTACTTGTCTGCTGTCCCGGCCGTTTATTCTGTGTTTTGAATTAGGCTGGGTTTTGCTGTGCACTTTGAGTACTCCATTATTGAGTATTGTTTTTTTATGCTAGTGAGGCTTATTGTGCCCTCCTCAACAACCCATTCTGAGAAAAACTGATTTTGAAAATACCCTAGAACAGTTAAAAGGAAGCAGACCGACCTCCACCTGGAGGCCAGGGCCCCTGCCATCCAGTAGTGCCCCGAGTCAGTGCAGTTTGCTCCTTCTCTACACAGTTCAGAATTAAATAAACTATGAGGATAGTCGTACTTATCTGAAGGAGGAAATCACACGGCAAATCTTGGACCTTGCTAATATAAGGCTTACTAATGTCTGTCCACCTGCTACAAGCACTCCAATTATTCTGTTGCTGACCCCTTCCCCTAATATCTGTTTGCCTCAGCTGTGTTCAATTTACCATTGTTCTCATGAATGCATCAACTTCACAAGTTCTCAAGAAGAAGTGTAACGAACCGATAGCCAAGGGAAGCATTGGTTGAGTGAAACATCTGTCGGCCAATACTCAATTCAATGAAAGAACCTAAGAACTGATCTATTGAAACACCTACAAAATCAGGAGTTAAAAACTAGCAAAAACAAAAATCCTACAAAGTTAATTGAATGATTGATTCATAAAATTATTTTTAACAAGTGCCAGTGCAGCCGTATGAGCAAAACAGAACCAAAACTAGTCAGAAACAGGCACCTCCTATTCACTTGTTGATAAACTCCTAGTACCCTTTGTTTCCCCTACAGAGCTGGTGTATAAATCGATTATTGCTGCTATTATTGTTTCTATGTGGAGGTATTTCCGAATTTAAACAGCATTACATCGTAGTTTTAATTAGGCAATGCCAAGTTCCATGACAATATTTTGTCATTCTGTATCTTAATTACAACATCAAAAATGAAACAGCACCATGTCAAGGAAGTACATTTTCTCAGCACTACAATCCATGTTCACTTTTGTAAGGGTTGGCTTTAAAACGTAGGAAAATGATAAAATCTTAAAGCATATTAACACTTCGAGTTAAGAAACGCGCAGTTTGGTGTTGACAAGTTGGCACCCACCTGGCAATTTTTATCTCAAATTCGAGACCCGGCTGTTACCTATCAAAATAATCCTTCAGCTCAGCGCCTCTGAGTGGAAACGAAAAGGTTGACGAGCGCCTTGATTAGATGTGTGCAGACATAAACAACTTGTTTTCGTGAATATTGTGCAGCGCAGAACTGTGCAAACACCAGATTTGGCATGTTTTGGCTTCAAACCCACAGACTCTGCATGCACCTGGAATGCGCAGACAAAAAAGTCTTTGAGGACAGGCTATAGGTTTAAAAATGGTTTACTGAATTCAAAACTAGTTCCACTGTACATTCTGCTGAGACAGCCGCTGGGTGAAGTTGTCCCTATTGCGTAAAAAGCTGGTCCTTATCTTTCCCCTCTTGTTTCCGGAACCTTGCAAGTCTGCTTATAATTCCCGCCGTATTTTATTTGCATTACAGAATGAAAAGATTACCCAAATCCCTTTTCAATGATTATCAAAGCCAAGAAAGCGTGTGGCACAGAATACTGATTGCTGCTGCAGCCTATTCGCTGGTGCTGCCAGTGCCAGGCAGTGTAGTCAGACAGCACACTTTTGGGAAAACTAAAGAGCCCTAATAGCGGAGGCCCAGGACACTTTCCCCTTCCCCCATGTCTAAAGACGTCTACATGGATTAGCTGTTAGTGGTGATGCATGTAAAGACATATTATTATTATTATTATTATTATTATTATTATTATTATTATTATTATTATTAAATTTGTGACCTACTGCCTCGAAGGAGACACCATGGCCGCTGCCCCCAAGGGCCCTGATCACCGAGATGCAAGGTAAGCCCTCTTGGGCTAATTGCAGACCGTCTGCCACCCGACTGAAACCTTGAAAGAAATATTCAATCTAATCTTGTGCGAATTTTTCCCACTTCGGCACACTTGGTTGTGTGCACATTGTTGCCCTGCCGATGCAAGCAACAGTATTAATGCTACATTTCATATGCCGAGCTGCTTTCCACGTCCGTGCATAGGATACCTTTGGAAAATGGCTGCTATGGCTCACACTTTGAATCTAGTTCCTCCTTGCAGCACAAAGCTGCACTGATTGGCTGGCCTGGGTTCTAATTGGCCAATCAGGGAGCCGACAGGCGAACGCTGGCCCCACCAAAAGCCCATGCTCAAGGCCCCTGTCTGTGCCTGTCCGTGACAACTGGGACACCTGAAATCGCTGACCAACACTTGCAGCCTCAAATCACAAGTAAGGTCTATTCCATACCCCAGCTCCACCTCCATGATTGTCCTTCGCCCTTACACCTATCATTGTCCTAATGCCACACAAAACCTCACAAGTCACCAACTAAGCTGCTCCATCACGACATCCACACATCGGGGGCAACCCTGTTTACGTCCCTTTACACATGTGCACCTCTGACTGTCTACCGAAGGGTAATCCGTCAACTGGAACCGTCACTTGGGTGCTCCACACTTTATGACCCACTCGCACTGACTCTACTCTGTTCTGCTAATGGCGTCTATGGCCGCTGAAAAGAAGTTTAACAATCAACTTTCCAAAGCACTAGTGTGCAATATACTGCACCTCAGTATTATCATTGCCCGATCGTCGCACGGATCGCTGTAGATGGACTTGTTATCTTATACCACTGCCGTATCCTAGATACTGCATGACAAAATGGTGGAACATTGCGTCTATATAAATGTACCATTATTGGGCTCTCATGATGGGCATACTTTCACTATGCTCATACACCGAGCACACTATGTTCGGCTGCCTGCAGATATTGCACCCTTGCGCAACCTGTTTAATCTACGCTTAGATATAGTGCCTTGTGCCTGATTGGTGCCTGTGACCTATAATTGCGCTCTTTACCTGATTGGTGCCTGTGAATTAATATTGTACCCCTTAACTGATTTATGCTCCTGATTTGACATAGCAGGTATTGCCTGATTTATGCTCTGGATTTGATGTTGTAGCTGTTGCCTGATTTATGCTCTTGATTTTATATTGCTGTTATTGCCTGTTTTATGCTCTTGATTTGATATCGCAGCCATTGCCTGATTTATGCCCCTGATTTGATATTGCAGCTATTGCCAGAGCCATGCGCCATGAGGCTAGATACAGTGCCCATATCTAAATACTTAGCCCACACAAAGAGCATTAGCAAATCCAGACCTCAACATAGCATATCTGCCCTAGCCCACTAACAGGAAGATGAGCAGATCCTAACTTGGCAGCCCTGCCATTCACCATAGTTGGCACAGACTGCAAATGGCCCTGCACCCCCTAATCCACATAAAATCCCTCCAACTAATTTCCTACCAAAGACACCCCACTTCCTGCCACTGTGCTCCCCTGAGGGGACCTCCCCAGACCACCTTGAACATCCCTGCAAACCTCCCATACCCCTCTCAGCACCATGCACTACCACATTGAGGAACAAACGATTATCATCACGCACTCATCCACACCTCAAAATGACATTACCACAAACCATACCTACCAGCAACAGAAAACAATCTCCTTCTCATAGACATCTGACACCTTCCTCCTCAAACTACCAACAGGGTAATCATTGCAATACTTCGAAGGCCACTGAAACTCCACTAGTAATACCTTCACAGCGCAAAGATACACAAAATGAAGTGAAAACCATAACATCTAACTTCAAGGACTCCGACTGCACTGATACTCTGGTACATCTGAAAGGAGCTCTTATGAACACCAGATCACTCCCAGCCCACTCCTTAGACATTGCAGACCTCATTAAAACCAACAATTTAGACATCCTCGCCATCACAGAAACATGGCTCCATGCAGCCTCAAGACCAGACATTGCCCTAGCCATCCCAGAAGGATACAGTGTCTAGAGGAAAGATAGAACCACCGATAGAGGAGGAGGAGGAGTGGCCCTCCTCGCAAAAAAATGCCTTTGATCTAAGGATATCCGCAGAACACATCTTCACATCAGGTGAAGTAATTACTCTGCAATTAACCCTCACCCACACTTGTATGCTTACTCTCCACATTGTTTACAGACCCCCAGGCCTAACATCCTCCTTTGAAGATGACATCACCTCACTCCTAGCCTCCAATACAAAACCTCTCTCTAAAATAATAATTTTGGGTGACTTCAACCTAGGCCTGAATGCCCCCCTCAACACTCAAGCACATCTCCTTGCAAACTCAATGGAAGCCCAAGGCTTCACACATCATATCTACCTCCCGACTCATGAAAAAGGATGCACTCTAGATTGGCTTGCTGACCTCAACTGTGTCACCAATATTCTAGCCAACACCCCCTGTCCATGTTCCGACCACACCATCCTCTTCTCCACAGCTATAACTATCAAACCAGCTAAACCCACCCTGTGCACATCATCACTCCCATCAAGATGTCACAAAAACATCAACAGAGACAACATGCTATCCCTCCTGCTCCCTATAACAAACACTCCCCATCCCCATTCGGATCCCACATCATTCGTTACTCCCTACAACAAAACTATCCTAGCAGCTATTGACAAAGTAGTCCCACTAAGCATCAGGAAGGCTAAACCAATAGCACATGCTAATTCCTGGTTCACAACAGACCTACAAAACTTACATGCAGCCAAAAGGTCAGCTGAATGCAAGTGGAAAAAAAACACTGTCAATTGCAAATAAGGCCCACTACCATGCCCTAGCCAATGTATGCAAGGTAGCAAATATCAAAGCTAAAGGGGACTCTTACAACCAGAGAGTTGAAAATACCCAATCTAGCTTTAGAGAACCCTTTGCCATACTTCGTGAGCTGGAATCTCCTGCCACCACCCTTGACGATTGTATTAAGAACCAGCAGTGGTGCTCCAATGTCCAAAATGCCTTGGCCGAAAAAATGATGCTCCTTCAAAATAAAATTGAAATCAAGAAACCTATGCTTAACCACGATCTGACCCCAGCAGATGCCCCCACCACAGGGCTGCAAACTACACACAAATTTGCCTTCACACCTCTGACCACATCAGAAACTATCAAAATCATCAAAGGTCTTAAACCTTTGATATGCAAAGGTGAAACTTTCCCTGCCACACTCATTAAAGACTGTGCCAATGCGTTAGCTCCCTTCATCACTTCACTTATCAACAGTTCATTAGCCTCTTGCAAAGTACCTGACGACCCAAAAGAAGCGTGGGTACTACTGCTGTCAAAAAAACCTTTGCTGGATCCCAACCAATTTCTGACCTATCACCACAGTGCAATTTCTATTAAAAAGTTTGGCCCACGTAGCCTATCTTCAGATTCAAAAGTTCCTTGAATCTAACAATTTTCTAGGCCTCAGGCAGTCTGGTTTCTGCCCAGGCCACGGAACGGAAGGGAAACTGCCCTCCATGATCTAAAAATACAAATGGATCACATTAAGGATAAAGGGTACCTCTGCATCCTCATCTTGCTTGACCTGTCCACACTTTTGATTTGGTCAACCAGAAAATCCTACACCACCATCTTGCAACGGCAGCCCAATTCTCTCCTGAAGCCATAAAGTGGATTGAATCCTTTCTTTCCATTCACAGCATGAGGGTCTTCTCTGATTCCTCAGTAGCCACCCCAGGCCTACTTGAGGCATACCACAAGGCTCTTGTGTGTCGTCCACATTATATTTTGTCTTCACCAAACAGCTCTTCGACAAACTAGACAAATTGGGCGTCACGTATACCAACTGTGTGGCCGACACCCACATACTCCTATCCATCACAGGCTCTTACCACACTGACTCAAACACCATTAGTAAAATCTACCTAACCATCCAAGCCTGGATGCCTCAAAAGTAGTTATGTCTCAAAGATGAAAAAACAGAGTTACTCATTTTAGCAGCAGATCCAAACTAAATAACCTATCACAGCTCTATAAATCATTCAACATTGACAACAACAATATCAACATTGCCAATGAGATAAAAACATTAACGTTTTCAGTGTTGGCATCTATCTTACCAATCTTGAGCCCTTGGCAGGTCATCAGCACATTAGCAAAAATAGTGGTAGGGGGAGCGGCACCCAGGAACTGATTCTTCCAATTAAATAAGGCACCATCCCTTATTTCCTAGGCTACGAGACAGGGCATTTAGCTTTGTACTTGGCCTTGTCTGGTACCTCTGTTCTGGGTAATTATGGGGAGTTGTGGCAGGTGTATATCTGTGCCTGGATTCAATGATTGGACAGTATCTTTCAATTATTGGTCATGTGTGAGAAAACCATGTTTGGACTTATTTTTCCCTGCTATTAGCGTTATTGTAGCTCATGTTAATATGAGTGTTGTTACTCTCTCTGGCCACTGGTGACTTGGTCGATCCATTCCATGTACAGAATAAAGCCTATAATTCATCGGCACCTGACATTCAAAGGCTGTCTGTTCTCTACTTAATCTAAGAGAAATATGTCTTACGCTTGAGATTTATTTTCTTCTGATCTATTCATAGCTATCCAGACCTCCCTATTTCATAGTAACCTTGGAAAGGAGACGTGAAGCCACTGTCTGGGCTGCACAGATCTGTATTTCAGCCAATTCAGCAAGTCAAATCTCCCTGTAGCTTTGTGGCTTCTCATTCACTCTAATGCAGCTTTGCTGTCCATTTTGTACAAGATGGCCAGTCATTACTGTTGGATTCCTACATTTAGCCAGCTATGGGCTTCATTACGATGTTAAACCATATTCACATACTACCGTCTGGTTGTGAACATTGGGCTAAGCCCATTTGCAGTGTACAGAAAACCCTGTCTAAAAATGCCCTGAATAGAATTGACCAAAACCACCATTTTAGAAACGTCTGCCATTTTGATTCTAACCCCTGCTTTCTGTCCTGAAATGGTTAACTTGTGTTTTCAGCTGTTACTGAGTAGAGTGAACTTTGAGCTTATGTCAACATTAGGGCTGCTGAGAGCAGAATGTTTGTCAGTGCAAAGAGACCTTGTAATCCAGATGAATTGTCATTCAAAGTGTTATCTGTGTCTACAAGCCTCATCTTCATTAAAACAATGGAACACAATGCAAAGCAACTAAAGCAGTGCGCTTTGGGAGAAACCCTTTGTGCTCATCTCTTGGAACTAGACTTATCCTAAAGCTCAAGAACAGGGAATAGTCTACATGGCCAAGCGAAGCAAAGTTTGTCATCATTGTATTTCATGTGTAAAGGATTGTGTCTTAAATCTGGAAATAACAATGCTGTATTTACCATGTGAACTGGGCATGAACTCTAGCAACTGTGTAACTTGAAGAGGGGCTGGACAATGTAACCGGGCTTGGGGTAGAAAGTATAAATACTGTGAGTTTTGTAATGTCCAGTACTCTCTCCCCTCACGGTGTCTGCTGGTACACACTGCAAGGCGCTTGAGAGCCAGGTAGCTATCTGCTTCCATATTTGTATCTGTACAGAATAAAAGTTATACTTATAACTTTGACTTCGTGACTGGCAGATTTCATTTTTGATGGTACTAAGCCTCAATATTCCTTGCTGATCCATCAGATGGTGCCCGAAGAGGGACTCTCAAGATTGATGTCACCTCGCTGATCAAGGACGTGGCTATCGGACCAGGATCGGAGTGTGAAAAAGGGGCCCCTTTTAGTATGAGACGCAACACCTCAACAGTACTGCACAATTCGATCCCTGGACGGCAAGCAAACGGTTCGAGAGGACATCTTGACGAGGGTCCCCATATCGAGGCAGGTATTTTTGCCGAAATCGCTACCCACGCCGATCCTTTGTAATCCAATCGACCCATGGTATCTTTGAGATCAGGTGAGTCGTGTCCCGATTCCTAAGAATCCTGATATTGGTTACAGTTTTGTTCTCATGAGTACAAACGACTGCAGGTAACACCAGTGATTTGACATGCCTGGGAAATTGTTTTCCTGTTTCAGGGTTTTATTCCACAGAGATAAACAATCTTTGGGATGAGGCCAACCGGCGCCACACGTTAGGTCACCGGCTTGTTTAATGTACTGTAAGTACGGCCTAAATAGTATTGTATTTAATGATATTTGGCACAGACAAACTAGACATGCTCCTGGACTTCAGTGGCCAGTCCATGGTAGTTTTGAAATTACTCACATAGAGTATTTAGAGTCCATATTGTTGAAGAAACAGGCTAGGCCTGCAGTATTTGATGTAATTAAAGACTGGAAAAGGGAAGCTATGCAGCAACTTAAGAGTAAAGAAAAACATGCACGTCGACACATGTCAAACACTGAAAAGGCATTATTGTATGATGAACAGAAACAGTCAGAATCTATACGGATGGGGCTTTTCAACTTGGAGTACAGAAAATATATCCATCTCAGGATTTTCATACCTCAGATGAGCTGGTTAATAAGCTATTAAGTCAGCGTAGAAATGTTGCAACTGCACCTCCTTCTTATGTGCCTCCTCCTGCTGTTGCACCTCCTCCTGTTGTTGTCCCTGCTCTTCCTGCTGTTGTTCCTCTTATTCCGGCTGTTGCTCTTCTTCCTGTTGTTATTCCTCCTCCTACACCTCCACCCTTACCGATAGTTGCTGTTCCCATAGTTCCGTCTCCACCACCAGCGGTAGTGTATCCACTACCTATTGAACAAGATTTGTCTGAACTTTGTTTTCCAAGTGGTTATGCTCCACTTGTAGTGATTGAAGGGGCGAGTTCTGATTCAAGAATAGTGACTCATGGTACAGTATCTAAAGCTAGAAAAATAGAATTGTATGCATGGGCTAAGAAATATATAGAAGAAGGAGAAGAATCAGCTGTTTTGGTTGCGATTTCTGTCCAAGAAAGTATTCCCAAACAGGCTATTTTGATAGAGGGGATGGGAACGCATTTTGCTGATATTTGGAGTGCTTTGACGGGCATGAATGTCCTACAAGGGTTGAGGGATTTGAATGTCCTTGCCCACTCAAGGGACACTGCTGAGAAAGTACACAAGCATGTTGAGAAGGTATTTGAGTTTAAAAGGGTGCTAGATCTGTTACAGAATGCTGAATTAGATGGTAATAGATTGGAAGCCTCATATGTGCAGAAACAATTTTTTTCCTTCATTGAAACCAGTGAGTGAAGAAACACGCATTTGCACAAGAGACGCTCTTAGATGGATTTCAGATGTTTCAAATTTCTCCCATTGAAGTACATGACAAGTTTAGTCAGTATGCCCCGGCATTGCAAAGGAAAGTGCAAAGGAAAGTGTTACAGGTGATGGTAGAGTAGCTACAAGATGAGTTTATGAAGAGAAAGGTTTGTTGTGCCAAGGATTTGATGGTCATTTATAAGAGAGCATTTTCGCCCGATACTGCTTTGACTACTTTGTCACTAGATTTAGCTTTGATGCTTAATAAGCATTCAGAATTGCCTATTTTACAATTGCCAATGAGGGAGGTTCCTCCGACATTTGTTCCAAAAGTAGAGATTCCAGCTAATGCCGCAACAGGCGCAGCAGCCACTACTATTAAAGCCCATTATGTCTCGCAGTTTGTGCATGTCCCATTTTCTAGACAGAAAGTGAATACCATTAGACAAACAATTCCAGATATTAGGAAGAATCCAACAGGATTTTATAAAGAAATTGAATCTGTCTTGCATTCATCAGTTTTCACGCTGAGTGATATAGATTTGATGTTCTCTTTGATCCTATCTGCTGATATATGGAAACAGATTAGAACTGCAGATGATCAGGCAGGGATGGGTGATAAATGGGTTAACTTGGTGCGAATAGATGGGGAAAGGAACGCTGGTGAGAAACCACCACAGGTAATATTGATGTTGCCAGACAGAATAGTAGCTAAATTGAAAACTTTGGTTCCAGAAAGAGAATAGTTTGGGACAAGCTTACAGCTTGCATCCAAGGGAAAGCTGAAGGTGCTACTGAATTTTTTAATCGATTCGAACAAGTGTTTGCAGATTTCAGTGGTCAAGACTTAAGTACAGAGTTAGAGAAAAGGCTGTTTGTAGACAAGTTTGTGCGTGGATTGTTGCCCGAAATCCAAACACAAATGATGACTTCTGAGAGCGCTTGGCAAGCGAAATCACAGTCTAAAGTATTACATATGGCTCAGTAGTATGAGAATAGGGTAATACCGAAAAAGATAAGGTAGAAAAGAAGAAGGGAGACTTGAAAACTAAAGTATTGTTGCAGTAAATAGTTAGAGGAACTAGGGGCGGGAATATGCAGTTTAGAGGTCAATTTATACCACAGAGTAATGCACAACTAGGTCCTGTACACATGAACAAACGTGCCTATTCTAGACAGGAAGGCCATTGGCGAGAACAACCCTTCAGCAAAGATCAAATAACACATATGGTACCATGGGTAGACGATCCAGGGGCCGTCTTGGGATAGGGGGTCCTGGTAGAAATCAGTTCACTCAGAATAAACAGTCACCTTCACAGGATATTCAGCAACATAGTGTCAATTGTGGAAACATTTTTGATAATCCTTCCACTGTTTATTGCTCTGAGGATTTTGCATTTGATGGCATACTGTTCCGCTAGGACAGCCCGAAGCAGAGTCTGGAACCTTTAAAGGGCCCTACATTGAGATACAGGTGGGGAATAGGAAGCATCTATTTTTGATTGATACAGGAGCACAGAAGTGTTCCATTGATCATTCACGGGTTCCGGATATTCCTCTGTCAGGGCAGAACAACATCTCTGTAGGGTTTTCTGTTACGCCAGTGGTTACTCCAGTCTCTCAGCCAGTACCGATTGTAACGCTCACCTGATTCCCGTAGAGGCGCCGGTCTTGACTGGGCGTATACCGTATCTTCAAAGGTGATGTGTAACACACGGCTGGCTCTTTGGGCTGGACCTCTGTGCACTGTATGTCTGACTCGAAGGGTAAGATGTCTGCAGATAGAAAATATGGGATTAATGAACTGGGTTATTGAATGTCTCTCTCTTCTTCCCTTTCTCTTCTCCTGTAGAACCCCAAAGGTTAACGCTCTCACCTTAGGTAAGTGAACGCCGTGCTCTCCATCTGCCTCGGGGCAGGGTGCTGTAACCAGTTTCTTCACTGGATAAGGGGAGCAGGCCTCTTGACTTCAGAGGACTGCTGTCCGTCGTTTACTGCACGAACGGTAAGTTTCGAGTAATTCTAATGTCTTTAAAAGTCTTTAGTAATGATGTCTCTTGTTTTGCAGGGTTCCGGCGATGGCGGATGACGGGCTGAAGTGAGTTGAAGATGGAGCCCGTGTGATGAATAGGAGCGCCTGGAAGCACGTAAGTAAGCGCTTGTTGCCTGCTTCACGATGCGCTCTAACTGTCTTTTTATTTTGCAGGTACAAGTTCGGAGCGGCTGCAGGGTGCCGGAATACCCACTGGGTTAGATGTGGAAAGGAGTAATGGCACGTGAGTATTAAAGTTCCCCAATGTCTTTAAACGCACCTTGTTTTGTCTTTCAGATGCGGGATGCAGCGCCGAAGGCCTCCGGAGCGTGCGAACAGTTGGTAAGCTTTTGTCTTTCAGATGCCGGAATGCAGTGCGAAGACCTCCGGAGCGCACGAAGAGTAGGTAAGCCTTTGTCTTTCAGATGCAGGAATGCAGCGCGAGGCGTTGGTGACAGCCGATGGACCAGGTAAGTGAAGCGCTGTCACTGAAGACCGTAATGCTAACCTGTTCTTTCTTGTCTTTATAGGTGTTGCTGAAGACTGGATTCAGGATGGTAAGCCTTTTTCCTTAGGCCCAGGATCAGATGCAGAAGACACGATGAGAGTTCTGCTGCAGAGGATGCAGAATAACGCAAAGCAAGATTCATCCATCGGGTGTGGTTTAAATAGCCTCCTGTAGTGCTTAGGTGTCTCCTTCCACAGCCACGCCTAGGTAAGAAAAGAGTTCCTGCTTTCCAGACGAGTTCCAGTGTTCTGAACCTGGGGAGTGGCTCCTGCCCCACCCAACAGGAAAAGTAGTTCCAAACAGAAGAGGATCAGAGGCTCAACTGGCAGGCAGGTAAGCAGCATGGTCTGCTGCAGGTAAGTCCACCCAAGCATTATGAGCCCGGCGCTTCCAGCGCTGGGACTGGGCATATTTATGAGCCTGGTGCCACTGGCGACAGGACTGGGTCCAAAAGGTCCCAATCGGGACTGGTTGGCACTCGGAACCTGGGTTATGGATCTGCTTCCAAGGGAGTTGGGAAAACCCTGACCTTTTGGAAGCAGAGATCATGACAGTACCCCCCCTCAAGGCCCCTCCCAAACCGGGCTTCTCCGGGGGTTTTGGCTTGTCAGGAAATGTTCGGTGAAATCTTTTGATTAGGCGAGGAGCGTGGACATATTCAGCAGGTTCCCAGGATCTCTCTTGGGGGCCGTAGCCTTTCCAGTCAATTAGGTAAAATAGTTTAGATTTGGAGATCTTGGAGTCCAGAATGCTTTTGACTTCAAACTCGAGTTCTCCATCAACTAGGATGGGTTTTGGAGATTTAGTTAGTCGGGTTTGAGGTTGCACGGGTTTTAATAGAGAGACGTGGAAGACCGGATGTATCTTCATGTGCGGGGGCAAGTCCAACTTGACCGCTACTGGGTTTACTATGGTAGTGATGGAATAGGGACCAAGGTATCTTGGGTTGAATGTGCGTGGCCCTTTTAGAGGTAGATATTTGGTGGATAACCAGACTTGATCCCCTACTTGATATTGAGGGGCTTCCTTCGGATGTTGATCTGCTCCTTTCTTGTATTGTTCTTTAGCCCTTTGAAGGTGAGAAACAGCTTCCTTAAAGGCTTGGGTGATTGTAGAATGCAGGTAGTCTACTGCTGGTGTTTCAAGATCTTGGAGGGGATCCAACTCCGAGGTTCGAGGGTGACTGCCGTATAAAAGAAAAAACGGGGTTTTCCCAGTTCCCGAATGGACAGAGTTATTGTAGGCATATTCGGCTATTCAAAGGATGTCTTTCCAAGTTTTTTCAGTTTGTTGCAGCATGCAGCGTAAATACTGTTCCAGAGTTTGATTGGTCCTCTCGGTTTGTCCGTCGGTCTGAGGGTGGTGACTGGTCGATAGTCTCACATCAATTTGAGCCGACCGACAGCAACTTCGCCAAAAATGAGAAATAAATTGACTACCTCGATCCGAAATTAGAACCGAAGGAAAACCGTGCAGTCGGACGATGTTTTCGAGAAATTCTCGGGCCAGAGTTGCTGCTGTTGGCAAGCCTTTGAGCGGAATGAAATGCGCCATCTTGGAGAATAAGTCCACGATTACTAGAATCGTATTGTATCCGGAGCATGGAGGTAGATCGGTGATGAAGTCCATAGAAAGCGTATGCCAAGGGCGAGGTGGGATGTCAATAGGGCGTAAGAGGCCTGCTGGTCTTTCCTTTTGACTCTTGTTTTGGGCGCATACTCCACAGGACATTATAAAGTCTCTGATATCTTTTTTCCAAGACGGCCACCAGAAGTAGCGCTTGATCTTTTCTGAGGTCTTGGCCATACCGGGATGTCCTTCCTTTAAAGAATCGTGATAACAAGAGATTACTTTTTTCTGTAAATCTGTGCTGGGCAGGTATAATCGTTCTTGGAAATACAATAAGTTGTCCTTTACTGCAAAGTCCTTTCCCTGCAGATGCCAATTCTGTATGTCTGCTGGAGTTACAAGTTGCCTGGCTTTATCCTTAACTTCCTCTACGGATTGTGTGGCGATTACACCCAGAATTCTTTGTTCGGGAATGATTGGTACAGGTTTAGGGTTGATCAAGTGTTCTTCCACTCCCATCCGAGAAAGGGCATCAGCTTTACCGTTTTTTGTACCAGGTCGATAGCTAATTATGAAGTCAAACTCGGCAAAGAATAATGCCCAACGGAGTTGTCTAGAGGATTGGGCTTTTGCGGTTTTCAAATATTGCAGGTTTCGGTGATCCGTAATCACAGTAACGGTGTGTCGGGCCCCCAGCAGATAATGCCGCCAAGCCTTAAAGGCAGACTTGATAGCCAGAAGTTCCTTGTCAGTAATCGTGTAATTGATTTCAGGAGGCGAGAATTTGCGGGACCAAAATGCCACGGGATGCAACTGATTGGTTACCGGGTCCTTTTGTGATAGAACTGCCCCCATGGCAAGGCTTGAAGCATCAGTTTCCACGATGTAGGGGAGTTCGGGCCAGGGTGTTTTAAGATTGGTGCAGAGAGAAATTTAGTCTTCAAATCCTGGAAAGCTTGTTCCGCCTCGGTAGACCATTCAAAACGTTTGTTTTTCTTTAACAAGGCAGTGATGGGCTGGACTATTCGAGAAAATTCGGGGATAAACCTGCGGTAAAAGTTAGCGAAGCCTAACATGCTTTGCACACCTTTTACGGAGGATGGTGATGGCCATTTGAGAACTGCATCGACCTTCTTTGAATCCATACGCACTCCGCTAGGTGATAATATGAATCCCAAGAATTCAACTTCAGTCACGTTGAAAACACATTTTTCCAACTTAGCGAAAAGTTTGTGTTGACGCAATCTTTGGAGGACCATTTTCACGTGTTTCCGATGTTCAGATTCCGATGAAGAATAAACGAGGATGTCGTCAATGTAAACAACAACACACACATCTATGAGCTCTCTGAGGACATCGTTCATAAAATATTGAAAGGCGGCCGGGCATTGCAAAGTCCGAAGGGCATGACCTGATATTCAAATACCCCATATTTGGTGCGGAAGGCCGTCTTCCATTCATCGCCCTCTTTTACTCGTACCAAGTGGTAGGCTCCTCTAAGATCCAGCTTTGTATATATGCATGCTTTTCTGACTTGGTCCAGGAGTTCAGGGATCAAAGGTAACGGATATCTATTCTTGACGGTGATCTGGTTCAGGGAGCGATAATCTATACAAGTTCTAAGGTCTCCTTCCTTTTTTGGAACGAAGAACAAAGCTGAAGAAGCAGGGGACTTGGAAGGACGAATAAACCCATTTGCCAGGTATTGATCCAGGTATTGTCGAAGGTGAAGGTTCTCAGGCTCGGTGAGGGCATAAATTCTACTACAAGGAGGAGTAGATCCAGGTATCAGGTCTATCTGGCAGTCATAAGACCTATGAGGAGGTAGAGAGTTAGCCTGATCCTTCCGGAAAACATCTTGGTATTCTAGGTATTCGGGAGGTAACTGGGGAGTCTCTGAAGAAATTGCTGCCAGTGCAACACCAGGTGGAGGGTGACAAGTAGAGACACATTCTGGAAACTGGACCGTTCTTGCTCGCCAATCGATCAGAGGATTGTGTTTCTCTAACCAAGGTATTCCTAGAATAATCTGAAACTGAGGAGCCTTGATCACATCGAACATGATCTTCTCATGGTGTCCATCTTGACTTACTAGCGTCACTTCTTGAGTGGTATGCGTTACTGGTCCGGAGGCTATCTCCGTTCCATCCACCGTAGTAATGACATCCTTTACAGCCTTGGGACAAAGAGTTAGATTCATCCTCAAAACCATTTCATGATCCACATAATTGCCGATGGCACCGCTGTCGACATAAGCTTCAATTGCATGTAATCGATCCGGATTATCAGGGCTAATGAGGACCATAGGTATCACGAAATGCGAGGTCACGGAACTGGTTTTCACGCTCGGCAAGAGGACCTCTATTCTTGTCGGGCGAGGTCGTTTCCCTGCTCAGAGTTTGTAACTTTGGTAACTGCAGCTCCTACTGCCTTCTTGGCAGGTTTCACCGGACAGTCTCGAAGAAAGTGCCCTGAGTTTCCGCAATAGAGGCATAATTGCAACTGTTTTCTCCTTTCCCGCTCCTTGTGTGTTAGAGGACCTTTCAGGCTCCCTATTTGCATGGGTTCCCCGGAGTCTACTCCTTTGGAAGGAGTTGGCGGTTTGGAAAATACTCGAGCATCAAACTTGGAACGATCGGCCTTCCTGTTCTGCAGTCTGTGATCTATTTGAACGACTAAGTCTATATAGTCCGAACAATCTTGTGGGGGATTCACTACTTGGGCTAACACATCTTTGAGCTCTCCACGTAGACCTCTATAAAACAGCGTAATCCTTTTGTCCTCAGGCCATTGAGTTTCCACTATCAGTCTGTTGAAAGACGCAATATAAGCCAAAAGGTCTTGATTACCTTGTCGCAACGAAAGAAGCTCATTGTCCAAGGCCTGCCCCTGTGAATGTCTTGCGAACAGTTTTTCCATACTGAGCTGAAAAGCTTGAAAATCATGGAGGACCGGATCATCTTGATTTACTAGAGGGATCGACCAGTCTGCCGCATTGCCACTAAGGTACGAAAGCACGAAAGCTACTTTAGCTTGATCAGTTGGAAAGGCTGCTGGCCGGCATAAGAAATGCAACCGGCACTGATTGATAAATACTGCAAACCTCTTTGGGTCACCAGAAAATCGTTCGGGCGGAGCCAGAGGTACATTCCCAGGTAGGTTGATCTGCACTGGATTCATAGAGGATGTAGAAGGAAGATTTCCCCCAGATGCGGGTAACGGGGTCTGTCCGGCTTGTGACTGTAGCAATTGTCTAGCGAGATCATCTGTTCGCTCCTTGGAAATAATCAGTTCCCTTCTTAGAGCGTTCGTTTCCTGACGGGCTGCATGCACTTCTGCCCTTAGTTCCCCAAGTAACTGGGCTAGCTGGTCGGTATCCGAGGTTTCCATAGCGCCTGGACAGGAGTTTTGCGGTAGGCTTTGCGTTCTGTAACGCTCCCCTGATTCCCGTAGAGGCGCCGGTCTTGACTGGGCGTATACCGTATCTTCAAAGGTGATGTGTAACACACGGCTGGCTCTTTGGGCTGGACCTCTGTGCACTGTATGTCTGACTCGAAGGGTAAGATGTCTGCAGATAGAAAATATGGGATTAATGAACTGGGTTATTGAATGTCTCTCTCTTCTTCCCTTTCTCTTCTCCTGTAGAACCCCAAAGGTTAACGCTCTCACCTTAGGTAAGTGAACGCCGTGCTCTCCATCTGCCTCGGGGCAGGGTGCTGTAACCAGTTTCATCACTGGATAAGGGGAGCAGGCCTCTTGACTTCAGAGGAATGCTGTCCGTCGTTTACTGCACGAACGGTAAGTTTCGAGTAATTCTAATGTCTTTAAAAGTCTTTAGTAATGATGTCTCTTGTTTTGCAGGGTTCCGGCGATGGCGGATGACGGGCTGAAGTGAGTTGAAGATGGAGCCCGTGTGATGAATAGGAGCGCCTGGAAGCACGTAAGTAAGCGCTTGTTGCCTGCTTCACGATGCGCTCTAACTGTCTTTTTATTTTGCAGGTACAAGTTCGGAGCGGCTGCAGGGTGCCGGAATACCCACTGGGTTAGATGTGGAAAGGAGTAATGGCACGTGAGTATTAAAGTTCCCCAATGTCTTTAAACGCACCTTGTTTTGTCTTTCAGATGCGGGATGCAGCGCCGAAGGCCTCCGGAGCGTGCGAACAGTTGGTAAGCTTTTGTCTTTCAGATGCCGGAATGCAGTGCGAAGACCTCCGGAGCGCACGAAGAGTAGGTAAGCCTTTGTCTTTCAGATGCAGGAATGCAGCGCGAGGCGTTGGTGACAGCCGATGGACCAGGTAAGTGAAGCGCTGTCACTGAAGACCGTAATGCTAACCTGTTCTTTCTTGTCTTTATAGGTGTTGCTGAAGACTGGATTCAGGATGGTAAGCCTTTTTCCTTAGGCCCAGGATCAGATGCAGAAGACACGATGAGAGTTCTGCTGCAGAGGATGCAGAATAACGCAAAGCAAGATTCATCCATCGGGTGTGGTTTAAATAGCCTCCTGTAGTGCTTAGGTGTCTCCTTCCACAGCCACGCCTAGGTAAGAAAAGAGTTCCTGCTTTCCAGAAGAGTTCCAGTGTTCTGAACCTAGGGAGTGGCTCCTGCCCCACCCAACAGGAAAAGTAGTTCCAAACAGAAGAGGATCAGAGGCTCAACTGGCAGGCAAGTAAGCAGCATGGTCTGCTGCAGGTAAGTCCACCCAAGCATTATGAGCCCGGCGCTTCCAGCGCTGGGACTGGGCATATTTATGAGCCTGGTGCCACTGGCGCCAGGACTGGGTCCAAAAGGTCCCAATCGGGACTGGTTGGCACTCGGAACCTGGGTTATGGATCTGCTTCCAAGGGAGTTGGGAAAACCCTGACCTTTTGGAAGCAGAGATCATGACACCGATTGCACTGGGGCTATTTACTGATTTGTGTCTATTTCTTTTGACGACAAATTGTGGTGAAAATTTGTTGGGATTAAATATGTTGAAAGAATTGAATGCTGTAATTTATTGTTCTGCGGATGGAGTACATTTAACGATTTCGCCCCAACAAAATTCTGTTCCATTAGTGTTGTGGATTTAAAGAATGTCTTCTTCAGTATTCCTGTACATGTTTACAGTAGTTTTATTTTGCGTTCACCCTAGGAGGACGCTTGTTTACATTTATTCGTGTACCACAAGGGTACACTGAGAGTCCAAGCACCGATAGTAGAAAATTGAAGGAACAGCTTGCTACACTTGAGTTACCTTCTACTTGCACGTTGTTACAGTATGTAGATGACTTACTTTTAGCTGCTGATTCTTAAGTTGCTTGCAAGGAAGGCACCTTACTCATCTAGCAGAACATGGGCATACGGCTTCACTAAAAACGTTTCAATATTGTCAACAGGAGGTCACCTATTTAGGCTACCTCCTGTCGAAGGAGGGAAGAAGACTGACACCTGAACGGATACAAAGAATCTCTAGCATGTTTGTCCCAAATATCCAGAAAGAGGTCAGAGCCTTGATAGGTATGGCTTCATACTGTAGACAGTGGATCCCAAATTTTCCAATGTTGGCATTGACAAAGAAGGGCATTTCTTTGCCTTTACCGTGGAACATGGATTACCAGAAATCTTTTGATCTGCTCAAGTCTGTGTTGTGTTTAGCGTCAGTTTTGGGCACACCAAATTATGAAAAGGCCTTTGTGTTGGATGTGCATGAATGTGAAGGATGTGCTTTGGATGTGTTAATACAGGAGCATGGGGGAAAGAATCAACCGCACAGTTATTTTTCCTCAATGCTTGAACCTGTTGCATGTACTTTGCCGAGATGTTTGAGAGCTGTGGCTTCTGCCACTGCATCTGTAAAACAGAGTGAGGTTATGGTTCTGGGTCACCCCCTAACTGTGATGGTACCTCACTCTGAAGAAGTTCTATTAAACAGAACGCAAAATCTCACATCAGCACGATTAACAAGATACGAGGTGATTCTATTTGCACCGCATATTCAAGAGATGTTGCTTATTAAATCCGGCCAAACTATTGCCTCTTCCGCAAGAAATTGCTTGCAGTGACAAGATGTCACATGACTGCCTCTATACCACAGAGCAAAAAACAAAAGGCAGAATTGATTTAAATCCACTGCTGCTTATGCAATCACCAGTTTAAGCACGATAGTGGAAACCAAAAGAATTCTGCAAAATTTTGTGCAGGCTGCAGAGATTATTGCGTTGACCAGAGCTTGTGATCTTTCTGAAGGGCTTAGTGTGAACATATATACGGACAGCCAGTATGCCTTTGGGGTGGTTCACAACTTTGGTCGACTATGGGCAGCGAGAGGTTTCTTGACCTCGCATGGAACTAAAATACAACATGGCACCTTGATTGTTCGGCTACTTTCAGCATTTGCGCTTCCTAGACAGTTAGCAATAACGAAGTGCGCTGCACACCAGATAATAATAGACGATGTGGGAAAAGGAAACGCTTTTCCTGACAGAATAACCAAACAAACTGCCACTGATTTTCATTCAAAAATATATATGTTAGACCCAACAAAAGGGGTCAATAACACTTGTGTGATAGATGAAGGAATTGGTTGCATAAAAGAAATTCAAGCTGATGCTACTCCAGATGAAATTAAACAGTGGGCTGAGGGTCCAGCAAGTTTAGATGATGAGAGTTGTTGGGTAGACATTGAAAAACTAAAATGAATGCTGCCCAATGCTTATGTTACCGTTATGGTGACAATGGCTCATGGTCCAACTCACACATGTGCCAAAAAGATTTGCAAAATGTTAGAACCTGTCTGGGTTAATGTAAATATTCCAGAAACTGTTGAACGTCTTGTCCAAAATTGCATGGTATGCCTACAGCACAATAGTGGCAAAGAAACCTTGACACAGTTAAGGATTTCAATCAGGCACACACCCAGGTCACGCTCAGCATGTGTTACGCAATTAAATACTTATTTATTTGTGTCTATAAGTTCAGTATTCTGAATGATATACCACTCATATCACACCCTTCTCAAAATACCCCCAAGTCACAGTGTACCAGGAATCAGGCTAGTTTGTAAAGGTAAAGATTTATTTATTCATTTAATATTTAAATCACACATACATTTTAATATATATATATATGGAGCAGCAATCACCTAACGGTGACAATACAATTCTGAAAATAAGCAAAGCAATTGAATTCACTTATACTAATGTAGAATAGAAAACACAGGAAAAAGAACAGTTTTGGTTTGTGAACAGATAGCGTTTAGGTTAATATTTCCCCCTGCAAATTACTGAAGGTACAAATTAGCAATCCTACACAGATGTCAGTAAGCAGCAGGTATTCAGGAATGAAAGAAAATGTCTACAGTTTAAATGCAATCTTCCCTCCCCAAACAAGAGAGAAAACTGTTTTTGGAAGAAGACACTTTTAAACTGACAGGTGAAAATGGCTTTGTGTAATAATGCAAAAGGATGCAAAAATGCTTTAATGGAGAAAGATTCTTAGAAAAGAAACACTAAACAGGTCCTAACAAACATGAGCTACAAGATAAACAACAGTACACACTTTAGATCAGGATGGGATTTGAGAAACACTTTGAATGGGAAAAAGACACGTGTAAACTTTTGCTAAAATGTCAATTTGCGGCAAAATATCCCTATACGATTTGTGATGAAAACAGGTCAAATAAACAGTTCTGCGATGCTTGGGGATGTAGCTAAGGGTCTTAGATATCAGTGAGAGTTGAAATTTCGTTTCTATCTTTAAAATTGAAGATGTTATGGAGGTTTTAGTAAGAGGTGTTTTTGCAAAATAGGCGCGAAAATGAAAACAGAAATTCGGTTTTAAAAATGAGAGATTGTTTTTATTACACTATATGAATGACTATGAAAAAAAGAATGCCACACATGAATCTTCAGTTACGTGGCCAGCATAACCCTTCAGGTGGTGGAATTTCTTTCTGGGATTTACTTTAGTTACTCAAATCACTAACTAATCAGCTAAGACAATACAATTATACTATGGGTCACTGTTCTTCCTATTAATACTCACAGTCCCTTGAAATTAAAATTGGACTGCCAAAATTCTGGTCACTGGATCGGGTCTACTGGCAGCAGGGCACTTCTGGAGGGATTGGATCAGCGGCGCAGTTCTGATCAATTTTGGACTGCACATCAGACTGGATATGGATGGGCCCTTCTGGTCACTGGACACGGCAGATTAGCAGGATGTGAGTTTCAGCGGACAAGCCTTAATGGTAGCAAGCCAGACTGAATCAGTATTAAATCCCCTCAAGTTTTGGGATGGTTCAATTTGGGCCTAGCTACAAAAAGTTCAGCAATGCTAAGGCCTGGATTCTGCAAAGAAATCTGGAGTTAGCTGCAAGATGAAGAGTTCTGGACAAGATCAAGAAGTCAGGAACAAGACACTGCGCGGAGATCTGGATGTGTTCTGGAAGCAGTGTGTTATGGAAGCAGAGTGTTATGTGTGGTGAAGCGCCTCTATTTATCCTATCAAATGACATCACAAAGTGTATGGTGTGGGCAGAATTTAAAAACACACCCACATGGCTGTGAGTGGCCACAGGCACTTGCCTTGTTTTGGTTGGCAGTCAGAACAGAGCTGTCATCGTTATGATGGGATTTAGGAACTCCACATTGATTTTGACCAAAACTTAACTAAATGTACATTTTTAAAATTATGTCCTCTAATAAAATCGGACATATACATTTCATATTTGGTGGGCTCTATTCACATTCAATCCCCATCTCTGTGAGAGCTGTCTTTCTCATTCTATAGAATTTTATAAATTTTAATCATAACAGTTTGGATTAATCATTTTTAATTCGGTACATCTCTGGGTGATTATCACTGCATCATGTATATACAATCTTAGGCTTGCAACATTAATAGTTCTGCTACAATGAGGGTTTTCCTGTAACTTTGATTCCTCAGGTGGTACAGGTTTCATCAATGTCTTCAAAGCAAAAGCCTAAAATTAGGTTAACATCTACCAATTTTCAGATTTATCCCTTTTTAGGTTGCACAGTTAAAGAGTTTCAAACTTAATCACAAATAAAGATTTAAACACCAAAAAGTTCCTTTGAACAGAGTTTTTTTTCCCTCCTTTCGACAAACAACAGCTCTTAGATCCCTTTGATCAGGGTGGAGTCCAGAGGAAAGCATCCTGCCCCTCCCCAGCAGAGGTCAATGTTCAGCCTGTCCTTTGTTCTTGGCTCAGCGAAAAAGACGAATGTCTAATGAAATCTATTGTGCTCCATATGCCAGAACCTCCAGCAGCCATTAGCCTTCCTGTAGCAAGGGAGTGTCCAACTAAAGTGTCAAACTTTCCCAGGCTGGACGCTGTCCAATCAGCATTAAGCAGTTACGTAACTCCAATAATGGGTTGCTTTAAAGGTAACAATAAAGTATTTTCTTTAACACATATAAAAATAAGCACGGTTTATAAGGGATATGGACATTTAAAAGAATCAAGCCCTTTACAAACATGCTTTAAATAGGCAAACTTTGCAATTTCTTCAGGAAAAGGAAACAAATTTAAACTGGGTTTGACATCTAATTTTCTTATGCAGCTATCAGGCAGTGAGGCCTGGATTCCTCTGACTGCACTTGATGATCTGTGCTTTCAGCACACTTTCATTTCAATAGTTCACTTGGAAAATGACTGAAATTAGCACCAAAACAGCACTTCGAAGGTTGCACTTGATTAGGAAAACTGTATTTTAAAGGCATTTTCGGATTTTAGCCCACTTCTGTGGCCTTGCTTCATGTGACAGGTTACAGCACCCACTGGCATTCTCCTGCAGGGAGTTCTGTTTTGACATCAACTTTGCCTGTGTGTGGCAGAGTGTGCAGCCTTTTGTGATTTATGAACTATGCACAGTTTTGTAGATTTGGCATGCACAGGGGTTATCACATCAATTTTTGGCTGTTTTCTTTCCCCATTGGCAAAGGGGTGTAGTAAGGCGCATTGGCATGGGTTGAAATATCCCACACATCCCCTCCGACTTCAGCGTGCCTTCCAGTTGTGAGGAAGTCGGGCACGTGGGATTTCTTTTTCCTTCGGTCCATGTGAAGAAATCCAGTTGCTTCTCCCATCAGCGATTGATGCGACACACTCTCCTCGCCGGTTCTGTTTGGAATGTGGAGCAACACTCCAGATCTCTTGCTTTTTTTTCCTCCCGGTCCCCGAGGAGGTCTTCCTTGGTGATTAGGTGGTTTTAGTTCCAGTACTAGAAATCAGAACATAGCACGGTTATGGAAATGTCCCCACTACTGTTCCCTGAGGGGTGTAGTGGGGCGGATGCATGCATTTAATAACAGTTGACAATATTCCCCGCATACATTCAATGATAGTCTTAACACTTTCCTCTCACGTAATCAATGAACATTTAATCATTTTTTTTTTTTTTTAGATCTCCGGATTTTCCCCCTCTGGGTTTCCGGTGGGCTCTTCTATTTGCTGCAAAGTATGCCTGGGATGGCAACTCTTTAGCTGGTTTATGTGGACCCACTTGTCTTCCCCTTCTATCAAATTTCCCTTGGGGATGCGGATTCTGTAGGTGACTGGTGAGATTCTGTCCACAATTTCAAAAGGACCCCGGATTCTGTCACTTTGAAGATATTGCAGAGGCTGGTCTGGAGTCTCCACTATGATGTGTTCCCCCTGTATGAAGGGGCGCTAATTCTTCAATGCCCACACCGTTGCCAGGAGTGCCTTCTCACAATAGCTGAATTTTTCCTCCACAGAGGATAAAGTCTTACTTGCATAGAAGATGACTTTATTGACCTTGTCATACTTTTGGTATAATACTGCAGTCAAGCATGTATTTCAGAATCCTGTCTCCAAGAAGAACTCCTTGTTTTTGACAGGGATAGCGAGGCAAGGCGCTTGTGAGAGGCTTCTTTTGAGTTGTCTTACTGCCTCGGCTTGTTCTGGACCCCACTCCCACTTGACCCCCACCCTTTCAACAGATGGATCAGGGGTATTGTGATCTCTGCATAATCCTCAATGAACTTTCTACTGTAATTAGTCAGTCCAAGGAGGCTCCTTAGCTCAAGCAGAGTTGTGGGGTCTTTTACTTTCCAGAGTGCTTCTACTTTCTTTTCCCGGGGACAGAGGCCCTCAGGAGTTATCTCATGCCCCAAGAAATTGACACAGGTCCTACACCACTGTGCCTTTTGAAAAGATAGTTTTGCTCCGGCAGCCCTCAACTGTGTCAGAACATAACGGATCTCCGTTATGTGTTCCTCCACTGTTGAGCTTTTGATCAGAACATCATCTACATAGGCCAGGTTATCCCTTTCACCCAAGTCAGGCATGGCCAGAAGACATTAAATTCATTGCCGGAGTTGATGTATCTGAAGGGAGTCCGAGTCCAGGTGTATTGCTGCCCTGAAGGTAAAGGCCAGCTTGTATTGGTCCTCCCTACTGACAGGTATAGTCCAGTACCCATTGGTCAGGTCAATGCCAGTGTATACCTTTGACCCCTGGATCTGGGCCAGCCCTTGGTCAATGTAAGTAAGAGGCCACCGGGAAGTGTGGACCCCTTTGCTTAGCTCCCTCAAGTCAGCACAGAGTCTCCACTGGCCGTTTGGTGTCAGAATCCCCAGCACCAGATTCTTGAAGGTGCTGTGGACTGGACGAATTATCCCACGGGACTCAAGGTTTTTAATTATTTCTGTGAAGGACTCCATGGATGTAAGAGGCAAGTGATATTGCTTCACAAACACTTGAGTCATGCCAGGGTCCATGGGAATTGTTGTTGTATGGATTTCGGTGCGACCACAGTCATATGAGTCCACCGTAAAGAGATCCTGAAAATCTAAGAAAACTTGTTTAAATGTTTGCTGTTGCTCCAGAGTCTCACAAGCATCAGCTAGGCTGACTCTCTCTTCAACCATCTGCCTGAAGCCAGGGAAGACTACTGGTTTGGCTATCACAGCGGCCTCCTACAGCTTGGTCAATTAGTCCCTGGTTAAAGTACTGACTTGGACTGATGGCTTCAGGTGGGTAAGGCAGTCCTGGTGGACTTGAAAGATCACCTCATCCCTCCTGAAGTCACAGGTCACCTCTTCCTGACCATAAGGGCAGGAGGAGTACACCAGGAAATTCCCCCCATGCTGGGTGAAGATCCTGTCTGGTGTTGTGTCATTGTCTCTATCACTGTCAAGACAGTCATTGGAGATTGGTCCTATCAGTTCATTGCCTAAATCTATGTAAAAATATTGGTCATCAACCGCCATTCCAATAATGGTGCCTGCGCCCAGAGTGATACTCCTAAGGTCGCTAATATTCGTCCAGTATTGGAATGGTGTTTTCTTCTATATTGACTAGTGGTGTTGGGTTTAACCCCTACCCTTGCTGTTGGAGATGGCCATTGAGGTGAATATATGTGTCAGGATTTTGCAGTTTTTTACTTCAAGTGGGAATTGTCAGGTCCGTCCTGGGATGGTGACTTCCTCTCCAGTCTGAATTTCAACTGCATATGGCAGCAGTTGAGCTGACCGAAATGCTTTCTCTGGATCATCAAAGTCCATGGGATTACCCGCTAATCGGAACCAGGCTTTGAAGTTTATCAGCTCCAAACAAATGGCAAAGTGATTGAGAATGTCACTGTCTAAATAAAATGCGGCAGGGACATCTCGCACAACCCAACAATTATGGACTATGCTCTTGTTGCCTATGGAAATTTTGAGCATACACCTGCTTGGCAGGAGAGGTTTGGAATTGGGTGTTTCCAGGTCCATTTCCCATTTGTCTATCAATTTAAAGGTGGGAATGGCTGGATCTTTTGGGAGTTTTCGGAACATGGCTTCGCTGATGAAGCTCTTACCGTTGTTCACGCACACTTGGGCGAGAACAGAGTCCTTCCCCTCATTTAACTGAATAGGGATGAACAACTGTTCTCCAATCTTCTGAATGTCAGCCAAGCTTTGAGCTGGTTTCTCATCATTTTGGAGTATGGAAGTGGGATTTTCTGATTGTGAACTGGTATAGAATTTCAGGAACGTTGATTTTCAGAAATAGAGAGGACTTCCCATCACCAGTTTGTTGTCCTACTGCAATTACTGTCACGTCGGGATTTTGTTGTTTTGAAAATGGAATTCAATATGATCCGGTTTTTGTTCAACCATGTGGCATGTGCCATTTAAACTAACATGGTTGACGCTATGTTTGAACTTTATTGGCTCGTTAGTCTGGGTCCAGAGGACCTTGTTCACACAATCTATTAGGGGAGACAATCTACGCAGGATGTCATTCCCCAGTAAACAGGGTGTGCTCTCTGGAGTCACAACTATGACCGGGTGTTTCACCTTGTGTCGCCCAATTTTGATTTCTAAATCGGCAGTCCCCTCGACAGGAATTTAATTCCCATTGAAGTTCTGAAGTTGTCCAGGAAGAGGGGTGAGAGGGATCTGGTATCTATCCCCCATTCCTGAATTCAGCTGATCAAAAGCCCTCTTTGACAGAAGGGTGGCTTGGGATCCAGTGTCCACCAGTGCCAAAAATGTACATTGCCCTTGTATTTTGACCGGGGCATACATTCTTCCCTCCTTCTCCTCAAGGGGGCAAAGATAATGTGCATTTTGGGCCAATTGGTGGGTTAATTTCTTGACTCTTAATTCTGACACAGTGGTAGTTTGGGCAGAATTCGGTGTGGGAGCTTGGAAATCTGCAAGAAAAATATGGCAGTTGGATATTGGGGGAGGTTAGCGGTCCCCAGGTTCTGATTCGGTGCAACCCCCCCTTTTTGGAGGCCGTCCCCAGAGTAAGTTTGGGCAAGGTGATTTTCTGGCTGATCATTCTGGGGTTCAATGGTGGGCGGTTCTAACTCAGTCCCCATATTTACCCAGGCTTGATTAGGATCTCTCGGGACCCATTTTCTTTGGGAGGAGTTCCCCCATCCCTGAAGGAGAAGATCCTTTTCCCAGAGTCCTCTGAGAACCCCTCTCCTTCAATTTGGAAGACACTAACCTCCTCCACAAAATAGGTCTTTTTAGGCCCTTTATTTCTCCTACCCACCCTCTGTTCCTTAGGTTGCAGACTTTCAGGGGCAAGAGATTCTGGTTCCGGTTCCTGGGTTTCCAGGGGCTTTTCACAAATGGGGAAGGAATTTTCCTCTAAAGCTGTACACCCCCTTCCCCCTGCGCCTCCTCCCTTGGAACCAGTGGGTTATCGGGGTTCTCTCCCCGTCATTGCTCTGGAGTACCAGACCTTTGATTTGTGGAGTTCTGAGCCAGTATGCTCATCTGAGGGTTCTGCTGAGCCCTCAACATGCGACCCATATCCTGTGACAAGTTATGGACCTGGCGCTCCAGTTGGGACACCTGCTCTGTCTGGTACGGGGGTCTCAGGTCCATCCCAGGTGGATCACAGGAAGGGTAACTGTCCCTTCTCCCATAATACCGTTCGTTGGGATAGTTCTGGTAACCCTCCACCCTTGGCCTTCCCTCCCCCGGATTGGGCTGTCTGGGCTCAGAAAAGTGGGGAAAGAAAGGAGGGTTGTTTTGGGTGTTGAAGTTTGTTGGGTACCGGGGAAAGAAACTTAACCCGGCATTTGGGGGATTACTGCCCTCCTGGGGAAAGCTAGGAGGGAAGTTTCCCGGGTTGGTAGCTACCTGGTTGGATCCCCCCCTTGGGCTGGGGGAGTCCACACATAGCCCAGGATTGGTCTTTTGCCCTTGTAGCGGGGGCTAATATAATCAGGGGAGTTAGGGGTCCCATTTGTGGGATTACCTCCCTGACTACCTGTTTGGGATTGGCCCGAGGGCCTTCTGGTTCTTTGGTTAGAAGATGGATACTGTACAGGAATATTTTTAGGCCCTCCATCTCCAGATCTAAAATGGGGGCAACCTTCACCTTTGCCAACTTAGCAGCAGCAGGGGTGTTGGCTGGTTTGGGGGTTTTATTTGTATTTTTATTCTCTACCGGTTTCTGCACTTCATAAATACGAGTAGCCTGTTCAATGACCCAGTCTAGTCATCTCCTCTCGTGAAAGTCCCTCACCAGCTGGGTCATGATGTATTTAGGGAGTGCATGAAAGAAGGTATTAATGAACTCCCTACTGTCTGTGCGCACCCTCCTGGTGGCCTGCGCAAAGGCATGTTTTAGTTCTTGCACAAATTCTTGTGGGGCCTGGTCTTCCCCACGCTGCAGATTGTAGGCCACCTTGCGGGCCTCTTGGGGGTTCGTTCCTATGTACAGAAAAATGTTTTAGGATGGCCGCCCTATGGGTGGACCATATTGAGTGGTTCTAATCCTCCAGCCCCGCAAAGAAGCTGGAGTATTCAGGGGAAAATGTCCACTTGACATATTGGATGCAACTCAGGCTATCTTTCAGGTGGAAAGTATCCATCATTTGCTCATATAACTCAAGGTGCTCCCAGACTGAATACTTGGCATTTTTGTGATATGGAGTTATGACACTCCTAATGGCCTTGATCTGTTTCAGAGGATCTTTTAGTAGAGCCCTCTTAATCTTATTGGCCTTTTTAGGCTTAGTCACCCGAGCCCACTCATCCTCTGACTCAGAGGCACTGCTATAGGAGGTGGCTATCTGATCCTCTAGGCTCTCCCTGATTCTGCGAGCTTAAGAATGGCTAGCAGAATGTGGGGACCTAGTTTCCTGATGCCTGTGGCACTCAGAAGAGTCTTCTGACTCTCCCCTGCTCCCAGGATTGGCTGAGTACCCCCCTCCCCACTGCCCTAGCTGGGAAGAGGTTTTTAAAATACTCTTTGTGGGCCTGCTTTTCTGGAGTTCCCCACCAAATTTGACAGACTGATCCTTTGGTAGGTGGTATTTTTGAGGATCCAGTTCCCTGATTATCCCCTCATTGGAGTCTTCCTGATCAGAGAGGCTAGCCCTAACATATGGGAATCTGTACAGAGATGCCTGCCCATCCATTTCTGGGAGGCGCTGATCCGTCAGGCCCATGTTGCCCATTCTGCTGAAGTCTACCATCCCTGTGGCCCTTGGTTCATATGAGCCAGTGGACATGAAGGCGGCAGAGGTCATGGTACTGAAGGGGTTAGAGTCCCTGATGTTATGTTCAGGGGTTTCTCCGTCAAAATCTGACTCTTTTGCTCCTCTATTAAGCCCTTACTGGTCTCAATGATTTGCTCTTGCATGGCTATCTGCTCGTGGAGCCTATCATTCTTTTCACAGAGAGCCTACTTGTCTCCCTGTGCTTCCTGCCTGGATTGGAAATACTGGGCCAATTTCTGCTGCAGGAGACTCACCTCCTGAGTTTTGTCATTATTGATCTGAGTGTTCTTTTCCAGAGCATGCTCCACCAGCCTAGTGTGCTCTAGTAGCTGTTCATATTCGGTCTTAGTTTTTAATTGGCTGACTTCCTGGCCTAAGGCGTCCCTCTCCTGACTTAGAATGCCCCTCTGTGCAGCTAGATCATCCCTCTGCTTTTTAAATGCGCTGGACTTCTGGTGCTCCTCATCAAATTCTGCTTGAGATTCTCGGTCTTTAATAATTAATTTATTATTTTCCTCTTTCAAGGATTCTATGTGGTTCTGTGACTATCTGTTCTGCGCAGATTCTATTATAATTGAATTAATGCGCCAGTTTCTGTTGACTCTGTTGTAAAGAGACAACCCTTTCCCGACACTCATCTTGCAGTGCCTGTAATTTGGTATCTTGCTCTGCCCTCTCTTGCTGTAAGAGAGCCAGATCTCCCTTTAGTTTGGTAATATACTGCCTAGTCTCTGTTTCTGATTCTTGGCTCTTCTGTAGCCTTTGCCCTGCAGAGTCTAGCTCAGTTTGGATTTTCTGTAGTATTTCTCCTTGCTTCTTTGCCAGAACTATGTTTTCTCCTATGTGGAGGTACAGGTAGGCAGCTATTTTGGCAATTTTACAGTGCTCCTCTTTTATTTTTGGGGCCATGTACAGTTCACTGAGAGCTTGATGTAATGGGCCCTTGTCATGCCCTATATCTAAGTCTATGGCAGTGACCTGTTCTTTGATTTCTTGTAGCCAGTCTTTCAGTTCTAACAACTCACCCCTGACAAACAGTTTGTGCAGGGGGTGTTCCCTAGCAATATTAATTTCTACTGGGATCGCCATTTCAGAAATATCAATTTCCTTATGACTTATTTTAGGGTTACTTTACTTTTACAAACAGGCCCGATTTTTGGAGTATTTATTTTGAGAGGTGTTTGTACAGTGTAGCACAGTACACCAACCCAGCAAGGTGTCTGTACCCTGCAGGCTAGTATGCTGTGTTAGACTGTCACGGGTGGTATCTCGATTTCAGAATCACAGCCCGAGCCCCAAAATCTGTTAAGGATTTCAATCAGGCACACACCCAACTCGAACTAGCCTGTAGTGCGCAATTAAATACTTATTCATTTGTGTCCATAAGTTCAATATTCTGAATGATATACCACTCATATCACACCCTTCTCAAAATAACCCCCTGGTCACAGTGTACCCGGGATTTATTTATTTAATATTCAAATCATATATATATATATATATATATATATATATATATATGGGGCAGCGATCGCCTAACAGTGACAATACAATTCAGAAAATAAGCAAAGCAATTGAACTCACTTACACTAATGTAGAATAGAAAACACAGGAAAACGAACAGTTTTGGTTTGTGAACAGATAGCGTTCAGGTTAATATTTCCCCCTGCAAAGTACTGAAGGTACAAATGAGCAATCCTACACAGATGTCAGTAATCAGCAGGTATTCAGGAATGAAAGACAATGTCTACAGTTTAAATGCAATATTCCCTCGCCAAACAAGAGAGAAAAACGTTTTTTGGAAGTAGACACTTTTAAATTGACAAGTGAAAATGGCTTTGTATAATAATGCAAAAGGGTGCAAAAATGCTTAAATGGAGAAAAATGTGTAGGAAAGCAACACTAAACAGGTCCTAACAAACATGAGCTACAAGATAAACAACAGTACACACTTTAGATCAGGATGGGATTTGAGAAACACTTTGAATGGGAAAAAGACATGTGTAAACAATTGCTAAAATGTCAATTTGCGGCAAAATTTCCCTATGCGATTTTTAATTGTGGATGTAGCTAAGGGTTTTAGGTATCAGTGAGAGTTGAAATTGTGTTTCTATCTTTAAAATTGAAGACGTTATGGAGCTTTTAGTAAGAGGCGTTTTGCAAAATAGGTGCGAAAATGAAAACAGAAATTCGGTTTTAAAAATGAGAGAATGGTTTTGTTACACTATATTATTGACTATGAAAAAGAGAATGCCACACATGAATCTTCAGAGTTACGTGGACAGCATAACCCTTCACATGGTGGATACTCTGTTTCTTTCTGGGATTTACTTTAGTTACTCGAATCACTAATGACTTATGGTTTTGTAAAACAATTGAGAAAAAATCAGCACAAGAATGGTTTTGACAATACTAGGGTTCTGAAATCAAAGATGGAATGGTTTGAGATTGGGATAAGGCAATCCAATCCTACTATGGGTCACTGTTCTTCCTATTAATACTTACAGTCCCTTGTAATTAAAATTGGACCGCCAAAGTTCTGGTCACTGGATCGGGTCTACCGGCAGCAGGGCACTTCTGGAGGGATTGGATCAGCGGCGCAGTTCTGGTCAATTTTGGACTGCACCTCAGACTGGATTCGGATGGGCCCTTCTGGTCACTGGACACGGCAGATTAGCAGGATGTGAGTTTCAGTGGGCTAGCCTTAATGGTAGCAAGCCAGACTGAATCAGTATTAAATCCTCTCAAGTTTTGGGATGGTTGAATTTGGGCCTAGCTAAAAAGAGTTCAGCAATGCTAAGGCCTGGATTCTGCAAAGAAATCTGGAGTCAGCTGCAAGATGAAGAGTTCTGGACAAGATGAAGAAGTCAGGAACAAGACGCTGCATGGAAATCTGGATGTGTTCTGGAAGCAGTGTGTTATGTGTGGTGAAGCTCCTATATGTATCCCACCAAATGACATCACAAAGTTTACGGTGTGGGCAGAAGTTAAAAACACACCCCCATGGCTGTGAGTGACTGACTCCCAACCAAAACAGGCACTTGCCTTGTTTTGGTTGGGAGTCAGAACAGAGCTGTCATCTTTATGATGGGATTTAGGAACTCCCACATTGATTTTGACCAAAACTTAACTTTTGCACAAATGTACATTTTTAAAATTATGTCCTCTAATAAACTCGGACATATACATTTCATATTTGATGGGCTATATTCACATTCAATCCCCATCTCTGTGAGAGCTGTCTTTCTCATTCTATAGAATTTTATCAATTTTAATCATAGCAGTTTGGATTAATCATTTCTAATTCGGTACATCTCTGGGCGATTATCACTGGATCATGTATATACAATTTTAGGCTTGCAACATTAATAGTTCTGCTACAATGAGGGTTTTCCTGTAACTGTGATTCCTTAGGCGGTACAGGTTTAATCAATGTCTTCAGAGCAAAAGCCTATAATTAGGTTAACATCTACCAATTTTCAGATGTATCCCTCTTTAGGTTACACAGTTAAAGAGTTTCAAACTGAATCACAAATAAAGATTTAAACACCAAAAAGTTCCTTTGAACAGAGTTTTTTTTCTCTCCTTTCAACAAACAACAGCTCTCAGATCCCTTTGATCAGGGTGGGGTGTAGAGGGAAGCATCCTGCCCCTCCCCAGCAGAGGTCAATGTTCAGCCTGTCCTTTGTTTTTGGCTCAGCCAAAATACGATTGTCTAATGAAGTCTATTGTGCTCCATATGCGAAAACCTCCAGCAGCCATTAGCCTTCCTGTAGCAAGGGAGTGTCAAACTGAAGTGTCAAACTTTCCCAGGCTGGTCTCTGTCCAATCAGAATTAATCAGTTACTTAACTCCAATACTTGATGCTTTAAAATTCACAATAAAGTCTTTTCTTTAACACATTTAAAAATAAGCACAGTTTATAAGGGATTTGGACATTTAAAAGAATTAAGCCCTTCACAAATCTGGAAATAACAATGCTGTATTTGCCATGTGAACTGGGTATGAACTCTAGCAACTGTGAAACTTGAAGAGGGGCTGGACAATGTAACCAGGCTTGGGGAAGAAAGTATAAATACTGTGAGTTTGCAATGTCCAGTACTCTCTCCCCTCACGGTGTCTGCTGGTACACACTGCAACGTGCTTGAGAGCCAGATATCTATCTGCTTTCCTATTTGTATCTGTACAGAATAAAAGTTATACTTATAACTTTGACTTCGTGATTGGCAGATTTCATTTTTGGTGGTACTAAGCCTCAATATTCCTTGCTGATCTATCAATGAGGCTGGCGGTAGCCATGACTGTAATACAGGCACGGCTGCCGCTGGTATTTTTTTTTCCGGATCCCCAAAATGGGCAATTACTGGGTCATTACTCCCCAATAGGGCTCAATGGGAATGGGGAAGCCGGATGCAACGGCACCGTTAAAAACAGTGCCGGTGCATCCGACATGCTCTGCTCGCTGGTGCTGTTACGGCCGCCAGGTCAGACCTGGCAGCTGCAATGCCACCCGCAAGCAGAACTCATAGTTTGCCGGTCCGGGAACTACAGTACTGGCATGCTTACCGGGACCGTAGTTCCCAAACCGGCAAACTTATAATGAGGCCCTATGTGTGCATATCGTTTGTTTTGCGTTTCAGTGAATACATTGATTATGTTGTATTCTTCATGGCTATATAGTGCAAACAATATTCACGTATAAATGCACATTTTTACCTAGTGTTTGTGTTTTTTCATGGTGGGTGCATATTTGCTTCATGTCTATTGTACTCATGCATCCATTGACAGTGAGTTCACTCATTTTCGTCAACTTCAGTTACAACAGGACCATCTCTTCTTATATTGTTCCAGGGTTAGGTCGATATGGTTGCCTTAGTGTATAGCGTCTTTCACATTTGTGGTATGGAGGCGGGGAGGGGCAGTCAACATGAATGGCATATTCATCTGTCTCTCGACAGGCTTAAAAGCAGGCCTGCAGTGATTCAAGAGCTGAAAACATTTTAAGCAGATTAGTGATACCTTTAAGAACAAGAGTTTAATCGGGCATGTAGTGCTATGGCATGCACTCTCCCGAATGTGGTAGAGCGTACCCGTTGATATGTAGTCCCGCTGGGCCTGCCACACATAGTATGCATTCTGTGAAATGTTCTTATGTGTCTTCTTTCCTGAGTGGAAAACAGTCCATTCTGGATGTTGTAGTCCCTGGGGGTTCATTGCACTGAATGAAGCAGAATGCACTGTGGGCATTAATTCCCTTGATGGCATCTCTAATGTGAGAGGCAGAAAGCATTCATGGAAATGTAGTTCCTTAGGGTTTACTGTATGTAATAACCAAAGGAAAATGAATTCTGCAAATGTGCGGCAGATCCTTTAGTGCGAGGCCTTTCTATGACTCAAGAGCTATCAGTCTCTCAGATACCCTGCAATCCTACAAATCCCTACTCTACCATTGCTGAGTTACTCAAAAACACACCTGCCTTGCCTTACCTACTTATCCAATTCCCCTTTTCAGCTGTAACATACCAATATATCTCCTCTTCCTCCATGCCTTGAGCTCCTCCTTCCTCTCCACCTCAGGCCTCCTTTGCAATCATGCAACTTCTTGGCGTTGTGTGCTCTGATGTGACAAAATGTTCTGTGTAATAGTTTCACAAATGTCCAAGAAAGAAGGAATACATGCAAGTTTCAAATGAGGTTTCTCCTGGCATTTTGTGGCATAGGATCCTGGGCCTGGACCAGGACCTATTTTAATGTGCATAAATACACATATGTGCTGTGGCATTATACAATCACTGTATAGATGCAGCCCCATGTTCTCTGGTCCAGTTACTTAAAGACTATTTAGCAGCTTGTATGTGGGGACCCTTTTCTTATTGTCTTCTCTGACCTGAAGATATGCTGGCTGTAGATGTACATAGCTGGCTTTACCTGGCATATACGGAGAGTATCTGCGCCTTTGGGATGCACCTGCCATATGATCAGGGGCGTTGCTAGGGGGAGGCTAAGGGGGCTATAGCCCCTGATCTTTTGGTTGTAGCCCCTGATAGAATCTCAGGAGCTACAGCCAAAAGGCTAGCTAGCCCCCAGTCCCAACAGTTCCGACATCAGCGTAGCCCCGGGTCTTTTCCAGACCTAGCAACTCCCCTGCATATGATGGCAAGATATGGTCATGCAATACTGCTTGACACAAGACATTTGCCTCTTAGGTAGATTTGCGAACACGACATCGAGCAATAGGGCGGGACATTTGGTAATTAACTTCTGATTGTTATTCAATGAAAAGAAACGCCTGAAGCAGCGCAAAATTATTTCTGAGTAATTATAAATTAATTACAACAAGAAATTAATAGAAACACGGAAGAATTCGTCCAGTACACGTTACCAATCAGGATGTCTGTTGATAAAATGTCAAACCAAAAGGAAAAGAGATTGGCTGAACTAATGAGGCAGAAGAGTGTAGCATTCATTCGGGGTCGTTTCTGAGTGATAGGTAATGATTAATCAAAGGCCAGTATCTGACACTAACAGGCCGATTCATGGAATAATTAGCGCGGCGCAAGTGGGCAAAAACGTGCGATTCGCAGTGGAATAGCGAAAATCGCAGTGCAAGTGCAAAAATCGCACGAAAAGCAGCGCACGTCGATTCATGGAAGTCCGTGCGCGAGAAAACCAGCGGATGTGCGATAAAAAAGTGCGCGGCGCACGTTGGCGCACAGGCCATCAAACAGCGTGCGCCAGGTCACAGCGAAAATCGCACAGGCCACAGCGAAAATCGCAGATAGCGCGGCACACGCAACAAAAGTAGGCGGAACACGGGGCGTACCACTCGGAATGGGGAACAACTTGCCAAAATGTGGGCGTCACGGGGGAAGCACAGGGTACAAGTGCGCGGAACGCCCACACGCTCGCCTACAACACGTATTCATGGAATAGAATAGGGCAAAAAAGCGCACGCTCAAACCAGCGCACAGGCACAAACACGACCGCCACAAGAAAGCAGGCGGTAGCGTCTCTGCGCCTGGAAGAAATGTGCGCCAAAAGGTGCGCCAACAAATAGCACCTATATACAGCCATGATGAATGCCCAATACTGTGGCCCTCCAGGACAAATGACGTGCAAAGGGGTACCCACAAACACAGACACGCGCTGACAGAAAAAAAACGTGTGCGTGCATACCGGGGTGCGCGGGAAGTCTCACACGCGAATTGGCCGGGTACGTGGATTACAGGGGTGCGTGGGAAGTACCACACGCGATTTGTCAGGGTACGTGGATTGCAGGGGTGCGCGGGAAGTTCCACACGCGATATGGCCGGGTACGCGGATTTCAGGGGTGCGCGGGAAGTTCCACACGCGATTAGGCAGGGTGCGTGGATTTCAGGGGTGCGCGGGAAGTTCCACACGCGATTTGGCCGGGTACGTGGATTTCAGGGGTGCGCGGGAAGTTCCACACGCGATTAGGCAGGGTACGTGGATTGCAGGGGTGCGCGGGAAGTTCCACACGCGATTAGGCAGGGTACGTGGATTTCAGGGGTGCGCGGGAAGTTCCACACGCGATTTGGCCGGGTACGTGGATTTCAGGGGTGCGCGGGAAGTTCCACACGCGATTAGTCAGGGTACGTGGATTACAGGGGTGCGCGGGAAGTTCCACACGCGATTTGGCCGGGTACAAGGATTTCAGGGGTGCGCGGGAAGTTCCACACGCGATTAGGCAGGGTACGTGGATTGCAGGGGTGCGCGGGAAGTTCCACACGCGATTTGGCCGTGTACGTGGATTTCAGGGGTGCGCGGGAAGTACCACACGCGATTAGGTAGGGTACGTGGATTGCAGGGGTGCGCGGGAAGTTCCACACGCGATTTGGCCATGTACGTGGATTTCAGGGGTGCGCGGGAAGTACCACACGCGATTTGGCCAGGTACGTGGATTTCAGGGGTGCGCGGAAAGTACCACACGCGATTTGGCCGGGTACGTGGATTGCAGGGGTGCGCGGGAAGTTCCACACGCGATTAGGCAGGGTACGTGGATTTCAGGGGTGCGCGGGAAGTTCCACACGCGATTAGTCAGGGTACGTGGATTTCAGGGGTGCGCGGGAAGTACCACACGCGATTTGTCAGGGTACGTGGATTTCAGGGGTGCGCGGGAAGTTACACACGCGATTTGGCCAGGTACGTGGATTTCAGGGGTGCGCGGGAAGTTACACACGCGATTTGGCCGGGTACGTGGATTTCAGGGGTGCGCGGGAAGTTCCACACGCGATTAGGCAGGGTACGTGGATTGCAGGGGTGCGGGGGAAGTTCCACACACGATTTGGCTGTGTGCTCCCAGGTATTACCTGTACACCCTCCACGGCCCCTGCAGGCAGCACACACCACAGGGGACTACCCTGCACACCTGCTCATGTCACCCACCACCCCCACCCCCCAGCAGTGCAGGGGCATCCTCCACCAGGCCCCCACCCATGTCTCCCACCACCCCCAACCCCCAGCCACCAGGGGCAGCCTCCACCAGGCCCCCACCCATGTCTCCCACCACCCCCACCCCCCAGCCACCAGGGGCAGCCTCCACCAGGCCCCCACCCATGTCTCCCACCACCCCCACCCCCCAGCAGTGCAGGGGCATCCTCCACCAGGCCCCCACCCATGTCACCCACCACCCCCACCCCCCAGCCACCAGGGGCACCCTCCACCAGGCCCCCACCCATGTCACCCACCACCCCCACCCCCCAGCACTGTGGGGCACCTGCCAGCAGGCCCCCACCCATGTCACCCACAACCCCCACCCCCCAGCAGTGCAGGGGCATCCTCCACCAGGCCCCCACCCATGTCTTCCACCACCCCCACCCCCCAGCAGTGCAGGGGCATCCTCCACCAGGCCCCCACCCATGTCACCCACCACCCCCACCCCCCAGCCACCAGGGGCAGCCTCCACCAGGCCCCCACCCATGTCTCCCACCACCCCCACCCCCCAGCAGTGCAGGGGCATCCTCCACCAGGCCCCCACCCATGTCTCCCACCACCCCCACCCCCCAGCAGTGCAGGGGCATCCTCCACCAGGCCCCCACCCATGTCACCCACCACCCCCACGCCCCAGCCACCAGGGGCACCCTCCACCAGGCCCCCACCCATGTCACCCACCACCCCCACCCCCCAGCAGTGCAGGGGCATCCTCCACCAGGCCCCCACCCATGTCACCCACCACCCCCACCCCCAGCCACCAGGGGCACCCTCCACCAGGCCCCCACCCATGTCACCCACCACCCCCACCCCCCAGCACTGTGGGGCACCTGCCAGCAGGCCCCCACCCATGTCTCCCACCACCCCCACCCCCCAGCAGTGCAGGGGCATCCTCCACCAGGCCCCCACCCATGTCTCCCACCACCCCCACCCCCCAGCAGTGCAGGGGCAGCCTCCACCAGGCCCCCACTCATGTCCCCTATCACCCCCACCCCCCCCACCACCAGGGGCACCCTTCACAAGGCCCCCATCCATGTCTCCCACCACCCCCACCCCCCAGCCACCAGGGGCAGCCTCCACCAGGCCCCCACCCATGTCTCCCACCACCCCCACCCCCCAGCAGTGCAGGGGCATCCTCCACCAGGCCCCCACCCATGTCTCCCACCACCCCCACCCCCCAGCCACCAGGGGCAGCCTCCACCAGGCCCCCACCCATGTCTCCCACCACCCCCACCCCCCAGCAGTGCAGGGGCATCCTCCACCAGGCCCCCACCCATGTCACCCACCACCCCCACCCCCCAGCCACCAGGGGCACCCTCCACCAGGCCCCAACCCATGTCACCCACCACCCCCACCCCCCAGCCACCAGAGGCACCCTCCACCAGGCCCCCACCCATGTCACCCACCACCCCCACCCCCCAGCAGTGGAGGGGCATCCTCCACCAGGTCCCCACCCATTTCTCCCACCACCCCCACCCCCCAGCCACCAGGGGCATCCTCCACCAGGCCCCCACCCATGTCTCCCACCACCCCCACCCCTCAGCAGTGCAGGGGCATCCTCCACCAGGCCCCCACCCATGTCACCCACCACCCCCACCCCCCAGCCACCAGGGGCACCCTCCACCAGGCCCCCACCCATGTCACCCACCACCCCCACCCCCCAGCACTGTGGGGCACCTGCCAGCAGGCCCCCACCCATGTCACCCACCACCCCCACCCCCCAGCAGTGCAGGGGCATCCTCCACCAGGCCCCCACCCATGTCTCCCACCACCCCCACCCCCCAGCAGTGCAGGGGCATCCTCCACCAGGCCCCCACCCATGTCTCCCACCACCCCCACCCCCCAGCCACCAGGGGCATCCTCCACCAGGCCCCCACCCATGTCTCCCACCACCCCACCCCCCAGCAGTGCAGGGGCATCCTCCACCAGGCCCCCACCCATGTCACCCACCACCCCCACCCCCCAGCCACCAGGGGCACCCTCCACCAGGCCCCCACCCATGTCACCCACCACCCCCACCCCCCAGCACTGTGGGGCACCTGCCAGCAGGCCCCCACCCATGTCACCCACCACCCCCACCCCCCAGCAGTGCAGGGGCATCCTCCACCAGGCCCCCACCCATGTCTCCCACCACCCCCACCCCCCAGCAGTGCAGGGGCATCCTCCACTAGGCCCCCACCCATGTCACCCACCACCCCTACCCCCCAGCCACCAGGGGCAGCCTCCACCAGGCCCCCACCCATGTCTCCCACCACCCCTACCCCCCAGCAGTGCAGGGGCATCCTCCACCAGGCCCCCACCCATGTCACCCACCACCCCCACCCCCCAGCAGTGCAGGGGCATCCCCCACCAGGCCCCCACCCATGTCTCCCACCACCCCCACCCCCCAGCAGTGCAGGGGCAGCCTCCACCAGGCCCCCACTCATGTCCCCTATCACCCCCACCCCCCCCACCACCAGGGGCACCCTTCACAAGGCCCCCATCCATGTCTCCCACCACCCCCACCCCCCAGCCACCAGGGGCAGCCTCCACCAGGCCCCCACCCATGTCTCCCACCACCCCCACCCCCCAGCAGTGCAGGGGCATCCTCCACCAGGGCCCCACCCATGTCACCCACCACCCCCACCCCCCAGCAGTGCAGGGGCACCCGTCACAAGGCCCCCACCCATGTCTCCCACCACCCCCAAACCCCAGCCACCAGGGGCAGCCTCCACCAGGCCCCCACCCATGTCACCCACCACCCCCACCCCCAGCCACCAGGGGCACCCTCCACCAGGCCCCCACCCATGTCACCCACCACCCCCACCCCCCAGCACTGTGGGGCACCTGCCAGCAGGCCCCCACCCATGTCTCCCACCACCCCCACCCCCCAGCAGTGCAGGGGCATCCTCCACCAGGCCCCCACCCATGTCTCCCACCACCCCCACCCCCCAGCAGTGCAGGGGCAGCCTCCACTAGGCCCCCACTCATGTCCCCTATCACCCCCACCCCCCCCCCCGCCACCAGGGGCACCCTTCACAAGGCCCCCATCCATGTCTCCCACCACCCCCACCCCCAGCCACCAGGGGCACCCTCCACCAGGCCCCCATCCATGTCTCCCACCACCCCCACCCCCCAGCAGTGCAGGGGCATCCTCCACCAGGCCCCCACCCATGTCTCCCACCACCCCCACCCCCCAGCCACCAGGGGCACCCTCCACCAGGCCCCCACCCATGTCACCCACCACCCCCACCCCCCAGCAGTGCAGGGGCAGCCTCCACCAGGCACCCACACATGTCCCCCTGCCCCCAGGTCCTGACGATACTCAATCATGGCAGTAATGGGCAGCATACCCAGCACAAACACCCAGGCAAGGATTGCATCCACCCACATAGTGAATGCAATTACATGATACAACCCCAATGGCAAGTCTGTAAATGAACACATGTCCGTCACACACACATACACAATGGGTGCAAGTGAATGTCAAAACCCATATCATGACATGTATGAAACCAATGAGAAAATACCACAAGTGAAAGTTAAAAAAACATGTATTAAAGATGAAAAATAAGTAAACAAATCAAACATACAACAATGGGGATAACTAAATAAATGGTCCATGTCCGAGAACAAATGTAAAAATAAAAAAAACAAAGTAATCCAAAAACAAATGTCGTCCAAAGCAATATCATGTGGAAGGAAAATAATGAAAAACCATTTCCTCATGGTGAACACAATAATTAATAAAAAAAATGTTTCTCAAAAAGCAAACTATATACACGAATATTCCAGGGTCCATGAGCCCAACACCATAAATGAAACCTACTACTACCTAATGAAAAAAATATATACAAAAAAGTGGCCATTGTCCGAGCGGTCCAAAAAAATAAAAATAAAGAAAGGAAACCTAACACTAACTAACTAAATAACTATATACAAAGGCAGCGGGCAAGTCCTGCGGCTCACTCGGTGATGTTGCTGGCCAGGGCATCATCGAACTCCATGTCGATGTCCTGGAGGCGGGACTCTGTCCTGGCCCCGAGGTCTCGCAGGGATAACCCCATGTCCAGCTCAAACTCCCTGCGAGCTTCCTCGAGGCACTCAGCCCGCCTCAACGCCCGACGCATGGAGAACTCCGCCCTGACCATGGTGAGCCGCTCCTCTTCCGCCCGCTGCCGCTCCGCACCTATCCGCTGGACCAACTGCTCCCACACGGAAGACACCACCATCCCAGGGTTGCCCTGCCCTCCGGCCGATGCCTGCCCCTCTGATTTTGATGGCCCCGAGCCATGATGCCTCCCACGTCGAGCCTGCTGCTGCCTCTGACGCCACTGCCTCTGCCAGCACGACGGCATCCAGGCTGATGGAAACCACCGACGCCGTCGTGCACGTGCCCTGCCCGATGATGCTGTCACATCTTCCATCTGCTGGGGTGCAGTTGCTGTGTTGTCCACCCCTGCTGGACCTCCGACTCCCAACTGTGGCAGGGATGGGATCCCCACCGAGCTGGCTGCATTGGTCGGGGCAGGTCCACAGGGGGCCCTGGTGGCATCTGGGCCGGAAGACGGCAAGGAGAACGACTGGTGTATAGCCTGCACAGAGGAGGAGAGGGCCGCCAGATTGGCCAACACATGCAGGAAACCCCCGAACATGGCCGATCCCAATTGGGCCACGTCGGCACGGTGCACTTCGTGATGACGTGCGTGCTCCTCCTGGGAAGCACGCACGGCATCACGAATCACAGCCGTGCGCATCGCGACCCCAATCAGGACCTTCTCCACACGGCCAGGGGTTCCCACGTCCGCAGGTGGAGGGGAGTCAGGTGACATGGACATCCCCTCTACCTGCGGACGGGCCTGGGACGGGGCATCCCTGCTGGTGCATGGTGGTGCACTCACAGGGTCAGGGACAGCGACATGCACAGGCCCCTCCACGGTGACCTGTGCTGCCTCCTGCCCCTGGACCTGGACTGCACCACTTGCAGCAGCAGGGATGCCCCCACCAGGCCCCATGTGTGCCCCAGTGGCGGCCTCCTCCTCCTCTGTGCAAACCACCAACCTGGATGGCTCCTCACCGTCTCCCACCGTAGCAGGCCCCTGTGGGGGCTCACCCACCCCTTCCGCTGCAGCCGTGGGGGCATCCCCGCCGCCTTGCTCCACAGCGCCGTCTCCGCCCTCTTCTTCACTAGCCGCTGCGTAGAGGGAGACAAAGAACACAAGCATCAGGGCACTGTACAATGGTCCCCTAGACAGGAAGCAATAGCAGATGAGCACCACTGTCAAAGTACACTTCCATCATGTCCCTCCACAACACATGGGTCAGTCCAGGCAAAACACACACAGTAACAGGCATGGTGCATGCCATGGACATTTCCATGCAGGTCCAATGGACTCTTGAAACATTCAATGATATGTAACTCACATGCATCATGGCTCATGCCTATCACATGCACACACTTCACCTCAGTTACATCCATCTGGCCCCAAACACACCAAACACAGCGGATACAAGGGTAATTTGGCTGCTTCACTGAATCTGTGCATTGTCACACACATGTGTCATGCATCCATGGCATGCACAAGTCACAGACACGCAGGTCAGGCACACAGACATGGCTACCATATATGTACCTGGCATCAGCACCCATCCCTCACCCCCACCCATGTCCAGGTACAGAGACTGGCATGCTCTCATGTTCAAAATCTGCATAGGGCTCCCCATGTGGCATTTGAACACATGCAACAACCATGTGGGTCACACATCACTGGTCGCACATGCATTACCATGATGTCCCTGCACACATACATGCATACATGGCCTATGGCACACATACAGGCAAGTATCATAGAACCAGCACACCGCAACATGCCCTGTCTCACACAGTAATGCTTGGACACTTACCGCTCAACTCCAGACGGGCCTCCCTCTCAAGGATCTGGGCGTGGAGCGCTGGGCGTACGCGTTCCAGGACCCTCATCTGGATGGAACTCATGCGGCCCCGGCCCCCCTCCACGAGGCGCCGGGCCTTCACAAGGGTCCTGGACCTCAGATCCTCCCAGCGCTTCTTGATCTTCAGGACGTTGCGGGTTGCCACCCCCTCCGCGTTGATGGCAACCACACAGTCGGCCCAGATCCTCTCCCGTCCTTCCTTGCTGGCGCGGGACGATCCAAAGAGGGCATCATACTGCCCCAGGACATGCTCCACCAGGACACCAACTTCGGTGGCAGTGAAGCTGGTGCCCCTCTGCCCCTCGGGCCTGGGGTTGCCACTGGTGCCAGATGTGGAAGTGCCCGACATGGCAACCCCAGAGGCAGGTGTGGGTGGGCAACTGGGTCCTGGGGCTGGGCTGTGGAGCGATGTAATCCCAGTCGGGAGTCTTCAGTTCCAGCAGGGGTGGACACAGCAACTGGACCCCTGCAGATGGCTGATGTGCAGGCACCAAATGGCAGGGCACGGTGGCAGCAGGCAGGCAGGCAGGCAGCAGCAGATGGCACGTGGGAGGCTGCTCGGGGCACTGGGGGGCAGTAACTCGGCCTTCTGGGCAGGAGCGTGGTCTTCCGTGTGTTTTCGCGTGGCCAGCTTGATACGGAGTGATTTGGCACGTGAAAATCCTGCACGTCAGCGTGAAATCCGAGGAAAGGCCCTTAGCGCGTAAGCGCGTCAGCACGCATACGCGATTCTATTGGACCAGAGTCCCTCAGCGCGTAAGCGCGTCTGTGACATGACCCGCACGGGTGTTTCCCACTCAGCACGTGATGACGGAGCACACGTGGAAATACTGCACGTCAGAGTGTCATCGCGTGTAATTGGACAAAAGTGCGCGTACACGCGATTGGCCTATGTACGTGTATTTCATGGGTGCGCGGGCACTTACACACGCAAGTACGTCAGCGCACCTGTATCCCGTGGTGCGTGGGAATTTCCACACGCTATTGGACTGGGAACTGGATTCGAGGGGTGCGCGGGTCACACGCTCGCCTAGAACACGCGCAAAGCATAAATTTGCGCACTTTAACAATAACAAGCTCAGACGCCAGGATGAACATACCATTCCTAGCAGCAGTGGCAGTGGGCTACCAAAGGAGGAGGAGGATAGTCAGGGCCAGAATATTCACACCCAGAACCAGCCTTTTCGGGATGCCTGATGACCAGGTGTATGGGAGGTACAGGTTTCCACCACACATAATACTGGACCTGGTGAGTGAGTGGGAGGATGACCTCACATCACCCACCCTGTGCTCCCAAGCACTCAGCCCCCTGGAGAAGGTCCTCAATGTACTGCACTTCTTAGCCACTGGATCATTTCAGCAGACAAGTGCCATAGTGGGTGGGGTGTCACAGGCCACCCAGTCACGCTGCCTACACCAGGTCTTGAACATCATCACTGCACGCCCATCAGTCCGCAGGCACATATACCTGCCCAGAACCCCTGCAGAAAGGCATGCTGCCGCCCTGGATTTTTACGGTGTGGCACGATTCCCCAAAGTGCTAGGTGCCATCGACTGCACCCATGTGGCTCTACGTCCTCCCAGGGCATCTGAGCACATCTATAGGAACCGCAAGCACTGGCATTCCATCAACGTGCAGGTAGCATGTAATGCCAAGGGAATCATCACCTCAGTATATGCCAACTATCCCGGGTCCACCCACGACAGCTTCATTTACCGAATGTCCACCCTAAGCCGGGACCTAGAAGCTGGGCGGCATGGCGATACATGGCTGCTTGGTGAGTATGTATGCCACTGCACATGCATGCATGTTGGATACTGAGCAAGGTCACAACCCCACCAATGATACCAATCACCACCTCCACAGGGGACAGTGCCTACCCTCTCAGCCCCCACATGATGACGCCAATTCGGAACCCCACCACGCCACCCGAGGTAAGATATAACACAGCCCACATTACGACCCGGGGCATAGTGGAGCGCACATTCGGAGTGCTAAAGTCACGCTTTCGCTCCCTTGACCGTTCTGGCGGGCAGCTGTTATATGCTCCCCCAGTAGTGTGCAGGATCATAGTGGCAGCATGTGTCCTGCACAACGTTGCAACACGCCGGGGCCTGGCCGTGGACATGGTGGTGGCCCCACATCCCCAACCACATGCACAGCCGCTGCGCATGGGAGGGGAAAGGGCACGGGGGGAGGCAGCCCGTACACAGCTAGTGGCTAATTACTTCACATAGAAATCACACCCCTGTGGAGTGCACACTGCCCTGGCACATTCCATCTGACAATCAATGATGACTCAACCTGACACTGATCCTGAATGTCTGGAGAATGAACCGTGAATACCATATCAGCCTGAGATTGTTCACCTGGAAGTGTCACAATATGTGCATCCCTACCCACACAGACACCACCAATGCAGTTTTGTGAAGTTACACATTCAAGCAGCTAAAATGAATACCCACTTGCAAAATGCAACAAGAGGACAGTGCCATGTCAGCCAACCCAACCCCAGCACCGCCACACGACACACCGTGCCATGTCATGCTATTTGCAGGTAAACAAAGTAATCCCCACAACATGACACTAGTGTCACTATGTACAGTGTCCCTATTAGAAACCTGCAACACCTGAAATGCTCACAGCAATGCCGGACCAACAACATACTTGAGCACGTACTACCATTAACATGACATCACAAATGTTACATATTAGTAGTCTCACCACCTGGAAATGCCTGCACTCCCACCACTACCAACTGTGCAGTGTTGGCGCCATGTAGAGTTGTAGGTGCACTGCTGCCAACATGGACCCCATCTCCAGACTAGAGGTCCTTGTGTAGACATGAGGAAGGGACCTGCAAATTGGGAGGTAGACACAGAAGATGAGTTACACATCAATGCAACATGCAGTGTACAACACAACAGCAATATGCATTAGGAATGTATACACAGTATTGACTACAGACTGCCCACACAGCTCATGGGAGTCCAACGTCACTGTGTAATTCACTGTCACTTGAGCACACCCTTTGCAAGCCCATGGAAACGGGAAGCAGGAGGGGTGTGTGTGACTCAAACCCAAGCATCTGAACCAAATACATTACAAGCCTGCATGTGCCCAGCCACAATGCAGCGTATGCCCACAGGAACCACGGAAGCCAACAAATCGTCCCAAAAAAATAGGGAATAAAATAAATAAAAATAAAAATAAGAAACAATCAAAAATGGCCATTGATGGGCCCGGGGATGTTGGGGAGGCCACCCAGGAGGTCCGAGGACAGGATGCACACCAGAACCCACCTGCGTGGATCCTGGGAAAATAAAACACCTCCATGGGCTCATGGCCCACACGGCTACCCTACTGTGGGAGTATCACTGCTGTCGCTATTATCACCCTGTGCAGCTGCATCCGGAGGTGGTTGCACTATGGGAGGCAGCCCACGCAAGGCCCTAGTCTGCTCCTCCATGGCTGCAAGCATGCGGGTGTGGTAGGTCTGGTTCTGGAGGATGAGTGTGCGGAGGTCCCCATGCAACAACTCACGGGATGCCCGGACCTCCGCCCTCGTTGCCTGCATCTCAGCTGAGAGCGTACGGGTGAGACGCTCCAGCTGCTGTTCTGTCCTTTGGTGTGTTGAAGCCTCAAGCTCAACAAGAGTCGTCCTGAGGTGAAGGAGCTCCTGCCTCAGGGCTTCCCTGTGGCCCTGGGACTCAATGGAGATGGCCTCCTGCAGAGTGGCCAGTGCCGCCCGCCTGTCCCTGTTGGACCCCAACATGTCCTCCCTGTGTGACTGGCAGATGGAGTCGGTTGCCTGCTCTAGTCGCTCCATCAGCCTTTCTGGGGGGACAATGGAAGTGGCCACCCTATCCATGGCCTGAGCCATCATCTCGGATGATGCAGCCTGTTGGGTTGCCATACCGTAAATGGATTGCTCCCATGCGGTATTGCCAGGTGGCGTACGGCCACCACATCGGCGGGCACCACACCTGTCTGGGGCAAGGCGAACTGCGCCTTGCTGTGCCGGCACTGCCTGAGGCTGCAGGACTGCATTCCCCCTCTGATCTGCTGGCCCAGGAACAGGATCAGATGTCGCGGAGTGTGACCCTGCATCCGTAACCACCAAAGGCGTAGCTGCCAACACTGACATCCCCATGGAGGGTTCTGACCCTGGTGCAGGTGGGTGAGACAGAACAGAATCCCTCCCTGGAACACTCACCTGCGACGGCACGTAGGTCTCATCCGAATCAACACCTGAGTACAGCTCGGGGGAGGTGCAGCCAGAGACACCCCTTGAGAGCACGACCTGCAGCACTTGTGGGTTCTCCCCCACCACCACACCACGTCCCTCACTGGTGGTTGGTCGGCCCTCGGACCCCTCCTGGGTCTGCACCATCTCCACAACCCCAGCAGTATCAGGTGCGTCTTCCCCTGCAAAGACATGAAAACAAAGAAATGGAAACAGGCATTAGCACCATGGCACACAATGAGGGCTGAGAAGCAAGAGAACCAGTACTTGATTGACACATGTCCCACATGACTAAAACCCTCCCATGCATGCACCCTCACTGCGTATGAAGCGCAGGCAAATGGCACACACTGATGACACCAAGATGGAAGATGAACACATTTTCTGCATGCTGCCTGGCAGTGGCATCACACATTGGCCTGTGATTGCCAGGTGAAACAGACATGCCATCACACAGATGGCATGTACCATTGCTATTGAGTGAAGATGGAGAGGAGGGCAGCACCTATTCATTCAGTCCAGTTCCCGCATGTAATCGCTTTTCTAATTCTAACAGGTCAGATTTTTCACCTGGAGCTGCCAGTCTGAAATGGTCCAATTGCACAGGGACATGTGTGTACAAATGATATCCAGGTAACAAAGTCACTCCACTTTACCATAGCCATGTCAGACATGTGACTAGTGGACAGCGACATGCCTAGTAAAAGTGGGGGAATGCAAACAATCTGACTGAATGAACAGTGAAAAATAAGCAACTATGTTGTGGCAAGGTGACACTTCAAGGGCAACTGGCGTGCAGTTGGGCTAGATGTCTACTGTTGGCAGAAGGGATACTGCTATGGCCAAATGCAGCTGCGCAGGAAGTATTGCATGAAGCACATGGCTGACCCACACATGCATGTGCACTCACCGGACAATGCCTCGTAATCAGCCAGATCTCCCACGCCTTGGATCTGTTCCTCCGTGACGTAGGTCCCAGCGACTGACTCATGTGGAGTGAGTTCCATGTCTACTACTGGAGACCCACCTCCAGTCACTAGAGTTGCGGCATGACTTGAGGCCAGCTTACTCTTTGCCCTGCGCTTTAGGTCATTCCAGCGCTTATAGCAATCATTGGCTGTGCGCCTCACGATTCCAAGGGCACTTACGATGTCCGCAACGGTCTGCCAGTGTGCCTGGCGTTGTGCAGGTGTGGTCTTGGATCCTGCAACAATGACCATCTCGTTGTCATGTCCGGACACATACTCGACAAGTGCATTCAGTTCGTCATCCGTGAAGCTGGGCTTCCTGGACGGGCCGGACTGTGTAGCCGTGTCTGGGGCATCAGCCTGTGCCGGACGAGCACTCTTCCTCTTCCGCTTGGAAGGTGGTGGTGATCCTGAGTGTCCTGCGCCGCTCTGGACACTAGGGGCAGGAGCCCTGGTGGACTCTGTATCAGGAGTGTGGGATTGCACACTCAGCATGGGAGTTGGTGCAGGCATTGGCTCTAGTGTGATGGTGTCAGGGGGAATGTCAGCAGCATGGACTAGGACCGACACTGTCCTGGCTGGGTGTGTGAGGGCTGGGGTGGATGGAGCCGCAGCTGCCCCTGCAGCCTCTCCGCCCTGCCTCCTTGGTGCAGCAGATGACCTTGCTGGCCCAGATGCACGTGGCATGGTGACATCAACGTGCACCAGCGCACGTGTCATAGACCTGCTGACCTGGAAGTCAGCCATGGAGTCAGCCAGATCTGGTGCCACAATGGGCTGGTCCAACAAGGGCTGAGCATGGATGGTGTCAGCCACATCAGCCTCAACGGGAGGGGGGGGGGATTATGGGTGCCCTTGACTGGTCCTCCACACATGGGGGGACAGGCTCACCCTGCAAGTAACGACCACGTCCCCTACCGGATCCACCACGGCCACCACTTGTGGCTCTTCCACCTTTGCCACCCTTACGGAATCCTCGCCTCCCAGCCATGGCACTGATGTAAATGTGCGTATGGGAGTGGCTGTAAACTATTGTCCTGGGCAATTGGGGGTCAAAGGGGTTGGGTACCAGATGGTAATTGTACCCTAGTGCTCTTGCAAGGCTGATTGTAACCCCTGGGGAAAGATGACGGGTCACGCTACGCACAGGAGCCCCAAAAAAGGGAGATGACGTGCACGCAACCCCTCCTAGACCACGTGTGCAGAAAGAAAAACCTGCACTACGCTGTGGCACCCAGTAACACAAGAATGAACGTATGCGTGTCACACGCAGCCTAGAATGACCTCTGAAGGGGTAGGCTACACACGGGGCAAGCACAGATGTTAGATACGTGCGTGACTCACCGTCTGCCTGGTAAACGAGCGTGTAAAAGGAGCACGTTTGGTTGGCAACACCCCCGCCAAAAGAAGATTTGTACGCTGTCTGAGGAGACGGGACAACAGTAGAAGGGAACACTGTTTGAGGGAACAGGCCCAGGTAAACCAGTAAAAGCGAAAAAAGAGAAAAAGCTGTCAGAGGTAACAGGGAATACGAACTTGAAACGCCGTGAAGTAAATCGCGTGTGAAACGACAAGAAGTACAGAATTCACCCACTCGCTCTCCACGAAAAGCACGTACAAGGAAAACGTGTTCTACACGTACCTTTTATACAGGCCCACACGTCCAGCGTCACTTACGCGGCGTGTACGCGCTAGGGCCATTTCCACCAATTACATGCTTTGTCACTTCTGCGTGTAGGGCCATTTCCACCAATTACACGCTTTGTCACTTCTGCGTGTAGGGCCATTTCCACCAATCACACGCTTTGTCACTTCTGCGTGTAGGGCCATTTCCACCAATCACACCCGATTACACTCTGACGTGCAGTCTTTCCACGTGTGCTCTGTCATCACGTGCTGTGTGGTAAACACCCGTGCGGGTCACGTCACAGACGCGCTTACGCACTGAGGGCCTTTCCTCGGTTTTCACGCTGACGTGCAGGATTTTCACGTGCCAAATCACTCCGTACCAAGCTGGCCACGTGTACGCACACGGAATACCACGCTCCTGCCCGGAAGGCCGAACTACTGCCCCCCAGAGCCCCGAGCACGCTCCCACCTGCTGCTGCCTGACTGCCTGCTGCCCCTGCACTGCTGGGGGGTGGGGGTGGTGGGAGACATGGGTGGGGGCCTGGTGGAGGCTGCCCCTGCACTGCTGGGGCGTGGGGGTGCAGGGGGACATGAGCAGGTGTGCAGGGTAGTCCCCTGTTTTGTGGGCTGCCTGCAGGGGCCGTCGAGGGTGTACAGGGAACACCTGTGAGGACCCACCCAGCCTAATCGCGTGTGTAACTTCCCACGCACCCCTGAAATACACGTACCCTGCTGAAATCGCGTGTAAAACTTCCCGCGCACCCCTGAAATACATGCGCCCAGGCTATTCGCGTGTGGAACTTCCCGCGCACCCCTGAAATACACGCGCCCAGGCTATTCGCGTGTGGCACTTCCCGCGCACCCCTGAAATACACGTACCCTGCTGAAATCGCGTGTAAAACTTCCCGCGCACCCCTGAAATACACGTAGCACGCTGGGAGACATGAGTGGGGGCCTGGTGGAGGATGCCCCTGGTGGCTGGGGGTGGTGGGAGACATGAGTTGGGCATGGGTAGGGGCCTGGTGGAGGATGCCCCTGCACTGCTGGGGGGTGGGGGTGGTGGGAGACATGGGTTGGACATGGGTGGGGGCCTGCTGGCAGGTGCCCCACAGTGCTGGGGGGTGGGGGTGGTAGGAGACATGGGTGGGGGCCTGGTGGTGGCTGCCCCTGCACTGCTGGGGGGTGGGGGTGGTGGGAGACATGGGTGGGGGCCTGGTGGAGGCTGCCCCTGCACTGCTGGGGGGTGGGGGTGCAGGGGGACATGAGCAGGTGTGCAGGGTAGTCCCCTGTTTTGTGGGCTGCCTGCAGGGGCCGTCGAGGGTGTACAGGGAACACCTGTGAGGACCCACCCAGCCTAATCGCGTGTGTAACTTCCCACGCACCCCTGAAATACACGTACCCTGCTGAAATCGCGTGTAAAACTTCCCGCGCACCCCTGAAATACATGCGCCCAGGCTATTCGCGTGTGGAACTTCCCGCGCACCCCTGAAATACACGCGCCCAGGCTATTCGCGTGTGGCACTTCCCGCGCACCCCTGAAATACACGTACCCTGCTGAAATCGCGTGTAAAACTTCCCGTGCACCCCTGAAATACACGTAGCACGCTGGGAGACATGAGTGGGGGCCTGGTGGAGGATGCCCCTGCACTGCTGGGGGGTGGGGGTGGTGGGAGACATGAGTTGGGCATGGGTAGGGGCCTGGTGGAGGATGCCCCTGCACTGCTGGGGGGTGGGGGTGGTGGGAGACATGGGTTGGACATGGGTGGGGGCCTGCTGGCAGGTGCCCCACAGTGCTGGGGGGTGGGGGTGGTAGGAGACATGGGTGGGGGCCTGGTGGTGGGTGCCCCTGGTGGCTGGGGGGTGGGGGTGGTGGGAGACATGGGTGGGGGCCTGGTGGAGGATGCCCCTGGTGGCTGGGGGGTGGGGGTGGTGGGAGACATGGGTGGGGGCCTGGTGGAGGATGCCCCTGGTGGTTGGGGGGTGGGGGTGGTGGGAGACATGGGTGGGGGCCTGGTGGAGGGTGCCCCTGGTGGCTGGGGGGTGGGGGTGGTAGGAGACATGAGTTGGGCATGAGTGGGGGCCTGGTGGAGGCTGCCCCTGGTGGCTGGGGGGTGGGGGTGGTGGGAGACATGAGTCGGGCATGAGTGGGGGCCTGGTGGAGGGTGCCCCTGGTGGCTGGGGGGTGGGGGTGGTGGGAGACATGGGTGGGGGCCTGGTGGAGGATGCCCCTGGTGGCTGGGGGGTGGGGGTGGTAGGGGACATGAGTTGGCCATGAGTGGGGGCCTGGTGGAGGATGCCCCTGGTGGCTGGGGGGTGGGGGTGGTGGGAGACATGAGTCGGGCATGAGTGGGGGCCTGGTGGAGGGTGCCCCTGGTGGCTGGGGTGTGGGGGTGGTGGGAGACATGGGTGGGGGCCTGGTGGAGGATGCCCCTGGTGGCTGGGGGGTGGGGGTGGTGGGAGACATGGGTGGGGGCCTGGTGGAGGATGCCCCTGGTGGCTGGGGGGTGGGGGTGGTGGGAGACATGGGTGGGGGCCTGGTGGAGGATGCCCCTGGTGGCTGGGGGGTGGGGGTGGTGGGAGACATGGGTGGTGGCCTGGTGGAGGGTGCCCCTGGTGGCTGGGGGGTGGGGGTGGTAGGAGACATGAGTTGGGCATGAGTGGGGGCCTGGTGGAGGCTGCCCCTGGTGGCTGGGGGGTGGGGGTGGTGGGAGACATGAGTCGGGCATGAGTGGGGGCCTGGTGGAGGGTGCCCCTGGTGGCTGGGGGGTGGGGGTGGTGGGAGACATGGGTGGGGGCCTGGTGGAGGATGCCCCTGGTGGCTGGGGGGTGGGGGTGGTGGGATACATGAGTCGGGCATGAGTGGGGGCCTGGTGGAGGGTGCCCCTGGTGGCTGGGGGGTGGGGGTGGTGGGAGACATGAGTGGGGGCCTGGTGGAGGCTGCCCCTGCACTGCTGGGGGGTGGGGTGGTGGGAGACATGAGTGGGGGCCTGGTGGAGGCTGCCCCTGCACTGCTGGGGGGTGGGGGTGGTGGGAGACATGGGTGGGGGCCTGGTGGAGGATGCCCCTGGTGGCTGGGGGGTGGGGGTGGTGGGAGACATGAGTCGGGCATGAGTGGGGGCCTGGTGGAGGGTGCCCCTGGTGGCTGGGGGGTGGGGGTGGTGGGAGACATGAGTGGGGGCCTGGTGGAGGCTGCCCCTGCACTGCTGGGGGGTGGGGGTGGTGGGAGACATGAGTGGGGGCCTGGTGGAGGCTGCCCCTGCACTGCTGGGGGGTGGGGGTGGTGGGAGACATGGGTGGGGGCCTGGTGGAGGATGCCCCTGCACTGCTGGGGGGTGGGGGTGGTGGGAGACATGGGTGGGGGCCTGGTGGAGGCTGCCCCTGGTGGCTGGGGGGTGGGGGTGGTGGGAGACATGGGTGGGGGCCTGGTGGAGGATGCCCCTGGTGGCTGGGGGGTGGGGGTGGTGGGAGACATGGGTGGGGGCCTGGTGGAGGATGCCCCTGGTGGCTGGGGGGTGGGGGTGGTGGGAGACATGGGTGGGGGCCTGGTGAAGGCTGCCCCTGGTGGCTGGGGGGTGGGGGTGGTGGGAGACATGGGTGGGGGCCTGGTGGAGGATGCCCCTGGTGGCTGGGGGGTGGGGGTGGTGGGAGACATGGGTGGGGGCCTGGTGGAGGATGCCCCTGGTGGCTGGGGGGTGGGGGTGGTGGGAGACATGGGTGGGGGCCTGGTGGAGGGTGCCCCTGGTGGCTGGGGGGAGGGGGTGGTAGGAGACATGAGTTGGGCATGAGTGGGGGCCTGGTGGAGGCTGCCCCTGGTGGCTGGGGGGTGGGGGTGGTGGGAGACATGAGTCGGGTATGAGTGGGGGCCTGGTGGAGGGTGCCCCTGGTGGCTGGGGGGTGGGGGTGGTGGGAGACATGGGTGGGGGCCTGGTGGAGGATGCCCCTGGTGGCTGGGGGGTGGGGGTGGTGGCAGACATGAGTCGGGGCCTGGTGGAGGCTGCCCCTGCACTGCTGGGGGGTGGGGGTGGTGGGAGACATGGGTGGGGGCCTGGTGGAGGATGCCCCTGCACTGCTGGGGGGTGGGGGTGGTGGGAGACATGGGTGGGGGACTGGTGGAGGCTGCCCCTGGTGGCTGGGGGGTGGGGGTGGTGGGAGACATGGGTGGGGGCCTGGTGGAGGATGCCCCTGCACTGCTGGGGGGTGGGGGTGGTGGGAGACATGGGTGGGGGCCTGGTGAAGGCTGCCCCTGGTGGCTGGGGGGTGGGGGTGGTGGGAGACATGGGTGGGGGCCTGGTGGAGGATGCCCCTGGTGGCTGGGGGGTGGGGGTGGTGGGAGACATGGGTGGGGGCCTGGTGGAGGATGCCCCTGGTGGCTGGGGGGTGGGGGTGGTGGGAGACATGGGTGGGGGCCTGGTGGAGGGTGCCCCTGGTGGCTGGGGGGTGGGGGTGGTAGGAGACATGAGTTGGGCATGAGTGGGGGCCTGGTGGAGGCTGCCCCTGGTGGCTGGGGGGTGGGGGTGGTGGGAGACATGAGTCGGGTATGAGTGGGGGCCTGGTGGAGGGTGCCCCTGGTGGCTGGGGGGTGGGGGTGGTGGGAGACATGGGTGGGGGCCTGGTGGAGGATGCCCCTGGTGGCTGGGGGGTGGGGGTGGTGGGAGACATGAGTCGGGCATGAGTGGGGGCCTGGTGGAGGGTGCCCCTGGTGGCTGGGGGGTGGGGGTGGTGGGAGACATGAGTGGGGGCCTGGTGGAGGCTGCCCCTGCACTGCTGGGGGTGGGGGTGGTGGGAGACATGAGTGGGGGCCTGGTGGAGGCTGCCCCTGCACTGCTGGGGGGTGGGGGTGGTGGGAGACATGGGTGGGGGCCTGGTGGAGGATGCCCCTGCACTGCTGGGGGGTGGGGGTGGTGGGAGACATGGGTGGGGGCCTGGTGGAGGCTGCCCCTGGTGGCTGGGGGGTGGGGTGGTGGGAGACATGGGTGGGGGCCTGGTGGAGGATGCCCCTGGTGGCTGGGGGGTGGGGGTGGTGGGAGACATGGGTGGGGGCCTGGTGGAGGATACCCCTGGTGGCTGGGGGGTGGGTGTGGTGGGAGACATGGGTGGGGGCCTGGTGGAGGGTGCCCCTGGTGGCTGGGGGGTGGGGGTGGTAGGAGACATGAGTTGGGCATGAGTGGGGGCCTGGTGGAGGCTGCCCCTGGTGGCTGGGGGGTGGGGGTGGTGGGAGACATGAGTCGGGCATGAGTGGGGGCCTGGTGGAGGGTGCCCCTGGTGGCTGGGGGGTGGGGGTGGTGGGAGACATGGGTGGGGGCCTGGTGGAGGATGCCCCTGGTGGCTGGGGGGTGGGGGTGGTGGGAGACATGAGTCGGGCATGAGTGGGGGCCTGGTGGAGGGTGCCCCTGGTGGCTGGGGGGTGGGGGTGGTGGGAGACATGAGTGGGGGCCTGGTGGAGGCTGCCCCTGCACTGCTGGGGGGTGGGGGTGGTGGGAGACATGAGTGGGGGCCTGGTGGAGGCTGCCCCTGCACTGCTGGGGGGTGGGGGTGGTGGGAGACATGGGTGGGGGCCTGGTGGAGGATGCCCCTGGTGGCTGGGGGGTGGGGGTGGTGGGAGAAATGAGTCGGGCATGGGTGGGGGCCTGGTGGAGGATGCCCCTGCACTGCTGGGGGGTGGGGGTGGTGGGAGACATGGGTTGGACATGGGTGGGGGCCTGCTGGCAGGTACCCCACAGTGCTGGGGGGTGGGGGTGGTAGGAGACATGGGTGGGGGCCTGGTGGTGGGTGCCCCTGGTGGCTGGGGGGTGGGGGTGGTGGGAGACATGGGTGGGGGCCTGGTGGAGGATGCCCCTGGTGGCTGGGGGGTGGGGGTGGTGGGAGACATGAGTCGGGCATGAGTGGGGGCCTGGTGGAGGGTGCCCCTGGTGGCTGGGGGGTGGGGGTGGTGGGAGACATGAGTGGGGGCCTAGTGGAGGCTGCCCCTGCACTGCTGGGGGGTGGGGGTGGTGGGAGACATGAGTGGGGGCCTGGTGGAGGCTGCCCCTGCACTGCTGGGGGGTGGGGGTGGTGGGAGACATGGGTGGGGGCCTGGTGGAGGATGCCCCTGCACTGCTGGGGGGTGGGGGTGGTGGGAGACATGGGTGGGGGCCTGGTGGAGGCTGCCCCTGGTGGCTGGGGGGTGGGGGTGGTGGGAGACATGGGTGGGGGCCTGCTGGAGGATGCCCCTGGTGGCTGGGGGGTGGGGGTGGTGGGAGACATGAGTCGGGCAAGAGTGGGGGCCTGGTGGAGGGTGCCCCTGGTGGCTGGGGGGTGGGGGTGGTGGGAGACATGAGTGGGGGCCTGGTGGAGGCTGCCCCTGCACTGCTGGGGGGTGGGGGTGGTGGGAGACATGAGTGGGGGCCTGGTGGAGGCTGCCCCTGCACTGCTGGGGGGTGGGGGTGGTGGGAGACATGGGTGGGGGCCTGGTGGAGGATGCCCCTGCACTGCTGGGGGGTGGGGGTGGTGGGAGACATGGGTGGGGGCCTGGTGGAGGCTGCCCCTGGTGGCTGGGGGGTGGGGGTGGTAGGAGACATGAGTTGGGCATGAGTGGGGGCTTGGTGGAGGCTGCCCCTGGTGGCTGGGGGGTGGGGGTGGTGGGAGACATGAGTTGGGCATGAGTGGGGGCCTGGTGGAGGCTGCCCCTGGTGGCTGGGGGTGGGGGTGGTGGGAGACATGGGTGGGGGCCTGGTGGAGGCTGCCCCTGCACTGCCTGGGGGTGGGGGTGCAGGGGGACATGAGCAGGTGTGCAGGGTAGTCCCCTGTTTTGTGGGCTGCCTGCAGGGGCCGTCGAGGGTGTACAGGGAACACCTGTGAGGACCCACCCAGCCTAATCGCGTGTGTAACTTCCCACGCACCCCTGAAATACACGTACCCTGCTGAAATCGCGTGTAAAACTTCCCGCGCACCCCTGAAATACATGCGCCCAGGCTATTCGCGTGTGGAACTTCCCGCGCACCCCTGAAATACACGCGCCCAGGCTATTCGCGTGTGGAACTTCCCGCGCACCCCTGAAATACACGTACCCTGCTGAAATCGCGTGTAAAACTTCCTGCGCACCCCTGTAATTCACGTACCCTGCCAAATCGCGTGTGATAATTCCCGCGTACCCCTGTATTACACGTGCCCTGGCTAATCGCATGTAAGACTTCACGCGTACCCCTGTAATACACGTTCCCTGGACAATCGCGTGTTGGACTTCCCGCGTACCCCTGTAATACACGTACCCTGGACAATCGCGTGTTGAACTTCCCGCGTACCCCTGTAATACACGTACCCTGGCTAATCGCGTGTAAAACTTCCCGCGTACTCCTGATATGAAGGTTGCCCGCTTTGCCTTCCTTGTTTGGCAGCCCTGTAAACTGGTCCAGGGTTAGCGCAGCCCTTTGCGATGATTTAGCGATGTTGATGGCTTTTCCTTGCGCAAGGGCGTTCTTGGGGGCGTTACTGGCGCTGCTGCAGGCTCGCTGCGATACTCTGCGCCACGGCTGGTTTGGGAGCATGAAATCCATGAATACGCTGTGCGCGGAAATCGGTTTTAGCGCACGTGCCTGGCGCACACAATCGCACGCGGACACTCTGCGCCAGCCGCTTGCGACACTTTTCTGCGAAATTCTATGAATTACCCTGTAAATCTTTTTGCATATGGACTACCATTGGATCACATCTGAAGATTGGGATCGGGTAACCAACCATTCGTGGTATTGACCATAGGAGCCACATGCGAAAACGTAAGACAGTAGGAAATCAAGAGTGGGACTTCAGCCGCCGCCGCGCAGGATGGAAACTGGTATATTAAGATGCAAGGCTTGGAACAAAACATTTGGAAAACGTTATACTGTTTGAAGATATCTTGGTACATTCAAAACAGATATTAAATGTAGCTAACCAACATTTCTGGCTGTCTAATGCATTTCATGATCGGTGTTCAGCATTGGCTACACTTAAACGTCACCAGGCTCAGCAAAGGTGGGGGTCAGGGGGGTTGGAAACAAGCTTGAGGTTAAACCCACATGCACGTGTGCACGTGTGCTTTTACTTCCAGAGTTTCGGCCGTCATCGCTTGTGCACTAGAGCTGCAGCCATGACTTGGCTCTTTCTATGCAAGCGTGAAGTGTTACACACACACGCAAGCTCATTCGATGCAAGCTTAAAGTGTCACACACACGCACGCTCTTTCTATGCAAGCGTAAAGTGTCACACACAAACAAACACGCTCTTTCTATGCAAGCTTGAAGTGTCACACACACGCACGCTCTTCCTATGCAAGCTTAAAGTGTCACACACGCACACTCTTTCTATGCAAGCGTAAAGTGTCACACACACACAACCGCGCTCTTTCTATGCAAGCTTTAAGTGTCACACACACGCACACTCTTCCCATGCAAGTTGAAAGTGTTACACACACGCACGCTCTTTCTATGCAAGCTTAAAGTGTCACACACACGCACACTCTTCCTATGCAAGCATAAAGTGTCACACACATGCACGCTCTTTCTATGCATGCTTGAAATGTCATACACACGCACGCTCTTTCTATGCAAGCTTAAAGTGTCACACACACGCACACTTCCTATGCAAGCGTAAAGTGTCACACACATGCATGCTCTTTCTATGCAAGCTTAAAGTGTCACACACACGCACACTCTTTCTATGCAAGCTTAAAGTGTCACACTCACCGACTGGCAGGCTGTTTCTAAATTGTGGATGCACCCAGGCAACACAGAGGAATAAACCTGAACATCTGTTTAACCTGCGAGGTAGTGTAAACTTGTCTTTAGAGAATGCCTAAAGCCCATCTTTAACTAGCCATCATGTAATGTAGCAAGATGGCAATCAGATACTAGAAATACGACATGATCGTTAGCAAAATAAGAGAACGGGCGGATTTCAGAACCATATTTCTACATGAAAGGGTCAGAACAGATCGTGTGCTTCGACCTAGGCAACATTGGACTGCGATGGAGAGGAGATTCTATTTCCGGCTTGTGTGCAGGGTGCCCACTGTACAGCACGAGGGAGGCTAGTTCTTGAGACGCCTGACCAATAGTCATGGAGGGGATTAACACTGAATATGGCCCTGCAGTTCATTTGTTCGTCAGCCAGTACATATCCGGAATAGTTGAGCAATCCCGTTTCATACTAACTAAAAGGAGGAGGCCACAGACTACTAGTGATAGCTACATGTACAGCCAGTCCCTTCTAGGCAGATGGCAGCATGTGAAGGCGGCTCCAGTTGTCCTCTTCCAAGGGGTAAGAATGGAAACCGTGTGTGGTATTGTAAATATCATGTTTTTAGTGTATGTTGGTTGGAATAAGGTTTGCTTTCAGAATGTTTTTTTTAATTGTATTTTTCAACAGTATAAGACAATGTATATGTTTGTCAGACAAAACGGAATAAAACATGATAAATGCACACGTAAATGAAGAAATGTTGACATATGAGGCAGCCAGACATATTGGCTTGGTCAAGGCATGTTTCCAATCAATTTAAAGAAACGCCTATACTGCTGGTCTACTTTGGTGCTGCAAAACTGAAGGTCTCTTGCCCATAAAGTGTAACCACCGCCATGGCAGACCCCTGGCACTGGGCTGCTAGTGCCAACACCCACAACACACAAGATGATTTTTGACGCATTGTTTCTAAGGGATACGGTTGTAGTGTTCGTCTCGTACCTTTTTGAACCGGCTTTGTCCATTTCATCAATTTCATAAACAAGGATTAAACATGGGTTAATCCGCTATGAAATGGAGGTCGAGTGGACTTCAAGGGGTTAACAAGCAGATAAAATGACTGCTTTATCAAGGCTTAAGCCTAGATTGAGACACAGAACCTGCGTGGTAAAGAGGGGGAGGTTTTCCCGCAGGAGTTAATAGGGGTTAAACACCAGATTACAGGACTCATTTAACAAAGGATCAAAGACAGGGAGCGAAGAAGGAAATTGTGTTTTGATCAAAGTAAGGGTTTAAAGAAGGGATTACTAAACAACAGATAACAATACGTTCTGAAACAAGGGTAAAACAGAGGCTAAACGCAGGGTTACTGCGACGAGGATGGGATCGGGGGCACGACAGCATCCAATGAAACTGCTGTAGCCCGCCCACGGACCCCACGAGCGAGAGGCGCGCAGCGCGAAAAGGCCCGAACAACACTGGACTAATACGCGGCTCGGGCCGCGGCGGTGAAAACACGTGGGGAGCGAGAAGACCTCGCAGGACAACCAACGGGTGAGCCCACAGAGCACGCGCTTTCCCGGCTGCAGCTACAGGCGCCGGCAGCACGAGCGCACGTGCGCTGAGCACGCAGCTGTGGCCCACATCGCCTGCGTGCCTCAGAGGCCCTCGCATCCCACGGCAAGGGACGCGGCGGGGGAGGCACGCAGTGCACGCGCCCTGCAGGGCCAGGGAATGTCACAGTCCAGCCGCCCAGACCGACGGGCCCACAAAGACCCAACAGCCGAGGGGCATTAGAGCCCGGGGAAGGGCAAGACCAACGGATGGTGCTCGTGCCAAATTGGCGGCCATCCCTCACGGACCAGTGAAGAGACTAGCCCAGGAGGAGGCGAATAACCGCCACCCGAGACCCGCAAGGAAACGCTATCAGCACGCAACACCCTCAGCGCCATGTCAGGCCAAGATGGTGGGCAAGGAGGACAACCGCAGGCAAACGCACAGCCGGTTCCAGGCATGCCAGCGACGGACCACGTACCCTACCAGCTGCCGGACACGCTGGCCGCCCAGATGCCGGGGGCGTTTGACGTGACGGACACCAGCAACATGGGTCCGAGATGGACCAAATGGATCAGAGACTTTGACCTATAGATGGGGGCTACAGGACCCATTGCCGATGCAAGACAGGTATGCCTACTCAAACTAGCTGTAGGATCTGCCACCCGAGACATAATTGATGAAATGCCCCAAGACTCAATTGACTCAATTCAAGACCTCAAAGAGGCGCTTGCTGCGTACTTCGCACCACACACTAATGTGGATTACGAAAGACATCTATTCCATAGCACCAAGCAGGCCAAAGGAGAAACCATGGACGCATATGTGATGCGTTTGCGCACCAAATTGAAACATTGTGACTTTGCGAACTATTCGAATACGGAGGCCTTAAGATCACAAGTCATCTCCGGATGCGAATCCCAGGCCTTCCGCCGGAAGCTGTTGCAAAAATCGCGCACGCTGGAGGAAATCCTAGCACTGGCCAGAGTCGAGAGAGCCATAGACTCCCAGGTAGAGAGCTTTGGAAGCACAAATGCCGGGGAAAGTGTGAACAAACTACAACTAGAGAAAAGATCAGAGGAACTCTTCTGCTATAAGTGTGGGTTTGAATACCCACATGAAGGAACCTGCCCTGCGATAGGACAACGATGCACATCCTGCGGTGAAGAAGGACACTTCAAAGCCGTATGCCGGCTATTCCATGACCGGGGAAGAGACCGACCCAGGGACAGCACGGCTCGCCCGAAAAGCCGACATGGGGGAATATCCAGCAACAACCCCACCCCCAATACGTCAACCACCCCGAACCAGCCCACAGGTGATCAGCGAGAGCGCGACTCGGGAGAAGATCGGCAGAGGAGGAAGGACAGAAGGAGGTTCGTAATGCGTGCAAAACCAGAGCGCAGGTCCCGACGCCTTGTACGATACCTGGTGGAACAATCCCCCACAGACTCCGACCCCAGCTCATCCGGAAGCGACCAAAAAAGGAAGGCCTACGTGTATGCTCTGGGCAACCCCACTGCGACAGCACACAGCCCCACGTTAATAATCAAGCTACAGGAAAGGCCGACGGAATTTCTCATTGACACAGGAGCCACGGTCAACGTGGTGAGCGAAAAAGTCTACACTGACCTAATACAAAAACCGAAGCTGATCCCGGCGACGGTGGACATATATGCATATGGAGCCAAGACACCGCTCAAGTGTCTGGGACAATTCAGCGGCTTGTGCCGCTACAAAGGGCATGAAATGAAGATACCCATTCATGTTCTGGCCACGGAAACGGACAGTGGGTGTGTCCTCAGCTTCAAACCGGCTGCTGACATGGGACTGATACACATCTTATACAATATCATGGTCCATAAATACATAGATCCAGTGGACATGATAAACAATTTATACCCCAAAATCTTCAGAGGCATCGGAAAACTTCGAAACAGACAAATAAAACTCCACGTGGACAATTCGATCCGGCCAGTAGCCCAGCCATACCGCGGGATTCCGGTAAACATCCAAAAGAAGGTTGAAGATGAGCTTCAAAAATTATTAGAACAAGACATCATCGAGAAGGCCACCGGCCCCACCACGTGGGTGTCCCCGATCGTTCCGGTCCCCAAAAAGGGCTCCGAGGCAATCAGGCTTTGTGTTGACATGCGACGCCCGAATCAGGCCAGCAAAAGAGAGAGGCACCCTGCACCACGCATAGCCGACATGATACACCTACTAAACGGAGACAAAGTTTTCTCAAAGCTTGACCTGCAAAAGGGATACCACCAGCTAGTCCTTCATCCTGAAAGCAGAAACATCACGACCTTCGTCACACACGTTGGTCTCTTTCGGTACAGAAGGTTAAGCTTTGGGGTATCCTCGGCAGCAGAGACATTCCAGGCTGAAGTGCATAACATCATAAAGCACATTCCCAACTGCCTCAATTGCTCGGACGACATACTGGTGTTCGGGACCGATGTCAACAAGCACGATGAAACCCTGATGAGAGTATGTAAGGCCCTTCACGATGCCAACCTCACCCTGAACAGAGACAAGTGCGACTTTCGAAAATCCACACTGAAATTTTTCGGCCATGTCTTCTCTGAATCTGGCATGACACCAGACCCGGACAAAGTGGCTGCGCTGAACGACACAGCTGCTCCATCCAATGTGTCGGAACTTCAGTCCTTTCTAGGCCTGGCTAGCTACTGTAACCGATACATACGGGACTTTGCGTCAGTCAGTGAACCATTACGGCGATTAACCCATCAAGATGCAAAATTCGAATGGACTAGTGATTGCCAGAGATCATTCGAAGTGATCAGAGAGCGGGTCGCGAAAGCAGAGAACATGTCGTATTATGACCCCAATAGAAAGACTGAGCTTACTGTGGACGCCAGTCCAGTTGGCCTTGGGGCTATTCTGGCACAAATTGATCCGAAAGACCCATCTCAGAAACACATTGTGGCGTACGCCAGTCGCAGTCTATCCACCACGGAACAAGCATACTCGCAAGCAGAAAAGGAAGGGCTTGCGGTGGTATGGGCGTGCGAGCACTTTCACCTGTTCCTGTACGGCAAACCGTTCCAGGTCGTTACGGACCATCAGGCCCTCCTATTTCTGTACGGCAACAGTCAAGCCAAAATGCCCCAGCGCATTGCAAGATGGGGTCTGAGATTGCAGGACTATGCATTTGAGATCATTCACAGGCCAGGTAAGGGTGAAAACCCGGCTGATTTCCTGTCCAGGAGGCCTCGAGAGCAGAGCGCTCCGGAACCGTCCGTAGCCGACAGATACCTAAGGTACTTAATTCATCAATCCGCGCCAGAAGGAATAAACATGGAGGCGCTCGCCACAGAAACAGAGAAAGATGCAGCATGCAGCATCATTCGTGAGGGTCTGGAGTCAGGGTTGTGGCGAAGGGCAAAGGAACGGGGGAGGGCTGCAGGGGGCACGGTGCGAGAGGACGTGGATAGACTACTGCAGGTAAAGGAGGAACTCGCAATATCGGATGATCACCTGCTCGTCAAGGACTGCAAGCTCGTCATTCCCCAATCTATGAGAACCAAAGTCATAGAACTAGCCCACGAGACGCACCGAGGGATGGTATCAACAAAACGCCTGCTGCGACAAAAAGTTGTGGTTCCCTCACATGGACAGCATGGTCGAAGCTGCACTGAAGGCGTGCCCTACGTGCTGTGTGATCACACCAAACCGCCATCCCGAGCCACTACTCATGTTGGAACTCCCACAGAGGATATGGGAAGCGGTGGCGGCCGACTTCTTTGGGCCCATCGAAGGGGGGAAATATGTCCTGGCCGTCATGGACGAATACTCGCGATACCCCGATGTGAGACTAGTATCGTCAACGGCTGCTCACCATGTCATCCCTGCATTGGATCAAATATTTTCTGCTTATGGAGTGCCGAAGGTGGTGAAGACGGATAATGGAGCTCCATTCGGCGGACATCAATTCGCACAATTTGCTGACTATCTGGGGTTTCATCACAGGAAGGTCACCCCTTTGTGGCCTCAGGCAAATGGAATGATCGAACGATTTATGGCCAACTTAAAGCGAGCCCTACAGATAGCGAGGCTGACCGGCCAACCTTATGAACAAGTCCTGAACCAACTGATGAGACACTAGAGAGGGACTCCTCATAGCACCACAGGAATGACCCCAGCGGAATTGATGTTCGGTCGAAACACTCAAACACGCATCCCCCAGGCCAATGACATCTCTCTGCCACCGATGCTGGATCAAGTGGTATGAGAACAAGATGGAGCTGCGAAAGCTCACATGAAAGAATACGCTGACACCCGTCGGCGGGCACAGCCTTCATGCCTCGAGGTAGGTGACGTCGTGGCAGTACGTCAACCTTCAACGCACAAGCACACCTCGGCATTTCGCGATGAACCGTTACTAGTCACTCAGAAGAAAGGCTCTATGGTGACGGCTCAGGGGGTCGAGGGATCAATCACAAGGAACTCCTCCCATTTCAAAGAACTTCCACCGACTGCAGCTCGGCACCTGAGTGGTCGAGTTCAAGCCCCCCTCACCTATGAATCGGATGATCCGTATCAGGCCGACCAGTGGTACTCGAGTGAGTCGGAACTTGAAGGAGAGGATGCAGTGGAAGAGAGTGGGCCATCACCAGGGCGAAAGCAAGCACGTCCGCAAAGGGCTCGGAACAGACCCAGGAGATGGATAGAGGAAATGGACTAGAAGCCCACCAGGCCGTCGCCTGTTGCGAGGAACCTGGTAACTGTTTAAAAAGGGGGGAGATGTCACGTTGACGTCTCCGGGACGTTGGGGGCGGGCGGCGGGAAGAGAAGGGAAGAGACGCGGAAGGGGGTGGGATCGGGGAGTTCGAGGGAGAAGGAAAATAAAGAGGACGTTCAATTCCGAGCTCCGTGTCTGCCTTTTATTCCTGCGACATCGCAGGCCTGCTGCGCGCCAAGGGTCACTACACAGAACCTGCGTGGTAAAGAGGGGGAGGTTTTCCCGCAGGAGTTAATAGGGGTTAAACACCAGATTACAGGACTCATTTAACAAAGGATCAAAGACAGGGAGCGAAGAAGGAAATTGTGTTTTGATCAAAGTAAGGGTTTAAAGAAGGGATTACTAAACAACAGATAACAATACGTTCTGAAACAAGGGTAAAACAGAGGCTAAACGCAGGGTTAATAATTAAACGTTCTAGTTTTGTTCATACATAATTTTTTAATTCTATTTGTTGGACACCTTTCATTTGTTCCCTCACAGATAATAAAAGTGATGGTTTAATTGGCAGCAGCACCTCCCTGATTCCAGGGAAGCAGGGTATATGAAGGTAAAAGAAGACTGTAAAGATTAAATGGGTGCTGGCCTCTTTTCACTACCTTAAAGCCATGAAATGGGAAACCACACCTAAAGCGAACAGAGACCCTCTGGGTAGGGCCAGCGCTAAACACAAATTCAAATAAAATAAATAAGGACAGCAGGTCACCCTTTCTGCTGCAGCTTATACGAGTCCAGGGACCCACCACACGGGTCGTTACCTGGCATCAAGAATGCCTAATAGTCCTACCTACATTAAGGAAGGCACACTTGCTAACATTCTAAGACACATGCTAGATCTTCTGGATACCCTGATTTGGAGGCAGGAGAAATACATTGAGGCGGCCTTTGAAAGGGTTACATTTTCAGTTCTATGTTTTTTGAAACACAGAAAGTCTGCATTATTTGCATACCTTGTCGCAGAATTCAACATGTCCTGTCACATAAATGCATTGGCCGCTTCCACAGCCTACACGGCCAAGCTCATCTCCATGAAAAGGAATTCATCTCACCCTCCAATTGCCTCATGCTCGCTCGGCTTACATTGGTAGCAAGCTTGACTACTGCAACGCCCTGTTTTCCGGCACATCTACCAAGAACATGGCAAAGCTTAAACTCTTACAAAAGAATGCACTAAAACCTACAGTAGGCCTAAAACTCTCCGACCACATCACAGCAGTAAGAAGGGAAGTTCACTGGCTACCCATAAAAGCATGAATTGTCTTTAAAACACTTGTTTTGGAGCACTGTAGTCTCCACCAGAACGCCCCCTCCTACCTCATCCTCGCATTGTGACAAAACCAGTGACACAATGCCTCCGGTCTTCTTCCAACCGCTCTTCACTCTTTACTTCAACCGCAAGCGAGTAGGGGGCGCCAGCTTTGTGTGACTGCCCCCACACTCTGAAACACTCTCCCCGACCAGATCAGAAGCAAACATTCACTATTGACTTGCAAGAAAATACTAAATACATGGTTTTTATCAAAATGTGTAACTGACCTCAATGATTCACACCTTATGTTTTTGCTGCTATTTAATGCTTTTGGCCATCTTCCTTTACAATTTAGATACAAGTGCTGTGATACCTTCAAATCTGGGTGGTAAACAAATGTAAAAATAAAATTAAAAACATTAAATAAATAGTATCACTCCAGTTGAATATGCAATTGCTATGATTTTTCAAACATCCCGAAGCACTTCCAAATTGAGTTTGGGTATTTTGTAACAGAAGATGATGGTGGTTCCACTACTGTTTACAAGAGCAATATTTGGCTCGTTGGAGTATAGGGAGTGCGAGAGACAGGTGAACTCACTACCATTTTTTGCAGAGCTGGCTGCGTGGTGGTGAAGCCGGAATTGCTTTGCGAAGTCGTTGATGTTGAGGCAAGTAATCCAGTTGTCTGCCCTGTTTCAAGCTCAGACCTCACCAGCTCATGTTCACCAATACGTCTTAGGATCCACCAACAGTATTTTTCCATATCAACCTCTGAATGTGGCACAAATGAAGACAGTCAACATTTGTATTTTGCATCGGAATGGTGGCACTGATATAGTCCTGGGTAGACAAAATATAATTTTGGTGCTGATCACTTCAGCCAGATGAGTTGCTGAATTAATCTCCATTGCCAATGAGACAAACACATGTTTGAGAATTGTTCACTATTGTCATGCAACACAACATCATTGACGGCTTTGTATTGCTTGTATACACAAACGTGAGTTCAATCTTGTCACAATTTCCTGTAGATAATGGGGAAGTCCATTCTCCTGCTGAAATTTGCACCAGACCTTCCTTGCTGTGAAAGAGTGACTGAAATGCCCACACATCTTGGCTCTCCATCACCTTTGCAATGTCTGGTTCCTTTTTAGGAAAGTCTTGGATGATGAGATTCATTTTGTTTATTTATTTATTTATTTATTTAATGTGTTACTCGCCCAGACCCATGGGTATCACGGCAAGGTTACAGACAGCTTATCAAATTTCTTGTACATAGTTACATTGAAAACAAGTAGCAAAACAATGAAGAACATGGCTCATGAAAAACAATACATGGGTGTTCCGTTGGAGAGGGGGTTCTGTGTTTAGGGGTAAGAAAGTTGGAGGACCTAGTCAATCAGTTTTTGTTGAATAGCCAGGTTCTTAATGATTTTTTGAAACTAGTGAGGGTTGCTTCATTTTTGATTCCAAGTGGTAGAGGGTTCCACAGTGTGGGGGCCAGGAGTCTGAAACTGTTACCTCCTGCTGTGGTGCTTTTGTGATGTGTAATTTCTAGTAGTGCCTTATTGTTTGATCTGAGTGTTCTGTTGGTGATTTTATTTCTTTATGGCATTGTTGAGGTAGCTGGAGGCTTTGTTGGTGAGATATTTCTAGACAACACATACAGATTTGAAAATGATTCTGGCTGTAATGGGAAGCCAGTGATTGTCTCTCCTGATGTTTGAGATGTGGTCTGCTTTCTTTATACATAGGGCCGCTCTAAGCCCTTTATTCTGCAGCAGTTGTAATTTACTTGTATTGGTGTTAGATGTTCCTAGTAGGAGGATGTTACAGTAATCGAGCTTGGTTAGTATCAAAGCTCTAGCTAGTGCTATACAATTGGTGGGTGCAAGGTATTGACGACTAAGCGCGATGAGTTTGGCTGTGTATGCCGTAGAGGAGGAGAGGGCAGATATGTGTTTACACATAGTGATATTGGCATCTAGATAGACGCCAAGAGTTTTAACATGCTTGAGTACTGGTAATGCAGTGCCGTCGATATTTATGTGAGTGTAGGCAGCGTGGAGAGAGCCTAGTCTGGCTTGGGATCCTACAATGAGAACCTCAGTCTTCTTGTCGTTAAGACAGAGACTGTTCAACGCCATTCAATTTTGGATAATAGAGTAAGTTTTGTTAATGGCCTGGGTGTCTTGGGCGTCATCCCCGGTGATAGGGATGAGGATCTCGGTGTTATCTGCAAAGTTAGTGTAGATGACACCCATCTTGTCTAGAGCTGAGAATAGGGGTTTGGTATAAGATTTATACAGGGTGGGGGAGAGGCATGAACCTTGGGGTACTCCTAAAGGGACCGCAGTGGGGTCCGCCTCATCTTTCCCAATGGCGATTCTAGATTTCTTTCAGATAGGAACGATTTGATCCAGAGGGTGGCCTCAGAAGAGAAATTTAAATCTTTGGCTAATGTGACGCAGAGTTTGTCATGGTCTACGAGGTCAAATGCTGCTGAAAGTTCCAGCAACAACAGTATGACCATTTTCCCTGCGTCTCTGATGGTGTCTATTTGTATTTTGAGGTCAGTGAGGGCGGTTTTGGTGCTATGGTTTGGCCTGAACCCTGATTGTCTTGCTCCTAGGAGTTTGTTCTGTTCGAGATGGGTTTGTATTTGGTTGAAAGCTATTTTATCGATAATTTTGAGAAGGAATGGGACCGTAGTTATGGGCCTGTAGTTAGTCAGAATTAGTGGGTCGAGTGAAGGCTTTTTTAGTAAGGGTGTAACCCAAGCTTTCTTGATACTTGCTGGGACCAGATTGGAGCTGAAGGACGCATTCACCAAATTTGTGATAATAGGTGTGAGGGCGGGGGCACATAGTTTGACTAAGTGTGCTGGGAAGTTGTCCCCTTTGCAGCTGGTTGCCTTCAGTGTGTCTATGGTTTTAAGCACTGTTTCCTGGGAAACTGGGGTGAAATGGAAGGTTGGGGTGTTATATAATAAGGTGCTGGAGTTAGCGTCTGCCAGTGTGGGTTTTTCAGCTAGAGATTCAGGCAATGTGAATTAACAGGGCACTTACAAGTGTCTGCTATTAAATAGGGCATGCAAAATGATTGCACCACCGTGAAGGAGTACAAACCCGCACTCAAAAACCTTAGTCGAAGGATCAAAGCCATTCCATGGCCTTGCTATTAAATGCAACCAATATGCTTGCAGCATTCCGAGAATTTTCCAGGCTGAACATAGCAATAGTTGCAGTTTGGCAAATACTCTGTATGGCAATGCTTGTGGCACTTTCCCTGGTAGTCTAAGCTTGAAGGTGGTTCAATGTGCAGTGATACACACGTAGTCAGTAGTTTGATCTCTACTCCACATGGCTTTTGTCAGATCGATGCCCTGCACTGCTGGATGCCTCATTTCCCTCACAAATTCACACATCTCCTTGTGGCCTCGTGAATCTCAGACAGACCAACAGTGGAGAATATGTTAATCTAAGTATCTAGTATTATGTACAAACTGCCTTTACCAATTGTTGAGAACTCTTCTCCTTCTACAAAAGAGTATGAAAGAAGTCCCAGTGCCAACATTTCGGCTAGTTTTCCTTCAAACAAATGTCTTGTAAGGTGCTTCTGGCTGGATTTGGTTTCCCCTTGAAATAACATTTGAATATTGGCTGTTTTGTTTGCTTCCCCAGTGCCATCACCACTGTAGGTGAAGGGCAACTTCTTAGGAAGCAGAAAACAAACTCCCGGTCATGGTCTGGAGAGGTGCGGGGGGCTGTGGGAGGGGTCACGGCTCTTTGCCATCTTGAAATGACATATACAATTGTGGGTGTTGGTCTGACATCATGGACAAAAAGACGGTGACTGACACCCACTGCAGCATCATCATGATGTCCCAGAAGAAGCAGCCAGCAGGATTTTTTGCTCATCCTCATGAGCATGCGATGCTCCTTCAGGGTGCTACATGTGATGCCTTTACCCCCAGTTCTCAAATGGCTGCCTGGCATTCCACACTACACATGTTTATGGCAGATTGTTCCGATTGCAATGCTGGGCTTGTTTTTGCTGATTGTTTAAAAAATCCCAAACCAGTCATGTAGCCTTCCGAGCATTCCTATATGATGATGCTGGCCCCTTCGGGCACAGGGAACCCAGGTGCAGCCCAGTATCTTAATCAGCGTCGGAGCCAGTAAAATGACCAGTTCCTGGAGTTTGCAAGGACCTACTTCTTCTACTCTCTTTTTCCTGGCCCTTAGGGGTCCACTCACTACCTTCATCTTCATCACCTGAAATGGAATAGGGAGATAGTGAAAAAGAATGGCTGACGCTTCCCTCAACAACATCTTCATTGGATGTTTCTTCTGTTAGTGAGACTTCCTCTTCACTGTTATTTCCTGTCACTGCTATGTCTTGCAACTCCAGCACTTTACCAAGGATTACAGCGGCAACATCAGAAGCACCAACACGGTGCTGGCATCTCAATTAATGCCTTCTCGCTGATGGGTGGTACTGGGAAGCTGGTTTTAGCATGAATGGCCCTCATTCCGAGGTTGGTGGTAGTCATGGCGCTATTTGCGCCATGACTGCCGCCAATAACGGGTCCGGCACCGGTGTAGTTCAATGGGGACTTCCTGGTGTAGTCCGACTTTTGCGGGACTGGTAAGTCCCCATTGAAAATGCCATTCCCATTTAAGCCCCTACAGGGCTCAATGGGAATGCGGAGGGCGCTAATGACGGGCTCGCGACTTGCGAGCCCGTTATTAGCGCCCTGGTCCCTTAACGGGTCCCGTCCAGAACGGCTGGTCAGACCAACTGTTCCTGGTATGACCCGCTAAGGGACCTTGTAGTAGGGCGGTAAGGGATTACCGGCACTGGTCTCCTTACCGGTGCCCGGTATCCCTTACCACCCACCTTGGAATGACCCCCAATGTCTTGCTGCTCAGAGGTTCTTGCTGCTTAGAGGTTTTGGATGCAACCATTGCTGTAATGATTTTTATTGACTTGCTGCTGGGGATTTTTTAGGCAGCTCCAATTTTTTAGGCTCCTTTTGGTGCTTCACAATTCAATTTCTAATTTTCTACAATGCAAGATTGTAAATAAAGATGTAGAATATCACAATGTGTGGACTCACAGGGTGAATATCTGCAAGGAAGAGACACACTGCTGTCACAATTGGCATTCATGCACTAGGCAAGTGCTGGCTCAGTGAAAAATAAATCATTTAGACTGAATATAGCAAAAAAGTGATCTACTACTATGTGCCATTTGTATGGATTGTTTACACTTTTCTCATCTCCTTACGCCCCCCAAAAAGGTTCCTGGATCTGGACTGGATCTCTACAAGAAAAAAAGGTTAGAAGCCTAATGTTTTATGGACTTAAAGACCCCGTCCAGCGAGCACGAGGTGAATTGCAGCAATATTTTATAAAATGTCCCTGCTACCATAGAAGACAAGATTTTATGAGATTTCAAATGAATCTGTGGTCAACAAGGAGTCTCTCTTTCACCTGACCATGACATGCCCTATGTTAAACCATGTAAGAAGCAAATGGATGAACACATTTTTTAAGGGATATACGACAAGAACAACTAAGGACTGGTGGGCTGAGTTTTTGTCAGGAAATAGTATTTCTCTAACACTTGCCCTGTTAGCACATTTTAAAGAAATATTCTTAAAGCTAGAGGGAATGGATGTCATATCTTGAGCTAATACAGTTAATTAGTGCCCTTGTTAAGAAAAGTATGGATAAAAGTTTAATAATTGAGACACATAGAATCTAGAGATTGATTGCTTGTATGCTCGTTTTTTGTATTTTGTAACCTGTAAATTGTGGGGGGGGGGATTCTCTTTTTTCTATTTTTCTTTTCTCCTTAACTTCTTTTCGTGCTTCCATTGCAAATTGATTCAATTTTCGTTTTATAATTTCTTTTTAGTCGGAGTGTGGTATTCACTCTGTATTTCTTATCAATTGGTATCTTCTTGATTAGCATTGGAGATACTTTTTATGATTAATTTATTTTTCATGTATGATTCAATTTTGCTTAAGGTTTTGATTGTTTTAAAACCAAATGCAAATAAAAAAATATACATATTAGGGGTTAATTAAAATGAACTTTGCACAATTAGCTACATGAAGAACTTTCCTTTTTCACTAGAGTATGCACTGGTGCACGGCCTCATTTCACTACAAATCAATACAGACCATAAACACATGTGCCTCTTTAAGGGCCAAACTCTATGCCGCCACCACCCATTCCTGTGCTTAGGGACAGAAGCAGGTGTGTGAGTTGTGCATGAATGCCTCATATATGTCAGCTGTTTGGTTTTTTTCAGGAACAAACTATTTACAGATTTTGTTTCTAGAAAAAGTTAATTGGTTTTCTTTTTTACATACATGGAATATATGTGTATTGCTTGAATTGTGTTGTTCCTGAGTAAGGGCAGCTTAGGGTTAGCTGGTTTTCAGGGAAGTTGACTGGCTGTCCGATGGCTTGTTTGCTGAATTTAGGGAGAGAGGGTGACGAAGGGAGACCGGCACTAACTCAGCCTTCTTTGTGATCATTGGTCACAGTGTTACATTTGTATATGGGTGCAAAACTGGAGAACATTTTGAGCAGACCAAGTTAAGGCTTTAGGGTGCAGCAAGGTGTGAATAACGCAATGGCCCTTATTACAACACTGGCGGTAACCCATGGCGCTATAAGCACCATGGTTGCTGCCGGTGTTGTAACAAGTCCGCCAATGTTCAATGGGGAATTACCACCCCATTCCAAGGTTGGCGGGGCGGTAATTCCCCATTGAACATTGGCCCTTCCCCATTCCCATTTTTGCCCCATAGGGCTCAATGGGACTGGGGAAGGCGGTAATTACGGTATCGCAATTTGCGGTACCGTAATTACCTCGAAGGTCCCTTCGCGGGTCCCTACTTTAACGGCTGGTCCAGACCAGCCGTTCAGGTCGGGTCCCCAAAGGGACCGCGTAATTAGGCGCTAAGGGGTTAACGGCGCTGCAGCCTTTTACAGCGCCATTAACCCCTTAGCGCCACGGTCGTAATGACCCCCACTGTTTGGATCAGATCCTTCCAAGCAGACAAATCCTCTTGGGTCTTCATAGACGATCATGCTGCCTCACCCACGCCAGTTACCTGAGGCATCCCCCAAGGTTCTTGCCTTTCACCAACTCTGTATAACATTTATACAAAACCCCTTTTCGATCACCTCAATGTCTACGGCATCTCCTACATGAACTATGCCAATGACACCCAAATTCTCCCCCCCCTCTCAAGCTCTTACCTCCATTACACCACTACCATCAACTCAGTCTGCAACATTGTCCAAAACTGGATGGTAACTCACATGCTATGCTTAAATGACGATAAAACCAAGATTCTCATTGTTGGCTTCCCCACCACTCTCCGCAACTTGGATCTGGCCGACAAATCCTTCAACATCGACTGCAACCTAATCCCCATCTCACCCTGCACCAAAACTCTGGGTATCTAGCTGGACACTTCACTCGGCCTCTCTCATCAAGTTAACGCCATCTCCTCCGCTCTGTCCCACGCATCCAAATTGCTCAATGCCAGTAAGCCTTTCCTCTCCCTACCCAATCACCTCACAATTGCCAGAGCCATCACTGGGGCCAAATTGAACTATTGCAATCCCTTCTTTGATGGCACCTCGGAACGCAACCTGAAAAAGGTACAAATCATCCAAAACAATGCCCTCCGAGCTGCCCTCAGCCTTACCAAACACGCCCACGTCTCAGAAGCCAGAAAAGACATCCAGTGACTACCGATCCGAGAGGGAATCAACTTTAAAATCCTCTACATCGTTTACAAGTGCCTCTCCGAAAATGCACCGGCCTATCTTTCTCAGCAAGTTGAAATATATTTCCCCTCTTGCCCACTAAAATCCTCAAAATCCTCACACAACCGCTTGCTCAAAGTGCCCAGCTTCAGTCGCCAAACTGCAGGCGGCTTTAGCTTCCCTGTCGTCGCCACCAAGCTGTGGAACAATCTCCCATGTTCTTGAGAATGGAACCCTCCTATTGGACCTTTAGGAGAAACATGAAACCTTGGCTTTTTGCCTAAGCTCTTCGGAGCCAAGACACTGTATCATTGGTGAACGTCTTGAACCTATGCCTCCTGCTTTTCCTGTTTAACTTTACCTGTACCCTTCCTTCCCACTTTTCCTAATGTGACTAGCGCCTACATACCTGAGGGTTCAGTGCGCTGCTACAAATGCTACAAATACAAAAATAAATAAACAAATGTGCCAGAAAGAAAAAACCTGGAGTGGGAGTGTTTTACTTTTCACTTAGTTTGCTGAAATGTTCTCAAGAAAAAGTGTATTTGCTCTTTTTCAGACTGGTAATGTGAAACTTTATGTGAGAGTTTTTTTATCACTAGAGTAAAGTTAGAACTATATAGGTTTGCAGCAGGGCGGAATAACAAAATGTGTCAGAAAGAAGAAACATTTCCTGAATTCAGGAAATGTAGGGGTGGGAGAGTCATACATTTCCCTTAGTTTGTGGAAAAAAAATAACTGTACTTGCTTTTTTATATAACAAGTGGACTGTAAAGTTAAACCTCATGTAAAAAGGCTTTTTTTCACTTAGGCAACTCAGAAATCATCCAGCAAACATTAATTTGAGCAATTGATTTTCAGCAAAAAATAATTTTCTGATTATGTTTTCCAGAAAAAGTATATTTGTGGAGTTTGTTTCAGCAAAAGTAAATTTGCAAACTGTTTCCCAGTAAATATCAATTTGCATATTTGTTTTCCAAAAAAGTTAATTTGGAGGGGGTTTGTACAGCAAAATAAGTGGAAAGATCAATAGTGAGTTTGATATGAAGGGCCTGATTTACAAAAATGTTTTAACACGTGAAAGTCCCATTGACATTTTTTGTGTGAATCAGGCCCTAAGTTTCTTGAGTTCGTTGAGAAATTATATAGCAAGAGTTGATTCCCACACATGGCATTTTTGTTTACATTGCTTGCCCAATTTCGCCATTTTCATGAAATAAGCAGAATTAGAGCTTTCTTACTTATTTTCCAAACCACAAGTCTCACATCTAGTACTGTCTTTGCAATCACTGAGATCACCCTTCTCATCAAAGTCATTGAAAGCTGGATGACAGAATTGTGAGTTAGGGTTCAGGAAACACAAATTAAAATTGGGAATAAAGTCTAGCATTTTCGACTATCATGACGGGGGATGAGCAGAATGCACCACTGCTCTCTGGGGTATGCCTTTAGGAATCCCCCCACCCCCACATCATGCTAGCCTGTGTCACAAAAGTCCTTGCTTTGCCTTTCAAAGGCTATTGCTACACCAGTGGAACAGCATGCATGTCACAATTCTGCCACCTCAACACTAGATGGAGCCCTCCATAAACTAGTTGGGGCTCGCAATACATCATCACAGTTCATACTGAACTCTAATCATGCATATTCCTGGTTTCACATTCTGCTTATAAGGTATTGGAACGTTCCTATTGCTTTGCACAAACTGCATGTCCCATAATGGACTTTTTGGTTGTTAGGAAACCTGGCCATTCCAATGTTAGAGTCTGAGAACTATAATCTCCAGAAGCCCTATAAGCCTTCTTTGATTTCTGTTTCCCAGATCCAGAGAGAGATAAGATGCAGATTACCTTGAGGGGTGGGGCTCCAGGTGAAGGGGAGGGGCCTGCAGCTGCCAAGGGTGTCTGTTCTTAAGCAGGTACCTGCTGGAGTACTTTGTTCTTGCATTAAGCATTGACCAAGAGCAAAGTTCATGTTTTGAAAAGTGTATTCCATGTTGAGGCTCGTTACCTGCCGTTGTCAGAACCTGCCCATATCCAGTGCCTGTGCTCTGTGCCTGCACTCCGTGCCTGCAGGCAGAGGCATTGCTGGGGGGGGGCGCTGAGGGAGCTATAGCCCGGGTCTTTTGGTTGTAGCCCCGGATAGAAACTCAGGGGTTACAACCAAAAGGCTAGCTAGCCGCGAGTCCTGACATTCCCGACATTAGCGTAGCCCCAGATCTTTTCCAGACGTAGCAACACCGCTGCCTGCAGGTCCTTCTGCTCCTCTGCCTGCAGCTCCTCCTTTTACTTCTCTCTGCCCACAGTTCCCATGTTCCATGCCTGCTATCCCTTGCTCTGTGTCTGCACTTACCTAGTTCTCAGTCCACGGTTTCTGTACATAGTTCCCTACATACTAGCCCAGACTTTCTGTCTGGGGTTTCCTTATTCCCAATCCGTAGTTTGGTCAGTTGTCCCTTGATTGCAGGCCATAGTTTCCAGTCTGCTTTTCCAGTCCATTGTACCTGCTATTTCCAGTTCCCTTCCTTAAGCTCTTACAGAAGTTCACTGTCTCCAGAGCCCTGGTTCTCTCGAAGCTGGTCTACTGTAACAGCCTCTATCTAAATCTGCCTGCCTCTACTCTCCGTCCGCTGCAACTCATCCAGAACAGGACTGCGAGACTTGTCCTTGGCCTCAAGCCCAGGGACCGTATCTCTCCAGGACTGAAATCGCTACACTGGCTCCCTGTGGCTGCGAGGATTAAGTTCAAAACCCTCTGCATTGTCCACAAGGCCTTCTGGGGCCTGGGGCCAAATTACCTTGAACTCTCCCTTCCTAAATATCTTCCTTCTCGAGCACTTCGCTCTTCCGCCTCCAACTCCCTCGCGGTCAGCCGCTTCTCCAAGCAACGAGTTGGGGGGAGATCTCTCTCCGCAGCAGGGACCTCCCTCTGGAACAGCCTTCCTGCCTCCCTGAAACTTGAGGAGAACCATCTCCGGTTCCGGAAGCACCTCAAAACCTTCCTCTTTGCTTCTGCTTTCTCTCTCCCTCTCCCCTGCTAAATCACTGAAACTGTACTGAATCAGCAACTGGGCCACTCACCAATCTCGGTCCTTGGCCCAGCCACTCTCCCCTGCACTGCCTTCCTGGCAACCCCTGCACTGCGGGACTGTCTCCTTATCCCTACAGCCCCCCTACCCAGCACTTGTCTGCACTTATCTTGCACTTGCCACCAGCTGGCCCTTATTATTTATCTTGTTCATTACTAACCCTGTACTGCACTTTCCCCTCTCCCTTTCCCCCTTGCACTTTTTCCGTCCCCCCTACCCATGCACTTGCGCGATCTGAATGACACCTGGCCTAGTAGGATCGTTGTCTGTCTCCCCTTGTTCCCACCTCCCTGCCTCGTTGCGCCTTGAAACACTTGTGTATAGGCGTGTTACAAACGCCATATCATATCATATCATATCATATCATACTTCCCCTTCTCTGTCTTGAACACTGTCGACTTCCTGTATTTTTCCGGTGTATTTCTGTGAAGGTCTGTGTTATTGTTCTTGTCTTCACTTCTGTTTAATTCCTTTGTCCAGAGTTTGTTTTCTGGGTTTTCCATCAGGCAAGCACTGCCCATTTTCTTTGTCACATCTCAATAGTCTCTATTGTCCCAGGTTTGCTAACAGTGTGCAGGCTCCTGTTTCAGGACGTGATCACTGCTCCATTCCCTCTGGACCCACATTATTTCCAAGTTCCTGCATTTGATCCCAGAAACAGAAGCCCCCTCCTGTGTCCCTTTTCCATGAGCATTATGTGTGAGGCACCTTAATAGCAAACAGCATAAAAGGCTAGAGTTTCACATGCCATAGTGGAAAACCTTCTGTCTATTCTGTGCGCACACACAGTAGGAGCCCAACATGTTTGTGTTAGTTGGACTCCCTGCCCTTTTCTTTTCACTATCATTGTTGCTAGTCTCTCCTTTTAGACTAACCTTTTGTTTCTGTTTCTAGAACACTGGTATAGTTTCCGCTTTGGGCATAACAGCCTCCCCTCCAGCCTCTGACACTGTATCAGAGAAGGCTCTGCTTTGCACCCAGAAATGACCGGATGGCCCTCACTCAGTGGCTCAGGCTGTCAAGTCACTAGAGGTAAAGGCAGAATGACTGCGTGTCAGGCTCAGCAAGGCTTTGGTAGTGTCTACAATCAACTCAACCAATCAACAAAGGCTGACCACGAACAGTAGAGCACTCGCTAGGAAGACCTGTGAGCAAGCCGATGAGGCGAGGTAAAGCGCTCCTGGAATCAGGCACAATAAACTTGGAGTAGCAAAAGCAGCACTCAACCACTGTTCAACCAGTGGCAGGCACAAATATAGACCTAACACCCCAAAAGAGCTAGTGGTTAATTATTCACTGGGTTGGTTGGCTAGCAATACATGAATTTCCCTTCAGTCTGGAGAAGGGTGAGTGAGTGGGGGAGGGAGGGCTCCTCCTTTATTATGTAGAGTACCTATGGCCATAGTGGAGCTCACTGCGATTCATGAAAAGGTCTATGCGGCAATAATGAAAGAAGCTTTTTTATTATTAACATAAGAGGAGTCTGAGATAATGACCCCATGCTAGGATTACTCAGACCAACGTCATAATGCTATAAAAGATGCCTACCGTAGGGAAAATAGCTACTGCAGGTATCTACAAGTCCTATGCCGTACACACAGATATTCCTAAACATATTAGGAGGTTGTAGATACCTTATCCTGAGTTAGTTATCTCATTCACTTCCCCTTCACATTTTAACAGTGGGGTTCCACCTATTTAGAGAAACATATAAGCTGGTTTCCCTTCATTGTTAGGGTAAAGCTCATTATTGCATTTTGAAAATATAAACGTCAGACTTTAGTACAATCATTTTAAGACTATGGCCCTCATTACGAGTTTGGCGGTAGCCATGGAGCTATTAGCTATTAGTTCCATGGCCGCCACCAAACCGGGCTCATTTACCGGGTTCCTGCAATGAGGAATACCCAGCTCATTCCAACATTGTAGGACCCGTTCATTCCTCCATGCAGGAACCATTCCCCATTCCCATTTGAGCCCCCATAGGACTCAATGGGAATGGGGATGGAGGTAACAACGGCCAGATTACAACTGGCCCCTTGTTACCTCCTTCTTCCCCTCGCGGGACCCGAAAAGCACGCCTGGTTTTACTAGGCGTGCGATCCGGGTCCCGCAATGGGAAGCTTGTAATCAGCCCTGTCGGAATGAAGGGGGTCGGTCCCGTACGGGCCCCCTTCATTCCGACACCGCACGGGTCGTAATGAGGCCCTATCTGTATGTAAGTCATATACCTGCAGTGACGATTGTTCCTATAGAATGAAAGAAGGAGCCATGAGGAGATTTGCGAGAATCAATGTCTTTAGGGGTGCAAGAAAGAGGCTGCATTTGTGCTGGGAGGGGAGACATATGTTTATTGTTGTTTGTTTGGGTGCCATATTGCAGAAAGCCGCTCCAAAGCACACCCACAGGGAAGGGAAGGCTGGGGTGCGCCAGACGGGGGAGGGAAAGACAGACAAGTTGAGGCTCTTGTGCTAATCATTGCCAGACTGCAAGAGTGGTACTTTCCTGGTTACTAGGACTACAACTATTATACATGAGCAGGAGGAAACATGGGGTTTTTACTTGGTCCTCTGCTTTTTTAAGATGTTTAGATCTTTGTTTTTTACTTTTTACATTGCATGCATTTTAAGAATTGTAATGTTACTCATTTATATTTTTCTATGTAACTATATGTTTTTCATGCCATATATCTATCTTTATTGTACATTGATCCATGGGTCACTTGGGTCATGGTCCAGGCTCTATCTAGTACTGTTAATCAAATACATAATAAATGTGATCAAGCACCCTGTTTCGGACATTATAAGCATATGTCAAGTCACCAAGGAGTTTCATAACCAAATAGAGCAGTGAGGTCAAAGGCCAAATTCATTTATAAGGACACAGAAATATGAAGTAACTTAAAGAATTATTTTTTACGTATGGCAAGAGATATGTTATTCCCTAGAATGCGTGGTCACACACTGTCATCCCCTTTGATACTTGGCCTCTTTCTCAGTCTAATGTAAGAGAGCTTCCAGTTGTTGAATATCATGAATGCAGAATCCAATAGGCAGCTTGTAATGTGTTTCAGAAAAATAGTTTAGGCTGATTAATAAAATGAATGAAATAACATTTGCGGATTAAAATAAGTGACATTATACTGCTAGATTCCTATAAACATACTAGCACAAACAGTTCCTTCTCAATTATGGATTGTAAAGTGACATAGAATACTATTTTAAAGAGAAGGCATTTGAAAAGCTAGTCATGGCTTTAATGAAGTGTTTGCTGTAACAGCTGGAACTCTGCTCTGTGTTGGCTCAAGCAGCAGGCATTGTGACATCACAACGCAAGTGTAATAACTGACTAGAGTCACAGCAGAGATGGGATTCTCTCATTACAGGTCACTAATGATATCACAATTGGCCTGTAATAAGAGCATTATTTACAGGCTTGTATACAGGTAAAGAGAGAAGCAGGTTTAAAGCATGGAGTGCTGATGCATACAGGACAGAAGTAGCCGAGTCCTGAGTGCTCATCTGGTTCCATGTGGTTTGGTGCTTGGAGATGTGTTGTATCAGAAGGGAGATCCCAAGATCCAATACACCACAGCACTGGAAGGCCAGGTTGGCAACTGATATAGAGGGGCATGTGACAGATCTATGGATGTCAGCTTTGGCAGGGCTTTGCCCGGTAAGTGTGGTATTGGTAGGCATGCTTTTGCAAAGTGTGATGTGTCCTAGTACTAGACTGCACAGCTAGTTCTAGTTTGTTGTCCGTTACTGGGTGAGGGGTTAGTCGCATTGTTCTCCAAAGGGGTACAACATTCTTCTTTTTCCATGTTGTCCTTTAAAGGTTCAGTAGGGAAGACTGAGTTTGATCTCCCAAATGTGTTGTTTGATTGAGGTCTTGTATGCTAATGGCAGGTATATGTTGTTGAGATTAGCCCAATGTGAAGCTTTGCCAGGATTGATGTTAATGTCGGACATTGTGCAAGGTTGTTTTGGTTCAGGTTCGTGATAGTCATCTGTCTTGTACGATATCTGAAGGGCCTTGCCTTAGATGAGTGTGTTTGTCATATTGTTTCAGAGTGTGTTGTCCTCCTGAATAGTGTAGTATCTTACTCCCTAGCAAGATATGCCTGGATCAGAGATGACATGGAGCAGGAACCAGGCTGACCCAGATAAGTACAAACAGAAGATGCTTTATTGTTCTTGGTTGCATAGATGCAGATCATGAAAGGTAGGAGAGAAGGTCACAAGCATCTATCCTGGTTCCCTGCCATACTCCAAGTCCCCCAACCGTCACTCTCTGGAACCCTCAAGCCTCCAACACTCCAGGCTCCACCTCACCATTCTATGAGGCCCTGCATTCACTCAGACAGTCACACTAATCATATGATATGATATGATATGGCATTTGTAATGCGCCTATACACAAGTGTTTCAAGGCGCGATGAGGCAGGAGGGTGGGGAACAAAGGGGCCAGACAACGATCCTACTAGGCCAGGTGTCATTCAGATCGCGCAAGTGCAAGGGTAGGGGGACTGGGAAAAGTGCAGGGGAAGGGGAGAGGGGAAGTGCAGTACATGGTTAGTAGAATACAAGATAAATAATAGGGCCAGCTGGTGGCAAGTGCAAGGAAAGTGTGGTACATGGTTAATAGAATATGAGATAAATAATAGGGCCAGCTGGTGGCAAGTGCAAAGGTAAGTGCCGGTAGAAGGGGCTGTAGGATACAGAGACAGTTCCGTAGTGCATGTTAGCAGTGCAAGGAAGAGTGGCTGGGCCAGGACATGAGATCGGTGAGTGGCCCAGTTGCAGATTCAGTGCAGGTTCAGTGATTTTAGCAGGGGAGAGAGGGAGAGAAAGTGGAGGCAAAGAGGAAGGTTTTGAGGTGCTTCCGGAACCGGCGATGGTTCTCCTCAAGTTTCAGGGAGGCAGGAAGACTGTTCCAGAGGGAGCCCCCTGCTGCGGCGAGAGATCTACCCCCAGCTCGTTGCTTGGAGAAGCGGCTGACCTTGAGGTAGTTGGAGGTGGATGAGCGAAGGGCTCGAGAAGGAAGATATTTAGGAAGAGAGAGTTACAGGTATTTTGGCCCAAGGCCCCAGAAGGCCTTGTGGACAATGCAGAGGGTTTTGAACTTAATCCTTGCAGCCACTGGGAGCCAGTGTAGTGATTTCAGTCCTGGAGAGATACGGTCCCTGGGCTTGAGGCCAAGGACAAGTCTCGCAGTCCTGTTCTGGATGAGTTGCAAAGGGCGGAGAGTAGAGGCAGGAAGATTTAGGTAGAGGCTGTTACAGTAGTCCAGCCTAGAGAGAACCAGAGCTCTGGAGACAGTGAGCTTCTGGGGGAAGGAGAGAAAAGGAAGGATACCTCTGAGGAGGTGTAGCTGGTAGTGTGACTTCTTAGAGGCGTCAGAGATGTGAGGAGAGAAGGAGAGTGTGGAGTCGAAGATGACCCCGAGGTTTTTTGCCGTCCAGGTAGGAGCAGGAAGAGGGCCAAGGGAGGCCGGCCAGAGAGCTGCAGGGAAGGAGGGAGTGGGTGTGCCGATAAGTAGAATCTCAGTCTTACTGGCATTAAGGCAGAGGTCGTTGGCGGCACACCATTCCTGGATAGCAGAAAGACAGTCAGAGATGAGGGAAGTGGAAGAGAAGGCCGAGGGTAGCCTGAAAATGAGCTGGGTATCATCTGCGTAGAACTGAAAGTTGGGACAGAGAGCAGTGATGCAGTGAGCAAGAAGTGCCAGATACTGGTTGAACAGCCAGGGGGAGAGGTTAGATCCCTGGGGGTCACCACAGGTAGAGAAAAAGATGTCAGAGAGAAAGGAACCCAGTTGGACCTGGGAGGGTCGATTGGAGAGGAAGGAGGACAGCCACACCAGAGCTTGACCAGTGATACCCAGGTTATCACGGAGACAGTTGAGCAGGATGGTGTGGTTAACAGTGTCAAAGGGAGAAGAGAGGTCGAGCAAGATGAGAACACAAGGGGTGTTAGAGTCAAGGTTTGAGAGCAGGTCCTCACGGATGTTCAGGAGAGCAGTTCCGGGCTTCTGGCAGCTCTGAAGCCAAACTGATGGTCATGAAGACTACCAACAGATTCAGCATGGAGATTAAGCTGGGAGATGGCCAGTTTCTCCAGGAACTTGCCCAGGAAGGGAGTGATAGAGATTGGCCGATAGTTAGCTGGGCAGGAGGGGTCGGAGGAGAGTTTCTTAAGAAGGCGGTGCACAAGGGAGTGCTTGAGGGGGGATGGGAAGACTCCAGAGGCGAAGGAGTGATTGCAGAAGTCAGCCAAGGCAGGCGACAGGGAGTCGATGTGGTCCTTGATAGTTTTGGAGGAACAGGAGTGGACCTGTTTTGACGAGACTTTCATATATCGGACTTGTCTTGAAACCTCATCAGCAGAAAAAAGGGGAAAGGGAGAGAAGGAGGGAGGAGGGGTGGCTGCCGAAAGGCCAGAGGGAGAGCAGGGAATAGGGGAGGGGAGGTGATAGGAGGAGAGTGAGGACAGGATGTCTTGAGTTTTTTAAATGAAGTGAGAGGCCAGTGCCGTGCAGAGGGCCTGGGAGGGGACAGGAGAGGTGGAGACTGCAGCAGGGTTGGCCAGCTCCTCGCAGATTTTAAAGAGTTCAGCCAAATTGTTTGATGCCGCAGAGATGCGGGCTTGGATAAGGGCTCTCTTCTTAGTGAGAACGGAGAGCCGGTATTGCCTTTGGAGCAGGCGGCAGGTCAGTTTGTCAGAGGATGAACATGAAGCATGCCATTTACTCTCTGCCACCCTGCACTTGCGTTTAAGTGTGACAAGATCCTGAGTCATACCAGGAGTTACATTTGTCTTTGGGCTTCAGGCGGATTCTCATGACAGGGGCAAGGATATCAAGGGGATCAGATATAGCAGAGTGGAGAGTGGAGAGGGCTGTGTCAGGGTGGGAGTCAGCCGAAGGGGGAGGGGGGCGAGAAGGTGGTAGCGAAAGCCTCAACTGTCACGCGCTTCATGGGTTGGATGACCGCGAAAGTGGGTGGCAGTGATGAGGGTGGCTTTGCCTGTGGGGTAGGGAGGGTGAGGAGGGAGGATAGGAGAAAGTGATCACTCCAGGAGAGAGGAGTGGAGAGAGGGACAGAGAGGGGAAGGTCAGAAGAGATCAGAGCATTAAGAGTGTGATCTGCGGAATGGGTCGGCCCAGACGGGAGAACAGAGAGTGAGAGAGAGTCGCAGAGGTCGCGAAAGAGTCTGGAGGGAGGACAGGAGGCATCAAGGTGGATATTGAAGGCTCCAAGAAAGAGGAGTTGAGTGGTTAAGGACAGGAGTGAGGAGGAGAGGTCAGCCCACTCAGAGAGGAAGGAGGAAATTTGACCAGGTGGCCGATAGATAGTAGCCACGGTAAGGGAATGGCTAGGAGAGAGAGAGAGAGTCGGCAGACAAGGCATTCAAAGGAGGAGTAGCTCTGCGTAGGAGTGACAGTGGCAGGGATCCACTCAGGGAAGATAAGGGCCGCACCCTTCAAGGATACAACGCATCTCCCTCCTTAAAAACAACCACAAGAAACAGATCAAACCCACTAATCATGCTAGGACTAACAAACAGAACAACCATAACTCCTTCTACCCCGCCCTGCCACACCGGGGTCTCAGTGCTGCCATCACCAAGCACGTACCTTGCCACATGGACAATGAAAACCAAACTACAATCAAAAACCCTCTTTCTGCCTACCTCCTTCTTCCAGGGCTGCCACCCCTGACCTCAGGCCTGCCACACCTGAGCACTAACCACGCCTCCAGTGAGACAAAATACACCTTCCAAAATAGTGTAGCCCCGATATTTTAAACATACAGAAATGGCCTAAACAATAGTCCTAAACATGCCAACAACAAACACAACCAATGTATCCAGAAACAAACCATGCCTCAACCCTTCTCCCCAAAGAAAAACATGAAAAAGGATAATAAATATAGCAAAATGACTCACTACACAAAGACCACATAAATCACAAAAACGCAACCACAGAAGGAAAGGATGTGTTGCGTAAAACTATGCACGGTAACAACCATGCGAAAAAACTGTCCATAACCGCCACCAAGATGGAAATGTAGAGGTATGCATTGATATAACAATGCAAAAAAATAAACTCCTAATAGCACAACCAAGAATCAAAAATGTCATGCTAATCCCAAAACTCAGTGTAAAAATGTATTTTGTTTAGATTGTTAAAAATCATTCACTATTACAACTTGCCAGTGTGTGGTTCACCTGGTCCTCTAATGACCACAACTTCAACCATTAAACTACACTCAACAAAAACACTGGCCTAAAATCTGTGTGCCACTCCAAAGCAATATGAAATAAAATCAACTGGCGTGCTCAACTACTATACCTCCCCCCTACCATGCACCGCCTGGCACCACAGACCAACTACTAGGAGTCTGAACCTTACTCCTAAAAGACACCAAAACTCAAAACTACATCACAGGAGAACATGTGCGGTCACCCACAATGCACAAACCTATAATATGGGCCCCTTGCCCATAACTCACACGCACAACTGGATTACATCAGTCTCCAAACTATATCACGGGCGCATTGCCCTGGTGTCTACACAACTACCCTTCTCTAAGGGTTAACCTCAACTGAACACTCCTTCTACGAATGTCCAAACTCTACAAAAATATGAGGTTCCTACAAAGGTTTTCCAATATTTAGGCAAACACACCCGGCCGGCGTGTGTAAGCCACCCCACCAAACATACATGCAACTCCAAACACGCATACAACTCCACTACAACGTGCTACCACTCACACGTACACAACTACAAACGTGCTACATCTCACACTTACACAACCGCTTGTGCGCACCCTTACTTCACACACTCTCACAACGACTACACTTTGCGCTCACGGAGGCCATCTGCAACTCACTCTCCACACAACACAACTTCACATCACACAAATGCGCATTTTAAAAATCTACATTTCCTAAAATAGGGATGTGCTGCACCACCAGCTATGGTGCTGATCAGTCACCATGCTGGGGCGCACATCACAATAAAACATCAAAAGAGAATCGTGATTCTCAAATAAACTCATAATGTAAATAGTCTTTAAACTTTTGAACATCCTTGCACAATTTTATAGTCTAATAAAACTCTGTGGACATTTACCAAATCTAGTGTAGTCAATACTTCAACTTCATTTAAAAATGCAAAACATCATTTTTTTTAAAGAAAGCTTCCATCTGCTTTCAAAATCGTGCGCATCATCAGTAAAGAATGCATCATTAAAAAAAAATACGTATTTTTTCTTATTTCCCCAAAATAATTCATGTGCAATCCATATGCTCAAATGCATTATAAAATATGCTTAAATGCATTTCGTAGTCATAGCGTCCAAAAACACACACTGCACACATACAACACATGCCTATCAAATTTGCATGTAAATCATTGTAACTTAATTTCATTTGTAACTACTATAAGCCTGCACAATCAGCACAACATCAATAAACTGTTACTCACAAACTTATTCTCATAACATTTCTAGCACTGCCGCACGCTGTATTTATGTCCTCATGAAAACAAACGTGTCGGTAAATCAATAAAACATTTCAAAACCACTCTCTTAAATACAAAGGCCCTCATTAGGACCTTGGCGGAGAACCATGGTGCTATTTGCACCATGGTCCATGGCGCTAAGCTGCCAACTCCGCCATGGTGGTTGGCGGACTTACCGCCCCATTCCGACCTTGGCGGGGCGGTAAGTCCCCAATCCCCATTTACCCTTCCCCATTCCCATTTTTGCCCCATAGGGTATAATGGGAGTGGGGAAGGCGTTAATTACGCCACCGTAAATTACGGTGGCGTAATTAACAACAAGGTCCCTTAGCACCATGGATTTTAACGCCTGCTAAAAGCAGGCGTTAAAATCACCATGGCGCTAAGGGAACTCGTACTCAGGCGGAAAGGGGCGCCATGGTTTACGCCGGCGTAAACCCCTTTCCGCCAGGGTCGTAATGAGGGCCAAACTCTTTTATGGCTGTCGCTGTCATAACACGTGCATATCTTATTCTTCTTGTTAACTTCCTGTCCTTGAAACTGCAAAGTAATATAAGGTAATACTTTCTCCAAAGTTACCGTTCATAGTTCAAACAGCTTTGCAGAACAAACCGGGACGAATAACTGCTGCTCACACTTTTATTCTTTTCTTGGAACGTTATGAAAACTGACTCCATAGCATCAGAAAAGTAGGTTCAGTTGTTGCAGAACTCATAGAAACGATTTAAAAAAAAAACAGTACCTCATTGCTTCTCATTATTATGGCCAAACCTCTGCTGCGTGTACTCCCCCAAGTACCACCAGCGTGCGGGCTAATTTTCTTTATATTGCACAAACACTGACAGGAAACATTCTGGTCCTGTCTTCAAATGACGCTGATCACTTCTCCGGGACACGTCATCACGCCCTACCCACGTTCCTAAGGCCTTTTCTCTCATGTACTTCTCCAAACACGGAGAGGGGAATCATGGCGTCGGGCCGCCTTCTCTGCATTCCAGCCCAACTGGCAGGCTGGAACGCAAGTGTTGAATCTTCAACGATTCTTTTCTTGATTTCTTGAAATGCTTGTTCACAAGTATCTGACCACTGGAATTCTTGATGCTTCCCAGTTAGCAATCGGAGAGGCGAAATCTTGTATATATCGAGTGCAGTAGCTCGCCATTCCCAGGAAAGAGTGTACTGTGGACACTGATGTGGGTGTGGAAGTCTCTACCAGCGCTTGAACCTTTTCCGGATCTGGTTTCAGGCTATCTTTTGAGAAAATGTGTCCGAAGAATTTGAGAGTGGATTTGCTGATCTCACACTTGTCCGGGTTGAGTGTGAGTTGGGCATTTTCTAGCGCCATGCAGACTCTCCTCAGAGTATCATCATGGCTGTGTTGTGTGGTGCCGATAATTAATATGTCGTCTGAGTAGTTTAAACAGTTGGGGATGTGTTTTATCACTTGATGTATCTCATTTTGGAAAATTTCGGCCGCCGAAGATACCCCAAAACTGAGCCTTTTATACCTGAACAAACCCAGGTGGGTTGAAAAGGTGGTGATATATCTTGAAGCAGGGTGTAGCTCTAGTTGGTGGTATCCCTTATTTAAGTCTAATTTCGAGAACACTTTGGATCCGTGCAGTAGGTGCATCATATCAGTCATTCTTGGGGCAAGGTGTCGTTCCCGCTCTATGGCTACATTTGGGGCCCTCATGTCCACGCAAATGCGAATGCTATCCTTGTTGTCCTTTTTCGGTACGGGTACAATGGGAGATACCCAGGGAGTTGGTACCGATGATGGCTCTATGATGTCCTGCTGTAATAATGACTGAATCTCGTCCTCCACGTGTCTTTGCATGTTGAGAGGTATGCCTCTGTAGTGTTGTGCTGTCGGAGGTATCTGGGGATTGATGTGCAGCTTTACTTGTTTGTCCTTTAATTTTCCCAGCCCCTTGAATAGAGAGGGAAAAAATGTTTTCATCATGTCCTTCGGACTGGTCGTGTATGCCGACATTATTTGATACATGATTTGAATGAGTCCCATTTGGATCGCAGACTTGAAGCTCAGAATGCTGCCGCCTGGCACGTCCCCTTTTATGACGTATATTTTGATCTTCTGATTTTTGTCTTTGTACTGACAGTGTGCGTGAACATCCTTTGGCAGTTGAGAGGCTTGTTGGAGCCGTATGGATATATTAATGTGTCTGCTTCTTTCAGTGACTTCTTGTAGTTGAGTAGTTTATAAGTCTCATCATTTATGACATTTACCGTTGCTCCCATGTCAATTAGAAATTTTTAGTTTTGCCCATTGATTTGTAGTAGCAGGGTGGGACTGTACTGTGCGGCTATGCTGTTTCCAATTGCATGTACATATCCCCTTTTTCTGTCCCCACTGGATGAGGATGAGTGCGATTCTTGTCTTCTGCGAGGCGAATTTTCTAGATATCTGATATTCTGTCGGGAATGTCTCCTTTGCGAATCATGTCTGGTGCTAGTGCGGCTCGAGTGGTCTCTTCTCTCTTCCCGCCTTCTCTCCTCTCGTGGCATGTCGCGAGATGTGCTTTGCGGTTTGTGTCTGGATGCTGCAGGCGACTGCCTCCTGCGAGATCTCGAACTTTCTCTCGTCGAGGTTCGATCTTGCCTCCTCGTGTCCCTGTTCATATCAGTCGGCTGGAAGAAATTGACGTTTCTTCACACAGATTGGAAGTGGTTTTCGCCTCCGCACTTGTCACAGTTGTGTCCAATGGCTGGACATGGGCCTACATGTGGAAATTTGAAACCGTACCTGTAACATTTTTTTTGTTCAGCGGGATATGAGTCTCTCGATGTTCTGATGGGGCATACTGATGCAGTGGAAGCAGACTGCATGATTTTGATGTTATGAAGTGATTCTGTTTGTTGCATGAGGGCGGCGTCTGCTCGTGCGAGTTGAAGTATCTCTTCCAGTGTCCTGCTTTTTTGAAGTAGTTTCTTTCTGAACTCATGCGATGCGCAGCCAGCAATGGTTTGAGACTTTATTGCTTCATCCGTTGAATATCTATCAAAATCACAATATTTTGCTCTTTTCCTTAAACGCATTACAAAATTGTCCATCCTTTCACTGCTGTCCTGCGTAGATGTGTGGAAAATGTGTCGTTCATAATCAACATTTCGTAAGGGCGCGAAGTAGGCATTTAGTGCGTCAATGATGCCTTGAAAAGTGTCCGTGGAAGAATCAGGCATTTCAAAAACGATGTCCCGTACTACTGGTCCTAGAGAATGAAGTAGTATACCTCTGAGCCGACACTCCTCCCTTACCCCCGAAGCGTCTATGTAGATATGCAGTTCCTTGAGCCATCTGGCCCATATGGGGGCGAGGCTGCTGGTGTCTGACATGTCGAACGGTGGCACAGCTTGCAGTTGTAAGGATTCTGAGCCACTGTCAGCTTTGTTAGTGGCTTGCCGAGGTGTGGGGCTGGAAGAGGGGATCAGAATTCCACTGTCTGTGTTGTCTTCCGACATGTTTGCCTTCTCACTGCCGCTGGCGGTGCCTTGTTTGTCGTGTTAACTCTACAAGAGAACGCGTGCGTTTTCTGATGCCTGCACACGTGTTCTGTCTTTGGAAATGCAGCCGTGATGACTTCTTGTGGAGTGTTATGACATCCACTATGAACCTGCTCGTAATGGTTTCTTTACAGCGGGTGCGCGCTTATTGCTGCGGCTGGACTCCACGTTTATTACGCAGTGCGCGTAGCACATGAGTTGGCGGATTCTTTCTGCTCAAACGAGTGCTGTATATGAAGTCGGGGCTCCTTACTTGTGCAGATGCTTGTGTCGTGCGAGTCGTAAACGGCTCTGGTGCTGTAAATTAGGCAGGTGAAATCCTCGAGTCAGTGTCGGGTGACTGACAGGATCTTCCGGCTCTGGCGCCGTTTCACGGAAACCTCGTCGCCATTGTTGAATCTTCAATGAATACCTTTTGTATATCAGCATGCAATCGCATGTAGTCGTGGCTAATAACAAAAGCAATCAATCAAGCTGGACCAGAGACAGGTGCGTGTTAACGGGTCTTTAATCAAACGTGAACTGCCGAATTGGCAGTAATCCCGCCTTCTTAATCACGTGGGACGCAGCCCACAAGCAACTGCAATAAACAGAGGACTGCTCCTCTGAACAAATAACAATAATCATAAAAGTAGGACATTACATCCAGCCCTAGGGGACCCTTCCGAAGGCCTAAATTTCATCTGCCCCTGATGTCTCCGTGATTGAATTCACCACAGTACCTTAATACAACGTGGGCTGTAATCTTCAAATGCTGCATGCATTTTTTTTCCATTTCTTCAGTGCCACTTTGCGCCCTACACGGCACCGCTGCTACCAATTTAGCAATGTGTTCATTTCTTCAGGCTACCTGCACACCACTCCATGCAGGTCTTATACCACTCGTGGGCTCACCAACAACATTGTCATTCGCCTGCTTTGCCTCTGCTCATCTCATGGAGTCCGCTTTGCCTCTACTCTTCCATGAACTGTCTACCTTTGTGAGGCCTCATCTCATCTCTGCCTTCACTCTCCACCTCTCATCAGGGTTTGTTTTGCTTACTCCTCGTCGCCAAATGTAGTATCTTACTCCCTACCGTCACTCTCTGGAACCCTCAAGCCTCCAACACTCCAGGCTCCACCTCACCATTCTATGAGGCCCTGCATTCACTCAGACAGTCACACTAATCATCAAGGATACAACAAATAGCTGTTGGTTGAGGTTGGTGTTTTATGCTTCCATTTATTCTGGTTTTTGGAAGTACTGTTTTAGTGTGCCCATGCCATTTTAAGGCTAGCATGGTTTTGTGAGGTTTTCTGAAGAATACGTGGTTTTCTCGTGTGCTCTGGTGCCTACGGGTTGTGTTCCAGAGCTTAGAATACAAAATTATAATGAAGTTCAAAGGTAAGGTTTCCAGTTAAAGTGTGCTAATTCCACTATAGCAACATCGCTGGAGCAGAGCCCTTTGGTCGGCTTGAATTGGGCTTCCTTTTGGTGTATTCTGCATTCTTGCCAGAAGAGGCATAATGCATATATATTTTTGCAGACATTACTTAAATGCGATCAGCATTTTCTTCCACTATGTATGTCAGCTTTTTTTTACAATTAAATAATTTGTTAGCAGAAAGTGCATTGTAATGCTCTATTTTAGTGGTATCCCTACAAAATATCCCCACCAAAAATATGTCTGTACATATGGCCGTTTGTCTCGCCATACGCAATATTTTTGTGGGGGATAATTTGTGGGAGCGGGGTTGTGGGGGTGTCCCCTGCACATTTTAAAATAATGCAGCGGTTGTGGGGGTGTCCCCCGCAGGGTCCATGGGTCAATACTGCGCAAAAATATGGCAATAATTTTGTAACGCGATATTTTTGCGGGGATATTAACACATGGAACCATTTTAGTGGGAATATGTTGAACTGGAAAAAATCAAATTGCATACGAGAGGACTTCCCTTTGGTTACTTCCACAACTGAGCCTGACCTTTGCCTTTTTGTTCAGTGAAAACACTGTGTTAAAGGGATGATTTAGTTGTATTGCAAAATCTAAAAGCCATTGGCAGTTATGGTAAGTTACGCAACCATAACTTGTGCCCCAACCATTCACTGCTAATACCACCCTTATGATATCACAGTTTGTTAAGCTGGATTTCTGAACTCTTGCCTGGTGGGCAGAGGTTCAGAAGGCCAGTCTAGTTTCTTGGAACAGGGTAACCTTCTGAACAAGCCAGACCAATCAAGGTAGCATTAGTTGTGGTCAAGACTAGCTCTTACGATGGGTGAGGGTAATCGAAAGCCCACAATGAGCACACACAGCAAGGACACTACAAATTACTCTCAGTCAGGTGCAGTGGCGGCTGGTGAGTTTGAAAGCTGGTGGGACATAATTTTCCTCGGGCTAATATGGGACCACACAAGGCGGGTCTGGGGGGGTTCTCCCCCCGAGAAATTATTTGAAAAATGGCCTCCAAAATGTGCAGTTTACTGACCAAACCCACTGAAATGTGACATCAAAAAGCATTAGGTTTTACATACTAATGCTCAACATCTTGAAATGAACATGGCTTTGCAGTTAGCAGAATCATCAAAACCTGAACTTGGTGGATGCTCCAATGCAGTAATCGCCTCCCCAATTTCAATATTGAAGCCTTTTAAAGAAATAAAAGTTATGTCTGCTTCAAAAACGGGCGATGTACCTTACATACTGGATTCACCCTTGCACAAGAATACCCCCAGGGAATACCACAGGAACCTCCTCAACCTCTCAATCTCAACAGGTAAAGTACCGCAGGCCTTCAAATCGGCTTACATCAAACCACTACTCAAAGACACAACAGGAAACGTAGAAGACTTATCTAACTACAGACCCATCTCCAACATACCCTACATAGCCAAACTACTAGAAACGTACGTCTACCAAATAACCCAAGAATTCATAGAAGAGCACTGCCTACTAGACCAGGCACAAGTTGGCTTCAGACCTATGAGAGGAACAGAATCGGCTCTCCTCTCAATATGGGACGACCTAAAAACAAACGCAGACTCAGACAACAGCACCGCCCTGATTCTCCTTGATCTGTCTGCAGCCTTCGACACTGTCAACCACGCCATCCTCATAAAGAGATTAGAAGGACTAGGGATAACAGACACTGCCCTAATATGGATCAAATCCTTCCTAACAAACAGAACAGAAACAATATGGATGAAACCTTGTAAATCCAAACCCAGAGTCTCCACGTGCGGAGTACCACAAGGATCATCCTTCTCCCCGCTTCTATACAACATCTACATGTACCTACTAATCAAACTCATCAAAAAACACGGCCTCACATGCTACAACTACGCCGAAGATGCTCAAATAATCTTCAACATAGAAGACACCCGAGAAGAAAACACCACACTAGAGAACTGCCTTTGTGACATATTCAACTGGATGAACCTCAACCATCTCAAAATCAACCCAGGCAAAACAGAGGTAGTGATTGTTTCAAAAAAGGGAGGAGACATCAACTACATCCCCTGGCCAAGAGAGCTCGGCAGCACACCAGAACCATCTTCAAAAGTAAAAAACCTAGGGGTCCTCATAGATAACAACCTCACTCTGGAGCCACAAGTAAACTCGGTAATCAAGAAATGTTTCTTCCTCCTGCGAGCAGCAAAAAGGATCCTACCGTTCCTGTCATTCGCCAACAAAACACTATCCATCATCGCTCTGATCATGTCCAGAGTGGACTATGTCAATAGCCTATACCTGGGCATACACGAACGACTTCTAAAAAAACTGCAACGCATACAAAATGCAGCAGCCAGACTCCTCCTCAAGCTACCCAGAAGAGAACGCATCACACCCGCGCTAAAAATACTACACTGGCTACCACGGAAACAGCGAATAAAGTTCAAGGCCATGTGCATCACGCACAGAACAATACACAAACAAGGCACAGAATTCCTAAGTGACAAACTACACCTACACCAACCGACAAGAACACTAAGATCAAGCACCGACATACGCCTGGAACCAAAACCCTACCACAGAAAAAAACTTGGAGGATCGTCTTTCTCTCACCAGGCACCCAAAACCTAGAATGACCTACCTAAGAACATACGGAATACAACAAACCACCTAACATTCAGAAAACTCCTCAAATCATGGCTCTTCAAGGCATAACCACAACGTAGATGCACTAGAATGCCCAGACATCAAAACAATGATGGAAATAACTCCAACCTCGACCACTCTCAAATTGGACAAACACTCAAACCAAAGAACCAACCACTCGACAGAGCATAAGACATCATGGAAAATAGCCACAAAGGAAGGCTGCAGAGACTGACCACATACCTAGACCCACACGAAAGCCCAATTGACTCCCCCACTGGTAAGTACTGGACGAACATATCCAGACTGACAGACGCATCTAGATAGACGTTGGCCTGTATCGCATCTGGATAGGATTGATTGAAGGATAACATGCCCACACTTAGAAGAAAGGTGAATGCTAACATGTGCCACACCTAGAGTTGTGAATAGCGGCCTGTGTGGCGCTCGGATGGAGTTGTGAATGTTAGCATGCCCACAACTGGACGGGTCTCTGGACACTGGCCTGCGCCGCATCTGAGTGGGAGTGTGAGTGCTGGCATTACCAAGCCTGAATGGAGTCCTGGGCGTTGGCCTGCGCTCAGATGGAGTTGTGAATGTTAGCATGCCCACAACTGGACGGGTCTCTGGACACTGGCCTGCGCCGCGTCTGGGTGGGAGTGTGAGTGTTGGCATGACCACGCCTGGATGGAGTCCTGGGCGCTGGCCTGCGCCGCGTCTGGATGGGAATGTGGAGGCCGACAGGTGCTGCACTCGGACAGAGCTGTGAATGTTAGCATGGTAAAGGTCAGGTAACCCGCTAACCAATATAAGCTCAAACTCTGCATACTTATCTCACTCCAAAAACTCACACAACCATCTCTCGCACAATAAGCCGCACACACTTCACAACACTGCAACAACACATAAGCCGGAACAACAGCACACGCGGACTGACTCCGATCCGATACCCGCACCAAAGCTCAGCACCCGGTGTATACTGAGTTGATGCTGCCAACAAAACACCACTCCTCTCACTATCTACTCCCTTCTTCACCTTACTAACCCATCCCACCTATATCGTTTACAGATCCGCCTGAGCGCCTGGGGACCAATTCCGTTGGTGACGGTGCACGGTACAAATACCTTAAACATTTAACATTTTAACATTAACAATATCAAAAGACACTTATTTTGCATTTTATGGTGCATTTCTTACTAGCCAGCTCTTTCCTGCTACATCGCAAAAGAGAAGAGGAAAAATCAAATCTGCACAACAACAAATATTTGTGTATTGCCATCAAAAATGCAACACTATGCATTTTCTAGTATCAGCCTATAGGCTCTGAATGCCCTGGGCCTGGAATCCAGACCCAGGGCAGAACGCCTAGGCCGAGCTCTGACCAGAGCCAGCCCAGACTAGTCAGCTGGGCTCTCATCTCGTGCTAGGCTAACACTGAGAGAGCCACAGCCGAGTCTAACGTTGATCGTGCCGCGTGGCTGCTAGTAGCCACAAGGCACGGACGGTGCAACTACTAGGCCCTGCAATGCATTCTAGGCCTAGGGCAGTGCTAGGTCCTCCTCGACCTAGAGCACTGTCCTGACCTGCTGGGGAATGAAAGTTTAGCATGCCCTCAGGGGCCGAACAAGCCCTGCAGCACTCACTGCACCCTGGACATTGGCCGGGTGCCTGCCCTACTGGCTGCTCTCTTGCGGGTTCAGACGGGGGGCAGTCCAGACGGGGGGGTCTCTGGAAGCCGCAGAAATTGCTGGCCTGTGCAGAGCTCCACCCGCTGCTCTGCAAACCCAGCACCCAGGAAGGGGAGGAGAAGGAGGAATACATGGTCAACCACAAGGCGCACAACTAAGTTCCAGGTAGGCCACAGGCGCAAATCACGGTGCTGCCAAACACCCCCTCTGCATGTGTGGTGTAGGCCAGTGGTGGTGTTATAGCTACAAGCAATTGCATTTTGGGACTTGTAGTCCCGTTTTCTGTGCTATTTACATGGGCATAAACGTATTAACAGGCAACCTGCTGTTGGCTAAAATTCCAGAACTGGGTCATGACATCATGCGTCACAGGAGAACAACAGGAAGCAATGGTCTTTCACTGCGAATGGGGACGAGAAGTTGAAATAATGTGTGTGAGAAACATACATAGTGTTGGCCTGGCCCCCTTACCCTTTAACAAAATCCTCTTAGTCAGCCCCAAGGAAACCCTCAACAATCAATACAGCTCTTTCACCATAGACAGCAAACAGATTCCGGTCTCACCTTCTGTGAAGACACTGGAGGTTTACTTGGAATCCACAATCTCCATGTCACGCCAAGTAAGCGCTATTGCCGCCTCAGGCTCATATACTATGAAGCTGATCAATGTGGTCAAACCTTACTTATCTACCCAGAACTGTCTTGCAATAGCCAGAGCCACTATAGCTGCAAAACTAGACTACTGCAACGTTCTCTTTGCAGGAACGCATCTCCAATGCTAGGTGCTCCGCACACTGGGTCCCCGTCAAAGAACGCATCCTCTTCAAGACCCTTCAGCCGGTGCAAAGCATTTTGCCACCCTAGGCAAAGTGTCCGATAGGCGCCCTCCACTCTGGGACCTAACCCTTCTGAACCAACTGTCCCCATTTTGTTACTGATTGCTGCAATCCATTACCTCCATCTCACACATTGCTCACATCTTCTGGGATGGATGGATCCCATTGTACTTTACTCACCCTCACGTCCACTCACAGTGTTAGGTTTCAGAAGTCAAATTAAAGCCTCTGTATTTCATAAATACGGGTTTATTAAACCAGTCAATTGTACTATAGCAACAACAAATGTAATACTGAGGCATGTGGATCTAATCCTTTCTGTAAATTATATATAGACATACAATACAGGCAGTAGGAAAACTATTTTTGTAATACAAACTAGACACCGGGAAGTACATAAGCATCACTACCTGGTACACAATACTAAACCGGTCCCAATACTTGCTAAGTATGATATGCATAAATTCAACAATAATAGTCTTAAAACACCTAAAACAGTGCGTGACTGTCCAAAACCATCTAAAAACCCAAGAAACACTGGAGCAGAAGTGGTGGGCCACCTGTTGACATAAACCATGAAACATATGTGTCAGGGTCACCAAAGCCATCATGTATCATATGTGATGACTTTGGTAACCCAGACATATAAAACAAACATATCTAGGCCTCCATGTTACCCCGTACCAGATCTGTTAAAACAAGTGAAAACAAGTGAAAATGCAGAAACATTAGAAATTAACTTTCTGAGCTTTAATTTTCGCAAATGTATACACAAGGTTCTTGATATCATTGTTTTGCATGCTCTATTGAGACGGTTGCTAGCCCAACAGGTCTTTCTTGCATCAACTAAGCTAGAATATAACTTTTGATCAACTTTAGCTTTGAAAAGCTTCTTTCGCCACTTACCTCTGAAATAGGCAGGGTCAATTGAATCTGGAGAGCGATACACCTGTTGAGGATGCTCTCGTCCAAATTATTATTGTATACAAATTTCAGTACACCTTGTGGTGATGAACAATTTAGAACTCTTCTTGCAATGATTTATTCATTGCACAAATCTGATGCATCAATATCCTTCGAAGTCACCATTTTATAAAGCTTTCTCTAGCATCAAGCAGTGGTAAAAGATTTGATCTTCTGCCTTAGTATTCAAACTGTGCATGTTATAGAGGATGCCAAACACAAAACTAATTTGATGAAATTGAGTATGTCTCTTCTACAGATTGGCTGATACAATGCTGGCGAAGAAAAATTTCACTTTGAATTTTTCCCTCGTGGCTTTCAATAGGCTCATCTGCTTCATACGTAATTGTAATGGGTTATTTATAACGCACTTAATACTTAGAGTTTTCTAAGCATGGGCCTGGGTATCAAGCCTGTGTTGCTCTGTGTTGTCTTATTTCCAAGGCAAGCCTGTTTCCCCTGAGCTATCCTCCCTCACGTGAACTGCTTTTTCCTTCAGACACAGACAGAATGATCAGGTTCAAAGCACGCAGGAATTTCCAACTCTTCTGTAAGTGCTTTCTCAAACCCGTCATCGCTCCTGCACCCACTATGAAACTTTTTGGTTTCTTTCACTTTTTTTTATAGCATCATGAACATCAGTTGTTTGCTTGTCACATTTGTCTCAAAGAGAATGTTATGACACACAACAAGGGAAACCCAATGGATTACTCATGCTTCCTTTAAATAAAAGTTAACAATCCAGTATTCTTCCCAGGTTTCTAAGAGAACATACACACATAGCCATTGCTTACTGTGGAAGGACATTTCTAAAACATACACACCACATAGAGCCCTGTCTTCTCATACCAGCACTCATCAACATTGCTACAAAGCAACCTTGCATGCTCCTTAATTAGCGCCATGCCCTACCTCTTTCTGATACTGCAATTCCAAGAAACACTGAAAATGGTAGACTGTGTGCTATACAAGACATAGCATAACAGGGCACAACAACGTGATTAATTTCCTTTTGTGGCAGTAATCTGGACAGCTCATGTACTTTGGTGACTGCCTGGCAGAAAAAGAGGAGGAAATTAATGTTTGCTGTGCTGAGGCCAGTGCTCTTTACTAGAAGAGATTCAATTATTTGCCCAGGAGCACACCGTTTGTTTTAACAGTGAAGCTGGAATTTTGCTCCACTGTACAGTTTAGCTACTTGAACAGAACGTTAATGCTGCACTTGGTAAACATATTGACATTTTGTACTTCAAGGCCCCCATGAATACTCCCTCACATAGCAGAGGTCGAACATTTCCCATGGCCATGTGCAAGAAAGCCATCCAGTCCGGTTTTTGATTGGAATTCTTGGACTTGTATTTTCCTAAATTCCAAGTGGGGAAAAAATATATGCCAATTTAAAACATATTATGCTGGCAGCGCCCGTACATGTACATTCATACTATATTCAGGCAGATGCCAGTATTACCATACGAGAACTTACTCATGTTGGTTTTGACAGTAAATAATGCCATGCCTCTGTAAGAAAGCATGTCCAGGCTGGCTGCACCAAGCTAGTCTAGCAACTTGCCCTAGTGATACTGTGACTACATGAAGCATCCTGCCCAGACATGTGACTACCAGCCCAGCACTACCCTGACACAGGCTCAATGCGTGCCTGCAACATGCTGCCCAGGGATTGTGATAGTTGTGCCAATCCTCTACTGGTGGAAGGTATTGAGAAACAGCTGACAGTTGCTAGACTAAGATGCCCTGAAAAAAGAAATCTCAGTATTGACCTGATTGCACAAAAAAGGGAAGAGCCCCTCAAACTTCCCCAAATTGGTTCTTCAACAAGCCTATTCTGATACGAGCCACTCCGGTGAGATTGGCAATAAGGGTGGATTGAGTACCTTTGTGTCCTGGTAGAGCTGGGCACTATGGACTGCTGCTGATACAGTTCAAATACTTCAAACAGGCCACATTCAACCATCAGAGGGTAAAGACCTTTCACCAGGCCCCTGTGCAACAGGTTAGGCTGGCAGCTGCAGTGACTCACATGGTAATGTTCTCTGTCAATGGCCAAGTTGGAAAACACATTATAATAACCTAAAGAATATTAGGGTATCAAAGGTAAGTAATATCATTATTTCTGATCATGGTTGCATATTCCTGCTTTCGCGGCTGGCTATTAAGTTACATGGAACTGTCAAATGCATGTGATAGGCAAACATATATTTTTAATTAATTTAATATTTTCTAATGAAAGAATTGGCAAGCAGTCTCAAGGTGTTATGATAGTTCAGAAAGCCTATGTGTTATAGCACAATAATTATAGATAAGAGTGACAAAAAATGTGCTTTGCAGTGATGGAATATTAGGTGATATGTTTATGTTGAAAGAAAGCAGACAAATCAAATGAAAGCACACAAATCTAACATCTCTCACTTGCGTTATAACAAGGTCTTTACAAGAGAGGAGACACAGAAAGCACATAGAAGTTGTGCTTTGAGCCATAGTGCCCATTGAAATGTGTGCCTAATAAACGTATCACTTACCACAGCAATGATAAGGAAACTCACCCAATTTAATGCCACATAGCAAAAGGCTTGACACCTCATTGCTGTGCCCCCCCCCATTGGCAGACCATGCTGCAGGACAGTGAAGATGACTGTGCACACTTCTCAGGAAGAGCCACTTGTCTCATTGGCTTAAAATAAATGTACACAGAGGGTACATACTTGGTACATAGCCCGTGTCATCCTACACATGTATTCTTAAAGGGCATAACGTTTTGCAACTCCAAGACTCTAATGCATAAAGCTGGCATACCACAGACTGTGTTGCAAAACTGCACTTCATCTGCCTACATCTCATCTCAGTTGAAAAATCATACATTTATACAATGCAGGTTAAGTGGGTGACTGTTGCCTGTCTTGTCAAGTGCCTTGCAACATGCCATCTGTGCCTGGCCACAGTTATAGGGTTGTTGTGAACAGACACAGAAAAAACAGAGTATTTAGGCTCAGTTATAGACATATAGGACGGTCTGTAAATACAGAGACCCGGAACAATGACACACTCTTTAGAAGGAAGAAGTTACTTTTGCTCATTGGATCATCATTCCTGCCACAAAGCTTGAAAAAGGGCTTATATTATGTACTAAAATGTATGTCTTCAAGCACTTGAGTAGGGGCATAGAAAGGAATTGCTTCTGCAGACACGAAAACTTGGAGATTTAAGGCAGGATGTTCCTCTGCACCCCTGCCTCCTTTCAAGCCCCCTCCCCTTAGTTGAACACACTCTGACAAAACCTGGCTCATAGTTTTTTTTCCACAGTGTGATTTGTAATAATCTCATCCAAGCCCACTCTCTGTGCTGCTGCAGACAGTGCTGAGAGTGCCGTCCGCTTCACAACTCAAGAGATAGAATAATGAATGTATAAGTTTCTTCAGCTGCATTTGCCGCTCTAACATTTTCACACTATAGGCAAGCGCCTAACCTTGCCTAGTGGTAGCACTGGCCTATGAGATCACACTACTCCAACCAACTGAACATCCCTACTGACAAGTCTGGACAAAGCTGGCAGCACCAGCTTCCCTTTCATAGCCACAAGCCAATGGAATGCCCTCCCACCTACCCTAAGGAATGAGACCTTGCACCTTGCCTTCTGCCCTTAAAACGAGGCTCTTCAACTAGTCCACAAACCTCCCTTAGGTTCTCCCCCTGGTACCTCTTTGTTAATGAATGTAAGGGATGTAGCCGGTTCAGCTGTAACCCTCTGAACCTTAGAGGCTCCCTCTCCTCTGTAACCAGTATACTATGTACCCGCTATCTGTCTTGTACTAGGTTCTCCTGTATCCCACGAACCACAGACAGGCTTTCATTCATGTGTAACTAAGCAAGCCTCCTTGTAACTGCGCCACGATGCCCAAGGGCTGCTTTGTGCTCTTTATAAATGTAAAAAATTAAATAAGTAGCATCATCAGTATTTGATACTTGAAGGCACCATAGATGTGATTTTAGAATAAGTTGCCATAAGTAAGCCAAGTGGCAAATAACTGTGCTGTAAAAGACCTAAATTGCACTATTATTATAAATGGAGCAACTCTATAGTCATGAGGCTTTAAAAAAAATAACAGTATGATATATTAACATAAGCTATGAAGAGAATCACGTACAGAGCTGCAGATAAGACACAGTGCGATTAAATGATTTGCCCAGAATCACACACTTTGGTTAAATGGTGAAACCGGGATGTGGACAATTTAAGCAGCGTAGCACATCTTCCCAGGTTTTGTTGATATAGATATTTAGAAGGTTTTGTTTTGCATTGCACATGCTTAAATAATACTTTGCCGTAGAAGCAAACCACATTACATAATAATCTAGCCTTTCATAGTAAACTAACTATACACTATATAAATGTTCATAGAAATATGTTGAGCAATAAGAGTCTGGCTTTATTTGTATCCTCCCCATCCTGCATGCCGAGTCACAATAGCATCAATAGCATCATGCAGATTAATGTGAGCCTAACAAATCCCCCTTGGGTTTTAAAGACATAGGGCCTCATTCCGAGTACGGCGCTAACCAATGGCGCTATTAACGCCTTGGTTGACGCCGTACCCTGACCGGCAGCGCCTTGGTGGTTGGCGGAATCACCGCCCCATTCCAAGGTTGGCGGGGCGGTGATTCCCCATTCACCAAGGCTCTTCCCCATTCCCAAATGAGCCCCCATAGGGCTCAATGGGAATGGGGAAGATGCAAATAACGGTGACCGTTCATTACGGTCACCATTATTGGCTTGCAGGCCCCTTTGCGCCCTCGACTTTAACACCTGCTCAAAGCAGGCGTTAAGGGCGAGGGCGCAGAGGGAACTCGGAGTATGGCGGTAAGGGAATACCGCCACCGGTCTCGTTACCGGTGGCCGCTATCCCTTACCGCCATACTCGGAATGAGGCCCCTAGTCATTACTTCATAAAGCATGCAATATTATGCACCCTTCTCACTTCTGATCACTCCGTCCCATACGCATCAAAGGAGCCGGAGGGGGGGGGGTGTAGCTTGCCACCCCTGAACCCCGCTTGGTACGGAACTGGGTAGTGTGTGTATCTGTGTGTGCATGGATAATATTTGGAATGTGTGTCATGGTCTCAGCACAATTGGGTACTATGCTCGCCATCCATCAAGAAATTCTGGGACATTGCTAAAGGGGCCCCCTGACCATCGCAGCAGTTGTCGTGAGCAGAAGGAAATGGAGATGATGAACATTGTTCTGGTCTGCATTTCGTCCACAAAAGGAAAGCAATTCCTTTTCTTTAGTTTATCAGGAATGCCTCTCTTAGCCTTGACTTTTGAGGTAATTGACACGTCATTGGGTCATTTACAACCTGCAGCCCCTCCTGCTACTCCACTTAACTAGCAAATCGTGTCTGCTTCCAAGACTATGAAAGGAAGCAGAAAAACAAAGCCAGTTTTTAAAGATCAGTTTATCCCATGATGATTGACATACAAAAAGTGGGTTCGCTTTCATTTGGATATCAAATGTTCTTGACATCACGCATTACAATGCAGCTAGATATGCACCGAGAACTGGAAACTGATAAACGCAACCATGCACATCTTAACCACAGCACTACCAAGCTGGCAGATACCATCAGAATGTGTATTTCGTCTTTGAATCCCATAATGTTTTTGGCCAATGATACTTTCCCAATGTGCGTTAAATTGCAAAATTGCTTGATATTTTGACACTCATTCCCAAAAACATTCCTTTGGGACAACGCAAATAGAGCACCATACAAGTACATTTGCCCGGCCCTCACAACGTCTCCTACCATTTGACGCGTTAGTCCACCTCATCTGGTGTGTGTGTGCTGGGCCGGCTGAAGATGTGTGACGGATCTTTAGGGCCACTGCTTTCAGTGGGATATGAAATCGAGCAGGGCTCTGGAAAGGGGGCTGGACAAAATTGTGCTCGATGTGGTAAATGAGGGGAGAGGGGGCTTCGGCACGGCCAGCACGAGCCCACATGCATCTCAGCTGGCCATAAAATCATAAATTACTGCTGCACAAAATCAAAAGGCATTTTGTGAATACAAGAATAAGCCCCACACTTTAAATATCACACATCCATGACAATGATTCAAACCTGCAACCCTCTTCTGAGCTGATAATGCGCAATGGCTTTCCTGCTTATTTCACCTTTAATAACATAGTAGAATGACTGAAAATCTGGAGTGCCTGCTTCCATGCATGGATTTATGTCACAACCTTTTTTCTCTGCTTGTAACTCGAATCACCCAAGCCCAACCTCAGTTGCCGGGTGAATATTCACAGGACAGTTAGGGGCTATGGGTGGGGCTAGGGGTGCTCCGTCTCATGGGTAGCTTCTGAAGACTGTCGGCCTCTGTCACGCCTAGACCCGGCCCACTTTAAGCTTTGGTGGAGGCCCTATTTCAACATGATATTTTGGGGGAAGGCAGTGCTTGCCTAGATCGTGGAAAAAAAGTCTGAGGCACCAGTGGAGTGCATACATTGTAATAGAAACAGCCAGGGGCCAGTGGTGTATAGCCACAGATTATCACGGCACGGGCAGCCAGCAAGTAGCTGAAAAACGAAATATCCACTGAAAGCAATTAACCCGTCTTTGTCATCAAGGGGGCTAATGTAGAAGAAACCAGAGTAAAAAGGCACCAAAGTGATAAGAGCATTGCTGGATACCACAGCGGTCAGAAGGAGGTGACAGTCCCTGATGGGCTACAGCAAATGCAGCCTGTAACGTGCGCACTGCAAAGCGCACATTTAAAGTCCCTAATGAAAGAAGTATCTTATAGTTACATAGGACTGCTGGCTGCCAACATGGAGGCAGCTGCTGGGGTCCCCCAAAAGCTTGTGGCCCATTTCAACTGGAAGGGTTGGGCCCTAACCGTGTACCTGTGTGCAGGCAGGGCCTGCAGCTGAAGCACGCTCTAAATAATGATAACAAAAAAGGAAAGTGCATCGGTAATACCGGCACCACTCTTTCATTTACTCGCTTTGTCTTGCTGGTGTTTTAATGTGTGTAATGAACATAAGAAAGGAATTTATAATTTTTTCATGTACCCGAGAGAACCAATGTTAATATTGCTTGGCATTTTATCCCATTATTTGCGAATTTTGCTGTTAAATGGGCCATTTAAAAACATTATTCTAAACATTTTCTCGGGCGAGAACTTTACCCGTACCTCCTACATTCCTAGGACTCTATGCTCAGTCGCTCACACTAATTCATGGGAGATGTTAATGCCCCCTCCACTTAAAGTTATTCTGCTGCTACCACTGACCTAGAATTGTTCACAATGCCAGTTATCGCTCAGGAGACACTCACCCTGTTTGCACCAAAAAGCTGCCTCTACCATTAGCATTTGCATAATATTTGTACTGGTTCATGCACAGTGCCAGCTGATACCTTTGGGCACAAGGGGATGGACACTTCCACCTACCTGTTCCTACACTAAGTGAAAGATGTAATGTTTGAGTAGAAAACGCACCTCTGTCACAAGGATCGAAAAATAAGGTTGTGTTTAAAATAATGTTTTTAACACAATTACGCAACTAAGAAAAACAAACAATTCCTGTAACAGCGCCTCGATGCCTGCGGGCTGTGTGAGCACTTTATAAATGTAAAAATAAAAAAAAATAAAAAATAAACAGGAACAAAAAGCAGCTCCTGAGTATTCAACATTAAACAGTGCCCAGGGGCTGGCACTGGGGAACTAGAAGCTATTACATCACGTTTTGCCAATCGAACTTCTACATAAGATGCAAACTTATAATTTTTGTCTATTTATTTATGACCCTTTATGCTTTAAATGTCTTATACATGTGCCTTAATGTTTATTTATCGATTGTCCCAAATGCACATGGTTAAATTCAAATAGATGTGTTTGTTGGGCATCAGCTGGCCTGAGGAGCCAAAAGTAGCTACTGACAGCTGTTGGTGTCAAGCTAACTAGGGTCGCCCCTCAATTTCAAACCCTGTTTCATCTAGTGCGCTGCTCAGATCCTCCAATTGGCATCATAGTCATCTGTGCTTTGCCCATGCCTTGTGGCTCAGGTCTTCCCTGGTAGTCTGTGGCACAGCCTGTGCTTCTTTGAAAAGTTTTGTGGGGAGCCCCCTCGCAAGGCTTGCAGGGGCCCCCCACATTGTGTGTTACGTCACTGAGCAAATGCTGTACCTCATTGCACTTGCATAGGTGCAAAGCTTCTGTAGACTGGCCCCGATGTACATTAAAATGTTCTCAAATGTTCCAGATTTTTTAAAGGGAAAAAGGGATGAGAAAATGTTCAATGCCTACATACATCATTTGTATACTTAAATCGCCATTTGTGTATGATATACATATATTTCAGGGCCTAAGGTAGAGGCCCTGTAGTTATGGTTAAGTTGCTCAACTCATAGGAAGAGCACTTTTTGAGTGGCTTATAACTTCACTCCCCATGGATGAATCCTTACCAAACTTTGCAAAAAAAAAGTATATGGCCCGGTATGAATATTTCTCGGAAGTTTGGTGAGGTTTTGTTAAGGGGGAGGGCGAATTTATAGGGGGGCCCCAAGAATGTCTTTTTTATCCATAGACGCAATGGAAAATAATTTGTGCTCATGCCTATAGCCCAAAGCACTGGAAGGATTTTCACCAAATTTGCGGCAGGAACGGCGGCTTGGTCCTGAAAGCGTGCTTTTGTAAATTTGGTGTAAATCCGTCCAGTAGATTTCTTTAAAACTGGCAAAAATTAGGTAAAAAACAATTAGTGATATCTTGGTTTGGTCCGCTGACCCATTTACTTGTTTGCTCCGTGGGCAGGCTTCCGATTGGTCCGGGGGGTGGCTTGATGTCCGCTGACAAACAACGCGCCGACTGATTGGACACCCTATGCCCGCCATGTTCTATCCACGGACAGATGCAGCTGTCTGCAGACAGCGAGGTGGGGAGCAGGGCTGGCAAACATATTTTGGGTCATTTGGTGTTTGAAAGAGGGGATGGGAAGGGTGGGGGAGTGAAAAAAGATGACTTGGCCCTGAGCAAGAACAAATGTGTATTCTTGATTTGCTTATTGTGGAATGGGGCATGCAGCATGGCCGAAGCACGAAGGTTTGAATGGGAAAAGATATTCTGCTTGTAGCTACAGCCTGAAGTGCTGGACTGGATTACAACAAGGCAGTATTCAGTGAGCTGAATATAGGGTGTCCACTTTTTTAATTAGGGGCTCTTTGGGAGAGGACTATGGAACATGTATGGAGAGGGATTCCACAGCGAGCTACCTATTGATGTCGCACCAAAGGGTGAGGATTTAACCAACCACTGAGTGAGTTTAAACAGTCATCTTTTTCAACATATGTAAGAAGATGAAGGGGTCATAGTTACAAAAATATATCAAGTTTTATTCCATGGCATATCATAAAAGGTTTTTTGACCCATTGGTCACATTTGTAAAAAAAACACAACGACATTCAACATACTTTAACACAAAACAAAAGCTGGTTCTATGACAATAGTGTCCTTTTTACTATATTGGTGTATCATACATGTGCATCAAAGCGAAGGTGATGTTAGTAGCCTATGGATGACGTTAAATCAATACAGTTCATATTTAGTTTTGAAATGGTCCCCATCATTATTGTGTCGACAGAAACCAGTCTGTTTCCAGCCTTATTCTTGAACACACATTTGGACTGTGTCAGTTATTGAAGGAAGTTTAGTCATCCGTGTAAGGCTTTCTTCAGGACACATTAAGCCAAGGAAGTGAGGGTTTTGGATGTCATGATTGGAAATCTTATTGCATTCTTTCCCAGCAAATCTTCAATGATTTTCGTTGACAAATACCAAATTTGCAGCCAGACACCGGGGTTGCAAACCACGATGTGTCTTCTAGTAACACGTTAGTTGTCATAACAAGATTTGGCAGACGTCAGCCATTTTCTTACTCTTCCTCGATTGTTAGATCGGTAAGTTCGTCACTCACAACACTTCCGGACTGCATAAAGTTGTGCCCGGAGAAAATTGTCTTGGAACAATGCACAAGAGCGTGGTGCATGAATACTGCTCAGGACCTTTGCTACCGCGGAAGTGTTGTGAGTGACGAATTTACCAATTTAACAATCAAGGCAGAGTAAGAAAACGGCTGACATCTGCCACATCTTGTTATGACAACTAACGTGTCTATTCAGCTCCATTACTAGAAGACACAGCATGGTTTGCAACCCCGGTGTCTGGCTGCAAAATTGGTATTTGTCACCGAAAATCATTGATGACACCACATATGAAATTAATTTTGATGAAAAGACCCTACAAGGGGTTGTGTTTATAATGTTGATAACAAGATTTCAGGGGTGATAGGGAGACCTATCATGAACTAATTAATGTATTAAAGAATGTAGTCATCTAAACACAGCCTTATATTGGAGTGTTGTTAATACAGGAAGTACTTACAGACTCCTCTCTATGTTGGGTAGTACTGGAAAGCTATTTGCCTCATTCCTTCTGTGTGAACTGCAAATCTGGGTAGATAAAGAAGGGGGCCTCGACAGATTTCAGAGTGGTTTTAGAGCAGGATACTCTATGGCACACAATCTGCTAATTATGGATACACAATGGGGCGGATTCATGGAACAAACGTGCGCTGAAAATCCATGCGCAAGCAGGCGCAAGGGAGCGCAAGCGTGAGAAACGCAGCGCACGCGCACGCGTGCGATTCAAGGAAGACGCTTCGTGTGTTTCCCGCTGTCCGTGCGCCCAATCCAGCCATGGCGCACGCAGGCATACACGGCGTACGCTACGCGCACAGCAAAAGCGCACATAGCATGGCGCACACAACCAAAGTGGGCGGAACAGTGGGCGTAACACGCGGAATGGGGAACAACGCGTGAAAAAGAAGGCGTAACTGGGGAAGTACTGCAGGGAACTACACGGAACGCCCACACGCACGCGAACAACCCGTATTCATGGATCCGAATACGGGAAACCCGCGCACGGCAAAAGACGCACACAGGCGTCAACGCGTCCTCCACACGAAGGCAGGCGGAAGCGTCCCCGCACGCAGTACAAAAGTGCGCGCAAACAACAAACACGTATATGCAGCTACGATGAATGCCCCATTTGTCGCAGCACTGATCGTGGGACACCGCAGGAGGAGGAGAATAGCCAGGGCAGGCATTTTCGCACCACGGACAAGCCTTTTTGGGATGCCTGACGACCAGGTCTATGGCAGGTATAGGTTTCCACCCCACATCATCCTAGACCTGGTCAGGGAGTGGGAAGATGACCTTACATCCCCCACCCTTTGCTCCCAAGCATTGAGCCCCTTGGAGAAGGTGCTCAATGTCCTGCATTTTCTGGCCACTGGGTCATTTCAGCGGACTACTGCCATAGTGGGGGGGGTCTCACAGGCCACGCAGTCCCGCTGCCTACACCAGGTACTGGCAATCATGACAGCGCGCCCCTCAGTCCTCAGGCACATATACATGCCCAGAACACCCGCAGAAAGGCAGACCGTTGTCCTGGATTTTTTCAGGGTGGCACACTTCCCCAAAGTGCTCGGTGCCATAGATTGCACCCATGTGGCCCTACGTCCACCTAGGGTCACTGAGCACATCTACCGAAACCGCAAGCACTGGCATTCCATCAATGTACAGGTGGTATGCGATGCAAAGGGAATCATCACCTCTGTCTATGCAAACTACCCTGGCTCCACCCATGACAGTTTCATATACAGAATGTCCACCCTGAGCCGGGCCCTGGAAGCTGGGCAGCATGGCAACACATGGCTCCTAGGTGAGTACAAATGCCCTTGCAGATGCATGCAAGTCACACACAGACAAATACCCAAACCCTAACAATCTCAACTATTATCACCTCCCCAGGGGACAGTGCCTACCCTCTGAGCAACCACATGATGACGCCAATCCGGAACCCCACCACACCACCCCTGGTAAGATACAACGCCGCCCATATTGCAACCAGGCCATAGTGGAGCGCACATTCGGAGTGCTCAAGTCACGTTTCCGCTCCCTTGACCGCTCTGGCGGGCAACTACTCTATGCACCACCAGTAGTGTGCAGGATCATTGTGGCAGCATGTGTCCTGCACAATGTTGCAACACGGCAGGGCGTACTGGTGGACATGGTGGTGCCCCCACATCCCCAACCACAGGCACAGGCGCTGCCCATGGGAGGGGACAGGGCACGTGGCGAGGAAGCCCGGACCCAGCTTGTGGCCACATTTTTCACCTAAACTCCCACCCCTGCGGAGTGCACACCAGGCACATACCAGGTGACAATCGATGATGACAAAGAGACAGTCAACTGTCACAACCCTACCACCCTGAGAATGTTGCCATGGAAGTGCCACATCGTCTGCATCCCTAGCTACTTAAACACAAGCTATCCTGTGTGACCAAAAGGCACACATATGACATATGACATGATATGGCCTATACACAAGTATTTCAAGGTGCGATGAGGCAGGGAGGGGGGAACAAGGGAAGACAGACAACGGTACAACTAGGCCAGGTGTCATTCAGATTGTGCAAGTGCAGGGGTAGGGGGAAGGGAAAAGTGCAAGGGGAAGGGGATGGGGGGGGAGTGCAGTACAGGGGAAGTAGACCAAAAAACAAATACACAGGTCAGCTGGTGGCAACTGCAAAGGTAAGTGCAGACAAGTGCTGGGAAGGGGGGGCTGTAGGGATAGAGAGACAGTACCACAGTGCAGGGGATGCCAGGGAGCCAGTGCAAGTGGAGAGTGGCTGGGCCAGGGACCGAGGTCGGTGAGAGTGGCCCAGTTGCAGATCCAGTGCAGTTCCAGTGAAGAATTCTGCAAGGGAGAGGCAGAGAGAAAGCAGAAGCAAAGAGGAAGGTCTTGAGGTGCTTCCCGAACCGGAGATGGTTCCCCTCAAGTTCAAGTGAGGCAGGAAGGCTGTTCCAGAGGGAGGGCCCTGCCGTGGAGAGAGATCTACCCCCAGCTAGTTGCTCTGAGAAGCGGATGACCCTCACATGCAAGGTGTGCATCACACACACCTGCACAACAGGCCATGGCCATCACTGTTATGTCACTCAAACCCTCCCAAACCACAACATGACATGGCAAGCAATACCCATACACCAACACAGCAACAATAAGGTACACATTGCCATTTCCAAAATGTACAGTGGCATCAGACAATGATGCCTGACCAGGAATCAGATGAAATGACAGACCAACAACCTCCCACCCAAAATAAATCATTTCCAAATGCATTACAAGAGTTGTAGACGTAACATAACAATGAATGCCTGTCTACATGCACATTGTGCATTGCAAAATCAACACTGCAGCTTCTGTGTGCTGTGTCCTACTCCTGCAACACACTGCTCAGCACACAGCACAGTGAACAGCCATTGTGTGTGATGCACACCCTGAGCATCACATCTAAGCGACAGACCACATCAAAAAGCAAATTAGGCATGTACAGGATCCATAATTGGTCACAGAACATGTGCTGCAGGGACACAGTGGCCACCAGAAGGCAAACAGTGTACACATGGATATGCAAGGGTGGGAGTACATGTAGTGCATCAGAGTGCAGGTGTGTGGGTCTGCAAGGACATGCACTCAACATATGCATGTGCACTCAAGTGACCATCAGTGTTCTCTACACATCACATGTGAACATTCACCATGTGTACACCCCAGCATGTCAAACCACAACTATCCCCTCGCACCTGAATGCTAAACACAACACATGAACAGGCATTGATCAGCAGAACACAACATGTACATAGGATACCACCATTACAATGTCAGAGTTCCCATCACACTGCAGGGCAAGGCAACTATCAACAACAACCCCCCCTCCCTCACAAATGACCATGACCCACTGAACAACTGCACCTGGGTCATGGAGCCTTGAACCCTCAATTCCACCTGGCCACAGGATCACCTTTACCCTTCGTCACCATCTCCCACTTTGTGTGTAAAAAGATGCCTGTACCCTCAGAATCCACACTCATTTCCAAAATCACAAAATCCAAGGCATAAAAACGAACCCAAACACCCTCCAGTAGATGACTTGACGTAGCAGTACCTCACAAAGGCCAAGTACTACCACAATGATGCAGCAACCAAGGTAGCACAGTAAAACAATGTCACAACAGGATGTGAACCATGTGTGGTACATAACATAGGATGATACATCATGAACGGATGTGTATTGTCACAGGTCCCGTGTACAGGCGCGGGAGTGTCACGAAACAACCACCCCCACCGTGACCCGGGTGCCTGCAAGGTCAAACTCACACAGGCCCCTGAGACCCTGGTGGGGAAGGAGGTTCAGGGATATGCAGTCAGGACAGGTGTTGGCACACTGGATAACTGGAATGAATGGCAGGAGAGGGGAGGAGGAATGACACATGAAAGTAGGGAATGCACGAAAATGTACTACCTGCATGAACACATACACAATCCAAACAAACTTGGACATCATAGTCATGGCCTTCTGTAGTCCAGGCTTAGGAGTGGTTCGAACCAACCACCCCCTCTAGGGTTTTGGCGACTGCAAGTTCGGGGCTTACACAGGCATCCGCAACCCCAGCGGGGAAAGAGGGTTAGGGAACGTTGCTTGGATAGGTACAGGAAGCAGGAACACCGGGTAGAGGGTACAGGGTTCAAAATTGCATAGCATTCCGGGTGATTAGGGGGCAAAAAACATACCGAATGAATCACACATACATCCATGCATTAGTGCACCCCCCAGCAAGCCTATGCAGAGCAGTTTGAAAGAAAAACAACAAGACACTTAGCTCTGGTTTTGAGTGCTGGCCTCCTGCCTGGGCACTCTCAGGTCCGGTTACAGGAGCACTGCAATGCTGCAAAGAGAGCCACAGTCAACAACCTGTACATGCCAATTACACAAAAACACACCACCAAACATGCCCCATAACAACAAACTACTCTACAAACAGACAATCTGGTGTAGATGCTTCGTACCCATATATAACATTACCCCTGTGACGGGTCATGCACAGTCAATGCAGTAAGTCAGCCGCCGGTGGGTGCGTGGCAAATGGAACACCAATGTGTCACAATTCACACAACATGCAATGTTCCCTGGGTAAGCAGACAGACCCATATAGCAAGCCATGACTTCAGAGCAAGTTGCGTACCACCATGACCGAAACAAAGTTGGCAGTGCATTTATCATAAAGTACATGGAAATGAAATGCACTACACCCGAGTATGTCCCTTGCTGTATGTCCCTGTGAGCTGCCCCTTTCCATGTCTCGGAAGGCTACATGGTTGATACAAGTGCCTCAATGGACCTTGGTGTACCAGAGGGCATGTGCCACTACCCCTGCAGGTGTCCCAGACAACCCTACAATCAACAGCCATCAGTCCACCAACACATCTGAGCTGCATTGTGTGCTTCAACACCAATATTCGTCCAAGCTCACCCTCAGTGCTGTGACTAAGCCTGCATGTGCAACTCGCCTGGTGCAAGCTTTGCTGTGTAGTGGCCCCCCTGTGCTGCTCACCTTGCCTGAAGTTCCTTGGAACACGTCAGCAGTTATAGGATGTAGGTCTGCAATCCCTGTGCCTAGCTTGTGCACACATGTGCATGTGGGCACCAACAAACGTGTCCAGAATTCCGTCGTCCAATGGGCCATGTCTGCTGGCTAAGGTGCTCTGGAGGCTCATCCCCCTGCAGAAAGGGCATGAAACACATGATTAATGCTTCAAAGTCATCTGTGTGTGTCTCTTCAGGCATCTCATTACTTGACATTGTCAGAGAGTCACAGCATAAATCACACCATCAGTCCGTCTTTCACATCCAAAGTGTGTAACACTATCTACAGCATGAATTGCAACAAGCACGTGTACAGTAAAGATAAGAAACATACTACACAATGCATAGCAATGAATGTACACATTAATCATGAAACACCCCATATAGCAAAAGCTGAACAGTGGACAATAACATCAAAATCATCCCCACTAGGGGTGTAAACACAAGTCACACAGCACCAGACATGCCACAGATATGACAGTCCAAGGCCCTTGTGTAAAATTTTGTAACACCGAACCATCCTTGCGAGCCCATGGATAAGGGAGGCAGGAGTGGCATATGTGAGTCAAGGACCCCAAGCAGCAAACACATACACAAGACAAGCCTGAAGGGCCCAGCTGGAACAGACAGTGGATGCCTTCAAAAGCCACAAAGCACCGCACCGTCACATGAAAGCACAATAGACGGGCAATTTTAAACTATAGTAACTATTAACTAATTACACTAACTATGGAAAACCTACATTACCTAATTAAACTAACTATCAAACAGAAACTTAACTAACTAAACTAAAAGAAAAATCAAAAATGGCCACATACGACCCGGGGGGAGGGGAGGCACCCAGGAGGGGGAGGTACAGGGTGCTGCTCAACATCCACATACGATGATGCTGAGCCAAAAAAAAACCTCCATGTGCTCAACGCCTGCACAGCCCGACCTATGTGGGAGATGGATGGTCGTCCGAGTCTGGCTCATCCTGGAAAGGAGGACGTGGCAAAGTAGCCTGGCCACACCTAGCCGCAGCTTGCCCCTCGTCGGCAGCAAGTCTGCCAGACGGGTGAGCCTGGTTCTGTGTGGCGATGTGACGTAGGTCTGCATGCAGAACCTCACGTGATACACTTGCTTCCTCTTGCAAGGTAGCACGTGTAACACGGAGTTCCTCCTGCAAGGCCTGGCTGGACAACCGCTGCACCTCCCGGCAAGCCTGTAGCTCAGCCGAGATGGTACGCTCAAGCTGTGCAAACCTCTCCTCTGCCTGCTGCCTCTGGGACATCATAAGGACACCCAGAGTGGATCTGAGGGAAGCATACTCCTCCCTCAGGGCATCCATGTGCGCCTCTGCGTGAGCAGCAATTGCTTGACCAGAGACAACATTTCAGCCTGCCATGCCCTGTCTGAGGCCGCCATGCCCAGCCTGAGCGAGCGGGCCGTGGACCGTGCCGCCTGCTGCTGGAGAAGCACCTGCCTAGCAGGGGGGAGCACAGATCGGGCCACACGCTCCATGCTCTCAGCGATGTTCTCCATTGCTGCCCCATGCCGTTCTGAATTGGCAGTCATATCTTGCTCCCACTCAGTATACTGCGGTTGCGCGCGGCGACCGCGTTGCCGGGCTTGACCCCTGCGGGACCCAAGGACCGGGGGTCCTCTCTGTGTTGGCACCGCCCGCGGCTGCACGACTACATGCCCCCGTCGACGTGATGTTCTAGGCACATCAGTGACTGGTGTGGAGGGTGACCCTGCGTCCCGATCCGCCACGGGCGGAGGAACCAAGACTGTCTGATCCCTCAGTGCAGGTGTCGCAGACAGAGGAGTGTCCACATCAGAATCACTCACCCCTGACACATGGACTTGATGCTCATCCAACTCAACATGGACGTCAGAGTCGTCATCAAGGCTGGACTCATAGGCAGCCAGAGACAAGATGGACTGTATCACTTGGGGGTTTTCGTGGCCTATCACCCCACGACCCCCACTAGTGCCGGGTTGATGTAGCGGTACCAACCCTGTGTCTGGCATGACAACACCATCCTCTGCCTCCATTGCGTCATCACCTGAAAAATAGAGAGAAAAAAGGTCACTACACATGTCAGAAGCACACAACACACACACACACCGACAGCAAACGCATCAGGCAGACATGTGACACACAACATATAACCTGCCATGCATGCTGGGTCAACTTTGAATTGCTTCTGTGATCAGACCTGTTGAAAGGTGGCAGTTTCCATGGAAGTGGGTCTATGCAGTGCAAAAAATGTGTACGCCACTCACTACCTACATGTACAAGGACTCCATGGTGTGTGCCAGGAAATGTGAAGGCATTGCAATGTCAAATTCAGACATCACGTGCATAGTGCATTCAATGTGTACCATATCTAGAAGCCAAGCACCCCTCCACCCCAGTACCAAAGCAGGGATGCCTAGCATGGTATCAAAAGGCTGACCATACACCTGTGTATTGACAGGCAGTGTTGACTGGCATCAACAGCTGAATGTAATTCAAGTGACAACACTGCAAATGATTCAGGGACAGTAAGCAGGACACATGATGAAAACTCTGGATTCCGCCCATGTGTGAAGAAGACACAACAACAGTTGGACAGAGTCATTGGCCATTGAACAGGCTGAGGCCTGTGAGCCACACAGATTGTCAGACCCTAAACATGTGTGCAACGCAGGACTGAGCCACAGTTGACATGGGAAGGCTGATGAGATGGCAGGCAATGTATGTAACCAAGGACTTGTATTACAGTGATCATCCAGTCAAGGACACATAGGGGCATGCATGCAATGCACATGGAGCATGAATGGGCACTCATGTCCCTGCGGGAGATCTGACCTATGCACAGTACAAGTGAGATACCCTGCATCAAGTACTAAGGCTGTACCACACGGCATATGTTTGGCAGATTCTACGCTGGAAGTTAGCATCTACACAGGACGCATGAACAAGAAAGTACACATTGGCAAGATTGAAGAACACCAGTGCAAAGGTGGAACTGGGGTGCAGAGTGGCGGAGGAGGGGCAAGGGAGCATGCCTACATGGAGTCCCCGCATGCAGGCAGAGGAGACATGCATGACGGAAGCATTGCATTACTTACACATCAGAACCATGTACACGTCACATGTAGCGGCAATCATGCGCAACACATCCCACAAGTGAAACACACACGTCCTCAACAAACACGCATCAACACTCACTGGACTGGGCATCAAAGTCCAGCATCTCTCCCACTCCTTCGACCAATTCAGGTGGTATGAACTCCGCAATGAGTGCCTCATGCGGAGTGAGCTCTTCCTCCTCTGGTGCAGTTCCACCGCCAGTCACCAGAGTCAAGTTGTAATTAGAGGCACGCTTAGCCTTAGTGCTGCGTTTGATGTCATTCCAAGGCTTTTTGCACTCTTGCGCCATGCGCACCTCATGGCCGAATGAACTGACATGTTCCGCAACATGCTTCCAGTGGGTGTCACGTTGGGCAGTCTGACTATTGGCACCCACTAGCATGTCACGGCTGTGGCCCGCACGTAGTCCACGAGAAAGTCCAGTTCCTGCTTACAGAAAGGCTTCTTCCTCGACGTGCAGGAGGTCATAGCTGTGTGTGGGGTCCCAGCCTGTGCTGCAGGTGCAACCTTCCTCCTCTTGGACTGTGGCGCAGACCCTGGCTGGCTAATGCTGCCCTGACCAGTATGGCCAGTGGGTTCGGTGGATTGAGCCAAGGGAGTGGCAGGTGGAGGGATGACCAAAGGCCTGACTTGTGTCAGTGGCAGCTGGGTGCCCACTAATGGACCCTGTGCAGCAACACCACTTGTGGCAGGGTCATTGACCGCAATGGTCCTGGTTGGCAGACTCACAACCGGGGTGCTGTTGGGTGCATCTGCCCCTGCACTTGCCAACACCCGGCTGTTCGGGGCAGCAGATGACATGACTGCCCCAGGGACACGTGTCTTGGTCTGAGCAGCCCGGCCTGCCCCTATGGTTTCCCCCCTGGCCTGTTGGAGATCTACCAAGGGCTCTTCAAGTGCCAACCTAGCCTGCGCTGGCAGACCCCGAGCCTGGAAGGCGGTGTCCACAGCTGCACCTGCAGCTACCACTACCCTTCGGCCCATGGCAGTCGATGGAACGGACTGCCAGGTCACACGGGCACCAGTGCCAGATGCAGAAGCTGCATCCCCCGGAACCACAGGGGGTGGTGGCATGACTGCACCAACACATGGCACAACATTGTGCTCAAGTGGCGCACCCCTGCCTCTTCCCCCACTGTGGCCGCCCTGGACACCCTGGAGTCCCCCTACTCCCTGGTCACCACGGCCACGTCCCCGACCACGCCCGCCACGAGGAGGACGCCCAGCTGAGGTGTCCCTCACCTTTGGTGCCCTCCCAACCATGGCACAGATGTAGTAGTGCTGGCACAGATGGAGTGGTGCCAATGGGAGGTGTACACCACAATTGACCTGGGCAATTGGGGTGAAGGGGGTGGGAAGCAAGATGTTAACAGCCCCCCTGCACCTGCAAGGCTGTATGTGACCCCGGTGATGTGGTGACGGGTCACGCAACGGTCAGGCACCCCAAAACTGCAGCAAAACCGTGCACGCAACCCTGCAGCCTACGTGCGTGGATTCAACCTCCCGCAGTACGCGGTGGCACCCAGTAACACGAATAATGCGTACGCGTGGGACACGCAGGCTACTATGACATCGAAAATGGGTGCGATACACAGGGGCACCCGCAGTGGGAAAAAGAGCGTGTGCGACTCACCGTCTGACTAGCGCGATGCAGAAAAACACGCGTAGCCAATACCCCCGCCAAAAGAAGAGATACGTCCTTGATAGCTGTGAAGTTGTGATGGCGCGTGAAACAACAGGAAGCAGCAACACACGTCGGTCTCCACGAAAGTCACATACAGCGAACTGCTGGGCCCGCTCACCTTTAACCCGTGATGAGGGAAATGCACGCGCACATCACGTCACTTACGCGCATGGGCCCTTTCCTCGTATTACACGCGGACGTGCAGTTTTTCACGCGCGCTGATATGCCCATGCACGCCTGTGCGCGTCACGTCACAGGGGCGCTTGCGCTTCAGGGGCCTTATGTCCAATGAAATTGCGTATGCGTGTAGAGGTGCTTACGCGCTAAGGGCCTTTCCTCGAATTACACGCTGACGTGCCGAATTTTCACGTGCCAAATCACTCCATATCAAGCTGGCCACGCGTAAGCACATGGAAGACCACGCTCCTGCCCAGAAGGCCAAACTACTGCCCCCCAGAGCCCCGAGCACGCTCCCACCTGCCATCTGCCTGACTGCCTGCTGCCCACGTGCCCTGCCATTTGCTGCCTGCACATCAGCCAGGGGTGCTGTTGCTGTGACCACCCCTGCTGGAACCGAAGACTCCCGACTGGGATTCCATCGCTCCACAGCCCAGCCCCAGGGGTTGTCATGTCGGGTACTGCAACATCTAGCACCACTGACAACCCCCGGCCAGAGAGGCAGAGGGGCACCAGCGTCAGTGCCACCGAAGTTGGTGTCCTGGTGGAGCAAGTCCTGGGGCAGTATGATGCCCTCTTCGGAAGTTCCCGTGCCGACAAGGAAGGACAGACTCGGATCTGGACTGACATCGTGACTGCCATCAACGCGGAGGGGTGGCAGTCCGCGACTTCCAACATGTCAAAAAGCGCTGGGAGGACTTCAGGTCCAGGACCCTGAACAAGGCCCGGCGCCTCTTGAAGGCAGCGGATGCCAAGGGGCGCCGGGGCCACTTGTCGGAAGATCAGATGAGGATCCTGGAACGCATATCCCCAGCGCTCCACGTCCAGGTCCTTGAGAGGCAGACCCGTCTGGAGTCGAGCGATAAGTGTACATGCATCCTGATTGTGAGCTGTGCGTGTGGTGATGTTTCAGTAGTGTGCAGGTTGCACATCTTTTTGTATGGGGTCGAGTATGGGTGGGCGTGTACAGGGCCGTGGTGCTAACACATGCGAGGGCTGGAATGTGTGAGACATGGATGGTTCTTGTGTGTGTAGGCTTGCATGCCAAATGCAGTTGTGTGGGCACACATGTTTGGATGAATGTGTATGTAAGTAGACATGTCCGTGATGCCACGCATGTATGTTGTTTTCAGCTGCATGTATCAGCACTGTGTACATGTGCATTTGTGTGTTTTTGACAAGAGTGCAACAGTGATGCAACATGGATGCATGTGACAGCCGGATGTGGAAGCCTGATTGGCAGATGTGACAAGGATGCCCATCTGAACACTGCGACACTTGGCAGAGGAGTACACATGCATGCAAGTGTGGTGGTGTGTGTACATGTGTGGTGCACTGTGTTGTGTTTCATGTGATGTCTGGCTCAGCTTTGCCTGCTCATGCTGTTGTATGGGTATGGATGGTGCTGGCAGTTGCGATATGGCTGTGGTATGGCTCATGTGTGGGAGTTGAAATGACATGTGTGTTGGGGATTGTGATGGCATGTCTGAGGTTTGCCAATGCCACTCATGTACAACTGTCATGTGTGTATGTGTCCATTGTACAGTGCCCTGATGCCTGTGTTTCATTTCTCCCTGTCTGCAGCGTCAACTGATGAAGAGGGCGGAGAAGGTGCTGTGAAGCACAGCGGCGGGGATCCCACCGCCAGCCGGAGACGCAAGGCCCGGCTCCCCTCCCATGCTGTCATCTCGTCGGGGAGTGAGGAGTCCGGTGCCGCGTCCCAGGCCGCAGCTGCCGGGGGGAGGTCCAAGAGGCAGAGGTTGGAGTTGGACTCCTCGGCAGCAGAAGGGGCAGCTGGGACCCCACAGGGCCCAACGGGGGAAGATGGCATGGAGTCATCCAGGTTGGTGGGGGGTTTGGTGGAGGAGGAGGCCGTGCAAGCAACAGAGACGGGGTCCGGAGGTGGGGATCCCACTGGTGCTAGTGGTGCGGTGCAGGACCAGGGACAGGAGGCAGCACAGGCCGCCGCGAAGGTGCCTGTGTGCAATCCTGTCCCTGATCCTGTCCCTGCATCATCTTGCACCAGCAGGGATGCCTACGTCCAGACCCGTTTTCAGGCAGGGGATGAGCAAACGACAACTGGCCTTCCTCTGCCTGCGGACGTGGCTATCCGGGTCCGGGTTGAGCCTGTCCTGACTGGTGTGGCGTTGCGTCAACGGGCCATGCGAGGTGACCTGCAATCTTTTCATGAGGAGACTGCATGTCATCTTGAATGGCTCGTTGACCACGTCAGCCTGCTGGGACAGGTCACCCACCGTTTGATGGGGCTTGCTACGACCCCCTCCTCAACTGAACCCCCTACGCGCCAGTCGTCCTCCGTGCCATCTTCCCACCCATCAGTCACGTGGGTGCCCTGTGGAGCTGCCTCTGACGGTGTGGCCAGGCTGGTGGAGGAGGCATCCCTGCCACAGTCGGGAGTCGGACGTCCAGCAGGGGTGGCCACATCAACGACTGCACCCCAGCCGGCGGAGGATGTGCAGGCAGCAGAAGGCAGTGCACGGGCAGAGGCACAGCAGCAGTAGCAACGTGGTGGGAGCCATGAAGGCTCGGGGCCTTCAACATCGGAGGGGCAGGCATCGGCCGGAGAGCAGGAGGACCCAGGACAGAGAGTGTCTTCCGTGTGGCAGCGGTTGGGCCACGCCATAGATGTGGAGCGGCAGCGGGCGGAAGAGGCACGGCTCACAATGGTTAGGGCGGAGAACTCCATGCGGAGGGCCCTGAGGCGGGCCGAGTGCCTCGAGGCAATCCGCAGGGGGTTGGAGGTGGACACGTCGACGGCCCTGCGGACCCTCAGGGCCATGGAGGAGGACCGCCTCCGGGACATTGAGCAGGAGTTCGATGATGCCCTGGCCCACGACATCCAAAAGTGAGCCGTCAAACTAGCCCGCTGCCCTTGTACATAGTTATGTAGGTAGTGTTAGGTTTTCTTTTTTTTAAAATTTATTTTGGACCTTTTGGACATTGGCCACATTTTTGTATATAGTTTATTTTATTAGTTAGTGTAGTTAGATAGGTTTCATTTCTTTTGTTGGGATAATGGACCCTGGCTTGTTCGTCTGTACATAGTTCACTGTTGGATTGTATTTTTCTTTCCCAATTTACCCATGGAACAATGGCTTTCAATTATTATTTCCCATTGGATTTTCTTTTGTGGACAGTGACTTTGGACACCATTACTTTGGATTATGATTTTTGGTTTTGCTTTTTTTCACAGACATGCTTCTTTTCATTTTTGTACATTCCCATTTCTGTTTCTTTATTTTTTATTCTATTTATGTTCCCTTTAATACATATTTTTTTATCGAGCTTCAATGTGTAGTATCTCATTGGTTTCATGCATATCATGATATGGGTTTTGAGATTCACTGACACCCATTGGGTGTATGTGAGGGAAATGTGTCTGTTTCGAAACTTGCAATTGGTGTTCTGTCATGTAATTGCCAATTATGAGTGGGTGGATGCAATACTCGGGTGGGTGTTTTGCATTTGGAGGCTGACCATAGGGACCAGGGATCTAGATTGTGATGACATGTTGGCTGGGGAACATGAGTTGGGGCCTGCTGGCAGGTGCCCCACAGTGCTGGGGGGTGGGGGTGGTGGGAGACATGGGTGGGGGCCTGGTGGAGGGTGCCCCTGCACTGCTGGGGGATGGGGTGGTGGGAGACATGGGTGGGGGCCTGCTGGCAGGTGCCCCACAGTGCTGGGGGGTGGAGGTGGTGGGGAACATGAGTTGGACATGGGTGGGGGCCTGCTGGCAGGTGCCCCACAGTGCTCCGGGGTGGGGGTGGTGGGGAACATGAGTTGGACATGGGTGGGGGCCTGCTGGCAGGTGCCCCACAGTGCTGGGGGGTGGGGGTGGTGGGAGACATGGGTGGGGGCCTGGTGGAGGGTGCCCCTGCACTGCTGGGGGATGGGGTGGTGGGAGACATGGGTGGGGGCCTGCTGGCAGGTGCCCCACAGTGCTGGGGGGTGGGGGTGGTGGGAGACATGGGTGGGGGCCTGGTGGAGGGTGCCCCTGCACTGCTGGGGGATGGGGGTGGTGGGAGACATGGGTGAGGGCCTGCTGGCAGGTGCCCCACTGTGCTGGGGGGTGGGGGTGGTGGGGAACATGAGTTGGACATGGGTGGGGGCCTGCTGGCAGGTGCCCCACAGTGCTGGGGGGTGGGGTTGGTGGGAGACATGGGTGGGGGCCTGGTGGAGGGTGCCCCTGCACTGCTGGGGGATGGGGGTGGTGGGAGACATGGGTGGGGGCCTGCTGGCAGGTGCCCCACCGTGCTGGGGGGTGGGGGTGATGGGGAACATGAGTTGGACATGGGTGGGGGCCTGCTGGCAGGTGCCCCACAGTGCTGGGGGGTGGGGGTGGTGGGAGACATGGGTGGGGGGCCTGGTGGAGGGTGCCCCTGCACTGCTGGGGGATGGGGGTGGTGGGAGACATGGGTGGGGGCCTGCTGGCAGGTGCCCCACAGTGCTGGGGGGTGGGGGTGGTGGGGAACATGAGTTGGACATGGGTGGGGGCCTGCTGGCAGGTGCCTCACAGTGCTGGGGGGTGGGGGTGGTGGGAGACATGGGTGGGGGCCTGGTAGAGGGTGCCCCTGGTGGCTGGGGGATGGGGGTGGTGGAAGCCATGGGTGGGGGCCTGCTGGCAGGTGCCCCACAGTGCTGGGGGGTGGGGGTGGTGGGAGACATGGGTGGGGGCCTGGTGGAGGGTGCCCCTGCACTGCTGGGGATGGGGGTGGTGGGAGACATGGGTGGGGGCCTGCTGGCAGGTGCCCCACAGTGCTGGGGGGTGGGGGTGGTGGGGAACATGAGTTGGACATGGGTGGGGGCCTGCTGGCAGGTGCCCCACAGTGCTGGGGGGTGGGGGTGGTGGGGAACATGAGTTGGACGTGGGTGGGGGCCTTCTGGCAGGTGCCACACAGTGCTGGGGGGTGGGGGTGGTGGGAGACATGGGTGGGGGCCTGGTGGAGGGTGCCCCTGCACTGCTGGGGGATGGGGGTGGTGGTCGACATGGGTGGGGGCCTGCTGGCAGGTGCCCCACAGTGCTGGGGGGTGGGGGTGGTGGGAGACATGGGTGGGGGCCTGGTGGAGGGTGCCCCTGCACTGCTGGGGGATGGGGGTGGTGGGAGACATGGGTGGGGGCCTGCTGGCAGGTGCCCCACAGTGCTGGGGGGTGGGGGTGGTGGGGGACATGGGTGGGGGCCTGGTGGAGGGTGCCCCTGCACTGCTGTGGGATGGTGGTGGTGGGAGACATGGGTGGGGTCCTGCTGGTAGATGCCGCACAGTGCTGGGGGGTGGGGGGGGTGGGGAACATTAGTTGGACCTGGGTGGGGGCCTGCTGGCAAGTGCCCCACAGTGCTGGGGGGTGGGGGTAGTGGGAGACATGGGTGGGGACCTGGTGGAGGGTGCCCCTGCACTGCTGGGGGATGGGGGTGGTGAGAGACATGGGTGGGGGCCTGCTGGCAGGTGCCCCACAGTGCTGGGGGGTAGGGGTGATGGGGAACATGAGTTGGACATGGGTGGGGGCCTGCTGGCAGGTGCCCCACAGTGCTGGGGGGTGGGGGTGGTGGGGAACATGAGTTGGACATGGGTGGGGGCCTGCTGGCAGGTGCCCCACAGTGCTGGGGGGTGGAGGTGGTGGGAGACATGGGTGGGGGCCTGGTAGAGGGTGCCCCTGCACTGCTGGGGGATGGGGGTGGTGGTAGACATGGGTGGGGGCCTGCTGGCAGGTGCCCCACAGTGCTGGGGGGTGGGGGTGGTGGGGAACATGAGTTGGACATGGGTGGGGGCCTGCTGGCAGGTGCCCCACAGTGCTGGGGGGTGGGGGTGGTGGGAGACATGGGTGGGGGCCTGGTGGAGGGTGACCCTGCACTGCTGGGGGATGGGGGTGGTGGGAGACATGGGTGGGGGCCTGGTGGAGGGTGACCCTGCACTGCTGGGGGATGGGGGTGGTGGGAGACATGGGTGGGGGCCTGGTGGAGGGTGCCCCTGCACTGCTGGAGGGTGGGGGTGGTGGGAGACGTGGGTGGGGGCCTGGTGGAGGGTGACCCTGCACTGCTGGTGGATGGGGGTGGTGGGAGACATGGGTGGGGGCCTGGTGGAGGGTGCCCTTGGTGGCTGGGGGTGCAGGGGGACATGCGTTGGTGGGCAGAAGTGCAAGTTGACATGTGGGTTGACTGGGGGGCATGGCCATGGTGGATGGGGTGCCTGCATGACATGTGCAGGGTAGGCCCCTGTGGTGTGAGCCACCTGAAGGGGCCGTGGAGGGTGTAGAGGGAACACCTGGGAGGACCCACACGTGCAATTCACGTGTGGTGCTCCCCGCGCACCCCTGTAATACACGTACCCTGATGGAATCGCGTGTGGAACTTCAAGCGCACCCCTGTGATACACGTACCCTGCTGAAATCGTGTGTGGAACTTCCCGCGCACCCCGAAATACACATTGCCAGGACATTCGCGTGTGGAACTTCCCGCGCACCCCTGGAATACACCTACCCTGCTGACTTCGCGTGTGTGACTTCCCAAGCACCCCTGGAATACACATACCCTGATGATATCGCGTGTGAAACTTCCCGCGCACCCCGAAATACACATAGCCAGGACATTCGCATGTGGAACTTCCCGCGCACCCCTGATATACACGTACCCTGCTGAATTCACGTGTGAAAATTCCCGCGCACCCCTGATGTACACGTACCCTGATGGAATCGCGTGTGGAACTTCAAGCGCACCCCTGTAATACACTTACCCTGCTGAAATCGCGTGTGGAACTTCCCGCGCACCACTGGAATACACGTACCCTGCTGACTTCGCGTGTGTGACTTCCCACGCACCCCTGGAATACACGTACCCTGCTGATATCGCGTGAAGAACTTCCTGCACACCCCGAAATACACGTAGCCAGGACATTCGCGTGTAGAACTTCCCGCGCACCCCGAAATACACGTAGCCAGGACATTCGCGTGTGGAACTTCCCGCGCACCCCTGGAATGCACGTACCCTGCTGATATCGCATGTGAAACTTCCCGCACACCCCGAAATACACGTAGCCAGGACATTCGCGTGTGGAACTTCCCGCGCACCCCTGGAATACACGTACCCTGCTGATATCGTGTGTGAAACTTCCCGCGCACCCCGAAATACACGTAGCCAGGACATTCACGTGTGGAACTTCCCGCGCACCCCTGAAATGCACCTACCCAGCTGAAATGACGTGAGGTACTTCCCGCGCACCCCAGTGATACACGTAGCCCGCTTACCGTGCTGGTACAGGGTTAGCGCAGCCCTTTGCGCTGGAATGGGTATTTTGCTGGCTTTTCCCTGCGCGAGAGGCGTTCTTGGGGGCGTAACTGGCGCTGCTGCAGGGTCGCTGCGCCACTGTGCGCCACGGCTGGTTTTGGTGGCTGGTATCCATGAATACGCTGTGCGCGGAAATGGGTTTTGGCGCACGCGGCTGGTGCAGGGATTCGCACGCGCACACTGTGTGCCAGCCGCGTGCGCCACTTGTGTGCTGGATTCTATGAATTACCCTCTTAGTAGCAGAGCGGTGCGACCTAATAATCCCCCTCTCTATTCACTTTATATTGATTTCAAGGAGGCATTTGATATGGTGTGCAGAGAGCGGCTGTGGCACAAACTGCAGAAATTAGGTTGCCTGGCAAGCATACTATATTACTTGAAGCTGAAATCGCGTGCGGAACTTGTAATACCACGGTATCTCTTGAACTCGATACTCAAGGCACTATGACTAACCCCATAGAGCAAAATAGGGGAGTGAAACAGGGATGCGTTACTACCCCCATTCTTTATAATTTGTTTGTGGCTGACATCCCACAAACAATTCAGCTGGTCAATAACTGCCCTCCTAAAACTGGCAATGCACACTGTTCTGTGTTAGCATACGCAGACGATATAGTGATATTACATCATACCTTTAGCGGTCTTCAGAGATCTGCGGAAGTGCTTTGGCTGTATGCTGACACAAATTGTCTTCTTATCAATCGTGAAAAAGCCTTGCTGATGGTCTACTCTGGCAGAAAGATAACCCACCCTCGTATGTGTATTAGAACCCTTGAGATAGATTACACTCCATCATACGAATATCTGCGGGTGTAATTCGACGTGAAGCGGGATTATCACTTATGCATTCAATCGCGCATTGTCAAAGCAGCACAGTTGACTGCACTGATTCATCAATTCACGTGCACTGAGAGTAGTTACTCCATATGGGGTGCACGCCAATTATATATACAGTGTATGGCACCCATGGTAATTTATGGATTGGAGGCTTTAACTAGCATCAACCTGAAGTGGCATCAAATCATTGAAGGGACGTTCTGGAGGAAGCTGCTGGGGCTCCCTCAATGTATTCCCGTAGCTATTTTGAGGCTGGAGCTAGGTCTCCTCTCATTTTATTTATTAAAATCACATATTGAAAAAGAGGGCTGAATTATATGTTAAAATGTTAAATGCCCCAGTAAATCTGCGTTTGGATAGCATGGAGGAGGATATTCGAAGAGAAAGAGGTGGCTCATTGTTTAAGAAAAGTATGGACCAACTATTTGCTGATATTGGCTGAACCCCTAAATGGGGAGAGTACCATTACAAGATGAAATATATTCTGGGAAAGCGTGTAGATAATTGGGATTGGCAGGAAACCTTTCTCACCTGGAAAGTCTGAAAAGATACAAGCTCATCCAGAATGTATTGTATACATTCAAGAGGTCACAAAAATACCTGAACTTGTGCCCTTCTGCCAATCTTAGGAGATTTATTCTCCTACTCAGAATTGACCATCTACCCGTGCTGGCTGTTGTGGGTGTTGAACGGCAGATTCCTAAGGGTGAGCGTACATGTAGAATTTGTAAGAGCAAGACGGCCCGGGAATCTGCTAAACACATACTAACTGAATGCCCTAGTAAGGTAGCAACCTATATAAAGCATTATGGTAGGTTTGTTCACCATCTTGACTTCATTAAAGATTCTTTGTTTTGGCTCGAATGTATTAACACACAAAATGCAATCTTAGATTTGTCTCTGTATCGAGTTTGGGCTGTGGCAGAAAAAAGGTGGGTTATTAAAGACATAGGGCCTGATTCACTGAGCATTTCCCTATGGGATTGTGACATTACAAAACGCTACTGTGAATCAGGCCCTAGTCTTGTCGGTACTTGTTTTGCACAAAAAATCAGAATCTAATGAACCCTGATTGTGATAGAAGTTGTTGCATCCGCTAGGGAGTAGTATAAATAAAACAGATAAGTAAGCCCTATTTGTTCAATTGGTTTAAAGATCTAATCATTATCTGCTGATGGTCTCTATGAAATATGGCAAATAAAGTGTGATACCAGCTAAGACTGGCCCGGTCACCGGATGTTTCAGATTCATTTGTTTTGCTAGTTCTCCACAAGAGTAATAGGCTAAGTAAATCAAAGTAAATCGAGTGACATTTAACTAACTTTGTCAAAAGTTTAACCTACGGTTGGGAAAAATATGTATGAATTTGGTTATTATTGGTTGTCACCGGATTCTTAAGGAATTTTATGTGAATTGTGTATGTATTGTTTTGGATTTTACTCTGTTTTAGATTTGTATTATTGTGACTCAATTAATTAGTTATGTGAAAAGTTTGTTCTTTGTAAAAACTGTATCACATTAAAATCAAATAAATAATACAGGAACCTACTCATACATACACATAGGCAATGGCTGCAGCATGCACCATAGATGTACAATATTTTTCATCTGGTAATTTTGGTTAGTAAAATAATGCATGCTACCGTATCAGTATTTAGAGCAATGTTAAACATGAAATAAATAGCTAATAATGCAATACTTCCTACATACTTGTGTTAGTACAAACAATACATAGGAATGGTACAACATGCTTTTATTGCGGGACGTTTTTTTTTGTGGGATTTTTACCGCAAATATTTTTATGAAAAAACCCATCGATTTTATTTTTTTGGGGTTAGAAAATTATATATATGGAATGTGGGTGTTTGGGAATAGATAAAAACTGAAAGGGAATGGGGTGTTGAGGGGACCCCCCCAAAAATAAATGTTAAAAAAAATTGGGTTTTTTCATGAAAAAATGTACAGTAAAAAACCCCATGAAAAAACATCCTGTGATGAAATGACATGGAACCATATGAATACCCACAATGCATACAAATCAGAGACGCATACAGGGAAATTAAAGTAAGGAAGAAAGAAACATCACCAGAAAAAGTCAATAACAGGGATGTCATTTAAAGGTCACCAGAGGTTGCAAATGGGACCTCTGAGGTCTCCCTTGCGACCTCTGAGGTCTCCCTTATGACCTCTAAAAAAAGATTGTTTTTTAAAAAAAGATTTTTTTTTTTGTTTTTTTTGGTAATGCAAGCGCCTGGGCTGTGGCCAGCACCATGTGGCTCTTTGCTTCTGGAGTGGCTGGCTTTCTTGTTCAGGCCTCTTAAAATAAAATGAACAGGAGTTCCACAAGTCTAACACTTCCAGCAGTGACCCTAAATAAGAAAGAATAGGAATACCAAATAATGTGTCTTTCTAGAATTCTATACAATAATTACTAGACTCATTAAAGGTTTATTTCAGACACACTTCCGGGGGATGAGTCACTGTATTAGTCTGTTCCTAATCACCCCAACTCAGCCTCTCATCCTTCTGAGGTCGATAAATGACCACCAACACAGGTTTGTTGCTGTTGGGTGTATATTTATTCTATATAAAGCACTTAAGCGTAAGTGCCATATAATAACACATCATTATCATTTGGTCATGGACGTCTGCTTGCATTCACAGTATTTTGGTAAGATGGGCCTATACACACTGATCTTAAAGATACATATGGCGATCCATTCTTGTATGAAATGTAAATCGCATTATAGTAATATCATAACCATATTTTTCGTAATGTACAATGCTATGTGAGTAAGTAAGGAAGGTAGGTAAAAAAAAGTTAGTGATTTCTGGGTTTGGTCCGTGGGCCCTTTCTCCTGATCGCTCCACAGACAGGCTTCTGATTGGTCTGGAGGGCGGCACGATGTCCGCGGACACTCAACGTGCCCGCTGATTGGTTGGTTAAAAGCGTGAGGTGCGTCATGTTTTACCAAAACGCCAGCCATGTTCGATACGCTGACAGATGCAGCTGTCTGCGGACAGCGTGGTGGCGAGCAGGGCTGGGAAACATATTTTGGGTCATTTGGTTTTGGAAAGAGGGGCTGGGAAAGGTCGGGGTGTGAAAAAAGATGATATGGGGTGATTTGTTTAGGTGGAAGAAGAACGTACGGGGCACGGCTGTCTGCAGACACTGCAGTAATCCACGGACAGGGTCTTCGGCGGGCAGCTTATTTGGTGACTGCAGGCAGGCTTTATTAGAGTAGGGCAGTGGAATGTAGATGATATGGGTATGTGTGCATAGGTGAGAAATTGGCCATGCAGCTGAGAATCTAGGCACTGGCACAACCACCAAAGCATAATACGGCCATGCAACCAAGAATCTGTCCACAACCATTGTAATAGTAAATCTTCGGTGGGCAGTTGGAAAAACATGTTTGGGGTTATTTGCTGACTACAAGAGGGCTTGTTAGAGTAGGGGAGTGGGAGTTAGATGATATGGGGATATTGGCATTTGTGAAAAATAGGGTTGGCGGTCTATTTTGATGTCTGCAGATGGCATTTCAATTGGGAAGTTAAGGGCAAGTTGTGGTGTGGTGTGTGTGGCCAGTGGCCAGATTCCTGGGTGCATGGCCGTCTTGACCTCTGTATGTAGCTAATATGTAACTTGCCTCCAGGCCACTTGTTGAGGTCGTGAACTGAGACCTTGTCCTTCGTTGACCTGTGTGTAAAGGATTACTCATGCAATGAAACTAATCCACAAGCATACGATAAAAACAATGTATCCAAATACTGAACGTAGAACACTTGTTTAACTACATTGTATTAATGTTTAAGAAGACCAACATGGAAAATCCCAGAATACACAGTTGCCGTATAGGCTTGTTGATATATGTATTAAAAGCAAACCAGTTATATGCGGATGTGCGTGACTTGGCATGAACCCTAGATCGGTGATGTATTAGTGGAATATTAACCCGAAGTGGGGCTGGACATCGTGCTCACAAAAAGTATAAAAAACCAATGCATTCTAATGTACAGCGTCTCTCACTGAACACATTGAACCACGCTGGAGTTCATTGTGTTGCACTGAGGGCCGATAGCTATCTGATTTTTGCTCTGGTTTCAGTAACTGGATTCAGTATAAAATAAAGTACTTTGTCTGTTCCTTTGTAAACCGTGTTCGGTGTGTTTCCTTCTGGGGTACTCAGCCTCGATATTTTTATTTTGTTTTCACAGTTGGCGCCTGAATAGGGACCCTCAAGATTGATGCCGGATTGTTGAAGGTTGACTCAAGCTATCGGACCGGGATCGGACGGTGTGACAGAAGGGGGCCCCACTGAACGAGACGCGACACCTCAGCAGCGCTGCACGACCCGATCCCTGGACAATTAGCTTGTGGTCCGAGACGGCATCTTGATGAGGGTTCACTTATCGAGGTGGGCAGATTTGCCGAAAACACCATACACAAGGTAAGATTAGTTAGGTAAGATTCTTTGAAATCCGATCGGGCCTCCTTAGGTTTGTTCAGGTGAGTTGTGACCCGACTCTTAATTCAACCCTGATAATTTGAATTTGGCGCATTGTATCTGCAGGCAAAATTATTGACCAGGTAACACCAATAATTTGATATGCCTGGGAAATTGTCTACCTGCTACAGGGCGTTGTTCCACAACGATAAACAATCTTTGGAATTTAGCCATCCCGCACCACAGGAGGGGTCGCCGGCATGTACTATGTACTGTAAGCATGGCATTGGAAGTATAGTATTTAATGACATTTGGCACAGACAAACCAGACATGCCTCTGAACTTCAATGGCCAATCAATGGCAGTTTTGAAATCCCTCGTATTGAGTATTTAGAGTCAATTCTATTAAAGAAAAAGGCTAGACCTGCAGCATTTGATGTTTTGCAGAATTGGAAAAAAGAAGCGTTGCAGCAACTTAAAAGTAGAGAAAAACATGCGTGCCGTCATAAGACGAACGCCGAAAAGGCATTATTGTATGACCAAGGTAAACATTCTGAATCGACTAGGAATATGGATAGGGCTTTCTCACTTGGAATTCAGAAAATCTATCCTTCCAAAGACCTCCATGCTTCTGATGAATTTATAGACAAATTGTTAAATGAACGAAGGCCTGGTACCTCTGCGCCACCTCCGTATGTTCCTCTTCCTGCTGCTTTGCCTCTTCCTCCTGTTATTCCTGCTCTACCTGCTGTTGTTCCCGCTGTTCCTGCTCCTCCTAATGTTCCCCTTCCTCCGGATCCTCCACCTCTTCTTATCGCACCAGTTACAGTACCTCCATTGCATTTGCCTGCTCCCTCTCTTCCAAGTGGTCCTGAGCCGCTTGTAGTTGATCGAGGTGCAGGGTCGAAGATTGTCACTCGCAATACTGTACCACCAGAGAAGAAACGTGATTTGATTGCATGGGCTAAGCATTGTATGGACAGGGATGATCATGCTAATGTTTTTGCCACACTTTGTAATATGGATAATTTTCCTGAGAAAAATGTTTTTATAGAAGGTTTAGGGATACATTTATGTGTAATGTGGGGAAAATTAAATAATACAGATCTCCCGCAAGGATAAGGGATCTAAATACTTTAGCATTTTCTAGAGACACTGTGGAGAAAGTAAATGAGCATGTCGAGAGGTTATTTGGGTATAGAAAGGAGTTAAAAGAGTTGCAGAATGAGGATGACGAGGGGGAAAGTATGTATGTACAGAAACGGTTCCTTCCTTTTCGTAAATCAATATCTGAGGAAGTACGAATTTGTAGGAAGGACGCGCTTAGATGGATTTCGGATATGTCGATAACTCCAGTTGAAGTATATGACACATATAGTCAGTATACACCAGAAATGCAGAGGAAAGTGATACAGGTAATGATAGAGTTCCTACAGGATGATTGTGTAAAAAGAAAGATTAGTTGTCCCGCAGAGTTATTGAGTATTTATAAGAGAGCTTTTTCACTTGACACTTCTTCGACTGCTTTAGCGCTCGGTTTAGCTCTGTTGCTTAGTAAGCGTTCGGAGCCACCTACTTCTCAGTTGCCTATGAGAGAGGCTCCTCCGACATTTGTCCCAAAGGTTGAGATTGCGGCTGATGCTGCATGAGGTATAGTCGCTGTGGACATTCCTGCACATTATGTATCACAGTTCGTTCACGTCCCATTCTCAAGACAGGAAGTGAATACTATTAGATAATCTATTCCTGATATTAGGAAAAATCCGACGGGATTCTATAAATAAATAGAGTCCGTCTTGCAATCCTCAGTGTTCACCTTAGGTGATATCGATTTGTTATTCCCTGTACTCCTGCCCGTAGATTTGTGGAAACAAGTTAGAACTATAGACGACGTGCCAGGGTTGGGAGATACATGGGTGAATATAACTAGACTCGATGGAGAAAGGCCAGCTGGTGAAAGACCGCCTCAGGTGATATTGACTTTGCCTGATAGAATTATTGCAAAATTAAAAACTATAATTCCAGAGAAAATAATTATTTGGGACAAACTTATGGTCTGTGTCCAAGGAAAGTCTGAGGGTGCTACCGAGTTTTTTAATCGGTTCAAACAGGTATTCTCGGATTTCAGTAGACAAGACCTAGGCACAGAGTCTGGAAAAGATTATTTGTGGACAAATTTGGGTGTGGATTGCTGCCTGACATCCAGTCACAAATTATGTCTTCTGAGAGCACTTGGCAGGCGAAATCGCAATCAGAAGTACTGCACATGGCTCAGTACTACGAGAATAATGAAAAAGATAGAGTTGAAAAACGAAAAGGTGATTTGAAAACTAAAGTGCTATTGCAGCAAATTGTTAGACGCCCCATAGGGGGTAGTTCTCAGATTAGAGGTCAGTATGTCCCGCAACGGAATGTGCCCATTGGGTCCTGTGAACATTAACCAGTGCGCCTATTGTCGTCAAGACGGTCATTGGCGTGCACAATGCCCCATCCTTCGACAAAGGTCAACTAACACATTCGGGAACATGGGTAGACGATCCAGAGGTCGCCCGGGTGTAGGGGGCCCTGGCAGAGGTCAGTTTAAACAGGACTCTCAGCAACCTTTTTCACAGGATAATCGGATTTTGAGTGTGGACACCAGGAACATATTTGATCATCCTTCCGCTGCATTTTTATCTGAAGAGCTTCCTTTTGAGGACATTCTGTTTCGTTAGGATTGCCCGAAGCAGGGTTTGGAACCTACACCTATTTCCGTCAATCAGAAAGGTCCCTACGTTGAAATGATTGTGGAAAATAGGAAACATCAGTTTTTGATAGACACTGGAGCACAGAAGTGCTACATTGATCATTCACGGGTTCCAAACATTCCACTGTCAGGGCAAACCAATGTTTATGTAGGGTTCTCTGGCACACCAGTTGTTTGTCCAGTTTCTTCGCCGGTACCCATTTCTTTGGGTCCCTTTTCAGACCACTGTCCATTTCTGTTGACTTCGAATTGTGGAGAGAACTTGCTGGGGTTGAATCTGTTAAAAGAATTAAATGCAGTGATTTATTGTTCTTCTGATGGAGTGCGCTTGACGATTTCACCACAGCAATTTTCTGTCTCGCAATTCTTGACTAGACCTTTGCCGCCAGAATTCATTAATGTACCAGAGAGCTTATGGGCTGTTGACGACAATGATGTCGGTGTTTTACAGATTGAACCTGTTAAGATAGTTTTGAAACATGGAATTGAGCTGCCACGCATTCCCCAGTATAAGATTTCAGTTGAGGGCGAGCAAGCTTTGAAATGCATTGTTTCCGATTTTGTGCATCGCGGGGTGATTGAAGAAATTCCAGGAAGTTTGTGTAATAGTCCGATTTTACCCGTGTACAAGAAAGGCGATAATGCAATTCCATTCCGTTTCATAACTGATTTACGTGCCATTAATAAAGTCGTCGCTCCACAATTTCCAATTGTGCCTGATGTAACGACAATCCTAACCATGATTCCAGCTACAGCTACTTACTTTAGCGTGGTGGATCTAAAGAATGCTTTATTTAGTATTCCTATACACAAGGATAGTAGATACTTGTTCGCGTTCACCTTAGGGGGACGCTCGTTCACATTTACTCGTGCACCTCAAGGGTACACAGAGAGTGCTAGCATCTATAGTAGGGCTTTGAAAGAACAACTTGATACCCTTGAATTGCCCTCTACTTGTACATTGCTTCAGTATGTTGATGACTTGCTCTTAGCTGCTGACTCTAAGAGAGCCTGTAAGGAGGGCACTGTGTGATTGCTTATCCATCTAGCTAAGCATGGTCACAAAGCTTCGCTAAAAACATTTCAATTTTGTTGCCAGGAGGTCGCCTATTTAGGCTATCTCCTGTCAAAGGAAGGAAGAAGATTGACACCTGAAAGAATAAAACACATTTCTGGCAAGTCTGTCCCAAATACACAGAAGGAAGTTAGAGCCTTGATAGGTAACATCCCAAATGTTTCACTAGTGATCAAACTGATGTTGGCTTTGACAAAAAAGGGCATTTCTTCACCATTGCCATGGAACGCGGAACACCAGCAATCGTTTGACTTGCTTAAGACTGCATTATGCTCTGCACCAGTTTTGAGCACACCAAACTATGAAAAGGCCTTTGTGTTGTTTGTGCATGAATGTGATGGATGTGCTTTGGCTGTATTAACGCAGGAACATGGAGGGAAGAATAGGCCGTGCAGTTACTTTTCTTCCGCCCTTGATCCTGTAGCATGCGCTTTGCCAAGATGTTTGCGAGCTGTCACTGCTGCTGCTGCCTCTGTAAAACAGAGTGAGGGAATGGTCCTAGGCCATGATCTAACCCTGATGGTGCCTCACTCTGTAGATGTTCTACTGAACCGAACCCAAATGCAACACCTCACTTCTGCACGGTTGACAAGATATGAATTGATCTTGTTTGACCCTCACATTCAAATTAAGAGGTGTTGTGTTCTTAATCCGTCTGAACTCCTACCTTTCCCGCAGGATACTACTTGCGGCGATGAATAGTCACATTACTGTCTGTATACTACCGAACAAGAGACAAAGGGTAGAATTGATTTGGAAGACACTCCTTTGGATAATCCGCAAGTAGAGCTGTTTTGTGATGGCTCCTGCTTCAAAGTTCCGGATGGTACATCAACAGCTGCTTATGCAATCACCACATTAAGCACGGTCATGGAAACCAAGAAAATCACGCATAATTCTGTGCAGGCCGCAGAGATTATAGCATTGACCCGAGCTTGTGAACTTTCCAAAGGGCTTGCAGTAAATATATATACTGATAGTCAGTATGCCTTTGGGGTGGTTCACAACTTTGGGAGACTTTGGTCAGAGAGAGGGTTCTTAACTTCACATGGCACTAAAATCCAACATGGCTCCCTAATAGTACAACTACTCTCAGCGCTTGCGCTCCCTACTCAGTTAGCAGTTATGAAATGTGCAGCACATCGAAAGATTACAGATGACATAGGGAAAGGGAATGCTTTCGCTGATCAGATAGCTAGACAAACTGCTACCGATCCCCTTACGGAGATGTATGTTTCGAGGGAGACTGTAAATGCTTATGCAATGGATGAGGGTGTTGGGTCTGTACGGGATATCCAAGCTGATGCCACGTTAGAAGAATCTAAGAGGTGGGCTGAAGGATTGAGGAAAGTTGATGATGACGGGAGTGTTGGGTGGATATAGCGGAAGGGAAATGGCTACTCCCTGACGCGTATATAATGATGATGGTCATCATGGCCCATGGTCCTACGCATGTATGTGCCCAGAAGATGACAAACATGTTAGAGAAAGTTTGGGTAAATGACAAAATTTCCTAAATTGCCCAGCGCTACATCCAGGATTGCATGATTTGCCTACAACACAATGTAGGAAAGGGGGCAGTAACTCCAAGGGGAAGTTTTGGGCCAACCTCTGTCCCCTTTGAAGTTATCCACTTTGACTTTATTGAAATGGAACGATGTGACAATAAAAAAATATGTGCCGGTGGTCATCTGTGCTTTTAGTAAATGGGCTGAGGCTTTCCCCGTTAAGGATGCTACAGCCATGACTACTGCAAAAACCATGTTAAGGGAATACTTCCCGCGGTTCGGGCTACCAAGAGTTATCTGGTCGGACAATGGTCCACATTTTGTCGCTGCTGTAATTCTGAAGATATGTGCGGCATTACAAATTGACAAATGGTTCCATTCAGCCAGACATGCTCAGAGCGCCGGACTAGTAGAAAGACACAACAGTATCATCAAGAACAAGCTCGCTAAGACATGTGCCGGCACCAAACTAAAATGGCCAGACGCCTTACCGATCGTGTTATTATCTATGCGTACAACCCCTCAAACTAAGACTGGCCTCTCTCCATTTGAGGTGGTAATGGGAAGACCTGCCATTATTTGGAACCTTCCTAAATGCAATTTATTGAGAAATGTTGAAAATGTATTACTTTCAGATTATTGCAGCCAGTTGACTAAAACCCTGTATTTGATTTATCACCAGGTATGAGAAGCTTTACCTGTGCGATACGAGGGCCAGGGCCACAGTATACGGCCTGGGAGTTGGGTGCTCATCAAGGCATTTGAGGGCTCTTCCTACTTTGCGCCTCGCTGGCGTGGGCCGTTCCAGGTCCTGTTGGTCACCCAAACAGCGGTGCGGGTCTCTGGAAGAAAGAACTGGATTCACGCGTCCCACATCAAGAAACTTCCTCACCCAGTGCCACACATTACAGAAGAAACAGAACCCCTCGCTAATACTGCAACCAACGATCCCGAGGCAGTAAGTAGCACCGAGAGTGTATCGGAGCATCTCTCTGAGCCTGTGAGGCTTGGGGAAGCCGCCATTTTGTCTCCACACTCTCCAAATGTTTTGCGTCCGGAAACTGCTGTTCCAAATTCGCGATCTTCACTTGTCTCTGATACGTTGCTTCCAACGGGAAGTGACAACACATTGTTTCCAGACCACTCAGTACCGGGAAAAGCAAGGTACAATCTGCGTCCAAGAAAATAGACTTACGCCACGGTTCGGCTGTGCATTCGAAGAAGAAGAGGAGGATCATCGAGGGCCTCTTTCTGCCCAAATTTGAGAAAGGGGATTCTTTTGGCTAGGGTTGGGGAAGGACTAAAAAGCCACGCGACAGGGAGGTCACCAGCAATGAACATTGGGGTATCCGTTGAAGACTACAATGCCTGCCACCGCTACCGCTCGTATGGGACTTGTAAATAAGGGGGTGACCAACCGGGACAATGGACAAAATGCCTGGCCCCCGAAAACGTATTGCTGTGTTTTTATAATGATATTTGGGTTTATAATAGTCGCTGCCTTAGGGTTGTGGTACCTTGAGGAAACTCATTCTGTAGAATTTTTGTTACCTACTGAAAGTATACCTACTGTTCCTACTTCCTTTGTACATTTGCATATTCTGTCCCCCAGCATAGACAAAGGTATCACAATAATACTCTACTACTCATCTGTAACGCTCACCTGACTCCCACGGAGGCGCTCGTCTAGTCTCGGTTGCTGTGGCCTCTTCGAGCGTGATGCGCAACTCGGAACACCGACTGAACAGGACCCTTAAATCTTGCTTGTCTGGCCCGTAGGAATATCCTTCTGCAGATGAGAAAGGGGATTAACAGTCTGCAGAATAGTGTGCTTGCTCCCCCTTCCCCCCTTCGTTCTTCTCTAACTTCCTCCGAAATCCCCGGTTGAAGCTCACCTTATGGTTTGAAAGGATGCACTCTCCATCCTGCTTCTGGTGCAGGGGCGCGTTTGTCCAGTTACTTCACTGGTTTTCAGAATGGCGCTGGCAAAATCCACTTTACTTTTCCGAGCGGAATGCCGTAAGTATGAAGATTACAAAAGTTCAAGTGTTGAGCCTCCTTTTCTGTTGCCTTCCTAACCTGTGATCTGTCCTTTATTTCAGGTGCAGAATGAAGGAGATGCGTTGAGGGATTGACTTGCCGATGGTAAACTCAGGTGAGTTAGCGATGGGGGCGATCCCTCTTAATGTCTTTATATTCCTCCAGTAATGTCTTTTGTCCTTTCCCCATAGGGGCAGGGGTGCGGTACCTGCCAACGTAGCAGCGCCGACCCGAAATGAGGAAAGATCCACCAACAGAAGACCGGTAAGTGTTATGGCGGAAAATTTGGCTTTCCTCATATGTTCCTTCTGCTCACCTTTTGTCTCTTCTTTCCTCCCCTAGGCGCAGAGATGTGGCGACCGGTGCAGACAGTCGCGGTGGAGCCAGAAGAACTCCCGAGGACAGGTGAGTGAAGCGCGGCGCTGCAGCGAGCAACGCGGTGCTTTTAAATGAAAGTCTTTTCTCAGGACGCTGGCATGAAGGTTCCGGATGCAGGTAAGAAGTTTGATAAAATTCTTGGTTTTCACCTTTCTCTTCTCTTCTTTCCTTACAGGTTTTCCAGGATCGAGGCAGGCGTGGCTGGAGACCAGATGCAGGAGCAGACACGGTGAGCGTTCAGCTGCTTGGATGCAGAACAACGCGAAGCGTGAGCTACTGTCTGGGCATGGCTTAAATAGCACCCAAAGTAGTTCCAGGTAAGTATCCTTCCCTGGCTACGCCCGAGTGGCAAAATAGTCCCAATGAAAAAATAGTCCCTTTCAGGTCTCAGGAAGGCCTGAATCTTGCAGCATGGTCTGCATCAGGTAAGTGCACAAAACACCTTCTTTTATCAGCCTGGCGCCTATGGCGCCAGCACTGATGTCCAACATGAGCCTGGTGCCAAAGGCGCCAGGACAGAGTCCAAAGAGCCCCTATAAGGGGCCGCTGGGCTTTTACCCGGGGGCATGATGCCTGCTCCCGGGGGTGCTCGGCCTGGCCTGGTGCTCCGGGGGTAGGCATCATGACAGCACTCCCCCCCAAGGCCCCTCCCAAGGTTGTTCCCTCTGGAGGTTTCGGTTTGTTTGGGAAATTCCGATGGAACCTTTTTACCAGCCGAGGTGCATGTACATGGTCGCTGGGTTCCCAAGACCTTTCCTGAGGCCCGTACCCTTTCCAATCAATTAGATAGAAAAGTTTTGATTTTGAGATCTTAGAATCCAAAATGTTCTTCACCTCGAATTCAGGCTCCTCATCTATCTGGATTGGTTCTGGTGGCTTTATTAATCTGGTTCCTGGTTGCACTGGTTTCAAAGGTGACACATGAAAAACGGGGTGAATCCGCATGTTAGCTGGTAGATCGAGCTTGACTGCCACTGGGTTAATTATAGCTTTGATCGAGTAAGGGCCCAAATACCTTGGATTAAAAGTTCGAGGTCCCTTGAGCAATAAGTGTTTGGTAGCCAACCATACTTGATCCCCTATTTGGTATGTAGGCGCCTCACTCCGATGCAGATCCGCATTCTTTTTGTATTTCCCTTTCGCTTGTTGCAAATGTGCAGTTGCATCCTTGAAGGCTTGAGTTATCGTGGCATGCAAATGGTCCACTGCGGGCATTTCAAGGCTCAGAGGTGAGTCCAGGTCTGAAGTACGAGGGTGATGTCCATATATGGTATAAAAGGGGCTCTGTCCAGTTCCAGAGTGTACTGAGTTATTGTATGCATATTCGGCCACCCATAAAATATCCTTCCAATTACCCTCCGATTGGTGCAACATACATCGTAGGTATTGTTCAATGGTCTGGTTCGTTCTCTCCGTCTGACCATCGGTCTGTGGGTGGTGGCTGGTTGAGAGTCTTACGTCGCTTTGTGCCAGTTGACAACACTTCCTCCAAAAATGAGAAATAAACTGGCTTCCCCGGTCGGAGACTAGTATGGACGGGAATCCATGCAAACAGATGATATTTTCAAGGAATTCCTTGGCTAGGACAGAATCTGAAGGTAATCCTTTCAACGGAATAAAATGGGCCATCTTGGAAAATAAATCCACCACAACCAGAATAGTATTGTATCCATTACAAGGGGGCAGGTCCGTGATAAAATCTAGTGACAAGGTGTGCCAAGGTGCTCGTTGAATATCTAAAGGCTGAAGAAGACCGGCGGGTTTTGTCTTTTGGCCTTTGTTTTGGGCGCAAACTCCACAGGACATCACAAAAGATTTAATATCCTTTCGCCAGGAAGGCCACCAGAATTGTCGTTTAATTTTTTCCTCAGTTTTGGCAATGCCAGGATGTACTTCCATCAGGGTATCATGATGACGGGAAATAACCAGTTCTTGCAATTCCTTTTCTGGCAGAAATAAGCGTCCTTGGAAGTAAGGAAGGACATCGTTGACTGAAAAGTAAGACCCCCTTTGGATCCAATCCTGCAAGGCTGTAGAGTCCAGGAGGTGTTTTACCCGTGCTTGAATGTCTTCAAGGGTTTGTAAAGAGGTTATCCCCAAAATTCTTTGTTCGGGAATTATCGGCACAGGTTCTGAGTTTGTGTCTATTTCTCCCATTCCTATTCGAGATAGCGCATCCGCTTTGCCATTCTTACAGCCGGGGCGGTAAGTGATTACAAAATCGAACTCAGCAAAGAACAAAGCCCATCAGAGCTGACGTGACGATTGAGCCTTGGCAGTTTTTAAATATTGTAAGTTTCGGTGATCAGTGATCACGGTGATGGTATGCCTGGCGCAAAGAAGATAATGCCGCCAAGCCTTAAAGGCGGACTTAATGGCTAATAATTCCTTGTCGGTGATTGCATAATTTACCTCAGGCGGCGAGAACTTTCTGGACCAAAATGCTACGGGGTGCAGTTGGTTGGTTTCAGGGTCTCTCTGAGACAGGACAGCTCCCATGGCTAAGCTGGACGCGTCGGTTTCGACTATATATGGGAGATCGGGACGCGGGTGCTTCAAAATAGGTGCAGACGTGAATTCAGCTTTCAATTCCTGAAAGGCCTGTTCGGCTTCCTCGTCCATTCGAAGCGTTTATTTTTCCGCAAGAGTGCAGTGATGGGTTGTACCACAAGTGAAAATTCCGGGATAAATCTGTGATAAAAATTGGCAAAACCAAGCATGCTTTGGACACCTTTCACCGAACTAGGTGATGGCCATTTGAGGATGGAATCCACTTTTCGTGAGTCCATTCGGACCCCTTTAGGTGTCAGGATGAATCCAAGAAACTCAACCTCGGTGGTATCGGTGGTATCGAAAATGTCATCGATATATACGACAACACAAACATTGATGAGTTCCCGAAGGACATCGTTCATGAATAATTGGAAGGCAGCAGGCGCGTTGCACAACCCGAAAGGCATCACCTGGTATTCGAATAATCCATATTTTGTACGGAAGGCCGTTTTCCATTCGTCGCCTTCTTTTACTCGCACCAGATGATAAGCCCCCCGGAGATCTAACTTGGTGTATACGCAAGCGTCCTTCACCTGGTCAAGGAATTCAGGGCAAAGGCAGAGGGTAACGGTTTTTAACAGTTATCTGGTTCAATGCGCGGTAGTCGATACAAGTTCTAAGGTCGCCTTCTTTTTTGGGCACGAAGAACAAAGCCGAGGATGCCGGAGACTTTGACGGGCGAATGAAACCATTGGCTAGGTATTGATCTAAATATTGTCTCAAATGCAGATTCTCAGGTTCAGTAAGGGCATAAATCCTGCTACAAGGGGGTTGTGCACCGGGCACCAGATCGATTTTGGCAATCGTACGATCTGTGGGGAGGTAACGTGTTGGCCTGTTCCTTTTGGAAGACGTCCTGAAAGTCTTGGTATTCCGGAGGTAGTTGCATGGAGACAGAGGTTACAGACGCTAGACTAATTTTCAGATTTTCTGGGTAGCAGGTTTATGCACAATCCGGGAAGGTTATTCTCTTTGCTCCCCAATCAATTCGAGGATTATGTGTCTCTAACCAAAGGATTCCGAGAATAACCTGAAACTGTGGAGCCTTGATTACATCAAACACAACTGCCTCCCGATGGCCGTCCAGACCTATAAGTGTCACCTCAGCAGTGGAATGTGTTACCGGTCCTGAGGCAATTTCGGTTCCATCGACTGTGGTGATGACATCTTTGCTGGTTTTAGGACGCAGAGGGAGGTTAATCCTAGAGACCAATTCACGATCCACATAATTTCCCATAGCCCCACTATCGATGTATGCCTTTATTGCATGCAAGGCTGTTCCGGATCTACGAGGACCATTGGCACAATGAAATGCGAGGTCTGAGAGTTTGTTTTCAAGCTCGGCAAGTGGACCCCTACGCTTGTCGGGCATGGTCGTTTCCAGAAACAGAGTCTTCATGGTTTTTATCAGCGGCTCCTACCACCTTCTTGGGCGGTTTTGCCGGGCAATCTCGTAGAAAGTGTCCAGAGGACCCACAATAAAGACATAATTGCATCTGCCGTCTTCTTTCACGTTCTTTTTGAGTTAAAGGTCCTTTAACCCCTCCGATTTGCATAGGCTCAGAGACATCAGCACCCTTGGGGTTAGCGTGGGTCTTGACCAACACCCGGGTCTCAAACTTGAACCGATCTGCTTTTCTGTTTTGAAGTCTGTGATCCAATTGGACCACTAAGTCTATATATTCTGTGCATTCTTGGGGCGGATTTACAACTTGGGCCAGGACATCTTTAAGTTCTCCGCGTAGACCTCGATAAAATAACATTATTCTTTTATCCTCTGGCCACCCAGTTTCCACAATTAGTCTATTAAAGGTTGCAATGTAGGATAGGAGGTCCTGATTGCCCTGTCGCAGGGATAGGAGTTCGTCATCCAGAGCCTGCCCCTGAGAGTGTCGAGCAAATAACCTTTCCATGCTTGCTTGAAATCCTTGAAAATCACGGAGAATCGGGTCATCATGAGTAACCAGTGGAACTGACCAATCGGCAGCACAGCCGCTGAGATATGACAATACAAAGGCTACCTTGGTCTGGTCATTAGGGAAGGCCCCAGGTCTGCATAGGAAGTGCAAACGACACTGATTCATGAATACGGCGAATCGTTTGGGGTCCCCGGCAAAGCGTTCGGGTGGGGCCAGCGGCAAGTTTCCAGGTAGATTAATCTGCACAGGGTTACTGGGAACCACAGGAGCGGGGTTCCCCCCGGAACCGGGTAGAGGAGTGTGTCCAGCTTGACCTTGCAAAAACTGTCTAGCCAGGTCATCAGTTCTTTCCTTTGATACAATCACTTCCCTCCTGAGAGCATTAGTCTCTTGACGAGCGGCGTGTACTTCGGCCCGTAATTCCCCCAGTAGTTGGGCCAACTGATCAGTCTCAGAAGTTTCCATAGCGCCTGGGTGGGAATTTGTAGGAAGTTGTCGCGTTCTGTAACGCTCACCTGACTCCCATGGAGGCGCTGGTCTAGTCTGGGTTGCTGTGGCCTCTTCGAGCGTGATGCGCAGAACTCGGAACACCGACTGAACAGGACCCTTAAATCTTGCTTGTCTGGCCCGTAGGAATATCCTTCTGCAGATGAGAAAGGGGATTAACAGTCTGCAGAATAGTGTGCTTGCTCCCCCATTCCCCCTTTCGTTCTTCTCTAACTTCCTCCGAAATCCCCGGTTGAAGCTCACCTTATGGTTTGAAAGGATGAACTCTCCATCCTGCTTCTGGTGCAGGGGCGCGTGTTTGTCCAGTTACTTCATTGGTTTTCAGAATGGCGCTGGCAAAATCCACTTGACTTTTTCCGAGCGGAATGTCGTAAGTATGAAGATTACAAAAGTTCAAGTGTTGAGCCTCCTTTTCTGTTGCCTTCCTAACCTGTGATCTGTCCTTTATTTCAGGTGCAGAATGAAGGCGATGCATTGAGGGATTGACTTGCCGATGGTAAACTCAGGTGAGTTAGCGATGGGGGCGATCCCTCTTAATGTCTTTATATTCCTCCAGTAATGTCTTTTGTCCTTTCCCCATAGGGGCCGGGGTGCGGTACCTGCCAACGTAGCGGCGCCGACCCGAAATGAGGAAAGATCCACCAACAGAAGACCGGTAAGTGTTATGGCGGAAAATTAGGCTTTCCTCATATGTTCCTTCTGCTCACCTTTTGTCTCTTCTTCTCTCCCCTAGGCGCAGAGATGTGGCGACCGGTGCAGACATTCGCGGTGGAGCCAGAAGAACTCCCGAGGACAGGTGAGTGAAGCGCGGCGCTGCAGCGAGCAACGCAGTGCTTTTAAATGAAAGTATTTTCTCAGGAACGCTGGTGTGAAGGTTCCGGATGCAGGTAAGAAGTTTGATCAAATTCTTGGTTTTCACCTTTCTCTTCTCTTCTTTCCTTACAGGTTTTCCAGGATCGAGGTGGGCGTGGCTGGAGACCAGATGCAGGAGCAGACACGGTGAGCGTTCAGCTGCTTGGATGCAGAACAACGCGAAGCGTGAGCTACTGTCTGGGCGTGGCTTAAATAGCCCCCAAAGTAGTTCTAGGTAAGTATCCTTCCCTGGCCACGCCCGAGTGGCGAAATAGTCCCAATGAAAAAATAGTCCCCAGGGCTGGGCTTTTACCCGGGGGCATGATGCCTGCTCCCGGGGGTGCTGGGCCTGGCCTGGTGCTCCGGGGGTAGGCATCAGGACATCATCAGGAATGCTACGCATGCCATTTTTAATAAGTCTAACTGTTGGGTCTGCTCACATTTACCGCAACACGGGGATAAGGGGCTAGGTTGGTATATTCATCCTTTACCTTTGACAACTGCTTGCTATGCTTCTATTAGAGCACTGTTCTTTGGCCGTTGGAATGATAGCATTTCAGGAAACTTTGATGGCACCAATTTGTATAGTTTTGAGAAACGTGTTTTGACTCCCCTGGGATGCTCGCTTTTTTCGCAAACAGGAGTAAACCTAACGTTGCTTCTATTAGGCCTTCTGTCTCGTCCTTTCCAATCTTTGATTTCCTTTAAAATGGCTCTGATAGGCAATAAGGATGCCATGCCTCCTTCTTACACTGTTAATCATAGCCCTGATTCAGTTTCTTTTTGCATACAGAAGAATGGAACTCAGTCAATGGGAGATGTTCTAGGTTGTGCCAACGTTGCAAATTTGACTGGGGAAAACAGACCTTTGGATGTAGGCGAACCTGTCTACTTTGTCTGCGGTAAAGTAGCATTCCCATGGTTGCCCAGGGATTGGCAGGGAACCTGTTATTTAGGGATTCTGTTACCTGGGGTGTTTATAGCTAGTATAAAAGAAGTTTCAAAGGCTCGTCCACGGCGGGACGAGAATGGTGACACCCCAGCACAAATCTTGGGAGATATAGCAAAATCAGTTGTGCCATTTTGTGGGCAGATAGCGAATTCAGAAGATATCAGAAAACGACGGAGAGTACTGGAGAGAACCATCAACCGGACCACGGACATACTCTATAATATGACGTTAGAACAGAAGGTGATAAGATTAGTAGCACTGCAAAACCGGATGGCATTAGATGTCATTCTGGCTGAACGTGGTGGAGTGTGTAAATTAGTGAGGTCCGCTTGCTGTGTTTTCGTCCAGATTCCTCCCCAACCATATTCAAGGCAATACAGAATCTGCATGTCCTTAGTTCAGAAGTGAATGTTCCCGAGGGAAATTGGGATTTTAGTGCTTGGTTCTGGGACTTTTTGCGATCTTGGGGTTGGAAGGTACTTTTGGTCTTGTTGATTATTTTGGGAATCTTGTTGTTTCTTTGTTGCTGTGTTCAGTGTCTACCTAGTATATGTTCGATGGTAGAGGGATGTTGCGCACAAGCGATAGGTACGATAGGACATAAGTTGTATGCCCCAGATAAAACTTCCAAAGAATATGTGTTGAAAGAAATTTTAGCAAATGACCTAATGGCAATAGATATTTCCGATAGCGATTCAGGGTTCATGGACGATGATTCATGGAGTTATTTGCAAGGAGATCCAAAAGTAGTTATAAATAAATATATGTATATTGGCCTACGCCAAGCTGCTCACAAGTCGCTTGTGAAGGAATCCATGTTGCAAGGTCCTGACCTTAGAATCAATGTAAGCCGCCATTTTAGATCAATCCGCCATTTTAGGTTCGCTTTGTAAAGTCACCCTGTGAGTTATAATGGTGGACGATGTCATTCCAAAATACAACATGGCTGTCTTGACCTCTGTATGTAGCTAATATGTAACTTGCCTCCAGGCCACTTGTTGAGGTCGTGAACTGAGACCTTGTCCTTCGTTGACCTGTGTGTAAAGGATTACTCGTGCAATGAAACTAATCCACAAGCATACAATAAAAACAATGTATCCAAATACTGAACGTAGAACACTTGTTTAACTACATTGTATTAATGTTTAAGAAGACCTACATGGAAAATCCCAGAATACACAGTTGTATTCCCAGAACAGAGTTCGTTGTGTTGCACTGAGGGCTGATAGCTATCTGATTTTTGCTCTGTTTTCAGTAACTGGATTCAGTATAAAATAAAGTACTTTGTATGTTCCTTTGAAACCCATGTTCGGTGTGTTTCCTTCTGGGGTACTCAGCCTCGATATTTTGATTTTGTTTTCACAAGACCTGTTCCCCTCTTCAGGCCCTCCAGATGGTGATGGTGGTGGTGGTGGAGGCGGTGGTGGTGCTGAGGATGCAGCCATGGATGCCATTGCAGCACACCAAAAGCAGCGCACCAGAAACAGCAATCTGTAGGCAATGCTCTGTCCTGGTCAGCCAAAAACCCAATGAGGAGCAGCAGTGGAGTGTGGCCATTTATAGAGGGGCTGTCTGCCGACAATCGCGTGTTCCATGGACACTTCGAGCCCCTGGCAGGGCTCAAAAAGTTACAAAAAGTCTCTAGATTGACCAGGGCATGGTCTGGGACCTCTGCAATGGTAAAGTTTCAGCATGAAACACTCTGGATTGGGCACAAATGCACTTTTGAATTGTCAGGGGGTAAGGACATTGTCCACGGATAGGCATGACGCTCAGCGCGGGTGCGGTCATATGGTGACGTCCCCGGACGTACACGGATACGACAGGTGTCCGTAGGACATCTATTGCGTGGCTGTAGTGTGCGCATGTGCCCAGGTGTCTGTAGGACAGGGTTGGGACCCCTGAACTTATTAAAAGTGCAACACATCCAGGTGGACCGTCCCAGACAGGTGCAATGTTTGGATGGCACTTGGAAGCAGATGCTCATGTGCCCAGGTATCTGCAGGACAGGAGTGGGACGCCCAAACTAATTACAAGTGTGTCAGGAGTTTACGGACATCAGCGGGCAGAAGCAGTGTTCGGAGGGCATAGGAGATCGGATGCACATGCGCCCAGGTGTCTGTAGGACAGAGGTTGGACCCCTGAATTAATAAAAAATGCATCATGATTTTATGGACATCTGCGGACCGAAGCGGTGTTCGGAGGGCACAGGGGAACAGGGTCGGGACCTCCGAATCATATAAAGGTGCGGCATGACTTTGCAGACATGTCAAGCTAATTTCAGAGCTAGAAAGACATGTTTGTTCAGGGCACCTCCATTTTGTTTGCAGACACATCCGGACAGGTGCGCTGTTTGGGGGTATCGCCTTTTTGATTGCGGACAGTCCAGACAGTCGGGCTGTCCACGGACTTCAAACGGGGCTTTTAAAAAAATGGGAAACATATATAGCGGATATGGGGCTTTCGACATGCTGTTCATCAGGGGAGGAAGGGATCGAGGTCTCATCATAGAGTTGTCAATTAAAGGGATTTGGTGGGCATGATAGGCTGGGACAGGGACAAGGGGTGCAGGTACAGGTGGAGAAGTGGTAGCTAATATTGTCTGATAATATGGATTTTACAAATGTCATTAACTGTGCAAAATTAGTGTTCAGTCCATCCATTTTTGCAGACTTATTATTTCATTTGTTTTACAAAGGTAGCGGGCGCCCCTCTCTCGCAAGAACAGACATGATAACCTGTTCAGTGGTTATTAACCACTTGAGAGTTCGCAGCCACTGCTTTTACTCACTGTGCCTTTCACAGATGGGAAATATCCATTTGCATATCAGTCTTTGTCCTGCCCAGCGGCAGTCCAGCACCGAAATACAATGGCAATTCCAATCTGAACGAGAGTACCACCAGCAACCCCATACACGTGTTTCACCCTTGTTGGGGATCATCAGTGAGGTGAAGCTGATGCCTCTCTAAGCACAGTGAGGGATCATCAGTGAGGTGAAGCTGATGCCTCTCTAAGCACAGTGAGAGGGAGACCACGTCTGGTTGCCCCCAGGAGACCTAGGGTTACCAATCCCAGGTTCCTTAAAAATTGTTTTACAAAGGTAGCGGGCGCCCCTCTCTCGCAAGAACAGACATGATAACCTGTTCAGTGGTTATTAACCACTTGAGAGTTCGCAGCCAATGCTTTTACTCACTGTGCCTTTCACAGATGGGAAATATCCATTTGCATATCAGTCTTTGTCCTGCCCAGGGGCAGTCCAGCACCGAAATACAATGGCAATTCCAATCTGAACGAGAGTACCACCAGCAACCCCATACACGTGTTTCACCCTTGTTGGGGATCATCAGTGAGGTGAAGCTGATGCCTCTCTAAGCACAGTGAGAGGGAGACCACGTCTGGTTGCCCCCAGGAGACCTAGGGTTACCAATCCCAGGTTCCTTAAAAATTGTTTTACAAAGGTAGCGGGCGCCCCTCTCTCGCAAGAACAGACATGATAACCTGTTCAGTGGTTATTAACCACTTGAGAGTTTGCAGCCAATGCTTTTACTCACTGTGCCTTTCACAGATGGGAAATATCCATTTGCATATCAGTCTTTGTCCTGCCAAGGGGCAGTCCAGCACCGAAATACAATGGCAATTCCAATCTGAACGAGAGTACCACCAGCAACCCCATACACGTGTTTCACCCTTGTTGGGGATCATCAGTGAGGTGAAGCTGATGCCTCTCTAAGCACAGTGAGAGGGAGACCACGTCTGGTTGCCCCCAGGAGACCTAGGGTTACCAATCCCAGGTTCCTTAAAAATTGTTTTACAAAGGTAGCGGGCGCCCCTCTCTCGCAAGAACAGACATGATAACCTGTTCAGTGGTTATTAACCACTTGAGAGTTCGCAGCCACTGCTTTTACTCACTGTGCCTTTCACAGATGGGAAATATCCATTTGCATATCAGTCTTTGTCCTGCCCAGGGGCAGTCCAGCACCGAAATAATATGGCAATTCCAATCTGAACGAGAGTACCACCAGCAACCCCATACACGTGTTTCACCCTTGTTGGGGATCATCAGTGAGGTGAAGCTGATGCCTCTCTAAGCACAGTGAGAGGGAGACCACGTCTGGTTGCCCCCAGGAGACCTAGGGTTACCAATCCCAGGTTCCTTAAAAATTGTTTTACAAAGGTATCGGGCGCCCCTCTCTCGCAAGAACAGACATGATAACCTGTTCAGTGGTTATTAACCACTTGAGAGTTCGCAGCCAGTGCTTTTACTCACTGTGCCTTTCACAGATGGGAAATATCCATTTGCATATCAGTCTTTGTCCTGCCCAGGGGCAGTCCAGCACCGAAATACAATGGCAATTCCAATCTGAACGAGAGTACCACCAGCAACCCCATACACGTGTTTCACCCTTGTTGGGGATCATCAGTGAGGTGAAGCTGATGCCTCTCTAAGCACAGTGAGAGGGAGACCACGTCTGGTTGCCCCCAGGAGACCTAGGGTTACCAATCCCAGGTACCTTAAAAATTGTTTTACAAAGGTAGCGGGCGCCCCTCTCTCGCAAGAACAGACATGATAACCTGTTCAGTGGTTATTAACCACTTGAGAGTTCGCAGCCACTGCTTTTACTCACTGTGCCTTTCACAGATGGGAAATATCCATTTGCATATCAGTCTTTGTCCTGCCCAGGGGCAGTCCAGCACCGAAATACAATGGCAATTCCAATCTGAACGAGAGTACCACCAGCAACCCCATACACGTGTTTCTCCCTTGTTGGGGATCATCAGTGAGGTGAAGCTGATGCCTCTCTAAGCACAGTGAGAGGGAGACCACGTCTGGTTGCCCCCAGGAGACCTAGGGTTACCAATCCCAGGTTCCTTAAAAATTGTTTTACAAAGGTAGCGGGCGCCCCTCTCTCGCAAGAACAGACATGATAACCTGTTCATTGGTTATTAACCACTTGAGAGTTCGCAGCCAATGCTTTTACTCACTGTGCCTTTCACAGATGGGAAATATCCATTTGCATATCAGTCTTTGTCCTGCCCAGGGGCAGTCCAGCACCGAAATACAATGGCAATTCCAATCTGAACGAGAGTACCACCAGCAACCCCATACACGTGTTTCACCCTTGTTGGGGATCATCAGTGAGGTGAAGCTGATGCCTCTCTAAGCACAGTGAGAGGGAGACCACGTCTGGTTGCCCCCAGGAGACCTAGGGTTACCAATCCCAGGTACCTTAAAAATTGTTTTACAAAGGTAGCGGGCGCCCCTCTCTCGCAAGAACAGACATGATAACCTGTTCAGTGGTTATTAACCACTTGACAGTTCGCAGCCACTGCTTTTACTCACTGTGCCTTTCACAGATGGGAAATATCCATTTGCATATCAGTCTTTGTCCTGCCCAGGGGCAGTCCAGCACCGAAATACAATGGCAATTCCAATCTGAACGAGAGTACCACCAGCAACCCCATACACGTGTTTCACCCTTGTTGGGGATTATCAGTGAGGTGAAGGTGATGCCTCTCTAAGCACAGTGAGAGGGAGACCACGTCTGGTTGCCCCCAGGAGACCTAGGGTTACCAATCCCAGGTTCCTTAAAAATTGTTTTACAAAGGTAGCGGGCGCCCCTCTCTCGCAAGAACAGACATGCTAACCTGTTCAGTGGTTATTAACCACTTGAGAGTTCGCAGCCAATGCTTTTACTCACTGTGCCTTTCACAGATGGGAAATATCCATTTGCATATCAGTCTTTGTCCTGCCCAGGGGCAGTCCAGCACCGAAATACAATGGCAATTCCAATCTGAACAAGAGTACCACCAGCAACCCCATACACGTGTTTCACCCTTGTTGGGGATCATCAGTGAGGTGAAGCTGATGCCTCTCTAAGCACAGTGAGAGGGAGACCACGTCTGGTTGCCCCCAGGAGACCTAGGGTTACCAATCCCAGGTTCCTTAAAAATTGTTTTACAAAGGTAGCGGGCGCCCCTCTCTCGCAAGAACAGACATGATAACCTGTTCAGTGGTTATTAACCACTTGAGAGTTGAGCATTTTGTAGCTTTCTGTGCCCATCTTCTTGCTCATTTGGTGGTAATTCCGGCCCACTTTCATCATTTGCACTATGCACTGTTAAAAAGAAAAGCATTTTTTTACTGACATGTGAAACAATTTTCATTACTTTTTCTACTTTCAAAATTGTACTGTGTACCATTAGAGTTATTTCCGTCACTCATTTCATCGTGGGGGAAATTTTCCTCTGGGCACTTCAGGGTGCTTGCCATTTCTGTTTAAAGAGAACAATACTTCTATTTCTTACAACTCATGTACATACAACAAACTCTAATGTTACAGGAAGAAATATAGTGTACTTACTACTTTTGTATGGATTTCTTCTTGGTAGGTTGGACTTGCTTGTGAGAGTTGTTTCTGACTGTGTAAGTAAGAATGCACTGAGGTGATATTGTTAGATGCACAGGTCACTTTTGTGCTCGGTGCATTTCATTATGTTGTGCAACCTATGAAATTGTACTTCTGGTTTCATTAGTACAGATTTAGTATACATTTAATTTTTGAATGTGCTACATGGTTTATAGTGAAAATGTCGACTGCAAAAATGTTGATTGCAAAAATTTTGAAAAATAAAATTTTGAATGTTTTTTTTTATTTCTTTTTTTAATGGGGGGGGGGGTTCCCCCAACCCCCTGTTTATTTTTTTTAGTTAAACCCAAAAAAAACATACAAATAAAAAAAACACATTCAATTTTTTTTTTGACATATTTTTTTTCCACATTTTTGTTTTCGACTTTTTGCAGTCGACATTATAACTGCACACCGTGCTACATGTATGTTTTGCACTTTAAACATCTTCTCTTTGTTCGCTGCACGATATAACCCCTATGCTTTGGGTAGTGTGAATGCCGCCTGTAGTACGTGGACAGCGTGACTTTCCGCTGACTCTGTGTCTATCAAGTTGGGGGTTGGGAGGGCAGTATGATGTAGACAAAATAAGGGTATGCTGGTAAAAACCCATCTTTGATATCCTGGGTGTTATTCTTAGCAGTGCATGGTGGTGGCGCAAGTTATGGTTGCTTAGCTTACCATAACTGGCGAATTTCTGGGGGGTTTCGATTTTACTTATAACCATAATATCCCTTTAACACCGTTCTTCCACTGAATTTGATAGGTTTTTATTAGTCCAACTTAACCATAACGTCCCTTTAACAAAGTTTTTCCACTGAATATGTATATGTGTGTGTGTATGTGGGGGTGGGGAGTAGGAGGATGAGGGAGTGGATGTGTGGGACATGTGGAGGGTGTGGGGCCCCCATTAAAAACAGGTATTGGTAATGCCAACAGTTTGGGCTTTTGGGTAGGCATGGGAAATGTGCTTGTCATATACTGCCATAGTGGTATTAACAGGCCATTGATGGTAGCAGGTTCAGAATGGTGCGAGTACCTAGGCATCTAAGAGCAGTGACTGGAAAATGGATACTACTAATAAACAAGTGAAAACTATTGACTTTGCCAATGCTTGTTTTTAACAGGCCTTCAGTGCAGGACGCATAGAGTTTATAAATTGAGTGGCTGAAGCCAGACCTGGTTAAGGCATACACCAGCATCAAGTTTACAGCTCCAATTAAGTCATTAACTGTCAGAAGACTGCGTTGAAAAAACACTGCCATACATTTCGAGTGCAAAGTTTGATGGAAAGGCTTGAATAAAACGAACTCAACAGGTTCCCATGAAGAGGTACTTTGGGCAGGGAGGGTCAAGAACTGAGTGCGAATGGCCCTAAGAATTGGCATGGCCATGGGCATTTAATGGGCGGGCAAATAACTAAACAACACCTTCAAGCTGTGTCTCCCTCGTCATAAGCTAATGCAATAGTTTCAGCTTATAGGTGGCTCTGCCACCTAATAGCCCAAAATGAAAATATCTGGTTGAATTCCTTTCATCCAAAGTGCACAAACTAACTGCTGACTTTTAAACAGCAGCCTATGAAAGCACAGAGAGAACCCTCTGTGCACCAGTGCATTGCCATGGTGATGGCTTCAGGAGAGGGGCCACATGGACAGATCACCCCAGGCTTGCAGCCGTGGTTCTGGAATAGCTCAGTCCAGGGATGGCTTGTCTACTCATGCAGAAAAATGGAGGTAGCCTGACAGTCGGTCTGGATGTCCCGTTCTGGGGTGGAAGGAACCAGGGACGTCATTTAGAGATCACCAGGGGTCGCACCTGCGACCCCAGAGCTCTCCATTGCTACCTTGTGGTCTCCCTTGCTAGCCCTAAAAAAAGAAAACTTTATTTATTTATTTTTTACAACTCGAAGCTGCTGGGCTGTGGCCAATGCCATCTGTCTCTTTGTTTCTAGAGTGACTGGCTTTCTTGTTCAGGCTTCTTAAAAAAACAGGGGATTCCACAAGTGTAACTCTTCGAGTGGTGACTCTAAATAAGAAAGAATAGGAATGACAATTTGTCTTTCTGGAATTCTAAACAATAATTGCTAGACTCATTAAAGGTTTATTTCAGGCACACTTCAGAGTCAATGATTTAGTTTGTTCTTAGACACCTCACATTCACAATGCCGACAAAAACTTCCCAAAAACATTTACAGTAGAATAAACATCCATTTCGGACTATGTATACAAGATTTTCACAAGTTGCAGTTATAGCATGTTTATTCCTGCTGATGAATATGGTGATCCATTCTTGTACGAAATATATATCACGTTACAATGATATTGTAACCATATTTTTCATAGTGTGCTTAGAAACAATGCTATGTGATACCACTTCCTGTTTTGTCAATGGGTAAACGGCCGTGTTTGTGTGATGTCACTTCGGGGTGGGGTCAAATGACATCACTTGCTTTGATGTCATCAGAGGTCAAGGGTCATGTGATGTCACTTCTGCTACCCCTGTGCAAAATCCCACAAACAACTTCCTTCCTTTATGTTCTGAGTCAGTTATCAGCCCGTTCCCCCCCCTCCCCGACACATTTATCTCCACCTATTTAACATAAATGTAGGTAGACCTCCATGGATTTTCAAAAAATATACATATTTTATTATTCATAAAAAACAATTCAATGAACCAAATAAGTGTTAAAAAAAAACATGTTCATAATTCACTCATCTAAATCTTACATCTAAAAAAACATACCAAACCACCAGTGTATCCTACTGATGTGTTTGCTTGTGCTTGACAAAAGAGAGACAAACAAAGTGTTAGTTTCTCTTTTGCCTACTTATGGAACAACTGATTCTGTTTACTTCACGGCTATACCTTAGACCCTCTCTCTTTTTTTATGATAAAGGAGGAACAATGTGCCAACACTTTATATGTGTTTCTAGTACCAATATTAACTGGTTATAATGCAATCAAATCAATGCTAATCGCATTACTTATTGGTGCTGTCTTCAGGCACTGGTGCTGTCTTCAGGGCACTTATTATTTTCATCACATAGTCGTGTTCAACGTGTGGCATCACAGAAGTCTGTTGTACTCCAAAATATCTAAAATCAAAACAAAATATTAAAACCTTGTTACTACCATGTGGATCCTACCTGCATCATGTCAGGTATATCTGGGTACACCGCTGAACTTGGCCTCTCATCGTTTAGAACGGAAGGTCTGTAATTTATACCAATGAAACTCCCAAATCAGGGACACAATCCCACTGAAACCGACCAATGTTTCTGGGCAGGAGAAAACCAACACCACTCCTATTTTTAATTATTAGGTCCACCACATATGGGCTGCTCATTTTGGCTTTTCAATCCATCATCTATTTTTATAATAACCTACACATACAATTTTTCTGATGTAGACCAGTCCTTTCGATCAAGAGTGGGCCAATCCCACTTCCATCTTTGATTATTAAGTCCAAAACCACTGGTCTATTCACTTCAGCACCCATCTGTTATCAAAAAATGACCTGCATATTGGGCTACTGCATCCTGCTTCTCTGTCTGTGTCTGGTAAGTATATAATCAATTCATACGATTACCCCTCAATTCTTTGTTAGAGATCGTGGGTGATGTACTTCTTCCCTCGAGACGTATAGTCCATCTAGTGCTCGTCCTCGGCAGAAGCCCTTAATGTTCTGTGTCCCCACTTCCCGGATTGCTAAAAAGTAAACCGAGACATCCAGGCATGAAATATTGTTATCAGGTTCCGAGGGACCCCCGCCATTTGTCGTTATATGGTAAAACACGCTTACCAACTGTTCTCAGCTCAATATGCGCGCATAGGGCCCCGTGTGCTTTTCTTCCACGGTCTCTGTAGCAAAATGCCCGTGTTCGGATCACTCCATCCCCAACACGAACCAGTGTCTAATAGATCAGAACACAAATGCCAAACAATGACCCTCTGATTTGTCCCACTAAGGCTATTGTCCCTGATTTCTTTCATATATCTCTGCTTGCTTACCTTCCCAGAGTGATCTTTTCTAGTTCCTCGGCGTTTGTACAAAGTAGAGAGTGCCTGTCCACGAGTAGTGCCGGTCACGTGTTAAGTAAAATACCTGACAATGTGATGACGTATGCGGATATTCCTTTGCCGACGAATGGCCGTGTATACACAATCGGCCCTTGTTTAATGACGCGTAATAAGCGTAGCCATATTGGAAGAGGGGGATGCTAGTGAAACCACCGTAAGTGTCACGCCACCTCTGTTTCCTTTCATAGAGGATGTGTCTTACTGATTATCATGAGAGTCATATTATTGCACCAGATAAAATCTGGACGTTTACAGAACCGCACAACTAACTAAAAAAAACGAGTGACATCACTCATATCAAAAAGCGCCTTCTTGGGATGGGCAAATCTAAACAACCCACTTTCTGCTAGATGTTGACCAATCTGAATGTAAAACCACCTAATGTCAGGATCAGTTATCAAACCCATGTCTATATAAGGGCTATTTATTGTGAGAGATCAGATGTCCAGTATTGGTTATATAACGAACCCATTTATCTCTGATGCATAAACAGTCCCCATTCTATGGAAATATTAAGGCCCTCTTTGACCGTATTGAGGACATATACCCATAGCTCTCAACTCACACGCTTTTGGCGGGTGTCACCCGCCTTGTAAACAGCTGACTCACCCGCCAAGCCACCTTCACGCCCATTCGTTTCAATGGGCCTCTCACCCTCCAAAAATAAAATCGGGTGTTTTCACCCGCCTTTGCGACATAAATGGTTGAGAGCTATGTATACCTATTTTTGTTCGATCTTTCTGAGTTTCAGGTCTCTATTTCCCCCTCTCGGGTGGGACTCCACGGTTTCAATAATAAACGACTGAATATCTTCATGATTGTGGTTTGCAGCTTTAAAGAGAGCTACCAGTGGTTTGTCCACTAACACTGTTCTTTGTACAGGACCTGTGCTCACAGATCCTCTGTTGGATAGCTCTCTTTGTTTTCCCGATATGCAAAAGCCAGCATGGGCACCTGATGGCATATATTTCCCAGTAACAATCGAAACACGTAAATATAACATTATGATAACTCAATACCACCAGATTTTAAATTAAATTAAGTTGAGAGCCTGAGTTAAACACAATTATTTACATCATTACACACTTCTCCTTTTATAAAAGTAAGACATCTATTGTATGCCCTAATCATAATTTGGCTGGAAAATCACGAAACTCAATCCCCACTCCAATTTCACATGAGTTTTTAAGCAATAAACTCTTCTCAATTATAAACAACAACTGTGTTAAGTCAATAATCATTGACATACGATAGCCCCACATACATTGAGACCACAGCATTTCACTTTGGTATTCAGATATTAGACTTTGATTTTTTAACAAGCTATTTTGTCGTGTTTTTTCAAAATACAAGCACTGCAAGACAAGATGCTTCAGCGTTTCTTTTTGCGAATTAACGCAAAATCTGCAACCCCTATTTACCAAGGCAGAACAAATTAGCCAATTCTTAATCCGCTCTAATGTCGGAATTAGATTAAATTTAAATCTCATGTACATAGTGCGCATTTTATGGCTAGGACACAATTTCAGATATATTGGTAAACATGACTGTTTGTGCTGATATTTTGCATACTCCTTATATAAAAGATATTCCCCAATTTTATCTGAATTGACTGCCCAATCAAATTGTATGAGCTTGAACTTTGCAATCTGAGGACGATTTATAAGGTCGTCCCTTACCATTTCTATTTTTTCGAGCTCTTTGTCGCACCTTATACCTTCAGTCGCCACTGACACAGGCTTACCCTTTTTTAGCATGTTTAGAAGATCTTCATATAGTGAATTCGGTAAGGGCTCCAAGATTTTAGCATAGGACGCAAGCTTTCTCCATAGGTGTTTAGTAGCCAAGGAAGATAGACCTAGTTCTGAATAATGATAGAGTTCGGAAACGACATAGGCAACTGTAAGACCTTCTTCCAAATTTTTCCTTGTATTTTATTTAATATTGGGCCAATTTCCACAAAGCACAAGTCTAAGCCATATAGAATAATTGCTTCAACTTTAAGCTTATAAAATTCTAATAATGGAATTATAGAGAAATTACAGATTCTTAGATGGATTAGTTTCATTTGTGCGATCAAGGGCATTGCTTTAATAGAAATTTCTCTATTCCATTTATCACATGAGTCGGAATTATTCAAGTTGTAGCCCAAATAAATCATACCTAAGGCACGTGGAATCAAATAGCCATTTATTTTCCACTGGTATCTTACCAATTTTCTTTTATTTGAAAATACCAGGATGTGAGATTTATTCGGGTTTAATTGTAAATTACGCTTCTCACAGAAATCGACAAGACAATCTAGTTTATGTTGAAGCCCAAAGGGAGTAGAATCAAACATTACCAAGTCATCAGCGAACGCTAACCAATCTAAGCAAAGGTCTCCTATTTTAAGCGCAAAAGAGTTAAACGTCGACCATATTGAAGCTATTTCAGACAGATATAGGTTAAACAGGGTTGCTGCGAGGTTACAACCCTGCTTCACCCCTATATAAGTACTGATTGGTGGCGTCAGAGATCCTTCTTTATCCAGCTTGATCCTATAGCTTGTGTTAGTATGAAGCAAGATGATCAATGCTATCAGGTGCAACGGAATTTGCATATCCTGCATCCTTTGCCACAACACTTGTCTAATCACAGAGTCAAAAGCTCCTGATATATCTACTAACGCCATATACACTGGGCCATGATCCTTCACCCTAGAGATTTTCAATATGTGATCTAGCAGGGTTGCATTTAGCTGTGTACCCATACCTTTGCGAAAACCAGTCTGATACCTCGAAAGGATTTTCTGTTTCGAGATAAACTCATTTAGGTCCTTCAAAATTAATGCTGAGAAGATTTTTGCAAAGGTGTCAATGAGGGCTATGGGTCTAAAGTTAGCTGGGTCATTCAAAGGACCTTTTTTATGTAATGGAATAACGATCGCAGATATCAATGACTCAGGAATTTTCTTTATTTTAAATACACAATCCAACCTCTTTAGAATGATTTTTGCCCATAAGTTAGGGTCGTCCTTGATAACGCATGGAGGAATACCATCAGGACCAGCAGCTTTGGAAGGTTTTAACTTTGCAATTATAGCAATGATCTCACTCAATCCCCAAGGACATGTAGAGGGAATATTGCTAGCCAGATCGGGGGATGTTAAGCCACAGAATTTCACAGGCATAGCATATTTTGCTTCATAAATTTTACACCAGTCTTCTCCACTTACTGCGGAACACAGATCTAGTTTGACTTGCAGTAAGGGATCCTTCAATGTAGCCCAAATTTCCCTCGAATTCTTGCCAACAAGGTTTTGGATCATCCTTTGATTAGTTTCAATAGAGGCATGAATTTTAATGTATTTAACATCATTTCTATAATTAGCCAGAATTCTCTTTTTCTCAATCGCGTAACCCACTGTATTGACAGATTCTTTCAGCAGTTTGCGAAGTACGCTATTCTTTTGTTTTTTCCTTAGAGCAATTTCGACATTAAATCTTTTCGTGTGGTCATATTTACTAGCTACTGTGTGATTTTTTGCTAAGGTATTAAGATGGCCACATATCATTCTGACATTTTTCCTTTCCCAGATCAGAAGATCGTCGTTAGACAATGATTCCACATTAGCCTTTATCAAATCTCTGTTAACTAAATAATTTAGCTTCCTATATAAATTAACATTCCACCTGATAGAAAGTGCCTTACGATCAATCTCCAATAATCCCAATGCTGGCATAGTTTCATACATTGGGGTGCTTCTCACTAACAGACACGCCAAAATACAATGATCACTTAGATGTGTTTCAATGATCTTACAACTTGAAGTTAATTCAGCCAAGGAATTTGAGATTACTAAGTAATCTATTGCAGTACATTTTGTGCCACGTGCCCGGGTATGTACTTCAGTTTTTTGTTCAAAAGGAACAACCAGCAGATCCCATTTGGATATATATTTACGCCAAATTATCCCTCTTTCAAATACCAGTATTTCATAAGATGAAGCTATGTCAAATTTTATCATTGTTTCATTGAGATTTGAGTTAAAGTCCCCACCCAGGATGATCTGTGCATGTGGAGCGTCTGTTGCCACTAATAACAAAACATGATTAACTTTTACAATAATTTCCTCTAAAGATGATGACGCAGGGTTCCAATATAACGACACTATTATCATCTGAATTGGCTCACAAGAAGGTAATGTCACTTCAACCGCTAGAATCTCTGGGGAGGAATAGATTTGAAACAGTTTCAATTGATATCTATGTCTCACTAAGATCGCAAGCCCACCAGATGGACGGCCTTGGTTCCCCTTTATCGCGTGAGAACAAAAGGCTACATATCCCTCCAAATAGATATCTTTAATTGCCATAGTTTCCTGCAAGATAATAATTGCTGGCAATTCAACTCCCAATTTTTTTGAAAACCAATTCACAAAATTGTTGAAACCGCAACAATTCCATGAGTTAATGACCACAGTGTCATACTATTGTTTTTCTATGCCTGGCATACTGCTTATTATATTTTGCATCAATGGTTCAAGCGTTGATAGACTAGACGCAATCTTAGCAACAGATTCCGATTGCATTCTGATTTTTTCGTGTAATGTAGCGAGCTGCTTATCATGTCCCTCCATTTGGGTATTGTTTTCCGGCATAGATGGTTGGTATTCCACAAATAATGTGGCATTTTCCATTGATTTAAACATAGATAAGTCATAGCCTAGCAATTGAAAGTCCTGTAAGTGTTTCCAGATTAGTGCGGCAATAATTGTATTCTGAAATTTACATAACATTCTACCATTAGAGTTATATGGTAAACGGACCCAATCTATATCATTCGATACTAGGTTCCGCAATGCAGGGATTTGATGAAATACTTTCATGAGAGAGGTACGGTTTAAATTTGGTTTATCAACCTTTGCGGGATCCAGAGTCCATCCCATTACCAATTTCATTTCAGACCCTAAAGAGTGGTAGAACAACCATTTATCCCCGCATTCTCCCTCAGGCATAGGAAGGGAAGTTATGGGCTGATGGTTTATCTGAATATCAGAGGTTTCATTCATAAACTGTGGCCTCAAAATATCAGGATCTTGAATGTCGCCAGCCTCGATCGCAACCCGGGCATTTGCATTGTGAGCACTACTATCAAGAATAGAGCCCACAACATGACATTCTGAACTAATCTCAACAATGTTTTGAGGCTTTTGGACCAAGTCGGAGATTTTTTTGTCAATTCTTTCAAAAAAGCGTTGTAACTGAGTCTGTATCAGAATAGGTGATAGAGGCGTATTTTCGTCACTTTTATTAACAGCTTAGGGTTCAATTTAGTCTCAGCTGGTGTATTCGCTGTAGTAGCCACCTCAATGCTCATGGACTCTGTTTTAAGTGTCCCATACTCAGATGAACCCAGAACGGCCTGACTTTCACTGTTTAATTGTGTAATATAGATGTTATTATCACCCATACTAACGCAATTATTATGCCTTTGTTGCTGTTTGAGCTTTTTTTTGCTCTGTTCTTCCAATAATACAGAATTTTTGTTTTTGGTTTTTACTTTATTATTTTGCTTCAACTTCAGAACGACTTGAGGTATAGGATCTTGAGAATTTGCATTTTTTTGTTTTTTTAAGGCTTTATTATATAGTTTTTTTGCTTTTCTAGACATGAAGAATGTACTATGATTACCATTTGCCTCTTCATCCAATTCACCAATGCATTCATGGCCACACTGCGTGGTCTCCGAATTCAAGTCGATCAGATCTGTCAACACAGAGGGACTATCAGGATTATCTATAGCTATGGATGATAAAGGTTCATCCTTTTCGTTCAGTACTGCTAACAACCTTTCTGGCGATATTAAGTTTGCCTCAAGGACAATCTTTTCTAACGCCAGTATCCTTTCATGCTGTACTTTTGCTATTTCCACATATGGCGGAATCAAATTTTCTGGCACAGTTTTTATTATGGATACTGAATTTGTACTCGATGCGTTGTTCCAGTCTACAAACTCAGTTTGGGTAGCTATAGAAATTCTATTGTGCGTTTTCCCAGCCTTAATCTCATCTGCTATGGTTTCCATCTTTTGAGCTTGCAGACGTTTTTCACTCATATGTTGCTCGGCCCAGAACACATGACATTTTTCCTGAGCAAACAGGTAGCCCTCTATTTTACTCATTCTTGAGTTGATTTCTGCAGTTGCTAGACTCAGGGCACCAATAGCTCCATGCGTATACTCGTGTCCCTTGTCCAGCAAATTCAGTATTCTAGTCAAGACTGGAAAATTCTGTAATTCTTGAGAGTTTAGGTCTACCAAATTCTCCTCTAATGGAAAAAGTGGAAGAGAGGACTTCGGCAAACGCGATTTCCCCAAGTTATTTTCCAAAGACCTGGGCTCACAGCTCAATACTGGAGAATGAAGATCTTTAGTATCAGAAGGGATATATAGGTTCTCATGGGAGGGTGAGCTGGCAGAGTGTAACAAGTCTCGGGCCCCCCAACCTCCTTTATATTTATGTGTTTCTTTCAATTGATTTAAATTTTTTACTATAGCCGCGTGAAAATGAACTTGTTCCCTAAGGCCCATTGACTCGGCAGCAGGAGTAGATGGCCCATTCGAAAGACGTGTTCTACTATGCAATTCCGCTAAAACAGCCGGCGCAACCAACGAGACATCAATGGCAGGCATGCTCTCCTCATCGTTGACAGCCCCCAATATTGAGCTATCAGTGATAGGGACATTATGGATTAACTTAATAGTTTGATTATTATTACCATGTACTTCACTATGAAATTGGGCCACTACATTTGTCTCCTTTATAGTCACCACATTAGAGGCTTGTGCAGAATCTGACATTGATTGGTCCACCATATTAAAGTTTGTAGATATCATCACATGCTGATTATGGCCCAATTTCTCGTTTAGTCCCTTTCTCTTTTTCTTGATTTGGTTAACTATGTCCTGTTTAGGCTCTTCGTCTGACCTATTACCGTCAGAGACTGTTGAAGGAGAGCCGTTTAGACATCTCTTTCCATTACGTAATTTCTTGACCATCTTTAAGCAAGAAAGCCACTTGTTTCCACCTAAGCAATCAAAAACCTACCTCGGATTATACCGCCACAACACCCAAATCCCAGAAGCAGAGCAGCAACGCGACCCGCGCCGCGCACCGCGAACAGCAAACAGTACTTGTCCGGTACTTGGCGGTGCGCGGCGCAGGTGCGCGAGTCCAGCAGTACTTCAAGTCGCAAGGCGTGTGGCTCGTCAGAGGGAGGCGTGGCTACCTAAACAGGAAGGGCCTAAACAGAAAAGGTAGGTAGGTAAGCAAAATTCATAAGGTTGAGTTCCCTACTTCCAAGCGCTTATACACGTAAGCAAAGAGCAACACACACAAGCCGAAAGGCGGCAGTGTGTGCAACACACAAGATGTGTAACACAAGAGACACAACTCACGAGTAGCACAATTCGACTACTTGCAAGACGTGAAGCGCACACACCAAACGCCACAAAGGATGGAAAGTGCAATCACCTCGAGGTCAGGCACAAAGGTGCACCCGAAAAGTACGTCCTCCAGCTGAATTGCGAGAGTCCCGGCAAATCAACAAGTCCAAGGCAAAACAGAAATAAATCCAAATTTAGACCAAAAGCGCCCGCTAGCAAGGCAGCACAACGTTGCAGCAACAGCAAAAAGTACTTGTCCGGTACTTGGCGGTGCGCGGCGCAGGTGCGCGAGTCCAGCAGTACTTCAAGTCGCAGGGCGTGTGGCTCGTCAGAGGGAGGCGTGGCTACCTAAACAGGAAGGGCCTAAACAGAAAAGGTAGGTAGGTAAGCAAAATTCATAAGGCTGAGTTCCCTACTTCCAAGCGCTTATACACGTAAGCAAAGAGCAACACACACAAGCCGAAAGGCGGCAGTGTGTGCAACACACAAGATGTGTAACACAAGAGACACAACTCACGAGTAGCACAATTCGACTACTTGCAAGACGTGAAGCGCACACACCAAACGCCACAAAGGATGGAAAGTGCAATCACCTCAAGGTCAGGCACAAAGGTGCACCCGAAAAGTACGTCCTCCAGCTGAATTGCGAGAGTCCCGGCAAATCAACAAGTCCAAGGCAAAACAGAAATAAATCCAAATTTAGACCAAAAGCGCCAGCTAGCAAGGCAGCACAACGTTGCAGCAACAGCAAACAGTACTTGTCTGGTACTTGGCGGCGCGCGGGGCAGGTGCGCGAGTCCAGCAGTACTTCAAGTCGCAGGACGTGTGGCTCGTCAGAGGGAGGCGTGGCTACCTAAACAGGAAGGGCCTCAAGGTCAGGCACAAAGGTGCACCCGAAAAGTACGTCCTCCAGCTGAATTGCGAGAGTCCCGGCAAATCAACAAGTCCAAGGCAAAACAGAAATAAATCCAAATTTAGACCAAAAGCGCCAGCTAGCAAGGCAGCACAACGTTGCAGCAACAGCAAACAGTACTTGTCCGGTACTTTACCGTCAGGTCACACACTGTACATTTGCCACATTTGAAGTGGCCTACCACAGGTGGTAGATTCCAAAGGGTGGACTGAGTGGGATTGGTCTTAGAGTCCGATGTTCTATAACTGTGGACTAATTTATCTCGTAAATTGGGCATCCGTCTGAAAGCAAAACGTGGTTTGTTGATAGTGAAATCTTCAGTGTTGATCATACCCCAGTTCTTAAGTATACTTCTTCGTAGGTTGTTTCTTATGGGCGAGAATGTGAATACGCATGTGATCTTGTCTTCCTTCACTCTTTGTTGTTTCATAAGACAGTCTTGTCTAGTGGTGTTCCTGGCTCTTTTCATTGATCTGCGTACAAATCAGAGGGTCATTGTTTGGCATTTGTGTTCCAATCCATTAGACACTGGTTCGTGACGGGGACAGAGTGTTCCAAACACAGGCATTTTGCTACAGAGACAGTGGAAGAAAAGCACACGGGACCATTGCGCACATAACGAGCTGAGAACGGTTGGTAAGCGTTTTTTTACCATATAATGACAAACGGTGCTGTGGGCTCACGAGAGCTAAATATCCCAAAATGCAAAAAGAAAAACCCCACACCAAGCACTGGGCAACTTATGTCTCAACCATTTGTCATGTAATTTGTTGAAAAAATATGTAGGAGCTTGTTCGTATGTGATCGGGCATTTCCCGCTGTGCCACCTGCTACGTTGTGCCGTCATGAACAAGCTCCTACGTATCAGAAAGCCGCTGATCCAGGTAGCTACGTTGGCTCGGTTGAATTTGATATCCCATTTTAGCAGACTACAATCATTTAAACCAGGATCTTGACACTGTAGGCCTGGAATAGAAGGGGCCTGGTCCACAGCGTAGACTGGTCTCACCATTGGCGTTGAACACTGGGCCCAATGCATCCATCCTGGAGCACCTACACAAGGGTAAACTATTTGGGAGCCCAAGAAATGAGACTAGCGTCTTGAGGAAGGCTCAGCTTTGAATTGTCTGTCCATGAGAGAGCCGAAACTTTAAAAAGCCAGCACATTAATACAACATACACAGAGCAAATCATAGTGTTCTTGCATTGCAAGTAATTGGTCTCTTGTACTAGATGTATAGTTTGTGACAACATGTATCCCCGTGAGCAACCATGGTTGTTTGTTTTGTAAACAGAACCACTCAACTAGTATAGTGTCTAAACAGATTTGATGACCTATGGCTATTTGCTTGTGCGATTGCTTTCTTAGTTTGTTGGTATTTGTGTTGTTGTGTTACTGTAGAATCACCCTTTGTGATGGCACTATAAATATTGGTAGTGTTTTCATCCCAACCAATGTTTTGTCCATTTATTCCACAAACAGATTTTTTGTATTATTTGCAATGAATTGCTATCTCCAGTTTTGTTTGAATTGACTTAAATATTTGATGTTTTTTTCTCTTCAGATAAATTACATGGCAAATGCTTGAGACATAGCAAGTTGTCCAGGGTTTTTGTTATTGCGCACAGAACAGTTGCCTGTGGTCATGATTAATTCAAAGCGTTTCCTTCCATCACTCACATTCCCAGTGAGCATGACATTCTGAGTAAACCCCCAGTTTGATACTTCCAGTACATCCCCAGTTTGCCATTCCCAGTAAGCTTCATGTTGGACAATCCCTGTAAAGTTGATAATACCAGTGACCCCACGCTTTGATCTTGCAGGTAAACGTAACATTCCGCGAACACTCCCAGTCTGACATTCCCAGTAAGCTTGACATTCAAAGTCAGATGCCAGTAAGCTTTCAACTCCCATGGAATTCCCTAGTGCCCCAAATTTAGTGTACTGAAAAATCCCAAATCAAGCCCAAATAGTGTGGCAAGCAAGCTGCTTTTGGGGAAATCCTGCATGTGTGGGCCATACCAAGAGAATCTTCCTATGTACACTCACTAGAAGATAATGGTGTGTACAAATCTATGTATGAAATGTGTTATAGTTTGTGTAATTTGTGATTTGAAGGAGTGAAATCAGTGCTCTAATCCCTATGTTTTGGCAACTTCATATAGCCACCCCTCGGGGGATAGTTAGATTTGCAAAGAGAGTCGTTAGAGCGCGGCTCTTTTGATTGGAGGAGGCTCCACTGATGAGGGGGATGTGTGTTCCCTGGTAAAATGTGATGCTTTTTTATAAGGTGATTATTGTGAACTTGTTTACATAATGGAACCTTTTCTAACTTATTTAAATGTGCCATAACGTATTGAAGTGCCTTCTTAATGATTGTATTAATGTTAATTGCGTGGGTGATTTTTGTTGGCTTCATTAACAATAAATAAAAATAACATGTACAAAATAGTCTGAGTCATGTGCTGTTTAAGAGGTGGGTGCTGCTGCAGTGCAGAGCCGCTCAGTGGCATGCGGGGACATTCTGGCGCAGAAGCCTGGTTACTCTCACCCTCAGGGCCTCTGATTGGGGAGCAGAGGCTGGCCTTCTGCCCACTCATAGAGGCCTGAACGTTCCAGCCAATCACGGTACCAGGCACTTGAACACGGATTGCGTGGCCAGGAACCTCTGCTGCTCTACGTCCCAGACATTCTGGATCCCTCTAGGTCGATATGTAATGTCTGGCGGTAAAAGCAAGCAGAAATGACAACATTCCGTTCCGGTGGGTGGGACAGAATCGAGAGTCATTCAATTGGGGTCTGGATTTCACTGGCTGGCAGAGAGCTCAGCTCGCTATCTGGACAGGCAGAGAATCCGGTTTCGGTTGGTCTGGTTGACCTTTGGTTTCTGGATCCCTTTCAAGGAGCTCAGGTTGGGGAGGTGGGTGGAAAAGGTGGTGTCTGTTCGAGAATAACCATTTACTGGGGAAATGTGTCAAGGGAAGGGCGGACGGGAAATTGGCAGTCACCTCTAGGGATCTGCAGCTCCAAGTCTTTATGATATCAGCCAGGGGCCTAGTGCCCAAGAATGACCCGAGCAGTTTAGGCCCATTTGCCATTTCCCTGAGCACTTGTTCAGTGGTGTATTCAAACATTGCCCAGTGCCCTTGAGCTCATTCTCAGTTGCATCGCAGAGGCCAACATGGCTGAGTCTACCCTACATTCTACATCCACATGGTATTTACCTGGTGAGAACGCAGTTTGGAAGATCCATGTGTGGATGCCTCCTCTTCACTGCCCTGTTGCCTGCATGTTGATATAAACCTACTGCGTCTCTAGAACGGGCCTGGAAAGGCAAGGTGCCGTTGAATCGGTTATGGCAATACATATGGGAGGACAGCATGGCCTGCATCTATAAGTAGTAATGTGGGAGGCACAAGGTGCAGTTCAAATGGAGGGTGGAGGTCTATTCGGATGCCAAACTCTGGGGATAACGTCCGGGTCATATTTTACTGTCTTGTGACCCTTCTGGACTTGAGAATGGCAACCACCTCTGATTGAACATGACTAAAACAGAAATGACAGTGATCGAAGTGGGCGGGAGCGGTTGGGAGCGGTGCTCCTCTACTTAAAAAAAAAAAAGAATTCACTGTTCCCTGTTCCTGTACAATCATTAAAAAAAAAAAAACGTTCCGGAAGGATTTCGTTTTAAAATAAAAGTGTAGTTAGAAGTTGAAACTTGCACTACAGTGCACTGCACAGAACATTCCCTTATACAAAGAAAATATGGTAGGGAGAGTCCCTAAAGCAAAAAGTGGATTGGGACATTCAAGAAAAATATGTATACCAATTATAATGGGTTTAGTTAATTTCAACTGGTGTGCATCCAAAAGCAGATATCACAATTCTTTTAAGCCTCTATAGATGCTAAAACAGTCATTGTTGTTAAACAACTTTAATAGAGCATTTTTTAATTGCAAAACAAATTTTGTTGAACATATTTAGTTGAAAAGAAAAGAAAATCAAAAAAATGGTGATTACCAACAAGTGTTGAATCAGATAACAAAAATAAACCAAAAACCTTGGTTCAGGCAATGCAATGTTCGAATCTTGAAATAAACACAAAAGAAAAATACAGAAACAAACACTATTAGGAGATAAGAAAAATGACAAGCAATAAATGCATCAGGATTTGGTCATAACTAAGAGAACCAAAGGGAAAGAAGAGAGGTGCTGCGGCCTCTATTAGTATTCGAGGTTCCGCAGTCCCATAAATGAAGAACATTCCGTTAAACAGCAGGTGTGTTTGGGGGTTTGGATTGCGCTGGGGTGTGATGCGTTCTGTGGAGAGCGGGGGCAGGCCAGCAGGGAACATAGCTACACTAATTCTTTTCCTACACTTTGTCCACTGCCATACCCCCGTCCCCTGCGGCGGCCAACCTACAGCCATGGGATCTCTTACTGTTCTTGCCACTAAAGACAAGAACATAGACTTTTTCTTCGACTTGAAGCTGTTTTTCAACAGACAGATCAGTGAGGTCTCTAAATGTTAATGTTAAAGGTTATTTGTACCGTGCACTATAACCACCGGAGTGGTCCTCTAGCGCTCTTGCGGATCTGAAAAGGGATGGCGGGAGAGCAGCTCTACGTACCGGCCCAGAGGCTGCATATCCTAAGCCAACCAAGGATCCATAGCGCTGCAGTATCGTTGCGGTTTAGTGGGTATTCTGACTTAGGGGCTGTAAAGACGCCAGTGGGGGGTGTCTGTACTTCCACTCTCTATATGGTAGAGAAGAGGCACAGAGGACCCCCGCCAAGATTCTCTATTATTGGTACGTAATCGAGCAATCAAGGCCTAGCTTCTCAGGGGGTGATGCGGGCTGGTTCTTAAGTAGAGTGTAGTACCCAAGCACCCACACAGGAATGTCCACACACTGTATCGGTTACAACACAGTCTTTATATAATTAATATTCAAAGGTATATACAATATCATAATAACTCACTTTGTACTCCGAAAATCAGCAATGGTAAATATATACAGTTCTAAAGTGGTACCACTAACGTTATTAGATGTCATTAAAGTGCATACGGTTAGAAGGACACACAGATCAGAATAAAGAGGAAACCAGCAGTAGAGAGAGGAAGGAAAGCAAGATGGTTGAGCAATTGGCAGAATACTGGCCCCGATACCTGGACACAGTTCTGTGTGAAGATCCCCCCACCTGGGCAACCTGTAAAGAAAGATGTAAGCCCAGTCCATATATTGTTCACACTAGACTTTCCAATAGTTCTGCAACCCCAAAGTACCTTGGTGTTGTAGCGTTCCTTGTCAGGGAATCGATGGCTCTTCTTGAGTGCCGTCCCTTTAAGGCAGCAGTCACGGGTCATCGAACGTCCGACGGAGAACAGGTTGAGCTACGACGTTGAAGTGGCTGCGTCGTTCCTAGCGGTGCTCGTTGACGGGGAAGCGTAAATGTTCTGCAAGGAAGAGGCGTGCGGAGCACCTCAGTGTCGATAGTTCTGGACCGCAAAGAGTTTGAAGAACTGTGGCCCAGCAAGGGCGTCGAGTCGTCGGCATCTCTGTGGTCTTTTGGGTGGCAGGAAACCCACCGGCGGATGCTCCTCGGCGCGTCAACAGTCAGTCCTTCTACGGCAGGAACAGCGGTGACGATGCGGACGAGAGCGTCCTTGGATCAATAACGTTCTTAGGCAAACGGGAGCATGGCGGCTCCAGTCGGCGATGGCGGTCGTCGACAGTGGCGGACAACAGTCCGGGCGCTTCTCCTTGGAGTTCCGCAGCAGTCCCCGTATCAGTTTGGCAGCCTGTCGAAGGTCTGTCTACCAGGGAAGTTTGGCAAAGGTCAGCTGGTACACGATGGTCCCTCGTAGCTCAGGAAGAAGGTGCCTTACCAGGTCCTCTCTCGGTCAGTCCTTGGAGACACAGCAGCTTTCAGATTGTGAAGGAGAGCAACAGCAATTCTTCTCTTCCAGCAGGGCTTTAAGGTCAAGCGTCAGTTTCACTCCAGTTACTCTTCGTAGTTGGGTCTTCAGCTCTGACCACTTCTGAACACGATTCCTAGCAGTGAGAGGTCCCCAGATATACTGTTGATCTCCCATTCATTCTGCAGGGTCACAATGAAGCATCCAATCACTACGAAGGGCATTCATGCAGACAGGCAACCAATCAGGCACACAGTGCATTCAGGCCATTCACTTCTCTCCAGACACTCACAACAAGTTATGTGTACCGAGCCATTCAACACTTCATAATGCATTCATACCGGTTTCGGGGAGGGCTGTTTTAGTCAATGTGCCAACCACCAGATACTAGACACCCGCAACATAGAATGCGTATTTGTCACACACTCCATTCACCCAGGTCCCACCCACAGGCGTGCCCACAACATACGGTCGTTGAGAAGGCTCCAGCCAGTCTGGTCGGCACTTCCCCACACTACCATATATGGAACTTCCACCCAACAGCCAGTCTGGGGGAAGGGACAGAGTCATGGCTTCCCAGGACTTCGGGAAGTTCAAGGTAACAGGCGATGGAAGGCAAGAGGCCATGGGGGCCATTTTGTCTCCATCAGAAATCTACCGATTCCAATGACAGGGCCTGGGCATCCCAAAATGGAGAACGCTCAGGGCACCAGTCATTTCAGCACGGAGCTGCCACCAGCCCGTACCCTGCTCCACATACACTAGGGGTACAGGGTTGCACCCCTACCCATGGGTGCCATAAGGGTATCCCATGGGTCTGTTCACCAAACCAAGAGAGAGAGCTGCACCGCCAGGAGTCCCACACAAACTCCTGCGTGGAAAACACGACAGAACACGATAAAAAAACAGTAAAGGACAAGGATACGGAGGCCCTGTCTCTCCAATGCATTTCCAGCATCACAGTCGCCCCCCCCCAGACTGAGGTTAGGGTGCCTAATCTCCCACGAGATAGACACCCTCATCCAGATGGTCAACATACCTTCTGGAAAGGCCATCTGCATTATCGTGACTCTTCCCTGGTCTGTGCCTCTTCCCTGGTCTGTGCTCTATGGTGAAGTCTAGCTAATGGACCACCTGAGCAGTTTTGGGTTTTCGCCCTTCATCTGCATAAGCCATTTAAGGGGCTTATGATCTGTTTGGACCTTGAAGGTAGACCCGGTAAGGTAGGGTCTAAAACCCCTAAGGCTCCAAACTATACTAAACATTCCTTTTCAACAGTAGCCCACTTAAGTTCCCTACCCTTAAGTTGTCTACTGATGAATATGATCGGATGTTCTCTTCCTTTGTCATCTAACTGGGACAAAACAGCTCCAATTCCGGTGTCGCAGGCGTCAGTTTGAACGATAAAGGACTTGCTGTAATCGGGCGCACACAACACCGGGGCCCTACACAGACTTCTTTTCGAGCCATCAAAGGCCCTCTGACAGTCCTCAGTCCAATTAACCTTCCTAGGCTATTTGGGTGAAGTCAGAGCTGTCAGGGGTGCAGTTTCATAGTCTACCATGAAATTGCGATAATACCCAGTGAGGCCCAAAAAGGCTCTCACCTGGGTTTGAGTAGTGGGAGTCTTCCAGTCCTGTACATCCTGTACTTTACTGAGGAGAGGTTGGATTCGACCCCCCCCTACCACATGACCAAGATACGTGACTTTCCCCTGAGCTATCTGGCACTTGGTGGCCTTGATAGTGAGGTTAGCCCTCTATAAGGCCTGCAACACTTTATCCAGATGCGTCAAATGCTCCTCCCAGGCGGAACTGTAGACGTCAATGTCGTCTAAGTAAGACACACAAAAGTCTTCCAGCCTATTGAGTGCATGGTTGACCAATCTCTGGAAAGTGGCAGGGACATTCTTCAACCCAAAAGGCATGACCCTAAACTGGTAGAGTCCCTCTGGTGTTGAGAAAGCCGTATTTTCCTTGGCATGGTCCGTCAGAGCTATTTGCCAATAGCCTGAGGTAAGGTCAAAGGTGCTCACAAATTTGGCAGCACCTATGGTGTCCACGAGCTCATCAGCCCTGGGCAATGGGTGCACATCAGTTTTGGTGACGGCATTGACTCCTCGGTAGTCCACACAGAACCTCCAATCCTTGATACCGGCCTGGGAACTTGCCTTGGGGACAAGGACCAGGGGACTGGACCAGGGACTGGTTGAGGGTTCAATAACACCCAGATCCAACATCTTGGCGACCTCAGCCTGGATGTGGTTCTTTACAGTATCTGACATATGGTAGCACCTGCTTTTGACAGGCACACTGTCACAAGTGTCAATCTCGTGCCTACACCACGGTGTGAGGCCTGGTATCAGTGAGAACAGAGAGGCGTACTGCCGGAGCAAAGTCCTGCAGGCCGCCTTCAGCTGCTCTGTCGTCAGATTGGGAGAGAGATGTACTCCCTCCACTGAGCCATCCTGAGGGTTGCTATGCAGCAAATCAGGAAGGGGCTCACTCTCATCCTCTTCTTGCTCTGAAGCTAGCAAGAGACATGAGACTTCGGCTCGCCGGTGGAAAGGCTTGAGCATATTAACATGGAATACCTGCGGGGTTACCCCCAAGGCTCCCATGTGAACCAGATAATTGACCTTGCCCATCTTGGAGATTATCCTGAAGGGTCCAGTCCACTTATCTGCCAAAGCCCGAGGCTTGGTAGGCTCCATCAAGAGGACCTCCTGTCCCAGAGTCCAGTCCATTTGCGATGCTTTAAGGTCATGCCAGTACTTATTCAATTCCTGGCTGGCCTTAAGATTCGCCGTTGCCTGGCCCATCATCTGTGTCATCCTCCGTCTGAGGCCTAACACATAGTCCCCCACTTGTTTGGCAGGACCTGGAGGGGTGGCCTCCCAACCTTCTCTGATTAAGGCAAGGGGCCCCCTCACGGGATGTCCAAAGAGTAACTCAAAGGGGCTGAAACCAACACCCTCTTGAGGTACCTCTCTGTAGGCAAACAGCAGGCATGGCAGGAGAAGATCACACTTCTTCCTTAGGGGCTCTTCCAAAGCACCTAGCATGCCTTTGAGAGTTGTATTAAATCTCTCAACCAGACCATTGGTCTGGGGATGGTAAGAGGTGGAGAATTTATAGGTTACCCCGCACTCTTTCCACATGGTTTTCATGTAACTCGACATGAAGTTGGATCCTCTATCACAGACAACCTCCTTAAGGAATCCAACACTGGTGAAAATGGCCAGGAGAGCCCTGGCAACCACCTTGGCAGTTACAGTCTGAAGGGGTATAGCCTCAGGGTACCTGGTGGCATGATCTACCAAGACCAGGATGTACCGATGTCCACCTGACGTGGGAGGGTCAAGGGGACCGATGATGTCAATGCCCACCCTCTCAAACAGTTTGCCAACTACTAGCAACGGCTGCAGTGGGGAAATGACACTGCCTCCAGTCTTGCCAGACAACTTACAAGTTGGGCAGGTCCTGCAGTGGGACTCCACTTCTAATCCCATCCGGGGACAGTAGAAATGGGCAGAGAGCCTCTGCGTAGTCTTCTTGGTACCAAGATGACCAGCCAAGGGCACCTCATGCACCAACTGCAGCAGGAAGGGCCTGTAAACCTGGGTACCACCAACCTCTTGAGGGCACCAGGTTCAGGCTTAATGGGCTCACTAACAAAGAGCTCACCCTCCCAATAATTCCGGAATGTCCTAGGCACTTCTCCTTGTGCCTAGGACAGGGCTTGTTTCCTCAGACCCTAGAGAGAGTGGCACTCTCTCTGTCCCTTACAGAAGTCTGCCCGGGAGGGTCCCCCTTGAGCTAACAAGCATTGAAGGTCGGGATGATCCTCCGGGTTGAGAGCCTCTCCCACAGGAAAGTCTTCTGGCTTGTCTCCCACAGGAGTTGAGACGGGATGTACCACTGGACCCAGCCCGTCTGGAGCTTGGATCCCAATGGGTGCTGTCGGAACAGCAGGCAGTGCAGGGGCTACCTCCACAGAGGTGGCCTTCTTACTTTTCTGTTTCCTTCGTGCCTTGGGTTTCACCGTCGGCAAGGATACCGGGCTCGCAGCCGGACCCTGTGTGACCTGCGATCGGGTGACCGCCACAGCAGCCATGGTTAGACCATCCGTGATCATCCCCAACTCAACCAAATCATTTCCCAACAAAATGTTTGCAGGCACGTTGTCCTGAACCAGGACCGGAAGCTTAGCTGTCTTGTCTCCAATCGTAATGTTGACTAAGGCTACAGGCGATAATTTGGGAGGTCCACCAGCTAACCTGGTGGTTCTCAGAGGAGCACCTACATAGTCCTCTGGCTTGAGCAGGGTCCTGTCCACCACTGTCATGCTTGCCCCAGTGTCTCTCAAACCAGTAGAAGGCTGGCCATTCAAGAGGACACTTCTCAAAAACCTACGAGTGTTCTGTGGGATAGTCGCCAGTACTTCTGCGTACTGGTTCCAGGCCCCAATGGACACTAAGGAAATCTCTACAGGAGCACCGAGGGTGATCCCAGTAGAGGAGGGGAGGGCAGTGGCCTCCATCTCAGGTACAGAGTAGGGATAGGTCAGGCTGACAGCCTGGACTCCAAGTGCCTTACCCTTACACTTGGGGTCACCCCTTCAGTGATCCAGAGCCCCACAATCCCAACACGTGTCGGGAGCACAGGGCACGGTACTGGAAACAACTGAGACCCTGCTTCATAGCAGGTGGACCACTATTCTTACTCGCCCCCACAACAGACTTATCCCCACTAGGTTTTTGGGTCTTCGGAGAGGAAGGTTTTGATTTACCCGACTGTGACTGCTTTTGGGACTCCTCAGCTTTCTGAGAGGCCCCCTTTTCGTTCTCCTTGTCCTTTCCACTGGAGTCCTTAGGGGACACCCGGTGGGAGACCCACTTGTCAGCCAACCTAGCCAGCTTAAAGGGATCCAAAATGTTCTGGTCAGCCACATACTGACACAGCTCTGGTGAACAGGCTTCCGAAAAATGCTCAAAAAACAAGAAGTGAGACAATTCAACAAACGTTTTCACTTTGTAACCATCAATCCACCCCATCATGTTCATGTGCGCAACACTCACCCAGTCAATCCAAGACACATTCTCTCGTTTCTTAAAATCCCTAAACCGTTTAAGATATTGGGTAGGCGTCTTGCCAAACTTGGCAATTAAAGCAGACTTCATGCACTCATACTGACCCCTTTCTTCCACACTCAGTTTCAGAATACAGTCATATCCAGTTTGAGGCACTCTGCTTAACAAACACATAGCCCAATCTCTTTTATCAACATCGTGAATTTCACAAGCCATTTCAAACGCTTCAATCCATTGGAAGATATCAGAACCCTCCGCATACACACCAACCAAATCTGTCATAAACTTGGTTGCTGGGGACCTGACACTCTCAACTGGTTTCGCTGAAGTCTCCACTCGAGCTTTCTCTAACTGGATTCGCTGACATTCAGTGTCCTTGTCTTTGAGTTCAAGATCCCTATTTTTGAGTTCAAGATCTCTATCTTTTAGCTTAAGATCCCGATTCTTTAGCTCCACTTGCTGTGCCAACTCCTCTTTCTTAAGCTCAGCATCTAGTTCCAACTTGCGATATTCAAAGGCCAACTTCATCCTCAGTAACTCAACCTCTAAAGAATTGCTGGGGTTTGGAACAGAGGCAGCAGGAATGGTGGCATTCCCAGAATCAGATTTGGCGACAACCCCCGGGGTAGAGTCTTCATTGGTGGCATCCCCCCCTTCAAGAGTTTCACAATCGATCTGGTAGTCCACCAGGGCAGCTATCAGCTCAGCCCTAGACTTATCCACAAAGTCTAATTCCCTGGCTTCACGAGCACCCTGGGGAGCCTCTGAGCTCATCCGAGTCAATTTACCACTCGCAATAGATTCCATTGCTTGTAATGCAGTTACCTTGTACTCAACTAAACCTTAATTTAATAAAGTACAGATATCCTTTGTAAGTGGCACAGTTATACACTGATTCTTAAAACCATAAGCATCCCACCGCTGCCACCAGTGTAAAGACGCTGGTGGGGGGTGTCTGTACTTCCGCTCTCTATATGGTAGAGGAGAGGCACAGAGGACCCCCGCCAAGATTCTCTATTATTGGTACGTGGTCGAGCAATCAAGGCCTAGCTTCTCAGGAGGTGATGCGGGCTGGTTACAGTGTAACACCCACAAAGGAATGTCCACACACTGTATTGGTTACAACACAGTCTTTATGTAATTAATATTCAAAGGTATATACAATATCACGATAACTCACTTTGTACTCCGAAAATCAGCAATGGTAAATATATACAGTTCTAAAGTGGTACCACTAACGTTTTTAGATCTCATTAAAGTGCATACGGTTAGAATGACACACAGATCAGAATAAAGAGGAAACCAGCAGTAGAGAGAGGAAGGAAAGCAAGATGGTTGAGCAATTGGGAGAATACTGGCCCCGATACCTAGACACAGTTCTGTGTGGAGATCCCCCCACCTGGGCAACCTGTAAAGAAAGATATCAGCCCAGTCCATGTATTGTTCACACTAGACTTTCCAATAGTTCTGCAACCCCAAAGTACCTTGGTGTTGTAGTGTTCCTCATCGGGGAATCGATGGCTCTTCTTGAGTGCCCTCCCTTTAAGGCAGGAGTCATGGGTCATCGAACGTCTGACAGAGAACAGGTCGAAATATGATGTCGAAGTGGCCGCATCGTTCCTAGCAGTGCTCGTTGACGGGGAAGCGTAAATGTCCTGCAAGGAAGAGGCGTGCGGGGCACCTCAGTGTCGATAGTTCTGGACCGCAAAGAGTTTGAAGAACTGTGGCCCAGCAAGGGCGTCAAGTCATCGGCGTCTTTGTGGTCTCTTGGGTGGCAGGAAACCCACCGGTGGATGCTCCTCGGCGCGTCGACGGTCAGGCCTTCTCCGGCAGGATACAGCGGCGACGATGCGGACGAGAGCGTCCTTGGATTAATGAAGTTCTTAGGCAAACGGGAGCATGGCGGCTCCAGTCGGCAACAGCGGTCGTCGACAGTGGCGGACAACAGTCCGGGCGCTTCTCCTTGGAGTTCCGCAGCAGTCCGCGTATGGGGTCGGCAGCCTGTCGAAGGGCTGTCTATCAGGGAGCTTTGGCAAAGGTCAGCTGGTGCACGATGGTCCCTCGTAGCTCGGGAAGAGGGCGCCTTACCAGGTCCTCTCTGGGTCAGTCCTTGGAGACACAGCAGCTTTCAGATTGCGAAGGAGAGCAACAGCAATCCTTCTCTTCCAGCAGGGCTTTAAGATCAAGTGTCAGTTTCACTGCAGTTACTCTTCGTAGTTGGAACTTCAGCTCTGAACACTTCTGAACACGATTCCTAGCAGTGAGAGGTCCCCAGATATACTGATGATCTCCCATTCATTTTGCTGGGTCACACCGAAGCATCCAATCACTACTAAGGGCATTCATGCAGGCAGGCAACCAATCAGGCCCACAGTGCATTTAAGCCATTCACTTCTTTCCAGACACTCACAACAAGTTATGTGTATTGCGACAAGTACCGAGCCATTCAACACTTCATACTGCATTCATACCGGTTTTGGCAGGGCTGTCTGAGTCATTGTGTCAACCACCAGATACTAGACACCCACAACATAGAATGCGTATTCGTCACACACTCCATTCACCCAGGTTCCACCCACAAGTGTACCCACAACATATGGTCGTTGAGAAGGCTCCAGCCAGTCTGGTCGGCACTTTCCCACACTACCATATATGGAACTTCCACCAACAGCCAGTCAGGTGGAAGGGACAGAGTCAGGGCTTCCCGGGGCTTCAGGAAGATCAAGGTAACAGGCGATGGAAGGCAAGAGGCCATGGGGGCCATTTTGTCTCCATCAGGAATCTACTGATTCCAATGACAGGGCCTGGGCATCCCAAAATGGAGGACGCTCAGGGCACCAGTCATTTCAGCACAGAGCTGCCACCAGCCTGTACCCTGCTCTGTGGGCCACCCACAGGTGCCCAAAAACATACACTAGGGGCACAGTGTTGCACCCCTGCCCATGGGAGCCATAAGGGTATCCCATGGGTCTGTTCACCAAACCAAGAGAGAGAGCTGCACCGCCAGGAGTCCCACACGAACTCCTGCGAGGAAAACACGACAGAACACCATAAAAAACAATAAAGGACAAGGATATGGAGGCCCTGTCCCTCCGATGCATTTCCAGCATCACTGGGGCGTTCAGTCATAATCCCACAGATGGTAGCTTTGCCCCATTGGCTCTTCAGCCAAGCACATACTGCCACCTATACATGGTTAAACACATCTTGGCATACCTCAATATGCATCACAAGGTTGACATTACCAGGCTAGTAGGGTTTTCAAGGTTGTACTACTGCAGTATGATGTACTTGGCCTCCCAAGGTTCCTTGGTCACAGCTTGCAAGGCATTCAGATTGAGGCTGCTTGTCTTGTACTGGCACTTAAACACATGGCCCGCATTTATCCTGCCCTGAATGGCCAGCAATGGCTCCCTCAGAACAAGGGACTGATTTCTAAGTACTCCGCTTTCTACATAAGGCTTTGAATGGCAAAGGTCCACTTTACCACAGAGTGTTTCTTAACAAAATATAATTCTACCTGTGCCCTAATATCCACCTACTGAGGAGGAGCTCTAACGGCGCCTTCAGAAAAAGAAACTCGGCATCACCTACGGGGGCTGCACTCTCAGGTATAACTTCCCTTTGGGCATTGAATCTGAAGAAACTCACGCGATATATAGAAAGAGGCTTGCCACCTGATGGGGATTGCCCCCAGAACCCCCCAGGAGCTGGATCATTCCTGGTGCCCCTGCCTCTGCTGCCCTTCTTCCTGGTTGCGGTGCATTGGCTCAGGCACTCTGCCTGTACATATGCCCTCATACGGGATGCATGGGTTAAGCACATTGGGCCCCAATGGATGCGCTTATGTTTGCTTCACTTCAGCTCTTCTCCACTTTCCCTCCCTCTTGTGGCCTGCATGCTCCAACTACTGTGAATGATATATTTTGTTTCCACTCCCTATTTTCTATTAACCTCCCATCCACCACCTTCCACTTGGGGCGCCACAGAGCATTCTGTGTACTGCTGCTGGTGCCATATTATTCAAAAAAATTTTGGGGATTCCCTAAGATTTTGTTTGTTCTGTGACTGGCAATGGTGCACTGAGAGGTAGCCAAAGGAATGGGTGAGTAAGACACATTGGGCCTCATTACAAGATTTGCGGTAATGCAAAAACGATGCCGGTAATGAAATACTAGCACTGTGTACCGGTACGGCCTATAACGAGTCGACATCCCGGTATTAGCGCCACCACTGAGACCGTGCCCCTCCGTACCGGCATGTGCGTGGGCACGTGCCCTTCGGCCCGGCAATACCGTGATGCCACTAACAGGAGGACAATATAAGTCATGCAGACATGCACCTACCGGCATCCAGAAGGCGGTAATTAGGGTCACTGCGATGCCCGTATCACCGGCATCGCGGCGCACACTTTAATAGCAATCTGCTGTGTTCCCAACTGCCACAGGTGCACACAATCAGCATAGGTGGAGTCAATGGAGCCTGGCACGGCACAAAAGGAGCACACTCACACACCACACCCCTTCCTACACCAAATTGATCCCACTTGCTGGTGTGATTTCGTGGCTTGAGGACATGCCTGCATTGCCACTCCATGACCATCAACTACGGCACAACAGAGGAGACGCAGGAGGAGAAGGAGGGTGGGACAGGCCCAGCAAGTCCTACCACTGCAGCCACTGGTTCCACGTAGGCATCCACCAATTCATCGCATCAAGGCCAGTCCTTACAACCTAACCCCTGTGCAGATCCACTCCCTGTACCGCCAGGACCGGGACACCAACACCTCCATTGTGGACATGATACACAACGACATAGTCAGCCTGATTGAAATCAGAAACACCATCCCTCCTCTACTGAAGATAGTAACTGTGCTCCACTTTCTGGCCACAGGCACCTACCAGCACAGAGTGGGGCAGCTGCATGGCATATCACAACCCTGTATATCATGCATGCTGAACCAAGTGCTAGATGCCCTCCTGAAGCATGCAAGGGACTACATATCCCTACCACGGTCTGCCCAGGAGGTGAATGATACATAAATTGTCTTCCATGCACTGGCAGGCATGTCTCATTGTATCGGTGCCCTCGACTGCACCCATGTGGAAATGGTGGCCCCTCATTCCATGGAGGTGGTGTAACGCATTCGTAAGCTTTACCGCCCCATCAATGTGTAGATGACATGTGACTCCAGCAATATCATCACACATTGTTGTGCCCGATTTTCCGGATCAACTCATGATGCTATGGTGCTGGGAACTCCTTGCTACCCCGCCACATGGCGCGACATGCTGCACGGCTGCCTGGTTGCTGGGTAAGTCTGCTCATAGGCCCATGGCAGTGTATGGGGTGGGGGGGAGAGATGCAAACTCCACCTGGGTGGGAATTGGGTGGGGGGGAGATGCATACTCCACCTGGGTGAGAATGGGGTGGTGACTGGACACTGCCCATACCGCAAAACACTCTCCCCTAAAGATCCCAACCTGAACATGATACTGAAAATGTCAACCCCCTTACCCATGCGTTACAACAATGCCAATATGTCAGACTTGCAAGCAGCCCACACCCCTCAACATGTCCACTGCACATCATCAGACCGTACCCCCTGCAACACAATACAGCAACATGCATTGAGTAAGTGTAATGTACATGACCGCATCAAAGCACCACACAGGTAATGCATCCATGAGTGCGCCTGAATACATTCCAACCAGGGAATCCACTGATTGTCACTGGCCATCCACCACAGCAGCGCTGCATGCCAACATGGCAAAGTGAACTGACGTATGCAAAATCAAATACAAACTTGTGCCAACATTGCTCGTAAACACACCTACTAAGTAGTCAACAGGACCTATATGAGTGCAATTTCAGTGGTAGGCATCCACAGTACATGAGTACCAGCATGCAAGTGGACACCCTGCATCATTAGGGAACGCTACCTATACCTGTGGAGCATACCACCAAACACATAGTGGCACAACAAAATGTGTGCACATGTCACACGACATGTGCATGGCATCATCAAAGGGCTGCAAGCATGAGAGTGCAAAGTACATGTGACATGGTAGACATCATCCTAAAGCAACAAACATTGGCTGACCTGAATATTATGACATCACCTGCCACACAACCCTCACATGTGACCATGTCATGGTCCCTCTCACTCCATCTGGTTGTGTGGTGAGTCCAATGTCAAGGCCCCTCAGTCCTGTATGTCACACATGCCCTACACCATATCGTCGCCAAGTAGTGAACAGGCCAGATAGTTGCACATATGTGTAGCCAATGACTACCAACGCTGATATCCTGCGTACCAACATGAACAATGGACAGGCTTAGTACAGATCAAAGAGGAAATTTCCTCACTCAGACCTTATTGTGCTCCCATGCAGGTGATGCTGGCTATCCCTTGAAGCCTTGGCTCGTCAGCCCTGTCAGGAATCCACAAGACAGGCACGAAGAGGACTACAATTGGGCTCATTCCCGTACCCGTGTTGTTACTGAGCAGACCTTTGGCCTATTGAAGGCACAGCTCAGCTGCCTCAACAGGTCTGTTGGCACACTCCTCTACGGGCCTGAGAAGGTGGATAAGATCATCATGTGCATCCGGCGGAACGTACCTCTGCCAACTGACATTGACCAGCAAGCACTGGGTGTGGATGAGGATGAGAAGGGAGAAGATGTTGCACATCGGCCAGGGTGCCATGTACCAGATGGATGTGCGGTGCGCCAATCAGTAATTGACAATTTTTCATGAGAGACAGGGATGCAGATGGTGCAATGGTGGCTGGAATCTGGGCACTGTGATCCTGTGCATATGGACACAGGGTGGTGTGGTAGATGGGCACTTTGCACTGTAATGCATTGAATGAACACACGCCAAATAACCAATGTCCACTCGTGATATCTTTTTTCCACACAACGGGTGTATTGAACAATATAATCAAGCATAGTGTATTGGTCCTCCACTGTACCCCCCCACAACACCCCTACACACCTTCTCCCCCCTCCGGCTCCCCCTACAACACCCCCACACACACCCTACCCCCACAACACCCCATACATGATGTGCAATGCATGTCATTGTATGCGACTAGAGTCAGCACATGCAGGCTGCCCTGCTACTGGCAGCCCCTCTTGGCCTCCGGGGGCTACATATCTGAGCGCCACATGGTGCGTGTTGATCTTTGCACTGGGCTCGTTTGGGTAGAGCTGGCAGGTGTGCCAGAAGATGATGCTGTGCTTGCATGAGCCTCTTGCACCATACCTGGACAGGTTGCCGTCCTCATGTGAGCACTCCTCGACCTGGCCGTCTCCCTCGTCTCTACTATGGGGTGCTGAGGCAGCTGCCTCCCCAATGGAGCTGTTGGCGGCAGACTGGGTCCCGTCTGCCTCTGCCTCCAGATAAGTGGATACGTCCTGTGTTCCTGTTTCCTCTTGCGGTTTCACACCTATTGTTTGCCGCTCCTGTGCCTTGCCCTGTTCTGATGGTGTTGCTTTGGATGGCAGTTGCTGCTTCATAGTGGCCCTCAATGTCGAAGGCCTGGTGCCGTCATCCCTGGCCCTGGGCTTTTTCGCAGATGTCCTGTCCTGTGCCTCAGTATCCTGGCCATCGCTGTCACCATCTGTGCCTGTGCGGGACCGAGAGAGGCACGGCATCAGTGATGGTTGTATGTGCATCATGCATTTATTGGTGTTAGTGCAGTTGTTCCCATGTGATGTATTGCAATCTTGGAGTTGTGGCAAACAGGGTGCTTGCTATATGAGCGGGGTTATTTAGACATACGTCAGGTTCTCACATGTTTGATGTGGTGTATGCTGTGTGACATACCGGTGTGTTGTGTTTTGCGTGCAGGTGTGACAGTGGTGGGGGCAGCATCTGGACAGTGATGGCCCATGCATTGCCTTATGTCACTATCACATTAGTTGGCCAACATCATGCTTTCGTTTTCTATGGTTTGGGGGGACACTCACCTCCATCTGCTGATGACGGTACCCCAAACTCCCTCGATGCCCTCCATGTCGATGGTACTGGCGCATGCCTCCTCCAACCTGGTGAGCATGATGGGGGAGTGGGCCCCGCCACCTGTTGCTAGTCCCTGGCTATGATTGGCTCACACAGAGGCGTAGATTGTCCCACCACTTCTTGACATCTTTTACCGTGCGGGCGGTGGTGCTGACCGCACTGACCTTCCTGGCCACTTCCTCCCATATCTCCTTCTTGTGTATTTGTGCAGGTCACCTGAGGTCTCCAGCAAAAATGACATCGGCGTGCTAGACCAATGTGTCCGCCAACATGTTTAGTTCGTCGTCTGAAAAACGCACCTTGCGCTGACGGGCGGCACCTTTCTTGATTGCTTTGGGCATTCTGGTCAAGATGGTGTTCTGGAGATACAGGTCCTGTGTGTGGAGGACTGCAATAGATTGTGTTTTTCAAGATGGCCACCATTGCATTTCCCGTTCTGGCACAATGACGTTGCTTCCAGTTCTGGTATTGCCAGACCCGGTATTGCCGGTGCCCGTTATTTAGGGGTGGACGGAGGCAGAGGAGGTGTCAGTGCATTACTTAATGCCGCTAAGAGGGGTTTGACGGTCGCTTGCGGCATGCCGGTACGGACGTTACCGGCATGACGGTACGTGCGTGCACGCATTCTCGTAATCGGCCGTTATGAGCGGCATCAAGGCTACTCGGACGCGGTAAAGATTGATTTTTACCACAAATCTCATAATGAAGCCCATTGCATCACATTCTGGAGTGTTTTTCTATCACAGTGGCAGTGAGAACAGGAGGGTGAGTTTTCATTGCACTCACCAGGCCCTAGTGGAAGTGGTCAGCAGTAAGGACAAAGTGCTGATGGACAGTTGCGGATCATGAGGATGCTGATGTGGTGTAGAGTGGAATGATACATTGGGTCTGATTATGAGGTGGTCCGTGTGGTGTTAACATGCCAGTAATTCTGTTTACCGACATGCTACCGAAATGGCCAACTCCAAGTTTGATGGTGGGGTGGCCAGAATAACCTCCAGCTCGTAAGCACCACACCATCAAAAACTGCCAGTATTATCGGCACTGGTGTTATCGGTGCTGGTAATACTGGCAACTCCCCCTATGGAGTCCTATGAAATGGGGATTTACCACCCTTATCAGCAATTGTAATCTGGTGGTAATTCCGCCAGACCAAGCCCTGATAACAGTAATACCGTTTGGTGGTATCTCAACAGATTTACCGGCGAGATACCACCAAACATTTAATGAGTCCCAATGTGTTTAGAGCTAGGTACTCCACCTGGGGCTCTCCAGATGTCATGTACTGTGACTCCCATAATCCCTTTCCATTGACTATGCTGGCTAGGGCTGGCATTATTTAAAGCCCAAAACATCTGCAGAGCCAAAGGTTGCAGACTCCTGGTTTAGAGCGATTACATTCCAGGTGTGGAGAACATTTTGGATACATTGTCTCATTTGGAGTGGTTGAAAGTATGTGCACTGTCACAGGTGCAGATTAAAAGCCAAGACATGGGTCCTTTGCTCACTGTGCCATAGCGAGCCAATGATGCCCAGGAAGGCAGAAAGATGTCTCGAATTTTTGTGTTTCCATGCAAAGGAGACATGACCTAGACTGCCCTCATTGGTGGCAGTATCAAACTGATTTGCATATGGCTGGACCCCTTGTGCTATGACGCGGGCCTGGTAAAAGACGTTAATTTGGAAGATTGCTCAGAGTCTGATGCAAAACCTTCCAGCCATACCTTTTTGTTATAGTTTCGCTCCCTTTATGCGTGAAATCCGTGTGTGCTTTATCATTGGGGAACATGCCTGCTGACTTTAGTGCCCGCATTCATTTTGCTGTGTTTTTTATCTCAATTCGATGCCTCAGAGAGCTTGGCATCCACCATACCTCTGCTTCCTGGTGTACCTTCCTCTGAGCCCTCCCGCCCTCCACCGCTCATTGGTCCATTGGGCCTTGTGTTTGAATGTAGCGAGGGCGCAGAGCCCCCACTAGCATTTTTGTGCATTTGCTGAATGAAATCCACATGTTCCTTAGCACTGGGGCAAGTGGCTGCTGATCTTAGTGCCCGCATGCATTTTGTTGTGTTTTTTATCTCAATATGAGCCCCAGAGCACTCGTCATCCACCGGAGCTCTGCTTCCTGCCGTGCCTTCCTCTGAGCCCTCCTGCTCTCTGCCGTTCATTGGTCCATTGGGCCTTGTGTTTGAAAGTAGAGAGGGCGCAGAGCCCTCGCTAGCATTTTCATGCATTTGTTGAGTGAAATCCACGTGTGCCTTAGCATTGATGTAAGTGCCGGCTGACCTTAGTGTCTGCATCAATTTTGTTGTGTTTATTATCTCAGTCTGAGCCCAGGAGCGCTTGGCATCCACTGGAAAATCTGCTTCCCGGTGTGCCTTCCTCTGAGCCTTCCTGCCTTACACTGCTGTTTGGTCCATAGAGACACATTAGATGAACACCTAGGGCAACAATCCTGCCCCGGCAGACGCCCGGCTAAGGGCCCTGAGGTAAAGGGCAGCTCCTGCAGAAGCAGCTCCAGATCATGTTGGCCCTGGTTAGCCTGTGAGGCCTGCAGCCGTCAACCTGCAGCAAAAGACAGGGTAATCTAGCCATATCTCGCATTTAGATGGATAGTGTGAACCAGTCGTATCTCGCATTTAGACAGATTGTGTTAGCCAGCCATATCTTGCAGTTAGACAGATTGCGTGAGCCGGACATATTTTGCTTTTAGATCAGATTGTATGAGCCAGCCATATCTCACATTTATTGCACATGATGGGAGAGCCCAATCGATCACTCGATATACGAGCAATCTTCTACCCCAGTATGGGGTTAAGGAAGCATTCATCAGTCAAAAGGTAAATAAAATACATTATCAACAGTTAATCCCACACTCAAACAAAACTAATGCAAAAATATTTTATTAAGAAATTTATTAAAAGTCTAAAAAATTGAGACCACAGTACATATTCAATCCAAATATGAAAGAAACTTTAAGAAACATATACTTAATATATGTGAAACCACAACACTTCTAAAGTAGAAGAAAAAACATAAAAAATACATCCAATTCAGACAAAGGAGAGAACTCTACAAAAGGATTAAGTCTTCTTATTTGTTCTTTTGACCTTAAATAGTTCTATAATTTAGCTTTCTGAATTTTCTATTTAGTCTAACTCTGTCACTCGACATGTTTCAGTCCTCACTGTTAATTAGGGACTTTCTTCAGGAGTATTTGTTATGCGCGATAGGGATTCCAAACAGGTCACACAATCCAATACCAGGAGTAAAACCACCTCTCAGACTCACGATACCTCCTTGACCAGTAATAGCGCTAAGTTTCCAAAATCCCAATTAGTTCAGGGTTCTAGGCTACCTGTGGTGCGAGGGAAGCGTGGGCAGTCCTTGTTGCAAGGCCGGGGTGGCGCCTGCCTTCACTATGTTCCTCGCTTCCATTGGCAGCTTCCTTGGAGGTTGCGAGCAGGCAGACGCCGTTGACCGCGTTCGCTTCCTGGATACGGGACGCTTTCCCGATCACGTGACTTGTCATCCGCTCACGTGATCGGCAGCCACACATAAAGCCGGGTTATTCGAATAGCTTGTTGCATCACAGCTGTTTCCCGTAACACTGTTCAGCGTCTCGCCTCAGGATTCAAGTTTCACGGTACTCGACCTCGGCTCACGGATCACGGACTGCTTCCTCATTCAATCTTTGGCACCACTACTTGTTCGGCACGGATACACGGAATACTGACCTTTGGATTACGAACTTTGGACTGCCTTTAGATCTTCCTCTTGCTTTGTTTGCATTTCATGAACACTCGGAATCGAACCTCGGACTGCATATTGGATTTGCCTTCGCCTCGCCCCATCTGTTAAAGTCACGCTCAAGCATCGTTTCATACCAAGTGCCACGAGACATCCAGGTGTTGACAGCCAGCACTACCAGGCTTCAGGGACTGTCTGCGCGCACCCTTGCACCACCACTCCCGATACCAGCCACTCCCTTATCGGGTTTAGGTAAGATCTTTGGGTATTTAGAGTGTGCCTGTTTTCATACTTATACTGTACCTGTTTGTGTTAATACTTGGCTTCCTTCCCACAGCCTTGGGGTCTGCGGCTGCGCCTGGTTCCTGTTGAACAACACCAACACCTGTGGCTTCAAGGCTCGCACAGAGAGTATTTTGTTACCTCTCTGTGGGGAACTTGGGGACAGAGGCCCTATTACTCTTGACGACACAGCAAGTCTGACATTATTCGTGTCCATACAAAAAGATGCAATCATAAAATCTCTTCTTAACATGAAGCGAAGTTCACAATGTTAGGAGATATAGCTGTTGATAAAGATAAAAACACACAATAAGTATCAGCGTCTGCTGCTAATATTACTTAGGATGCATAAAAGTTATCCAGGTGGAAACCAGATTAATAAATTACCTGGATCACCGGTGCGGGTGGTTCCTCATGAGGTCAACTGTCCATAGTTTAGACTAGCTGTTTCAAGATATGTCAGATAGTCAAATTATCTTCAGAACAAACCTGTAAGGGTATTACACAAATCGAAACAAAACCTCTAAGTAGGCTCTCTGAAAAAACAGAATGCTCCAGACCCATGCTAATTCAACTTTTTCAACACACACACAGGGGAATCACTTGCCCCTAACTACCTAAAATGTACACCGCGTACAATGGTCACAAGCTTCTTACCTGTAGGTACACAGGTGGATGACAAAACAATGTCATCCACTTGACTCCAAATTGGAGTATTAGGTTCACTCTTCCATCGGTGAATAAACACAAGCTGGTGCAATGGTGGCTTGTGTTTATTATAGAGGTGTGTGTGTTTCTAGGAGTGATGGGGTCACTAGATACCTATGTCACTGTCCCAAATATCAGACTGTCCCAGTTAGATGCAAAGCCTATCAGTTATGAGTAATACCGTGACCATATTCACTTCGAGGAACTCGGAACGGTCAGAAAAAGTGCTTGCATCTTGCAACCCATTCTAGTTCAAAAACGGGGACAGCCGTGCCAAATCTCCAGTGACTCATTATTCAAAGAAGACTGGGATAGTGTGTAATAATTTCAAATAGATTTTGCACAGCCTAACATGCCGGATTCGATTTGCAACTCTTAACTCGCCAATATGGCGCTAGCTTTAATAACAAGATGTAACGTTCAAAATCCTACTTAAATCACTCGTACGCCTGCTACGCATGTATCGTCAGCCGCGTTATTCCATTTGATCAGCTCCAGAAGTGAGCGCATTGTGTCCAGCAAGATACTCACCGTTTTATAACTGCAAACCACCGGAAACGGCTGAAAAAGACCAGAATCCAAACCTACTTTCGGGGCTCCATTTTGGTGAGTGAAAATCGAAACCCAACAACCAGGTCCTAGTCCCTTTATGATGTTCATTACTTTAAAGGACCTATACCATTGCTCAATAATGGCCAGGGAGATGATGATAACATCCCCTGTGTATATCGGACCACGGCAAAATTACTTAGATTATTCCATTTGGGTCTGGTTCTTAACAGGAGTCACATAAGAGGATCTCCCAACCAAACCAGTACCAGCTCCTGATGTAACCAGTACCAGCTAATCAGTTATTCAAACATCACTAGCCCATTATAATCAGCGGGTAAAGACAAAACATAACAGGAGTTACATCTTTTGCCACTCGATGGCCTCCTTGAGACCCCTCAGGTCACTTTGTGTAAGGAAAATTAACCTTTGTTCTTTTTTTTCGAACAGAATCTTACTTTTCAAACTGCTATTATGTCCACTAACAGTAAGCAGTACAGTTCTCTGAAAGTCTTCATGGCCGTATCCAGCCTCTAAAAAAGTTTTTAACCATAGGGCATATTACAACTTTATTTTTAAGGATGCTTTTATGCTCCATTATACGCGTCTTTACTTTTCTGTGAGATTACACGGACAGGTTATCATATAGACACAGTACTCAGAATTGCAATTAGAAAGACCTTTATGCTGCCATTATTTAGGGAGACCGATATCCACCTCTTTGGACTTTGAGGTGAGTTTAAAAATAGTGCAAGTCCCACATGGGCAGTGGCCGATGGGAGGGTCAAGGCACCATGATTCTGTTATACTTACATTTTTCTGGGGTGGGTTTTTCAGTTTACTGCTACTGACCCTGTTTCCAATTGAAGTGGATTTTTTATAGGCAAACATGGTAAAGGGTATTTCAATGTTAGAATCAGAGAAAACTTTCCAATGTTTTCTGAATACCTGGCTGATCTTAAGACTTAAGTTAGTGAAGGTATTCACACATACCAAACGTTCATCCGAAGTATGTATCACTTTATCTTCCAGAAGAGCCTCATGATTATTTTTGAATGCTCGTTTAGCCGATTTCCTGATTAGTTTTCCAGGATAGCTTTTATGTTTTAATTTCTGGATTAGAGTGTGGGCTTCTGCTTCAAATGCAGCACGTTGGCTACTATTCTTTTTTAGTCTTAAAAATTGACCATAAGGTAAGTTGTCTCTGAGATGCTTTACATTGTGACTTTGGTAATGTAGAAGCTAATTCTTTTCTGTGGCCTTGTGAAAAGGTCTTACCAACAGGTGTCCTAGAAGTGAATTTGTCTGATTATGAACCAACATCAATGGAAAAACAAGTTCTGAATAAAAGTCTTGGATTCATCATCTCTAAAAAACACAACCCCTTCCTGTTCCGCACTGATTTTTTAAAATTCATGCGGAAAATCTACCTAATTTTTTTTACAACAAATAGAGGACTCGAGTAATCCGAGCATGATTAATCACTCTGGTTTAAAAAATTCCTCGACCTTCTGTCCCCCGTCTTACACTTGCTCACCGGAATCGCACATTTTTGAAAAAAGAGTTCTAGCAGATGTGGTCAAACTTGAAAAGCTAGAGACCCTGATGTTCCAAAATGTGAATACCTTGGAGAAAGAAGCATTAGAATCTCTTGCTTATAAAAATTATATTGTTATCAAGAAGCCCGACAAAAGCGGAGCGATTGTGATGTTGAATAAAATGGATTACATCAAAGAGTGTCACAGACAAGTGAACGACACCCTTTAGTGCCAAAAGTTGGCTGGTGATTCGACGGGAACACTCAGAACATTGATTGAACTGAAAACAACTAAAGCTTGCAATAGAGGGTGGATCAGCAAACAAGAATGGTCTTTCTTGAATAATTCTGAACCAGCAATTCCCACTTTTTATTGTTTACCTAAAATTCATAAGACACTGGTTGACCCTCCTGGTAGACCTATGGTTTTGGGGATAAACTTTATTGTTGTACCCATTTTTTAAAATTTTCAGACCATTACCTCAAGGGTTATGTGACCAGGATGAAATCCTATCAAAAAGACACAAAGGATGTAATCAATAAGTTTGAAAATCTTCTTTATGTTCAAGAGACGTCCATCTAGTGGGTCTTGACATTGTCTCATTGTATACAAATATACCACAGCAAGAGACCCTAGAGACAGTTGAGGAAATGTTACTGACAAGAATGGACAGTGACCCATCCCTAGTTCTTTTATACTCTGGTGTATTGAGTTGGCTTTGACTAAGAACTATTTTGAGTTCCAAGGTTCCTTTTTCAACAAACTGAAGGGACCGCCATGGCCCCGAGTCTTGCTAATCTTTACATTGAGTTTTTTGACAAAAAGCATATTTACACGACCCATCCATTTGAACGCCATTTGCACCACTGGGCACGCTACATCAAGGATGTTATATTGATTTGGACAGGGACGAATGAGGAGGCAAATTATTTTTTGGAATGGATTAAACAGCAAAATCACCATCTGAAATTCATCATGAATATACGAAAAATGGCCATTGACTTTTTAGATTTCACAATTTTTCATGAGGTAGGACGCCTGATGGTAAGACCTTTTCACAAGGCCACAGAAAAGAATTTTCTTCTACATTACCAAAGTCACCATGTAAAGCACCTCAGAGACAACTTACCTTATGGTCAATTTTTAAGACTAAAAAGGAATAGTAGCCAACGTGCTGCATTTGAAGCAGAAGCCCACACTCTGACCCAGAAATTAAAACCTAGAGGCTATCCTGGAATATTGATCAGGAAATTGGCTAAAAGAGCATTCAATAATGATCGTGAATCTCTTCTGGAAAATAAAGTGATACATCCTCTGGATGAACGTTTGGTATGTGTGAGTGCCTTCACTAACTTAAGTCTTAAAATCAGCCAAATAGTCTGAAAACATTGGAACGTTTTCTCTGATTCTAACATTGAAATACCCTTTCCCATGTTTGCCTATAAAATATCCACTTCAATTGGAAACAGGGTCAGTAGCAGTAAACTGAAAACCCCACCACAGAAAAATGTAAGTCTAACACAATCATGGGGCCTTGACCCTCCCATCGGCCACTACGCATGTGGGACTTGCATTATTTTTAAACTCACCTCAAAGTCCAAAGAGGTGGACATCGGTCTCCCTAAACAATGGCAGCAGAAAGGTCTTTCTAATTGCAATTCTGAATACTGTGTCTATATGATAACCTGTCCATGTAATCTCCATTACATCAGTAAGACCAACAGAAAAGTAAAGATGTGTATAATGGAGCATAAAAGCTGCCTTAAAAATAAAGTTGCATTAGCCCCTATGGTTAAACACTTTTTGGAGGCTGGACATGGCCATGAAGACTTTCGGTGGACTGTATTACTTACTGTTAGTGGACATAGTAGCAGTTTGAAAAGTAAGATTCTGTTTGAAAAAGAACAAAGGTTAATTTTCCTTACACAAAGTGACCTGACGGGTCTCAATGAGCCCATCGAGTGGCAAAAGACATAACCCCTGTTATGGGTTGTCTTTACCCACTGATAATAATGGGCTAGTGATGTTTGAATAACCTATTAGCTGGTACTGGTTACACTTAAACGTAAGTGTAGGGCAGCTGAGAGGAAATTGAGGACTTCCTGTTCATCCTCTGACAAACTGTCCTGTCGCCTGCTACAAAGGCAATACCAACTCTCTGTCCTCACCAAGAAGAGAGTCCACATTCAAGCTAGTGTCTCTGCGGCATCTAGCAACTCGGCCATACTCTTTAAAATCTGCAAGGAGCTGGCCAACCCTGCTCCAGTCTCTACCCCTCCTGTTGCCTACCATACTCTTTGCAATGCCCTTGCCTCTCACTTCATTAAAAAAAAAACAGGACATCCTATCCACCCTCTCCACACACACTCCTCCTCTCCCCTCGCCATCTTTTCTTGCTGACCCTCCTTTAGCCACCCTCCCACCATCCTTCACGTCCTTTCCTCTTTTCACCGCTGACGAGGTCGCTAGACAAGTCCGATCTATAAAAGCCTCGTCAAAATAGGTCCATCCCTGTTCCTCTAAAACCATCAAGGACCGCATTGACACCCTCGCTCCGGCCCTTGCTGATTTTTGCAACCACTCCTTTGCCTCAGGATCCTTCCCCTCCCCTCTGAAGCATTCCTTTGTGCATCCTCTTCTCAAGAAACCCACAGCTGATCCTTCTTGTCCAGCTAACTATCGCCCAATTTCCATTGCTCCCTTTCTTGGCAAAATCCTGGAAAAGTTGGCCATCTCTCACCTTAACCTTCATTCCAATTCTGTTGGCTGTCTCCATGACCACCAGCCTGGCTTCAGAGCTGCCAAAAGCACGGAAACTGCTCTCCTGAACATCCTTGAAGATCTGCTCTCCAACTTTGACTCTAACATTCCCTCTGTCCTCATCCTCCTCGATCTCTCTTCTGCCTTCGACATGGTCAACCATACCATCCTGCTCAACCGTATCCGTGAAAACCTGGGTATCACTGATCAGGCTCTGGCCTGGCTGACTTCTTTCCTCTCAGATCGACCATCCCAGATCCAACTGGGGTCCTTCCTTTCATCTATCTTCCTCTCTACTTGTGGTGTTCCCCAGGGGTATAACCTCTCGCCCTAGCTTTTCAACCAATACCTGGCAACTCTCGCCCACTGCATTGCCACTTTCTGCTCAAATTTCCAGTGCTACGCTGATGACACTCAACTCATTTTTAGGCTGCCCTCTGCCACCTCCTCTCCCTCTCTCATCTCTGATTGCTTACTGCCTTTCAAGATTGGTGTTCCGCCAATGATCTTTGTCTGAATGCCAGCAAGACGGAGATCCTCCTCATCGGCACACCTTCACCATCCTTTTCCCTCACTTTCTGGTCGGCCTCCTTTGGCCCTCCTCCTACCCCCACCTGCGAGGCTAAGAACCTAGGGGTCATCTTTGACTCCACCCTTTCCTTCTCTGCCCACATCTCTGTCTCTGAGGTCTCTAAAAAGTCAAATTTCCGACTGCACCTTCTCAGAGGTAATCTGCCTTTCCTCTCCTTCCCCCAGAAGCTCATGGTATCCCACGCTCTGGTTCTCTCTACCTTGGACTATTGTAACAGCCTCTTTCTAAATCTACCTGCCTCTACTCTCCGCCCTCTGCAACTAATCCAGAACAGGACTGCAAGACTTGTCCTTGGCCTTAAGCACTGGGATCGTATCTCTCCAGCTCTGAAATCTCTCCACTGGCTCCCAGTGGATGCAAGGATTAAATTCAAAACCCTCTGCATTGTCCACAAGGCTTTCTGGGGCCTGGGTCCAAAATACCTTCAGCTATCCCTCCTCAAATACCTCCCCTCTCAAGCTCTTCGCTCCTCTACCTCCAACTCCCTCAGGGTCAGTCGTTTTTCAAAGAAACGAGCTGGGGGTAGATCTCTGTCTTCGGCTGGGGCCTCCCTCTGGAATAACCTCTCTGCCACTCTAAAACTTGAGGAGAACCATCTCTGGTTCCAGGAACACCTCAAGACCTTCCTCTTTTCTTCTGCCTTCGCTCCCCATCTCCCCTGCTCATCTGTTCTCTCTTGGCACTGTGCACCTGGCCACCCTCTGTCCTCCGGCCCAGGTACCTGCTCACCCTGCCACCCTCCCTCACTGCCTCCGGGCCACCCCTTGCACTGGGGTCTGTATCTGTACCCTACAGCCCCCCCATTTTTTCTTCCTGCACTTATCAGACCTTTCCTGTCTACTGCCTTAAACCTAGCACTTGCAAATTGATGGCTGCATTACCACTGTTTGTTGCCTTTATTATTTATTTATTGTTATTTATCTGTTTCTTCTCTGCTTCGCACTTTCCACTTCTCCCTCCCTCCATGCATTTTTTACCTCCCCCTCTCCCATGCACTTGCGAATTGCCAATGACACTGGGCCTAGTAAGATCGCGGTTTTGTTCTCCCCTGTTCACCTCCCTTGCCTTGTCGCGCTCTGAAACACTTGTGTACGAGCGCGATAGAAATAAAATATCAATCAATCAATCGGGAGCTGGTACTGGCTTTGTCGGGAGATCCTCTTATGTGACTCCTGTTAAGAACCAGACCCAAATGGAATAATCTAATTAAGTCTGCTGTGGTCTGATATACACAGGGGATGTTATCATCATCTCTCTGGCCCTTATTGAGCAATGGTATGGGTCATTTAAAGTAATGAACATCATCGAGAGACTCGGACCTGGTTTTTGGGTTTTGATTTTCACTCACCAAAATTGAGCCCCGAAAGTAGATTTGTATTCTGGTCTTTTTCAGCCATTTCTGGTGGTTTGCAGTTAGAAAACGGGGAGGTATCTTGCCGGACACAACACGCTCACTTCTGGAGCTGATCGAATGGAATAACGCGGCTGACGATATATGCGTAGCAGGCGTACGAGTGTTGTAAGTAGGATTTTGAACGTCACATCTTGTTATTAAACCTAGCGCCATAGTGGTGAGTTAAGGGTTGAAAATCGAATCCGGCACGTTTAGGCTGTGCAAAATCTATTTGAAATTATTACATACTGTCACAGTCTTTGATAATGAGCTCCTGGAGATTTAGCATGGCTGGCCCCGTTTTTCAACTAGAATGGGTTGCAAGATGCAAGCACTTTTTCTGAACGTTCTGAGTTCCTCGAAGTGAATGTGGTCATGGTATTAGCCATAACTGATAGGTTTAGCATCTAAATGGGACATTCTGATATTTGTTACAGTGACATCGGTATCTTGTGACCCCATCACTCCTAGAGACATACAACTTGTGTTTATTCACCGATGGAAGAGTGAACCTAATACTCCAATTTGGAGTCAAGTGGATGACATTGTTTTCTCCTCCAGCTGTGTACCTATAGGTAAGAAGCTTGTGGCCACGATAATGTTGAAAGCTTTTTTACCAAGAGTGACATATACTAGTGACAGTCTTAACACTAGAATTTGAACTCTGGAATCATTGTACGCGGTGTACATTTTAGGTAGTTAGAGGCAAGTGATTCCCCTGCGTGTGTGTTGAAAAAGTTGAATTAGAATTGGTCTGGAGCATTCCATTTTTTCAGAGAGCCTACTTAGCCGTTGCTTCTCATTTTGTGTAATACCCTTACAGGTTTGTTCTGAAGATAATTTCACTATCTGACAGATCTTGAAACAGCTAGTCTACACTATGGACAGTTAACCTCATGAGGAACCACCCGCACCAGTGATCCAGGTAATTTATTAATCTGGTTTACACCTGGATAACTTTTATGTATCCAACGTAACATTAGCAGCAGACACTGATACTTATTGTGTTTTTTTATCTTTATCAACAGTTATATCTCCTAACATTGTGAACTTCGCTTCATGTTAAGAAGAGATTTTATGATTGTCATTTTCTGTATGGACACAAATACTCATGAAGAAAGTCCCTAATTAACAGTGAGGACTGAAACATGTTGAGTGACAGAAATTGACTAAATAGCAAATTTGAAATCTAAATTATCGACCTATTTAAGGTCAAAAGAACAAATAAGAAGGCTTGATCCTTTTGTAGAGTTCTGTCCTTTGTCTTAATTGGATGTATTTTTTATGTCTTTTCTTCTATTTTAGAAGTGTTGTGGTGTCACGTATATTAAGTATATGGTTCTTAATGTTTCTTTTATATTTGGATTGAATATGTACTGTGGTCTCAATTTTTGAGACTTTTAATCAATTTCTTAATAAAATTATTCGTATTTTTGCATTCGTTTTGTTTGAATGTGGGATTAACTGTTGATAAAGTATCTTTTTTCTACCTTTTGACTAATGAATATCTCACATTTAGACAAATTGTTTGACCCAGCCATATCTCACATTTAGGTCGACGATTTTGGTAACACGTCATTTCAAAAGTGTTACTTCACCTACAATTGTGCCACCTCATTAGACCCTTCTCCTTCTATCCAGGTGTCCCATGTCTAGGTGTTACTGCATTGACTGTTGTGCCCCTTTAGCCAGGTGTCCCAAATCGAAAAGTTACTGCATTGACTGCTGTGCCCCTATTTAGGCCCTTCTCCTTCTATCCAGGTGTCCCAAGTCAAGGTGTTACTGAAATGACGGTTGTGCCCCTCTAGCCAGGTGTGCCAAATTGAAGTGTTATTGCATTGACTGTTATTCCCTCTCTGTAGTCCTTTCTCCCTCTAGCCTGGTATCCCAGGTCTTAGGTTACTGCATTTACTGCTCTGCCCTCTATTCCAGTGTCCCAAATCAAAGTGTTACCACATTGACTATTGTGCTCATCTTTAGGCCCTTGTCCCTCTATACAGGTGACCCAAGTCTAGGTGTTAGTGCATTTACAGTTGTGCATTCTTTGGGTCGTTCTCTTACTGTCAAGGTGTGTTGAATCTGGTTATTGCTGCACTTGATGTTCGGCTCCCATTTTACAGTTGAGGTAACCCATGTCTGGGGGTTACTGCATTTACTGTTGTGCACCCATTCTTGACCCTTCTCCTCCTACCCAGGCGTCCCAAAACACACACTGTTGTGACCCATTCTAGGTCCAGGTTTCCCAAGTCTGGGGATTGCCGGATGTGCTGCGGTGTACCCATCTTGGGCCCTCTCCCTCTGGCCAGCTGTCCCAAACCGGGGTGTCAATAGATGTGGGATAGCCACACTGTAGTTAGCCACATCTGGCATCTGGACCAGCGGTGTCTGTTGACCATATTGGGCATTGGCCCAATCTGAGCTTCCCTCCCGCTGCCCAGGTGTCCCAAAACTTGGTGTTACTGCTTCCACTGCTGTACACTCTATCTGGGCCTTTCCTCCTGTGAGGAATTCGACCATCCGCACAGGGAGAGTAAGCTTGCCTGGGCTTTTTGATTTTTGTTTATTTAAAAGCACGAATGATGGGAGATCAACCTCAGGAAAATATGTGGGGCCATTCCCACACATATTTTCCACGCTCACCACACAGCAGAAAAATAGTCATCTACTCTGGGAGGACACAGCTTATCAGGGTCGCCCTCCCCTTCTTGTGTAGCTGACACCTGACAGCTGTGGGTACATCAAAAGCCACTGGCCGTGGGCAGCCTGATTAGCATTTCAAGGCCCCATGGATTTGCATCTCCATTGTTACACCTTGCTGGTGGGGGCGAATACTGAAGAATGTTAATTAGCAGGCCTCAGGGAAGCCTGGGGGCAGGAAGTGACAATGGAGACCAGAGACTAACACCTATTTGTAATGTAATGTCTCAACTTGATATTAACACCCTTCCTTGGTATGAAAGGGTAGTGAATGTCTTGTCTGGAACCACTCCTTTCAGAGGAGGGAAGTATGTGCATTGTAGGAGACGAAATTATACCTGCAACCCCCTACTTCAAAGGAGGTCCATGTTGTGACCAAGCGCTGCATAGGGCTCAGTTAATTAGGGAGACACTTTGATGTACAGCAGACAGGAAGATGGGTGGAAGTATATGTTGTCATCCTTCCCCTGTCTGTTGCCAAGTGCTCTGATTTGACCTGAAGCATCACTGAAGATTGCTGGTGGGGACCCAGGATTGGTTAATTAAAGTAGGCTTAGCCTGCACCAATCACTGGGGTCCCTTTGGCTTTAAAAGAGGGCTGAACCGCTCACTGATCAGATCATCTGAAGACTTTGAAAGGACTAAGAAAAAGGACTCATTTGGATCTCAGCTGAAGATACAGTCTACCTTGCATCTTCTGCCAGTAAAGGAAGGCCAGGAGTTCCAAGAGGGAAGCAAGATCCCGCCCCTAAACATCTCCCAGGCAACAGAGGGAGATACCGGACTCAGAGGACCTGTCCAGCAGCTCCAGAACCGATACCCAGCCAGCACACTGCATGCCTTGATAGGTTCTGACAGCAAGCTTCCTAGGTGGGAAGTAATGGTGAGTCTCTGGACAAAGGACAAGGCAGTTTGATATCTTCCTGAGTTTTGAGTTATCTGCCTTGAAAGGACACAAGCCCTGTGAAGAAGCTAGGAGGAGTGCCACAGAAGCATCATCCAGCATCCATCTTTTTAAGGGCAATTCCGAGACAGTGGGATCCCCAAACCGCATCCAGCTGCATCGGTGACTGTTGTCATTCCACAGTCACCAGAGCCGTCTGAGACGCCTCGACCAGCATTCCAGATCTGCCAACCAGCACAGAGAAAACGATTCTTGGACATGAGCCACTGCGCCGGACAGCCTGCAGACGTCTGTCCAGACTCTCTTGCCGAACTGCCTGCCACCTGGTAACCGCAGTTGTCTCCGACCACTAACTCCATCCACATTACCAAAATTGGACAAGGAGGTCTTATGATTTACTTGTATTCCAATCTGTTCAGATACCCTCTGGTATACTAGAGGTATGGAGTTCATTGATGGTTTAGAAACCGATATTCATCCCTGGACCACTGGTGCCCTGGTAATTGATTCGTCACACCCCCACTTGCCAGGTGTCTCAGGTCTAGGTGTTGCCACTTTGCTGTTGTGTCTCCTGTCTGGGCCTTTGTCCCACTTGCCAGGTGTCCCAAATCTAGCTGTCATTGCTTTACTGTCCTCTATCTAGGCCCTTCTCCTACTGGTTGGGGGACCGTGGTCTGGGTTCTGTTCCCTCTGCATTGCGTCCTCTACTTGAGCCTCTCTCTGACCTGCCAGGAATCCCAGGTCTCAGTGGTAGCGCATTCTCGGTAGTATCCTCAGTCCGGGCCTTCCTCCCACCTGCTAGGCACCCCATAGCCATGTGTCAACCCTTTTACGACTGTGACCACAATTCTAGGCGTTCACCCACTTACCAGCCATCCCCAAGCTAAATACTGATGCTCTGCCCCAACTTGGGCATCCACTCAATCCCTCGTAGTTAGGGTACAGGTGTCCACACCACCTTGTAGGTAAGGTACAGGTGCCCTTTGAACAATCGCTGTGTTTGTAACCTAGACACCCACCGCAGGCTCGCACATTGGAGCAAGAAAGAAAATAGCATGAAACAATTTACCCTCAAGGGTTTACTACCCCTAGTTTAACACCCATCCCCAAGATAAACAACAATAACCACAGAAAGCCAGAAAGTAAAGAGCAGTAAACAAACCGAACCACAACGGTCTAAAACATTGGTTTAAACAATCCACAATCTCACCAACTACAAGCAAAAAGTAACCACAAATAGCAAAGACTAAAACCCAAAGACCAGGAAACACATCAATCAAAAGAGGATGCCCACTCAAAGGAATAGAACCCAAAACCAAAACACCATACCTCACCACAAGGAAGACAAAGAAGCCAGAATGGACAACAGAAATAAAAAGAAAACGCAAACCGCTCGGGAAGGTGCCGACCAGCAAGATCCCACAACTCTGAAAAACTGGACAAAAAACAGTCCAAACAGCCTGAGGAGACATACAAAGAACAGAGCAAAGACAGACTACATCGCTCACTGCCTCTCCACATACGACTGCTTGGTAAGCAAAGACCGACCATCAACAACAAACCGACAGGCAATAAGCGTTACTAATACAGACCCCACCGGGACGCCAAATGCAACACGACAACTAATAAACCATCCCAACCCCTTCTACACTGTGGACAATACCCCATCAGAATCAGGGACAAACTGGAATCCATTACCCTCTACACGCCCTACATCACCAAAGACTGTAACAACGGACGAGTACCAACACAATTCACCAGCCGGAATGAACCAAAACCCACCAACAGTGGCATAACCCTTATCAGCCTACTTGACGGAGAGACCCATCACCAAAGAACAACACCACCCAACAGGTTCAACCCGGAAGGAACTACCATCAATGGAAACCCAACCGACAACACATTGAACCGAACCAACAACACAAACAACAACCAGAAAGGAAAAGCAAACAAACTACACTCCAGCCTTCTCAATATTAGAACCATGGCAAAATACTCAATAGAAATCCATGACCTTCTAAGCGAAGGAGGCACAGACATGTTCTTTCTTACAGAAACATGGTTTTCGGCCAACTACAAAGCCATCGCAAACTAAGCCATACCAGAAAATTTTAAACTAATGCACCCCAACAGAGAAAACCGCAGAGAAGGCAGAATCGCAATCATACACAAATAACACATCTTAGCACACATTCCTTCTTATCAAGAACTCAATGACCAAACCAACATAGTATGCCTCCTGATCTACAGACCACTTTCTTACAACCCCAACTTTGCAACGAAACTAGCAGGCATGGATGCCTTTTTATCAACCTACCATGACAACCTAGTCATCTTGGACGACTTGAACATCTGGTTCAAAAAAGAAAACAAATCCCCAGCAAACTCACTCTGCGCCCTCCTGGAAACTTTGCATTTCAAGCAAACAGTAAATGGATCCACCCACGACGCTGACCCCTGGATGCAATTTTCTTCAGGGAAGGACTATGTGCATCTGCGCCACTTACACCAATGCTATGGAGCGAGCACCACTTAATACCGTTCTACATCACATTCACAACCCGCCTACTGGTCGGAAAGGAAATACTCCAAACCAGCAATAAAATAAACTGGAACAACCTAGATCTAGAGGCCCTAGGAAACCTTCTATACTCAACCCTCCCAAGTGAAACAGAACCCACTGAAACAAACGTAGACACAGCAGAATACAAACTCAACAGTTGGATCATCAATGCCCATGACCAACTGGAACCAGCAAAAGCATTCAAAGCGACACCCAAAATCTGGCAGAAAAATGGTTCACAGAAGAACTGAAAGAGCTCAAAAAAATAAATGGAAAATGGAAACAAAATGGAGAGACCAATACTCCCGATAAAACAAAATAAAATACCAAAGACAACTTCAACTATACAAAGGAACAGTCCTTAAAGTAAAAAAGTACTATTACGCCACAAGAATACAATTGGCAATCCACAGAAAGAACTCTTCAAAATCATAAAAGAGATTAAAAAAAAGTCTTCCTGCAAGAATTCCATCATCCCGACACAAGCACTTTGTGACAATATCACCAACCACCTGAGATCCAAAATAGATACAATCCAGGAGACCATCAACCTAGCCCGGGCAAATACAACCTCGAATGCCAGACCACAAACACCAGGCAGAATGCAGATTACAGCAAAACTCACCTGCCTAGAACCAATCACAGAAGAAACCTTTTCCACACTGATCAAAGACACCAACATTGCAGGATCCCCAAGGGATCGTGCCCCCTTGACATCTTCAAAGGGATCCTCAACCACAGAACCCCGGCAACACACTTCTGGAACATAATGAATCTATCACTCAAAAGAGGAATAGTACCGTCCTTGAAATCAGCATACATTAAACCACTGATAAAAAAGGAATCAGAAAGCAGAGCAGACCTCAGCAACTACAGACCGATATCCAACCTGCCCTACCCAGCAAAGATCCTGAAGAACCACGTTCACAGAATCCTTCTTAAATATGTCAAAACAAAAAGAATACTCGACTGGTCCCAAGTCGGCTTCAAACCAATGAGGAGAACAGAATCAGCACTCCAATCGATATGGGATGACCTAAAAATAAATGCAGCTGACGATGCCCAATCGGCCCTCATACTATTGGACATATGAGCAGCATTTGACAAAATCAGCCACGCAACACTAATAAAAAGATGTTGGAATGTGCCATAGAGGAATCTGCACTAAAGTGACTTACCACAGTCCTAACAAAACGAACCAAAAGAGCCTACCTACCATACCAAAAACACCACAAATATATCCTGCATTGTTCCACAGGGATTCAGCCTCTCTCCTTTGCTTTTCAACATCTACATGTGCCTACCAACGAAAATCATTCCAATCCGTGGACTTAAAGCCTACAACTACACAGACTACACACAACTGATTGTGAAAACAAACAGAACCCAGGAACAAAATAACAGCCTCAACAGCTCCCTCTCACAGACATCTACAATTGGATGACAACGGACAAGCTTAAACTGAACCTGGCAAAAAACAGAAATAATGCTCTCACCTGCAGGATTCGATGGTGGGAACCCACAACTGGACTGGCCGACCAGCATGGGAATGTAACCAAAGACTACAGACGAAGTAAATAATCTGAAAATACTAATGGACAACGGACTAACCCTGAAACCACAAGTGAAAGGAATCACCAAAAAATTCTTCTTCCTCCTACGACTACCCAGAGGACTGCTCCTCTACCGCTCCTTCCCTCACAGAATCCTCACAATCATATCACTGATACTCACAAGAATTGACTACGAAAACAGTCTCTACCTAGGAATGCCAGAAAGACTTGGAAACAAACTCCAAATGGTGCAAAATACAGCAGCCAGGATCCTATTAAGACTAAACAGAAGAGACCACATCACTCCAGCATTGAAAAGCCTACACTGGTCACCAGTAAAAAAGCAGTGTTCTCATGTCTAATCGCTAACATCTGGAACACCATGCCCAAAGAAATTAGAACCACAGAAGACCACATCACCTTCAGGAAAAGACTCAAAACCTGTTTATTCTACAGACAATGACAACTACAAAGGGACACCGGCAGCAATGACATCACAGACCAAAAGAAATACACTAAGGGACACGGTTTCACAGATAGCTGGTCCGATAGCTTAGAGGACCAGAACACAGCCCCACCCCCACCTCCTGGCCACAGCCCTTTTGCATCCCAACAACTAGACATCAGATCAACCAAAGGAAAGATTTTAGGGATAGCACCAAGCCCAGTTACACACCAAGGAAATTCAGACAGGTAAACCACAAAAATCATAGTACCCACACAACCAGCCCACCCACAACCAGGGCAACAGTAACCTGCCCTCCTATAACCATGGGCCACCCGACAGAGCACCCTCCCCTCTATACTTAGAACTCCTGCTGCGCACCCCTTTGGGAACCGACCAGACATCAGGTCCGCATCGTGCAGCCACAACTAGGCTGGACGAATAACAAGGAACACACTAGGTTTCAACCACCAACCTTTGACAATATCCACAAGGGAAGTCAGCCCAGACCTGGAGAGGGGGCAAGATGGGCTGCCGAAACCGAAACCAAGAACGTGGATAGACATCATCAAGCAGCAACCAAAGAGTCGCACCAGAGGCTCCACCAAACCGACCGACTTCCCCTTCCTGCTCCTCCAACATAACCAATACCACTACACTAGACCTTGGGCTAGCCACACTACACATAAACACACCAAGAATCAATTTGGCATTCAAACCGTACTATCGCCCTGAGATTCTGGAATTACACCTAGAACCACCTGCCAAATGGTTCATTAAACCGTCGACTACACAAGTACACACCTAGACACCAGATAGTCATACAGCAACAGCCACCTGCGACTCTGTATCCCTTATGGAGACAATCTAGCCAGTGAGTACAACCACAACCCACCCCAACATCACACCACACATGCAAAACAACACTCATAGACGCCAATTCCTGACTCACAACCTGGCTATTTAACAGACAATGACATCCTCCAATTGATGCAACTATAAAGGATACAAGAGTGACCATTTTTCACCTGGTGGGAGGATCCTGTTACAACTGAGTATTGCTCCTCCACAGTATTGGTTAGCTGAGTCTACCATGGGGGTGTATCAGCAGGTTTATAGGGAGTTTTTTGGAGGTCGGGTCAGAGCGGGGACAAAGAGAGCAGGGATTTTGGGAAGGAGGGTGTCATTGATGTTTTGCTATCACTCATTGAGGAGATAGGGAGGAGGATGTTGGAAATCTGTGCCAAGGAGGTCAGAGGTAATATGGGCAAGAGTACACCCCTTTAAGCCGATCTCTTTTTCAAAACACTACCAGTCTTAAAAGGACTACACGTTATGCCCTGAGAGGAGAGTTTGTTTATGGCACTATTCCGATTAATGTTTTCAGGGGAATGTGGGGTATTTGAACTGACAGTATGGACAGGGGTGCCGGGCTTGTGTGTGGCAAGGCTACAATGGTCCTTGCCTAGCTCCTGAACCCTGGATCTCTCCAGCCACCCATGCATTGTCACATGTGAGACTTGGCACAAATAAAGCTCTGCTTCTCTCCGCGTGCCCTTCATTAACTCCCCCCTTGTGCCCAACTGCCCTGGACTCAGCCAAATCCCTCCACTGTACTCGCCTCATCTCCTCTCTCTCTCCATTCATATCCACAAGATGTTTCCATGATACTGCAATACATATCCCCCTTTAACAACATCTTTTCCTTCACCCTCCTTTCACAAAATACACGACACCCGGACTGTCTGGCGCTCTCTCCCGCTCTTTCACCTTCCTTTCCTCAACCAATACCTACCAACACCCTTTCCTTTCTACAAACATTCCTTCCACTTGCCTGTTGGAATTCATTTGCACCCATCTTGCAGTCCGATAACCAATCCTGTGATCCATTTGAACCCAATGTATAGCATATATATGTGGAAGCTTTGTTCGCTGTATGGTACATGTTTGCTTCCATCTGACACTGACTCATTGTTGTCCGTATTGTCTGCATATCCTAAATGATCTAACCATCAATTCATGTCTCAATGGAGAAACAAGATACAGGATGTATTGCGTAAAACAGATATATCTGATGAACTTCTTATCACGAATCCAACTAGAGATAAGGTCAAGCTCTGGGAATGGGATTGGATTCAAACAAGGAAGACACGTTTGTCCTTTAAAGACTTCGAGAGCAATCCATTCCTGGTGAAAAAATGTGGAATGTTACCGTCATAGCTGATCAAGTCACCTGATCCAATTCATAGATCTGCTTTTATGCGGTTTAGGTAAAATGTATGGCTCACAAAGGAGGTTTTAACAAAATGGGGATTGATTCCCTCTAGAGACAGTACTTGTCGATTTTGCAAACAAGAATGTGAAACCAGAAGACATCTTATGGTGGAATGTACACAGCTGCTTCCTTTAAGAACACGTTTTTCATGATGCATTTTAAAAAGGTTTTGATACTAACTGCAGATGAACTTTGGAAAAATGTATTTTATGGGGGGAGGCAATCAATTAGAGTTGCTACTGTAAACAACTTAATGGCTTTGAATATAAACGGTGATAGTAGGCAGTAAGAATAGGACCGAATGTGATCACGGTCCACAACGCTGCCTCTCTTTCTTTTTAATGGAAAATTATAAGAATGATGTAATAATGATGTTTCTAAATTTAAGTTTCATGTTGTATTTTTTTGTTTTGCTCATTTTAGAGTTTTTGATTTCTTCTTTCTTTGTGTTGTAACATGTATATATATATATTATGTGTGAGAACCAGGGTGCAATGACTGGTTCTAAGGAATAATTGTTCATTTTTACAACTCTGAGTATGCAAAGTTGTTTGTCTTGTGGGTTTCTGTTGTTTTTAACAAAGTATTGTAATTTAATATTGAAAGGTTGAAACGAGAAATCAGCCAAATCAATAAAAAAAATGTGCACAAGATCACAAAATGTATAGCTTTGTGTCAAACAACATGCAGCCAGGAACTAAGATACATGTACAATAAAACCCAGGATGTGCAAGTAGAGTGTGATAAGAATACAAATATATGAAAAGGGATGTGGGGTAAGCACTTCAAAGCTCCTTGATTACAAGGAAAGTCAGCAAGCTGCTTACCCACAATTGCTGTTACAAGTACTGTCAGCGCTAAACCCACATAGAGGGCAAGCAATGACAGGGTCTGTGAACTTACACCCTTGATGGTATTGTAGAAGGTAACTTAAAGACAATACTCATACAGACAAGTAAAACCACCTGGAATGTCCGTGAAGCCCATGAACCCTGCTGATCAAACAGGGAGCAAGAAAGGCTCTAACAGCAAAGGGCGGATAACAAGACTCCTGACAAGGGACAAGTTGGAAATAGTGCTTACAGGATAATGAGGAAACCCTAGACCTTCACACAGGAGCTGGACACAACAGCACACCACGCCTAACAAACAATAGGCAACCAAGAGGGGAAAACCAGGAACAGACTCAAGCAGGAAGTCAATCAAAATGAACACAGAAGATGAAATTACAAGTGAAAGGCCTCCCGCTCCTCAACCAAGGAAGGAAAGGAAAAAGGTGCAAAATAGGAAATCTGTCAATGAGGTGTGTCTAAAGGAGCAACGTTACACTGCAGGACAGGGCAAGGTCAAGCTAATAAAGAACACAGACACACTGGGCTGCACAGGAAAGGAAAGCACTGGAATGTGCTAACTTCCTAACAGGAAGACAGGAAGGGAATCCAGGAAGGAGAAAATAAAATACTAATAATAATCACACTATATTCAAAATTCAGGGATCCAGGAGCAAGAATAAGAAACTAGGAACTAGACACTAAGCATAAGAACCAGGACTAAGGGACCAGTCACAAACAAGAACACTGCAACAATCACTAGCACTGGACAGAAGCAAACTGAGGCTTTTTAAGCTGGCTAATGATCACACACCTCAGGTACTGTTTGCTAGCAGCTGCCACACACATATTCTCCTTATCCCTCATCGAGCTTTGTCATGCAAGTGTGGAGATGATGATGTGAGTCAGGCCCTCTGGGAAGCATAGTCTTTTGATTAAAAAAGCATACTGGCTTCCAAGAACCTGGAATGGATTCCAGAAGGGAAGTGAAAAATATGGATTTATAGCTCCCAAATCGCCCCAGTACTGTCTCGTAGGGTTTAGAAGGAAAGCCCCATAGGGAACAACCCCCAAGTCAGGCCTCCAAGGGGCGGGAACGAGAGCCAAGGGAGAAAATCGTGACAAAAGGTCTGTAGCATAGGGTATGTCCTCTAGGGCCCAAGATTGTATATGAGAGGATAAAGGTAATGTGTCCTGTGACTAATACGGATGGGAGGATGTTTTACCACAAGGACACATATAGTACATGTAGCCCTTGTGTTACTGGCCTGATCCAGGTAAAAGTGTACACTCTGTGACAAATCTAGAAGCATCGTCACTGAATCCCTGGAGGGAAGTTTCTCTTACATGGCCACAGAAAGGAAGAAGCTACCTGGCTCTGATCCTGGGGGTTGCTATCTGCGGACGGACCACATAGGGGAGGCCAAACTCCAGGGACACAGAAAAATATTGGATCATAATAATCCTCCAGTTGTAATTCTTATCGTAAGGTAGATAGAGAATTCCAAGCTTTTCCTAGCCAAAAACCTTATTTACCCCCCCTCCTTTTCTAGTATTGAGACGAGGAAGAGGGATGGAGTAATGAGGATGACCAGAAGCGGTAAGCCAATGCTGCGTTCTGGTCACTGTAAAATGCGAACCAATTCCGGGACATTTAAATTTGACACAGCTGAACAGAACGAGAGAGCGAGACTGCAGCTGCATCTGATTTGTTCTGATGCTGTTTGGGACACTGGAGGCGAGCAATGCCGGAGGTTAAGATTAATTAAAAACCATCACCTCTTTTATTATGCTTTTTCACCTCGAGTGGGATGGGTATGCCCAGACGTGGGTCCCGTGCCTGCTGGGCCTGGAGATTCGAGCTACTGCTCACTGATGAGGCCCAACAATACCAAAACATGTCTGGGGATGCTTGTGGTCTCGTGCAGAAGGTATGTGACCAAGCAGTTGGAGCTGGACTACACCTTTTCAGGTGGGATCAAGCCTGATTTTACTATGGTCTTTCCCTTTTTGTAGTGGCTTGGCAGGTGCAGAACAATGGTCTGGAGGGTTGCCCAGAGCAATCGCAGAGGTTAAGATGAATTCAAAACCTTTCCGTCATCACCTCTTTTGTTTTGCTTTGTCACCCGAGTAGGACAGGTATGCCCAGATGTGGGTCCAGTACCTGCTGGGCCTAAATACCCAAGCTACTCCTCACTGATGAAGCCCAAGGCTGAAACATGTCTGGGGGTGCCTGTGGTCTAATGCAGAAGGGATGTGACCAAGCAGTTCAGGCTGGACTACCCCTTTCGGGTGGAACAAAGCCTGATTTGCATATGGTCTTTCCCCTTTTGTAATAGCTTGGCAGGTGAAGAACGATGGACTGGAGGGCTTCCCAGAGCAATGCCAGAGGTTAATATTGATTCAAAACCTTCCAGCGATCAACTCCTTTATTTTCCTTTGTTATCCTCTGCAGCCAGGCCACCTAGGTCCCTTTTTGAAGTACTCTCTATTGGTATGTTAACCACTGCCACCAGCTGAAGGGCCTAACAAAAGAACAGGGTGGATCCATGGTGTCATTTAATCAGGCTGTGCATGGCAGAGTGAAGTTGTGTCCTCCCCCTCCTGGATGACATTGTTCCCTACTCTGCTGTCACGTTCCAAGTAAATATGACAGGGCGGACTGTGCCTGTAGGCTGTGTCCATTGCTTAGTACACGGGTCAATGCTTTTGTTGTTGTGTGAGCATAGGAAAATGTGTGTGGATTAGCCCCACACAATTTCCTGAGGTAGGTCTACCAACAGCCATTTATTTAACAATTTCAAAAAAGCCCAGGCGCCCCACATCCACCATGTGGATGGTTGAATTCCTCACAGGGTCCGTTTAGGGTTTTGGACACAGGACAGAAGATGCTTTTTGGTTTAAAATCCTGGCACAGACATTCCTTAGTTTTGTTGAGGCAGGGAAAACCCTCTTAGGGTTAGGAATAGATAGAATTCCTCCAAACCCTATTTTCTTTTGTGAAAAATATAAGTGTTGTACTTAACATGCCATTGTGTCCAAGTCTTAATCTTGATCCCTTATATATGGTGTTGAAAGTGGGATCCAACTCAGCTGATACAAACTGGGGGACCCTCGAATTTGTAAAATTAAGTGATCAGGCTACCAGTCTGACTGTAGCTACTGAAGAATCTATTGGGTTTGATTTAGCTAGTAGTCTAGAAGAAACCATACAACCAGGAGACCGGTTGTTACTCCCTACAGACCTAGTCTTCTTAATACCCCCAAAAGGAACCTATATGAGGTTGACATCTGAATCAGGGCTATCTTGGAGGCATGGCTTAGATGTTTTGGCAGGGGTAGTGGATCCCGACTATATGGGTGATGTTAAGATTCTAACTACACTACAGTGTCAAAGTGTGAGGAAAGATAGCCCAGGGAATCTTAGGCCAAGCCCTGTCCCCTAGGATTGTAGAAAGCACTCGAGTCAATGAAACAGGAAGAGGTGAAAAGGGATTTGGGGAGGCAGGTGAAGAGCCTACACCGCCATCTGAGGTGTTAAAACCCAACCCCCAGGGTGGTGAGCCTGAGTTAATTCCAGACCTAGCATTCGGCCAATGCAATGGTCCCAGACTAGCCAAAGCCTTTCTACACACCATTCTTCTTTATTAAACAGGGGTTCCTGTATAGAAGTGATACTAGTTTAGAAGGCTCAGCTAGGTCAGAGATTGTGATCTGCAAAACCCACCAAAGGATGGTATTAGAGATCGCCCATTCACATCTAGCGGGTAGACATTTAGAAGCAGCCAAACCACAGGGACAGGTAGTGAACAGATTTTATTGGGCAGTATATATGCCGACATAAAAAACTTTGTTCATACATGTGCCCTGTGTCAGAAAACCTGTGCCTACACACCACCTTCAGCCCCACTCCAACCTTTACCCATTATTGACATTTCCTTTTCATGCATTTCTTTTCTTCTCCAAAATATGTAAAGCATGGACATACGCCAGTAAAGGCATCATGGTGCTGAAAAGACACAGAGGAGAGCAGCTGGAATCAGGAAAATAACTAAAAAAAGAAGGGTCTTAAGATTTAATTGAAACAGCAAATGATTATTGATTGCGCGTAGGGAACACAACAATTTGTTCCAAAGAACTGCAGCCGCCACAGGGAATGCTCATCCTCCCACCCGCGAGCATTTTTACCTAAGTACCTGGGTGAGGTAATCATGCTCTGATCTTAGGGATCAGGCCGGGGTATATGGACGGAATTTATCCTGAAGCTACTCTGCATATACTCCATAAAAAGCATGATGAACGATGCAGAGTGCCTTGAACTCAGGCCGGCGGACAACAGGCAACCAGTACAAGAGACGTCGGACTGGCGAGATGGAAGAACGCCGAGAGGTACCGGTGACAGCTCTGCCTGTAGAACTCTACAGCAATTGTAAGCTATTCAAGAGATAAAGAGGCTGAGCTAAATACAGGGATTTGTAGTAATCAATCAATCTAAGAATGGAAGATGACACCACACGGGTACGCATTGGTATGGATTTTGTGGGTCCCCTTCAACCTTCTAGACTAGGGAACCAGTAGATCCTTCAAATTAAAACACTCTGAACTGCAGTATATCCCCCTCAAACTGATGGTCTGGTTGAGCATTTTAATAAAACATTAAGAAGTGTCCTTGGGAAGTTGGTGGAAGTGAACAGGAGAAATTGGGACGTAATGAAACTCTATGCCCTTTTTGCCATTTGAAAAAAAATATTCCAGTAATTATCTGAACTCTCAGCCGGACAGGCAAATAAAAACACAAATATATCATGTTAATCTTTTGAAAGAGTGGAGAGAAGACCTGGTACAATATGTCGGTGGTAGTGGGCAGTCTATTAACAGAAGATCCAACCAAGAAGAATTTGATTCCCGGATCTGTCACAAAATCAAAAACAGGATATTTGTGACATGCTAGAACAGTTTCAGATGTCTTTTGTAACTAGCCACAAAGAGTAATGCGGGTTTTCTAATACATTCGTATTTCCCTCATCAATGTGATCAACTTAAAGCCTTATATGATCCCTGAGGCCTGAAGAGAGGTAATTATTCAGCAGTTGAAGAAAATGTTAGCCTCTGACATAATCACCAATTGGCCCCAGCTCCCCTCATATCAGCCAACCTGTGTCCGGAGGCGTGAGCCGGCCCACCTCCTGGAAGGCACCGACTGCAAGGCTGAATCCTGTCCTAGACTGTCCCAGCCTACCCTGCCATTTGCCAGAACCCCTGCTGGAATTGGCCCAGCCCACGCTGCCAAACACTAAGGTAACTCTTCTCAGACCAGCACTTAGCCACTGACTTTGCCTTTACTGACCTCCTAACTTAAATATCCGAAATACGCTTGCTACATAGCACCCTGCGCACGCTCACGCACCTCATAATGTGCACTATCACAGTGAGCACACTTGACAAACAATTCAAATTGTGTAGTCCTGCGTTGTCATTACCTAGCCATTGTGTTGCCCTAGCCACTGCTTAGCCATTGTGTAGCCATTGTGTTGCCCTAGCCACTGCGTAGCCATTGTGTTGCCCTAGCCATTGTGTAGCCATTGTGTTGCCCTAGCCACTGTGTAGCCATTGTGTTGCCCTAGCCATTGTGTAGCCATTGTGTTGCCCTAGCCACTGCGTAACCATTGTGATGCCCACATCCAGCCAATGTGTAGCCATTGTGATGCCCTAGCCACTGCATAGCCATTGTGATTCCCAAATCCAACCATTGTGTTGTCCTAGCCCTTGTGTGGCCATTGTGTTGCCCTAGCCACTGCATAGCCATTGTGATGCCCAAATCCAGCCATTGTGTTGCCCTAGCCATTGTGTAGCCATTGGGTTGCCCTAGCCACTGCGTAGCCATTGTGATGCCCAAATCCAGCCATTGTGTTGCCCTAGCCATTGTGTAGCCATTGTGTTGCCCTAGCCACTGCGTAGACATTGTGATGCCCACATCCAGCCATTGTGTAGCCATTGTGATGCCCTAGCCACTGTGTAGCCATTGTGATGCCCACATCTAGCCATTGTGTTGCCCTAGCCATTGTGTTGCCATTGTGTTTCCCTAGCCACTGCGTGGCCATTGTGATGCCCACATCTAGCCACTGTGTTGCCCTAGCCATTGTGTAGCCATTCTGTTGCCCTAGCCACTGTGTAGCCATTGTGATGCCCACATCTAGCCACTGTGTTGCCCTAGCCATTGTGTAGCCATTGTGTTGCCATTACCCAGCCATTGTGTAGCCATTGTGATGCCCACATCTAGCCATTGTGTTGCCCACACCTAGCCAGTGTGCTGCCTATACCTAGCCATTGTGCTACCAGTGCCTATACTTAGCCACTGTGTTGACAGCCATTGTATGCTCTATAGAATGATCCCCATCGTCATCTTCCTGATCACCCTTTGCTCCACAATGACAACAGCAAACCACCCACTGCAGTCTATGTCTACTGCAACATCAAACTCTGATGACGAGCCCCGACCGACCAGCACCCCAGACACTAACCCACAGCCTATAAAGATACCTATCACCCACCATCCCATAACAAATATCCCATGCAACACCTTAAGTAGAAATGGCAGGTTATGATCAAGACTACCCAAAATCTGTGAACCCCCAGCCAGACTAGCCACCAAACCTAGCAATACAAGAGACCACCAACGCAATGCCCCCAAACTAGACACCTCCCACACCAAAAGAGATTCCCACACTAACAGTCCCATTAACAACCACCGCAAATCAAGCAACAGACCCACCAAAAAAAAAAGCCATGTCACCCCTGCGACACCCAAACCAAACATAACTCTGAAGGGTGCCCTTATTAATGTTAGATCATTAAAAGCACATGCCACCAAAATTGCCGATCTCATCCAAACAGGCGATTATGACCTTCTAGCCATAACGGAAACTTGGCTTCACCAAGCAGCAGGACCTGCTTTGATGCTTGCCCTGCCCCCTAACTACAACATTCTCAGAGAGGACATAACCAACTCTCGAGGAGGCAGCCTAGCCATCATCGCAAAAAACAATCTCGCCATAAAAATAGAAACACCCTCAATCATCAAATCTTGTGAATCCTTAACCGCCAAACTCTCTACATCACCTTCTCAATCTATCAACATACACCCCATCTATAGGCCACCAGGAACCTTTGAGGAGGACATCTCTATGATCCTCTCAAACAATCTAAAAAACTCATCACAAGCCATCCTCCTGGGAGACATGAACTTAGGTTTCAACGACCACAAAGACTTGCAAGCGACTAACATCGGCAATGTCATCACAGAACTGGTATTTACCCAAAGAATCTCACAACCTACCCACGAAAAAGGTCGAACACTCGACTGGGTAGCCAACCACAACTGTAATGTAACAATTACCGATGTCTGCCCACAAATCTGGACAGATCATGCACTAATAACCTTCCTCATAAATGAAAACACCACCCAACCCAAGGAAAATATATTGCCCCCCCTTACCAACCAGAAATAAAAAAAAACATAACTGCGGACAAACTGCTACCACTTATCCTCCCAACTCTAAATTCCTTATCTGAATCACTAATCACTGTTCTTAGGTGAACCCCTTGCCTACTTGCATCTACTTGCACATGCCATTTTTAGCCTAAATGTGATTACTGTTCTTAGGTGAACCCCTTGCCTACTTGCATCTACCTGCACATGTCATTTTCAGCCTAAATGTGATTACTGTTCTTAGGTGAACCCCTTGCCTACTTGCATCCACCTGCACATGCCATTTTTAGCCTAAATGTGATTACTGTTCTTAGGTGAACCCCTTGCCTACTTGCATCTACTTGCACATGCCATTTTTAGCCTAAATGTGATTACTGTTCCTAGGTAAACCCCTTGCCTACTTGCATCTACCTGCACATGCCATTTTTAGCCTAAATGTGATTACTGTTCTTAGGTGAACCCCTTGCCTACTTGCATCTACTTGCACATGCCATTTTTAGCCTAAATGTGATTACTGTTCTTAGGTAAACCCCTTGCCTACTTGCATCTACTTGCACATGCCATTTTTAGCCTAAATGTGATTACTGTTCTTAGGTGAACCCCTTGCCTACTTGCATCTACTTGCACATGCCACTTTTAGCCTAAATGTGATTACTGTTCTTAGGTGAACCCCTTGCCTACTTGCATCTACTTGCACATGCCATTCTTAGCCTGAGTTGTGAACTCAGGTAAACCCCCTGTCTATCTACATATGCCAAACCGTACAATGTACCTTAGCAAGAGCCAAACAGCCACCCTACTGTATCTCCTCATACATATATTACACCTTACCATCGTCATTGCCACCATAACCATGTACCCTGCAGATAATGCACCCTGTCCAACCCTAGAAAGAAACACTAGACTACGAGCCAGACTACCCCGTCTCTACGAGCCCATCTACCACAACAAGAGACCCACCCTGCAACACACCAAAATCCACCCGAGCCACATCACACCCTGCCACAACCCCACCCAACCCAAACTCATCCCTATAACAATCCAGGATACACCCAACACTACCACTATATCCGGAGCTTTGATCAACGCCAGATCGATAATGGCCCACGCCACAGAAATAGCAGACACCTTATCCTCAAACAACCTCGACCTCCTAGCTATCACTGAATCATGGCTGCACGAAGCAGCAGGCCCAGCACTCTCAATAGCCATTCCAGAAAATTACCAAATAATCAGAATGGACAGGCCCAACAACAGAGGAGGCGGCCTAGCCATCATAGCTAAAACAAACCTCGAGCTAAGACCACTGCCCCAAACACCTCTCAAATCCTGCGAACTCCTAGTAGCCAAACTACCCATTTCCAACTGTCGCACCTTAACCATCCTTCTAATATATAGGCCACCCGGCCCCATTGGCTCATTCGAAGCAGACCTATCCAGCCTCCTAGCCAACAACACAAAAGACACCACCCAAATATTACTACTAGGCGACTTGAATCTAGGACTAAACGACCCTGACGACAAATCAGCACAAGCCATAGCTAACATGCTAGATGAACACGGCCTAATCCAAAGAGTGCTCACCCCCACCCATAATAAAGGTAGGACCTTGGACTGGATCGCCACTCTAAACTGCGACACCATCATTACCAAAACCACTCCCCAGCACTGGACAGACCATTACCTCATTGACTTCACCTTATCTCTCAATAGAGAAGTCAACAAAGGAAAAATCATGGCACCACCACTACCCACTAGAGCAAAAAAAAACATAACCCCTGACAACCTCCTACCACTACTACTGCCAACCCTCAATGCTCTCCCCGATAATCTAAAACCAGAACTCCTAGTAGAAAACTACAACAATACCATAAAAAAAGGACTAGACATCATTGCCCCTCTAAAACTGCAAAAAAGCAAACAGCAAGCCCACCTGAACACCTGGTTCACCCCACATCTGAAAGAACTTAGACTGCACAAAAGGAAACTTGAAAGCCAATGGCGCAACTCCCCTACAGAAGAGAACAAATCACAACTCAAACTTTGTGCAAACAATTACAAAAAAGAAATTCTACTCACAAAAAAGAAACTATTCAATGAAAGAATCGAAAAATCGAGCTCCAACACCAGAGAACTATTTGCTATACTAAGGGAATTAGAATCCCCTATACCCCCACCAGACAATATAATTAAGGATAAAGCATGGTGCACCAGCGTCCAAAACGCCCTAACTAATAAAATCAAAAGTCTCCAAACCAAAATCGCTCTGAAAAAAGACTCTCTCACCACCAATGAAGCATCTCCCAGCAACCACGACAAAACAGCCAACCGTCCAGGCCATAATCTCTTCAGATTTACCAAAATATCTATCCCAGAAACAGAAAAAATTATAGCCTCACTTAAACCATCTAACTGCAAAGGCGACAACTGCCCTCCCCAAATAATCAAGGATGCTGCTAGGGATCTAGCCCCCTTCATAACCAAGCTGATCAACGCATCCTTCTCCTCCAACACCATACCAAGCAACCTCAAAGAATCTTGGGTCCTGCCTCTCCTCAAGAAGCAAACCCTAGACCCCGCCATTCCCACCAATTACAGGCCCATCACCACGGTGCCATTCCTGTTAAAGATAATAGATAGAGTAGCATACCTGCAGATTCAGCAATATCTTGAAACTCACAAACTACTAGGCACCCACCAATCAGGCTTCAGACCGAAGCACGGCACTGAGACAGCCTTAATCGATCTTAAAACCCAGATCAATGAGATTAACGACAAAGGGAACACTGCCATGTTACTACTCCTCGATCTGTCGGCAGCATTTGACCTGGTGGATCACGCAGTCCTGTGCGAACACCTGGCCTCAGCAGCCCACTTCTCGAAAGAGGCCATAGCCTGGATCCAATCATTCCTGGACAACCGAACTATGAGGGTCTTCTCCACCCTAGCCTCAGCAGACCCCATTAAAATAACCTGTGGGGTGCCCCAAGGCTCCTGCGTCTCTCCCACCCTCTACAACATCTTTACCAAGCCCCTATTTGACAAGTTGGACAGACTGGGTGTCTCAAATACCAATTATGCAGATGACACCCAGATCCTCATACCCCTCTCAGGCAACTAGGCTTCAGATACGGCCTTGGTAAACAAAATATATCTCATCATTCAGGCATGGATGGCCACACACGGTCTATGTCTAAATGATGAGAAAACCGAAATCCTGCTCCTCGGATCCAATACCAATCTCAAAAAACTCAGTTCCAACTATAAGGCCTTCAACATTGATGGCAATACCATCACAGTGGCCAAAACAGTGAAAACACTAGGCTTTCACCTTGATGCAACCATGTCACTAAAAAAACAAGTCAACTCACTAGCATCCTCCACCGCCTACACATGCAAGCTAATTAGGGCAAGTAGAGCCTTCCTCACCCAAGCTAGCTGCATCATCATAGCCAACGCCCTAATACTATCCAGACTGGATTATTGCAACGCCATGTACCTAGGAGCCAACAAATGCATAACCAACAAACTACAGACACTACAAAACAACGCTCTCAGAACAGCCCTCAACCTACCCTCTAAGGAACACATCTCCAACAAAAGAAGAGAACACAAATGGCTTAAAATCCATGACCGCATCTCCCTCAAAACGGCATCACTCACCCACAAATGCTTAAACAACGCAGCCCCCCCCTATCTCGCATCCAGAATAAAGAAAAAAACGTCCACCCGCCCCACCAGATCGATCAATTCCTACTGCCTGCAGGTACCCAATTTCAGACAAAAGAAAACCGGCGGCAGCAGCTTCCCTGTCCTGGCAGCCCAACACTGGAACGCCCTCCCACTCCACATTAGGACTGACCAATCCTACTATAGCTTCAGGCGAAACACCCTCACTTGGCTGCGGGCCAATGATCCTCACGACTAACCCTGCCATCTAATCTGATCATGCCAGTGCTATAACCTGACTACCATGCACAGCCTTAAATTTGTAAATATGTAAATGCAACCGAACTGCCCCTACGCACAGTATTAATATGTAAATTTGTAAGCCTTCGCTCAACTATATGTATATATGCACATCCCACACAATGTAACTGTAAATGCAATGCACTTTTTCTCATGCCTATCTTATTCTGTAACCAAGTTTTTAAGTAATCCTATCTTCCTGACCTCTGTTGCGCCCTGTTACCTCTGGGTTTTGCGCGCTATACTAAATAAATAAACAAACAAACAAACAAACTAAACCCAACAGCCCTAGTGAACGGATTCAACTCAACCATGGCCATAGCCTTGGACACTATCGCCCTGTTGAAAATGAGAAAAAGCAAGCCCAGAGCACACTTAAACACTTGGTTCACCCCTCACCTCAAATCCCTAAGAATTGAAAAATGCAAATGCGAATCCGCCTGGCAACTAACTCCATCAGAGACTAACAAAGTAGCTCTCATCAGTGCCTCTAAAATCTACAAAAATGAAATAAAGAGGGCCAAAAAAGAAAACTTTAACAACAGAATACTAGCGGCTAAATCTGGAACCAAAGAGCTATTTCTTATACTAAAGGAACTGGAAAACCCTATCCCTGCTCCAGACAACTGCGACTAAAAATAAAACGTGGTGTTCTAACAACCAAAAAGCTCTAAACAACTAAATTGCCACACTCCAAACCAAAATTGAGAAAAAGAAACAAAATATACCCCCTTCAACCAATCAAAGTGGTAAACCACCTACCTCTACCAAACCAGAACATAAATTCAACTTCACCAAAGTAACCATCCTAGAGATTGAAAAAATAATACTCTTGCTCAAACCAACCAACTGTCGAGGCGACATATGCCCAGCCCAACTGATAAAAGACGCGGCCAGAGACCTATCCCCATTTATCTCCAAACTTATTAATGCTTCCTTTGCATCAGGCACTATACCAGACAATCTTAAACAATCATGGGTCCTCCCCCTCCTTAAAAAGCAAACCCTGGACCCCGCCATCCCGACTAACTGCAGGCCAATCACTACGGTACCATTTCTGCAAAAAATCCTAGACAGAGTGGCCTACCTATAGATCCAAAAATATTTGGAGATGCACCAACTATTAGGTACCAGACAGTCAGGCTTCAGGCCTCAACATGGTACCGAAACTGCATTTATCGATCTCAAAACCCAAGTCGATGAGCTGAGAGATCTTGGAAAAACTGCCCTACTCCTGCTACTGGACCTCTCAGCGGCATTTGACTTGGTGGATCATGATGTGCTCTGTACCCACGTGGAAACCGCGGTCCACTTCTCCACACATGCCATTGCATGGATCAGGTCGTTCCTAAGAGGCAGAACCATGAGGGTTTTCTCCACCTCCGCAGCGGCTGACCCAGTACCTATCACATGTGGCGTCCCCCAGGGACCTGTGCCTCTCCGACTATGTATAACATCTTCACAAAGCCCCTGTTCGATGATCTGGACCTTCTGGGTGTCACCTACACAAACTATGCAGATGACACTCAGATTCTCATCCCATTTTCGGGGGATTATGAACAACAGGATTTTGCCTTGGTGAACAGAATATACCACATCATCCAGACATGGATGGCCCGTCATGGTCTATGCCTGAATTATGACAAAACGGAACTCATCATACTGGGCAACACACAAAGTATCAAAAGACTGAACGATGACTACTCATCATTTGTCATAGATGGCACCACCATTAAAGTAGCAAAAGAAGTAAAAACACTAGGATTTTACCTCGACTCGTGCCTCTCTCTAACAAAGCAGGTGAATGCGATGGCTTATAGCACCGCTTACGCCTGTAAACTGATTAGAGCAGCTAACCCATATCTATCCACCGCCAGCTGCCTCACCCTATCAAGAGCCCTGGTATTATCCAAATTGGACTATTGCAATGCACTATACATAAGGTCCAATAAACACACACTGCAAAAAATCCGAACCCTGCAGAACAATGCCCTTAGAGCCGCCCTAGGAATCCCAAGAAGAGAGCATATCTCAGACGTCAGAAGACGATCTAACTGGCTATCCACAGCTGACAAAATTCAACTCAAAACAGCATCATTGATTTTCAAAAGTATTAATTACCTAGCTCCAAAATACCTAACAGAAAGATTCAAAAGAAGAACTTCTAACAGACCTACAAGAGAAGCATACATCAACCAACTAGCTGTGCCCCCATTTAAAGTTGAGCACAGCCGGAGGCACCAGCTTCCCTGTCAAAGCGGCCCAGCTATGGAACTCCCTCCCATCATCCTTAAGGTCTGACCAATCTTATCCACACTTCAGACTTAATTGCATTAAATGGCTCAAAGAAAACTAACTACACTAGGACTACTCACGTCTGACCCACCTGTTGATCTGCAGCTGAACGCATAACTCCTTGTTCATCACCGCCGCTTCACCCACCTTGCTCCTTGACATACAATGTATACTGTGTATACACCCCTGTGTACAATCACCTGTGTATGTAACCATGTATATTGTCATCATTTACTGTCAAGGCACCCTGTAACCTTCCTGAAATGTGTAACTGTAACATGTAAGCTTAAAGTATTCTTGAACACGCGCCCGGATACCCTCGGGTCTGGCGCGCGCTATAAATAAATAAACAAACAAACATAATCGAACCTTCCCAAAGTCCCTGGTCTCTGGTCCTCCCCAATAGCTCTTGTTGTGAAACCTAATAAAAACTGGTGGTTTTGTATACATTTCCGAAAGGTAAACACCATTTCACAATTCAACAATCATCCCATGCTGTGGATTGATAACTTAAATGACCGATTGAGTTCTGCTGTGTACCTTTTCCACAATCGACTTAACAAAAGGCTGTTGGCAAGTGCCAGTACACCCAGAAAAAAATGCTTTCTCTGCTCCGGTAGGATTTTGCAAATATAAAGTACTTCCCATTGTTCTCCATGGGGCACGTGCCACATTCCAAAGACTGATGGATTAGATACTCTGTCCATTTTCATCATTTTGTGGGGCCTACATTGACGACGTAGTAATCCACAGCAAGACCTGGAGTGAGCATATGTACCATCTTTACCAAGTAACAAAAGCCCTAAGGAAAGTAGGTCTCACAGCCAACCCCAATATGTGTCAGCTTGCCTGATCAGTAGTGAAATAACTGTTTTTTGGGGGAGGAAATGGTCTTGTACAACCCCAGACATGAAAAAAGTCAAATCTGTACAAGAAACGCTGTCATCCAAAATGAAAAGAGATTTAAGGGCATTTCTTGGCTTGGCAGGGTATTACATAAGGTTCAACCTAATTATTCCTATATAACAGCTTGTCTTACCGACAAACTTAAGAATGATGAGCCCTAAAAGTTAAAATGGACCCACAAGGATCAAGTTTGTTTCTCCACCCTGAAGAAGTTCTTTTGCAATGAACCAATCTTGAAAGTAGCTAATTTTAGCAAAGAATTCATCCTAAAGACGTGTACATCTCAAGTTGGACTGCTCCCAGTCCTCTCCCAGGAATATGATGGTATTGAACACCCAATTCTGTACATCAGTCAGAAACTCTTTCCTAGGGAGAGGAACTACGCCACAATTGAACTTGAAGCATTAGCCATTAAATGGGGTACGACCTATTTGCGATATTACCTCACTGGAATAAAGTTCAGATTGGTCACTGATCATTCCCCCTTAACTTGGACAAGTCTCTGCAAGGATACTAATGCCCCAGTAATGTGCTGGCTTCTAGATTTACAACCTTACTGTTTTACTATAGAAAACAGGAAAGGAAGCCTAGATTACTTCCCCATTTTCCAATAGATACAGAAGAAAGCAGCAGTATGAGAGAAAGCGTATGGGACAAATCTAGCGACATCGTCACTGATTCCCTGGAGGGAAGCTTCTCTTACGTGGGCAGGGAAACACAGACGCTACATGACTCTAACCTTTGGGGGTGGCTATCTGCAGGACGACCATGTAGAGGAGGACAAACTCCAGGGAGATAGAAATATACTGGAGCAGAATAATCGATCAGCTGTAATTCTTAGTGACCCCCATGTGCCTTTGGAACATTCCTGTATGGCTTATTGTAATGTAGAATGGAAAAGCCTTGGCAGTATAGTGAACCAAGCATACAGTGAGTATGGGACTCACACCCATGAGAGGACATAAAAAACCCTGTCAGGAAAGCAAAACCAGGCGGTGCGTGACTCTGGGACCCACACTCGGGTAATAAAGTCGCAATACCCTGGCAGGAAAGTAAACCAGGGGTAGGAAGAGAAGTGAGAAAAGACGGGTAAAAACCCCCACCCTGAAATTGTGGAACAGTGATAACCACTAGAGTTCACTGCAGAGGAGCCCCCGGGGTGCACCCAGAAGAGGTTTGGAGCTGATTAACCCGCGCCAAGGCAAGCTACCATGGAGGAAGACTTAGCGGCTTCGGGCAGGCTGTTCCCCAGAGAGACTTTACACTGCAGTGCTGCAGCCTGGGTCCAGGCCAAATCAGCAGGGACGATGCACACTGCCACTGTAAAGGCCGGGGGCCTCCCTCCTGGAAGGTGACCCCGAGGAGGCAGGAGGCTGGTGGGGCCCCAGGTGGAGTGTTGGAATGAGGAACCTCGGTGTTGGGGAGGACTGCGGCCCCCTAGGCACACAGAGGTGGGTGGTCACCTCCCCATCCCCCCTCATGTGAAGGATAAAGTGGGGGACAGCAGTTGATACTGGCAGACATTTGAGGGTTGTGCAGGAGAGCTTGTGGTCCTCCATTGCAGCAGCTGACACACAGATGCCAGGGGACATTGCAGTGACTGAGGGCGCTCTGGAAGGAGCTGAGGAGATGCCCAGACAGTGGGGTTACACAGGAGGTGTGGGCCCCCTGTCTAGGTGCGTGTGCCCGCCTCCATCCCTCTGATCACTACAAGCTCGGCACACAGGCAGCTGGGCCCATTGAAGGACAAGGGAGAGTCCCATAACAGAAGTTGCTTGGAGGACGAAGGAGGGAGCTCCCCCCGTGGAGGAATTAGGGCAGTGCACTCAAGTGAAGGAGAACTGGGGGGACGAAGGTGGTGTACAGGTGCAGAGGGATCTGGAGCTGGGCTCTTTTCTGCCCCCACTGCTGGCTGCCCGATCTGGGCACTCTCGTCTGTGGAGTGACTGCCCTTGGAGTCTAAGGGGGACTGGGGGCTAAACCTTCTGGACACAAGAAGCTTTAGACCTAAAAGCAGGACAGCCCATGGCAGGAGCCCCCAAGGGTAAGGTGTACTACACCCGCCTTTGCAGGGAGGCACATGAACTCACAATCCAAGCTAGCTAGCTTTGAGTGCACCCAGATAGAGAGCTTGCGAGACCCTGGGCCTCGGGATACCATGGCAGCAGCAGGGGATGTGTCCATGGCAACAAAAAGAGAAGTGGTGGCACTGATGGATGAGATCAGAAATATGGGAGCTGACATTGGGGGAAGAGTTGATTAAATCACTCAGAGGATTGATAAAAATGGAAGACAAACTTGAAGAAGTGGTACGCAAGCAATCCTCCCAAGACGCCCTTGAGCCCCAAATGGATGTGAGAATGTCAGAAATGGAACAAAGAGAAGGGGAGATCACTTTGAAAATGGACAACACCGATTGACGAGAGAGGCGGAACAATCTAAGACTTTTTGGAATCCCGGACAAGAAGGTGGAGATGGAGATGGACCTGAGGAAAACCCTCCATGAAGTTACAAAGCTAATTTTCGTGGATGAAACCATTGACAAAGCTAAAATAGAGAGGATTCACAGGGCGGGTGGCTCGCCAGGGGGTCCTAGATCGTAGCTAGCCTAATTCTGCAATTACCCAGGCAAGCACTAGATTTTGGAGAAAGCAAGAAAGAAGGTACCGGTGGTGTATGGCAACTCCAGATTGACGGTCTTTCAGGACCTCTCCTCCCTAACACTCGCTAGGAAATGACTGTGCCCACTGCTTACAAAGTGGTTGAATGAGAAGGGTGTCAGGTACAAGTGGGGATTCCCTTTTCCTATTGCTTTTGATGTAGATGGTGACAAATATAAGCTGTCCACCGAGGAGGAGATACGCAAGGCCACAGGGGAGCGGATTGGAGACTCCGGAGTCCTATAGGGTTCCAAAGAGGGTGTGGGTGGTGAGGGTCAATAGCAAATCAAGGGTCCCAAGAGAAGATGATCACGGTAGTTCAGGAAGTTGAACACATCCCCGGTCACTGAGACACTTGGAGAGAGGACTGCCTTCTCAAAGGATGCAGACGTGTCAGGATTTGACTGGGAACTCATGCACGACAAATGGCTGCCTGGCACCTAGATAGAAAGTATACCCGGTGGTATGGTGGAGGATAGTAGAGGTCATTTGATGCTAAACAAGGCGGGGGAATGGGGCTCTGGAGAAAAGGGGTTTGCGGGGCTGGGACCCAAATGACTGGGTCCTGCTGGTGGTTCGGGTTGAACCTAGTGATGGCAACTGGTGTGAGCCGGGCACCACTCAGGGTTGGTGGGGGTGGGGAGTGAAGGGCAAGGTGAGGGTGGAGTGGGTTGGGGGGGTGGTGCACATTTTTTTCTTCCGTTTTTTTTCCTATGACGAAGTTCGAATTGGTATGCAAAGGCTTGCCGGGTGACAAAAAGGGAGTGTCAGAAGCGGTATAACATGATGACAAATGCAGGGAAAGGGGAGTCCCATCACTGAAGTTGCTTGGAGGACGAAGGAGGGAGCTCCCCCCGTGGAGGAATTATGGCAGTGCACTCAAGTGAAAGAGAACTGGGGGGATGAAGGTGGTGGACAGGTGCAGAGGGATCTGGAGCTGGGCTCTTTTCTGCCCCCACTGCTGGCTGCCCGATCTGGGCACTCTCGTCTGTGGAGTAACTGCCCTTGGAGTCTAAGGGGGACTAAGGGCTAAACCTTCTGGACACAAGAGGTTTTAGACCTAAAAGCAGGACAGCCCATGGCAGGAGCCCCCAAGGGTAAGGTGTACTACACCCGCCTTCGCGGGGAGGCACATGAACTCACAATCCAAGCTAGCTAGCTTTGAGTGCACCCAGATAGAGAGCTTGCGAGACCCTGGGCCTCGGGATACCATGGCAGCAGCGGGGGATGTGTCCAAGGCAACAAAAAGAGAAGTGGTGGCACTGATGGATGAGATCAGAAATATGAGAGCTGACATTGGGGGAAGAGTTGATTAAATCACTCAGAGGATTGATAAAATGGAAGACAAACTTGAAGAAGTGGTACACAAGCAATCCTCCCGAGATGCCCTTGAGCCCCAAATGGATGTGAATATGTCAGAAATGGAACAAAGAGAAGGGGAGATCACTTAGAAAATGGACGACACCAATTGACAAGAGAGGCGGAACAATCTAAGACTTTTTGGAATCCCGAACAAGAAGGTGGAGATGGAGATGGACCTGAGGAAAACCCTCCATGAAGTTACGAAGCAAATTTTCGTGGATGAAACTATTGATGAAGCTAAAATAGAGAGGATTCACAGGGCGGGTGGCTCACCAGGGGGTCCTAGATCCTAGCTAGCCTAATTCTGCAATTACCGAGGCAAGCACTAGATTCTGGAGAAAGCAAAAAAGAAGATGCCGGTGGTGTATGGCAACTCCAGAGTGACGGTCTTTCAGGACCTGTCCTCCCTGACACTTGCTAGGAAATGACTGTGCCCACTGCTTACAAAGTGGTTGAATGAGAAGGGTGTCAGGTACAAGTGGGGATTCCCTTTTCCTATTGCTTCTGATGTAGATGGTGACAAATATAAGCTGTCCACCGAGGAGGAGATACGCAAGGCCACGGGGGAGCGGATTGGAGACTCCAGAGTCCTATAGGGTTCCAAAGAGGGTGTGGGTGGTGAGGGTCAATAGCAAATCAAGAGTCCCAAGAGAAGACGATCACGGTAGTTCAGGAAGTTGAACACATCCCCGGTCACTGAGACACTTGGAGAGAGGACTGCCTTCTCAAAGGATGCAGACGTGTCAGGATTTGACTGGGAACTCATGCACGACAAATGGCTGCCTGGCACCTAGATAGAAAGTATACCCGGTGGTATGGTGGAGGATAGTAGAGGTCATTTGATGCTAAACAAGGTGGGGAATGGGTCTCTGGAGATAAGGGGTTTGGGGGGCTGGGACCCAAATCACTGGGCCCTGCTGGTGGTTCGGGTTGAACCTAGTGATGGCAACTGGTGTGAGCCGGGCACCACTCAGGGTTGGTGGGGGTGGGGAGTGAAGGGCAAGCTGAGGGTGGAGTGAGTGGGGGGGGGGGTGGTACACATTTTTTTCTTCCGTTTTTTTTCCTATGACGAAGTTCGAATTGGTATGCAAAGGCTTGCCGGGTGACAAAAAGGGAGTGTCAGAAGCGGTGTAACATGATGACAAATGCAGGGAAAGGGGCTCAAGATAGCCGGATGAGGATTGGCACACTCAATGTCAAGGGGCTGAACTCACCAACAAAGAGATCACTGGTCACTAGGGAATTTCGGGGGGGCCGAGCTGAACGTCATGTTTCTTCAGGAGACTAAATTTAGTAAGGGTGAGGAACGGGGAATCCCTTATGGCATGGCTGGTTAGGTATACTCAGGTTCTCGACCAGTGAGAACGGTGGGGGTGGGCATCCTATTCGGCAGAGCACTCAAGTTGGAGGTGTCCAAGGTCTGGTCAGATGTGGAGGGGAGGCCATTGCTGTTTTCTGGTACCATTAGAAAGATGCGTTTTACATTTGTAACGATCTGCGCACCCAATCAGGGGCAATTGAGATTCCTGAGGAATATTCCCCAGAAAATACTGGACAAAAGTTCAGGTCACCTCGTCATTGTTGGTGAATTTAATGTATGGGCCGATGTGAATTTGGACAGACATGGGTTGCATGACAGTGAACAAGATCTGTCTAGAACTGGCTATGGGGAGTTCCAGGAGACTCTTGAGTTGTATGGGTTGCGGGATATGTGGCATCACTTTCATCCAAAGGAGAGGGGATATACCTTTTACTCCCCTCCCCATGGGACCTTTACCTTTACCAGGATAGATTATTTATATGTCCCAAGGGAACTCTGCTCGGAATTTGATACACCCTCGGGTCTGGTGCGCACTATAAATAATAAAACAAAACAAACAAACATTGGACCTGGGCTGGTTGGGAATGAACCCCAGGGGCTTCAAATGGAGATGCAATGAGTCCCTATGGAAGGACTCATTGTTCTACCAGGAGATGGATAGGGAAATTGAGGAATTCTTCATAACAAACCACACAGGCGAGGTGGACATGAGAATGGTATGGGAGGTGGGGAAGGCGACGTAGCGGGGGGTTTTGATTTGGGAAGACACTCGGAAAAAAGGGAGCAGGCCCTTATCGAGAATAGGCTGAGGGAGGAGATAAAATACTTAGATAAGCGAGCACAGAGTGGGGAGGAAGGAGAGTATTAAGGAAGCTAGGGGGAAAAGGGAGGAACTGCGCCTTCTTGAGGAAGGGTAGATAATACACAACCTGCAGTTTCTTAAACCGAAATTCGACGAGAAAGGGGATAAGGCTGACACACTTTTGGCAGCTAGACTGAGAGGGCAGCAAGCCAAAAGATGGGTATCGGAAATTGCGGGGAGTGGAGAGGGCAGCAAGACCTCTGCAGAAGGGATTCGGGAGGCATTTGCCTCTTTTTATGAGACCTTATATCTAAATCTGTGACGGTGGGATTGAAGAATATTTGGCAGATGTTACCTTGACCAGACTGACAAGTGTCTAGTCCACTGCCGAAGCCCCCATAACATTGGAAGACATTAGAAAAGGTGATGGGGAGACTGCCACTGGGGAGAGCCCCGGGAGATGATGGGTTCACGGTAGGGTTTTACAAATCTTTCCTTACTGTATTACTGCTGTTTATGATGGAACTGTTTAATAACATAATGAATACGGGGGAAGCCCCAGAGTCTTTCTCAAGGGCACTCATCCCGGTGATACATAAGGAGAGGAGGGACCCCAAGGAATGTGGGGCATACCACCTTATCTCCCGTCTTAATATGTATGCCAAGATATATACTTGGGTACTTGTAGCTAGATTGGAGGGACACATGCCACGCCTAATCCACCCAGACCAAGTGGGTTTCATCAGGGGTAGACAGGGGGCAGACACAATGAGGAAAACCTTACACATGGTGCATGAAGTACGGGGGGAAAGGAGGCCCATCCCTACTCTCAGTTGATGCCGAAAAGGTCTTTGATAGAGTGGAGTTGGAGTTTCTCAGAGCAGTGCTCATTAAATATTGGATGTGGGGTTCTCCGTGGGATCATGGCTGTGTATACTTCCCCCAGGGCATGCGTAGCAGCGAATGGGGACACTTTGTTGGTTTGGGCTGGGAAGGGGGACTAGACAGTGTTGCCCTCTCTCCCCTTCGTTATTCATGCTCTCATTAGAGCCCCTTGCTGAGAAAATTAGAGGGGACATTAAAGTAGAGGGATTGCATGTAGGAGGGGTGGAATGGAAAATCGCATTATATGCAGACAACATGCTGCTGCACATAGTGATCCCCATGACATCCATACCAGCAGTGGTCCGGCTGATCGAGCAATACGGCTCCCTGGCTGGCTTTAAGATCAATAGGTCAAATCAGTTATTTTCCCCCACCATAGGGATAGAGATGGAGAAACTGACAGGCTCGCACCTCTGGGGCTGCAGGTCACTCTGGGAACATTACGATACCTGGGAATCAATGTCTCAAGGGAAATGGGAGAACTGTACAGGACTAATTCTCCAACCCCGATATACAGACTTAGGGGGGATTTGATGAAGTGGAGCAAGCTAAAAGTATCCTGGTTAGGTGACTCAATGCTTTAAAAATGGTCTTCCTCCCTAGACTCCTGTACCTGTTGCAGATGCTGCCCGTCCACATGACGGAATCTTTCTTTCAAGAAACGAAGAACACCTTATGGAGATTTATTTGGCAGGGGAAGAAGGCCAGGGTAGCATGGTATGTTTTGGTGCTTCCCAAGGAAAAAGGGGGGGTGGGAGGTCTCCCAGATGTGAAACGCTTTTATAAGGCCGCCCAAATTAGAGTGCTGATACCTCATCTTAGGGCCCAGGGGGATCTCCAATGGATTGCACCCGACAACCTACACTTTGCGATCAGCCACAGTAGGGGAATGGTTATGGGTACCAAGAGACAGACTCCACTGTAGGATTCGCCAAAATCCTTTAGTGGGGACCATCTGGGATATTTGGAGAAAGGGGGCAGAAATGAAAGCAGTCACAAAATGGCCCTCCCCCTTGGGTCATCTTTGGGTCCGGCGAGGCAGGGACTCGATCCCGAACCCAGACAGATTCTAGAAATGGTTTGAAGTGGGACTGGAAAGGATTGGTCAGCAATAGATGGGAGACAGGTTCATAGACATGCTCGATCTGGAGGAGGCACTGGGCATAGGCAAACTCTCAGTCTTCATGTACCTACAATTGAAGGGGGCACTGACCGAAAGGGGTTGGAGTGAACAGATACGGCGAGAACTCACTCCCTTCGAAAAACTTCTCGATACTAGGACGGAAATGAAGGGTCTGATTTCACCGATGTACAGGGCCCTTGTTGAATCCAGTTATGTGTCCACCAGAAAATTGAAAGGGAGGTGGAAAGGGACTTAGAAGAGGAAATAGATCTCGCGCTGTGGAGGAGGCTCTGTAGGGGGCCTTGCAGACATCAATCTCCTGTCAATATAAATTACATGCCATAAAGTTTCTACACAGGTGGCTATACAATCTGGCTAGACTCTCCAAATTATATCAGAATGTCAATCCAAACTGTTGGTGGGAATGTGGAGAGAGGGCCGACTATTGGCATACGAGGTGGTGGGGCCCGAAGATGCAGTTCTTTTGGGAGTTGGTAAATGGGGTCTCGAAATGGGGGTGTGTGGAATATGGAATGTTATTGTACTCACTCTGTCAACAACAAGAGACCATATGCCTTTCAAATGTTGTTTATTGTTCTGAACAAAAATCCTTAATAAAGACAAGTTTGAAGGGAAAAAACTGAAGAATCATACTCCTTTTAAGGATACGTAACAAAGTTGCAATTCCCTGGCAGGAGAGTGCACCACGGTAGGAAAAGGATTGAGAACTCTCAGGGGTCCAAACCCCTCCTTGAAATTGCGAAACAGTGACAATCAATGTAAAAGGGAAGAACCATACCCCTTTAAGGATAACTGAGATCCAGAGGGTGAAAGACTGAATATTCAAAAGAACTGTGTGCGTAAGGAGACTCAAGGGAAGCGTCTTCCTCCTTGAACAAACTTGAACTGTAAGAAAGTAAAATTCAAACCACCAGAAGAAATGTAGGGAATGGGAAGACCCCTTTCCTGGTGGAACTTTATTCCTTTTCTTTTCTGCACCTTAGAACTTAATGTTTGGAACTTTGAAAGTTAGTTGCAAGTATATAGCTTACCAAAATCCCCATTTGCACATTATACTGAGTTTAGCGTGTAAGGGTCAGTTTAGGGTATTGGACAAAGGACTGAGGGTGTTTTTTGGTTTAACATCCTGACACAGACGTTCCTTAGTTTTGTTGAGCCAGGGAACCCCTTCTTAGGGTTAGGGGTAGATAGGATTCCTCCAACGCCTGTTTTCTTTTGTGAAAACCAACCCTCAACATGCCACTGTGTCTGAGTCTTACCCTCATCCCAGACCAGAGCCCATTCCCATTGAAACCACCATTCTCACCCCCCAGGTCCAATTGGTAGGGAGGGGTGCTGTACCAGCCAAATAAAATTGCTGTTAACAGGAGATGGGCTACACCGGAGTTCTTAGATTACCAATGGTCACAGGCACCAGAGTGAATTTTGTAGGGATCCCAACTGGGACCCCTCATTATTTATAAAACCATTTAACCTTTAATAATTTCCCTTGTTTTAGCCAATGATTCCCCTGGCACGAGCACCAACTAAATGGGGACCTGCTACGTCAGCTGAAGGGGCCTTGGGGCCTCTTAGGGTGAGTCTGACAGACCCATAGGGTGAGTGACGCAAGAGACCCCATACCTAAACTCGGGTACCACCCACATGGCGTGTGAGGCCAGAGGATGGCCTCTGTAGTTGGTCCCATCTCACTAGGCAGCCTCAGGCAGACCAGCACATCCTCCCATTACCTCACGCCAGGGTACCTCCTCTCTACCCCTTTCCTCTAATAACAACCACCCTCACCCTACACCTACTTAACTTCCCACATAACATTCCCATTAAAAGCCCTATTTCCTACATAACATCCTACTTAACATTTAATAATTTTTTTTTTTTTTTTTTTTTTTTTTTTTTATTTAGAGTGTAGTTTTTTTAGTTTCATTTAAAACTTTTAACACACTTTCCAATTCACTTCAGTCCGTCTCTTTTCCTTTCTTTTCCTCTCTTAATGCAACCGGGTGAATTGCGGATTCCCTCTGCTAGGTCGTTATTTTTTATCATTGAGTATTTTATCCAGAAAGTTTATACCCGCACATGAGAAACGTGGATTGTGTCCTTGGATAAAATAATCCCATCGTTCCTCATCGTTGCATTGGGTTGTTGTTGACATATATTTAGATAACAAACGCTTTCTGTCCTTTGAAACGGCGGTGCAGTTCATCAAGAGATGTACCGGAGTCTCTAGTTGCGACTCTACTTGGCAGAACCTGCAGCGACCCTCGTTAACGCCTCTTCCTCCAGTTCTGTGTTTATATTCATTTGTTGGATAGACTCCTAATCGAATTTTTAGTAGTGTTGCTCTATGTGTATATGATGGAAATTTTACTAGGTACTCAGGAAGCATATTTCTTTTTCTATGTTCGACTGCTATGGTGTTTATATTCGATAGCTTCATTTTGGCTTCTCTTGTAGCAATCCAGTCCTGTCTCATGAGCTTTTCTTTTACTTTGCTGGGATTGGTAATCAGTTCTTCTTTCGAGGAGTCCATTTTTGTTAGTACCTGGGACCATTCTCTTTTCCAATGATTAAGGTAGATTGAGCTTTTGTCTACTCCTTTGGTTGCCAGTAGTTTGTAGCTATCGGCCGGACTGGTTTCACATATTTTCCTCAATAAGCATAATGATTTCCATTTCATTGTAGCTTCGAGTGACTCGAGGCCCAGTTCTGCTCTAATCGCCACTATCGGAGTACACCTTGGAAGCTTCAATACTGGTTTCCAAAACCCACTTTCCAGTTTCGACCATAGTTTGTGTGTTAGATTCAGACCAGCTTTGCTTCCGTATGCTAAGGAGGGCAGGACTTTTTGAACATAGAACAATCTTACTGGTACCAGTGAAAATTTTCCGTATTTGCCGTTCAGAACCCTTCCTTGTGCACTTAGATTTCTGACTTTTACTAGCAGAGTTTCTATCCAACTCTTTTCCACTGTCGAGGAGTTGAGTCCAATTCCTAAGTATTTTATCATCTGTATTCGTTCGAGAGGTTCTCCTTCTATATGCCATTTAAATTTTTTTCTTATGGCGTTGTTCTTGCCGTTTATAGTCAGGATCTTTGATTTTCCCACATTGATCGTCAAATCATTTTTTTGCATGTAGGTTTGTAGGTTGTTTATAAGTCGTTGCAGCCCTATTCTTGTTTCATCTAGTAATACTATGTCGTCAGCATAGCATATTATCGCCACTTCCTGATTATTAATTTTTGGACTGAAGTGTCTTATACATGAAGTGATTTCTGGAATATCGGCTATGAACAATTTGAACAGTGTTGCTGCAAGCGGACAGCCTTGCTTCACTCCCTTGTTAATACTGATGTTGGCCGTCAAATCTCCTCGATCGTTTACTCTGATTTGGGTAGTCGTGTTTTGATGTAACGCCCTTATCGGGTTCAGTAAGTCCGCAGGACAAGACCAGGATTTTAGTTTTTCCCATAACTTTCTTCTGTTGACAGAGTCAAATGCCTGACTTAGATCAATAAAAGCCAAGTGTAGTTCTTTTTTAAATTCTATTAATACACATACATATATACATTGATGTACAACATATACACTACATATAAACACTGTGTCACATTGTGGTGACTGCTGCAGACGGTCACCCCCTTCACAGTACCATCCTGGCTCTGTCCTTGGTGGCTCTGCAGGGCTGACTTTAGGGCTATTCAGGGCTGTGGTCAGGGCTGGTTCGAGGCCTGTCCCCTGATGACAGATGGGGCCCTGGACCCTCTTCTTTCTTCAGGGTGGCCCTGTCTCCCACATGGGGCGACCCAGACTCACTGTGCGGCCCGTGCTTCCTTAATGCCCTGGGCAGCCCCCCTGCATGCATGGGGGTTTGCCCATCACAGCTGTGGCTGCGCAGCCCCTGGTGTTCTTCAGGGTTGTCCTATGGGGCACCCACTAGCTTTCACAGTCACGCGGCGGCTATCTTCAAATGTTCTAGGTGCCGCTGTTGGCTGTGTCCCACCCTACATCCCTGCCACACCTGTGGCTATATTTAAATGTTCTGGGCGTGGAGGCCACCTGCTTCACCATCGCAGCCTCTTCAGGTGGTGTCCCCTGTGCAGCGGGGACGCAGTGTGATCACTGCTGATCCCTTTCACCATCTTGAAGATAGGTGGCATCACCCTGGTAACAGGAATACCAGCAACAATCACCAACGCATTCCTGCAGCTCTTCTCGGTCGCTCCCTCTGCAATGCACTGTGTTCAGTCTCTGGTTTTCACTCAGGTTGTCCGCTAGGCAGCCTGAGACTTTCCTTGACCCGGCTGCCCAATGGGGCTGCCCAACAGAGCTGGCCGGGACTTTCTCCCTCCTCCTCTTCATCCTGGCTGGCCAGCAAGCCAGCCCGGGACATTATTTCACTGCTCTGCCCTGCTGAACAGAGTGGACTTCTGCTCTGCACCTCTCAGGCCGTGCCTGACATACGTAGGCCGGGAGAACTTTTATGAAGGGCCTGCCTCACTAACTACGAGATGGCCCGACAGGGAACACGGCTGGACAGCGGGTTCTGGGCACCACCCCCACTCAGCCCAGCCTGGGCTGTTCTTTATTGGCCCGGGTAGCATCCTTCATGATTTTGGGCCCATCCCGTCTGGCTCCTGGACAGGCCGACACCTGCCATGGCCCTGGGGTGGCTCAGCTTCCGCTGGCATAAGCAGCTCGGCCCCCTGGCTCACTCTCTGGGGGTGCTTCCTCACGTGCAGCCCAGTGTCATTGATGGACTTTAGGCCTTGGGGGGACCCAGTCACTTGAGGCAGCTGCCCCCAGGTAAGTCTTTTTCGTTTCTTTCTCTCTCCTCTGCTTCCTCTCTCTTTCCCCTTTTCCAACGATTTTTCTCAGCTCTTTTTTAATCCTCACTGGATTCTTTTCTCATCTGCCCAGCGCATCCTTGGGCAGGGGGGTTCTCTTCCATTCGTCTTTTCATTTCAACATTCCATTCAGCCACATGGTGGACAAGATGGAATCTCCCAAACACATTAACACACCACATAAATAAAACACACGCTACAGATATTAAAATGCCTTTATTACCATGGTGTCTGTGTCTTTATTTCTAATGTCCATTATGTGACAAGCGTGTAGCCCCTACAAGCCGGGCCCCGGGCTACATACGCCTAAAAGACACGAGGCGTGATCCTAGCAAAAAAGCCAATTAGGGAGAGCAGTGTGCCTTTCCATGTTATTCAACTACTTGCAGTTTGTTGGGGAAGTTCCCTTTAGCATTTGTAGAGGCTTGTCCTAGAAAGTTCCTTCTGAACAACACAGTGTCCTCTTTGTCAGTCTGGGTCTCATCTGAAGTTATTTTGAATGTTTGAATACATGGTGGGACGGGGTATCCCAAAGCGCTTTTGTTTAGTTAAATGAAACCAACTGCCAATTTCTGAGTGAACTTGTAAGAGAAGTCTCTTTTTTCAAGCCTGAGCTTAAAAATAGCTAAGCGGTAACTCAGTCTGGGAGGAAGGGAAAACCCTTTAGGGGAGAGAAGGTTAAATGAAATGTTCCAGTGTGTGTACACGTGTCTGTAGATGTTCAGCCTAGCCGTGTGAAAGGCCCAGCAAGAGTCTGTGAAAGAAGCGTGCTGCGAGCTGCTCAGCTCCATTTGCTGCAACAAGCACAGGCCGCATAAAAAATAACAAAGTCTGTGCCGCCTTCTCTGCGTTGCGGCACGCGGTGAGGGTATTGTTACCAGGAACGCAGAACTGCTCTGATACTGCTTAGGGCATCCAGAGAGTGTTCTCCTGGGAACGAACGGCAGGCTGCTGCCAGAAGGTTACGTAATCACAGCGAAAGCAAAGTGAATGAACGCACATATTACAGTGTCCAAAGAAATGGCTTCTAGGGTGTGTGGGGTACGGGGGCAAGGTCACGTGGGAGTCCAAGTGGGAACAAAAGCTACTACAGGCGTGCCTGCTGCTGGCACGTGCCTCTGGCCTCCACAATGCACAGATGAGTGGCAAAAAGAGGAAACCTTAGCTAAAATGCTCTCTGCCCACCCCCTCCCATTTGAGGTCTGTGATCTCATGGCATGAGCAATGGATGGGGTGAGGCATGGGAAGATTCTTAGGAAAGTTCACTTAAGGACGGCTGCTATTCTGTTTCTGGAGACCCCCTGCTCCCAGAACTGAGCCCAGACGCATGGGCTGCCAGTCTGACCATGTTGGAGATCCCAGTGTGAATACCCAGCCCTATTTCCATTGCCTGTACAGAGCATTTGATGGACCTATGCAGCGCACGATAAGACTCATCTTCAGGGAGATGGGCCTGTTAATGTCGAAAGCTGCAGGGCATGGACTGGCATGAGGTCCTTGGTCACCACTCAGTAAGTAGTAGATTTGCTCAGAGAACGTTAGACTAGGCCTCATTACACAGTAGGCGGTAACCATGGCGCTATTAGCACCATGGTTGCCGCCGGTATTTTACTGTGTCCGCCTTGGTGGATGGCGGAATTACCGCCCTACTCCAAGGTGAGCGGGGCCGGTAATTCCCCATTCACCAAGGCTCTTCCCCATTCCCATTTTTGCCCCCATAGGGCATAATGGGAATGGGGAAGGTGCTAATTATGGTACCGTAATTAGCTCCGAGGTCCCTTTGCAGCCGTTAAAGTCAGGTCCCGGAAAAGGGAACTCGTAGTAAGGCGGTAGGGGTTTACCGGTACCGGTGCCCTTACCGGTACCGGTAAACCCCTACCGCCTACCGTGTAATGAGACCCAAAGCCTTTAAATCCGCCACAGGGGTCCCACCTAAAAAGGGAACAAACCCCCTAGAAGGTTCACTAGTTCACTGAATGCAAGCGAGGGCAACCCTCCGCTCTGAAAGTGATAGGGCACCATAATAACGAAGCAGTACAGTCAATGTCAAAGCTCAGTCACATGGAAGCTGGGGGAGGGTGGGAGGTGGGGGGGTCATCAAACATCTGTCAAGGAGGCATCTCACTAAACTAGATTTAGTAGTTGGGATCGCCTCCTCAAATGTCAAAGCAGATGCGCTGGGCTGAGAAGAGATCATTTCAACTACATACCCTATAACGACTCACCGACCTCTCCATAAACCCAGCAAAGCACTGATCAGTACTGATATTGCCAAAAGGCAGCTGTTGTTCTAGGCAACGCGTTCATCCTAAGCCAGCGGTGCACCATTTGACTGGCAGCTGCCAATCAACCAATACTCCTGAGATTTCCTAAATAAGCTCCCACAAATTTTGTCTGTCCTCGTGCACATTAGGAACATAAGAGGCGGACAAAGAGAGAGTGTGTGAAGACCACGAGACAAGGGAGAAAGGTGTGAGAGAAAGGGATGGAAGGGAGGGAGGGAGAGAGAGAGGGGGGCATGGTAGAGTTGGATAGAGGAAGAGACGGAGACAAGTAAGATTGGGGGGGTTGGGGATAAAGAGTGAGGAGTAACAAGGAGAGAGAGGTGAAGGGAGGGGAGGAGAAAGGCCAACGCGAGTGAGTGAGAGAGCAAGAGTGGTTAAAACGTCTGGAATTGGCGCTAAGAAGATTGAGAAGCGTGAGGGCCCTTAGGCAGTGTACAGAGACCTAGTTAGAAAAGGCTTCAGATTTCAGGCCCTCCCTGAGACAAAAGGCCAGAACCCGACAGTAGGGATGACCTGCCATTAGTCATCACTGGGAATATTGTGGGGACTAGGGACACTGGGACTAGGGTGGAGGTAACCCCGTGGCAGTTGTGGAAGCTACAGGGACGGCTTAATGGAGCCAACCCCACCACCCAAGCACATTTCCTTTCAGTCTTAATAAAATATGAAGCCACATTATTGGAGTCTGTGGATTATTGAGGCCATCTGTGACAAAAGCAGTATTGTGTACAATAAAAGAACACATAACAGTGTCTCCCTGCTTAAAACCTTCTCAACCCCAGTCTACCAACGTCACTAGGAAGTGATGTTGGTGCCACATTAATATACAACCGAAAGTGTGTTGAGTGTGTTGTTGCCTTTGTATCAAAAGCCCTAACTGGTTCTCAGGTGAACTACAGCCATCGAAAAAGGAGAGGTGGGCCTGTGCCTGGGCCACACCCCACTTCATACTGTGTGCCTGGGGCAGAAGTTACACATTACTCACCGACCACAAGCCCCTTCTCCACATGCGAAGCACTGGTGGAATCAAAGCATGTGTACCCATGCAGCAAAGGGCTAGAATTTACTCTCAAGATCTGCTACATTCCTGGTAAACTAGAAGCCAGACATGTTCCTAAAAGATGAGTGTGTAATAGTGCCATCAGAGATGCAATCCCAGAGAACACTCCTGGCAGGAAGATGAAGATATGGTTAAGGTCACAGTATGTTCCACTCAAGGCTGGCCCAATGAAAGGAATCTTCCTCTCACCCTTATACTGCAAGCTTGGAGAAGATAGGCCCGCTCTTCCACAATGAGAAAGTGATGCCTCCCGTGTCCTGAGGCATGCAATAATCTTAACAAAATGAAGAGTGAGTGATACATACTAGTGGCCAAGTTTGGATATTGACTTTGAACACACTATCCACTAGTGCGTCAACTACTTATATGGTGACAAGAGGTTACATATCAGGCAAGCTGCATTGCACAACATAGAGTGCCCCAAAGCGGTTTTGCAGAAGGTTGCCCTAGACTTTACTGCCCCTCTAAACAAAAGGCCCACTGAAAGCAAGTATGGAATTGTCCTTGTGGACTATTTGTCTAAATGTATAGAGTTATTTCCACAGAGACCAGCATCATTTCTCCTCAAAACATTTTCGAAAGCGAAAGGATTTGGCAATTGACAATGGTGTACAGCTGATTACAAGAAAGATGTCAGACCTCTTATGATCAAGCAATATTATCCACATCCGGGAAGCCCACGATCACCCGCAAGCCAACAGGCAAGTCAAGAGTGCAAATTAATTTATTAAAGAGGCACGCCAGCTGGAGGCTGCATCAAGAGAAGATGGCCAGAACGTAGAGTTAACAGCTGTAGCATCATACTGCCTCGAAACAAATTCAGTCACAAGTGCAAGGCAATTTCAGATAATGAGAAATTGCAAGAACCATGGCGCATGAAACCCCCAGCTGCTTACAAATGAGCCAGTGGATATAAGAGGCCAGGTCAACAGGGTGAAGGGAGGCCTCCAAAAAAAGGAAAGTGACGTAAGATAGATCGAAGCTAGTGAAAGCCCCTGTAATAAAAGTAGGAAGCATTCTCGAGGCAAGGTGGGGTGAAATGTGGGAACAAGGACAGAGAAACAAACTCCAAATATGACTCCCCAATAAAGGTGGTTCAAGTTTGTGATAATAATTGTGTCTCAAAAGACAGATTCACTTGGAACCTAAAATACATATAGTTGTTTGAGAGAAGTCTGGACCAAGGCGACCATACTAGCGCTCCCCCAGAAAATGAGTGCAACAAAGCAATGACCAGTATTCCCCCAGACTGCCCATTGCCACAGAAGGAAGACCAACTCGGGACAGTGATGATGACTTGAGAAACAGAGATCATGTTCTACTTGCAACAGACCCTAAGACAACTGGCCCTGGGAATGCGTGACTGCCCATAATCAAGGAAGTACTCAGCACAAGGTTGCAGAGACGAATTCCAGAGCAGGCATGAGAACCAAGAGACTGCCTTGCAAGCATCTTGGCTTTGGAATGTAATGGTTTACAGTCTGGTTTGTTAATAAAGAACGCTATGTAGAGGTAGAGTTAACACGCGAGAACACATAACGGGCCACTGCAGCGTGCAGGGCATGTGCAGGAGGAGCCGCATGCAGGAGTGGCAGAGAAGGAACAGAATGCAGACTAACAGCCTCCCTCCCACTACCGCCCCCCAGAGGACCCTGAGAATTTCACCAACAAAACTGAACGCTATGATGTTCTGAATCCTAACATTAAATTCATCTCCTACAGTTGGAAGCTCAGTATTTTCTGTACATAAAAAACACCACATTAATCCTGACGTTTCTCCCCAGAGGCCATGACTATTACACGCCTGAAGCATGTCAAGAGTGCCATATGCACACTGAGCATGCTCTACATTGACTGTGCACAAATCGCCTCCATTGTCCCTTTAGAGGGGAAAAAGGTTGCGTCGCTGTCGCCTCTGATTTCTGGCCCCAGTCTGGGCCAGGGATTGGACTTGCCCTGACCTAGGCCCGGGTAGGCTGCATGGGAACCCTCCCCGCCCACCCCAGGACAGCAGCATAGGGAGGGGCGCTGCACCTGCAAAACAAAATCAATGTTATCAGGAGATGGGCTGCACCCTGAGTCCTTACCTTATTCATTCACAAGACACATATATCAAGTCGTTTTTTTAGGGATCCCAGCAAAAACATCTCTTTTGTTATAAAAACACTTACACTTCTTATATTAAACATTTCTAATCATCTCCCCTGACATGAGTTCATTCTAAAAAAAGGGGTCTTCTTCATCAGCCCACCCTTCCATAGAGGAGTCACAGGGAGACTCATCGGGTGAGACTGGCAGAACAGACCCTTGTCTTCCCCTGGTACCACCATAGAGGGGGATGCCAGAAAATGGCATCTGTGGGTGGTCCCACCCCGATAGGCGCCTCACGCAGGCAGTCAATTTACTCACTTACCTCATGCCAAAGCACACAACCCCTCCAGCCTTTATACTTAAAACTATAAACATACACCATACACCTACTTTACATTTCCCTTAGTTATTCCCCCACTTAACTCTAAACTACACCATACATACTCATCACTATAAACATACACTAAACGTAGACACCTAAACTACCTGTACTGACACTCTATACACTTAAATATACATGCATGTACACAACACAAACAACATATAAAAATATATTATATTTCTATGATGTCAGGGGTGACTGCTGCAGGCAGCCACCGATTTGCAGTACCTTATTGGGCTGTCTTGGTGGATAATGAATCGGCTCCCTGATGGAATTGGGTCCTTGTCCCACAGTTTATTCAAATCAAAATCAACTTTATTTCGGCAGTAGGCCATAAAATTATTCGACTTAATACAATGACATTAAAAAAACCTTTAAAAAACACATGATATGTATGCATATCAAACCCCTGTAAAATCAATTTGAACATCAAATAAATTAGAGTTCTTAAAGTGCGGTGCAGAATAGTGCAGTTAATCTAATATCATGCTCATTTTCTGGTTTCAGAATGGCCCTATAACCCTCTGGCAGGAGCTTGGAGTACAGAACATTACCCGCAACATGGACGAACCAGGCATTCGTTTCCAAAACATTTTTAAAATCGAAGACAATTAACTTCTCATGAAATTCTTTCTCTTACAAATAGCAGCAAGTAAAAAAGAGGAGACCATGAAAAACACTGGAAGGGAAGGGCAGGAGTTAATTAGCTTAAGAGCCAAACTTCTGGATCTGAGACAAATTGGTTTAAACCACTTGCACCTCGCAGCATGGTATGAGGGGCATCGTCAACATATATATTGCGTAAGGGACAATTTGTTGGCAGCAGTGAGCAGTACACGAGGCAAGTGGTAAAATGCCAAGGGGATATTGTGTAAATAGATTTTCGCGTGCCTCAGGGCTGGGGATTCAAGGTACAGTTCTATCGCCAGATTTGACTTGGCTAGTATATAGTTAAGCGATAAACGGAGTGAGTAGAAACCATCCAATGTGACTTCAACACCCAGTCATAAAATCATTTCCTAAGGATACTCGTGGACCGTACACCACATTTTGTTGGATCTGTCCCTAGGACTTCGAGATCCATATTCAAAAGCAAACATTTCACATGTTTGAACCACAATAGAGATTTACTACCAATGGATACATTCAGAAGGTCCTCTATAGAAAGCAATAGCTCATTGGAGATACATATTTTTATCCAGTACGAAAGAGGTTTCGGCATCATTTCAAATGTTATCTTCCTTAGACCTAATTCAAATGCTACTGGTGCTGAGGGAGCACTGCATGGGAGACCAAGTAGACGTTTCATGAATGTATTCTCGATTACCTGGAATGTAGGGCAGCTGGAATAACCTGGGCCTTGTATACCCTTGTAGCAAATGAAAGTGGTCGCACCCCGAAACGGAAAGAGAAACCTGCGACCACACTGGTTTGTCTGGCGGCTGTCATGCCGCTCTTGTCAATCAGTTTGGTCCAAATGGAGATTGCGAGAAAACGTGATTCCTAGATATTCAAAGGAATCAACAGATTCTAGGACAAGGTTATTTAGATAACATTTCGGGGGGACAGGGCAGGGCTCAAGTCGAGGGAACATGTGGGTGGACAGAGTCCACCCACTTTTTTCAGAGGGTGGACTCAGTCCCTCCCAGCTAATATGAGAAACATTGAGGGCCTGATTCATGGAAGTCTTTTACAATGGCGCAATCCCATAGGAAAACGTTCCATGAATCAAGCCCTCTGAATGTCCTCTTTGAATTCATGAATTAAAGTTGACCCTGGGGATTGAACCACAGTCCTCAGATTTGCAGACCAGACACTTCACCGCTGCACTATATAACCAAATAACCGACAACTAAAGGTAAAATGTCGCATTTTGGTACTACATGTTCCAGAGTAAACATTTGTGTTGGTTCTTGGAGTTTAAAACATGCACACCTTTTAACGTTTTCAAAACCACTATTAGAAGAAAATATCCTCTCTTGGTTTTGTGTGTGTGTTGATTTTATGAAAGTCAAATGCCATTCATCCTGTGCAATTTGTGTGGTTATGCAAAGCCAATTTTATGAAATGTGCATATTTCACCTTGATATGCTAATTTCTGGCCACATGGCATCACATGGCGTTTGTTGATGAGTCCCCCCACTTGAATTTTTGGGTCTTTAATTTTTAGGACTTGACCCCTGGGACTGGTCAATCATTACCTACATGATAGTATGTCATGACTTTAGTTTTTGATGTATTTATAGTAAAACCTGTGTTCCTACATATAGCCGGAAAGGTTAAAGGTGATGCTGCCGGTCCATTGGGCTTTTGGCTACGAATACAGCAGTGTCCGCAAATAGTAGAAGACTCAGTTCGTGGTGGCCTAGTCTTGGAGCATCCATCACTGTTGCACTAATAAATTAAGTTATGTCATTGATGCATACTAAAAACCGTAATGGGGCCAACATACTGTCCCACCTTACTCCAACGTTTATAACCACTGGGTTAATACACTCTCCACTTGGTCCACACCGAATGCATGCCTAGTTGTGATATAGGGGCTTGGCACAACTGGGATGAGTAGGAACCCAGACTTCATCTAGGGTTTCCCACAGTAGCTTTTTTGGAAAAGTATCAAATGCTGTCTGCAGGTCTACAAAGGCCAAGTAGATCGTTTGAGATTCCAGGGTTGCACATTTATGAAAAATGAGCTGTAGCCTAAACTCCTGATCTAATGTTTTGACCTCTTTTTCGAAATCCTGCTTGGACAGGTGAAAGAATAATGAAGTTCTCGGCCCATTCTTCCAGACGATATAATAGAATTTTTGAATATTTTTTTGCTAATGAGTCTATAAGGGATATGGGCCTATATTTTGAAGGGATCTCGCTGTCACCTTTCTTAAAAATAGTCAATAATAACGCCTCCCTTTAACGCCCCATCGGAGTGGAAGATGTTCTGTTGACCTTGGTAAAGAATTCCTTCAATTGCGTGCATTCAACGCTTGTATGAGAGCCATTGTTGCTCTCCTACACTCTTGGGCATACCATCCTCGTTGTTTGTTGTTGTAATTAGAACTCACCATGTGGCTTCTGGACAGAAAAGGCAACAGCCTTCCTACTAGAGAATCTTAGATATCAAGAGATGCAAGGCCTGTATTAGGCTTTCAATAATCTTTCAATAGTGGTAACAACTCCGTACATATAGTAAGTAACAATGCCTGGTCAATAATAGAAGGCCACCTAACAGTTTTTAATTTTGGTGATTGGTCTCTCCTAGGAAATTGATGCAGCGGGATGTGAGCATTTGCCCAATTCAAGGTGGCAGAGAAGTTCACTAACAAAAGATCATGGTCACTTTCCAGAGGTTTTATGACTCTAAAAGTGTCAACCAGACCCCACTGGTCCACATTTACCATAATATAGTCAATTAAACTAGAGTTAGTGTGTCTGAGGAACGTAAAATTGGCCAGAGAATCCTCTGGGAAGCGTTCATTGCAGGATCTTATACCATAGGAATGGACAGTCGCTAAAGCCAATCCAGATAGCGGATCTACACGCCACAGGATCTGCTCCGAGAGGTGGAATGCCCCAAATATCGGTCTCTGATGCCAAATCGGCCAAGGCCTGGTTAGCGGGTTCAATTTGGCAATTGAAATCATCCAGTAATATCAGAGCCCTACTAGTAATCCTCTCGGTAGAATCAGTTACCAAAGTCAGAGCTTGGTGAAGCTCTGCAAGTGCTTCTTGGTTCTGTCTCAAATATATATTCAAAATAAAGACACTTAGATCACCCCCTTAAGACCAAGTACCATGCATAACAGATGCGGGCACTACATTTAAAATAATTTTCAGGATAACCCCAGGCTAGCGTATACCCATATTAATAATCTGCCCTTAAGATGGACCTTAGAGGCTTTTTGGGCTGGGTGGAAAAAAGTGTGATAGTCAAGTTTGTGAATGGGTTCAGACAGCCAGGTTTCCTGGAACCAGATGATTTTGCTTTGTTGAATAAAATCATGCCAATCAGAATCCACCATTGTATCGGTCATCCCATTAATATTCCAGAAAAAAATGGAGACTAGCTCAATGTTGTTTTTTGGAAGCTCAGAGACCCCCACCCAAAGGGCATTGGTGGCAAACCTCATTTCAATGCTACTGTAGATTGGGAACCTTTATGGGATATACCAGAGATTGTTCTTTCCTTTCCCATCTCTCATATCAAATCAATAAGGTCCCCATAGGGCTAGTAGTGCTGACCGTTCCATAAAGCCTCTCATAGTACAGCGGGGGGTAAGGTCACATGGTAATTAGTTACTTCGCCTGGGGTAACATGCAAGCATTCTATGGAGAGTAGTCCTTGCACCAGATGATCTGCAGTAAATACCAACTGGATATAGTCATAACTAGGGTTGGTTGGGTCTGGATATCAAGTAGCTCTGATGATGTCTGAGTGTATTTCTGATAGGAAACCCTTGGTGTGGTACAGCCAACGGATTACTTTGCAGGTTAGAGACTCAGAATGCTCTATCGAGCCTTGGTGTAGTCTTTGGGCATTCGTCATGTATAAAGAAAATCTTTTTCATGGTGCTTCGGATGAATGGGATCCAAGCTAGGTGCTGTCAGGAATTTAGACGAGGGTTCATTATGTCTGGGCAATAATAATGAAGTAGACATGGAGAGTCCACGTCCCAAGATGCACTGAGCGCACTTGGTCCACGGCCAGAGTTCTATCATTTTTAAGGGCCACCCAAACTCACTGCATGCCCCATGCTCCACAGTTGTCCATAGGTGTCCCTCATGTGCTCACTTGCAAGACCCTACAGCAAAGTTCTATCTTCAGGGTGGCCTGTGTTCAACATCACACCCCGCGGCACACTCTGTGCTTTTCCTTGGCCCCATTCCCTGTGGGGCCGCCCAAGGTTACTGCTGCATTTCTTCTGGGCTGGGGCACCTGCAAACAGCATCATGCTCCACAGCATCTTTTCTTCAGGTGCCTTCCCTGTTGCTATGAGGATGCCACCATTATCACCACAGCCCTCCACAATGCTGTTTCATTCCTTGCAGCCTGCCCCCTCTGCTTTACATCGGAGGGATGCAGATGGCGGGTTGCATATTATTCACCCAGGTGACAATAATGGAGCAGTCCAGGACTTGTCTTCACCTGGGCCGCAAGGACAGAGCGGCCCAGAACTTCTCTTCACCTTGGCCACTGTGGCAGCCCAGGGCTTCCTTTACTGCCTGCCGAGGGCAGGCCAGACTTCCTCTGCCTCTAATTTGACAGTGGGCTCTCTAAATACCCCGCTACAAATACTACCTTTATCTCATTTTTACCCTCCAAGTCCCTATTTGTCAGCCAGGGTCGCATTTCCCCTAACAGACCATCTGTTATCACTCGCAATTAAGGACAAATGCCCCTAAAGACCAGCAAGAAGAGTTCCCTAATCATCATGAAGCTGTCACGGCCCGTATTGCTACCTGGCGCAGACACCAGGGTTGGAGATTGCTATAGAGACTCAGACTACAGCATCACGTCACACGCCAGAGCCATGCTTGTGATGTCGTTAGTGTCATATTTGATTCAAAATGTCCCTGTTGTCCCCGTTGCCCTTTGGTGGAGCTTGCAACCATAGCTCCTTCTAAACGTATTTTAGCCAATTTCTTTTGAATCAATTTTGCCTCTGCTTTCTGTGCCTGCTCCACTACTTTTCTTTCTCTTGCATCCTCTTACAATAGTGCACTATACATGCTTGAATTTCTTTTCAACCCTTTGCTTCTATTGTTACAACTGTATACAAATTGTGCTGTACCTCCTACTTGGAGTCCTCTTTCTAACATATGATAGAAAATGGCCAGGTTTTATCCCCAGCTTCGCTGTCTATGCCCTCCACATTTCCCGAATCTGCTATATATATGCAGCAACATCATCACTCGCCTTCATTCTCCTAGCCATGATTGAATAAATATCTGGTGTGTCAGGATACATAGCTCTTAAAGCTGCCCACACATATACCCTGCAATTATTAAAGGGTGAACGATTGTGGCTATTTGTGACTAGCTGTACCCCTGGATACCACGCTTACCAGCACATTTAATCTGCTTGTCCTCCTATAAGGGCGGCAAGCAAGTTTTTCATATCTCCCACTGCCAACGTAACGCCTGCTGTTTGCTTTTTTAATGCATAAATCCACTTCCCTGCCCCTACAGTGAGTGAGTGTAGTGACTTCATAAAGTTATTCTGGTCCATATGCCGCTAAGGGAAATACTGTGCTCTACCACCAAACCCTTTCTGTAGCAATGGAAACTGTCTTCCCCTTACCTTTATTGGGGTTTTCCCTGTTACCCCTTTACATTTCACTACTGTTATATGAGTACAATGGCATATCCTAAGACCCCATGGTGTAATTTTCCCATCTGTTACTTCAAGTGCTGGAGCACCCTGCACTCCCTGTTCTCCCTCCAATCCCCATTCCTCTTCAACCCCCTACATTTCTTACCTCCGATGTCTGTCCCAAATCGTGGCCTGCTCTACTACAGTGCTCCGTTTCTAGGACTAATGTCTGAAGTTCCTCTTCCAAGGGCATACATCCGTGAGAGAAGTCCACCTTGAGGTCTTTTATAACAGCACTGTCAACTTTCAAAAGGAACTGTCCTGAGCTCCACTAACCAATCCTATTCTTGCTGCCCGCGTGTCTTCTTCTCTCTCCTCCTCTCTTCCTTATCATCTTGTTTGTACCCTTTCACCCTCTGCCTGCTGCAGTGCTTCCTCGAAATGTCTACGCTCTTGGTTCCCCAACAATCTTCTTAATCTTTCTTATATTCTCCCCTTCTCCCATTTTACCTTCCTGGGCCTTTCCTGTCTCCTCAAACATCCGCCACAATTCTAAAATGACCTACCTTTTCTCTACTTTCTTACCCTTATACCTTGTTGATAAAAAGGTATAGATATTCTCAAAAATCCCCAGGTCATGTGTACCTTTTTTGCAGCATGATCTAAACATTCTGCGCTTAGTTTCTTTTACCCATTCTCTGTGATATTTCAAAGAAATCCTTATAATTTGGAAGCAACTGACACAGATGATGAATCAGAGTCTCCAAGCCTTTTTACAATGTGTTATCTAATTTTAAAAAGCCAATTTCCTCCAAATTATTCATGAAAACATCAAACATTGTTCACCTCTTCCTCACTCAAACTACACTAAACCTCACAACAAGCTTACATTAATCACTCTTACACAAAAGACAGCATATTATCAATAATAAAACACAATACCATGGTTCCTCAATAAGATATCTCCTCCGCTTGAGCACTGGAGAAGGGTTGTGTTTTCCTACTCAACACTTCCTCTTTTCTCTTTAATACAACAACTTTGACTACGCTGCTGTCTTTTCCTATCTACAGAAATATCTCCTCTCACTACTTTGACTAAACAAGAAAAAATTTAAATGGATGAAGGATTTACAACATATAACAATTCACCCTAATATTACACCCATAAACCAACTCACTCATTTTCATCCAATTTACATTAACTTTCAGACTCCAAAAAAACACAATTCCACACCCTCTCTGCTTCCAATAAAAAAAACTTGGTTTTCTGCCAAAGGTGTACTCACCTAAAACATAAATAGACGTTCCCTGAATCTGTCTACGGCAATGTCCTTCGCAAAAAAAGAACCGCCACAACAGGACTGCGGCACTTTCACCTGAGTGAACAAAACAGGTCTTCAAATGAAATCTAGCACCTGCAGGCTATCTCGTTACTGTGCACAAAATGTTTGATCACTATGAAGATAAGAAGCCACAGTCAATGTGTGGCAGGACAATCCAGCCCTGAAACAGACCTCGGCATCACGTTGGTGGTCAGAAAATGTTGGGACGTCCCTGAATGCTTCCAATGCAAAAGTACGACTCCCATGAAGAGGCAAATGCGCTTCTTTAAAAAAAAAAGTTTATTGCATGCTTATGATTGGCAGGTGCTAGTCATTTCCTCAGAGCTGAAAAACGCAGCCAGTTCCCCAAGCTATACAAAAACTGCAGTTTATAAACAGTTTAAACAATTTACATAATTACACATATTCTGTTACAAAATCATCTCTTAGCCCCTCATTGCCTAACACTAATAAAAAGTAACTTAATCCCCTTAACTCCCATTGGATACTTTCATAAGGTACACCCCTTTTGCCATGCTATTTTCTTCCATCGTCAGACATTACATGTTTCCACACGATACATATATTGTACATAAATATCCAAATGTATTATTATTGCACGGGTAGTATAGGTCAGTAGGCAACACGCTCGTTTTAGAAGCAAGATGACACAGAGCGACACAGATTTGAATCCCGGGTCCATGCTTAGAAACCTCTTCGGTATTAAGCATGTTATAAAAAAACAATTATAATTATATAATAATAAGTCATACCATGTAACCGAAACCCATTAACTCATATGGTGATTGTACAAGGCTATTATTCCTTTGGAAGACCATTAAAATTCAAACCTGCTGGCGTCTTTGTATTATTTTTCCAATATTACCTGACATAGCCTTAGTTGCCATTACCATTTCAGACCATATCATCTTTAACCCACAACCTGCTTATCTCATTTGGAGCCCATAAAAACCCTGGGCCAGCATGTGGTTTATTAACTTACCCTTTCTTCATCCTGCCATGCAAGAACCCATGCACGCCAAAAGAAATTGCCTCTTGTATCTACAATTCAATACGACCATAAAGACTCTGAAAAAATGGCATTGCATACTGCTCCCTCTGCGATATTATTACAGTCAGCCATATGCGGCTCGCTTCCATCCCCCTATTGTGGCCTCGGTCATGCCGCTTCCTTTTGCTGGGATCTTTTTTCATATGCGCCGAGCTTCCAGCTTCGGGCCTCTAAGCGCTACAAATGGTACATCGCGCAATACATTTTCCATTCTAGTAATAATGTTCCTTCCTACTGTAACTGTAATCTTTGAATACAAAGTAACACTCCAATCCTCTAACTACATGTTTTAGTGGCTGCATCGCCTTTCAACTCTACCGCACTGGGGCCTAATACACTTTGCACAATGTGCAACTAGGTGGTGAGTAAAACTTCAATTCAGGCAATCACAGAAGTCTCTCTTCCAGGTGATCCAAATGATTGTCCATTTACTTGCTTCTAAAACACTCAACATCACCAGGAGAGACTGAGATAGATTCGCAAAAACAAGCGCTAACAAAATAGCACTGAGGGTTCATCTTTTTTAGGAGTGCTTGTTTGAGATGTGGGTGCTGAGAATACAGTTCACAGTGACAGGCCGTTAAAGGGTCTGTCACAGTGAAATGTAAGGGGAAAAACATTTCTATCCCTGTTTTATTGATAGAAATGCAAGTGGTGCAGCAGTGATTCAGATTGCTGCTCTTCTACTTTAAAATAAAAGGCATGACAGGGTGGGAAATGGCTCTTCTGCATGCGTTGCACATTTCCTTTTTTCAGTGCACCTTAAAGTGCATTCCATGTTTGTATACAAGATGCACCTTAAAATGTGCTAAAATACAGCTTATTCGGAGAAATGCACAAAGTGGGAAAGGAGGTCATTTGAATGTGCATGTTTCAAATGTCTTTTTTGCTTAAGGCACATCTTTTTTTAGCACAAATAAAAATACTTAAACATATTTTAGGATCTAGCCCACTAGGGTTAATCTAGCCCCCTAGAGGTAATCCTATGTATATTCTCAGGCAAGTTGTCTTTTGTAATAAGGTGGCTATTGGTAGATTAACACTTGGGAGGAGCAACATGATGAGGAGGCTGTGATGGTTCACCACCTAATATTGCCTCATGTGAGGGTTTGGTAGATATTCTTCTTCTGCCAGTGCTCTGACCTGTGCACTGTTGTTTTCTTTGCAGCCGAATAGTCCTATGATTAGTGATCAGTGAATGGTAACCATAGTGTGGTGTTCTACAGGAGGTGAACAGAGGTACTGGTGAAGAGCAAAGGATAAGTAACCTTGGTCCCACTATAGTCTCTCTACTCAGATAACCAGTTGGAGGTTTTCCCAAACCGAGCTGAGTTGAAGAGTGTTCATTCTGTTCATTCTATTTCTACAGCAACTCATTCTTGAGAGTACAGCAGGAAGCGAGAATCCATAGTCTCTTGAGCTATTGTAGCCAAGCTGTTAGCGAGGTTTCCTCTTTGCTTTTAAGTCAAAGCTTGTTCACCGAAGCGCATGCAGTGGCACCCCTTCTGAAGAGAAAGATGAGGACAATCAGGATTACTCCAGCTGCAAAGGTATTAGACAAATGTGACATTCCAGCACAGACTTGAAAGATATCCTAGTGAGCCCAGAAATGAGTTGAAGATGTATGTGCTACCCAACTGGGAGATAATCCCAGAAATTAGGCAATTCCTGCCAGTGTTACAAGGTGATCTATGAGTCATAAAACAAGTCCAATATATTCTCATATTTTATCATGCAATGGTGTTACAGAAACAGGCAATTGGTGTTTGCAGTCTCTGTGGGATCACTAAACAGCTGTCCCTCAATGTTTAAGGGGGCTCTCACATCCCTAGATCCCTAGATCAGTCTCCATTCTCTGAAAGGACTTAAAGGTTGTGGCCTTAGCTCTGGCGTTATCTCTGTGGACATCATAAGTGACCTAGCAGGGTAATCTGATTGCCCTACCACCCTTTGCACCAAGATGATTGCCTCTCAACCTTTTTCTCTCGCCTACGCCTCTCTTTTCCGCCCTCCTCCCTGTCTCTATCTCCCCCTCTTTCTCTCTCTCTCTCTTCACATTACCTCTCCTGGTCTCCTTGATCCCTCTTTCTCTCCCCTTTCATTACACTCTGTCTCACAGTCTCATCTCGCATTGCCTCTTCTCCACCCTCCAACTCGCACCTAATCTCACTCTTACCAGCAATGCCCTGCCTGTACATTCCTCTGCCCTCCTGCCTCTCACTCCTGGACTTTTCACTAACTCTCCCTTCTTCTTTCTTCACCCTCCAGTATGTTCCTGGCCTCACACCTCTCACCACACTCTATTTTCTGATATTATCTCTCTCTCTCTCTCTCTCTCTCTCTCTCTCTCTCTCTCTCTCTCTCTCTCTCTCTCTCTCTCTCTCTCTCTCTCTCTCTCTCTCTCTCTCTCTCTCTCTCTCTCTCTCTCTCTCTCTCTCTCTCTCTCTCTCTCTCTCTCTCTCTCTCTCTCTCTCTCTCTCTCTCTCTCTCTCTCTCTCTCTCTCTCTCTCTCTCTCTCTCTCTCTCTCTCTCTCTCTCTCTCCCCTCCTACTTCCACCCCCCCCAGCTGTCACCTAATCTCACTTCTCCCAACAATACTCCACCCCACAAATAAACATTGTATCCTATCTATGTAAACACTGAAATGTCTCATCCAAGTCCTCTTCCAGTGGCTACATCCTTCTCTCTAGTCTTTTGATCCTCCATCGCCCGCTCTTTGATCTCATGCATGCATCTCTCTCTGTCAACTGACCAAAAAGCTTCCTTTGCATCCATTGGCTACTTGAGTCAGCTGATTTCCTGGACCAATCACTTTCTTAGCTATCCCCAGGGGCGGGGGGCTGAATATCCCCTGGAAATCTTCCTATGGAACCCTAGCCCTACCCCCTTCCAGCCCCTGCATATATGACATGCAGTCCAGACAATTACTGGGGTTGTTTGTTTTCTGTTCCCCTCCTGGATCAACTAAGTCTTTGCCTACAAAGGTTTTGGGGTGTGTCTCCACTTCTACTAAACAGCTCCCTGCTAGTTCCAGATCCTCCACTGCTGCCACACTGCTCCCCTAAAGCCAGTCTGTGGTTTGTGGGATAGGTGTTCGGTCCCCTATTCAGCTTCTGAAGTAGGATGCCTGGTTCATTCCCATTTTGGTAACCAGTCTGTTCCTCGTGTCTCAGGCTGGGTTTTGTCTGTTCGGGCAAGGTGCATTGTGGTACTTGTAGTTTTTCTCCAAATGGTGCTGCTTACCAGGAATTATTATCTATTCCAGGTAGCTGAGGAGTTTGGTACATTCTGGCCACCAGAGTTTCCTGTGAGCCACTTGAAATAATAGAAAAGGACACCTGACCAGTACAGAGGATGATAGGCATTTGGACAGAGATATAGGAACCAATGTACATGAGTATCTCTATGCAAACTGGTGAGCTGGGGACAGGACACCCACCCAACTCCTCCACACGTCATCTGCAGTAGGTCTTCCTTTGGCATTGCCCTAGTAGGATGCCAATCCCAAGATGAGAGGGGTCGCTGCACCCCTTCATAGGGGGTGCAAGGACCCCATCACATACATCCTCCCCCTCGTCCTGGCATAACCTTTCCTGGTACCTGGGGCCCTAGGGCTCCACAGTGGGCTTTAGTAATTGCACACTGTGTCCAGCGTCTGGCCCCGAAAGGGCTGTCTCTTCAAGCAGCTCACCCATTTTACCGGGCCTCTCCCCATCTTTTCCTGTATTGGGTGTCAGGGTTGGTAGTGCTCTATCTACCTTATTCCCCTATTTTCACTATTTTCACTATCCAGGTGTTCTAGTCTCAGAACAGGTTACCCGCACCATTTATTCTCTGTGAATGAGCTTGTGGTGTTCCTCCAGTAGCCTTCTCTTGCCCCTTTCAGTCAGGAGTTTCTCCTGTCCCTGTGGTTTCTGCATGACTCTTTTCATCCTCCTGGGATGTCTAGTTACCTATTTGTGGAGGGATGAGGATGAGGGCTTGGTTCTCTTTAGGCTCGCTGATCATCTCATTTGTGATATGGGCCCGTAATCATTCTAGGATCGTATTCAAAGCTTCCTGCAGAGGTTGGGTCTTAACTTCCTTTTTAATAAGGACTCCTAACACTTCTCCAGTCAAGGATCCCCCTTTCACTGGGTGTCACCTTCAATTTGGCCCATTGCTTCAGCTCTGTTCCTGACCCAGGATTCAGTTTTCTCTCTGGTCAGTGCTTCTGCATGTTGTGGGTTCATGTCCTTTGCCTGGTTTTGTTTTATGACTGCTCTTGATTTTCCATAGACAGCCAATAGACTGAGGCTTTCCTAGATTCCCCTTTCGACTCTCCCAGGGCTTGAGTGCTTTTGCTTCTCTCCCAGGCCTGAATATTACTGACTGCATTCTTTTGGCATAACCTCTGGTGCTCATAGCCCAGGTTTAAGGTGGGTTGGTAGGTCTCATTGTTGAATGTATTCTTTAGTTCTACTAGAACATCCCCATGCCTTCTTTTAGTACCTGCCTGACTTAACCAGCTGGGCAAGAAGGTTCTCCAAGTTTACCTGTTCTTTGATACCCACAGGATTGGGGTTTACTATCTGCTCATCCTCCTGTGGGGTTCTCCTTGGCCAGGTGGCTGAATGAATTTGATAGCCCAATATTGCCCCTGTATGGGACAAACTCCAGCCTCTGGGCTCCAGCCTGCTTTTGTTTTCCTTCAGAGATCAGGTTAGCCTTCACTATGTCTAAATGTTGCCATGAGGTTCTGGTCCTCATGCTCCTGTAGAGATTCACCCTCTAGTGGATTACAGTGTGCACCTGTGGCCCAGGCACTCTCCTCTTATGACGTAGCCTTCTTTCTCATTAGCTTGACCCCTTTTTGTTCGACCTCTCCGATGAGATCAGCTATGAATTCAGTCAGAGCTTTTTTCTGTTCTCTCTCTTTTTTATCCACCTCCCAATCCACTGGTTTCCAACAGGGGATGGCGTGATTCAGACTACAGGTCATTCACTCCCCATGTTGAGGTTCACTCCATAGTACTCTTCAAATGTCCGGTCCCTTTCTCTCTCTTCAGTGTTGGACCAGCCTACTTCCTCCTGCTAAGCCCACTGCTCTGTTTTGTTCCCAAAATCACTTTGGTAATAGGAATCGTCTTCTGCGCTATGGTGCCTCGATGCCGCGTTTTTCGATAACACATCTTCAGTGGGAAAAACATTTCCAGAATCTTCCTGGTTAAGCAATGTGGTTCCATCCCTTTGAAGATTTTCTAGGGCAATCTCATGCTTCCATTGGCTACTTGTGTCAGATGATTCTCTGGACCAATCACTGTCTGAGTTATCCCCTGGAGTGGTGGGACTTCCTTTGGAAATCTTCACATGAACCTCTGAACCCTAACCCTTTACAGCCTCCAATTTTGTTATTCAGGCCAATCGGTCCATGTGGTCAGTGGTGTCTTTTGTTTTTTGTTCCTCTCCTGGATGACATCTTTGCCTACAAGGATTTTGGGGAGGGTTCTCTAGCATCCCCTAGTGCTGGACAGCACCCTGCTGGTTCAAGCTCATCTGCTGCTGTCCCCACTGCCCTCCAATGGCAGCCTGGATTTTGTTGGGTAGGTGTTTGGTACCATGGTCAGTTTCTGAAGGGGGAAGACTAATCCACTCGCATTTTGGTAACCAGTCTTTTCCCCCTGTCCCAGACTGGGCTTTGCCTGTTCGGCCCAGGTGCTTTGTGGTACGTTTTTCTCCAAATAGTGTTGCTGGTGCATTCTGGGTGCCAGAGATTCTTGTGAACCACCTTAAAGAATAGAAAAAGTGATTTGACCAGGACAGAGGCTGATAGAGATTGGGGCAGAGACGAGGCACCAATATGCTTGCACAGCTCCATGCAAACCGGGGAGAAAGAGACAAGTGTCCTACACTCCCCCAAACAACCTGTTCGAATTTTGTGGCTTTTTCAAACTCTGCGGTAGGTCTGCCTCTGGTGTTGCTCTGGTAGACTGCTTACCCCAGGTTGAGAGGGGTTGCTGCCCACCCTCACCCCTTGACATGGTCAAATCCATGAACTTATCACACAAGTAAGAGCTTCCAGGGTGTGTTTTCATGCCATTTGGCCAAGTATGTATGGCTTCAGTACTGACCTGGACAGGTCTCTACCTTTGTCTTGTGTTCCATGGCATGTCTCAGTTGTGCTGGCGATCACTGTTTTTAAGTTCTGAAGTTGTGCCAACCTCGGAGATGGCAGCGGGTACTGGAGAAATTTGAGCTGACCTTCAGGCCGCTGCAGTATTACTGGTACAGCAATTACTGGTGGTTGGATAATGATTTCACAGCATGTGACCAAATTGATCAGGGAAGCAATTCCCACAGGAACCCCACAGCAGGTAGCACTGATTTGAATGATGTAATAGGGACATTAGGTAACAAGCACTGGCTGACTAGTGCTGTAGTGTGAGAGCCTGTACCAACTAAGTATGGTTCACAGGCTTCTCCTTCCTAGAAACCTTTAAAATTATGGGTAAAAATGATGCACTCTATAGCACACTTTCTGTAAAAATGTGGGCAACAAGACACACAGTTTACATTCTGTTGTTGTAGATAAACCCATAAAAAAATGCACAGGATTGTTTTTCAATGCATTTTCATGACTCCTTTTCCCACAATTCATGCAAGTATAAAAAAACATTTTCCAACCAACTACCTCCCTGCCCGTACTATCACAGTTGGTGGCAGAAGGAAAACTATGGTTGAGAACACCAGAAGGTGAGCTCTCCCACTCAACAAGAGAGGCCTGGGGAGGCATGACATGCCTGCAAACTGGAGGGATACTGGGAAGCCTGGGAGCAGTTTCTATCCTTCCCACTCGTCCCACTCTGGCAGGTTGGTCCGGAAGGAATTAGTCTCTTAGAGAGTCCAATCCAAACGTTGTAGAAGCCCCGCGGATAACCCAGTGGGGAACCGAGGGAAAGAGGGAGTGAACGGAGTATAGCACAGGGACAACGTGCTGGTCTTGGAAGAAAGACCACACAGAGCAACAGAGGTTCGAATCCCAGATCCACGCTTAGAAACTGAACTCCAGTACGGTATTAGGCGTGTTATAAAAAAACAATAAAATAAAGGAAAAGAAATGTAACAAAGTCCCCTGACTTGTTCTGAAGGCAGCGCAGACACACACAACTCCCTTAAGTCAGGACCAGTTACATGCAGCATTCCTATGGACTCATTCCCAAGCTAAAAAGCTTGCAGGTCACACACATTCCCGTGCAGCAAATGCCGGGGGAGAGGGGTTAAAAATCAGACAGCCAGCAATGGCACTCAGGTTTAAAGCTGGGAAGACAAAGTTTAATTAGCATAGACTCCCCGTCCCCTAAAACAAGGGGGAAGTCATTTCACAGAAAGGATACTTCGCTTGCAGCATTTCAAAATCCTATGCATTGGAGTTCAGTTAATTTGACTTTCAGCAGGAAAAGGTATCTTTGTCAACCCTACCAAAACAATCTGGATTGAAAGTGCTTTACTATTGCATTTTTTCCAACCAATGTAAATGCTATTTAAATCCACTTTCACTGCTGAAATGGCTTTTGTACTCACTGGATTGCATTTGGCTTACTTATGCCTTAATGCACCCGACGCAAGTTAATTAGTAATCCTTACTCGTTTAGGATTTGTCAAAGAATCTAAAAACAATGCAATCCCCAGAAAATCCTAAAACAAACACACGTGCATTGCTTTAGGATTACTTTTGACTTAATCAGCAATCCGTATTGGTTCAGGATTTGTTATTACTTGGTGTTTAAATGCACAGGAAAGATCAATACTTATTATTGCAGTATCTAAAATCTAAAAGCAATGTTAAACACAGCCTTGCATTTCCCCCACAAAAATAAATTGCTTCGATTTTACCTGCACAGAACAATGGTATGCTGGAAGTTGACCATGGAAGCGGAGAAACACTAATAGGATATTGACTATAGTTTGAAAGAAACAACTAAAATACTTTCCCTTGGTTTGCAAATCATAGTTGTACATTTAGAAGAATGGTTTGCACTTTGGAGACTGGAAAAGGGGTCAAGAAGGGGAGAGGACACGAACTGTAAAATGAGGAAAAAGGTGTAATGACAAATACTGAAGCAATTGAATCCCCACATCCAACTCATGAAACTGTCCAAATGAGTATATCTGGACGTTGGTTACAAATACTTTGTTAGGTGGAATGTTGAGAAAAATGAAATGAGTACCAAGCAAGGCCAGTGAGCATTATGTACTTACTGTCTGAAGCACTTAACCCCTTTGCCAAATACACATTTGTCAAATATAAATATATGTTTTCATTCTTATGTTCCCAAAATGGCCAGAAACCCTCATTGATGCTATTTGTCCTCCTTCCCCGGTCCTTCCCCTGTCTCACGGGGTAGTTTTAGGAAGTAATCAGACTGTACATCTTAGAATGATAACAGTATTTTCAGAAAATATTGCATATCGTTATTATAGATCTGCACCATGTGCTTAGCACATTAAAACAAGTGTAACATTCCATTTAAGATTATCATAGATACTGCAAGTGATCATTAGAAATTAACATTAAACAATTAAAAATGGACACCGTTTTTTTTCCAAATAGATTATTTTTGACACACACAAAAACCAAACTAATAAATAGAAAATAACAACTGCAACTCAAAGTGATGGCAACATTCCTGCCAAACACTTGCAATGACAGTATATGTCTCCAAATATTAGACCAGTTCCCCAACCTTGGTGAGTGACATTGCTGCTCTCATTCTACTTTTAACCATTCAAAACACGCACAATCACCACTTCACAAAATATTCCTTTTTTGGTGAATCTGTAGTCAGCAAACATCTTGGTAGCTCCTGCAAACATGCACATGACCACACCACTTGGGGGTTGGTGGTCAGAGATTGAGATTTGTATAAATAGACAGGTACAGGTAGTTTGTATTATCTTTCTTTATATATAAAGCTGAATGTATGTATGTGTGTATGTTTCTCTGGCTATACAAATCCACACCGTTGAACCAACGTCTACCACATTTTGCATGGATTCCTCTTTTGTCTGGGGCAAGATCATAGTCCATGTTTGAATGCAAGTCTTAATATGCAAAAAAATGTTTGGTTGTGTGTGTGTGTATGTTTGTCCGGCTAAACAAATCCACACCGTTGAACCCACTGCTACCACATTTTGCATGGATTCCTCATTTATATGGGGCAAGTAGTCTATGTTTGGGTGCAAAAAAGTCACTCTGTAGGCACCCTAATTTACGGATGCCCACCCCGATTCACTACAGTAGATCCTAGAAGGAAGCAGAATTTGGAAAAGTGTGGAAGCTAAATGTTTGATGTGTTGGTTATTCCTTTGAAATGTATTACTACTGTATACAGTTCCAAGGTGTTTATTAAAGCATGTTTATAGGGAATAAAAAACAAAAACAAAATTTAACATTTCTTTTTATCACGCCACTACAAACATGGGAAATGGCAAGGTTACAAGTTACTTAAGTTCATTCACAAGAAGAGAGCACAATCAATCACTCTTTCTTGGACATTTTCTCACATGTGCTGAAGCCATTGAGTGACTGAAACATGCCACACAAAAATATCAAGAGCTTCTGAAACATAACAACAAACAGCAGCACTACTTGCCGACCAGAGGACAAGAGCAACTTTCTCCAGGGCAAATGAGATGCCAGAGAAAACTGAAGCAAGACTTACCAACAAGAGGACAAGAGCAACATCCTCCAGGGCACATGAGACACCAGAGCAAACCTAAACAAGACTTGCCGACAAGAGGACAAGAGCAACATCCTCCAGGGCACATGAGACACCAGAGCAAACTTAAACAAGACTTGCCCACAAGAGGACAAGAGCAACATCCTCCAGGGCACATGAGACACCAGAGCAAACTTAAACAAGACTTGCCCACAAGAGGACAAGAGCAACATCCTCCAGGGCACATGAGACACCAGAGCAAACTTAAACAAGACTTGCCGACAAGAGGACAAGAGCAACATCCTCCAGGGCACATGAGACACCCGAGCAAACTTAAACAAGACTTGCCGACAAGAGGACAAGAGCAACATCCTCCAGGGCACATGAGACACCAGAGCAAACTTAAACAAGACTTGCCGACAAGAGGACAAGAGCAACATCCTCCAGGGCACATGAGACACCAGAGCAAACTTAAACAAGACTTGCCGACAAGAGGACAAGAGCAACATCCTCCAGGGCACATGAGACACCAGAGCAAACTTAAACAAGACTTGCCGACAAGAGGACACGAGCAACATCCTCCAGGGCACATGAGACACCAGAGCAAACTGAAGCAAGACTTGCCGACAAGAGGACAAGAGCAATATTCTGCAGGGCACAAGAGACACCAGAGCAAACTGAAGCAAGACTTGCTGACAAGAGGACAAGAGCAACATTCTGCAGGGCACAAGAGACCACTCGATCAGGAGAGTGAGACACCACTCAATCAGGACACGTGCAATGCCCGGGTATCCCAGCTAGTAATACAATAAGAAACACATTCCTTTCGGTCTGTGGTTAAACATGCGAAGAAAAAAATATGCTGGTACCTTCTGCTGCCTTCGATGGTTCCTAATCCTCTTTTCTCAGTGGTTTTGATAATAAGCTGAAGACGAGTTGCACATAGACAATTTCTGTTTATTTAATATGGACTGCTCTGAAATGCACGAGTTATACACTGTTGAAATTGTTTAAAAAGGTCAAGTAACACACATACAACCAATAGAGAGCTTTTGGTGGAATAGTGCTTAACAGGCCTTATAAACTGGAGGTCAGAGAACTGTTTAAAGCAGCCTGTCAGAAAGGGATGACAAGTAACTGGAATGCGGATAAGGCATAGCTGTGAGCAAAGGTACAGAATAACGGCCACTGTACACCCATCGATCGAACATATTCAGGACATTCGTTCTGAACTCAGTTCTGTGGAGAGTGCACCATTTCTTGACAATGGGCCTCATTCCGAGATGGGAGGCAGCCATGGCGCTATCAGCGCCATGGCTGCCTCCAATACCGGGTCCGGGTCCGGTCTGGTTGGGTGGGGACTTACCAGGTCATTCCGACCCTGGAGGACCCGGTAAGTACCCATTCATCCAGCCATTCCCCATTCCCATTTGAGCCCCCATAGGGCTTAATGGGAATGGGGTAGGCTGCTAATAGCAGGCCCGTAATTAGCGCCCTCGTCCCTTAGCGCGACCCGTAAAGGACGTGTGGTCAGACCACACGTCCTTTACGGTTCCTGCTAAGGGACCTCTGAATTGGGCGGTAAGGGATTACCGGCACCGGTCTCCTTACCGGTGCCCGGTACACCTTACCGCCCAACTCATATTGACCCCCAATGTCTAGCCAATTTTAATTCACATTTCTGCTTTCTATTAATTCTTCCTTATGAAATATAAGATATAGCCGTTGTCTATCACAGAGGGTGTTGAGTTCTTTGTTTTTCAGAGCTCACCAAGACATTGGAAAATCTGCACTTTCTATTCGTGACAAGAAATATTTTTCTCTGGACAGTAAAGAAAATTTAAAAAATCGTTAGGTTTGTCAAAAACAGTAGTCCAGGCCAGCTCCTTAAAATTCCTGTATGTTTTAAAATGTATATGAAAATGAGAACAAAACTAGAAGTTTTGATAAGAAATTGGTCATTTGTTTCAATCTCGAATATTTCATACTAGCTGATATACATGGTGTTGCCCAGGATTTCATTCCCTCATAGGTACAGGCCACTCTGCAAAATTTGGCACAGATTGGTGAAACAGTGTGGAATTATATAAGGAACAGTGCTTTGCCAAGCCACAAACTGACACATTTGGACTTTTGCTGAAATCCGGGGAAAGGGGTCCGGGTGTCCAAATGTCATGTAGCCAGTAATGTCTGGAGGGTCTTAAGAGGTGACTGTGCAAAATGTGGTGCAGATTGGTGAAACGGTGTGGAATTGTATAGGGAACATATGCGAAGCCACAAGCCCACACCCAAATTTTCACGTTTGCTGAAATCTGGGGAAAGGTGTAGGGTGTCCAGATGTCATGTAGCCAGTAATGTCTGGAGGGTCTTAATAGGTGACTGTGCAAAATGTGGTGCAGATTGGTGAAACAGTGTGGAATTGTATAGGGAACATATGCAAAGCCACAAGCCCACACCCACATTTTCACGTTTGCTGAAATCTGGGGAAAGGTGTAGGGTGTCCAGATGTCATGTAGCCAGTAATGTCTGGAGGGTCTTAATAGGTGACTGTGCAAAATGTGGTGCAGATTGGAGAAACGGTGTGGAAATGTATAGGAAACATTCGCTTTGCCACAAACCAACAAATGTTCACTTTTATATATATATATAGGTGAATGTAAAGAAACATTTATGATGCTTGTTAATTGTATAATGGAAATAGAAGAAATGGTATATTCATAAAATGGCAATGAATTGTATCTTTTCTTTTTGTATTACAAAAGTGTGCACGTATTATTTAAATAACTGTAGCACACTTAATATATATATATATATATATATACTTAATATATATATATATATATATATATATATATATATATATATATATATATATATATATATACTTTAACTTGACAAAAAATGAGGAACCTTTGGAGTGGGTATTCCTTTGATTGGACCTCAGCGCCCTTGGGTATGTTTTTGTGTAAGTTACCTTATGTCTGGTCGCATGGAATAGTAACAACGGAGTACTCGGTTCCTCTACTCCGTTCAATTGAAAAGCAAAAAATAAACTGTTACTTTAACATTGAGCCCATGCGCCCACGTTTTTCTGAGAAAGAAAAAGACCCATAACTCCTTTCTCAGTTCAGGGCCATTAATACTTGTTCTCGTGTCTACCTCTGTCTTTTGTTGCAAGTCACGGGTTAAATCCCCAGCTTCTGTTCTTGTTCTCGTACGAATATGACATGAGAAAGATGGAGAAACTGTCGAAACACGTGTTATCACAGAGGGCACTGTTATTTGCAAAAGAAAAAAAACAGTAACATTAAAACTCCCCATATTTAATTGGAAAACTGAGAAAGGAGTTATAGGTCTTTTTCTTTCTCAGAAAAACGTTTGAGGGTGGGAGGGGGGTGTCCAGCAAAAGGATGTTCACTCAATGCGGGCTCAGCATTAAAGGTTTTGAAAACTACACCTCTAGACGCTGCTTCCAGACATGGTCTCAGGTAGGAAACTGCTATTTCCAGAGGCCAAGTCCACATTCCCTTAACAGATATTGAGGGTACAGGGGAAATTGAGATGCTTATTCGGCACAGGTATTGCCATGGCAGCAGGAAACAAGATACTAAGCCACAGGCAGTGGATAAGATAGCTCAGTAGGTGGAATGTTTGCTGCTGAGATCTGTGTGTGATATGAAGGTTCAAATCCACGTAAGGCCAACTCAGCCCCTCTTCCTTCCAATGTCGATAAATGAGTACCAACTTCAGTTGGGAGATAATCATTTTATGTAAACGTGTTTATCTGCAGTGCTTTGGTGAAAGCGTGATATAAAAAAAGGTTTTAATTATAATAAATGAGTGAACTAGAGGTGTCATTAAACCAAAATTTCAGCATTTTTCCTTGCAGACAGTTAATGGTAAAATACATTTGTTGTGAAAATAAGTGCTGCATTTCGTTAACCATCATTTATTTACTCAAATGCCATTGCAATTACCTTGTAGCATTTTGGCCTGTATGAAAAATGGTGTCAATATTTGGTAGATACGCACTGTAAATGAGCATTAGCATTAAACTGCATGCAGATTAACATATTCCCAAAACAGACTATCCCAAACAGTTCAGCACGGAAATTCTGTGGCTATCTTGTGCATGGTTACGGCTGGTGTGCTAGGTCAGTTGCTAGTGCATGGTGTAGGCCATCTGAATGTCTGTGATATGATAAACCCTGTCAGTTGATTCTATGCGCCATTTCTATTGATGGGGAAAGAAGATTACAGCAGGTAAGCAGTGCTTTTTATGAATCTGAGTACTTTTACTCACCTTGGCATTTGCGGTTGGGTCCCTGTAGGTAAAGGGCCATCAGATGGTCATGGCAGTCTGCTGTTGACAGGCAGATGAATATGTAATTCATAACTATGGCTTCTGCCCCACCTCAATATCACATGGGTGTGAAACACGATGCATTAAGGGGACCATATCTGCCTTATCCTAGAGAGATACAGCGAAAAGGGACCTGATGTAACTGAAGATGACAAGAATAAGCAAACTCACTGTTCAACTGATATACACACATACAATAGACATGAAGCAGATAGTCACTCACCATGAAGAAACATAAACACTAGGTCACATGCGCATTTATACATGAAGAATAACGCTTGTAATCATATAGACATAAAGAACGTAACATGAGCAATGTATATGCTGAAATGCAACACAAACGATATACATATACGGTTTGCTGACATAGAAATGCCACAGTAAAAGGCAGCCATTTTTATTCAAATAGAAATCGCAGCACACATTAAAATGAATAAAAGGCTGCAAAGCTTCATGAGACCCAGAACTGCTGAATTCACTGAAATACAGATTTGGGCAGGGCACAGGCAGTAGCTGTGAGGCCCCCCGCCAAGGTTTCAGAGACATTGGGGAGTACACTAATGGTTCAGGTAGGAACAGGAGATAATAATTCCCAAGGGCAAAACATATTTCTCTCAGATTAAATTAAACAACAACCAGCCTTTAAATGCCAGATGCCGACTAATTATAAGCTAAAACCTCATAAGGAACGGATCATCCAAGTCCCTAGTGGTTGGAAAAGTAATAACACTGACGGTCAGGCTAGCAAAAATCTCAATAAATGCAGGGCGAAATAATTCAGAACATGGTCCTCTCACATCTGACCTATAATTCAAGAACAGTGTCTATTCATTAAGGCCAGACACAGATAACCAACTGCTTCAATGCCCCACATATTCTCAGAATCAAGTAGCCCAGCTAGGACAAACTACAAAGAACACATTCTGGCTTGTGGCCTAGGGATAATGGATAGCGTCGTATTCAATTGGAAGAACACAGGTCCTGGATTTCTCTCCCCCCTACTTCTATTTTTGGCTTAATGCTGTTCCCCCAGTACATGTTGCATTAACCAATAGTCTACCTTATAGATGACATGTATTCTCTATTATCAATTTAGAGGTGGTCTCAGGTGAAGTCACCAGATAAGAGTTAACCAACAAATAGATTCATTCCTGTAGCTTCCATATGTATACAATACCCTTAACCAATCCCCGTACCACAGAGGTTTTTGTAACCAAGATTGTAATGTGACACCAATGATGATGTATTTTCTGTTTTTACACCATTGTCATGCTCGAGAAGAGCTGAGAGTCACAAGATTCAATGCTTATATGCTGTCCCTGCTTTATGTGTATTGTTAATAAAGTGGGGTTTTGCCATTCACCTTGACTATTTCCATTATTGAGTCAGGGATTTCCTGTCCTACCATTCCCACTTAAACTGGAGTTTTCCAGACCATTATTACATAAAGTAGTTGTTTGGATGGTTGTCCAAGGCACCCGGACCTTCAAAGTTCTCTGCCATGGCCTGAAGCTACGGGGTGACCTATGGAGACTGGTGAGTCACACGTGAACTGAGAAGGTTGACAGGAGCCCCCTGGGAGAACATCCTGTCCGATCTCCACAGGGCATCCCATAGGGTGGAAGGTGGCTGGCTGATTGGGGGAAATTTGACAACAGCCGTTTATGTCGGGCTGCAGACGCTCAGCGGTCCAATTTAAGACTGTCCCTGGCAATTCGGACTAACTTCAGGCAGCTGCTGTGTACCTTTGGCCCTTCTAGACCATACAACAGGAGCACCCGAACATGTGGGACCATTTCCTCCAGCTCCCCCCAGATGCTCATTTCCTGTAGAGGTACTTACCAACATTTTCACATTCGGATGTTTACATGCACAGTGTCCAGTGGGACCAGGTGGGCAGTGCACGTGTTGAGACACTGTTGTATGGGGTGGGGTGGGGTTCTTCTCTCTCACTGGGAGCAAAGTTGTCACAGTGTAGAGAGCATGGAGTTTACTACTCGCTAATGCCTCCTTCAGGGACATGTTTTCTTCTTTATTAAGCTATGTTTACCATTGACAAGTTTTTCAAACACCCACCAAGAAAACTCGACTGGTCATACCCTATTTCTTTACTTTCCTTTTTTGTGCATTGCAGGGTTTCATGACTGCGGCCCTGATCAAGGCGGAACTTTTCACTTTTCATATTTTTACCTTTCCCGCCAAAATGCAATACTTGTGAGGGGCTTGCAGGTTCTCATCTATATAATCACACAAGACCTTGTCCTCAATTGAGTTCCCCCACTGCAATGGCAGATTTGTTGTCGGGAAACAAAGTCATCCCCGAAGCATATTGTTATTTGTTTATGTATGTTTTGAACCAACGTTCATATTACAATCAGGATTGATAATTGACAACCGTGACTTTGAGCTACATGTTGAATGCTTAGATCAGTAATTTGTCTATTAGACATGGAAATTATGTATGGATCTTGTCCTCCTCCATTGTCACGGTCTTTTCAGTTTTTTTCATATATTTGCCAATATTATTTTCTCTATATGTCTGTTCTCACTTCCTTTCCCCTTTCCCTTGCGGTTTTGGGTTAACATTTCATGATTTTTGAACATATGTAATTAGATTTTTTTCTAACAAACTGTTAATTTCTGTACTGGTACACATCATTAGAATGCTTGTTTTTTACTGTATTTGTCTAACAGCCACTGTTTGTTTAACTAAATACCTGTTTAACTCAGAGGTCTTGGCCACCTGGTGTTTCTTTTTCTTGTCTAATGGATGAATGCGATTTGCATCAATTCTTTTTGGTTATATAGAGGTTTGACATAAAGAGGTTACCAAATTAATTAACCCATTTGCTCCAAACCTCAGGCACAGCAATATCCTTCCCCTTGTTTGGAAATTTGAAACCAGACATCTTTGGATCATCCACGGATGTAAGTATAAATCATCGGCTTGGCAAAATGGGGGAGGGAATTGTTTGTATATCAGGGAATTGTGAAATGATAAAGGATTGAGTTTAGTGGAATGCACTAAACCTTGCACAAGGTATTAATGGTGTGATTCCCAGAGACAAGGTAGTGGAAGAGTGTGTTGAAAACCTCCATCCAGGGTATGATAAGATGAGAAGATACTTCACCCATTTATGAGAAGATGGCTGCATTACATTGTGGTATATTCATGTGTTTAGTGATTGCTGGCACCAGCACTAGGGGGTAAAGTGGATCAGTTTTGTGAAATGCGAGGTGGTGCATGTTGTGGATGATGTGCAGTTGTGGTCTGGACCAAAAGGGTGTGGTCGGAGCATGGGCGGTATTTGTGGTGCCTGCCCAAGTAGTTGTTGTAACGAAGAAGGTGTTGGGAGGTGGAAGGAAAATGACATATTGCTGGAGGGAGAATGGGAAGAAGGGGTCAATAGGGAGTGAACAGAACTAGAACAGAGGTCTGGTAAGTATCGGTAGTCTAAAGTGTGACGTGCCATCATGGGAGACACTCCCCTTATGTATTTGTGTAAAGCATTGCCCTGGTACAAGAACAAAATAGTGAAGTACCACATGAGGTGGGTTAAGGACACTGCGGGCAAAATGTTAATGCCTTGGCAACAGGAGTGCACTCTTTCAAGATCGATGCTGCAACACATGACAACATATTTGCAATTAGCTATTTTAGTACTGTGGAAAATGTATGGGATGAGATGGAAGAGCCACCAGCCAGAGAGTGGATGCTTAATCAGCATAAAGTGGAGGGCAGAGTGCCCTTGGCTCCTCCTCCTTCCAAGAGCATCAATCCATCTTCCGAAATACAGGACTGTGCTGGTATCCAGTGATTCTAATGAATGCAAAATAACAAGAAACAATTACAGGGAAAAAATGTGGTAAAAAGAAATACCGAAAATTATTTAAATATATATTCATATTATTTAAATACAATATAAATATAAACTACCTATCGATCCCTCTATGCATCTACAGGACAAAATAGACAATCTTACCGCACATGTGGCAAAATTAGGTTGGATGGCTGGTTTCTACATTCTCCCTAAAATACATAAACACATGACACAACCACCCAGGAGACTGATAGTGGCTGCTATTGATTCAATCCTCGAGCCACTGTCAGTGTGTATAGAATTTTTCCTGAAAAACTGGTTGTGGGGGAAATGCTCTCCTATGTAAAATACTCCACGAATATGATTAACATCCTCAAGATGATCCCCAGTGTACCCAATGATATCCTAGTCACTATGTACATGGAGTCCTCCATCCCACAAATTGAATGTTTAGAGATTTTTGGCATCATTCCCGACACATGTAGTGGCCCTCTCATTCCACCTAGCTTGTTCATTATTGAATGTGCAAGATTGGCCATGACTTAAAATATCGTCCTATACAATGAACAACTGTACAAGCAGAAGAAAGGAGTCAGCATGGGGGCTACCTTTGCCCCCAATGTTGCTAAGCTTTATATAGGAAACCATCAGACTGGCATGGCCTGTTGCACTTTGCAAGTTTTCATCCGGCAGGGCTCAAAATCAACTTGCCATACAGCCAGTTTCTTAGGATGTGCAGAAACTGCAGTGAAATAACCTACATGGCCCTCAAGGGCCTCTCCATCCCTCCAAAAACCCGCTTGGAGTCAAACTTGGTGCTTGTGGCACCAGACTCACTCACTCCCATAGGATAACATTGGAGATTGGACTTGTAGTGCATTGATGGGGAAAAGATGGATGCCCCCACATATTTTGGTTCTCAGAACTGCATGTGCGGTCTAGTCTTTTGGGTGTGGTTCAGCCCAGAGACACCTGGGATACCCAGAGACTATTTAAGCCACACCCAGGCTGAGAAACATGCTTTGTGTTTTCTGCACCTGCAGCGTGACACTCACTGTGTTCGGATCAGTCTCCAGTAGGCCTGCATCTTTCTTCTACGTTCAGCTCCTGCAAGAACAAGAACACTGTTAGAAACAGCCTTACCTTGCAGCGCTTCTGCCCATCATTCATCGCTCCTTCTGTTCTTCGGGCATCTTCGGCGGCATCATTCCCATCCCGGCACGCCGCTTCCTGAGGAAAAGGGAAAAGAACAGAAAAAAGGCATTAGTAAGCATTCTGCAAATCTTCGCTTATTTTTAAATACTGTACGAGCTTCAAACGCTTACCTGAATCCCAGCCGCTCTGAGAGAACTCTGTCTCCGGAACTTCTCATCCATCTGCAAGAGGGAAAAGGCACTCCAGGTTAGCGTGGAAACATCTAGAGACGCTGCATACCGCGTTTACCCACCGCATTTGTTCTTCATAACTGGCATCCACGCTGAAAACGTCGCGGCACCTAAAATACACAGAAAAAGAACTCAGTTCAATGCAAATACGAAAGGGGTGCATCACGCATCGCGCTCTCACTCACCTTCAGCGCTACTCATCTCAGCAGCACGCCGCCATCCCCGGACACCGGCCATCATCTAAGGAAGGAAAGGAACGAAGTTAGAGAACTGTTCAAAAGACTCATTATACTTACCTGTCGGACTCTTGCCAGTGAAGTAACTAGGCAGCAACGAGCCCGCATCAATCAACGCGCCCCTGCGCTGAAAGCAGGACGGAGAGCCAACTAGCCAAGAAAACAAGGTGAGCTGTGGATCAAGGGAAGGGTTGGACCCCGGGGAAGAAGGGGTTCAAGCACACAGAGACAATAGGGAGTTAAACTCTACCAATCCTGTGTTTCAGGCCCAGTCTCCAGTCAAATAGCCTCCAGGGAAGGGTTTGAGGTCATAAGAGGTCAGAACAGGCTGAGTGACGTCCCCGTGGATACCAGGTGAGCATTACAGAACGCAAAGCCTCACATCAAAACCCACCTCGGCATCATGGAAACGTTAGAAACCAACCAGTTAGCCCACATGTTGGGGCAGCTACGTTCCGAAGTACATGCAGCCAGGCAGGAGACCAACACCCTGAGGAGAGAGCTGATAGTAGCCAAAGAACGCACTGATGAATTAAGCCAGCAACTTCTCCAGTCACAAGCAGGGCATGCACCATTGCCGGCAAGAGTGCCCTCCATGCCAGCACCATCAGCCAATCCATCCCGTTCAGATAAGCCTTCCTGGGGCAGTTCCCTTTGCCCTGCCCGAATGATTTACGGGGGATCCCAAGAGGTTTGCAATGTTCATGAACCAGTGCCGCCTGCACTTCCTTTGTAGGCCAGGGGCCTTTCCGAATTACCAATCACGGGTCGCTTTTGTGCTATGCTACTTGAGTGGTAGCGCCACTGACTGGTCTGTACCCTTTGTGGCCCAAGACGATCCTTTGCTGCATAACTTCAGGGGCTTTCAGCAGGAGATGGAAAAGCTGTTCGCCCTTCGTACTCATGGGCAGGCATTAGACAACGAACTTCTGTCCCTACGCCAAGGGAATCAAGACCTATTAACATGCATAGCCACGTTCAACAGACTCGTAGTTGAACCAGACCGGACCCTCGCCCTGTGTATGTGCGTTCAAAGGACAATGCTGCCCGAACAACGGAAGGTTCAGGAGAACCAATGCAAATCGGGGGGTCAGATCCCCCCTGACTAAAGTGGAAAGGGATAAGAGGAGACAGCAGCAGTTATATCTGTACTGTGGAAAGTCAGGTCATTTCCTTAAAAAGTGCCATGTGACGCCACCGAGGAGGACGGTAGGAGCCACAGACAAGGAAGATACCATCAAGGAATCGGAAAACTCCCCAGCCCGACAAGTGTAGTGGACCACTTGTCGAGCAAAGAGAGTGAACTACAGACCTCCCATTTTGCACTATCTGTGGTCTTGATCAATCACCAACAACCATCTTGTTGTAGTAAGAGCGTACATAGACAGTGGAGCCATTGGGAATTACAACGACCAGGATCTTGCGGCAAAGATGGGGCTTCCGTTACACCCTAAATCAACCACCGACACTGTTACCACTGTCGACGGCACGGAAATAGCTTCTGGTCCAGTATCCCAATGCACTTCAGCTTTAACCCTTCTGTGCCAGGATGGACACCAAGAATCTATCGTTTTCGACCTCATTAAGGTACCACAGTTCCGGTTTATTTTGGGAATGCCATGGTTGGTAGCTTACAATCCTCGAATCGATTGGCGAGCAAAAGAATTGGCCTTTCCCGAGACTTGTGCCCACACATGTTATTGCCAAGAGAAACAACCAATAGACACCAGAACCTCCACGCTTGTGACTGTGGCAATCGGCACCCTACCAAGTTAATACCGAGACTTTCAAGATGTCTTTTAGAAAGAACAGGATTATACCCTGCCACCGCATAGACCATACGATTGCCAAATCGGCCTGATACCCGGCGCACAAATCCCTTGTGGGCGAATTTACGCACTCACGGAACCAGAAAACCAGCACCTGAAGGCCTATCTTGACCAATACCTGGCCAACGGGTTCATCCGTCCTTCGAAGTCTCCAGCAGCCAGTCCTCTATTCTTCGTACCGAAAAAGGAGGGGGACTTGAGAACGTGCATCAACTATTGCGCACTGAACCAGATTACCGTAAAAAATCGCTACCCCCTGCCACTGAACCGTGGTTTGCTTGATCAAGTGAAAGATGCCCAAATCTACACAAAACTAGACCTGAGGGGGGCATATCACCTTGTTCGCGTAAAACAGGGGGACGAATGGAAAACCGCTTTTCGCACCAAATACGGCTTGTACGAATATCAAGTAATGCCCTTTGGCCTTTGCAATGCGCTTGCTGGATTTTAATACTTCATGAACAATGTCCTATGGGAATTGATTGATGTCTGTGCTCTAGTGTACATCGACGATATCCTAGTATATTCCGCATCAAAGCAGGACCACGTTAAACAAGTCCGATCCATATTGGAGAAACTCTGTCAACACCAGCTCTACGCCAAGCTCAAAAAGTGCTCATTCCACGTCTCTGAGGTGGAATTCCTGGGCTTTATTCTCAGCCCGAATGGAATCTGAATGGATGTACACAAGGTAGATGCTATCCTGAACTGGCCATCCCCAAATTCATTCAAGGGGGTTCAAAGTATGCTGGGTTTTGAAAACTTCTACCACCGGTTCATCCTAGGATTTTCGCAAATCGTGCATCCCATCACGTCATTACTAAGGAAAAGCAACAAAAAGTTCCAGTGGACAACAGAAGCCGAGGAGGCTTTCCAGGAACTCAAAGCAAGATTCACATCTGCCTCAATCTTATGCCACCCTCACCCTGATCTCCCATACCTGGTGGAAACAGATGCCTCAAGCATGGCTATGGGAGCCGTCCTCTCACAAAAGGACCCTGAAATGGGCCAGTTACACCCTGTTACCTTCTGGTCGCGTAAATTCACACCCCATGAACTCAATTACGCTATCACAGACAAAGAACTCCTAGCCATTAAGTCAGCCTTTAAGGCATGGCGGCACTACCTCTTGGGTGCCAGACACACAATCACCGTAATAACTGACCACCGGAACCTCCAGTACCTAAAAACGGCAAAGGCCCAATCCTCACGACAACTACGTTGGGCTCCTTTTTTTGCTGAATATGACTATGTGATTACATTTCGACCAGGGGTGAAAAATAGGAAGGCCGATGCCCTTTCCCGTGTGGGGGTGGAAGAGCAAGGGTATCAGACCCTTGACCCAATAGCAATCATCCCGAGTGACAAGCTCCTAGGAATCACAGCAACCATAACTCAGAAAGAATTACATGAAGAAATCCAAAACCTGATGAGTCCGGAGCAATTACAAGCGTGGAGTGCAATAGGAGAACATTACATGATAAAAGATCAGTTGCCCTACTTCAGGAATCGCTTATTCTTACCAAAGCAAGAACTACGAGAACAAGTCATGTCCGGTTATTATGATTCCTTGATCGAGGGCCACTCCGGAATCGCTAAAACCCTAGCCAAGGTAAAACGAAATTATTGGTGGCCCACGTGGCGTAAAGACATTATCCAATTCATCCTATCTTGTGGAGTGTGTGCTCAAAACAAGTCATCCAAGCAGAAACTGGCTGGGCTATTACAACCATTGGAAATCCCACCAGCACACTGGCACACGTTGTCCCTCGATTTTATTACTGACTTACCACCCAGTCAGGGGTTTAACACTATTCTTGTGGTCGTAGACCTATTTTCAAAAATGGCACATCTCATTCCTCTTAAGGGGCTCCCAAATGCTTCCACTCTGGCAAAGGTATTTCTTGAAGGCATCGTACGGCTCCATGGGTTTCCTTCAGTTTTGGTCTCAGACCGAGGTACTCAATTCGTATCTAACTTCTGGAGAAAATGCTGCTCTATGGCCCAGATCGACATCCGACTATCCACCAGTCACCATCCCCAAACGGATGGTCAAACTGGGAGGACAAATCAGATGCTCGAGCAGTATCTGCGTTGCATGTTACACCAAGCTGAAGGATGCTGGTTCGACCTATTATGGATAGCTGAATATGCTTATAATAATTCCCTAAACACCAGCACTGGGCAGACACCCTTTTATACCATGTATGGCATGCACCCACGTACTTCTGAGTTGGACGTTCCTACAACCCTGGAAGGATTTGCACACAACCATTTCTCAAACCTTTAACAGGGCAGCTGAACACCTACTTCAAGCTAAGAATCGCCAAAAGAAGTTTGCTGATCAACACCAAGCAAAGGCCCCCAACTACCAAGTGGAAGACAAAGTCTGGCTGGCATCTAAACACGTGTCCATTAAAGGAGCCCTAACTTTCCGTCCAAGATACCTGGGTCCATTCACCGTCACCACCGTGATAAAGCCTGTGGCGGTCAGACTAGCTTTGCTGTCAAACATGCAGATTCAACCTGTGTTCCACGTGTCTCTCCTTAAACCTGTTCAACCTGGGTCCCGGGTAGCAATGCCAGCGCAGCCAGTAGTAGTCGCCGGGGAGCCAGAATTCGAAGTCAAGGACATCCCAGATTCAAAGTACGTCAGATCCAAATTATAATACTTAGTAGACTGGAAGCTCCACAAGACAGGACATGGGGGCCTTGTGAGTACATCCATGCACCTCGCTTGCTTAGACGATTTCATCAAAACCATCCAACCAAACCAGGACTAGACATAAGAGCCACATTGAGAGGGGCCTTGGGGGGGAGTGCTGTCATGATTCCTGCCCCTCATGTCCCCAGCCCTCCAAGATGTCAGGCTGGGGCCAGGCCACGATCACCTACATGGCCCTGAAGGGCCTCTCCATTCCTCCAAAGACCCACTTGGAGTCAGACTTGGTGCTTGTGGCACCAGACCCACTCACTTCAATAGGATAACATTTGGGATTGGACTTGTAGTGCATTGGTGGGGACAAGATGGATGCCCCCACATATTTCGGTTCCCAGAACTGCATGTGCGGTCTAGTCTTTTGAGTGTGGTTCAGCCCAGAGACACCTGGGATACCCAGAGACTATTTAAGCCACACCCAGGCTGAGAAACATGCTTTGCGTTTTCTGCACCTGCAGCGTGACACTCAACGTGTTCGGATCGGTCTCCAGTAGGCCTGCATCTTTCTTCTGCGTTCAGCTCCTGCAAGAACAAGAACACCGTTAGGAACAGCCTTACCTTGCAGCGCTTCTGCCTATCATTCATCGCTCCTTCTGTTCTGCGGGCATCTTCGGCGGTGTCATTCCCATCCCGGCACGCCGCTTCCTAAGGAAAAGGGAAAAGAACAGAAAAAAGGCATTAGTAAGCATTCTGCAAATCTTCGGTTATTTTTAAATACTGTACGAGCTTCAAACGCTTACCTGAATCCCAGCTGCTCTGGGGGAACTCTGTCTCCGGAACTTCTCATCCATCTGCAAGAGGGAAAAGACACTCCAGTTTAGCGTGGAACCATCTAGAGGAGCCGCATACCGCGCTTACCCACCGCATTTGTTCTTCATAACTGGCATCCACGCTGAAAATGTTGCGGCACCTAAAAGACACCGAAAAATAACTCAGTTCAATGCAAATACGAAAAAGGGGTGCATCACGCATCGCGCTCTCACTCACCTTCAGCGCTACTCGTCTCAGCAGCACGCCGCCATCCCTGGACGCCGGCCATCATCTGAGCAAGGAAAGGAACGAAGTTATAGAACTGTTCAAAAGACTCATTATACTTACCTGTCGGACTCTTGCCAGTGAAGTAACTAGGCAGCAACGAGCCCGCATCAATCAACGCGCCCCTGCGCTGAAAGCAGGACGGAGAGCACACTATCCAAGAAAACAAGGTGATCTGTGGATCAAGGGAAGCGTTGGACCCCAGGGAAGAAGGGGTTCAAGCACACAGAGACAATAGGGAGTTAAACTCTACCAATCCTGTGTTTCAGGCCCAGTCACCAGTCGAATAGACTCCAGGGAAGGGTTCGAGGTCGTAAGAGATAAGAACAGGCTGAGTGACATCCCCGTGGATACCAGGTGAGTGTTACAGTGACACACCGAGAACAACTAAAAAAGAAATGCTTTACCAGGGCATACCCTAGAGATTGGTGTGTGTCACCACATTTAGTCCTGTCAGTAATCAAATAAAAAGAATCATACAAAAAAGTTGGCATTTGGTTAAACAACCAGGAACATTTAATAAGAAACACGTATTTGCCTTTTAGAAAAACACTGATCAAAGGCAAACATTAGTTCAAATGAACAAAGTACCCACTGAAATTCTGGGCTTCTCCCTTTGTGGGAGCTCCCTCCAGTGGTAGGTCATCACAAGTGTGGTGGTTGCCTAGCATGCAACTTCACCAAGACCAAACTACTTTTTGAATATGGCAAGACTAGATGGGAACCTAGGACACACACCAATTGTAAAAGCAAATTTGTGATCTACATCAATGAGTGCCCATGCAAGCTCATATATGTTGGCAAAGCAATTACCCAAGTGAGGCAACGCATTTCAGAACATCTGTCCTGGATATGCAACATGGTGCCTGACCAGCCGTTACTCGACCACTATAAGCGTATGGGGCACACTGATAAGGATATATTATGGTTTGTACTACAGATGCTCAAGCCACATCAACGAGGGGGTGACCTTGGAGCACAACTGTACAGACTAGAACAATGGTGGATCTACAGACTGCATGGCCTCAACATCTCTGTCGAATGGAACAACCTTATTTTTGATATATGACTGGGATCTTACAATGGTTCTACTGAGACACAACTATGCAGCTACTGTGTGACAAGACCCAGCCTGTATACTCAGTGATATACCGTGCAGTAAATATATGCAATATGCTCATACATCATTGTAAATGTACAGAACCAACCATATGTAACTGCAAAGAGAACAGGTGATGATTTCTTCAAATGCATTGGTAGTATGGATGGACTCAGATAGTTATACAGAGATATACCGAGCTGTATACAGATGCAGGATGCTCCTACATCTTTGTAAATGTAGAGAACTAATCATATGTACCTGCAAGAACAATATGTGTATGACCGACCAAATGTATTGATATTATTGACAGGCGCGGTTCAGGTTTAAGTGATCAGATTTAAGATCATTGAATTATATGCTGCTGCAAATCATTGTAAATGAACAGAATTAACTATATGTCATTGTAGAGTGAAGATCACTGTCATGAACATTATGTATATGACTGACCAAATCCCTTGGGTTTATAGACATAATTTCAAAATCAAAAATTTCAAAAGTCAAAAAGTGGAAAAAAAAATGTCGAAAAAAATAATGTCGAATTTATTTTTTATGACGTTTTTTTTCTAAATGGGGGGTTCCCCCCAACCCCCCCTTTTTTTTTTACCTATTCTTTTATATAAAGTAGAGCCAAAAAAAAAATATCGAAAAAAAATAATAATTCGGCATTTTTATTTTCGACATTTTTGATTCGACTTTTTGACATTCGAAATTTTTTATTCGATATTATGACTGGACACCAATCCCTTGGTATTACTGATGGATCCTGTCCATGCTCAAATTAACAGACTTAAAACAACAGAATTATATGTCGCTGCACACATCTCTGTAAGTGCATAGAACTAACCACTTATGAGTGCACACAGATGATACCCTGTCTTATATGAGTCTAATATAGGGTGGTGTGCATTCATATCTGCTGAAGAATGTAAGCATGTAGCGGCAGTGCTCATAATACATGCAGAGCAGGAAGCTCGAGTTGATCACTTACCCAGGCTCCTATGCCCCTGTGAGCCAAGCTACCTGGCACATATAATGATCTTGTAACTTTGTCCTCCAGTTGCTCCGCATCTGACATTGTTAGCCAATCTGGGCGCCCTTGTTGGCACCCGTGGCTCTATCTACACGAGGCTTTACATTTGTGCTTAGTGTTCTAAAAACATTTTTTTGCAAGAAATTGTAGTATATTTATCTCCAAATATATGTGGCTGATTTTACTGCATGTATCCGGCACCGCGGGGATGCTTGGACCTCAAATATAGGTTCCAATATTGTGTTGACAACTGATACTACTTTGTGCTGTCATGGCCGCCCTCGGATGGGTGCTGGTGTACAGATGGAGGTAGTCATTCCAGAGTTTTTACGGCTCGGGTCCCGGGTAGGTTATTAAAGGCAACCGTTCGCGTTCCCCTAACTGTACTTAATACATTCAGAAGATAGTGCCGGCGGCTCCCGGGAGTTGTAATTCGAATTGATGATGGTAAGTTTGGTTGACAAAATCTCTGATGGGGTGCCTCAATTACACTTTAAAAATAGCGATTTTGGTATCATCTATGAGACGGGCACACGTATTCACTCATTGCAGTGTGGTATGTTGCCTTGGCAACACTCTGCCTTTAATGTTAAGGGATCTCGTTTAAGTGCCTCCCGCATGCAAATTTATGACTATTGGCCCCGGGTGCTACAACTTTTACTGACCACTGCGTGTGTGTCTTACAGATACACTACATAAGTAGAGTGTCTGACATTACTCATGGGACTGGCACATTACTTTACTCACTGCAGCGTGGTATGTTGCCATGGCAACTCCTGGCTTTGCTAATGTATTGGGCCCTGTTTCAGCGCATTACACAGACATATTCAAGATTGGAGTCCCTGGCGGTATTAGCCTCATAATCTTTTAAATTAATTGGTTTATATCTAATAGGAATCTCTGGGTACCATTCCAATTTTATGAAGTGTTTTGGAGATACTGTGTCCCGATTGATTGCATTATAAGGGAATAGTGAAGCCTATGGTCCCGGACCGACTAGTATTATAAATATGTCTTGAATTAGTTGGTTGATACTTATTCTGAGTCACTGGCATACCATTCCAACTATATGTGTGGTTTGGAGAAATAAGACTAGATACTCCAGCGTTGCCTCCTTCAGCCAGGAATCCTCTCCCAGGGCTCTTTTTCGGCTGACTTGCTTTGAAGATAAGTACATAAGAGTGGGCACTATCAGTATATGGCATATTATACATCGTAACTTTAGCAGGCCTTAATGTTAGGACTGTGCACTATATATACATATATATACCGCCACAGTAGTGGGTATTCTACATTGATTTAAAATAGAATGGCTTTCGGACACATCAGTAAATGTCCATGTTTACATTATTTTACATCACAGAATTAAAACAGCTTTGAGGATTTATCCACCGTCCAAGGACGCCTTTGAAAGCTGACTGTGGTAAAGTTGGTGAGTCTCCTGCCTGCTATTGAATATTCCACTCATTCTGTCTTGAGATGTGATCACCCAAGGGTCTCTATGTTGTGCTTGTTGTGCAGGCCTCTGGGACTCACAGTTTCTCCTACTGATCTAGACACAGCTTCTTGAATTGGGCAGGGAAGCTTTTGATAGATAATAGTCCATATGATATTGGACACCAGGGAAGATATTTGTTCCCCTTAAATTGATATATCCATTATTTTGGCTTGCAAAGGTAGATGAATGTTGGAGAACTCCTAAAGAAAACAGTGGTCCACACTAGAGTCCACTAGTTGCTTCACTACTTCCAAAAGGTAGGTAGCTAAGCATTACATTAAATGACATCATGAATAGCCTATGATGCAATCAAACGTCCTATTGAAATGACATGTCACACTCCCACCCCACCCTAACAGAACCTTTGTATACATGTTTCAATTGTAGACACAGGAACACATTTGGTTGTTGAAAAAACTGACTATGTCCTGATGGGGGCTGCAACTATATGATGCTCTTTAGGAGGCCAAAACACAAAGTGTTGAGTTTTAAGAGGCAATCAAGACCTTCAAATAAGGGGCAGGTCAAGAGAAAATAGGACTAGCAAGATTTTAAGTGTCACCTGATGTACCAGCGATTTCTTTATACATTATACATATATGTTTGATCCTTTTTGTCTGGGATTTATGTTGAACACTTAGGTTTTTGTGTCTGTCGAATAGAGTAGATTTTTACCTATGCAATACGTTTAACTTTCTATGTATTGTTTGTTGAAACATGGACACCACATTGAACAAAGTTGTTAACTTATTAAATATGATATAAGAATATGTGACATGGAGGCCTTGATCACTTTTTTTATATATGTAAAAGAGAAGAGAGCAGGAGAAGAAAGAAAGAAAGAAAGAAAGAAAGAAAGAAAGAAAGAAAGAAAGAAAGAAAGAAAGAAAGAAAGAAAGAAAGAAAGAAAGAAAGAAAGAAAGAAAAAGAGTGAGCATGGGAAAGAAAGTATGAAGAGGACTAGGAGAAGGAAAAGAAGCAATAGTTAGACAGAGAGAAGGAGAGAAAACAAAAAGAAAAACAGAGAAGGGAACAAGAGAAAGAAATTGAGAGGAGCAATGAAGAAGAAAAGGAAAAGGTGACAAAACAGAGAGAAAATGAGAAAATGGAGAAGAGACAGGAAGACAAAAAAAAGGAGGGACAACGGCACGTAGAGAGAGAGAGAGAGAGAGGAAAAAGGAGGAAGAGAGAGTTTGATAGATAGAACGAGAGACACAGAAGTCCAGAAAAAGGTTACAAAATGAAATTGATGAGATTGTTAAGGGGTGCATGCTCCAAGAGAAAGAGAGAAACAAGGAGCGGGAGCAGAGAGGAAGGGAAAGGAGTTTAGAAAGACTCTGTAAGGAACTTGATGAAATACCCAAAAGATCTACTTGACCAGATGAAGGGGAGGGAGAAATCATGCAAAGAGGGATTAGTAATTTGTACAGGAGCCAAAAGGACAGTGGTGTTTATAGAGTAAATCAGAGTAGACGAGGATCTCTGGAAGAAAGGAGTGCATTGAAAAAAGTGATGAGTGGATTATATAAAATGAGTCCCCTATAGAGACTAGACTTTGAAGTCAGAGAAGATGGTGGAAGTGATGAAACTGGTGTTACAATGTTTATTGATGACATAACACAGGAAGGTGGAGAAGAGGAGGAGGAAAAGAAAGCACAAGCTCCTTCGACAAGTTTAAGAACAGGGGAACAGAGAACATGGTTGAGTTTTAAGGGACCAGGGAGAATGCCAGAGCCTGTTAAAAGTACTGGACTTCTAAATTACGATCAAGAAGCTTAGAAGACAGGACACCTTATGTGAATAAGTTCAGAAATGTGTCAGGATAGAAGAAAAATTATTTGATAGATGTGACACCCAAGATGTGGGGACAGGCTGCGAGTGGACAGGATATAGAATTGATGCAATTCCCATTGCCAGAAAAGGGGTGAAGGCGCTGCAATATATTCCATGGCCAAGATGGACAAGAATAATTTAATTTGCAAGCTACCAATGTTGACATCGAGACCGGATAAATGGATTTATGAATTCAAAATAATGATAGTGGGAATGATGTTAGCGGTGGATGAAAGAAAGTGCTTGCTTGCTGCCATAATAGGGGAATAGGGGAGAGAGCAGACGAAAGTTGGAAGCAAGCAGGTTATTCTGCAGTGATGACACAAAACACCACCCATGATGGAGCAGCCTTTAACAATTGTAGGGCCAATGTATGAGAGCGCTCAGGGTACTATATCCTGATTCGTCAGAGTCGGGCATACTCCATCCTACTGGACCCTTCCAGCATTTGCATATTGACTATGTAGATATGCTCCAAGTTTGTAACAGCTACAGATATATGCTAGCGGCCATGTCTCCTTTTTCCTGATGGATCGACGCCAGTCCATGCTCATATCTTGATGTCACATGTGTAGCAAAGTTCCTCATACATGAGGACTTCCCAAGGTGGGGAATGTGCAAAGTGCTCGGGTCTGACAATGGACCACATTTTGTAAATGATGATGTCTTTGAGCACATCACAATGCTGTTGGGAATTAAGCACAAATTCTCTTCGCTTACCACCCACAAGCAAACAGTACCTTTGAGTGCTTCAATGGCCTTCTTGAGGAACGCATTGCCAAATTAAAAGTGACCCACTGCCTACACTTAGCTCTATTTGCATTACGCAATCAACTCAGCTCAGACCATCACTTGACTCTTCATGACCTGGTGAAGGGATGCTGTATGCGTGTACCTCTTGCTCCTCCAACTCAAGCGCAAACTGATGCCCATAGTGTGCTAAATGTACTTGGATATTAAATGCATGATTATGTGGCTGCTATGATGGCGAGTGCTACTTTTATGTCTCAACAGCTTTGTGCACAGCAGGGGAGATTGAAGAAGACTGATGAAGACAACAAACAAATTGATTCCGCAATTGCTCTAAAAACCCCATTGTTGTATGTGGAGAATCAAGTACTTATTAAAAACGTTGTGAGGTGCTTGTGCAAGCCATGTTTTGAAGGACCTTATTTGGTACAGGAGGTAACTCCAATGGCAGTGAAGGTGCAAGGAAGACGTGCCTGGTTGCACCTAGGTGACGTTGAACCTTATAAAGGAGAGGCCCCCCGCAGCAACTCCCTGAATCAGAAGGTGAAGAAGAGATGACATGTGTTCAAACGAGGTCCATCACTCGAGCCAACCAAAAGACAATGCTTGTTTGTTTCTAAATAATAGAAGGAATGTAGTCAACATTCTTCTAAAAATTATACCTGCATACAACAAAGAGTAGCACTTCCACAAGAAGAAAAGTATATATAATAAAGTAGAAAAAGAAGGTCAGGCGCGCACTCTGGTTCCAAGTCATTTAATCCTGATGTAAGTAATAACAGGGTTGAATCCCAACTGTTTTTGAACATTGTTGGGACTATTTGCATCTGGGATTCAGCCCTGTTATTATTTTTTGAACTGGGTTGGGATTAAACCCTGTTATTACTTACATCAGGATTAAATGACTTGGAACCAGAGTGCGCGCCTGACCTTCTTTTTCTACTTAATGTTACAGGAGACCCGGGCTCCAGAGGCAGCAGCACTGGGGCTATTATGCCCCCACTTTGGAGAGCCATATTCTTGGTTTTCCCCCCTCCCCCAATTGTGGGTAAGATTTGTGTTTGGAGGGGAGTTGGTTCCTGGTCTCCTGAATGAAACACTTGTGCCATCCCTACAATAACCAGAATCCTTTGAGACTGAAATTGAATGAAATTGAAAAAAGTAATTAGCAACACCTGAAAAGGAACACAGCTAACACAGCCTCCCTGATGAGAGTTTGAGACTTGAAAGTACTTGGAGGAGTAGAACTAATTATTGTGCTTTGGAACTGTAGCAGTTGGGATTTAACCCTGGTAATTTTTGAACATTGTTGGGACTATTTGCATCTGGGATTCAGCCCTGTTATTATTTTTTGAACTGTGTTGGGATTCAACCCTGTTATTACTTACATCAGGATTAAATGACTTGGAACCAGAGTGCGCGCCTGACCTTCTTTTTCTACTTAATGTTACATGAGACACGGGCTCCAGAGGCAGCAGCACCGGGGCTATTATGCCCCCACTTTGGAGAGCCATATTCATGGTTTTCCCCCCTCCCCCAATTGTGGGTAAGATTTGTGTTTGGAGGGGAGTTGGTTCCTGGTCTCCTGAATGAAACACTTGTGCCATCACTACAATAACCAGAATCCTTTGAGACTGAAATTGAATGAAATTGAAAAAAGTAATTAGCAACACCTGAAAAGGAACACAGCTAACACAGCCTCCCTGATGAGAGTTTGAGACTTGAAAGTACTTGGAGGAGTAGAACTAACTATTGTGCTTTGGAACTGTAGCAGTTGGGATTTAACCCTGGTAATTTTTGAACATTGTTGGGACTATTTGCATCTCGGATTCAGCCCTGTTATTATTTTTTGAACTGTGTTGGAATTCAACCCTGTTATTACTTACATCAGGATTAAATGACTTGGAACCAGAGTGCGCGCCTGACCTTCTTTTTCTATATATAATAAAGGCCTCATTCACAGACGTGTTTTATGATGGCGCAATCCCATTTGAAAATGCTCTGTGAATCAGGCCCTTGGTGTTTTCTCTGCAAACCGTACTGAGTATGTTCTTTACTTATTTTGTGGATTCGTATCCTGCATTAAGATTAAGAAACACCACCCTTGCTGCTCTTTTAAGGGATGCCATTTTATTTTATATTTTAAAGAATTTGTATCACTATATTAATCACATTTTTACTGTAAACATAGAAATTTTTTAGAACCGAAAAGAGACGTTTTGAAGGGAGAAAAGGAACTTCTTAATTTCGTTAGGTATTCGCTCCTGGCTTACTGACGAAATAATGAAAATGTACAAAGAGTACATACGTTGCCAATTATGTTTTAGCAACTCCTTTTACATTTTGCACTCTTTATTTTGTTATTCTTATTGCATTAAGAGATTTGGTCCTGTAGAACGTATCCAAACCCATATACAACAATGTGACTCCTATCACCATGACAAAAGAAATTACTACCCCAGAATTTCCTGCAGTGACTGCACAAATGAAAAGGCGTAAATGAAGTGTGATGAATGACTTGAGGACACAGACTCGTATATGACAAATTCTGCACAGGTCAGTAATAATTTATGGTATCAGCACATGACCCGAGTGGGGAGAGAGACATCTGATGAGAGCTGTGTATGCTCTTTTATCCCCTATGCCATGAGCGTGTCCCAACTTTTTATAGCCACAGAAGTGCCTGCACACACAGCACATTGCCTAACCCACCTGGCGCTGTGTATGACTAAGGGGGCATTCCAGGGCCAGACTGCTTCACTAATATGGCTACATAAAGCAAAGTCTGCAGGGAAAGATAACTACATACAAGAGATGAAAATGATGATAAAGGCCAAAACACGGCACAAGGTGTTAAGGAGTTAGGTGTTAGGCATCATGTGAAACAAATGGGGCATGAATTAAAATAGAAGAAAATGAGATGCTCCAGTGCAATGATAAAAATGGGAAGGAAGTACCCAGATGGTGGGAAAGAGGCCAATTGCAAATAAAGGGAACTGTGCTCACACCTGAGGGTTGGACAGAAAGACTAGTGGTAAGTAAATCATTAGCAGTCTTGGGACAGTGGGAAGAAGTAGCGCTGAACGCAAATTATTCATGTCTCGACCTATGCCCATAATCACAAAAATTACTTACTTGGTTAAAACGAGGGGGGGGACAGTCCAAATAACACCCCAGAAAAATGCCACTGTTAGGAAAGATTCCTATTTACTACACCTTTCCTTCCATTTCTATGGACCCCCAAACTTTGTGTTTTTATTTTTGTATCTGACCTATTCTTTTTTCAGTGCAGTGAAGCCTTAAGCTTCCATTGTATGGTGCCTTAGGAAGTTGAGGTCCAACCTCTGTGGGACTCACATCACTATATATGCTCAACATAAGCCGTTGAAGTGGTTGGTGGATATTAAGGGAGAGAATCCAAATTGGCTCAGGTGGTTCATGAGTCTACATGCCTTGAACTTCACTATCAGGCTTAGGCCAGATCCCAAATTTAGCAATTCTGGTGGGCTATCCAACTAGGATAACTGACAGGGCTGGATTAGTTTCCTAGTCTGGGAGGGGCGAGTGTTAAGAAAGATTCCTCTTTACTGCACATTTCCATCCATTTCTATGGACTCCCAAACATGTTGCTTTTATTTTTGTATCTGACCAGCTCTTTTTACAGAGCAGTGAAGCCTTAAGATTAATTACACTGGCTTTTGCTCATCTGTCATGGAGAAACTGACATGTCCTTCAGGCTGTCAGTACTGGGAAACATTGTTTCCCATAGTCTTGATACTGTGTTACTATTTTAGTAACTTTGTATCACTTTTGGAACTTTTATCATTGTAACATGCATCTTACAATGCAGTACAATGGGGTCCACTTTTTGTTTTGCCCTAGACTAACACTCAGAGGATTTTTGGTTACTCTAGATGTACTAAATGGACATGCTGGTGGCAGCAGTGACTTTTTACAATTTTTTGGTGCATTTCGTTTTAGCTTTACTGTGTTTACCACGTTTGGCTACTAAATGTGGGTAGTGGTCAAACATGGCAATGCAACAAGATTTTTCGCTTGTACTTTGGCCAGTTTGTCTTTTAGCTTTCTTTCTGGCCTGAGCGGCCAGGAAAATCCATATATGGAATTCCAGTGGGAAAGCAAAGGCTTTTGGTGGGCTACTGGAGGGCTATGTGTGTTTGCTTCTCAGACGTGGGCTGGGACTGTCTGGTCCCAATTAACAAACATGTGCCAGAGTGTCTGAGTGGTATGCATGAGTTTTGCCACCAGTGGTCCTGCTTGGACAACTGCTAGGGTGTGTGTGTGTGGCGTGGGGGTGCTGATCCGTCATTGGCTAGTGGGAGTTGCTGCTCTTACCTGGATTTTAGGATAAGAAGATGACCCCTGCACCCACTCTACAGAGCTCTTGGAAGAAACTGAAGGAGTAAAGACTCCTGTTCAGTTACACGAATTGTGAGGAGACCAAGGACCTGTTGGAAGAAAGCTTGGTGACCAACTTCTGCTGTCCTGGTAGAGCCCTGTCCTGTGGGAGATCTCCAGTAGTCCTGTGAAGGAGCTGTGACCCTTGGAGTCGAGGGAACATCCATTCTCGACGTCAGCTCAGAGTCCTACAAAGAAGAGTGTTTGGAAGTGCCCCAGGACTGCCCTGTGGCTGACCAGCTCTGAGTTTGGGCTACCGTCTTGCAGACATCGCCGTGCCAAGGCTGATCTGAGTTGAACCCTGGAACTTGGGGGATCGTCAGCTAGCACAACAAGACTTGCCTCTGTGAAATTTTGTGGTACTAGTAGCAAGGGGACCTGAGAAGGTCTGACTGCTGCAAGTGAATCCCTTTGCATCGGTGGCCATTGTCCAGAACTGCTTACCTGCATCCATTCCTGTCCTCAGAGGGGCCCTTCATCGAGTTCTACTGCATTATTTAACTGGGAAACCTTGCACGAGCATTAGACACTAACGAGCGAGCTGCTCAACTTGCAACACCTGGGAATCAAGGGCTGAGGCTGATGGTGGGAAAAGTGACTCAGACCCTCTTCAATCGACCTGCCAAGTCCTGTGAACAATCAGAGTATGGGGTGAGTTGAAGCAATACTTAACTCAGACCCTTTACTCCCTTTTAAAGTTTAGTAACTTTTAAAACGTTTAGATTACTTTGGCTTTGCCATTGCTTGTTCACAAAAGAACTATGAAAGTTGGGAATACATTTGTTAGCTAGTTTAACTCATCCCCTGACACTTGGAACTGTTCACTGGACCCTAGAGACCCTACCTTCATTTTTTCCAGCTTCACAAAACTGTATGGAACTTTGTTGAACCTTTGGGCACAAATCCCCATACATTTTAGGGGTGGGCTTCTGAAGTTAGGATTGAATCTCTGTGGACTAGTAGTGCTAATGCTAATCTGCACTTTCCGTTTCAGAGGTTTGATGTGTATTTTGCCCTACTCCAGTAATTGTAAACATGTATCTCATTTTTATTATTCAGTGATAATACTACCTGGTAGTAGGCATGTTTCACTGCCTTATTTGGCCACAAGTAAAGACGTATTTATATATCTGTTTGTCTAAGTGTGTTCCTTGACTATTTCACTGTGTGTACTCATTGTGGACCCCTCACAAGCTCACCACTTCTTGAGACTTAGCCTAAACCACTTGGCTTGCTACCTTTAACTGGTTTGGATACAGCTCACAGAGGTGTCCCTGTCACAATACTAGGTTGGCTTTCTATGCACCTGTCCACCATGCCAGGGTATAGAAAATCAGTCATAACAGCATCCTATGTTTATGAGATAATGGTACAATAAATTATGGGAGAAACACTTGGTGCAAATGCATTTTTGATGTACCAGGCATGAAAACAGGAACAGCAGTGCTGATGGACCACTATTGGGCTTGTGGTGCCAAATCATACATGCAACTATCCCCAGATTGGGGAGGCCTATGTTCCATAGTACAGTTAAGTACACCAGCTCTGGTGGTACCCCACAGTGACCTACAAATTGATGATTTCCCTGAGATGACTGCTCACTTAAGAACGAAAAGGTCGCTTGCCCTTAAACCCATTAAAAGGTAAAACTACTTCTTGGCTAAATCAACAGATGCCTATGATTACATATCAGATGAGCATAAATTGTTCAGTAGAACAGCAATGTTCTTTACTTCCCTCTTTACTCCTGGGTTGCAGGCATCCAGAAATGCAAAATGGACACAAATCATAAGATTGGAGTTGTTGCAAACAATTAATGCAACTCATGACCCTACTGAAGATGTATGTCCTTGATCTGATAACAGCCATGGAGGGTGGCATGTGTGCACAAATTGGCCAGTCTTTCTGCACATGCCCACCCACCCGCAATGAGGAAAATGGGACCCTCACAGAGGCCATAGCCACTTTAACAGAATTACACACAAAGATGGTGGAAGAGACGGATGAACCTGAAAATGATGATTGCTGGGATTCTTTGTTCTGCTGGATACCTTCCTGGCTGGCTAAGGCATTTAAGATACTCAATGCTATAGTAGTATTCATGCTACTGGCCTTCTGTGTTCTCAAAATAGCATTAAATGGGTGTAAAAAGGCTGGCAAGGGAGCAGTTGAAATAGTAATAGACCTGAATGCTCCAGCCCATGAATATACCCAAACAGAGGACCCATTCCATGCCCAAGTGCAAGAAGGCCCTATTACACCTCCAGGATCATAATTCTTTAATCTCCCAGGCCTGCGCAATTATGTGGGATGCTGGGTATTCTGCAAGCCAGATGTGGGTGCTGCTATATGACCTGGAGTGTGGATGAGCATATAGGGTGTGCAGGCAACATGAGGGGGGTGACAAAGCTATGGACTCCCAAGATATCTTATTGGGGAGGGGGCACTAAAAGGGATGTGGTCAAGGACTCCACCAGAGCAGGGAATGTTGACAGGCAGATGAATACATCATTCATAGATATGGCGCCTCCCCTACCTCAATATCATGTGGGTGAGTAACACTATGGATTAAGCTGACCATATCAGCCTTATACCATACAGATACAGGAGGAAATGTACCTGATGTTACTGAAGATGGCATGACTAAGCAAACTCACTGTTAAACTGATTTAGGCGCATACAATAGACATGAAGCAAATATGCACTCACCATGAAGAAACGCGCACACTAGGTCACATATAGACACAAAGAACATAACATAAGCAATGTAAATGCTGAAATACAACATGAATGATACACGTATATAGCTTGCTAACATAGAAACAGAATAGTAAAAGGCATCAATCTTTATTAAAATGGAAGTTGCAGCATATATTATTGAATGAATAGAATGCTCCAGAACTTCATGAGACCCAAAACTGCAGAATTCACTGAAATAAAGATGTGGGCAGGGCAAAGGCTGTAGCTGTGAGGCGCCTCAAGGTTTCAGAGACATTGAGGAGTACACTAATGGTTCAGGAAGGAACATGAGATAATAATTCCTGAAGGCAAGACATATTTCTCCTAGATTAATTAAAGATCAACCAGCCTTTGAGTATCGGTTGCCGACTAATTATAAGCTAAAACTTCATAACGAATGGTTCGAACAAGAACCTGGTGGTTGGAAAAGTAATGACACTCATGGCCATACTAGCAAAATTCTCAATAAATGCAGGGCGAAACAAATCCAAATATGGTCCTCTCACATGTGTCCTATTATTCGAGAACAGTGTCTTTTCATTAAGGCCAGACACAGATAACCACCTGCCTCAACTCCCCACATATTCTCAGACTCAAGGAGTCCAGAGAGGCCAAACTACAAAGGAGACATTCTGGCTTGTGGCCTAGGGATAAGGGATAAGGGATAGTGTTGTAATTAATTGGAAGAACACAGCTCCTGGATTCTCTCCCCCTACTTCCATTTTTGGCTTATGTGCTGATAACCCGTCTTTGCCAAGGTTGGTAAGTAAGGTACCATCCAATGAAAACTCTTAATGCTGTGCCGCCCTGTACTTGTTGCGTTAACCAATAGTCTACCTTATAGACTAATCACAACACAGCTTGGCCACCAGCGCCCAAATTCCCTCTCAACATCACAAGTTAAATACACAATCTCAGATATCCAGTTTTCTACAGACATTTAATTTTCATAAACAGCGGGGGCGTGGCTACGAGAGCCATGTAGGAGGACACGTTCCAGCGGAGCTCCCGAGATCCTGAACAGATCCGGGCAAATTAGTGCGGTGTAACGGCTTATTGAACACCGACGATACGCATGCCAGCGTGTGAAAGTACTACCTATGCACTGTGAACTTTTGGAGGACATAGTAGCCACGGCGGCGAAGATTGGAGAAGAAAAGTCGAGAGACGTTGAGGACAAAGGGCGACTCAAAATGGCCGACATGGGCCCGAGACGGAATAGAAAAGAGTAGCGAGAAGACCTAATGAGGCCAGCGAGCAGTGCGCCCACTCCTCATTCGAAAGACCTGCACATCCCCAGAACCATGTCAAATAAGGCAGTGCGACCCAAGGCGAAACAGCCCACGCTGGACGACTTCACCAAGACGTCCCCGGGCCTGGACGCCACCAAGAACAAAGATGCATCGGCCGTGGGTGGCGCGACGCCTTCGAGCTCTAATCAAGAAATCCTGGCGGCGATTGCGGACCTGAGAGCAGCCTGGGAGTCGAAATTAGAACAGGCTGTCTCCGAATTAAAAACGGCATTGGACCTCAAAGTTGGGGAGGTCCAGGAGGACGTCAATCTGCTGAGACAGGACGTTAGGGTTCTGGCAGAGCGCACAGAGTCCCTGGAAAAAGAAGTTGGCCCGAATACGGCGGACTGCGCCACCCACAAGGCAAAACTGCACGCCCTAATTCAAAGGGTGGGCAACTTGGAAAGTAGAGCGGAGGAGGCGGAAGGACGAGCCCGTCGCAACAATATCCGCATTGTGGGCCTACCGGAGGGGACGGAGGGCCGTGACCCTACTGACTTTGTTGAGACCATGTTACTGCAGGAGATATCCGGAGGGGCCTTATCCCAAGGCTTCGCAGTGGAACGAGCGCACAGAGCCTTAACGAGGAGGCCGCCTCCCGGAAACCCGCCCAGACCCATCATTGCCAAAATTCTTAACTACCGCGACCGGGAAAGAATATTGGAACATTTTCGAAAAGGAGGCACGATCAAGAGAGGAGCAGCAAACATCACAGCGTATCCGGATTACACTCTAGCGGTGCAGCGGAGTCGCATGAATTTTGGGACTGTGAAACGGAGGCTGAGAGAGGCAGGTTATAAATATATGTTGCTTTATCCTGCAAAACTGAAGGTTATACAGGCGCATAAAACTTTATTTTTCGAGACCCCAGAGGACGCCATGGAGTGGCTCGACACACAGGGGTGCCCCCAGGAATCGGCGGACCGGCCCAAGAAGGACTCGGAGGAGCTGCGGAAGGCGTAAAATGGCGTCGCAAGATGGCGCGACTCATGGACTTTGGGACTTGATTATAGTCGGCTCGGAACCTTCGGTATGGAAGGTCAGTTGGTTGCACTGTTTGTCGCAAACACTGGGATTATTATCGAACGGGAGCCCCATGGAGCGATACTCTTTCCCCACAATAGCTTAGGTTAGGTGGCCATTAGGGCGACCTCACCCTACTGGGCTCCGTGCACTGATCGGTGATTACGGAACTAGATGTGGGGGTGCCTGAGCTCTGTTGTTGAAGCTGGGCAACAGTTGGGGCGTGTGATGTTGGGGGGAGGGCGGGTGAAGGAGGGGAAAGGGAGTTGGGGTTTGGTTGTGTGTGTAGTTAGTTGGGGAAGGAGCTTATTCGCGGAGTAGCTGCAGTGGGACACCTTCTGTGTCATGCGAACTGCCGGAGATACCTGTAAATGGGATGGGAGGACACATAATTGCCATGGGAGACCTTAAGATTGCCACCTGGAACGTCCGTGGACTCAATAATTACCTGAAAAGAAATAAAGTCATGTTGTATCTTAAACGACAGAAGATCGACATTGCCCTGCTACAAGAAACGCACCTGACCAAACATAAACTAGACCTTGTAAAGAAAAAATGGAGTGGCACGGTGGTGGGCTCCCCGTACTCGGCCTATGCCAGGGGTGTGCTGACCTGGGTGGCCCCGCATGTCCCGCTTAGAATTATATGAGAGGAGGTAGACACTGAGGGTAGGCTGGTAATACTAAGGGCACTGATTGAGAACAGAGGACTGAGTATTATTAATACATATGCCCCCAACCAGAATACTGCTATATACTACAGGACTTTATGTACACGCCTGGGCCCGTGCGCAGAGGAACCGATTATTTGGGGGGGGGGACTTCAACTGTGTTCTTGACCCCAAGACAGATAGGTCCGATAGTAAAGTGGACAGGCCCACCCCGGCGGCTAGAGCTTTACGGGTACTATTAGACGATTTTGGACTAGAAGATGTCTGGAGATCGAAACACCCCACTGCCTTGCAGTATTCTCATTATTCGGCCCCTCAACAGCTGCATACGAGACTAGACTATTTCTTTGCCACGCCAGAAGTGGCGATAGCAACTACTCAGATTGAATACAGAGCGAGGGTCCTGTCGGACCATTCGCCCTTGGTGATGGCCTGGCAATATGGCCGCCCCAGAGGGCGGATACCGACATGGCGCCTTCGGGCGGAGGCGCTAAGAGTCCCGGTCTTCAGAGAGGATATTAGAGAGGCGATTATACGGTATTTTGAGGAGAACACGGGCAGTGTAGATTCGGCTGGTACACTTTGGGAGGCCTTTAAGGTGGTATTGAGGGGCGATGCTATTTCCAAATCAAAGGGCCTGCAAGGGGGGGTTCTAGCTGAGCTAGAGAAAGTGGAGAAAGAATTGGAGCGTGAATGTACCAGAGCGGGGGGGGACACAGATTTAGTACTTGAATTACAGCAACGATGCTCGGAGCTTTGGGAGCGGCTTTGTCACCTCAACTACAGGAAATACGTGGAGAGGCAGCATGCAGGCGGTGACAAAACTGGTCGCCTACTAGCATGGCTTTATAAGAGGGAAACCCCTAGGGCCCCGATTACGATGATAGAAAAGGAAAATGAGGAGGAGGCTCACACTCAGGAAGAGGTTAACGCTGCTTGCTTAGATTATTATAAAGCGCTGTACGAGGACACAGGGGAAGACAATCTGGATAAGATCAGGGACACACTGGAAGATATGGAATTGCCTAGAATTAGTGCAGAGGAAAGGGAGGAGCTAGATGGTCCCATTACGCTAGATGAACTGGAAGGGGTGGTGAAGCGGCTGCCTACTTGCAAGACCCCGGGCACTGATGGACTCCCGAGTGAGTTCTATAAAACATATAGCGCAGAGATACTCCCCCCTATGCTGGAGATGTATAATGAATCATTTGAGGAGGGCCGATTACCGGACACGCTCAGAGAGGCGCTGATAGTGCCGCTTCCCAAGCCTAACAAGCCGAGACAACACTGTGGGTCGTACAGACCGCTGTCGATGTTGAACCAAGACAGTAAGATCCTGACAGCGGTCCTGGCGGACAGGCTACGCAAGGTCATCGGCAGACTGATACACTCGGACCAGAAAGGTTATGTTCCTGGTAGGAATATAACCCATAATCATAGGCGGCTCCACAGGGTGATCGAAGAAGGGAACAGAAGGGATGAGGAAATGGCAGTGATTTCCTTAGACGCAGTCAAGGCATTTGATTCGGTGAGGTGGCCGTGGCTGTTCGCAGTCCTGGGGGAATACGGGTTCGGGCCTGGCTATATCAGATGGGCGAGGCTGCTGTATAGCCAGCCAACGGCTAGGGTACGCACGGGATCGGTGATATCCGAGAAGTGGCGCCTTGGTAGGGGTACTAGGCAGGGATGTCCTTGGTCCCCGATGTTATACATATTGGCCCTGGAACCCTTAGCGGTATGTCTTAGACAGCAATATGACCTGGTGGGCATCGAGGTGGGAGGAGAGAGCCACTTGATATCCCTATATGCCGATGACTTGCTGCTGTACCTAAAATTTCCGGAGGAGAACCTCCAGTATGTTTTGGAGGTCATGCAGAAGTATGCCGAATTGTCCGGCATAGCGGTTAATCCCGGCAAGTCGTGCATGTTCCCCCCTAGGGTATTATGCGAGGGTCCCCACGGAACGTTTACCGGTATTACCCGTGCCTTGGGCGACCGAGTCCTTCCGATACCTCGGAATAGACATATATCATACTGTGGTAAACGAACATCTGCATAACACTGTAGTTGCTGTGGATAAAATCCATGCATCCATGCGATTTTGGGAGAAGCTGCCGCTGGCGATGATGGGGCGGGGGGCGTTGCTTAAAATGGTTGTCCTGCCTAGACTGTTGCATTTCTTCAGCAACATACCATACTTAATACCTAGGAGGTTCTTTACCAAACTCGACAGTATGTGCAGGGACTTCCTATGGCACGGCACTCGCAACCGAGTGGCACTGTGGAAGCTGCAAAACTTTCACGATAAAGGAGGGATCAGATTACCGCATTTTGAGGCCTATTATGTAGCGAGCCAATTGCAATATGTTACACAGTGGCTCTCTGATGAGGAATCTCCCGAGTCTAGGTTGGTTGGGACAGATTGCGCCCCGTTCTATTTGAAGGAGATCATCTGGGTCCCTAGACAGAACTTAAATGTTCGCCCTGGCATGCTGTTACTTGGGTGGAGAATGTGGAGTAGAGCATGTCGGCTACTGGAAAGCCCGGACCCGTGTTCGCCGCTGGCGCCACTGGTCGCCTTGACTGCGGGGGATAGCCAACTTAGGAAAATGATCAGAATATACTGGGAATCGGTTGGGTTGGCCACGTTAGGAGATATATGGCAAGATGGGGCCATCAAGGATTTTACAGACCTAAAAAAGGAGACTGGGTTGCATGGGGGCCAATACATTACATACCTCAGGTTGGTACGGATTATCCAAAAATCTTGGCCTGAGACGGTGTTAGCGGAGGATCCGGACGCTCTGATTGACACGATATATGATATATCAGAGGGCGGACACGAGATTTCCAGATTATATGAGGTGGTGATGTCCCGGGTGGGAAAGGACCTGATGGATTTGAGACTAGAATGGGAAACGGAGGTGGGGACGCAGATGACTGATGGGATGTGGGAACGGGCTATGGGATATCATAAAAACGTGTCCAGAAATGATAGATTACAGCAAATCCAACTATATATCACGCACAGAGCGTACATGACCCCCAAAAGGATAGCCAAGTTTGCGAACACAGGCAGACAAGCATGTCCGAAATGTAACGAGGAGGACGCGGACATGACGCATATGTTTTGGTCCTGCCCAGTAATCGAAGTCTTCTGGGGAGAAATGTCACAGAAGTTAGCAGACAAAGGGGTCCTGATAAGCATTGACACGGCCTGGGCTTGCCTCCTAGGGGGGTTCCCCAGACCGAAGAACACCAGACATCTGGGGAAACTGAGAGACCTAGCGTATATACTCGCTAAGAGGAGGATAGCCATGAACTGGAAGCAACGCTACAAGCCCAGGATAGAGATGTGGTGGAGGGACCTGCAAAAATGGGCGGAAGCTGAAACCGCGGTCTGGCAAGAAGCATGCAGTAAATGCGGGGAAGGGGATGTGGGCAACTTAGTAGCCTGGAGGTTGTTAGTTACTGGTCTGTTTGAGGTGCAGGGGGAACCTACTGCCTCTGAGGAGGGAGACACCCGGCCACTCCAAGTCGATACAGAACCACCCGGTTGATAGGCTCTTGGGGGGGAGTGCAGTGTTGTGTTTTCTTAAATTGTCAACTGACCTAGTGTACATAATACCACAAGTTTGTTTTGTACTGTTTTCATTTAAAATAAAAAATATATTATAAAAAAAAAAAAAAATTTTCATAAACAGCCAACATCTGTTTTGACCCTTTCACCATCTTCCTCAGGGCTTAAAGTCAATGGTTCTAATCGTCAATTCCTACTCATGTAGCCACTTAGCAGTTCAACCAATTTGTCAATGGTGTTCAGAGTCTCTCGCTCCCTGTACGCTTGCTAATCTGGCCGATCGCGAACAGTGCTACCAACATATTATTTTTGAAAGAAAATATGTCTCTCTGGATCTCAGAAAACCATGTATGCTCTTAAAGAGTTTGATGTTTTTAATGTAGGTGTACCCAATAGAAGATTTAAGTATTCTGCCGAATACCGAATAGTTGGAAGTATTCGGCCAGAGCCAAATACAGAGCCAAATAGTTGCCTTGTTAATAAATAAAGTTATGTAAACAAGAAAAACACTTTGGAAATTAACAATACACTTAAATATGTATATGCATTATTTATTGTATTTCTTTTCTTTGTTGTCTACGGAAGAGGTTAGTGTAAACCATGAAAGGAATACATTATCAGACAATAAGCAGGTCAACAATAACAGCATATTTTGTTTTTGTGTGCATTCATACGTGTTTCTTGTTTGACAGGGCCCAAATAACTAAGACTATCCCAAAAGTATAGTATGCATCTATGCAATCACTGTGAGTGGAGACTGGGATGTATCTTACTGTACTTTCAAATGACCCTTTAGGCCCTGCCCATCTTTAGCCTTCTGGCCGCAGCAAGGTTCTGAAATATAAAAGGACTGATTACATCAATTAGCACACAGCCGACTGCTGAAGCGCTACAGAAAACAAATATTTGGAATGCTGAAGCCATGCTTTCATCCTGTGGTACTGAGAACAGATGAGACATTTTAAAATGCTTTTTCATTAATAGTATTGTTCTTTGTTTTTTCGGGTGGGGTAGGTTTGTGGTGCTTTGGGGCAGGGTAAAAGATATCAGCTAAAAATATATAGGCAATGCTAAGTCCTCCATGGTTTTCGGCTGACCCTACAGTGAATAGACAGTGCTGATTTTCAGATCTTTAATTGGCATGAGCATGTTTATTTTACTTATTTGTTTCATTTGTACATCCATTTGGTCTAATGTTTCTGAATTGTAAACTTGTAATACACAAACACCCCTCTTTTTTAACTATCTAATATTGGGAAGCATATTTCTGCTGCCACAGACTGGGGCATTTTGGTTGAAATACCTCCTCGAGGTAAGATCAGAGCTCCCACTCCTCGCCTGATTGTTATACTGATTTTTTCATTATTGAATGTGCAGCTGGTGTGGCTTGTTTCAGGCACGGTGCACAGTCTGAAGCCATTTTCTGGTTCCCTCCTCCAAACCCCATGATTGGTGCACTGCAGTCTCCAGTGAGCCGTGATTTGTGGTTTGCAGCCCCATTGAATCTTGTTGTACCGTAATATCGTGTCAGAGGATCGACACGCATTTTCCATGCTGTGACCCTCCTCGAGGTAAGATCAGAGCTCCCACTCCTTGTCTGATTGTTATACTGATTTTTTCATTATTGAATGTGGAGCTGGTGCGGCTTTTCGGGCTTGGTGCGCAGCCTGAAGCCATATCTTGGTTCCCTCCTCCAAACCACGTGATTGGTGCTCTGCAGGCTCCAGTGAGCTGTGCTTGGTTGTTTGCGGCCCCAATGAACCTTGCTGTAATCTAACATTGTGTCAAGGTTCAAAACACAAAATCTGCAAAGTATAACTAGTGTGATACCCCGCCGACCAGCCCGTCCACCCGACCGGATTGGTCCAATTCACCCTCATAATGGACACCCCAGGGCGGCCCCAAGGCAAAGGTCCCCAAGGCAAAGGGCGGCTCCAAAAATGTTAGCTTCCTATCATGTCTGCAGATGTCAGAAGGGGAGGCCAGCAGCCAGCCATCAACCAGCAGCAACCAACAAGGAAGGTGTGGCCTGGGTGGGGAGTAGAGCAGTCACTCTACTCCGGAAGCCCTGCCACTCTACCTACCCTCAGAGCATAGCAGACCAGGCTACTACTACTAACCAGTAGTCACAACTAGTGAGGAGTCTAACTTTGTCCAAGTCGCATCTCGAGAGAGCTGTGAATATTAGCCTGAGTTGCACTTAGAGAGAATTGTTAATACTGCCTTAATCACATCTAGAAAATACCACGCTGAGATAGGAGTGTAAATATTGGTCAGTCCCACATTGAGATAGAATTGTGAATACTAACATGCGTCTCAACTAAACAGGAATGTGAATACTGCCATTGCCACTTTCAGACATAATTGGGAATATTTGTATGCATCACATCTAGATGGGGTTGTAAAGGTAGGATTGTGTTGCTTCTAGAAAGGATTGTGATTAGTATCTTAGCCACATCTAGACAGAACTGTGAGTATCATCCTGCGTCACATCTAGAAAGGATTATGATTGTTAGCAAGTGCCACATTTAATTAGAACTATGAATATTAGCCTGCGTCCCAATTAGAATTGTTCATACTGCCTTAAGTCACATCTAGAGAATACCACAATGAGATAGGACTGTAAATATTAGTCTGTCCCACATCGAGATAGAATTGTGAATACTAGCATGCGTTTCAACTAGACAAGATTGTGAATATTGCCATTGCCATGTTCAGATATAATTGTGAATATTAGCATGCATCAAATCTAGGCAGGATTGTAAAGATAGGATTGTGTCGCTCCTAGACAGGATTACTTATGATTAGTATCCTAAACCACATCCAGACAGAACTGTGAATATCAGCCTGCGTCACACCTAGAAAGGACTGTGAATGTTAGCTAGTGTCACATTTAGACAGAACTGTGAATATCAGCCTGCGTCACACCTAGAAAGGACTGTGAATGTTAGCTAGTGTCACATTTAGACAGAACTATGAATATCAGCCTGCGTCACATCTAGACAGGATTGTGAACGGTAGCTAGTGCCACATTTAGTTAGAATTGTGCATATTAGCATGCCTCACGTCTAGACGGAACTGTGAACAGTAGCCAAAGCCACATTTAGACAGAACTTTGAATATCTGCCTGCGTCACATCTAGACAGGAGAGTAAATGTAGGCTTGCGTTGCTTCAAGACAGGATTGCGGATATTGCCACTGCCACATTTAGACAGAATTATGAATATTAGCATGCGTCACTTCTAGATTAAGATAGATTAAGATAACATGTGATAGAACTGTGAATACAAGCCGGTGCCCCATTGAGAGAGAACTGTGAATGTTAGCTGTGAGACATATAACCCACTAACCAAAGCTCCAATTTCTGCACACCTAACTCACACAAAATCCACACAACCACCTTCTTGCAAACCAAACCGCACGGACTTCACCACTCCGCAACAACAAACAACACATACACCACACCAACAGCACACGAGGACTGACATCGATCCGATATTCACACCCAAGCTCAGCGCACGGTGAAAACCGAACTGAAGCTGCCAACAGGACACCACTCCTCTCTCTTTCCTACTCCCTCTTCACCCTACTTACCCCACCCCGCCTTCTTGTTTGTAGATCCGCCTGAGCGCCTGGGGACCAATTCCATTGGTGACGGTGAGTGGTACAAATAACTTTAACAATAACATTTTTGTAAAACTCCCAATTTGTTGGATAGCCACATTCTTTAGTAACACCTGTCACTCTTACCCAATTCAAAGGGACTCATTTTGGCAACATGAGAAATGTGGAGGGCAGGAATTGTACGCTGTGTTTTGATATTACAAGCACATCTCTGTTGCAGGCACACTGAGCCATTTTACATGCTTTATGACCATGGCGTGCAGGCTGGATATAGTTCTTTGCTATGACCATGGCGTGCAGGCTGAATATAGTTCTTTGCTGCAGGCACACTACCTTCCCAGCTATTTTACTCAGGACTTGGAACTTACAGGGATCTCTGCAGCAGTTTTATTAATCCACTTAATTATATGACTTGGATTGGAAATTGACAGGATTGGAAAAAATGTCAGATTACTCACACAAGTCATCAGCAAATCAAGACTCTTTGTAAACTATTGTTCCAGCTAAATTGTTGTATACTGCAAAATACAGGAGAAACCAGAGACATCTCATTGCACATTCAAAATATTGAGAGTTTTTCTTTAGCTCACCCCTCCCCAGCAAACCACCAGATGAAAGTCTGTGTCCAGCACATGAAGGACAGGAACTTTATTTGCACTTTCTCACCTATGCTCTGTCTGTATTCAATCAAAAAAGTGACAGCGGCATTCGCTTAATGATGCTTTCAAAGGATTAACATGACATGGCTGGCTGGTTCCAGGCACAGTCAAAGCAGTATTTAATGTATTTTTTTCCAGCATGCTTGGAGCACTTTACAGCTGCTTCCATTACCATACAAAAGAGAAACATCAGATGGCAGTAAAAATAATACATTTTAGACACACTTAAGGGGTGCACGTGCTTCTCGTGTACAGCCGTTTCCCATACAATGTTTTAAAGTTGAGGGAGGCTAAGGCAGAACGCTGAAAAGGGTAGCACAGTAGGTTGAGTGACTGCAGTAAAGCTCTCATGTAAATGCCTATAAACTGAAATCCCTTTTTTCAAATGTCTTGAAATGTTTTGCAAAATGCAGCTTCGACCAGTTTTTTTTAATTATATTTTGTTTAAACTTGGCAAGTTATCTTTCCCAAACCCTCTGGGGAGACCTAACACACCCTCACTATCCAGCACCCCCCTATTATTGCCACACAGCATATCACCAGAAGCTCACCCAATAACCTTTCACCACCCAAACTCACTCAATAGCTAAACAACATAACAGCACTATTTAGGGTGGCCAGCTCTTCAAAATAAAAATAAAACTCCATCGACCACAAACTGAAATGTAGGACTACACTCCTAGTCCTATTCTTCCTCGTCACAGTACTTATACATTGAGGCCCCACCTCCATTACCAGAACCCTTCTTCCATCTTATTTTTTCTTTGTCCCACCCCTTTCTGTCATACACATTTGTGTGGCTGGCTATCAGCCTGTAATTCCATACTTCATAGTCACATGGACCCAGACATCTCCACTAGGCCGGGCGCAGTGAGCTGTAACTTCTGTGATGCGGAAGAACAGGACTAGGAGTAATCGAGATTACCAGTGAGTAATCCCCATATTACCTCCATGTGCATCTTCCTTGGTCCAGTACTTACTCATCGAGGCATACCGAATTACCAAGATGGCTGGGGCAATCACCACACAAATCCCAAAGCATTGGTAACACCCTTCTTTATTCACTACCACCCTTACAGTTCAGTAACCGCGCTCACGCCCCAATTCACTGCACCTTACCGGTCTGCTCTGTACAACGTCGCAGCCCATGTCTTACTCCGCAGGAACGGCCCAGCGATATCTTTCATTGGTATCCGCTTCATCTTGTGTACAGGCGTGTTATACACGACGTATCATATCATATCATTTCTGCCCTGCTTCTTGCCAGGACAGTCCCCCCTAACCGGGCTCTTCTGCTTTGCAGAGCGGGCCTCAGAAGCTTTGTGGACGAACCTCAAGGCAAGTGTTTCGGACCTTCCCGGCGATCCCCAAAGCCAGCCTCGTTGCCCCCTTGACATTAATACAGCGGGTTTTTCAAAACTGCATGACCCGCTGGGTGCTGCTGCAGACAGGAGAAATCGAACTAAAGGCCGATGGGCAGCCGTGATAATGTACATAATGATAAAAAGGGGCAGGACAAAAAAATATAAAAGAAAAGTCCTTGCAATGGAGACGGGCTTAAAAACTGTAAGTACTGGGAAGAGGAAGAACCTCATCCCGGCACTTTAACACAGCACCCCATTGCCATTTAAACCTATCCAGCACCCAAACCACCCGCTATCACTCAGCCTCACCCCAGCAGTACCACCCACTGCCAACCGCATTACAGCATCATCCAACCCACCACCCAAACTCACCCCAGTTAACAACCAATCTCTCTACACCACCAAATCTGACCAAGCCCATCACTCAGTTGTCTCCACACTCTTCCACCACCAAACTTCCCCTCACTGCCCCCGGCACCCAAAATCGCTACCCAATGGTTGTTATGGGACTGTGGTTGTGCTATGGCAGTGATAAATATATGGTTCTTGTTTTGATTGTGGTTGCTACGTGCATATTGTAGGGTTGAAGGTTTGATGTGGATCTGGTTGTGAGGTGGTTTTGAGGGTATGCTATGTGTCATTGCAAAGCGCTCAACTGCCAATTCTATGTCCTCAAAGGGCCAAGCAGAAGATCTGTGACTCCGGAGGACCATATTCCAACATTGGATTACTTTACCGAGCCTTACATTGGATATTGGTGACCATTGCATTAGAAAAGAACTCTGGACGCTTTTAACATTAGAGCTGTCAATCATTACGACGTGCAGGGTTGGGATGGGCTGTGTGCTCATCTGTGTTCAGGTTATGGTGACTGCATGTGTGTGAAGCCACAAAAAGTCTAATGTAGCCAGGAGTTAGTGATGTGTGTGAATTAAATTGATATTGCATCCCAGTGGACATGGTTGCAGCTGTGGATTCTGTATTAGGTAGAAGAACACACTCCACATTGGTGTACAATTCTGGCTCCATAACAAACCACAACTAGTGGTCCCTACCATAGAAACAAAAAATAGCACAGCATGTCATAGCATAACCAAAAATGGCCTAGCAAAATAACATTTCATACTGTATCATAGTAAAAACATAGCATAGAGTGCACTAAACAAGTGTTTACATGAGCCCTAACAAGGCACCTGCCTAAAATAACATAAGCACGAAGCAAAACATGGTAGCATGGTATGTCCTCATTAGTACAACAGCAAAGCCCAGACATGACATTTCAATTAACAGTAAGGAGCTTCGGATGAGATTAGCACATGGTGTGCGATTTTACACGAGCAAAGACTCTTCAGATAGCTTGCCAATTAAAGTGACAGAAGATAGATGAACCTTGTTTCACAAGTAAAATCTAAAAGAAACACAACTAAATGTTCACCTTGAATGGATAAGTGTTTCCCCAACAGTAATATCCAAAAGAACGCCTGGAAAAATGTTGCAAATAGGTTGACTTTTTCCCCCAACATTTCAATCATAAAGTAATCCATTAAAAATATATGCTGGCAAGTAACATGACAGGATTATTTTAAATGAGAAATAAATTGTGAAAAATCCTAAATAAATCAATTTAAAACTGAAAAATCATGTCATAAAAAAATCCTAACTAAATCCCCACAAAATGAAGATCTTGAAAGTACGCTAGAAGTAATCCAAAAACAATCCAAAAAGTGGATTTCCTTTTGCGAGGGAAATGTGTAAAAAGCAGACCCAACAAAGGGAAGAAAAATTCAAAGACGCATTGAAACATTCATTTAATAAAACAAGATGCACAACTTAGTTCATGTTTGAACATCAAGTTTGTTAGTAAAGAGGGCTGTCCGTAGCACAACCGCTTGGGTCCTCCAACTCTAAACCATCGTCATCTACACCGTTCTAGAACTCCCAGGAAAAAAACAGGAAGAAAAGAAGAAATAGAGAAGGGACAACCAGGTAAAAACAAGGGATCCACGCGCCAGGGGTGGCTTACATTGAATATAACAATTACCTTATCGTCCTTGAGTTACATTGTTACCAATTATCCTTCCTGCTTTATTGTTCACTCGCTAGTGTTCACTCAGTCAGTATACTTCGTTACAATTTCCTGGCCAGAAAGCGTCTTCTTTACCCATTGAAGTATTATAGAGGGAGAATGGGGAGTTTTCAGCTCCTAATTCACATACTGCAAACACAGGGCTAAGGGGTCTGCACCTTCCGTGTTATGTACACAAACAGAAGAGGGGCCAGATATAGACCTGGCCCAACTATTCGAGGCCAGACTGATTGTAGGTGAGCCCTGGTGCAGAAGCCAATTAGAGGCCTCCCCCAATTACCTCACACAAGCGTAATTAGTCAGAGGGAACTCAGGTAGAGGTGCCTTGCTCTCTAAAACCTGTAGTTGGAGTACACAGAGGTGCTTAGAGAGAGAAGCTGGAACCAAGTAGAAGACTCGAGTTTGGAGCGGGTAAGCAGGGAGAGACGATTGGAGGAAGGAGAGGCTCGAGCAGAGAGAAAGCGTGTGAGGGAAGACTTAAAGGTGCAGAGAGTTCACAATGCTTTATTCTATACCTCATCAGGAGACTGGCCCTACTCTATCGCTTGGCTTTGATGTGAGCTTGGAGGCTGGCATAGTAGAAATCTCAAGCACTGCTATGAATGGCTTATTGCTAGATCTTGGAAGGATAACAACCCTCCCTCTCCGGCACCAACACTCCAGAGAAAGTCTAGCAAGAGAAAAGGGTGCATTTATGAAATGATGCATAAAGCACTTTACAAAATGTTGTGGCCTAATGGCTAGTTCTATTTTAAGAGGGGATATTTAGTAATGTGTTGCATTTATAGCAGGGTTGGCCTTTTAGCACTTTGCATGTGTGACCGAGTGCACTGCTTATGCTTAAAGGTGAATGGCACGGTCGCCATAGGGGCCCGGTGCCTCCACACGCCAGTGATGCAATGCCAGTGCAGCGTGAATGGGATCCCCTGGCTACCTCCACCATGCCACCTGCTGGCCACTCCATGCAATTACCGCACTTTGAAAAATAAACCTCTAAGTATCCCAAAGCATCATCATTTTGAATTAAATTAGTTGTGAGCACATACACCCTATACAAATCTCCCAATCACCTAAAGTACTTTTGAACATGACATACTTGATTTGAATGAATACAATTCCAATGTCACCGAAGCATCGAAACCGAAAAAATGATGATCATACAAAATAGACAGTATATATATATATATATATATATATATATGTTATCCAAATATATAAGCAATGAACCAACAGCTAATATTTTCAGGTAACAATAAATGAAGAGGCTACAGTTAATGAGTTCTCTTGTTTGAAACGTTCTTTGACTTCATTAATCATTGATATCATTAATGTCCTTCAATCTGCGTCACCGATATGTTCAGACCCTGGGGGTGGCAGTCAATACTGGTCTTCATCGCCATGTACCGATTTTTATTTTTCATTCAACCGGTGCACAGATACCCAACAGAGAGAGTTATCTGTAAAAAACACAAATTCTTTGAATTTGAATTGAGGTGAGGAATTGTCCCTGAGCATATCGACGGTAGCAGGTCACTTAATTAGAACACATACACGCATATGCACACACGTTCCGAGCGCGTGCATGTCTTGCTTTCTGGAGTCATTAGTCCCAGTCCCAGCTGGTCAGGTACCTCACTCCCGTAAACATGGCAGGTAAGCATCCTCGTGTATGTCAGAAGGGAGAACCAGAGAGGGCATGCCACCTATCAGGTGTGTGGGCAGAGCTGGGCAACCTATTTATCACGCATATGACTGGTGTGTCCTAAAGGCCGAGCCTTCATGCAGAATGCACCGTGGCCGACGTCAGCGTTTTTCATTGATTTCATGTGGCCGTGCAGGTTTGACAGGAAAACCAAGTTCTCTTTTGCAGGAAGAGTTAATATTAATCTTCTCACATGTTATGGTACTTTTTATAAAGCGCATATTGCCAAGTGGCCTCTTGGCGCTGCGAGTTACAGGGCGAGTGAAAGCAGCCTCCTCTGTGCCAGCAGCGCTGAGAGATCATAGCACGAGTATAGTGTGGTCCGCACAGACTGTCTACTATGTACTTATGGTTTAAACTGGCGTGCAGGTGCCTCTCCAAGCGCAGCGCAGATGGGACACTGGAAAGCAGCTACAAGTCTATCAGGGCGCTTTGTCGTCAGAAGGGTGAAACATTGCAACATGAAGACTTTGCCAGGCCTCAAACGCGTCAATTCATTCTTCCTCTCTTGCTTGCGTGGCTCCGGCCCACGCTTTCGTCTCCACTAGACACCAGCACTCAAATTCTTTGTGCCATTGAATATATCGGGGGCCCTGCTTATTTTTCCATGACATGGCCATGCGTCTCTTTGCCAGGACACACGCTAGGTCCGTGAACTTAATGATATGTCTATATTTACTCGCCCCGGGGTGTGTTCCCAAGAGACACTCTAATGAATTCCATTCAAACCTAACAATTCTGGCCTTCTTACATGCCTGCTCTATATTAAACCAGAATGTCTGCACTTGGATGCATTTCCAGAGCATGTGTATCAAGTTGGCCCCTTTAACATTGCATCAGGGACAGGTTGAAATCACATCTGTGTTAAATTCAGCCACTCGGCTGGGAGCCATATATGTGCGGTGCAATACGTTGAGTTGGACAAGACGGAACCATGCATTCCGGGACACATTTGTAACAAAAATGAATGCCTGTTCCCATTGTGTCTCTGTGATCTGCGACCCCACATCAACCCCCCGTTTATCTTTCACTCGCTCCTTCCTTGTACTAACCATTCCCAACAGGCTTCCATAAATCGGGGCTGTCGACCTCCAACCATCCTCTAGGCCGCACAGTAGGGTTAACAATGCTTCCTCCGCTGGCTCAACGGGCCACCCCTCCCACTTTCGTTTAGCCACCTTTGCCACCCTCATGTATCTAAAAAAATTGGCCTTGAGGTAGTCCTTCATTCTGCATCAAAAATTCCAGTTCTCTAAATTTCCCGTCCTCAAACATATCCCCCCAGGTGAGTATACCAAACGTTTCCCAAAATCTGGCCTCCTTCAATTCTGCCAAACTTGAGCAAGCATCCGCTACAATGGGGACATTTCTGGAAGTATGGGTGTGGCAAGTGACCCATCTTCAGCCGTCTTACCCAAATCTGTCTGCCCAGTCGCACCGTAAGCTTTGGGAGCCCATGCAGCACCTAGGGACCCACAAACCTTCCTTAAGCCTAGCTGGTTTCACTACCATCTGTAAGAGGCCAGTTTAAGGGGTGATTTCATCAGACAGTCACATTGTCACATATCGTAGCTGGGCAGCCAAATAATACAATTCCAAGTTTGGGAGTTGCACTCCTCCGTCGCAATATGATCTGTATAGTGTTTTGAGGGCAATCCTGTGGCGTCCCGCCCATAGGAAGTCCCTGAGTGTGGCCGCGAGACTTCGGAAGAACCTTGACTCTATGTAATAATGCACGTTTGTGAATGCGTTCACCAGTCTTGGGAGAATAATCGTCTTACTGACTGTGTTATTATGTGTGTGCGTGTCATGGGGCATGTGTGTAATCTGGACACCCAAATATTTAAAAGTGGTCGTTTTCCATGTCAGCCCCAAGTCCAGTAGGTCTGCTGTGGCTTCCCTGTCTAAGTCCCGCCAGAGCGAAGAGGCACGACTTCCGCCTACTAAACGTGAACCCTGACAGTTTTGCGAAATCGTCTAATACATCTAGAATAATACGGAGGTTGTGTGTCGGCTCATATAAATATAGCAAAATATCATCAGCGTATAACGATATGAGATGTCTAGTTCCTCCTACGTCTATACCAACCTCCAGATATTCCGGCCATAAATATACTGCCAGGGGCTTCTGGGAAAGCTAGTGGGCTCTTCCCAGTAAGCTGTGACTTGACAGTGCAGTGCGTAGCAGAACAGCGCTCTTGGCAGTGGCAACGCCAGAATATACAACATTGGAGAGAGCGGACACCCCTGACGAGTTCCTCTTTGTATGTCCCATAGGCCTCAGATCTGTTTCCCAGGTTTCACTCTTGCCACAGGGCTAGTGTATAGGGGTTCATCCCAGCAGATAATTTGCTTTCTGACTTTGAGAACATTCAGACATGTAATTGCTTATTTTACGATAGCCGGTCAGATAACTAAAGCCGGTAAAATAGCTCAGTGCTTTGATTGCTCCCAACTGCGATTTATGTGTGAGTTGAAGGTTGCAGGTTCGAATCTCGACAAGGCGACTCCCCTTTTAGCTTTCTGAGGTTGATAAATGAGTAAAAACACAGGTTGGCTGATATTGGATGTATGTAAATTAGTTCTATATAAAGCGCTTAGGCGTAAGGTCTCTGTAATAAGGCATCATTATCATTTGGCCTTGCATATCTGCTTGCATTCACACTGATATTAACGATACATATGGTGATCCATTCTTGTATGAAATGTATATCACATTACAGTGACATCGTAACCATATTTTTCGGAGTGTACTTAGGAACAATGCTATGTGATGCTACTTCCTTTTTTGTCAAGGGATGAAAGGTTGTGTACGTCGCTTCCGTGATGTCACTTCGGGTGGGTTCAAATGCCATCACTTCCTGTGATGTCATTAGAGGTCAAGGGTTATGTGATGTCACTTCTGCTACCGCTGGCATTTTGGTGAAATGACGTCCCTACATCCAAGGTGGAGGACTAGTAGAATGTGTGTGTGCTCAAAGCGGCCCTGCCCTGCCGCATGATATGAGAGGGCCCGATTCTTGTGCGAGGAGCTCAGGGATGAGTGGCGCGCTCGAGCGCCGAGTCTTGGCAGGCGGGGCTCCATCTGACACAGATGCCTCACCAAGGCCTCTTTTTGGCAGAAGCGCAGTAGTGTGCTCTGGAAGGGGGGCGTGGGAGGTTTTCTTTTTAATGGAACGCGTACGCTTCCCTTCACTTCTGCCAAGAAAAAGGGCATCCAGAAGATCGCTACCAAACGCAATCAATGGCATTTAATACATTAAACAAAAACACCCTGGAGCGACTCCTCTTCCTAAACCCTCTGTTTTCAATCATTCCATCTCCGCGCCACCGATAAAGGGGGCGGTGGGAGGGTTTATTCGGGCCATGGAAGGAGGACGTTTTATTTTATTAGGAAATGCGTCTTACGACGTTGATTTAAATGTTTTTTTGGCCAAAAAATCTGCATTGAAGTGTTTTCAAAGATTGGCTATGATAAGCCAAATACCCAGGGAGCAGCAAAGGGTTAACCGTGGGAAGCGGGAGAAGCCCTCCCACCTAGCACACTGAATTGGCTTGGCGAGTGTAGCTCCCCAGGAGATTGGCCGTGTTGACATGGGAGAGTGTGTGTTATCGGGGCTTTAATATTAATATTCTCATCTCTTATTGCTGTCTGCTAGTGTGCAGTGGTAGGTTGTTTGGTGGCCCAGAAGGTGTCCTGGGCCACCAAACTCTCACAAAGGGGAGCACAACTGCCCAAGAAACGAAGGCCTCAAGGCCTCGGCAGGGGGTGCTTTGTTGGTAAGAGGGGGGACCAAACGGGTGATGCCTAGGCCCTTCTCCCAAAAGTCCCAGCATATGATATGGGCCTGGCACAAATGCCTTGCACTGGGCTACAATACGTACAGGCGACGCACACCACCAAGTTGTGGCACACGCACGGTGAGGACAGGCTTGTTTTTGTGTCACACGCTCTCTGCCTCTGTTTAGTCGTCGGTGCGTGGTAGCAGCAGAAGCAAAGGAGCATGAGCGGTGACGCAGTCTTCTTTTCTTTCTCCGCCCTGTCCCAGTGCAGCATGGGAGCTAGCAAGGCAGAAGAAAGGGGACTAGGTCTGGCCCACAGCCAAGCCCCAGTGGTGACACTCTGTCCGAAGTATTACTCATGCTCCCTTTCCTTGTTTCTGACACTTATTTAAAACTCCCCTTATTCCTGAAATCAAGGAGTCCGGAAAACAATAACACCACCCTTATACTTGCCTTACCTCGCACGAGGCAATCTCTGTATACTGCCTTATAGCCTTCACACCAGCGGTGATGCCAGGGTCTCACCCAAGAATCTTGAATAAAATGAGCAAGTACGCATGCATTATTAGCGCACTGTTTTCGTGTCAACAGTGCAAGGGACCTGTCAGCATTGATGAGTTCAAAGTACAGGTGTATACGCTGGAGGCATTTACTATTTATTTATTTGTATTAATTTATATAGCACTGGGTACCCACAGGCATCAGGGCGCACAAAACACAAGTTGACAAATATGTAAGACAGGACCAACAAAAGTTCACCTTAGATGGGAGAGAATATCACCATAAGGTGGAGAACTGCATAAAGAGAAGAGTTTTCAAGGATGAGCGAAAGGGTTTTCATGTTTTTTCAGTGTGTTTTACTCTGGAGTATGCACAGAATGAGGTGCTTTGGAAAGCTAGTGGGCTCTTCCCAGTAAGCTGTGACTTGACAGTGCAGTGCGTAGCAGAACAGCACTCTTGGCAGTGGACGTGTCAAGGCGTTGGGGCTGGGGCAGGTTGACTGCCAGGTGGGTGGAACAGAGAGAACTTCGCTGAAACCCTACCCAACACCTACCTGAACAGATTCCGCTTCAACAAGGGCCTGCCAATAGAAGAAATTCTATTGCCATGAATAGAATTAGGTAGTTTATTCGAAAGCCAGAGCCTGAAGACTGAAGCGATTGCATCCCTGATCTGACAGAGTCCTAGGGATGAATAGTCAGTGATCTTCGAAAGACCATAGGCTCCGTCCTGGGATATATTGTGCAATGCTATCCCGAAGGTAGGCATGAGTAGCCACATGGATGTATTTGAAGATGATGCAGAGAATTGTGAGCTGAATTCTCTACTGTTGCAATTACAGATTCCTGCAAACAGCCTTATGCAATGACAATAAAAAAAATTAAAAAATAGAGAAGGATAGATACAATGGTGCCTTACCATGGATAGATTTGTGAACCAGGAGAAGACATTTAAATCTTGTTCTATTTTGCATCGTCAGCCAGCCAGCTTGATGACAGTACGAGAAAGTAGGTGTGAAGTGAGGGAGTTCAAAGAGAGTTCTGGTAGCGAAGTTAATGATCTTGTCAAGAGGTCAGAGTTGGGGAGACCAAAGAGGATGCTGGCACAGTAGTCAGTTTAGAGAAGACAAGAGGGACTAAGAGATACTTGGCGGTGTTGAAAGTAAGGAGGCGCCTGATGTTCCTAGTGGACCTGATCACTTCTTCTATGACAAGAAACCAATGTGTTTTGAGCCACCTCAAGTGTACTGTTAAGTTTGACTCAATACATTGCCATATTCCACGTGACCAGTCAGTAAGGCTCCTACTACAACTGTACACACGTCCAGCGGGATGAACGGACAAAACCTACATAGCCACCTGATATTAAAGAGTCATCCCTTGAAAATGGGATGGACCTTCATCGACATTGCGTTATCGTGTATAATGTCTGACCCTTGAACCTGAGATAACACTTTCACATGTTTTCCAGAAATCTGGGGAAGCTGCAGTTTCAGGAGAGATGTCTTAGTGCTAGCAGGACCTACTCCATCTTCTCCTGGCTAGGATGATGCCAACTAGATACCTTCAGGATGAGAGGTCATCCAGGCTTCCAAAATGTACAGTCAAACGGATTTGCAGTTTAGCTGTAACTGCCAAAGGGTGGTTACATTAAGTAATTGTTTAAAATAAAAAGCCACACTTCCAGAACGGTGAAAACGGCTGGAAAAAGTAGCATAACTGTCAGTCAGAGTATCAACAGCATCAAAGCCAAATTCTTGAGCTCCAATATGAAAACATCAATGAGCAACTAAAAGATGAGGTAAAACCCCATCAACAACCCAGTGTAGAATGAGGCATGAAGTTCACTGCAGGACACACATAAAGAGAGTGTAGAAACCTTAAGCCAACTTCAACATAAGCTAACTGACCGGACTATACACAAAAGTGTGTTGCTGCATAAAATTGCGGTCCTCAAACACTCCATTACTGACCTAAAATATCAGCGAATCATAAAAGAGATTGACTCAAAAAATGATTTTGATCAGATGCAACAGGATTTAAATATTCTGAAAGAACAGAAAATGCATTTGATCAAAGGCAAAGATGCTTTAAAGTTGAAAGTGGAGTTAGATAAGGACCAGCCTGTTTCTCACGAACTGTCCAGGATGGGGGAAGAAAATATAGACCTTATGCAGCGTTTGAGACCAGCAGTTGCTGACCTGTTGAATGCGACGCAAACTAGAAATACACAGCAGAGAGAACTTGTCATTTCAAATGAAAAATGCTGTGAAAGTGCATGCATAATCCAAGGCTCTCACAAGGAATACAAAGTCCTCCAAGAAGAGGTACAGAAGGAGATGGACCATTTGGCAGATCAGAGCAGAGTGCTTGAAGCCAGCAAAGCTTCATTGTCAGATTTATAAATTCAACTCTCTGAATGTAACAAGTTTGAGAAATTAAACAATTAAATAAAAGAATACACGCTGGCACTGAGTCTGATTAACCAATGGGCCTGTGATGGAGGGGAGCAGCCCCTCCAAGGCCTTCATACCAATATCTTACAATTCCCTATGTACAGACTGGAACTGACCTCATACATGCATCCTATATAGAACAGGGAGACATGAGACAGGTGGGCTCGCCTATCACTAGCCAGTCTTATCAGGAAAGGCCAGTCCAGATCTGATATTGATGACTATACTCCCTTGCCAAACAGAAGGGAAGGTGGCTGGACCAGTGTGTCATGGGAGGTCAAAGATAGTCCTGTGAGTAATTCTGAACCTGAACATACATATGAGGAGAAGATCAGAGAATTAGACTTACATAAGATGATGCTGCAGAGAGACCACCTAGCCTGCATAGCTGAAGGGAAAGGCAAAAGATTTAGTCTATCGAGGGCATTTTAAAAATCCCTACACATTCAGGTGAATGCGTGGATTCACCCAGGCAATTTGGATGGAGGTACAGTGCATATCTGCAACAGTCTGAAGAAGAGAATGTGTGTTATCCGGAGCCAAAAAGTGACGACAGGGAAAGAGGCCCTGAGAGCTCACAGTGACACAGGCAAAAGGAGGAGCCCATATCCCATGATTTTGGACATTCCCAAGACATTCCTAATCTCACACATAGGGAACGCCAAGAAGACAGGGACTGGAGTTCCAACAGCAGCACTGATTCTGAAAGAGAATGGACCCATACCATAAGAATGCAAAGTATTCAATGTGGGAACATTTAGAACTATACAAAATGATTGTGATCATTTGAAATAAATAATGATGTCATTTTTATTGAATATGTAAAATGGGAGTTTTCCCTGGAGTACGCCAGTTTCTTTATGGGATTGGAAGACCAAGATTATTAGGCTATGGTAATGTTTATTTGTAAAGTGCCTATACGCAAGGCAAGTGTTTCAAAGCACTCAAAGAGGGATTGAACAAGGGGAAAAAACAGCATTCAGAGCCCTTGAATTTCTCAATGATACAAGTCTTCCCAGGCAGAGTGTAAGTGCATATAATACAATTGATGGTGTAGATAACAGCAAATAGGTCTGACAACGATTCTGCAATTTTTCCTAGAGCATAGAGGCGTCACCATGCAAGGAGGGGAGATAAGGAAGAGATAATAGATGATCTTCAAGGCATGGTACGTTCAGATCATGCCCATTCAAAGAAAGTACAGGAGATGGGGGGACAAGCGCAAGGTGGGGGAATCCAAGTGCGGCCAGGTAGTCAGAAAATGGGTAAGCGCTGAGAGATGCCATTCTCATGGGTCATTGGCCAAGTGCAGTAGCAATGAGGCAAGTGCAGGCCATGAGGCAAGTGCTAGAGGACTGGCAAGGGGGCCAGGGACCAGTGAGACCCTGAGGTACGCCAGGTTGCCAGTCGGCATGCTGTGTGGAAAAGGAGTGAGAGAAGGGTAGAGCAGATAAAGAGGTTAGCAGGGTAGAGGGAGGGAGAAGGAAGAGAATATAAGGAATGTCATAAGGAGTTTCCAGAACTTAAGGAGATCAAGCTCAAGATGGAGGGTGGCAGGGAGGGGCCTGCTGAGGATAAAGATCTCCCTCCAAATCTCTGCTTCAGAACCGGCTCACTCGTAGAAGGTTAGAGGTAGATGAGTGGAGGGCTCGGGAGGGACAGTATATAGGAAGGCATCAATGCAGATAGGTGGGTCCCCGGCCCCAGAAAGCCTTGTGGACAATGCAGGCCGTCTTGAACTTGATCCTTGCAGCTGCGGGAAGCCAGTGTAGGGATTTCAGCGCCAAAGATATGCGGCCCCTGGGCTGCATATCTTTGGCGCTGAACCACGAGACTTGCAGATCCAAGTCTCGTGGTTCTGTTCTGGATGAGTTGCAGAGGGCGCAAAGCAAAGGCAGGGTGGTTGAGAAAGAGGCATTGAGAGAACCAGGGCTCTGGAGACAGTGAGCCTCTGGGGGAAAGGGAGAAAAGGAAGAATAACTCTGAGGAGGTGCAGCTGGTAGTTGGACTTTTTAGAGATGTCCAAATGTGAGTGGAGAAGGAGAGAGTGGAGTCAAAGATGGCCCCAAGGTTTTTTTGTCTCGCAGGTGGGTGCGGGCGCAGGGCCAAAGGAGGCCAGCCAGAGTGAGAGTGGAAGGAGGAAGCAGGAGTCTCAATGCAAATGATCTCAGTCTTACTGGCATTGGGGCAAGGTCGATTGCAGCACACCATGACTGAATTGCGGACAGACAGTCAGATATGAGCAAGGTAGGGGAGGTGGCTGAGGGTAGCCTGAAGGAGAGTTGCATGTCATCAGCATAATACTGGAAGTTAGAGGTGAAACTGGCAATCGCACGTGCCATGGCAGCCATGTAGACATTGAAGAACCAGGGGGATAGGTTAGAACCCTGGGGGATGCAGCAGGTTAAAAGAGTGATAGTAGAGAGAAAGGACCCAAGTTCCACCTGCGATGGGCGGTCGGAAAGGAAGGAGGTTAACCATGCCAGAGCCTGACCTGTGATTCCCAGGGTGTCACAGAGACGTGCAATCAGGATTTTGTGGTTTACCATGTCAAAGGCAGAGGAGAGATCAAGAAGAATGAGGAGAGAGGGAGTGTTAGTGTCAAGATTTGAGAGCAGGTCTTCACACGTGTTCCGAAGAGCAGTTTCCGTGCTTCTGAATGCTCTAAAGCCAGACTGATGGTCGTGGAGGCAACCATCAGATTCAGTGTGGAGGGTGAGCTGAGAGATAGCCAGCTTCTTCAGGAGGTTGCCCAGGAAAGGATTGATGGAGATGGGGCAGTAATTTGAAGGAATGGAGGGTCAGCAGAGGGTTTCTTAAGCAGAGGGTGCGCAAGGGAGTCTTTAAGAGAAGTTGGGAAAACTCCAGTGGCAAAAGAGAGAATGCAGAGGTCAGCCAAGGCTGAAGGGAGAGAGTCAATCTTGTCCTTAATGGTTTTGGAGGGGCAGAGGTCCACCTGTTTGGATGAGGCCTTCATAGACTGGACTTGTCTGGCAACCGCATCAGGTGTGACAAGAGTGAGAGAAGAGGGAAGAAGTGGTGGAGGGGCCAAGGGAGGCTCCAGAGGTGTTGGTGTATGATGTGGTGTGTAAGTAAGAGAGGAGAGGGTGTCATGGGTTTTTGCAGTGAAGTGTGAAGCCAGGGCCAAGCAATGTCCCTGGGTGGGTGTGACAGAAGAGGAAGCTGCTGAAGGATTGGCCAGTCCCTTACAGATTCTGAAACGTTTGGCTGTGTTTGAGGCTGCAGAGATGTGGGCTTGAATAGACTCTTTTCTTGGTGGGGATGCAGAGTCGATATTGCCTTTGACGGAGGCGGCAGGCCAGTTTGTCTGAGGGTCCGCCTGACGCATTCTATTTCCGCTCAGCTGCCCCACACTTGCGTTCATGGGCAGCCAGATCAGAGTCATACCAACAGTTGCCCTTTTTGGGAGCCTTCAGTCAGACCATCATGACAGGGGCAAGAGTGTCAAGGGTGTTGGAGATAGAGGGATTGAAGTTAGCGAGGGCTGTGTCAGCGTGGGAGTCCGCTGCAGGAGTAGGAGGTGAAGAGTAGGTCCTGATGAGTCAGGAAAGTCCAGAAGTTGAGAGGAGGAGGAGAGTAGAGTGGAGGCCAGGTCAGCCCATTCTGAGAGGAAGAGAGTGGATTGTCCTGGTGGCCAATAGAAGGTGACAATAAGGAGAGAAGATTTAGGAGAGAGTGAGAGCCTACAGACTAGGCATTTGAAGTAGGAGTAGGCCTGAGTGGGGATGATGGACACAGGTATCCATTCTGGCAAGATCAATGCCACTGCCCCTCCTGACCCCTCGGGCCTGGGTACAGAGCAGATCTGGTACCCTTCAAGGAGGAGTGTGCCAAAGCTCATGACAGAGCTGTCCTTGAACCATGTCTCCGTGATGGCGAGCACATCAAGATCCATGTATTCAAGGAGGTTGCAGATGTCGGACGAGTGTTTGACAGCAGAGCGAGAGTTAAGAGTGTCAATATGGAACAGCTTGCCATCTTTGAAGGTATTCCACAGGGGTGCACAGGGCACAGTGTTCCCCCACGACCCTCCCAAGGGTTGAAAGAGAGCCAGAGGAATAGTGGAGGATGGTGGAGGAGCCAAGGCCGACAAAGGAGCTGGGTCAGTAAGGCAAGGCCAGGGTGCCTGTGCAGAGGAGGAGGAAGGCACAGCAGGTAAGCAAGCCTGTGCAGAGGTGGATGAAGGTACAGCAGGCAAGGGAGCATGTGCAGACGAGGAGGGTTCCATGTGTTAATATCCCCGCAAAAATATCTCCATGCAAAAATATCACCATATTTTTGCGGTGATATTAAGACATGGAACCTGCAGGAGACACCCCTGTAGCCCCTGTATTATTTTAAAGGTAGTGGGGGACACCCCCGCTCCCAAATATTATCGCCAATAAAAAAATCACCTATGGCCGTTCCTGATGACCATATATACGCCGATATTTTTGTTGGGGATAATATTACGTGATACCAGGAGGAGGAAGGCACATAGCAGCCTGTCAAAGAGAAGAAGCCTTTGTTAAGGACCCTGAACCATGACGGTTCCATTCAGATAGACATTAATGATGACCCTGAAAATGGCAAAGAGGTCAAGGAGGACCTCCCAGCGGGTGCCACTATTAATGGGAGAAGAGGCGATAGGAGAAAGAAAGGCCACTATGTACCGGGTCTGTGGTCAGGTGAGGGAATGACAAGGAGGATGTCTATGAGAGTCTCTCTGGTGGAAGCTGTGACATAGGTGTCTGCATTAGAAATCCTGTGTTGGAGCCCAGTATGTCCTTCTTAAGTTTCTTCTGGACAGATTTAGTGATAGGAGAGGGATAGGAAATAGAGAAGCAGTTAGAGAATATAGGAGAGATAGTGACATAACAAGCTGCAATGGCGAGGAGGACACTTACCAGGATGATGTGCTGAAGCACATGGAGGGGAGGGGAGCGGAGGGGCAGGGCAAAGCAAGCAAGCACTCATTCTGCAGCAACAGGCACAGCTAAAAACGATTTTCAGGCAAATAAGCACTTACTTTGCAGCAAACAGACACAGCTAAAAACGATTTTCAGGCAAACAGGCACTCTATGCAGCAGGGGCACAGCTAAAGACGCTTTTCAAACAAGCAGGCACTTTCTATGCAGCAAGGGGGCACAGGTAATGATTTTCAGGTAAACAGGCACTTACTCTGCAGCAAGCAGGCACAGCTAAAAACGATGTCCGGGCAAACAGGCACTTTCTATGCAGCAAGAAGGGAGCACAGCTTAAAACGATTTCAAAATAAATAATGTGTTTATGCTTCATAAAAAAAACATTTACAAAAATATAAATGAATTCATTTGACATTACATTAAAACATGAATCAAATACATATATTACCATCTCCATAAAGTTTGACATGTGATACATAGTTGTATACTATTAATGTGTATAAGCACATTGCATAAAACCACCAAAGCATTAAGATGAATAAAAACGTAAGAAATCATAAAAGAATTATATCAAAATTATACATTCACTCAAAAGAGTAGCTTTGAATAATTCTCAATCTTATGAGCACTTGTTGAGTGCAAGATTGAAAACAAAGTGCTAACATTCAACTAAGAAATAATAATCAGCGTTTCCCTCATACATGTAAAAACATTACAGTGGCTAGATTAGAAGCTCATTTTAAATGTGTTTCAATATCTCACCAATGCAAATACTAATGGGCGATGGGTGCCCAACATCGTCCTGTCCCACAGCACGATCGAACAGTCTTCAAAATCAATGCTAGCACATTTTATCAATAGGTTTGTTTGAATAGTTTTAAAATGAGAACATTCTAAAACAAGGTGTTTGAGGCAAACAAGCACGTACTCTGCAGCAAACAGGCACAGCTAAAAATGATTTTCAGTCAAACAAGCACTTACTCTGCAGCAAACAGACACAGCTAAAAACGATTTTCAGATAACCAGACCTTTTCTATGCAGTAAGGGGACACAGCTATAAAACGAATTTCAGGCAAACAAGCACTTACTCTGCAGCATGGGGACACAGCTAAAAACGATTCTCAGGTAAACAGGCACTTTCTATGCCGCAAGTGGGCACAGCTAAAAACGATTTTCACACAAACAGGGACTTTTTAATATGCAGCAAGGTGGCAAAGCTAAAAACGAATTTTAGGCAAACACGCACTTACTCTGCAGCACCACTCTAAGTGGTCCACCTATAAGGTGGCCATTTTGAAACATTTTTCGACCCACAGGAGCTCACAAGAGGCACGCAAGGTTGCCTATAATTTACAATGTGGGAAAGATCAGGCACCTCCCAGCAGCAGAGAATTTGCTACCACTACCCAATTAGATTATTACCCAATTAGTTGGAGTTGAGCACATGACTTTGAACTAGGTAATAGAGCAAGTCACTAGGATTCCAAGGCCCACTGCTCAGGAGAACAGACCTCCAGTGACTCCCTTGCAACCTTTCCATCCGGCATGCCTGAATATGCTGTTGCGAAGACCCATCTAAAGATGGCCGACATGAAATCAGGCCACAACAACACTGGCCTCCCAGCCCTGCTGCCACCTCCATCAGAGCAGAAACTGATAGGCTACAGCATGTGGAAAATTAAGCCGAGCCCCAGAGCCGGAATGCAGAGCGGGCCCCTCTCCACAGCACTCTCCTAATTCACCCTCTGCCTGTTTTGGCCTTTCCTGATGTACCAGCATCCCCCCTGACCCACCCCAACTCTAATCATGCTTCACCATTGCCTGAGGAGCCTGCTGGAAACAATCTGCAGGTCAAGCTATATGTGCTACTAGGAGTCTGCAAATCCTCTGAAGGTAACGGAAGCCTTTACCTATTAGACTGCGGCTGTAATCTGCATACCTGCCACACACAGTTCACACTGTTCAATGTTTACCTCAACCCCCTGATGCCCCTGCTCTCGCCTTTGGCCTCTTTTCCCTGTGATTCGTACTATCAGCAAAACAGTTGCTGGACGGTACCTGTGACTATGGGGGCAGCAAAATACATGGACCCGAACAACCTTCGGACATATAAACTCAGAAAATGAGTTCAATATATTCCTTCATAAGGCCATGCCCGACTTAAGCAAAAGAGGAAACCTGGCCAATTAGATGATGTATTGATCAAGAGCCCAACTGTGGAAGAACATATTCGCTATGTTCTGGCCCAGTTGCAGAATGCTGGAGAAAAATTGTAGTTTCAGAAAGCACAGAAAGCACAATGGTGTCAGACCAGGGTGAACGTTTAGTACATGAAATCGGCCCTGACGGTCTCAATCCCCAGGTGAAGAAAGTGGAAGCATTATTGAAATTGAAAGACCCCACCACTTGAGAATCCTTCTTGTACTCACTAATTACAGTCAAAAGTTCAATGACGACTATGCAAAGGTTACTCAACATCTGGTCCATTTATGAAAGGCTGGAGTCAAGAGGGAGTGGGGTCTGGACCAATCCGCGGCAGTTAAACAACTGAAAAGAAGCCTTTCTCAAGCTCCTTGTTTAACTTATCCCCAGGAGTTTTTCTTAGAGACAGGGTTTTCAGATACGTGCCTGGCAGAGGTATTGTATCAAAAGCACCACAAGGTCAACAAAGTGTAGAAGGGTAACTCCAAAATCAATATGAAAAAACAGCTCCAAATGAGAGGGAATGCACTTTGTCAGAAAAGCGGGGCTAAAAACTAACAAATTCTTGCCAGATTCAAAACTCTTACAGCTTTTATACACAGAATTACATGAGCTACATAATTACACATTCTAGGTACTTAATCCCATGATCCCCATTGGCAAACCCTATATATATTCATTCTCTAATCTCATTGGACACATGTTACAAAGCACAATTCCCTTTCCTCATGGTCTCTGACATCCTGAAACATAATCAGTTCATTAACTGAGAACCGTTAACCTGTCCCATTTATCAGAGAAACTTTAACCCTCTACGTGATATGCAAGGCTTTTGTCAGAAAGCTTCAAAATAAGTGGAGGGAGAGAAACAAATAATAATTCCTTTGATCAAGCAATAAACATCTTATCATCTCAGATGTGCTGGTGTCCTATATTATTCCTTCTACATTCCTGCCCCGTCACCTTATTTGTGACTACCATCTCAGATCATACAGCCCCCAGTACGCATCCTGCTTATCATCTTGAAAGGCCAAACAAAAAAACAATAAAACACTGGCAAACTCTGCCTTCCAGCACCCCTTCACAGGGTTTTATTATCTAACCACACTTCAACCCACCATTTACCAATACTCTGTACTCACAGGAAGATTATTCCCTGTATCCACAAACCCAGCTAGTCATAAACCCATGACCTAATAGCACTTCATTTTGTCCTCTCCACAAGTAAGCATTTGATTTTATCAACATCTGCCCAAATGCAGTACACTTCATTCCCCCTTCCATAACCCTGTCACCCAGCTCTCCTGGCCAAGCAAAGTACATCACCATAAACCAAAGAATCTGGTGCGTACAGAAACTCCAGCTATGAGAGAACTGCGATCTGCGATATTTCCATATTACTCGCAACAAACACTTACTTTCATCATTTCCCAAAACATTGTCTTCAATTTGAGCCATCGTCAAGTCCCCTGTGTACATTGTTCAAGACTAACACATCCCTTCATACAGGTGTTCCCTTCAGCGGACTTCTATTCTCACATGGGCAAAGCTCCTCGCTTAACATCTCCATCCACATGACTTCTGATTTTGTTACTGCATGATACAAATCTGAAATGCATCCAGAACCAAACACAAAGTAACACTTATGCCAATTCCTCGAGCTACAGTGAACACATACTAACTTGCAGCATTGCATCTAACCCAGCTGCACCATTGATCTTATACAACGTGCGCAACATAAACTTCTTTCCTGCAACAAAGGTTATCTCTTATGAGAACAAAACTTTGTCCTCTTTGGAGGAGAAATTCAATGATTGAAAAAAGGTACTCCTGGCAACAGTATGGGCAGTGAAAAACCACTGGCCGTTTATCCACACGGAGCACATTGTTGTAGAGACTCCTCACCTACCCTTGCAGTATTTACAAAGTGACAGAATATGGGCTGGGAATGTTTCTAATTCCAGAATTGCTACCTGGATTCTGTCCATGAAGGCTTTCCTGTGGAGGTCAGGTATGGCCAAAAACAAGAAGAGTCCTCTAGCACAAGGATTGGCAGACTTGTATGTTTGTGCTAAAAAAAATTCCTGAGGATGAAGTTCAGTAACAAAGACTATATGGAGGTGTACCTTAGCTTCCCCACACAAGATCTATTAAGAAGCTACATGCCAGGGGATACCTACAGTTTATGTGGATGGTGCCAGGCTGTCAATAACAGGGGAAAATAACTAATAGTTGGCATCGGGAATGCCTGGGTGAATGATACCCCTGAACCCTCGGCTGGTTACAAAATAGGACTCCAAAGTAGTCGCGTGTCAGATGGGCATGCTTCAAGCCATCCTCACTGTGGTACACCACCAACTCAAAGAATTGGTGATAATCATCGATTCTGACTATGTCAGGAATGGGATTTTGGAACACCTGATCAACTAACTCAAAGAATAGAGGCATGCTTTGTGCTAACAACAAAACATTAAAACATGGAAAATTGTTCCCTTCTATTGATTATTTGGTGACCTCTAATGGGAAGACCATCTATTGGAAAAATATTAGAGGTCATTCCAAAATAGTAAGTCCATATGAGACTGTGAACGACCTGGCTGACCAGCGGGCTAAAACTGGAGCTCTAAAGGTGGACTTCATTGATCCAGGAATCCCTGCTGGGAGAAATTCAAGTTACATCTGTGACTAGGTCTCAAATTCATGCCAACAGTGAACTCCCAGCTGCTCAGTTGAGAAAGGATGTGCCGGATGCAGATTTGATCACTGCACAAAAAGAGAAACCTATTAATAGATATTTCTATCAACATATTGAACACCAAGAGAGCTTTTCTCAAACAAACTTGGATTCTACCAGGAAAGAGGCTCTCCGGGTGTTGAGGATATTTTCCAAGATGTTTTTTAATCCAATAAGGTTGTTCGTAAGGAGGAAATCATGTAACCAATGGGTGGTACCTATCTCATTCTGCAGACTGATTTGAATCACGCCTATAACACAGCAGCTACTGCTGGTCATAGGGGTTTTTGCAAAACATTAGAAATCTTGCGAGAAGTTGCATACAGGCCAAATATGGCTCAGGTCCTGAAGACATATCTAAAGGGGTGTCTTGTGTGTGTTCAATTCCAACCAAGTTCTCCCACACATTGAGCTCCCCTACAGAAAAGGGGAATGATACTGCCTTGGTCAGATTTGCAAGTCAATTTCATTGGGCCAGTCATTTGCGCCTCAAGAGGAAACAAGTACATGGTGACGGTAACCTGCTTGTTTACAAAATGGGTAGAATGTCTCCCAGCCACAAATTGTAAGGTGGAGGCAGCTGCGACTCAAATGATCAACCACATATTCTCTCATTTTGGCTCTCCGCAAAGGATTGAGTCAGATAGAGGGAGTCATTTTGAGGTGGTGACCAAAATGTGGGAGGTTCTAGGTGTTAAAAGGAAACTCCACACAGGTTACCACCTGGTATTGAGCAGAGGGGTTGAGAGATACAATAAGACTATTGTGGGTATACTAAAGAAGTGTGTGGCTAACACTGGACCCAGTTGGGATATTTGATTACTGCTTGTTTTGATGGCTCTTAGATCTACACCATCTTTTATGACCAAAATATCTCCATTTGAATTGATGACCGGATGAAAAATGGTGTTACCTCAGTATTTGCTCTATAGAACTCAGGAGTAGAGACTGATTAATGCTTCCACCACTCGTGAGTATGATGAGAACCTAAGGAAGCACCTCCAGCATGCTTCTGCTTATGCTCAGCGCTAAAGGGATGAAATAATACCATGACTTGAAGACTATGAAAAAAGAGTATAAGGTAGGTGACAAGGTTTATGTCTACAAATTACAAAGGAATCAAACTAAGGAATGGAAATTTGTTCCGTCTTGGCACAGCAGTTTTGTGATTGTGGATAAAATATCTACATCCCAAAAGGAGAACACGTGGAAGAGTTGCGGGTCCATATTAATCAGTTAAAAGCTGTCATCCCCTAGCCGAGGAACCATCTGAGGAGGAGAAGTAAAGTCACAACCCCAAGATGGAAACTAAAATATATAACTGGTGAGTAATTCAATTAAAAGTTCATCTGAACTGTTTGTCGGAAATTGAATAGCGTCTTGCATTGAAAGTTTTAAAAGAGAAAATGTGTCTCCGGCTACCTGCAATTTTATCCAGGGAAATAATGTGTAAACATAAATTCTTAACAATTAATTTTACTCCCCTCTTTCGAAAATGTAAATTCCTTCCAGCCTGGGGACCATAAGAAGAGGAGTTCAGGGAGAATCCCGTAAACTGGGAAAGGTGGAAAAGAGGAGGGAAATCCAGGAAGGAGGCCCCTTTCGTACCCCAGAAACCCAAAAGGATATGAAAACCTGATCACACACTCCCGAATTATTAAGACAATATGGCCGTTCTCTATCAAGAGGGACGAAGAGGAGCTTGTGGCTGGAGTAAAAACACATTTTAAAAAGCACTCTCCCCTGCCCTTTTCACTGTAGTTCCAACATGAGAAGACAACCGGGGGCAGAAGGGTATGTGAGGTACTTTCAGCCCTAGGATACAAGTGCACTGCACCGGGAAAGGGTAGGCCCAAAGGTGCAGGAATATGTAAAGTGCACCGTTGGCTGCCAGACAAAATGGCCAGCATTTTACTCTCAACTGCAAAACATTTAAATATTATCTTCAAAAAAATATGAAGTCTGCCCTTTGTTTGAATTATGAGGTCAAAAGGCTACCTCACGATTTCCCACTACATTATTGAACACTGAACATTTTAAAGAGGAAACTCCATTGCCAGAGTAATTCAAATATATATATATATATTTATAATGTGAGATATTGGTGCGCGCCTCATGGTTAAAGAAAATGCAACAAGTTAAAAAGCACAATTTGTATTCATAAGAACTGACTTAAGGCTGTACCGGAACACCCACGAAACCCTTCCGCCGTCAGATTCAAAGGTGAAACCATCCTTCACCTCTCAATTTGGTCAACTCTTTGAAGACTAGCAGAGCCAGCAAGGGGGCATACCTTGTGCCTGTGGCAGAGGTTTATGGGGGTACAATGATGACCACTGAGTTAACGGAGATACAGTCCATGGATTCTGAATTTAATAAAAACACTCAAAATTAAATTCAGTTTGTTGTGAGGTTGTGGGCTAACTGACAGTTTGACATGCACCAGAAGATGCCAAATGAGTCCAGGAGGCAGGATTATACCCCTCTGCTCAAGGAAATACAAAAAATGCTAAGTGATTGTATTGCAGACTAAATCACCAAAAGTCAGATGGTGTGAGGGCTGGAATCACAAAGGATTGGGTCCACAGTTGTTCTGTCTTGGTTCTGGGATCTTTTCCTGCATGCAGCAATGATTGCTGCAGCCGGAACAGTAACATCATGAGCTAACTTAATGAAGTGAGAAATTCTGATCTCAGGGATGGACACATATCTCAGCAGCAGACACTCCGCACACCGTTCCCTCTCTTAGGATCAACTCTTTCCTGTTCATTATTGTATTCTATTGCCTGGTCCCATGTTCCCTCCCCTTCTTTGAAACACAATTTTTTGCAGTATAAGTGCCTTACAAATGCACAATAAATAAATAAACAAATACATACATGGAGTGACACCTGGCTTGACCTATTTTGGTTTGATTTCATTTTATTGTCTTAGTATGGTTTACTGCTGATTAAATCTATGTGTAGAGAAGCTGACGTACACGTCATTTACAGAGCTCACCCCCTCACCTTCGTCATACTGGAATAACAGCAAGAAAGCACTGTGTTTAACACATGGTATCATCCCAATACCACATTGAAGGTATGAGAAGCGTGATGCACTTAGACAACCGTATCAAATGTACCCCCGAACTGAGGTGGCAGAAACCACTGGACATAGAAGAACTATAAGTGAAGTCCGACAGATTAACAGTGATGTTATGAAGGAAAGAAGATATGTGGGCGCACTAAACCTGATGTATGGAAAGCTAGAGAATGAAGATGTGACTGAAAGAGCAAATTAAACACATGCAAATATGAAGAAGACTATATACACTTAGAAGATTAGTGGCAAGAGATGCAGTAGATGTATATAAGCAGAAACGCAAGGTAGATAAGACAATGTAGAAGCTTGTTAAAGTAGGAAATATAACACAAGTAAAGCAGCAATGTTGAGAAAATGAATGTCAGCATTGTATAAAAGTAAGCAAGAAGCCCTGAGAAGAGAAACCAAGGCTACAGTGCTGACAAGATACACATCCGTGCAGAACAAAGGATATTTGCTTTGCTCAGAATCAAGAATGCCGCAGTAAGAAGCAACTGCGAGGCACGAAAAAAGTCAAAGAGGATAAGCTACATACGCAGGACATATTTCTCTTAGATTAAGCAAAGGAGTGAATAACTGAGTGCCAAGTATTGTAGAATAAAAGATGCAGAAAGCACTTGCAAGACGGAGCAACCAAGTCTCCAGAGGCCAAGGAGAGTAACAGCACCCAATATAATTGAATCAAATAGCACAAAATAAAATGACAGAATGGACAAAAGCATGGTCTCCTCACATCTGGTACAGGACCAGAAGACAAGGCCTATTCATAAAGCTCCAGATGAAGATAGCAATGTAACTTCACTCCCTTTAAAGTTCTAAGGAAGAGAACGTCCTGCAAGGTCAACTACAACAAATAAGTCTTGGCTAAGGGCCTAACTGATGAGAGATGGTAGGCTACTTAGCTAAGCAGGGCTGTTGTATAACATTGTTCCCTTGCACCAGGGTTTTATTGATTACATTCTGCGAACAAGCTGAATGGCTGGAAGAGAGTGCCAACTAATCGTGAGGGTCTATGTAGTGGTGGATCATACATTGTTGCAGAAGCCTATCCTCTGCTGGTATTATGTTATTATCAGTATTTTACATAGTTAGAGGTTGTTCAAGGCATGCCTACCAAATACGGGGCATCCAATGATGATACCAAAACTTATATAAACTATAGGTATTTAAGTTCCCTTAACCAATCCCTCCACCCGGTAGGTTTTTACTGTTTCCCACGTAGGATGACGTCATATCTGACGTATATCGAGGTATAAAGCCTTTTGCGTAATTGAAATGCATTGACAGTGTGTGAACTAAAATGTGATGTTCGCCAGGTTTCCTTACTTTGTTGAACTGATAATAAAGTAATATTTTGATATATTCTATGAGTCTGTCCTGTAATTTGGGTCTGAGATCATTTATTGTGGTAATCCCAATCGGCACATTGAACGCTCCAGGTGCTACTGCACATATTGATTGAAACATACCTTTTTAATGTATTCTTTAATATTTCACAACAGGTACAAAATCTCAACTGCTCCATTAATAACACTGGCCAAAATGTTCCTTAGCTACTTACGATTCTCAGGTTGAATCAAGCACATTTTAGGCCCTGCCTCAAATATTATTTTGTGTCTCTTTGCCCCACCAACTGGCCACAAGCCCACGGGATGCGCCTATGCAGATTATCTAGACATGCAGTGGCAATGAATATTCTCCCACTGGCTGGGGGATTCAATTTGCTACATTTTCATTGGCTAAGAGGGATATTAGCTTCCTGTCTTTAGGCAGAACATATTACATTTGACTGATTGATGTATGCAACGCCGTGGCCAAGACAGATCATTAAGTGCCTGTTGATTTGGCGGTGGGGTAAATGCACTTTCCGCTGTAGGCCACTTCAGTATGTCGACATTTGCATTGGAGAGAGGGAGTCGATCTATTTCCACTGTTAGGAGGAAATTATATTGCAGAGAGAGGATGACCCAATTCAAATCTCTGAGGGAGTAGATCCTTGTGCACAAGATAAATGACAGTTCCATTCCTACCTAATGAAGTGGTAGAACTCTAAGGGCCTGATTCACAGCATCGTTTTATAATGGGCAATCCCATAGGTAAACGTTCTGTGAATCAGGCCCTTAGTCTTAAAGCGAGAATGTGTTTGCATATATACTGGCAAAAGAGGTGGGGATGGGAGTCCCAGCGAGAGCGATGATTGTTTCCTTTAGATATTTCTGTATTCTCGAGAATAGAATTCTATTTCCACTGGAGGAGGAGGATTACCTCCAATCCTTAGGAGCAATGGGTTCGCTTGCAATGGCTGAAGCAGTGGCTGTGTTAGTAAGAGCGATAACCGCTAATATCCACTCTCCAGGTGTGGGGGGAAGGGTCCAGATCTTCCTATCCCCTAGGACACGGATCGTTGTAGATCCAGCTCCAATATTTCCAGGTGTCTTTACAGGCTGGATCTGTGTTTTGTGGGAGATAACTCCTCCATTTTCACTGTCTATGGGTTTAGCCATGTGTGTACTAAGGAAATTGCTGAATCATTAGATCTTTGTACCGTCAAGAGACAAGTGCTATATTTCTACAAAATGGAGTAGATCTCAGTGGCTTAGATGCAAGTGTTTAATATCATGTAATTCAGCGGGTGGTAGTATTAACGATAGTGATGGTTGTTCAATAAGGCAGGCGAGGCGTAGATCAGACCTCTGTGTACCTCAGCCTAACCGTGACTCTGACATGTTGCTCTTACTACAAAAATGACCCGCATAAGCGTCAAGAAAATGATGCCAGTCTAGTCACGGGGTCATTTATCAAGGACAGGGAAGGATTCTGGATTTATTGGATAAAGACCTCAGGACAATGGTCATGGCAACTGATAAGAGAGGTAACCGGCGGGGACAGCCAGAAGCTGAACGGCACAGTCTGTGTGTCTGCCCCCCACATTCTTTCATCTATCACCCCCCCCCACTCCTTTATTCCTGTGGTGAACCAATTCTCTTTTGTTTTTCAAAAACAAGTTTGTGATAAATATGTAGGACTCATCCAGGCGTGCTGTGAACATGCTTTGTATGCTTCTAGCGGGCGTGATGAGAATCCCAGAGCAGGGGGGGCAGGGCTCCCTGTCTGTCATGGCAGCTTGTTGACAGGCAGCATTCGGTGCGGGTGCCACGGTCATTGTCAATTTGTTCTCAGGCTGCTTTCAGACGGGCCATGATTGTGGGCCTGAGTGGTCAGTTGAACTTCCATGACCCATGGAATCAAGCCTTGACCTATTTAACCAGAGCAAAGGAACAGGGGCAATCTAGGTGCATAAAGCCCAAAGATCCGGGCACTCTCCAAAGGTTTACGTAGAACAGCAATGGGGCGAACAGTCTGATGTGTGATGAGAGGCCATGGAATCTATCGTCCTTCCATGCAGTGAATGGGAATTACTGGCAGCTGAGTGCACCGCAAACAGGGCTAGCACAGATTTTAGTGAAAAGGACACAGGGGGCAGGTGTCCCCTACACGAGCAGGAATTGGGGAAATGTAATCAAATACCAAAGAAACGGGGGGGGGGGGGGTTCCTGTCGGAAAGCGATTGCTAGCATGAATGACTCCAGGGGCCTAATTCACAGAACGTTTTCCAATGGGGTTTTTCCATTATAAAACGCATTTGTGAATTAGGCCCCTAGTGTTCATAGTTCAAATGAGTGAGTACTTTGCCTGTCAACAAAAGAATCCCCTTGTATTCAATCATTCAATCGCGGGGATATTACAGAAATGAATTACTCTGTTTCTTAGCAATTCTTTTCATGGGGTAATAATTACAATAATGATCTCAAAGAAGTTATTATCTGACTTTAAATAAACTCAAAATGTAGAATTCCATGGAACTAGTGACATGTCAGGAAGCAATTACAAATCGTAATAGTGACATATACAGTATATAGTGAAAAAGTGACCGATTACAATGTTTTTTTAACGAAAACCTTTCAAAAACATATACAAACATAAACACATTATGGTCAAGTGTTGGTAGAATACAATATATACATCAATGGGAGTATTCAAAATAAATTGTAGGAACTGAGTCAGATTCGAGGAGTTACAAAGCAATTGTAGTAGCAGGTCAGTTACTACAATTGATCATTACCCCCTGTAAAGAATTGGGAACACATTTAGCAATTCATTTCTCTAATATTCCCGAAATTGAGTACGGAGAGGGATGCTTTATTTCCAGGCAAAGTATTCATTTATTTGAACTATGACGAATAAGATTCATTCATAGTAGCAATCGCTTTCCAACAGGTGCCCCCACCCCCTTTTTTTGTATTTGACAGATTTTGGTAAAACCCAGGGCACACAAATGTGATGAGGCCGCCTTGCTAAGTTTTTATACTGTGCCAGTGGCACCGCCAATAGGAGACACACACACACACCTTCCCATTGAGTTCATGTGTGGATGGCACAGATATGGTGTTGAGGTTTCTAAATGCTGCTGGGCTCAGCTTAAAACATGCTGTTGACCCATTGGATTTACCATCAAAGCGATTTCTAGGGTAAATCTGGAGAAGGAAGATCTCGCAAAGATGATGTCATGGTCGCCTAATAGATGTTATCTTCCACCGGCTTACCTTTCACACTCTAGTCAATGTGGACCCTATGCACATTCCTGCTAAAGTCAGCTGCAGTGTGACATTCCCATCACAATAGCCCGTGTCAGAAGCCTATCTTTTTTCAGGTGTGCAGTTGCTTTCTTGAATGTGCTATACTCACAAAGGTACAACTGGGGAGTAGTATTTGTCTCTAAAGGCCAGTCAGACTGGATGCCACAGACCCAGTGCTTCTTCGTTTTATGTCTGTAAGGCCTATCATTTTGTGCAAAAATACTTCACGTTTTGATGTCACTGTGGCCTAGATTTTCCCTATCCAGGTACAATAGTTATTATATTATATTTATATGTATAGTGCTTTATGTCTGACTCCTCATGCATCTAAGTGCTGTAAAAATATCTATTATTACTACCAAATGTAATAGTACTTAATTTATTAACCTCCAAAAGGATGAAGGGCTGATTCAGGCCTTCTGAAATATGACCCTGGAAAGTGCAGTCTCGCGCATGTAAGAGCTCAGCTGAGCTTTTACCTTGCATAATTATCCAATTGTGAACCAAGTATGCCATTTAATTTCGGTTGCCAGGTAATAATGTAGTGAGTGCTTTATGCAAAGTGGTTTGGCGAAAGCACTAAATAAGTAATGGATTACAATAAATGCTTAAATGTTAATACCAATCAATCCCAGCGTAGGCTCACAATATTGTCATAGGGCTTCATTACGTGTGTGTCGGTCCAGAAAAAGGTGCCGGTAACAATGTGTACCGGCACCTTTTCCAAACCGGCATACTCTGAGTCTGCCGGGAAGGTCAGGCCCGGCCCCTACCGGCAGATAATTCACTGAAGCACAGGCACCGTTAATAACAGTACCGGTGCTTCAGTGGTTTCCATCCCATGGAGTACTATGGGAATTTACCGTTACTACGCCACCTGTAAAATCCCGGTACTACCGGGATATCAGGCGGTGGAAACGGTAAGCCGAGATTGCTGGGAAGCCACGGCTACTACCAGCGGCTCACTGGCAATCTCGGAATAACCCCCACCATCTTAAATTAGGGCCGGTTTAAGTGTGACTTCTGTGACTGTTGGTCAACTTCATACATACTTATAAAAAATATTGTGCAAGTGTGTCTTTGCTTCCTGGATATATGTGGTAATCTGGCATGTCTGGCCAGTATAAAAGCTGAATGACATCCGGGTTTATGGGACACGTTGAGCCATTGGAGACAACTATTGGAACCGCAATGTAAATGATGTGTTGTCTGTGATAGAAAGCCACAAAAATGTAGTACCTTTTTAGAAATATTGTTCATATAGTGAACTTATTAAGCTATGAGTAGAGGAGAAATCTGACATATGATGGTTTCTTCCACATATGAAATTGATGAATGAGTGAGTGAGGCTTTCCTTTTTTGTACACATATACTAACCCTGGATCTTGCCCTCTATGGGTAGTGATTGTATGTGTGTTGAGGTGGAGAAAAGTATAAGGATATGTTTTTTCAAAATACTTTTTTAACAAGGTACGTGTTGAATAAATACATTTTTGTATTTTTTGTATCCATGTTTGAAATATGCATTAATAAATTGTATTGATGATCTGATGTGGAAAGGTTTGTGTGTAGAAATTGATGGTGAACAGTGCATGTATTTGAGAAGTGGATGAATATTGTGGGACTTCTTGGCAGCTGTACAGATGATAAGGGTAGCCTACTCCCTCAGTGTGATTATGTGCTTTCATGTTCCCCATTTGCGAGTAGGCCCCTGTGTAAATAAATAGGGGAAGAACCTTAATGAGAAAGTATGTTTGGTACAACCCGTTGGTTTTTGGGTCTCACTGGCCTGGCCAGTTCGAGACATTGAAATAAAATGGAAAAAAGTGAATATTCTGTATTTTTTGGATGTACATTTTCAGAAGTTGATGAATGTTCCATCCATTTTGTCATCAGGTCCTGATACACTTGCCACTTGCTTTCAGCTCCGCTTCCAATGAGTTAGACTTAATCAAACAAAAAAAGAAGAAATGATTATGCGCAGAGTTGCACTGGAAATTAATGCTGGAATCCTGCTATGCCTCCTGGCCCTGGCGGGGCTCTCCGAGACCACCATGGCCTGGTGTGCTTCTTTCCTGGCTGATAGGGGCCAATCTCTTTCTTTTCCTCCCTTTCTCTTCCCATATTATTCTTTGACCTGCAGGGTCCTGTAGGGCTCAGCGCTGTCTGCATTGTCGTTTGTCTTGTCCGCTCCTTCAGCCTCAGGTCCAACTCTTATGCGGATGACACCCAGATCCTGATTCGACTTCATCTTGCCGCGGCTGAGGTGTGCTCGCGCTTGAGTCAGTGCTTGGTGGCCATGGGGGTTGAGGGGGTGGATGAACAACAATTGGCTGAAGTTGAATGGGGGCAAAATGGAGATATTGGTGGTGAGCTCCACCCCCTAACCCCACTCTTTGGACTCCTTCTTTCTGGCCTCCTTCATTGGGTGAATTTCCCATTCCAGTGATGACGGTGAGAAATGTAGGGGTTATGTTATTCTCTACTCTTTCTATGGCTGCCCAAGTTGACAACATTGGTAAGGCTGGCCATTTTCAGCTGAGGATACTGCAGAAAACTTTACATTTTTTGCCTAACCATCTGCATTCTGTGGGTGCGGCTTCTTTGGTTCTTAGCTACTGCAATGCCCTGTTTTTGGTTCAGCCGGTTGGGCTTCTCAATCGATTACAGGGGCTGCAGAACCTAGCTTCTCAGGTGGCGACAAACCTACCTTAGAGAACGCATATTTCCCTAGTTTTACAATCCCTGCATTGGATTCCAGTGTGTAGGCGTGTGTAAAGTAAGCCTCTTTGCCTTGTTCACCGGGCTTGCTATCAGCAGGGGGCAGACTATCTCTGTGACAAGTTTGTCCCATATATCCCCATTCGGGCTCTTCGTTCGGTGGATGCGTGCTTGGTGGCAGCCCTAGGTGTCACCTTGTAAGAGTAGGTGGCCGAGCATTTTCAATATCAGCTGCTAAACTGTGGAATGGGCTGCCACCTGCTCTGAGACGCATCCAGAACAATCTGGAATTTAGACAAAGCTGAAAACTGTACTTTTCTAGGACAAACTGTATGCTTGCCTTCAAGGTGTGTTTTTAGCGTCAAGATGCCTATTGGCGAATGAGCGCTTTACAAATTGCATTAACATAACATAACAATACTTGAAAGTTGGTGTAATTCCAAAAGGATTACAAGTCCTCAATATACAGAGAGTATTCATTGATAACCATAAATTTAAGTTGAATTGGAGCGGTGTAGGTAAAACTTGTAGCAGTGATTGGATAATTATAATTATTGAAACTGCAGGGGAGAACAAGAAACAAGGCGAAGAATTACGGGCTTTAGAGAATAAGCTACTTGAGGAGTCAATTACCCAAGATGTGAAGTTGAAAGTAGAGAAGATTGGTGACATCTTCAAGTCCAAACAATGTACACTGTATAAAAAGGTGTGGAAACTCAAGAATGATACTGAGGCAAATAAAGAGGAAAGAACATATCCATACCTGCATCCTGAATTTTATCAGGGACAGAACAAAAGCTTTGGGTCCCATTACCAAACAGCAGAAAATAGGACCCAAAGAAGAAATATGGGACTGTTTCAGAGACATCAAATAACTTGAATAGCAGTGATTCAGACACAAAAGAGAGATGAGGCACCCTCTACATCGAATACACAAAATATACAACTGCAGCAGATTTTTTGAGGGAGAGGAGGCGGACGAGGCAGGAACAGGAGACGTTAAACCCAGGGGGAGTAGGGGGTGAGAACACAGCAATGGAACAGCCACCAGGAGATGGCACACCAGAACTGGAAGCCCCAATGTTTAACTTAACAGGTTATGTGTTATGTTAACTTGTCTTATACTGCACACTGTTACCATTGGGGTGGTCTCTAGGTGCTCAAGTAGCTCTGCAAGAAAGAGAACGGGATGGGTTAGTGAGAGAAGAGTGATGGGATAGATCCAGAACCAGGAGAAACTGGTGTCTGTGTTTGTTGACTTGCTGATGAGTTGATTGTGTGCACTGGCTTGGTGTATCCGTAAGAGTAAGGCCCAGTGTCTGCGTTGTTTGTTGTATGAAAATGTTGGTATTGTTTGATGTGTGCTTGTGAGTTTGGTGTGTAGTTTGGCTAATAGTTTTGATTGTTTGTACTGGCTTCTTGTTTCCATAAGCGGAAAGATCCAGTGTCTGGGTTGTTTGTTGTAAGCGCACTTTAGTTTTTAGTTATTTCATTTATTTTATTTGTATTTCTTGTAACGTGCAACTCGCCTTCAGGCATCTGTGCGCAGATAAAAAGAGAGAATACAAACAACAAAGAGGAACTAATAGCAGACAGGAATCCAGAACCAAGAGAATCAAGAAGATGGCAGGGGGTATCACTAATCATTAGAATTGAAGAAGTAGGTTTTTATGGCTTTCTTGAAGTTACCGATACTCATATCCACCCGGAGGTTGATTGGAAATTTGTTCCAGACCATCGGGGCATAATAGTTGAAGCTCATTCCACTGAAGTTTTTCAATTTAATGTGTGCCTGCTGGAGTCTGTTTTTTCCATTAGACATAAGCACTCTAGGTGGCACAGCTATCTGGACTCGACTTGCAAGGTAACCTGAAGCGTTCCCTGAGCGGAATTTGAGTTAATGATAAGATCTTATGCAAGATCCTTTGGTGCTGCGGGAGCCAGTGGAGCTCTCTCCTAGAATTGGTAACATGCGCCATCCATTTTAGACCCTTTACAGCTCTGACTGCTCCATTTTGAAGGATTTGCAGCGGGTCTATGTTGGTTTTTGAGGTACCAGTCAACAACCATTATAATAATCAATTTTAGTGTTAACAAGAGCACCTTCCAGATAATCTAAATTGCTAACAGAAATGTAAGGCCTCGTCTTCTTGATTAGCTTGATCAGATAAGCGCAGGGAGACTTTAGTTGTGAGACATGTTTTTTCATCTCCAAGTTGGAGTCCAAAACAACTCCTAATGTCTTGACCTACCACTGCGATGTTACAACCAGCAAATACAAAATGATTACACCTTTTCTCTAATGACTTCGATCTCTGAGCAGATCCAACTATGAGCAGCACTGATGTGCTATTGTTTAATGCCATAGAATTAACACCCATCCACGTCTGCACTAACAGATAGGCATGATTGATTGCCAGAGAATCGATTTCGTAATCACCAGTTAATTCAAAAATCAACTGGGTGCACCCACGCAATTGCCATATTTTACCCCGGCCGTGTCCAAAAGATCAAACAGCAGGCTGGAGTAAAGATGAAAAAAAGTGTCAGGGACAGACCTAATCCCTGCAGGACCCCGCATGACACAGAGACAGGGGGTGTTTTAAAATCTGCAGCCGCTACCCTAGATGTTCTTGGCACAAGAAAGGATCTGATCCATTCTGTAGCTGACCCGGAGCAGTTGGCAAGCTCAGTAAGCCTTTTTTTCCAGAAGCTGTGGAATCATAAACAATACAATATTACGGCTGTTACACCGAGCAAAGGAAAATACACCGACATGGGTTTATAAAGATTCCCAGAATCTTTATTACAAAACTGAACAGTATTCAACAAAGTACACAAATAGCTATTTGGCCGTCAATACATCACAGAGACCACCAGCAGGTCCAATATGAGCAGTGAGGGAATTTCCTAGCTGGACATCGGTGCTTTTATACAATTTGTAAAATGATGTCCAGCCCCCTTACAGGTTAATCATGCACTGGGCTAGGGTCGCGCCAGGTTCACTTTCCTAATTTACATATCTCGCGCATGCGGTTTACTTTTCAATACATTTACTAACACACTCCATTATTCTTCAATTTATCATTTATACTCTTTATATATTGCTTTAATACAGACCAAATAATGTTTCGCATGTTATATTTGGATAGCATTACTGTTCTTTTATACTTGTAGTTTAATATTGGCATTTCAAGTAATCCCCTGCTCCGAGGTCAACAAAGGACAAGGTCTACATGACCCTAACATGTAGCCTGAAGGCAGGTTGGACATTAACTTCCCTGCAGAGGTTGGAGAGGTTAAGGCAAGAACAAGGACACACGAGACGGCCATTTTAGATTACAGGGTGACTTTGTATAAAACCCCAAAATGGCGGTTTCTAGCCTGAAATGGAGGCGTGATTCAAGATGGCGGCTTACATCAATTTCTAAGGTCAAGACCTTGCCGCAGAGAGTTATTCGCATACAATTTTCAAGCAACTTGGCGTAGGCCAATATACATACAAATCGTTTGTAATAAGAGGCATAATTTAATATCCGGTTTGACAAAGTGAGCGATCAACCAGATTGCACGCTGTGGAGAGGTCAAGTAATGCTGTGCGTCCCCTTGCGACAATGTCAGTAAGATGAGCCCTGAGGTCAATCAAGGCGGTCTCAATGCCATGTGATTTCCTGTAGCCACATTGCCGTTTTCCCAAAAAGCACTAATTTTCCATGTGTTCCTGGATCTGCATGCACGCCGTTCTGTCCATGTTTTTTAAAAGAATGTGGGCATTAGTTATAGGACCATAATTGCCCACAACCCCAGGGTCAAGCGTTGCCTTTCTAAGCAGGGGAGGCACCCAAACCTCTTTGAGGTTCATAGGCACCCTGGGGGTGGAAAAGGAAGAATTGACTGTGCACGTTATCAATGGTACAAGGCAGCCAATGGCTCCCTTAATGATACTTGCTGGGCATATATCACCTTTGCAGGCAGTAGACTTGAGGCCTGATACAATATTATGGACGTCCTCCTCAGAAACATGGTCAAATTGCAGAAATACTGGTGTCCCTTTAATTAGGACCACTGATCCTCATGCATGCCATCAAAGTGTTGTCTTGAAGATCAGCCTGGCTCATTTTAATATTCTGACAAGGGGATTCAATTTTACTCGTTAATCCAGTCTGAATGGTTTCACACCAACTATCACTCATATGATCGTTGTTGTCCAAAGGTTTAGTACCCTTTAACTCTCTAAAAATGGAGAACAACTCCCTGGGCCATGACTTAGCATTGGAGATTCTGCTGTTGAAAGTCTTCTTCTTAGCCATAAGTATCTCCTTTATATAAGCATTAGCTGCCAATTGGTTGGTAAGCTTGGACTCTGCACAAGGATCCTTTCGCCAGAATTGTTTGCAGGGCCTTTGTATGTTTCTATGCATCATAATATTGCTGTCAAACTAGGTTTTGTTATTAACTTCAGTTTTTACAGTACACGTTTCTTCAGGGGCAAGAGTGTCCATAATTATGGAAGTTGTCTTCTGGAATTGTAACACAAGGGTCTTGGTCTCAAAAATGGTGACCTAATGCTCAATAATGGTGCAGCAAGATTAGCAAAGGCTTCAGGAGTAACCCTTTTCAAATTACGAGTTCTCTGGGCAATTCTAGGAAATTGGTTAACTCGACATAGAGCACAAGGCAGAGAAAGGTCAGAGGAGATAAGAAAATGGTCTCTCCAGGTACAGACCAGGATAGCCATAAAAAGATGTTACTGTCCCTGTGTGTGGGAACGTTAAATGCTGGCTAAAACCCATAGCAGAGATGGCAGACATTAATGTACTAGCTTCCAGATCAGTGCTATCAAATGTCCAGTAGTTAAAATCACCAAGAACTAGCATATGTGATGACGTTTTCAGTAGGTCACCCAGGATTAACAAAAGTTTTCCCTCAAAGCATGCCCTGTTTTGCGGTGGTCTATAAAGAACAAGTAAGGATACAGTGATACTAAAGTTAACACTGATTTTAAGAAGTAAGGACTCTCAACCGTCTAACTCCACAATATTAGATAAGGGCCATTTCCATGTAGCTAGAGTAGTAACATAAATGCCCCCTCCTCTGGCTCTGCTGTGATCTGACCTAAAGATGTTAAAGCCAGGAGGAGTGGCAAGTAAAGCTGCATGTGTGGCAGACTTAGGTAGACAAGTCTCGGTCACAAATAGACAGTCCAGGTTCATGGTGGATATCAGATGGAACCAATGATCTAGTATTGGTCAAGGCAAATTTCAAAACAGTAGAAACAGACAGGAATTGGATCCAAGGGTTCCCTCTCTATTCCTAGTCAAAGGGAGGGTTGTATGCATAATCTGTGCTGCCACTTGGGTGGGATATTGTGCATCTACTTATGTGGTAGCAAAAGGGAGGACAGTATGCATAATCTGCACTGCCATTGGGGTGAGGTCTTGTGCATCTACTAATGTGGTAGTGATAGGGAGGGCAGTATGCATAATCTGTGCTACCACTAGGGTGAGGTCTTGTGCATCTACTAATGCGGTAGTCAAAGGGAAGGCGGTATGCATAACCTGTTCTGCCACTGGGGGGAGGGCTTGTGCATCCACTAATGCGATAGTAAAAGAGAGGGCGGTATGCATAATCTGTGCTGACACTGGAGTGGAATCTTGTGCATCAACTAATGCGCTAGTCAAAGGGAGGGAGGTATGCATGATCTGTGCTACTACTGGAGTGGGGTCTTTTGCATCTATTAATGCAGTAGTCTTGGGACAGTGTACCCAGTTCTAACATTCGATGGCCCACTCTTCGGCACTCCCACATGACTGCACCTCCTTTAGTTTTATGTAAGTGACTAGCTCGGACCTTTGGTCCACTTTATGCACTGTGCACCCGACAGCTGTACCAGACCATCTAATTCCCCCAAAACTGATCCTGACAATAAGGATATATTCTTCCCATTCCTGGTACGATTTATTAATGCCTCCTTTCATACTCATGTAGTTTCTGATGGCATCAAAAATATCAGTCACTCCTCTTCTGAAAAAAACAGGATAGGACCCCAATGACGCAGCCAACCTAAGACCTATCACAAACTGCAACTTTTCTTTAAAATCCTGGATAAAGAAGCTACTCATCATATCCAGATCTATGTTGAGACCATGAATATTCGACATCCTAGGCAGTCGGGTTTTCGCCCTGCTTATAGCACAGAGATAGCCCTTGTTGATCTTCAGAGCCATATGCTGAGCATCATGAACAGGAGCAGGTCTGGCCTCTTGGTACTGCTAGATCTATTAGCTGCATTCGATTTACTAGATCACAAACGACTCGTACACATCTTTAGGGACATCTGCCATTGCTCTGCCTTAGCCTGCCAATGGATACTCTCCTTCCTGACCGGAAGACAATCCAAAGTCTGCTGGGGGAATGCTACCACAGATCCCACTCTCTCCTCCTGTGGGGTGCCACAAGGAGCATGTATGTACCCTATACATTCTATATCTATGTAACCTCATAGAAGAATCTGAAGTATTTTGGACCAGCTATGCAGATGATACCCAATTGGTCCTGGAGATCTCGGGGGTCTATGCTGCCAACAGCGTACTCCTCCAAAATATCTATAATCAAGTAGATGCTTGGATGGCGGATAACTGGATGTGCCTCTATAAGTGCACGATTGTGCTCCTTATCTTTAGCTCACCCCAAGCTAGGGCCAAACTCTCCAACTGTTACCAGACCTTCTCCATCCAGGACTGTTGCATTCCAGTTAAGAAGAATATTAAAACTCTCTGTGTACAAACCGAGTGTACACTGAGTGTAGAATCTCATGTGAACCTAGTTGCCAAAATGTTTTCGTACAACCTAAAGCTACTCCGGAACATACTCCAATATCTTGACAAGGACAACTCAGCTACCATCGCTCAGGCAACTATTCTATCAAGATAAGATTATTGTAACTTGCTCTTGGCAGGGGCTGATACAAAAAACCATTCAGTGCTAATAAACCATTCAAAACGACGAGGTCCGGATCGTAAACAAAGCCCCAAGAAGATGCCTTATCTCAATCTATCGACAGGAACTACACTGGCTACCGGTCGCGACCAGGTGTTAATTTAAAGCGGCGACCTTACTTCACAAGTGTCTTTATAGGAATTCTACCAGCTACCTGAAGTCAACAGCCTCATGGTATGAATCCCTACGTTCGCTAAGATCAACCAACACCAATCTTGTTGCTTGCCCCTCCTTTAAGAAATCAAAAGGGCTGGGCAGATCATTTGCAAACTGCTCATCTGAAATGACCTCCATGCATCCCTGTGATCAGATACCAACATTAGTACATTTAAGAAAACATTGAATACCTTTCTCTTCGATTCACCTGACTTGCTCCTTTTTCTTCCTTACGTCCTGTATCTTTTCATTGTCCTGTGTGTTTGTGTGCGCCCTGATACCTGCAGGCTTCGGCGCGGTATAAATAAATAAATAAATAAATCATTCAGAGCAATCCCTAAGGATGGATTTGGGATATCAGGAAGCGGGTGAACAGATACTTTAACAGGCGTGTCATTTTCAGAGCTCATTGAACCAACCTCAGATTGATTTATGATGGAAGGATGACCCGACTTGTTGTCAGTGACTTTAATAGTGCCAGGATCCCTGAGGGGTGAAGCAGTAGCCTGTGTCAGATACTTGGGCAGAATATCTGCATACCAGCGGTGTTTAGAAAGAGCCGCAACTGAGACCGTGGCACAAGTAATGGCAGGGCTTACTGCAATGATATTGCCTGACAAAGATCCAGAAACAAACGGATGCATGGTGAAACACTTGGGCTTGGCCAACAAAATGCAAGAAGCTAGCTATGAGAGCAATAAGAGCAAAAAGAAATAACCCACCAGGTCAAGTACCCGCACAACCCAAGGAGAGCAAGGGATGCACAGAGCTCAGCGAATGAGGCGCAGACCGCAGAAGACTGGCTTGATGCAGATGCGCCAGCGCTGATGCGCCTGATCAAGATTAAAGTACATGCCCAAGGGCAGCTGGGATTTGAAGTGCGAGAACGCAAAAGCACTCGTTCCTATACACACATTCCTGCTTCACTCAGGCCGATGGAAACAATTCAAACAGATTCAAACTCCTTAATGTTTATGTTTATGTTTATGTTTATTGAATTTATATAGCGCTTTAAGCCAAAAGGGCTTTACAATATAACAACAGGTACAAAAGTGAGAGAAGCATATTTACAAACATGAACAGGTCATTAGAACAATAAGTATAACAATTTACAAGGGGGGGAGAGGGTGAGGGGAGGGTAGAGGAGGGGGTAGGAGAAGGGAAGGGGGAGTGATCTGGTGTCCCCATTGCCCCTAAGTAGTATTTGTTACCAATTAAAGGTCAGAGGGGAAGGGGAGAGGATGGGGGGCAAGGAGGGGGGCAAGGTTAGGAGGGGAGGGGAAGGGAAGTCAGGGAGGAGTGAAGAAGATGGGCTTTCAGGGAGTGGCAGAAGGATGAGTAGGTAGGGGTGGAGCGGATGGAGAGTGGGAGGCAGTTCCAGGGTAGGGGGGGCAAGAGTTGGAAGGAGCGGAAGCGTGAGGAGGTAGAGGTTTGCTGAGCAAAGAGAGCGGGAGGGGGAGTAAAATGAGAGGAGGGAGGAAAGGTAGGGGGGTGGCAGGTCATGGAGAGATTTGTAGACAAGACAGAGGAATTGAAATTTCAGTGTGAGAGGTGGTGGCGACAGGCTTGAGAGGTAGGAGAGATGTGGTTGGAGAAGGAGAGAGAGGAGCCGAGGTGGAGGCCGAGATTGTGGGCATGGGAAGAAATGGGGAGGTTGGAAGGTGGAAAGTGGATGAAGGGAGGGGGAGAAGGGGAGAGAGTGTTAGGAGGGAACAAAAGCACCTCAGTCTTGTCAGTATTGAGGGAAAGAAAGTGGAATGACATCCAATCTTTTATGGCCATAAGGCAGGAAGAAAGAGTGAGGTGGAGGTCAGATGTGAAGGAAGAGAAGGAAAGAAAGAGTTGTTTGTCATCAGCATATAAATGGTGGGAAATGCCGAAAGAAGAGATGACTGGAGAGAGAAGAGAGGTATAGAGAGAGAAAGAAAGCAAGTGATACAAAATACAGATTACCCGTAACGAGTTTCAATGGTTCCTTAAGTATCTAATGCACCTGATCAAGGTTAAAGTATGTGTCCAAGGGCTGCTGGGAATTGTAGTGCGAGAAGGCAAAAGCACTCATTCCTACACATGGATTATGTTGGGTGTGCGTTTGCTTGTAGTTTGTCTAGCCCATAGGGCATGTGTAATACTTGGGCGGTATGGTAGGAGGAGCAGGGTGGTTAGTACATAGACTACTCTCAAAGTTCTTCCAAGTATGTCCTCAGAACTCGTCCAGCTGCAACTCAATGGTACCCTCTAATTCTTCCAAGTGCAATACACTGGCCACCCTCACAACCCCTTCAAACTCAACACACTAGACACTGCCACAAATTCCTCTAAGTGCAGTACATTGGCTACTCCGACAAGCCCCTATGTGCGCAGCAAGTATTACCAGACACAAAGAGTGCTTCTGAGTGCAGCAAGATGAAACAACTAATGTGACACACGGCTAATCTTCACAGTTCTTTCTAAATGTGATGCATGGCTAATCGTCTCTAGTCTTTCTAAATGTGACCCATGGCTAATCTTCAGTTCTTTCTAAATGTGACCCATGGCTAATCTTCACAATTCTACCTAAATGTGACACATGGCTATTCTTCACAGTTCTTTCTAATTGTGACGCATGGCTAAACTTCACAATTCTATCTAAATGCGACACATAGTTAATCGTCACAGTTCTTTCTAAATGTGACCCATGGCTAATCTTCACAATTCTATCTCAACATGACACATGGCTATTCTTCACAGTTCTTTCTAAATGTGACGCATGGCTAATCTTCACAATTCTATCTAAACGTGACACGTGGCTATTCTTCACAGTTCTTTCTAATTGTGACGCATGCCTAAACTTCACAATTCTATCTAAATGTGACACATAGTTAATCTTCACAGTTCTTTCTAATTGTGATGCATGGCTACTCTTCATAATTCTATCTAATGTGAAGCATGGCTAATCTTCACAATTGTATCTGAATGTGACGCATGGCTAGTCTTCACAATTCTGTCTAGTATGCAGCAAAGACCTATGACAAATTCAGGCCAGCTGGACACATAACAAGTCTATTGCACTCACGCTTTCTCCTAACCTCTCTCTCAACACCCATTCATATGCCTGAACTCGTGGGATGCTTTTTATTGGACCCTGGCTAGCCCTCCTATGCCTTACAACCCACCATAAGGCACACCTGCAAGAACAGACAGGAAGCCACAGATTGAAGAAGGCAGCCCTCTAAGCATGAGTACAGGGGTGATAGGCAAATACCACCCAAGGAAAGCATATGTCTTAAGTGAACGAAGGTGCTGAGGTGAACCAACCAATGTCTAGTGTATCAGTGGACTCAGGAGGCCTTTTGGGATACACAGTACCTGGTTTTGTTTCTTGGTGGGTTGACCGATGTCGAACCAGGTGTCGAACATAGATGTTAGCGGATCAGGCTCAGTTTGGGAATGTTGGATCGTGTGGACCCATGCAACAAGCGGGCATCGCGTAGGGACGAATGCGGTAGCTCTGTACAGTCAAAAGGGGTCTCTCAGCGATGCAAGTCAGGGTGGTCCCAGGATCTGTTTGCAGTAGTGCCAGGCTGAATTGGGCTTCTAGCTGCTGGGAGGGGTTGGTGCTTGATGCTCCAGCGGTTCGAGTCAGTGTACGACATTCATCAAAGGCTGTGATCTTGGGTGCGTTAATGTGCAGGTCGGTGAGGTGGCCGTTCAAGGGCTAGCTGGGCCGAGCCCTGGATGCAAACTCTGGTTAGAATCAGTGCATGACTCACCCATGATTCAGGTTTGGTCCCAGCTTCAAGTAATAGCTTTGAGCCTAGCAAGTAATGGGCACAGCTATCGCACTATGCAGTGTCAAGCTGGTTGAAGTGCAAGCAATAGTTCGGATTGGTGGAGGAGCGCAAAAGCAAATGCTGGTGTCTTCCCTCTCGTTCCAGGTGCGGTGAACACCAAGCGACTGATTCGGTGGGGCAGAACAGGAAGCTTCAGCTGGTTTGGTCCTTTGACTGCTGTCAGACCCACTTAGGGGGGCTCAGGGACAGCTTTATGAGATTGCGTTGCAGAGTGGTAGGTTGTGGTACACAGCTAAGGTTCACCCGCAATGTGCCATAGGAAGGGCAAGGGGGCATGTCTTTCCTCTGCCTTGGACAGCTCCTTCTTCAACTCAAGCTGAGGGCTTTGGAAAGTGCCACTTTCCAAAAGGAAGTCGAGTGCTTTTTTCTCAGGCGCTTCAGAGCTGATTTTTAGAGTGTCTTGAGAGGATCTGCTGAAGGGGTGGGAGATCCCTTTTTTAAAGGTAAATGTCCCCAGGTGATTGGACTGAAGCTAGTCTTCCTTAACTGTCCAATCCCTGCTCTTGAATGGAGTTGACTTTGCCCTTCTGATGTCACACCCAAAGGGATTTGCTCAAGAGGAAGTGGTAGGGACAGAAAGGAGAGAGAGACAGAGAGAGAAAGAGAGAGAGAGAGAGAGAGAGAGAGAGAGAGACAGAGACAGAGACAGAGACAGAGAGACAGAGACAGAGACAAACAAAATGGTAGAAGTCTCCTTCCATTGACCAGAGCACTCCTGCATATCCTAAACCTGCCCGTTTCCCTTCTCACTTAGAACTGAGGCCTTTATAGATGCAGCACCCTGGTGCGAGGATACTCATTTTAAATGAGTGTGCAGCTTTGATGCCCGGGCCCAGGACCAGGACAGCTGCTTGCTGTGTGTTGTAATGTGTCCATGCGCGTGTGGAATGTTGATGGCCCTTCAGGCATCAACATTCCACACTGGCCAGTTGGTTTCTGGATCTGCTGGTGGCGGAGCTCGTATGTGGGGTCCACACAATAAAGAGCTTAAATACACTTACCAGGTTGTGGTAAGTTTCTACAGTGGCGACGAGAATCAGTGTGGACCCCTCCCGGCTCCACGCGTGTGTCTTCCCCTTTCCGCTGCGTCCGCTGTGCAGACGGCGCCCTGCGGCCCGATTCCTGGGCCGGGAAGCTTTGACGGGCCCACAGTACCAGAAGGGTGCCGGGGGATTGGAGCAGTTCCCTGCACCGAGAGACAGCCGGTGGACTTGGGACTCTGATTGGGTCCCGGATTGGAAGGCCCTGGTGTCGCCGCGGAGCCGTGGCAGTTGGCGGCTCTACTTCCCACGGCCCGGCGCTGTCCCGTTCTGCCTCGCCATTAAGAGTCTGGCGAGCTGTTGCCGGCCGTGCAGCGACCAAGTTGCGTAGCTGGCGACAGTGGCAGTTGGGACTGGGAACAAACTCCGATCTGCGGAGGGGTTTGGAGAACCGCACGACGGATGGTGTGTTGGACATCCGCTGTGCTGGGGGTAGCCCGTGGATCTGAGGGCCCCCGGCGTCCAGGCGGAGCGGAGAATTTCGGTTTTGGTGGCTGAATTGGATCTGGCTGGTGGAAAAGGGGTGGCACAGGATACGTCAAGGGAACGTGTCTGCCTCTGCTCCCTTTTGATTTTGCCATCCGGCGCTGTTAGCAGGAGGCGGAGCCAGCTTCCCAGCATCCGCGTCTGAGTAAGCAGACGCGGATAGGCTGCTGCTAATTGGGAGGCGTGCTTTGGAGATCAACATTGTGGCTGTGCGGTCTCGTCATCCTGCGGGCGCTGGTATCAGGAGGTGGAGCCAGCATCTTGATGTCCGTGTCGGGGTGGGAGTGACGCGGAGAGACAAGGAGAGACTCGAGTGACGTGCCTCTGGCTGCCCTGGCCGCATTGGGGTTGCTGACTGGTAGGATTCCCTTGTCGAGCTTGCACTGGATGACTTTTGCTGATTTGCATATAGTACTTTCACGCCGCAGGTATTGCCTGGCTGCTGGAGGGTACTGCAGTTTGTAATTCGTAGTCTGAGGAAGAGGTGCAGCACTTTGTCCGTCAGTATTGACTGATACTGTTTGGAGTTCTTGAGGGAAGCACTGTTCAGGTACTCTTGCCATCATGATGCACACAGCTGCGAGGCCTCCGCCGGCTTTTCTGCCAAGCCCTGGTGAACCTACCGCCCCATGAGATCAGTGGGTGGATGCCTTCAAGGTATATTTGAGGGCTGCCGGCGGTGCCAAATTCAGCGACGATGAGAAGGAGGCTGCACTACTTAATTGTCTTGGTACTGAAGGGTTGAGGGTTTTCTGTCACCTGCCTGGGGAGAATGTGATGGTTCCAGGTGGTGGTGAAGGGGAAGTGGTCATAAGTACTTATGAGACTGCTCTAAAGAAGTTGCAAACTCATTTTGGGAAAAGAGTTAATGGGGTTTTGGAGCATTATAAATTCTTTTCTAGGGCACAAGGGTCTACGGAGAGCATAGATGCATATGTTACGGCGTTACGAGCACTGATGGCCACTTGTGGGTTTCCGGGTAATTTGGATGAACACATCAGGGACCAAATAATGATGAAAACCTCTAACCAAAAAATCAGAGAAAGGTTGTGTATTGAGAGCGACCCACCCTTAGAAAAGGTATTGGAGATCGCGAGGGCAATTGAGGCCTCCAGGACAAGTGTACAGATTGTGACTGAGAAGGAACAAAAAAATGGTTGACAGGACCTCTGGTCAAGGAGGCAGGTCATCTAAGGGCAAGAATGGATGAAAAAATTGTGGTTGGTCCAGCCAGGCGGCTGATTCCAAGCTATGTCCTGCTAGCAATGTTGAATGCAGGAAATGTAAACGGGTGGGCCATTATGCACGCATGTGCAAGGTGCAGGTGGCTGCTAATGTAATTTCGGAGGATTCCACAGTGTTGCAAGAAGGTGCCTTGGGTGGTAGACCTGAACAAGCAGCGATTTTGCATGTAGATGGGAGTGTGCGTAAGAGGCCCTGGGTTCCGGTATTGGTTGATGATCATCCCGTGGATATGTTGGTAGATCCAGGGTCACCTTACACCTTGGTGGCTCCAGAAGTGTATCAGGGAGATTTGGGCAAGCAGATTTCAGCTTTGTTAGCTTCCGATATCAAGCCGTGTGCTTATGGGCAGAATCCCATTCATGTATTGGGCTACAGTTGGTCCAATTTCTCGTTCAATGGAAGACAAGCTCTGGGCAAAGTGTATGTAGCATCCAAGGGTACAAGTGTGTTGGGTTGGGAGGAACAGGCAGCTTTAGGAATGCAAATTCATCTGGGTAAGGATGTCCCTGTTCTCAGTATTGCAGAGGGAGATGTGAATAGCGCCATAGTTACACCAGCGTTGCTTATGGGTGAGTTTCCTGAAGTATTTTCCGAAACCCTTGGTAAGCTCAAGGGCTTTACCCATCGTATTGTGTTAAAGAAGGGTGCTGTGCCTAAGATACACAAAGTGAGGAGAGTGCCAGTGTCAGCAAGGGAGGGATTGGAAGCTGAGTTGACCAAGTTACAGACGGCAGGTATAATCGAACCGATTGAGTCATCAGAGTGGTTGTTTCCCGTGGTCATAGTCAAGAAACCTGATGGAAGTATTAGAATGTGTGTAGACCTTCGGGAGTTGAATTCTAGTATTTGGGTGGATCGGCACCCCTTGCCAAACATTAATGAGTTGTTGTTGACATTGGGGGATGCAAAGTATTATTCAACGTTTGATTTGTCTACTGCTTATCATCAAATTGACCTGCACATTGATTCTAGGCCTCTCACATCATTTGTAACTCCTTTTGGCGCATACCATTTCTGTCGCATGCCATTTGGTCTTGCTTCAGCTTCTGCAGTATTCCAACGGTTGATGCAGCAGATGTTTGGCGGATTGGCTGGAGTAAGTTATTTTCAGGATGACATCTTGGTGTGGGGTAGTAGCAGAGAAGAACATGATGTTAGGGTCAGGAAGATGATGCAAATTCTTAAAGAGAGAGGTCTGACTGTGAAACTTGCCAAATGTGAAGTGGGAGAGGAGGAGGTTACCTATTTAGGTCATACATTAAGTTCTGAGGGTGTGAGTCCTAAGGCTGAATTGGTACAAGCTTTGAAGGACACACCTGTTGCTGCTAATAAAGACCAACTGAGGGCCTTCTTGGTACGTACAGAGTATTATGTTAAATTCATATCCAACTATGCAGAGAAAACGGTGGCCATGAGGGCCCTCATGAAAAAGTCTGCCAGATTTGGGTGGTCTGAGGAGTGTGGGGCAGAATTTGAAATGGTTAAAAGAGATGTGGAAAATGCCCCTTGTTTGAAATCATTTGATCACAAAAACAAGACTGTACTCACTGTGGATGCGAGTGATGTGGGTTTGGGTGCAGTACTGGAATAATGGTTGGATAGTGAATGGAAGCCTGTGGCTTTTGCTTCGAGGACCCTGAGAGATGTGGAAAGCAGATATTCGGTAATTGAAAGGGAGGCTTTGGCGGTGTTGTGGGCTTCAAAGCATTTCAGGACATTTCTGTGGGGTATTCCTTACATAATCAGGATGGACCAAAAACCCTTGGTGCAGCTGTTTTCTACCAAAGGTGTTGGGGCGGTGTCACCAAGGATTGCGAGGTGGTCGGTGGAATTACAAGATTACAATTGTGTTTTGCAATATGTTCCGGGAAAATTGAATGTAGTGGCGGATTGTTTATCCCGGTTGCCTGTAGTGGAGGGAGACAGTCAAGGTCAAGGAGAACTGGAGAAAGAGGAGGACTGGCAGGAATGTCAGGTCGCATATCTTGCTTCGGCTGTGGAGAAGTCAGTGTGGGATGTTGAGTCAGAGACTGATGTGGAGTTGAAATGGATCAGGGAAGGTCTCATAAAAGGATGGCAGGCTGTTCAGGATAGACCTGAGGGAAAGGGCTATTCCCAGGTATTGCATGAGTTGGCTGTGGGTCCCTGGGGTGTTTCCAGAGGCATCAAGTTAATACCCCCGGTATGTCTCAGGAGTAAAATTGTAGAGTTGGCACATGCTGGACATTTGGGTCGTTCTCTTAGCAAGAGGAGACTTAGGGAAGATTACTGGTGGCCGTCTATGGACAAGGAGGTAGAACAAATGGTGAAGGAGTGTCAGGCTTGCTCCATCAGTGATAAAAGCAAGGTATTGCATCCCCAACCCATACATCCTGTAGATGTCCCTAAACAAGTCTGGACTAAATTGGCTTTGGACATCATGGGTCCTTTGGAGTGTCTTCAGCCTGAATGTAGATATTTGTTGGTGTTGGTGGACTATACGTCTAGGTGGATTGAAGTGGCTGCGTGTGGTAATGTCACTACTGATTCTGTTATTGCCTTTTTGAGGAAAGTGTTTGACCGAGAAGGGTTACCGGCTGAGTTGGTGACAGATAATGGTGTGCAGTTCACATCCAGGACCATGAGAGAGTTTCTGGATCAGCATGCCATATCTCATTACCGGACTGCTTTATATAATCCTTGCGCAAATGGTTTAGTGGAGAGGGTGAATGGTAACATCAAGTCTGCCATTCAATTGGCTTTGGCCAACGGTTTGGATTGGCAGGAAGTTTTGACACAGTATTTGGCTGCGTATCATAGGACTCCTTCTGTGGTTACGGGAAGGTCTCCTTTTGAACTTATGAGAGGCAGGAAGGCTGGAACATTATTGAGAACCTTAGCTTTGGGTGGTGGTGGTCCATGTAAGGTGGATCTGGATGGGATTCATCGCAGTATTTTGGCACACCAGGAAGCTATGGTTTCGTCGCAGAAGTCCAGGAAGGAATTGCCTATTAAGCCTGGGGATTCTGTGTACATTAAAAATCCCAGGTTTGTTTACAAGGGCAACAGCAAATGTTTGCCCTCGAGGAAAGTGGTGAAAGAAGGGAAGGGCCATGTGCAATTGGAGGACGGTTCGGTTTGGCGTAAGAGATGGGTGGTTGTGAGTGATGGCGAGTGTGCTGGTGCTTCGAGTGAAGATTTAAATGTCGAGTCTCAAGAATCTCAGGATGATGCTTTGGATTATGATCCTGTTGACTACCAAGGAAACAGGTGTGGACATGAAGAGCAGATTGCAGGTCCCTCAGATACAGGAGTGAATGAGAATGATCAAATGGGAGAGGCTAATCAAGTTGCATTTTCTCAGCAAGCTGAAGTGCGGCACGCTGAGGGGCGCGCTCCTAGGAGGTGTGGGCCGCCTATAAAATGTAGAGATTACATCTGTTAGGGAGGTCAGATGCAATTCTGTGGCTCATTCTAAAACATGTAATTCTGATGTACTGTTGTTAAGATGTGAAGGTATATGTACTGATATTTATACATACACAAATTGCTTATTTAATTTTCTCTTTGATATACTGTGTTATGTTTGCAGGGTAAGCTCATTGCCATTGCCATAGGTTTATCATTAAGTTATTACTGTTTAACCTTTAAATTCTGTATTTTCTAGTGTGGTTATGTAAGGGAAGAGGATATGTTGTAATGTGTCCATGCGCCTGTGGAATGTTGATGGCCCTTCAGGCATCAACATTCCACATTGGCCAGTTGGTTTCTGGATCCGCTGGTGGCGGAGCTCGTATGTGGGGTCCACACAATAAAGAGCTTAAATACACTTACCAGGTTGTGGTGAGTTTCTACACTGTGCAGCGGTCTCGGGCGGATGGTGTTACCTGCCCTCACAGAGAGATCAAAGAGGGGGCCCTCCAGGTTCCTTTTCTGCCATTTGGCAGTCTACACCTGGCTGACCATAATACACATGACCTTCCACAGCAGAGCTGACTCACAGGAGCTGACACATGTGAGATATCAATTAGGATGTGGCGGCCATGATCATACGTAGTGCCATGAACTATGCTTAAATGTAGGCATAGCTTTATTTTAGAGATTACTCTGCCTCCATCATGTGTTACTTATGATCATCGTAGTTTTGGTACAGGAGGGCATATCTTAAATGCAGCAACTGCAACACAGGGATTTGGCGGTCATTGCGGCTGTCAAGTGGGCATCTTGTTACCTTTTAACCTGCCCTGTCCAACGAGTAGAGCAGGCACCACGGACGAGGCTACTTATGCGGCAGGACACAAGTATACTATGCTTTTTGCATGGAGTTCACAAAAAGGGGAATCTGGTTGGTAGATTACCCCTTTTGGAGACGGAATTACCTTCCTCAGTCTATTCGTTAAGAAAAATCAAAAAGCCAGGGATTTGCACCGTCGCCAGATGGCAATTCCTCACAGTGTTACACGTTGTTTCCTTTGAAAATGGCTGTGGGACGGCTTGCATGCCTGATAACATATGAGTTATTTTTTACATGGGTACACGGCCCCCTCTGTGTCAGCGCTCTTGTTAACACATCACATTGCCACTTCTTCTAGAAATTCAGTCCCTTGAGAATACCAGGAATTTGTGGCTGTCTTTAAGAAGCAGCCGGCTGGGACACGCCTCCCTTATACCTTACCAGATGCATGACAGCTCAACATACTTCATTGAACGGTCTGAGGTACCATGCATATAGCTCTATACTTAGACAGAGGCAGAAGATCTTCATCTCTGATGTTACCTCATTGACAGTTTACGGACTAAGTTTATCCAAACATCCAAGTTTCTGGCCACCTCCCCTTTGCTTTTTGTGACCAATAACGGAGTGAAATATGACCCTGTGTGGATTACTGCACAATAAACATGTAATTGATAAAGAATTGTTATCCCTTCCTGCTCATTGCCATCTCAGTTTCGGCATGCTTGCGTGTCAACTAAGCAAAATCCTCATGGGAGCTACAACGTGGTAAGGATTCCAGCAGGAGATGAATGAAAAACACCATGCTACTGTTATGTTATGCATGATGTTTCCAAACCTATGACTATTACGGTTCATAATGGCATAATTTAGATTTAGAGAGCATAGCTCCTTTTTTCAATCCTCCACTTTATCGGATGACTTGGAAGTTGAAGACCTTTCACTGATCTTGGACAGGTTTTATGATGATGTCTCTAAGGTTGTCAGTCAACTAGCACCAGGCCAAGTTAGACCCCGGATTAAGGGTAGACAGTGGGAGAACCCATGGTACTCTCATGCCCTCAGGCTGGAAAAAAACTAAATTGAACAGTCTGAGCAGGTATGGAGGAGGAAATAGGATCAGTATTCACTGTCCCATACAATCAAAAGCTTTGTATATACAAAAAACTGTCTATGCAGGCAAAGAGAGAATATTTTTCAGGACGTATATTTTGGTTTAAAGAAATGCCATGAACTTGGTCCCGAACTGGATTTTCTTTTTTTTTTCTTGACCATATTTGCAAAAAAGTATTTTTTAACTATGTAACTATGTTTTGTTTATTTTACTTTGATTCATTCATTTCTTTTCATTTTCATTAATTATTTTACTTTCTCACATTAACATCACCTTTGACTACTATTTGTTGAATGTATTTTATGATTTTGGTTGTCTTGATCCTTTCTTTACCACAAGGCCCTGACAAAGCTCTTTGAGCAAAGCACGTGTAGTTCTAGCATGTACTTTATGAAAACAATAATACAAATTTAGTTTTGGAGCAAATATTTAATCCGGTAGCTTTTCACTAAAGCTGTCATACAAATAGCGTTTAAAGGACCATGGACTTCTGACATTTTTGATAACCCCATTATTCCATCGAAGCCCGCTTCACAGATAGAATTGCCACGGTTCAGTCAGAATTGGTCCCAGTTGATAAAAAGTGTGGCCAGTCGGCAGCTGTGGTACCTGTAATGAAAGAAAGAATTTCTTCAGAATATTTTACCTTTTTTCAGCCTATTAGTGAGTCAGCCTTATTAGATATCATGGCATCCCGTCAACCAACTGGTTCTACATACGAACCGCTTTCGGCGAGAGTAATCAAGGTGTGTGTCGTGTTAGCCCCTAGTCTTTGTCATCTGGTTAACACATCTTTTTCATCAGGGTTTGTACCTGATAGGTTGAAATTAGCAGCTGTTACTCTTTAACTTAGAAAACCATCCTTGGACCCTAAAAATCAGACAAATGTCACCCTATGTCACAACTCCACTACCAGAGTAAGCTACTTGACATAGTGGCAACCACTTCATTGGAAACCTTTGTGGGGGTGCATGGGCTGTTGGATGATGCACAGGTGGGATTACAGTCTGGGCTAAGCACCAAACTCATATGTCGAAAAAATGATACCTAAACATTTTTTTTAGAATGGCTTATTTTTTTAATTTACAAGGGTAAAAAAAAAAAAAGACATTCGAATTTTTTTTTTTAGGGATCATTTTATTTACATTTTGCCAGTCGAAATTATTTTATTCGAAATAGTCACTATAAACCGTCCCATCCTACTCGACCTGACTGCAGCATTTGCCAGCACTGACCACTCGATTCTGTTGACCCGTCTATATGGACACAGGGTCTGTGTTAGTGCATTGCCCTGGATTCCCTCCTTTCTTTTGGGAACAGTACAGTCAGTAATTTTACCTCCATTTGAGGCACCCAAAAATGCAATAACCTGTGGCATTCCTCAGGGTTAATCTTTAAGCCCATTATTATTCCATCTTTATAGGAGACCCCTAACAGATCTGATTCGCCACTTTGGTGCCCTGTTTTATATCTATCTATGAAAATGACACACACCTGATTTTTCAAATAGGCTATTCTGATAAGGTCACGCCAGCCAGTGTTGGGGAGTGCCTGCAACAAATGACCCGTAACCTCTGAAATGTCATGCTAAGAAATGAGAAATCAGAGACCCTTTTCTGCTCCAACTCTGCGTTGGCGATTCATTTTGTCTTGCCACAGCAGTTTACAGCCTTCACCCATTGAGGTTTGGTCTGAAACATGTTGCTCTCCTCGTTTGGGGCCATGACCTGTTCCTTCTTCAAAAATGTTGAAGTTAGGAGTGTGGCTAGACCCTGTTTCCTTTGAATCAACATATTATTCTGGTTTCTGGTGAATTTTTGTTCAGCTTCTCTCTCGTAAAAGACACTTGGATTATTTTGCTTGTCCACATAAAATCCAACTGATTCATATTTTAATTTCTAGTCTTCTGCATTATTGTAATGCAATGTATTTAGGATTACCCAAGTGTGCACTGTATAGGTTACAGATTGCCCAGGAGAGCCCTAAAACCAGCAACGCGGACTACTCAAGATTGCGAAGTACATATATGCTGCATGGAGTGGGCGTTCCTTTATACTCTTCATGGGGTGGGCGTTCCTTTATACGCTGCATGGGGTGGGCGTTCCTTCATCCCCTGCACAGGGTGGGCGTTCCTTTATACGCTTCATGGGGTGGCGTTCCTTTATACGCTGCATGGGGTGGGCGTTCCTTCATCCCCTGTACAGGGTGGGCGTTCCTTCATCCGCTGCACGGGGTAGGCGTTCCTTTATACGCTTCATGGGGTGGCGTTCCTTTATACGCTGCATGGGGTGGGCGTTCCTTCATCTGCTGCACGGGGTAGGCGTTCCTTTATACGCTCCATGGGGCGGGCGTTCCATTTTGGTTAAGGCTGCTAGACTTTAGAATGCCCTACACCCAGATCTACGCTTAATGATTATTCATTTAGAATTGAGATGGAAATTAAAAACCTTTTTGTTTCCTCAATAATTGTGCTAGGCTTCTGGACCTCTTATGTTCTTTGTGCAGCGCCGAGATCCCTCCAACCTGTGATTGTGTCCTTTACATGTAACTTATGAGATCCTATCATATCATATACATCCACAGCAGATCTGGCTTGGAGGAATATCACAGAATGTTGCTTATGCTTTGCAATTCCCCTGCCACATTTGAGTACTTTATCAATGATGTATTTAGGGAGGTGTCTATCTGGGTGGCAATCTGGTTTCCTCTCTGGATTTTACTTGGCATATGAAAACCATATTTCACCTATAGCTTGACCAAAATGTATACTCCAAGCTGGAAAAGTGCACTTTTCATAAGGACATTACTGAGTACCTAGGTCTTCCCCAAAATCCGGCTGTGGTGCAGATGGACACTGGTAAAGTGTGTGCGGTCCACTCCTGGCCCACTCCACAGAACCTACAGGCCCTTCAAGGGATTTTAGGGTTGACCAATTTCTACTCGTGGTTTGTGTATGGCTTCAAACATAAAACTATATTATTAGACTGTCTCAGTTTTAAAGGTGGACAGCAGAAGCAAAATCATCCTTTGAGACTCTGAAGGGGGTAGTCATCACGGCTCCAGTACTGCTTCACGCTGACTCCGCCAACCCATTCTACTTTGAGGAGAATGCTTCCAATGTTGCAATATGAGCCGTCCCCTCACAGCAACACCAGAATACCCAGTATCAACGCTCATTAGACCTTTGGGAACCTTTTTTGTCACAAATGACTTTGTGGTCACATATCGCCCCATATACATTTATACTAAGCGCAAAGTGCTCTCTCTCGGTCATCTAATCCAAATCTGACACCCAAAGCTCCTGAACCATTGTTTCTGTGGGCTAACTGTGGTATTTGCCTCCTGTGGTCTGCCCCTGGCCCGCTTGTGGCTGTCTTAAAGAAGTAGGCTATTGAGTATTGCTCTGCCCTGCCTCACGCAGACCTGGTCTTCAGTGGTGGTTTCCTTTCTAACAACATACTCCCTTTTCTACCTAAGAGTACCAGCCAACGCCAAGCCATACACTGAGTCATAATTGGAAAACAGCTTGCCACCAAGACAAACAAAAAAGTCCTTCTTTGGACCAATGATATTGGTGACTGTACATGAGCTGCAATGTCACCAGATATCGTGCTCAAGCCAAAGCACATCACACAAAACTGCCTGTTTACTTCAGCACCTCCCTCTTCCGCCTGCAGCCTGGCACACTATGAGTCTGGACTCTTTCTTTCTTTTATTAGCCTTTAATCGACAGAACGTCATCAAGCTTTCAAACCTGAATAATCTATGCAAATAGCATACAGTCTTATTTAGCAATGCCTACACTAAGAGTGATACTATTACAACAAATCTCAAATCTGCATGTATAAAATGTATATAGCATTAAGAAAACTCAATAACGAGGTTCCATTTAAACAATTTCTTTCTCTGCAACCAGGCTCTGTGTAAATATTAGCATATGTCGGAACCTCATCATCAGTTAATCCTCAGAAATATATTGCTTGCGCAGTCGTTCTAATATTAGTATCCAGAAATCTTGGCTGCATGTACACCGTATAATCCAGGTACAATGAACAGCCCAACACAAAATGCATATAATTGTCTACATGGGTGCTGCAAAAGGTATATTTATCAGAGTGCCTCTCGCCCAATTTGTTCATCCGATGGTCAAGAGGAAGGGTGCCAATTCTGAATTTTACATATAGAGAACACATGAACGTAGGTGCCATGGTATCTAGGTGCTTTTCATAACCCAACTTTATCTTAAATGACCAATAAAATGTCAAAGATGGTGTATTATGAATTATGGAAATGTGATGCTCCAATTTAGCAAGGAAGTTTCTCTTAACACTTTGCTTAGTCTGAACTTTTTAGTGGAACTACCCTAGATCACGCTCACATATCACTATTGGTGTTGTCTGATTCCTGCTCTAAAATGTCCCATTTAATTTCTCTTGTTGGAATACATACTTCACTAAAACTGCGGATTTACTCCGGCAGAATATTTTTCTCCACCATTGCCTTCCATCCATCTTGATTTCGGATCATGGTTCCCAGTTCATCTCTCACTTCTGGTGTTGTTTGACATTCCATTTTACAAGTTGAGGTTATTTTCCTTCCTAGGTACCACCCTCAGAAAAATGGACAGACAGAGTGGGTGCACCAGACCCTAGAGCAATACATCCAATATTATTGTATGCAACACCCTTCGACCTGGTATACTATCTTGATCTTAGCATAATTCTGAAGCTTTGGAGACACAAGAGATCTGGGGCAGGATGTATATCTTCAAAGTACAGTCAGTATGAGAGCCATGTCCTGTGAGGTGAATTAGAGTTAAAGAGTTGAAGGGTACTTTGCATAAAATGTCAAGATACACGTAAACCGTGTCCCATGTACTTGACTACATACTCTGTTCTTCCAATGGCAGAATTTTCATACATCAATGCTCAGTACTCATCAACAGGAATGTCAGAGTTATTCACTTGTTACGGGATGCGTCCTTTTGTGGTGCTGCTTTTTCTTCCTGCAGAGGCTATGATTCCAGCCACAGGTGATATGTCATGTACCATTGGACACATACCCGAGAAGGTTGGGAAGCAATTGCTGCATGTGCACGAGGTATATAACTGCTAAAGTGATAAGACACCTCATGCCCCTTAACACTCTCCCAGGTTCCTTGTTTGGCTAGCCTCTCAGTATCAGCCAGCACTTTCCTGATACCTGCCAAGTGGCCACTCTCTTTTTTAACCTTTACCCAGTAAAATGGCTGGTGAAACCAGTTGCTCACCCTACAGTTATCAGCAGACCGGCACATCCATCCAGTCTTTCACACCTCCCTACTTAAAACACTTCTGAAGGGGAACTCTGGTGTGTATCTGCCAACCTTCTCTCCTTGTTCAAAGGCAACCTGAGTATAAAGTGGATACCATTTTTGATTCACCTATCTGTATGGAAAATGTGTAATACCTCATCAAATGGAAGGCAGATCTGGTCCTGAGAAGCAGTCCTGGCAACAAGCTTGCAATGACAATGCTCCTCACACAAACCACACCCATAGGGGCCTTTGCTGGGCAGGGTACTTTCATGATTCTTCTGCAGCCATGCCGATGCAACCCTTTTGGCCCTCGAACATTGCCAAGAAGACCAGCTTGCACTCCTCTGAAAAGTGAAGCCTTTCATACGTGACCTGAGTTTCAGAACATTTGTCCAAGCCCTGGTCATCTCCCATCTAAACTGTGGCAATGTCCTAATGGCAGGTGTCTCAGGTGCCACCTTTGCCCCTCTTAAAGCTGTCCCGTATGTTGCAGCACGCCTCATCATAGGACTAAGACAATTTGACCACATCACCCCCATCCATACAGAATTCCAATAACTACTCCTTTAAGCATTCATCATGCTCAAAACTGCTGCATTACCTACAAAGCAGTCGCAACCAAAACACCACTCTACTTGGCTGCCATCTCCAGAACCCAGTGCACCACCAGAAGTTACAACATCATCCAGGCTGGAAACAATGAACTGCAAGAGAGAAGAAACAGAAAGCAGGCCGTTTCCTGCTACACACCCTGTCTCTGGAACAAGTTACCAGTGCTGATAAGACTGTCTCGCTCCAAACCACACTTCAGGACGTACTTGTAGACCCTACTCTTCAAAGAACATGTCGCCAATCACTGATCACTCCACTGAACCCTTTCTCCACCGCTGGAGTTCACCCGTCCCCTGCTCCCTTCCCATCTCAGTTTCTCTGCTACCCCTTGGTGCGTCCAGTTTGAACAGTGCTCCTTTGCTTCCCAGCTACGTTTGTGCCTTACAAATCCCGTACATACATAGATTTTTTTATTCTGCTACGTTGCATGAAGCTGTATTCTTCTGATCTCATGACTTCACTGATTAGTTGCTGAAAGGAATCGAGGCGCTTTCTCCACGTTTTTTTCCCGTGGATTGGATACACCCTCAGAGACTGTTCTTTACACTGGTGCATCCTCGTGCCCACAGCTTTTGGACATTACCTTTGGCTTGTTGTGTCTCTTAGTTCTTCTACTTGTCCAAAGGATTCACGTGACATTGCGTAGTAAGTTTGTCTTGGTTAGCCAGTTCTCCGAGTTCTCTGCTTTCTCCTAACAGGTATGCTGAGTGGCAGGAGTCAGGAGGTTTAGACAGGGTCAGACTGGGGCATACCATTGTCTCGGCACCAATGGAAAAGCTGCAAATGGCAATTCATTCCTGTTTGAGTAGTACCCAAGGGGTAGGTGTTTGATCAAATGTGATGCAAATCATGCATTTTAAAGAATATCCATTCAGTAACACTTGTCCAAACTGCTAACCACATGGCGCAGTAACTTATCAAACTGGCCCACATGGGACAACAATGTGGCACATTTTGACCAAAAAACTCGGCCACACGAGCATTTTGTGTTTTTGGTTCGGGCATTGCCCTTTAGCCCTATATGCCAGTCTGAGCCTGTGGCTAGACCTGGAACTGTAACAACTGTCGTTTTTTGTTGAGACCTTGGTATGGATTTTCAGCTCTTGGACACGTATTATTCCCCACCTATTGTGTTATTACTACAAAGCTTGTCCCGTGAGCTGTACGGCAATATATCTAGGGGTCTGTGAGGGTTGGGCATGAGGCAACCAGGCATCCTGACACACAAGCCAAGGTTCATCACGTGTGCTTAAGTTCAGGCATAGGTAACTAGGCATGGTCGCCAAGCACTCACTTTGGGGTACACCTTATCAACCAATTACATTCGGAGCATCTGCCGGTGGCAAATCGATATTTTAGGGTATAGGAGAGCACCGTCCTTTTGCAGTCACTATCCACTCTTATTAACTGCCTCAGCCAATGGCCTGGTGGGTGTATTGCTACAGGTGCTTAGATTAATCAGAGTGTCAAGATGGCATCACTGTCTAAGAAGCTGGCTTAGAACCGGGGTGCCTCATTCCATCCTGTATTTCGCTCTACCCTGTCTTCCGGCCACTCTATGGCATTGTCACGTGCAGCTTGAGTCAAAGTTCAGTGAGCAGCCTGCCACCAACTGCTCTCCTAGCCACACTGCACTCATTTCTCCCTCCTTCACAGAAGCATACACCACAATGCCGCTCACAACACAATTTGGGGTTGATTCAGAGTGCAGTGAAAGTAAAATCCTCCCAGTTTCCACCAGTGGGAAAAGACCTCATTTAAAGTTGAGAGTTTCTAGCTTTCCAAAGGTAGATTTCAGGACGAAATCAGGCGGAATGACCCCTGGCAGCAGACTTTATTTGCACCGCATGCCAAAAGAGCACTTATTCGTGGAAGGGGCGGTCCAGTCTGACCTAATATCGGCCAATCCAGCAAAGATGAATAGTCATTTGGGCCATGCAAAGGGGAGAATGAGGCTGTAGGCCAAGCAGAAAGTTAGGTAAGCACAGACTGGATGCTTTTGGGAAAATACAGGCTTCCATACCTTTACTGCCCTTGCCACCACAATCTTGAGGGGTTGAAGATCCATTTGGGCTGGCATCGTGAATGCAAAGTTCTGCTTCTATCCTAATAGTTATGCTACAGCACCGGCCAGAGAGCCAGAGATGACCATAAGGAGCGTTCTTTAGTTGTCTGGCCATGTGGGGAATCAGAAGGGCCCTGAGGGGGACTAGTGAACAGCCAAGTGGGCCTTGATGGACAAGGCAGTACCCAGGCAGGTCATATCACCAAAAGACCAGTGCTAGCAGGAGTCGCATCAGGTTCCTGGTGCCATCACGTGAAGGGACTTCATCTGGCCTTTGGCCCTTACCAGAATGTGCTGTCAGGTGACCTTTCATCCCAATGGCTTCACAGGGACTGACATTCTCGATGTAAAATACACTTAAGAGTCAGATTCATGAGGTCATGATATGCCAGGGGTACACTTACCAGAAGCTGCACAGGTCAGGAGTGGTGCCTTCACATGCCAGTGCATCCTCGTCTGACTAGTTGTTGCCATCCTATTGAAGCTATAGCTTCCATTCCAGGTATATGTTTCACGTGCTATATACAGCCCACTAATCCCAGGTGCTGCCATACAATGTCAGCTATTGCCTCCCACATGTGGGCACTGCCATTTAACGTCAGGTATAGTGAAAGCGTGCACGATACAACCTGGCATATCAGATGCTGCCATCAAAATCCAAGTGCAGCCATTGTATGCCAGTTAATACATGGCATGCCGGATATAGCCAGAGTGCGGGAGGCACGGCCTCACACGTGCAGGTGCGGACGATTTAACTGCTGAGCAGCCATCTTCACACGGGGTGTCTGCTGGGAACCCGGAAGAAAAGCCTGGCATCAAAAGGACTACTTAGGCTGCCGCACATTCATGTGGCTAAGATGGTGGGGTGCCATCCATGAACCCTGAAAGAAGCGGTAACATTACACAAATTGCCTTCACTGCAACAGCGGGGAATTCCTGCGATAAAACAGGGTGTCAAGAACTCGGATGAAATTTAGGAACTGGAATTCGGTAACCTTAAATAGAAATGAACTCTAGATGCACCCCCTAATCATACATTCCAACATGTCTTGTGCCACCCTTGTTTTTTCTTTGCATCCTAGGGTTCGCAGTCCTGAATTCTTAATGGATAATGAAAAACTGCAAGTCCTTGAATACAAAGAAAAAAACAGTACGAGGTGAGCATCTCCGGGCATGGCATGGAGCATGTTGGCATGTATGCCCAACTTCTCCCTACACCACCAAACGCAACTTCTGTTCCAGCTTGGTGTACTTGTTCCTGAACAGCACCATCCATTGGAGTAAGTATTTGTCAATGGTCAGTGACCCTGAGTGAAATATTCAGCCAATGGCAGGACTGGTCCCAAGGCTGGTCACGACTTGTGTCAAGCACAAATGAGAGGTCAGGGTGTAGTATTTACTTTGGTAGTAGTGTGCAACTTTCAGGCCTATTTGCACTTAGACTATACAGTCACAATCTGTTTACCCCAAACATAGGTAGAGTGGTTGATGCTGGCGCGCACTAGCGGGCTTAAGGGAATTGGGTGCAATCATAGCACCAACATGTGCCAGTGTAGAAAAAATAAAGCAGCCTTGAAGCAACCGTGGGCGCATCCCTTTTTGTGGATAAAATGAAAAGGAACCAGTTGGGTATCTTAAGGTGGTAAGAGGGGCATCAATGTAGGATCCCAACCACTGAGGCTGCCCAGTAGAAAGAAAGTAAAAGGTTGAAAAAGTGTCGGAATCCGTTTGTTGCGCCAATCGTACTTTCTTAATTTTATTATTTTTTTAAAGTCAAAATTCAAAATAAGAATAAAAAAAGAATTCTATATTGCCAAATGTGGCACAATCAGATGTATTGTTGCATCCTTAAGGTTTGGTATAGCTGCTTCAAAATAACGTCCTCTCAATATTTGGAGTAACTTTCGAAATGACATCTTCAAAATAATATCCTTAAAACATCCTTTAGTTTTAGTATAGCTTCTTCAAAGATAACATCCTCTCAAATTTTATATTAACTTTTAAAGACATCCTCAAAATAGTATCCTAAACATCCTCGACACGTGTTTCCACGCTTACTTTAATGTGGTTCATCAGGAGGAAAAATACTGATTAATATTGTATATTGTATATGCCAATGTTGCAATTTTAAAAATCAGATTTGGGCTCAGTTATAGAAATTTAGTTCCATTTGGTTCAAATTGCTGTCAATGAAAGAGCCCAAAGTTTAGATTTGAAAAAGGAGGGTTTCCCAGAGTTTTTCTGCGTGTCTAGCAGCGACCAACGGATTCCGACCCTTTTCCAACATGTGCCAGCCTGGAGCCGGATTACAGAACATTTGCTCCAGTGCAAGTGCAAAGTTTGCACGGTATTAGCACTAGGGCAAACTTTGCCTTGTTTTTAAAAACACTGGGACACATTAAAAAACCATTGCACCTCGACAAGTGCAGTTTGTCATATTAAAAGCACCAGGGGAAAAATCACACCACATTTTTCAGTGCAGGAACCCCCATTCTCCTGCACATGGGCAGGAGATTAGGTGCGCGAATCGGCACGGATCACCAGTGCATCACGCAATGTTATTTAATGGCTTTCCAACATAACATAATTAACTCGTGACTTTTTATTATCGTGTAGGGATAAAACATATTTTTTCCCCCACACACAGCATTTCTCGATATACAAACGCAGCCCTAGCTCTTTGTAGAGCGGGTATGATTTCTGCAATGCGCATGCGCCAGAGATCAAGGTTATTCTCCCGGCACATGCGCAATAGACAATGAGGACGGCCCAATAGTTAACCGTCTTGATGTGAACGGCTTAGACTTAACATCGTTTGGACGGCGCCCGAGAGTACTGTCGACAATCAGAGGGATTTAGCCCTTATATACAGGTAACCTTGATATTCTCAAGCAGATTGTTATTTCACTGTTACAAACGCGTATCCAGACTTCTGACTGTACGCTTTGTATTCCAAAAGACAATTTATTCGAATCTATTGTCCAACGGGGGACAACATATCCTTATCACACTAATATGTCCACACTTTAATGGGTGAGTTTCCTGCTAATTCTATTTTGTGACATTTCAAGGCATTTAATTACTCAGATTTAGCCCCTGATTTTGAGCTGCTTTATTTTATTTGATTTGCAGCAGCTGTCTTTATCAAGGACCAATTGTTGATTGGCGGTATATCAGACTGAACAGCCTTTAGCTTTAAGTAGTACTGAAATATTTGCAAGAGAATAGGTGAGAACAACTATTTACTATAACTAAAATTTTCACAGAAGACACTTTACTTAATATGTGGATTGGGGCTCTAATCATTATATTTCATGCTCCATTTTACACTGGTCACTGGTATTCACTTATTGTGTGATATCACTGATGTGTATATGTTTGCTTTACCTTGGGTTTATGAGGTGCCATCTTGTATCCCTGTTCAAGCACACCCAATACCTGAAGATAATAGTTTACTGACCATATTAATGATGTTGCTAACCAGATTATCAATAACACTTATCAAGTTTCCCATCTTCTGTTTGCTTTTGACCTGCCCCCGTGCCCACATCATACTCCACTGCCACTTGGGTATGTTAATTTTAACCTTATTTATCTTCATTTTGATGTTTAACCTCTATATGTGCTCAAACTCTTGATTTATTTGCATAATATTGCGCATTTTGATTTTGATGTCAGCCTTGAGAACGACTTCTTGTCGAAACACCTGTCGGCTGACTCTGTGACTTCATCAAATAAACGTTTGTACTTGCACAAGCTCAAGACACAATATCTATGTATATCCGATTACAAGCTGTATAGTTATTCATTGAATTCATAAAGATCATGTTTGCGTGTCACTCCACCTTATAGATTATCATTATTACCAGGCAGTAGTGGGTGCCTGGCTTTGACATTTGCAACGCAGCTCAATCCTATTATTAATGTGAAGTGTGCAGAGCGCATGCACATGACCTTGACCCACTACATTTTCTTTTCCAAGACATTTGGAAGGGGGCAGGGTTCCCAAGGGTGACGATACAAAACACTGCCCATGACGTGTCACCATTTGCAAATTGCAGAGCAGCAGTATGGCAAGCATTGTGAACCCAATATGCAGACACGTCAGACATAGGGGCTATTACGTCACTCAAAAGGCGTGACGATGAAGATTCTGTTAGTTATATTCAAGAACATTGGCGCCTTGAAACTCGAGACCCATGGGACAAGACGATAGCAATCTTGTATCACATCTTGGTGCAGGGGTTACCAGACCCTGTGCAGAAAAGTTTGAATAAACTGGTGGCGATGGAAGCAAAGACCTGGCCAGAAATACAGCTCACCATAGTGCATCATTGCAGGGTGTGGCAGGAGAAAGCTAAACAAATAGCAGAAGAGAGGAAGGCAGATGAGGCGAATTTGTTTCAAAAGAAATTGTCAAAATGGAAGGGGTGGTAATAACAAGCCCAACACAACAGACACAAGCACCTGCACCACAGCCACAATGCAAACCACAGCTGCCGTACCACCCCATGCAACAATATTCCCCGCCCATGGGAGGAGGGTACATGGGCAGGGGTGGATACCAACAGGGTTATCGCGGGAGGGGAGGATTCTAACGAGGGCGTGGCTTCGGGCCCCAGTCCCATCAAAACTCAGGAGGATTTCGGGGATACAACCAACAGTTGCCACAGGGGCCAGAAGACTTTGCAGGAGGGTTCCCAGGGCAGGGAGGGAACAACCCCAGTGCTGGGCCTGTGGGCAGCTAGGACATATTTCCAGACCATGCAGAACTAGCCGGGTGAAACAAGGGTGGGGAGATCAGAGGCAGCAGGGCTACCAAGGAGGACAGGACGATTATTATGCACAGGACGCACAGCAACAAGGACAGGTACAGAACACCCATCAACAGATACCACATACAGTACAGACCCAGCCTCAGGATGCACCAATGACAGCCCCCAAATGACAGCACCACAAATGACAGCACCACTACCCCAATATTTGCAAGCAGCACAACAGTTAGCGCAAATACAGGACCGCCACTCACCAGAGCCCATGGACAAAGTGGCAACAGTATCAGTAGGAAAATTGGGAGGGGTCACCATGGTTGGGAACAACCCTTTCACGGGGAACGGGCTATCTATGTTTCCCCAATAGGACAGCCCACAGACAAACTTGTTGTGTCCCATCCTGTCGGTCACACCTAATCCTGCGGAGGAACCGCGCATAAGGGTGGCGATAGGTGACAAAACGTTTTCCTTTCTTGTTGACACTGGGGTGACTAGGTCATGTATTCGGGAAGGGAAATTTGCATTGTCAGGCAATGCCATGAACACTCAAGGATTCTCTGGGGCTCGAGAAGTGGTTCCTTTTTACTGATAACATCTCCTTATCTATAGGAGATCACGACTTTTCTTTACCCTTACTCTAATCCCATGAGCAGACTGAACATGACCATCTCATTCACAGACAAGGGCATAATATGTTCTACACCAGGAATACACATGCTAACAGCAAGGCAGATTGTCCAAGCATATTGTGGGAACACGGTACAGAAAGGGGTGCCATCAGACCCAGATATGGTCCAGTACGGAACAGACATGGCACTTGCCTGGATGCCAGGAATAGCAGGGAAAGTATGGAGGATGCCAGGTGAGTACCTGTTCAGACCAGAGACACCACTATATGAAAAGGAGGGAACAATTGTGTCTATAGGTATTGAGGCAGTTGTGGCAAGAGAGGATTGGGTTGCAGTGCACGCAGCAGACGACCAAGGGAGAGCATAGAAGGCAATAATTGCAGTAGCAGAAGGATGCAGGCTGACCACAGTAACAGATGAGGAGTTGTTTTCGGAATAAAGAGTGGCAACAGAGAAGATGTTGGAAATGAGTGTGAAGTTCTGGTTACAGATTGCCTACAGAGAAGTTTCTCAGAAGATTGCAATGGCATTGGGAGCTCCGCCACCATTCTGGGAGGAGGATTTGGCAAAAGTACCCAACAGCTTATGGACCACGGGTCTCTATGATATAGGGTGCATAAAGAGCATAGGGGGAGTAAAGATTAAATTAAAACCTGGAGCGATACTGCCACGAGTGAAACAATACCCCCTGACCAAGGAAGCAGATGAGGGCATTTATGAAACAATCAAGAGAGAGGCATCCTGGTACCATCAGAATCTCCATGCAACACTCCTGTATGCAAGGTGAACAGGGGGTCATGGCATTTTATACAAGATCCATACCCTCTTAATCACATTGTAGATGCAGAGTACACCGTAGCAGCGAACCCAGCAACAATCCTGTGTGGCATTCTAGTGGAAGCCAAATGTTTCACTGTGATTGATCTCAAGAATGCCTTTCCTTTCTCAGAACCACTACACCCAAACTCACAAGATTTAACCAGCTTTATGTACCGCAAACAGAAGTGGAACCACACTAGGCTGCCCCAGGGGTCTGCGAGTCTCCATCTACATTCAACAGGGTGATTCAGATGGACTTAGGCAACATTACCACAGAAAGCACAGTCCTACAGTATGTAGATGACATCCTAATTTGTAGCAAGACAGAAGAAGAATGCAGGTCAGACTCAGTACACATGCTCACAGCACTAGCAGACAAGGGGTACAAGATAGACAAGGCCAAACTTCAGTACTGTCAAAATGAAAGTACTGTACATTGGACAGCTGATATCTAAGGATGGCAAACACATTGCCCCAAAGAGAGCACAGACAATCCACAACACACCACAACCCAAAACAGTGAAGGAAATGCAACAGTTCCTAAGATTGTGCAACTATTGCAGAGCATGGGTTTTTGATTACAGCACATACACCAGGCCACTCCTAACTGCATTGAAAGAGGCCAAGAGAGGGGTTAAAACACTTGTCTGGACACAAAAGATGACTGAAGCATTCAATGAGCTGAAGGAAGCAATATGGACGGTTCGAGTATTAGGAACCCCAGACTACAAGAGGGAATTCTTCCTTTTTTCACAAACCAATGGTGTGCTTATGAAGGCAGTACTAAAACAAAAACAAGCATGGGCCATAAACCAATTTCTTACTACAGTGGACAGCTTGACCCAGTAATGAAAGGACACTATCTGTGCGAACAATCATTGGTAGCTGCAGCTTTCACAGTGAAGCGGGAATCTACAATAACAATGGGGTGCACCACCACCCTTTAAGTGGAATACGCCTTGTTTGCAATAATGCACAAACCAAAGAGCACATTGACAACACAAAGAGCATCAGGTTACGAGATAATACCATCAAAAGCAGAGCTAAGGATAGTAAGATGCAAGACTGTAAAACCATGGCAGACGTCTATCAGCCAGGAGATTGTCCTCTGGGCAGGAGCCCTGCAGCACCCTCCCTGCGGCTGCCCCGCGCACCGGCGCCACATCGAGCTACTGGAGCAGCATCCATGGACATACCGTGATCAGCCCGTCTGCACAGCTGACCACACAACGAGCCACGGCGCTTCACGGCTACTGACCCCCACCTCGCCTGTGCCCGCACCCTGCGCTCGCACGCTGCACCCTGGCCGCACTCCGGGCCCTCAACGAAGGAAACCCGACGAGCCATACTTCCACAAGATGCCGTCGCACCGAACGCGCTGCTAGCGTTCTCCTTGGTTGCCTAGCAGCCACATTAGCATATCTCGCACCCACGAGGACCGGAGGCGGAAGCCGGCCCTAAACAACCAAAGGCCCACTAACCTAAGGCCCCTCCTGTCTGCCCCTTCAGCCCACTATTCCTCTGGGCAGGAGCCTTGCAGCACCCTCCCTGTGGCTGACCCGCGCACCGGCGCCACATCGAGCTACTGGAGCAGCATCCATGGACATACCGTGATCAGACCGTCTGCACAGCTGACCACACGACGAGCCACGGCGCTTCGCGGCTACTGACCCCCACCTCGCCTGTGCCCGCACCCTGCGCTCGCACGCTGCACCCTGGCCGCACTCCGGGCCCACAACGAAGGAAACCCGACGAGCCATACTTCCACAAGATGGCGTCGCACCGAACGCGCTGCTAGCGTTCTCCTTGGTTGCCTAGCAACCACATTAGCATATCTCGCACCCGCGAGGACCAGAGGCGGAAGCCAGCCCTAAACAACCAAAGGCCCACTAACCTAAGGCCCCTCCTGTCTGCCCTGTCCGCCACTGCGCTACAGCGCGGGACGCTGCCCTTTCGCCTACTACGCCCCTAAAAACCCAGCCTCGAAAACAAGGAGCCATGTGGAAAGAACACTTGCGCCTGACCCCCTGGACCCTTCGGTCTACAATGCATCCGGATGCACATTCACTGAAGGCACCACAACAGATGACTCCACCTTCTTCCTAGGGGAACCGGACCTGACCACTCTCACGAGGTGGACATCAAACAAACATCGGGTGTTGCCAGCCGATAGCCCTGTGTTGCACTCCTAATGGTTTAGAAACCCCTATGTGGTTTAATGATCTATCGTGAGAGGGGATCTCCCAGTTACCGGAAGGCACCCTCCCAAAGGTGTACATAAAGCTCTCCAACAGACTTGGGTAATCTAATACTCATATATGTACATAACAGCCATGAACTGTGTACTTTAAGTAGATGAATGTCCACCTGATAGAGTCTGGTCAGGAGCCACCAAGAACCTTCACACTACAAGTGCACAACACATGTACTTTATATGTCACAAGCCTATTAGACACATTACAAAAACATTAAGTAAAATGAAATTAGATTCCAATCCAAGTCTCAAATATACAATTGGATAAGATATCAAACTCAGTGTTTAACAGGCAGCATCAGAAGACCTTTTCATTTGATGCAAATGTACAATACAATACATATAGTCGTTCAACTTCAAAATAAACAGGCAAAGTGTAGAGTATCCAGAAACATAGGATTTCTGTCACAAAACATACAATAATTCATATTTGCGGATAACAAAAATATTTGCGGATAACAAAAGTATTTTTCAGTCCTAAACACTCCTAGATGTGATCAAGTGCCAACGCGTTTCGGATTCGGATGAATCCATCTTCAGGGCAGGAAATATGAAGTTCATTCAAATTTAAATGGGTATTCCTAGGGAAATGTAAATAAACTAGTTAGCTAATTGGGAATTATAAATTAAAAGGTAAGTATTGAACACCCAAAGGTATGCACTAACCTTAGTATTGAAGTTTAGAAATCAAGATTCTTACAATCTGTGTAGTGAGCGAAAAAATCAATGTCAGCTTGTGAAAATCTAAATATTAGTTCACAAAGTATCAAAATTGAAAAGCAGAAGCCAGAAAGCCAAAAGCAAAGAAGTAACACTCACCACGTTCAAAGGCGAATACGGATCACCCCGGATGTGAGTGGGTTGTTAGGAGGTCAATCACACAGTGCATGTGCTGTAATTAATCAAAGAACCGAAATGGAGTTACTGAGGAAACCACGAGGGTAATGGTGGTGATGAGTCTCCTAAAGAATGTATGCAGTTTAACTCAGTAGAGTTAACAAGGTCTGGTAGACTTAGTAAAGTAAAGAGAGAAAATGCAGCAAGCCAAAATTGATTTAAAGGCGGAATCCGTGTCTACCATGCGTTGGGCTCAGAGTTCGTATGAGATGCATATTAAAGATTTAGAATATATGCATTTTACAAGATTATAGATTATACATTATACAGCCCCTACGGCTGTTCAAGGGTTCCAACAGTCTTACCTGTAATCACAGCAAGGTCGCAGAGTACGAGACGTCCACTAGTCAGACGCTCGGCTCGCGAATGCGGGTTTGTTAATGGTCGCCATGGCAGCATCGCGCATGCACGATGCTGCGGATGACGCCATGTTGGTGGGGGCACGCAGCTGACTAACAATCAAGAGTGTCGATCCATGGGCTTGTATCACATTTGAAATACCTGTTGTTATAAAGAATGTTATGAAGCTAATGCCACATCTAGTGTTAATAACTGTAGGTTCCGACACGAAACTCATACCTCGAGTGGGTTGCTATGGTGACAACGTGAACAGCCGAGGCGCTGCAGGGTGCTGCGTCTGGCTGTGAGGAGGCAGGCCACGGGGGATCTAATTCGGATGGGTAAATCATTTGGACACTGTGTAACCTAGCTATAGCAGGTATACATGTAGGCAACAACCCGCTGCCAGGACGGTACACAGGTAAGGCTGTCCTATAGGATTGAAGGTCTCATTGACGGCCCTGGGGCCTAACAGGTGAACAATCTGGGTGTTGTGGATGGCCATACTGCTGTATGTGTGGAGTGTGAGGAGGGACACCACCGCAGCCCAGAAGGAGGCCACGTGGTGTCCCCCCTCACACCCTGAAATAGTGATGCTCAGCCAGACCGGTCACAGAACAGTGCAGGACAAAGCCCGCGTTCAGACCGTCCGGATGGCTGGTTAAAGTGGGTTAGTGTTGTTAGTATGCTTGGTGGCTAAGGTTAAGCCAGTCGGTGTGATGTAGGAAACAGACCTCTAAAGCATAACAAAGCGACTAAGATGGTTGCATGTATAAAAACAACAACCATAACTTGAAGTTGACATTTATGCATTAAAAACAAACATAGGCATAACATAATATCAGACAAAGCACATCAGATCGAACTCGCAGTTCATGCCCCTTGGGGTTAAACAATCCAACAGATCAATCCAAAAAATTTCCCTTTGTAGCAATCGTCTGTGTACATCACCCCCTCTTGGGCCAGCTTGTACTTGTTCCAAAATAATGCATCTTAATTGGGCAATTGAGTGCCTAGCTTCTAGAAAGTGCATTGACAATGGAGATCTCAAATTTTTGGTTCTAATGTTTGATTTATGTTCGGTCCATCTCAGCTTTGCTTTCCTCATGGTGATCCCCACGTAATATAGACCACAGGGGCATTTAAGTGCATATACAACATTCGTTGAGTCGCACATACAGGAGTGTTTAAGAAAGATGGATTTGCCCGTATGGGGATGTGAGATTGTGTTGCCCAAAAGAAGATTACTACAGTGCTGGCAATTGTAGCAGGGTTGTGTACCTTTGTATCGTGTAGTTATTGGATGGTCAGCTCCTGTCTTGGCTCGAATCAGGCTGTTCCTGAGAGCCCTGCTGTTTCTATAGGCAAATATCGGAGGCTCTTGAAAAAGGGATTGAGTTTCAGGGTCCATTTGTGACATTGGCCAGTTCTTGTGGATAATGGTCCTGATTTTTCTGCTCTGATTAGAATGTGTAGTCACATACACTAATTTCTCCTCTTTATTGTTGACTTTAGTCGTGAGCAGAGTGTCCCTCTGTACATTTGCCACCTTCTCTTCAATCCTGGCGATCGAGGCCGATTTGTATCCCCTCTCCCTGAATTTGTGACGTAGGGCCACTGATTGTCTTGCATACTCTGATTCCTCTGAAATGTTCCTGCGATAACATAGGAACTAACTCAGTGGAACGCTTTCAATTGTCCTCTGCGGATGGAAACTCGTGGCTAGCAAGAGACTATTCCTGTCAGTTGACTTAGTGAATATCCTGGTTTCGAGTTTAGCATTTTTCACATAGATTTCCACGTCCAGGAAGTTGATCTTGGATATGCTGTTTTGGGTGGTGAATTGAATACGTGGGTGCATGTTGTTCATCATATGAAAGAACTCAACCAGTTCATCCTCCGGGCCAGACCATATGCCAAACACATCGTCAATTTACCTTACAAAGGTAGTGAGGTGGTGCAGCCATCTTGCTGAGGTGAGAACATGTTCATTTTCCAGATAATACATATATGTATTGGCATAAGCAGGGGCCATGGCCGCCCCCATGCTGGTACCTGAGAGTTGTAAATAGTACCTATTTTCAAATCTGAAAAAGTTATTCATAAGAACTAATTTCAGCAGTGTTAGGACAAAGATCTTGTCCCCTTGGCAGTCGTCCGACCTCAAAAGGAGCCATTCAACTGCCTCAAGTCCCGCATCATGTACTATATTGGTATAGAGCGAGGTGACATCCATCGTAAATAGGGTATCTCTTCCATCTACAAAGAGTACTTCCTTAAGTTTCTGGAGGAAGTGTGTGGTGTCCTTAATATACGTCGTAGTTTCTTGTACAAGGGGTTGCAGAATCTTGTCCAGATATTTAGCCAATGGTTCCAGTAGACTGTCTGTGGCTGCTATAATCGGTCTCCCTGGTGGGTCTAGAAATCTCTTGTGAATCTTGGGAAGAATATATATCACTGGTGTGATGAGGTGTGCTTTTTCCAGAAATTTGCGAGTTTTTTCAGAGATAACCTCTCTGTCTTCTGCCTCATCAAGTACTTGTTTGATTAGCTTCATCAAATCCTGCGTTGGATTGTGATTTATTTCTTTGTAGGTATCCTGATCCGCAAGTTGTCGCTCCACTTCCCTGATGTATTTGATTTTATCCATTAGAACTAGAGCCCCTCCCTTGTCGGCTGGTTTGAAGATAATATCTTTATTATCTAAGAGTCTCTTCAGGGTTTGTCGATCCGTGGCTGTAAAGTTTCCTTGGTTCTTTGATTTGTATTGGATCTTCTTGAATTGGTCCAGAACAGTTCTTTCAAACACAGTCAGAACATGATTATTCACGGGTGGGTTAAATGTACTCTTGGGTGAAAGTTCCAGAAATTCTGAGGGTTCATTCATGTTTTCTTCTTCTTCAATGGAATTGAAGAATACCTTCAGCTTGAGCTTGCGCATAAGCTTAAAGAAATCTATTTTCTCTTTCAGCAGGCTGGTGTTATATTGGGGCACAAAAGACAGACCCTTCCGTAAAACTTGTAATTCGATATGTGACAATGTGTAGGATGATATATTAACCACTATGTCTTCTTCCCCACTGGTTTCTTTCTCTCCGATTTTTTTCTTCCTCTGTCCTCGTCGGGTTGGTCCTTTTCTAAAAAATCAGAGGTACTTGCTGCAGCGCTTTCTGTTAATGGAGTCGAAGGTGCTACCGTTGCTGTGCTTGGACTTGTTTCTAGTTCGGCGCTGGAGGCTTCCGAAGAAGTAGTATCAGTATTACCGGTTCCTGTTCTTGGGGGCCGTGGTTGGAGTGGTCTTGGAACACGTAAGCCGTAGTATTCTTGCCAGTTATAGACTATATCCAATTTGTAGTCTTGCGTCTCTCTCCTGAACTTTCTGGTCTGTGCACTGCCTTAGCCACAAGCAACCTCCATATTGCTGATTTTGCACTGCCTTAGCTAAAATCGAACTTGCCTATTGTTGGTTTTGCACTGCCTTAGCTAAAATTGAACCTGCCTATTGTTGATTTTGCATTGCCCAAGCTGAAATCGAACCTGCCTATTGTTGATTTTGCATTGCCCTAGCTGAAATCGAACCTGCCTACTGTTGATTTTGCACTGCCTTAGCTACAGTTGAACCTGCCTATTGTTGATTTTGCATTGCCCTAGCTGAAATCGAACCTGCCTATTGTTGATTTTGCACTGCCTTAGCTACAGTTGAACCTGCCTATTGTTGATTTTGCATTGCCCTAGCTGAAATCGAACCTGCCTATTGTTGATTTTGCATTGCCCTAGCTGAAATTGAACTTGCATCTACCATGCTCCTTAGGGCGCTCCTCATTTTACTGTTCCATTCCCTGCCAACTGAAATAACAATCCTCACTCAGCCACGCGCGCATTCGATACGGCCGACTCACCCTCAGCCACCTGACACTGTCTCACCTCAGTCTTGTCCCACAGACTTTGCGCATGGCGACCTCTGCAATGACATCCACCTCAGACATCCACCACCTAATTTCCGACTTCAATCCCTACCTCAATGACCCAGCACTCTGGCTGGAACACTTTGCCAGCAAACCTACTCCGAACCAACCGTGCCCCTCATCTCTTAGAAATAAAAGATTAGGCACCAGATTCCGCATACGCCCTACCCACTGCAATCTTCCCAAGCAATCGCGACACACACACCCGTGCCCACCCGCTGTACCCAACAACAGCAAACCCTCCTCTACAGAGGCGAAATTGCCCGTCATCAAAGGTGCCCTTATCAACGCTAGATCCCTCCCTGCCCACGCCTTAGACATAGCAGACCTTATAACATCGTCAGATCTTGACTTCATTGCCATAGCTGAAACTTGGCTACATGCCGCTTCCGGTCCTTCACTGTCCCTTGCTATACCACCTGGCTTTAGCATAATGTGATGTGACCGCACCTCTGCCTCCCATTCTAGAGGTGGTGGCCTTGCCATTATCCATAAAATCACTTTGGACCTAAGAGTAATGACCAATACCAAACTCGAGTCAGCTGAACTATTATCAGTCAAACTCACACTAACACCCAACCAAACAGCCACCCTCCACCTAATCTACCAGCCCCCAGGCCCTGCACCCTCCTTTGTCGGCGACATATCCACCCTCCTCCTTGATAACGCCAAAACTAACTAACAAATCATCATCCTTGGCGACCTCAACTTGGGACTGGGTGACCCTAAAGATCCTACGGCACTTGATCTGGAAAACTCCCTCTCCAACTCCGCCTTCACCTTGCACATCCAAGAGCCCATGCATTCTAAAGGTATGACCCTTGACTGGCTAGCCAGCTCTAATTGCAATATCAATGTCCTGGCCATTACCCCCTGTCTCTGGTCAGACCACCACATTATCACCTTCAATATTGAAGCCGCCCCCCGCATCCTGACCGCGATAACTCCTGCGCTCCCGACCAGAAACAAAAAGGACATAACCAAAGAGAAACTCCTCCCTCTACTACTCCCTACACTTAAAGCGGCCACTGATTCCTGTAATGACCCGACTGCCTTAGCTGACATCTACAACTGCAGCATGCTGACAGCTATGGATTATATGGCCCCCATCAAACTGAGGAAGGCCAAACCACATGCACACTTAAACTACTGGTTCACCTCACAGCTATGAGTACTCCGTAAAACCAAATGCTGCGCCGAAAACCGATGGAAAAGCCACCCCTCTGACGCGCATAAAGAAGGCTTCTTCCTGGCCTCGCTCACCTACAAAGCAGCCATTATAGAGGCGAAAAAAGAATCCCTTAATAATCGCATTCTGCATGCTGACTCCAACTCCAAGGAACTATTTAAGATTCTAAAAGAGCTCGAAACCCTTGTTACGCCCCCTGACACCTGCATTAAAGACAGCAAATGGTGCGCCAATATTCAGGCAGCATTACTGAATAAAATCACCATGCTTCAATCTAAAATCACAGCCAAACAAATTAGCTTGAAACTGGGCAATCACCCTCCCACCCCCGCAGGGGCCCTCTCCCCTGACGTCCCAAACTGCAAATGATTTGCCTTCTCACCACTCACCATTGTGGAGGTAGAAAACATTATCCTGAGGATCAAACCGTCCAACTGCCAGGGCGACCGCTGCCCTGCCCCAATTATTAAGGAATCCGCCCATGATCTGGCCCTGTTTATCACATCCTTCATCAACGCATCCTTTAAAACGGGAACCGTCCCTGACAACCTTAAGGATGCTTGGGTGATCCCCTTGCTTAAAAAACCTTCCCTCGACCCTAGCATACCTACCAACTACCGACCCATCACTACGGTCCCGTTCCTGTTAAAAATTCTAGACCGTGCAGCATACCTGCCAATCCAAGGGCATTTGGAAGCCAATAATCTCCTAGGCCTTAGACAATCTGGCTTCCACCCCAGACACGGAACAGAGACAGCTCTACTAGACTTAAAAACCCAGATCGAAGTGTTAAAGGACAACGGCAAACTTGCCTTGTTACTTCTACTTGACCTCTCTGCGGCCTTCGATTTGGTCAATCACCAAATCCTATGCAAGCATCTTCACTCGGCCGCCCATTTCTCACCATCAGCTATGGCCTGGATCAAATCATTCTTGAGTAATAGATCTATGCGGGTCTTCTCTGAATCTGCAGCTGCAGATCCTTCCCCGATTCACTGCGGCGTCCCCCAGGGCTCTTGTGTGTCGCCAACGCTCTATAACGTTTTTACAAAACCACTCTTTGATGTACTTGACTATCTGGGTGTCTCCTATACAAACTACGCTGACGACACCCAGATACTCATTCCCATCACTGGTGACTATGTGGCTGACACTAAGGCCTTGAATGAGGTCTACCTGGTCATCCAAGCCTGGATGGCACAACACCAGTTATGCCTTAACGATGACAAGACTGAGCTCCTCATCTTGGGCACTACGCAACGTCTTAGTAAACTTGAGCCATCCTACCAATCATTTATCATCGATGGCAACACCATCCAAGTTTCGAAAGACACCAAAACCCTAGGCGTCTATCTTGACGCCACTCTATCACTATCCCGGCAAACAAATGCAGTCAGATCGTCCTCAGCATACACCTGCAAAATCATTACAGCTTGCAGGCCATTTCTGACTACTCCCAACATGATCACTTTGGCCAGAACTCTCATCATGGCCAAAATTGACTATGGGCGCGCCCTCTACCTTGGAACGAGCCAAGAGAACTTGAACAAACTGCAAATTACCCAAAATAACGCTATCAGAGCAGCCCTAAACATCCCACGAAACCACCACATCTCGGAATCCAGATCCAACCTACGCTGGCTACCGGTCAAACAGAGAATTTCAATGAAAGTCTTAGGCCTCACCCACAAATGCCTAGCTGACCAAGCTCCACCATACCTCTGTAGCCGGATATCCCGTCACGCACCTACCCGCCCGCAAAGAACGGCTCAGACCCACTGCCTAACCATTCCTAGGTTCAAACTACAAAAGGCGGGTGGATCTAGCTTCCCCGTCCTAGCCTCCAAGCTTTGGAATGCCCTCCCCCTCACCATCCGATCTGAAGAATGCTTTAGCGCCTTCAAATCTAAAACCAAATCCTGGCTCTTCAACCAGCCATGATGCCTGGACCAACCCCGGGAAACGCCTGCCCTAATCTTCGGTCTGTAAATATGTATATTGCTGTTGCCTCGAATAATTTGTACTGTTAATGTGTTGAATATATGTAATTGTATGCTTATGTAGCCATGCCTAAAGTTGTGCCCTGATGCCTCCGGGCCTGATGGTGCGCGTTACAAATAAAACAAATACAAATACAAATGACTGTCCCAAAAACACAGAGCACTTCACTGAGACACGCAAGGTTTAGGAAGATGCACTTGAGAGGGGAGAGGTGCTCTACATTGATGGGTCTTCAACTATCGATCAAAGTGATGAGATCAGGAGAACAGGGGCTGCTGTGGTGAGATTGAAGGAGGACAGGACAAGTGAGGTAGTGGTGAGTGCCAGGTTAACATCTCATTATTCAGCGCAAGCAGCGGAACTGGTGGCCCTCATATTGGCTCTACAACACAGCGTAGGAAAAAGAGTGACAATATACTCTGATAGTGCCTATGTGAAAGCAACAGTACATTCAGGATTAGCCAGGTGACTCAGGAGAGGATACAGGAGAACTTATGGAACTCCAGTACAACAGGCCCTACTATTAGGAGAACTCATTGAAGTGATAAAAAACCTGCAGGAGCTAGCATTGGTAACGTGCCAGGCACACACTAAAGGGGAAGATACATTATCAAGAAGGAAACGAAGCAGCAGATTATGAGGCAAAATGTGCATCATATTTGGGAGAATTATGTGAATAGAAGTAAAGGACACATGCCACAGGAGGAGTAAGGCAAATGGTGTTGAAGGAAGGATACACTTACATACCAGAAACACAAATCATGGAACTGCAGGGAGCTGCACCCAAGGATGAAAAGGAACTCTGGGTTAAGAGAGGGTGTTCAATGTCCCCCACAGATGCCCTATGGCGACAAAACAACACTGGGAAGGCGGTCATGCCACTTGCATTACTGAAAACAGCATTGATGCAGTTGCATCATCCAATGCACACAGGGAAAGAGGTAATTGCAGCACGCATTGGAGAATCATGGTTCTGTCCTAACTTAAATGAGCATGTGGCACATTTGATCAGAAACTGTTTGACGTGCCAGCAGTTCACTGCTGGGCACACACTGAGAGTTGTGAGAGGAGCCATACCTAGACCCAAAGGCCCATTCCTGCATCTCCATATTGACTACGTGGACATTATCCAAGTATGTCAAGGATACAGCTACATGATAGTGGTTGTCTGCCCATTTTCAAGATTGATAGAGGCTGGACCCTGTTCCCATGCCAAAACTCTCCGAGCTGCTAAATTTCTGGTTCGGGAAGTCTTCCCAAGATGGGGTATGTGTGAGGCACTGAGGTCTGAAAATGGCCCTCACTACGCCAATGAACTGTTCAGCCACATCACTACCCTGCTAGGAATCAAACACAAATATGCATGTGTGTACACCACAGAGCAGGAAACCCCCATAGAACACTTAGTACAAATAGGTGACCTAGTTCTATTAAGAAATTGTACAAGGGGCAGGCCACCAGGCAGCGCACGGATGATGACGCCTTCCGTGTAAGCTCTCCCTTCACGGTCCATGAAGTGGATTGAGCCCCCACTCCTGGACCCCCTCCCCCCCGGAGCCACAAACAGCCCCACCTCTGCATGAAGGTCCAACCCCCCCAGCAGGAGAAAACCTGACAAAAATTGGGGTCGGATTGCCTGAAAATCAGCGCTGGCAAGTGACGCCCCGCGGAACCGCGGCCAGACGAAAACGAAACTGGAAGAAACACACGTGAGACTCCAGGACAGCCAGGCTGCGGAATAAGGACCCAGCACACTACAGGATGCGCCCAAACGAGTACCCCTGCACTCGCCCCCAGAACAATAAGGGAAGAATAGTGACACCTCTGAACAGAGGAGCAGAAACGCAGAGCGCAACGGGACACCTATTCAACGGATCTCCAAGAGCCTCTGCACACCACAACGTCGCAGGAACGACTGCCACAAGACTGCCACGGACCCTTACAGCACACCACCCTGAAGCGCCTTCCGAGTCTGACTACACCCGCGCCACCTAACGTGGTGAGAGACCCCCCCCAGCCCGGAAACACACCAGGGCCACGCTACATAGCCCGAACTCCCACGGGACAGCTAAACATACTTAGTGAGCCCCCGGAGCCTCACAGAAGCAGGGAAACGTTGGAGTATCATCACCGCCAAGCACAGACCCGGGGCGGGGCAGACGGAAAACACACAGCGACGGCCACCCCGACGCACAACTAAGTGTCACGCCTCACACTGCCCCTCTCCTACGGCAACAGAAAAGGCCTCAACTCAGGTCGAACACAAACCCTCCTGAAGCGCCCCAGCCCCTCCGGACAGATAAAGGGAGGAAACCATTTAGCACACCTTCAACGCTGAGCCCAACACAAAACCCCTAATACCACGCACCCCTGGACACAGAAAGTGTGGAAACCTGAGTCCCAATCTGCTCATGGGGCAGTCCACGCAAGCAGACGGACACCAGGTACTCAGCCTACCTATCACACCAGCCGACAGCCCGGCCTCCAGCACATTCGCCCTCTCATATGCATGACCCATAGAAGAAGAAGGAGCCCATAAAGGACAAAGATCAGCCACTGGTGTGCCTTGAGTAGCCTGCACACATCCCTCACCCAAAATTTGGGCAAAGCATGAACACCGACTCCTGAACATCAGCCGGAGATACGATACAGTCGCCAACCGAAACAGACATGTGGCGCAGATAACGACGAACTCCCTCCACCGCAAGTCAACATAATCACCCCTCTCTAACCACACAGCACAGTCCACATACAGTACCACAACCCATTGATCCGGGGACATGCAAAGCAAGCTCGGTGAAGGTGGTAACCTCATAACGTGGTACTGGAATCATTTTGAAGACATCCTGAGACCGCTCTAGCAGAATAAAAACCCTGTGTCCACACGTCCCTACGGACGTGCGGTGCCAATCAACCCAGCACGAACCACAAATATAGAAAAGCAGGGAATCCCCTCCGGAGAACAACAAAACGCACATAGAACTTGCTGCACATGAACATACGAGAAAAACTTGCGCCCTTTAAATTCTCACCACAGCAAACACAGAGTGCCCCCACTCACACTACGAGTATGGCAACCTCAAGACCAGAGGCAGCAGCCACTAAAGCTGACGTGGCTGCTGCTACTAACTGAACTAAAGAGCATGAGAGCAGACATCACTGGAAAGATAGAAAAAAATACCCACAGAATAGATAAAATGGAGGAGAGGCTGGAAGAAGTAGAACATAACCAGTCATTTTTTCAAATACAAAAGTTTCGAAAGGCAAACTTTCAAGTTTTTTTTCTTCGAAATGCCATTCTTTCGAATGACAATTTCTTTAAATAAAATTCGAAAGTGACTTTGACATGGGTTAGGGTTGGGGCTTGGGTTAGGGTTTGGGGTGGGATAGTGGCGTGGGGGTTGGGGTGCTGGGGGGAAGCCCCCCAATTTACACTAAAACCTTATAATGTTACATGGAGCTGTCCATCGCTGAAATTACAGCACTGGACAGCTCCATGTAACGTTTCAAAGTTTTTGTGTATATTGGCATTAAAAAAAAATGTGTAACGTTGAAACATTACATGGAGCTGTCCAGTGCTGTAATTTCAGCACTGGACAGCTGCATCTAACATTGCAAAGTTACAAAAAAAAAGCATTGAAATGCTACTTTTAACATGTAAAGGTGCATTTCAATTGAAACCAGTCCATGACTATTGTCGACGGATTGGTTTTGAAAGAAATGCACTTTGCATGTTAAATATAGCATGTCACAGCTTTTGTTTTTGAAACTGTTTCAAAACTTTTGTTTTTCGAAACTTTTGATTCGAAAATATGACTATAAACCCATAATCAGACCTCCCTATCTGCACTTGAAACTCAAATGGACGTCAGAATCGCAGAAATAGAAACGAGAGAAGAAGAATTTCGTATGAAGGTTGATGATCTTGAAAACCGAGGGCGACGCAACAACATACGTGTCTTTGGAGTTCCTGAAAAGGAAGGGGAAACAGACCTAGATCTAAAAAAACGCTACACATAGTGATAAAAATACTTTTCAGAGATGACTCACTAGACGAGCCGAAACTCGACCGCATCCACCGCACAGGCAGAACAGCAGGTGGCCCAAGATCGATACTCGCCAGATTGCACAACTATGCAGACAAAGCCAGAGTCCTTGACAAAGTCAGAAGAGGTACCCACATCCCCCTGGAAGGAGCGAATATGACCATCTACCAGGACCTCTCTTATTTTACCCTAGCGATGAGAAGGAAATGTCTCCCGCTTACCAAATTCCTAAAAGACAAAGTAGTGAGATATCAATGGGGATACCCCTTTGCGCTAACATTCGAATGGGAAGGCTCCCCGATACAACTGAAAACCGAAAAAGACATTGCAGGGTGCATGGCGGACATAGTCGGAGGAAAGGAGGGAGGATCAGCCCCCGACGACGGAAGAAATAGAGAGGCCGGGTGGAAGATCAAAGGACCAAGACGGAAAAAGATCCCTGGCGCACGGAAATTCAGAAGGATGAATGCGCCCTCGGACACAGAACAATGAAATCCAGAGACCACAGCAAAGACAAAGAAGGTGTGTCGACCCACGAAGGGCAAGTGCTGACCTGCTTGAAGCGAGGTGCTCCAGTTCTGAGGTCAGATATAAGCGAGTATAAACACAGAGCTGACACACCTAGAAGAAAGTATGAATTTTTGTTACTAACATTATGCACCTAAGACATACAGAAGGGGGGGGGGCAAGGGGAACGCACTATCGGCAGAAGTGTACACCACTGCCAGAACAATGAGGGAAAGGGAGGGAACCAAAGAGGGCTCACTACAAAGAGAAGTGTTAAGCTCACAGACCAAACAGGGTTAGTTCTTCATTGGTGGTCCAAAACTGATAAGATCAAGATGGCTCAGAAGTATCGGACGCCACAAAAGGTCAAAGGGAGGGAGGGGCTGGTAGGGGGAATGCAATAACGTTCATGACAGGCAAACATAACGAACTAAACAACTTCCGGTCGTTGACATTGAAATATAACACATGGGACCCAGAGAGCAGACACATAGAAAGCAGCCATGGCCCAGACAATTGACGCGGTAACCGACAGGCCCGGATCCATCAAAATCAGCACTCTGAACTTCAAGGGACTTAATTCCCCCACAAAAAGGTCATTAGTCTCCAGAGAATTTAAAAGGGCCAATCTCAACATACTTTTCCTACAAGAGACAAGATACATACGAGGGGAAGTACGAAAGGTTCTATACACCAGATTCGGTCTTGAATATTGGAGCTCCAGCCCATTACGGAAAGCCGGCGTAGGTATCCTGGTCAGAAAGGGACTCAAACTTGAAGTGCGGAAAACTTGGTCCGATGTGGGAGGTAGAGCAATCATGGTGGTGAGCAGGCTACACAATACCATCATAACAATCACCTCCATTTACGTACCCAACACTGGACAGTCCCGCTTCCTACAACACATGGTCCCCAAAGTTATGCTCGAGGAGGAAGGAGAAGTGATCCTTGGAGGCGATTTTAACATGTGGGCTGACCCCACACTTGACAGACAAGCCGACAACCCACTAGCGAATGAACCACCCGATGCCGGCCACTCCTAAGTGATCAAAATGATGAACATATACAGGCTACAATACACATGGCGTCTCACACATCCTCATCAAACAGGGTTTACGTTCTACTCGACCCCACACGCCACATACACAAGGATTGATTACATATACCTCACCCCCTGGCTTAACAGACGCGATGTCCACATCAATGATCGCCCCAATCACATGGTCAGACCACGACATGGTCACGGTCACCCTTAGCCTTATAGCGCTTCCTCACAAGAATTCGAGTGGCGTTGCAATGAAACACTTTGGAAAAGCCCTATATTCCACAAACAATTAGCGAAGGAATTTGGTGAATACTTCGATCGAAATAATACTGGGGAGGTGTCCAAAAACACGGTGTGGAAAGCGGGGAAAGCAACGTGGAGAGGTATATTAATGAGGGAGGGGGCGTCCAGGAAGAGAGAGAGAACCCTGATAGAAAATAAACTCCGAAACGAGATTTTACAATTAGACCTCTGTGCACAATCCAACCACACCGAGAGGGGAAAGAGAACAGCGGAAGCGGCCCAGAAAAGGGAAGAACTTTGCCTGCTGGAGCTAGGACAAGTTGTTCATAGACTCCAATTCCTAAAACAAAAACATTATGAGAAAAGAGATAAAGCCGACGCGTTACTAGCAGACAGATTGAGAGGGCAACGGGCAGATAGATGGGTGACATCCATAGAAAATGCAAATAATCCCCAGGCAACAGACCCCACTAATGTCTCTGAGGCCTTCGCCGACTTTTATGAAAAACTATACACCTCCAAAACCACACAGGAAGAAGGGGAATTAGACAAATATATGGATGAGATTACCATGCCGAAACTCACCCAAGATATAGTTGACACACTCGAATCCCCCATTACTCCTAAAGAAATAAAAGACGCCATCAAAAGGCTTCCGACAGGGAAGGCCCGAGGAGACGACGGCTATACCGTAGGGTTTTACAAAACCTTCCAGGACCCCCTCCTCCCTTTTATGGTCGAACTATTTAACCATATCCACCAGACTGGATCAGCTTCCACATCATTCTCTGACACACTAATTTCGGTACTTCCCAAGGAAAGCAAAGACCCCAAGCAGTGTGCATCCTACTGCCCCATCTCTCTCCTCAACATTGATGCCAAAATATACACACGAGTGCTCACCGCCAGACTTGAAACACATATGCCCTCCATAATTCATCCCAACCAGGTTGGGTTCATCCTTGGAAGACAAGGTGCCGACTCCACCCGTAAAACCATCCATCTAATATATTAAGCCAAAAAAATGCCAAATGCCCCCTCACTACTATTGATAGATGCGGAGAAAGCATTTGACAGAGTCGAATGGCGCTTCCTGGAGGCAATGCTGAATAAGATAGGCCTCGGCCCGACACTCCGGAGAGGAATTAAGGCAGTATACACCTCACCCCGAGCATCAGTCAGGGTAAACTCACAATACTCATGATGGTTCTCCCTGGGAAAAGGCACAAGACAAGGATGCCCCCTCTCGCCAATATTATTCGCCTTATCCCTAGAACTACTTGCCCAAACACTCAGAGCCAACAAACAAGTTGAGGGCTTGCATGTTCATGGAAGTTAATACAAACTGACCCTATATGCCGACGACATCTTACTCCACGTCCAAAACCCCATGATGTCCGTACCCGAGCTATTCAACTCATCGAGAAATATGGCGCACTATCAGGCTTCAAAATCAACCAAACCATATCCATCCTCTTCCCGCTACAAGAACCTACCACAGACCAACTCTGTTGGAATTTTCCCAGCTAGGTCTGACGATGGGAGGCCCAATGCTCCGATACCTAGGTATTAATTTAACAAGGAATATTGCAGACATATACGAGGCCAATTTCCCACAACTCCTTACCGCGTTCCACGCAGATCTCACAAAATGGCGCCCCCTTACGATCTCATGGATGGGACGGCTCAACGCTATCAAGATGGTTAGCCTCCCACTCTTCCTATACCCCTTCCAGGTCCTCCCCGTGAAGATTCCAGAAGACTTCTTTATAGAAGTGAAAAAGGCGATCATACGATTCTCATGGAGTGGGAAAAAACCAAGAAAAGCTTATGAAACTCTCATACTCCCCAAAGAGAAAGGCGGCGTGGGCCTCCCTGACCTCAAGCTGTATTATCAAGCGGTCCAGCTGAGGGTACTTATCCCCCATCTAAGAGACAAAAAAGACCTGCAATGGGTCAAATTTGACAACGACAACCTGACCACAGTCACGCTCTCAGAATGGCTATGGGTCCCCAGACCAAAACTCATGCGAAAACTTTGCGACCACCCCATCTTGGAAACGATATGGGAAGTATGGAAAGAAGGGAAAGAATTGGTAGGGGTAACAACATGCCTTCCCCCCCCTAAGTCACCTATGGGCTCCGGGAATTAGAGAGGAAATCCCAGAACACCCAAGATACCAACCCTGGTTCGAGGCGGGGCTAGAGAGAGTCGACAGTTTTGGAGAGACGGAAAATTCATTGCAATCTCTGAACTGGAGGAAGCCCTCCAGTTGAACCCAATCCCAGTCTTCCTCTACTTAGGTCTCAAAGGCATGCTATCAAAACAAGAATGGCACACAAAGTTATGCAGGGAACTCACACCCTTCGAAAAAATCCTCGACACAGTCACCACAACAAAAGGATTGATCACTTACATGTACCGAGCACTGCTCGACAAAGGCCCAAACCCAATTGCAAAACTCAAAAATAGATGGGAGATAGACTTCAAAAGAGAATTCGACCAATATACATGGGACACAATATGCAAAACACAATCTTGAATATCAATCGCCGCACAATATAAGCTACACACCATAAAACTACTACATAGATGGCAATATGACCCTCACAGACTATCCAAAATGTGCCAGGCCAACAGCCCAAAGTGCTGGTGGGGTTCTGGCAGAAACGCCAACTACTGGCACATCTGGTGGGATTACCCTAAAGTACGCATCTGCTGGCAAGAGGTGCTAGGCTGGATCAAACAGATAGATGGTATTGACCGAAAAGCAACACCTCTCCTGGCTCTGTTTGGCCTAGACGAAGACGAAGAAGTAGTTAGAACAAAAGGAATAGCATCCCCACTACTACTAGCGGCGCAAGCATGCATAGTGACTAAATGGAAATCCCCATACCTCCTCGCAAAAAAGGAATGGATCGGAGTTGCCACAAACATATATACGATGGAAAAAATCACAGCTGCCGTCCATGAAAGAGCTGCCCAACACAGTGTGACTTTGCAGCCTTATATGTCCCTAACCCGGGAGGAAATCGCTCCAATAACTGAGGAACATAATGCTATCAAAACTCGAGAAAAGCCCAGAGGTCACCAAACAGACCATCCGGATAAGAGCCTGTCGCAAGTATACCAATGAACATACAAATACTCAATCTGTGTCCCAATTTGATATGCAAATGCATCTCTGTCAATGAACTTCTCATGTTACATGCCTGTCTTGGAGGGAGGGGGAAGGGAAAGGGGGTTGTTAAGTTAATTTCAATGGTATTGTCTTCGATTACTCAGACATGCTCGTTTATGTTTACAGGTTTCTTCGCTGTAACATGACAAGGATACCAAGAAAGTTGTAAATGTTCTTTCTTTTTCATATGTTTTTTGAAAACCAATAAAAACTTAAATTTAAAAAAAATGTAAAATGAAAAAAAAATTGAATAAATAAATAAAAATTGTACAAGGCGCTGGGATGCGCTCCGGTTCACTGGCCCCACATTGTTGTGGCAGTCACTGACCGGGCAATACGCTTAGAAGGGAAAACAGTTTGGAACCACTTGTAGGACATAAACCCCTAGAAAGCATCGGCCTGGCCAAGAAGCACAATTACAGAGATCAGCGGGGCCAACGCTACACCGATCAACGATCCACAAGAACACACTAATATCTCGAATACCCCTGAACTAGAGACTGCTGGCCAACCTATGGTCAGGCGTTCGCAAACCACTGAAATTCCCACTGCCATGTTAGTACAAATCAACCAATTAGAAACACTGTTCCACTCCCTGACAACCACTGATGCTCAGTATCAAAACTACAACTTGGCTACCTGCACACATTTTGACAGCAGTAACACGATTTAACCTACTCTTTTCTCGCACATGCAGGTTAATGCGACTGTTTGATAACATAGTTAGAAAAGTAGCTTGATGTTACCTCCCATTGATGGCCCTGAAGCATTTTCCAATCAATTTGTCCACGCTATAAGAAGACCCAGACACTTAAAAGCACGGTCCCGTGAGATATACTTCCTGGTATTCAGTAATTGAGTACATGACCCAAACATACCCTCACCACAAGCATAGCACATACCGCATCCTGCCCTCACTACGTAACCCATCCATACAGAAAATCTGGGAGGAAATATTTGCATGGGCACTTAGGGATTACTTAGTTTGCAGAGCTTGAATAATACTCACAATTACTAAACAAATAACGCTTTGTCTTGTGAATTTCAGGCAGGTAAATTTATCCTCTCTCCAGCATCTCACAAAAGCAGAAGTGGTTATGATGAATAAAATAAAGATTGTAACAACTGTTGTGTGGTTCCTATTATCCACTGGAACTTTGGGTACTGTTTTCTGGCATCTGTATTTTACTATGCAGGCCGCTGCTGTGTCCCGTACTAACACTCCCCTTACCCAAGCAGCAAGGACAACCATGTCAGGTGGAGGAGAAGACACTGCTGAAAAGGTAAGAAGAGGTATGCGCAGTGTTGGCACAGACATGAAGGGAGTTAACATGTATCTCACAGACATAGCACACATAACAAACAACATGTGGTACAAGCACATGTCCAAAATTGGCAAGGATACGACCAGAGAGAGCTGTTATGTTTGCTCTTTAATCCCCTATACCATGAGTGCCTCCAGAACCTATGTAGCAACAGAAATACCCGCAGCAAGAGCGCAATGCTTGATGTATCTCGCAATGTTCCAGAGACAGGGAAGATTTCAAGGGAAAACAGCAACATTAAGTTGGATGTCCAAGGGCCCTTTCCCATACCAAGACAACTATATTAAGACATTATCCATCTTAAACAACTACTGGCAGCTAAGTGAGGGGTTGCAATACATAACCGAAGGACCAGAGAAAGGAGAACAACTATCACACTGGAAAAAGGAGGAGAACCTGGTTGCTGGGAGAGGCCACAGATACTGATCTATGGAAGAGTATATACCAATGATGGATGGGAAGATGGAGTAGTGAGAAGCAAGGCACTGACTTTGACAAAATCTGCAGTAAATAAGGTACAGGAAGAAATTGACAAATGCCTCAATAAATGGGTCAGAAGTGCAAACTTAGTAACATGGGTGGATAATGAAGTTAAACCACTGCCCATAATCTCTCTGAAGACACCAGCCCTCTGTTATCAACACAACAGCAATGAAGAGGTTGGAGAAAACATAGGATGCCAAAGGATAGAGAAAATACCATAAATGATACCAGGAACAGCAACGCTGATGGACCACTATTGGGCTTGCGGATCCAAAGCATACGACAAGCTGCCACCAAACTGGGGAGGAGTATGCTCCCTAGCACACGTCATACCCTCATTAGTGTTACCGAAGAAAGATGTGAATCTTGATGACTTTCCGAAAATGGAAAACAACAAGAGAAAGAAAAGATCACTGTGTGCGGTGCCATCTGTCCAAATAGACAACACTGACCCACAGAAGAGACTGAACAGAGTGGCGAGAGGGGGTAATTACTTCTCAGGAAAATCAGAAGCAGCATTGGACAAAATACCAACATCACACAGATTGTTTAGCAGAAAACAAATGTTCTTCACATCAATAATCCCTGGAGTACAGACATACGTAAATGCAAAATGGTTACAGATCACTCCCTGGGAGTTGATGGTAACTACAAACTCCATGGTGAATGGGTTCAACGCCATAAAAGAAGCACTCAGAAAGATAAGGTTGATGGCGGTCCAGAATAGATACGTTCTGGATCTCCTCACAGCTATGGAAGGAGGAGTTTGTGCAAAGATAGGGAGTTCCTGTTGCACATTCACACCTGCCAACGATGAAGATAACGGAATGCTCTCGGATTCAGTTCCACAATTGTCCCAGATGCACATAAAAACAGAAGATGAAGCAGGAGGAACAGGGAAGGATGAGAGCTGGCTGGCATATCTCTGTCATGGATGTCATTCTGGCTGGCAGAGGGACTAAAAGTGATAGTTGGAGCTCTAGCACTGGGAGCAGCATCCCAGTGTGGGATCAAAATATGTATTGGCAGGTGCAAGACGATGGCAGAAGAAGCAATTGGGATGCATGTTCTCATGGAAATGGAGACTGGTGGAGCAATGGAGGAAATAGTGAAGGAAAGAGAAAGAGGAAAGATAGCAGAATCTGACCTATTTCCACCAGGAATGAAGGTAGACAAACCACGAGGTGGGTTTGTCTACATGTACTGGTCATTTGATGATCATGTTAACTACTATGAACATCTCACAGGGAAAACTAAGGTGTGGCGTTTGGTAGACAATGGAGGAGATTGTGGTGGTGTGGTCGATAAATCGACCAGAGAGGGGACTGAAGAGGAAAGGTTGAACTATAACCCCCGTCCTGGAAGACACCCCAACCAAAAGTAGAACCAAAGACAATATGGCTGCCTATCGTACGAGCTCGCACCAAACCCCACTGCACCCACAATGAACAAGTACCATGAGAAATACCCTCTCAGTCGACCCTATAACCTAGGAGCAGTGCGAACATTACCCAGAGTAGATGAAGACGCACAAGACGGAACCAGAGACAGCTATATGGACAGAATTGCTAAAAGTGCTGAGAAGCCATGCCTCAAGTCGTAAGAGACCACACAACCTAGTAGCATCAGACATGAAGCACACATGCCATCCGCACATCCGGGACACCCACACACTCAACTGCATGAAGTACACATGCGTGCAGTTCTATGAGATAGAGGACAGTGACATGCACATACTGTCTGCACAGTTATTATTTTGCCATTAGCTTATCGCAGCAACGCACAAACCACCAGAAGCAAGAAGATCATGTGTACATACTTGCAGATGCGTACATGTAAATAACCCCATGGAATGGCAGGAGCACTCACGGGACCTGACATAGCCATAACGCATTAACCTATGGATGCTATACAGAAGACACATGCAGGAGAAACCAGACCAGACCAACTGTCTCAGAAAACCTGAAGCTACGCTGAGTGCTGTGCAAGCAGAACTACGGCGGGAGGAACGAGGCCACTGCCAAGGTTGCACTGTTGCAAAGTGACATTCTTTACCCTGAACCAAAGTAACACCGGCAGCAGAAAAGCATAATCCTTCTTAAATGCAGAATAATTCAGAATTCTAGAGCCCACAAAAACGGTCTCTAGACACGTGACCCAGCCAACCAGACAGCAGGCCAAGAATTGGCAGCTGGGAAGAAGCAACCGTCGCACAGACCAGACAATGGTTGCAACAAAATTGTTACACTCAAACTACAGTTATGTGCTGGGAAAGGAGTACTCTCACGGCAATAATGGTCAACACACAATTACATCACAGACACATAGTGGCACATAGCACCGAGAACAGGTGCAGTCCGAGCTGGAAATTGATTTTGTCCCAGGCCTGGGGACTCACAGCTCAGCAAATCACAGCTTATGGCCCTAGGGGTGGGTAGCTGGGGCCACCAACCAATCATTAGGTCCACATACTGTAACAATTCGTAATTAACCATTTTCGGGGATGGTCCAGGACTGACACCTGACATAGTAACAGCCAATCCACTCATCTCTATAGGGGATACTATAGGGGGATTACCACTCAATAGCCTATCCGGAGTGGAGATAGGTTTCTGGAGAGGGGCCCAGGGTTTGCCTTACTTGTGACATAATATTCTATCAAAACTGGCCTGCGAGACAGAGTTCTTCGAGCTGTGCCTGGATTTGCCTCTGAGCATTTGATCCCTGTTAGTTTGTTGGCTGTAATAAACCTCAGTTGAACTTGCTACTTGCCTGGACTTGCATTCCTTTTGGGATTGGGAAGGAGTTAGGCCTTATTAGAGTTTGGTGTCTGCGAACTCCTAGCAAACCGCTATCCTTGCCTGGGAGTTCTCCCTAACAGCACCCATCCCAATGGTCACTGCAGTCCCATTCCCCATAGTATAAATACAATCACAATGGATCCACATGTTCAGTACAAGCAGGTCTCCACACATTCAGCATGTTAGAAAGAGGGTAGATTGCCCTTACAGGAGAAGCTAGCTAATGGATGGAGGAGGTAGAGAAATAGCATTATTGAAGAACCAGGTGCTTGGAGCGGTTTCACATTAATTCACGTTAATTCCAACCAGTCTGAGCCCTAAGAGACCCAGAGATGTTGTTCAACAGGGTACCAACAGGGATTGTCAACAGGGTACCAACAGGGATTGTCTATGGCAGCCCAGGGTTACATAAGCCACGCCCTGGGCCACACCCATCGCTTAGCATTTTCCTCAGCTGCTTGTTCAGGCAGTGTAACGTTTATCTCCAGCTCTGGCTTTCTGGAGCATTGAAACTGGCTTGTTTTACCAGCGCACGCAAGAGATCCTGCTCCTGTCATCGACCAACGTGCTGTTGTGCAGTTTCAGTCCTCTTTTCATCCCGCAGAGCGTTTCCGATTCCAGCGCGGCTCTCATGGGGGACCCCTAGAAATATGCAGTTTTTATGAACCAGTGCCGGCACCTGTAAGCAAGCAGATAAACACAGGGTAAAGCGGACACTAGGTTTCTCCTCCGCTCCCGCCCCACGCAACCATACTCACTTGTGAAAGGCCATACAATGATCCAGACACGCCAGGAAGCTTCCAGTGATCCATCGGTTAGCATAACACGGCAGACGCAGCAACTCCAAACCTGAAAGTCTGGGAGAGACAGTAATTTAAATGACAGCAAGGCAGTACTTTTACTTATACGCATGCAATACAGTGCGTTTCAGAACAACCGGCTTTCTGCATTAGAACAAGTGCAATCTATGTGGAACAAGTTATCAAAGACAATAAAGGTGCCGCAGGGACATTGTTAGGTGCAGGTCGAATCCCTTATCCACAAGCTCATAAGACTTACCTACAAGCACTAAGTGTGCCGCAGCAGGCCTGGGCCATGGAATCCAGTGAAGGAACTGGAGAGGAGTTCACCTCAAGGTGTTATCATGTTGAGCAGGGGATGGTGGTATCAATAAGATATTCTCAACAGGGAAGGTGGTGGGAAAAGTGGTTGTGGAGAGGTTTATTATTCCAACTGTTTCCCTGTCCTAGGCTTCATCCTGAGAGACCCATCTCGACAATCCAAGAACCATATCAAGGTCCACACCAAACCACTCCCAACCATACTGTCCACTGGGCATTTAGTCTTACAGTGTACTGAGGGGAGGGTGTATTTTGGACAAACAACATAAATCGAGTCCAGAATCACACATCAACAGTCCGGACCAGGCACTCCTGCAGGGCCTCACAGGTAAGCATTATAGAACGCTAAACCCAAGTTAACATCCTGCCTGAGTGGCATGGAATCAGAAGTAGATCAGCTAGCCGCACTATTGGGAGAACTACAGGCTAAGGAACATGCTGCCTGTTCAGAGACTAACGCGATGCATAAGGAGCTAGTAGTAAACAGAGAACGAACCGAGGAGTTGGCAAAACGCCTCACCAGGACACAGGCCGGGCAAACCCTGTTAGCCAGTGGATCCGAGGGCACTGCAGCTGCATTACCTCAGATACAGGTAAACACTCCAGTCACTGTCCCTTTGGCCCCACCGGAGAGGTACATGGGGGACCCCTAGAAATATGCAGTTTTTATGAACCAGTGCCGGCTCCATTTCCTGTGTCGTCCAGCGGTGTTTCAGACAGATCAAACCAAAGTGGCTTTCGTCTTATCCTATTTAGGGGGACATGCAGCCAGTTGGTTGGTACCATTGGTCAATCGGGACGATCCTGTGCTATATAACTTTGCAGGCTTCCAGCAGGAAATGGACAAACTCTTCTCCAGTCACACCCAGGGGCACGCACTGGACAGAGAGCTATTGGGCGTGCTAGTGGCTGAGACTAACTGGCCTGAGGAAAAGAGGACCACCCTATTTTACCGGGGCCTTCGGAATGAGCTAAAGGCCGTTTAGCACAAGTTGTAAATCCACCGGACGTTGTTCTGAATACATTCACTTGGTGGTACAATTGGATTATCGCCTTCAAGAAAGGTGATCTGATCGGTCACGTTTTGAAAATCTACCTCTTTACATACGTCCCCGGGAAACCCTTTAAACTACAGATAACACGTCAATGCCAGAACCCATGCAGTTGGGCAGCGTAAGAAGGCCTTTAACCAAAGAAGAAAGGGAACGTGGCAGAAAGCAACAGCTTTGTTTATATTATGGCAAGGCAAGACATTTCGTGAGGGATTGCCCAAGCAAGGCAAAGCGAAAACCTCTGGAAGTCATGGAAATGGGCATTGCAAAACCCCTGTCAGAACCCCAAGAGTCGTCGGAAAACTACAAGGCTCGACAAGAGTAGAGATCATCTTGTCGGGAAAAGAAAGAACGTCAACGGTCTTGCACCTTACAACACTAGTAGTCCTACTGTGCCCCGAACAGCCCCACTGGATGCACGCATTGGAAGCATACATTGACTGTGGAGCAGTAGGTAATTATATGGACATCACTGTGGCCCGGCGAATAGGAGTGCCCATCCAGAAACAGAAAAAGGCAGATAAAATCGTATCAGTGGTTGGGTCTCAACTGTCATCTGGTCCTGTGACCCAATGTACTGAGATGGTTGTATTGCTATTCCATGACGGATATCGGGAACACATAGGGCCGCATTATAAGGCTGGCGCTCCTGTAATGAAGGGGGCCGGTACGGGACCGGCCCCCTTCATTTCGGGAGCGCCGATTACGAGCTTCCCATCGGGGGGCCCGGATCGCATGCCTGGGGGTCCCGCGAGGGGAAGAGGGTGGCAAAAACTCAAATGGGAATGGGGATGGGTTCTTGCAAGGAGGAATTACCGGGTCCTCCTATGTCGGAGTAACCCGGTAAGTCCCCATTGCAGGAACCCGGTAATGGAGCCCGGAACGGAGGCAGCCATGGAGCTTATAGCTCCATGGCTACCTCCATTCTCGTAATGAGGCCCATAGTCTTTGATCTGATCAACGCACCCCAGTTTCAACTAATACTAGGGATGTCCTGGTTGGAATGCCAAAACCCGGCCATAGACTGGCAGACCAACTCATTGACTTTCCTAGCCGAATGCACTTGCACCTGTTATCCGGTTATATCGGCCGACACTGCTAAGATCCAACAATCAGGAGTCGAACCTCCTGAAAAGGTACTTGGTATTATGGGACAACTGCCTCCGGAATATAATGCCTATCAAGATGTCTTTCACAAGGAGTAGGCCAACACCTTGCCGCCCCAAAGGCCCTATGACTGCCAAATTGACCTCGTACCAGGTGCACAACCTCTGTGCAGTCGCATATATGCCCTCACAGAGAAGGACAACCAACACCTACATAACTACCTGGACATTATCTAGCCAACGCGTTCATCTGGCCATCCAAATCACCTGTTTCCTCTGCTCTTTTCTTGGTCCCCAAGAAGGAAGGAGACCTCAGGACCTGCATAGATTATAGAGGACTGAACAAAATCACCATAAAAAACAGGTATCCTTTGCCACTTATTCCCGTACTGTTGAATCAAGTGAAGGGTGCAAAGATCTATACAAAACTAGACCTCGGAGGAGCATACCATCTGGTTCGCATAAAGGCCGGGGATGAGTTGAAGATGGCCTTCCGCACTAAGTTCGGGCTGTTCGAATACACGTCATGCCCTTTGGACTGTGCAATGCACCAGCAGCATTCCAGTTTTATATGTCCGATGTTTTGACGGAATTACTGGACGTTTGCCCAATGGTATACATAGATGATATCCTAATCTACTCCACAACTCTGGAAGGGCACATACACCACATCAAGGTGGTCTGGGAAAGGTTGCGTCAGTACCATCTGTTTGCCAAACTCAAAAAGTGTGCTTTTCACGTGACCACTGTGAAGTTCCTTGGATACATACTGACTCCTCAGGGCATCCAGATGAATAACCGCAAGATGGAAGCAATCCTGCAATGGCCTTCGCCTACTTCCATTAAAACAGTCCAAAGCTTCCAGGGGTTCGCTAATTTTTATAGGTGGTTCATCGCAGATTTTTCAGATATAGTCCATTCTATCACCTCTTTTCTCCGAAAGAACTGCATGTTTCAGTGGACCACTGAAGCCGAACAGGCCTTTCAGCAGTTGAAGCACCAATATACCACGGCACCTGTACTCAAGCATTTCAAGAAAAAATATAAGGGACGCCTGATTATTGTCTGTGGTCCTTCAGGCAATTTATAATGTAATAGAAGAGATTAGACCAACCAGACCAGAGATAACATCTGATTACTGTTTCAATTGTAATCACTAACTGTTTATTTTACAAAAAACACACACCAAATTACATAGTAACAATTCTATTCATGTAAAATATGGCTCCATAAACCAAAACAACACATCCCTCCATACAAACTTCATTCACAACTTCTTCATGCATTCATCATATTCACAAACGATAGAAAATATCTTGTTCATATCACAATAGCAGTTTAAGCACTTGTTAATTCAACAATTGATTAATTTGCAATGTGCCCCTCTGTCAACATTCAGGGGGTAGGAAAACTGTTTGTCGACATGTTTCGGTTGGGTGGTCAGCGTGGGTAACTGATTTACTCGTATATTATGTTCAACCTTCTTCAGGACAAGGGAAACAATCGCCAATTCCGCGTTGTCTCAAAGGGAAGTGAGGGTGTGAGGCAAGGAAGCCTTGGGTCTAAAAAATAGTGAGAAAAATAAATAAAGATATCATCTCTGTTTCATAAAAACCCTTTTACTGAGTAAACAGCTGCCTAAGGAGGCGGTGTGGCACCGGCTCACCTCCTCTGAATCTTTCAGTGGCTGACGGACCAGTAAAGTGGAATAAATCCCGTCGTGAAAGTTCTCAATTAATAAGCTTCACGTCGTATGTCCTGCAAAATGAGAGGACATGTATACTCATGAGATAGGAAAAATGAGAGTATGACAGACTATTGTGATTAACGTTAGTGGGTCAGTACTCACTCAATTTGAATTGGTCAACAGCTCAGTAGAATACCAAAAGAGCTGTAAGTTCGAGCAGGAGCGTAATTTGGACGCCTGCAGAGGGGAAACAAATAACACGGGACCCATAAGTATATGTAATCCCGTTTATATCACCATTCAACTCGCTATTACTCAATAGAGAAAGAAGGTTGCTTACTTAATGGGTTCCCTGGTTTGGTCCGTTTAAGGTGGAATGCCAATGGTCATATTTGGCCATAGGTAACAGTGCCGCGAGGCTGTGGAAATAAGCGTAATACGCGAAATTACAATTAGGCTGGGTGAACGTGGGCTCACAGGAGCATCCCCATCCCTTATTTACTCACCTTGTGCTTTCGTGAGCTCTCTCGTACGTGGGTGAGTCTTTACTGGCTCCTCCGTAGAATTCTCAGCATTACCCGCGGCGTCCAAACGTGTGCTAGGAGTAACACACGGCCGCTCGGCATTCTGGTACAGCTGACACACGGCCAACAAAAAGGGGTCAGCATGGGGGCTACTTTTGCCCCGCATGTAGCCAATCTATACATGGCCAATTTCGAATCGAGATATATTGCTGAAATCCTAAAAATGCAAATACACGGACAGCTAAAAATGTGGCGTCGCTATATAGATGATGTGTTTGTCATATGGCGGGGTGATAACACATCTTTACTTACCTTCCATGAGTGGCTCAATACTTGTGATTCTAATATAAATTTCACCATTGAATGGAGCGGAGATCAGGTAAGTTTCCTGGATCTGATGATCAAAAAACAAGAGAATGGGTTGGTTACCTCACTTTATAGGAAACCAACAGATAAGAACACCTTACTCCATTACTCCAGTTTCCATCCGGAGAGTTTGAAATTCAATCTGCCATATGGACAATTCCTTAGGATTTGACGCAATTGCACCGATAGGGATGATTATCAAACACATGCCACCCAACTGAAAGAAAGACTCGATACTCGTGGTTACCCAAAACAACTGATTAAAAGGAATATGAAGAGAGCAGCCAATACCAATAGGGCACTTACCCTACAAAAACAGGACAAAAAAACCAACGAGAGATCGGTCTGTGTTACAACTTATAACCCAATCAGCAATGCAATCAAAAAAATCATTAATCGGAACTGGGATTTAATTAAAAACCCAGGCACACTATCTAAAAAACCAATGTTCGCATTCAAACGAAATTGTAACCTGCGACAAAAACTGGTACACACTTATTACGAGAAACCTAAAGAAAGTTCAATTTTGAATCAATGGGGACTTCCACCCATCACTGGACACTACAAATGTGGGAATTGCAGTGTGTGTCCCTTTACTGAGACTAAACATAGTTTCCAATATGGGGCCAAAACATGGATGATGAAGAACCACACCAACTGCCGTACAAAAAATGCAATTTATGTCATATCATGTCCGTGTCAGCTACTATACGTAGGGAAAATCACCAGAGAGGTTAAGATACGAATTGGAAAACATCGCTCATGCATCAGGAATCACACGCCTGATAAACCCCTGGTTGAACATTTTGATAGATACCATCACAAAGACACAGATATAAAATGGTTTGTACTTCAAACCCTGTGTACCAAGACAAGAGGTGGAGATATGGCTAGTGCCCTACACCGCCTCGAACAGAAATGGATCTATTCTTTAGACACGGTTCTGCATGGATTGAACATTTCGGTAGAATGGAATGTCCTCAATAGCACATAAACTTTAGTATCCCCAGGACACACTAGCCACTAGGCTCCGCTCGGTTGGAAGGTATTATATTAATCTCTACCAACAGGTAAGTAATTCGTTTTACTCACCTGTTTTCTAAGAAGAGCAGGTGCCATATGCATAGAGAGATTGCCTGATACAGATCAGGTAAGTATACACTTTATGAAATTCCACATTTCGTGGACTTCATATCCCACAATGCCTAGCGGCCATGTGCCTTTTTCAGCACACTATCCGCTGCCACACCCGGACTTCGTATTCCAGAATACCGAGTGGCCGTGTGTCAGCTGTACCAGAATGCCGAGCAACCGTGTGTTACTCCTAGCACACGTCTAGACGCCGCGGGTAATGTTGAGAATTCTACGGAGGAGCCAGTAAAGACTCACCCGCCTACGAGAGAGCTCACGAAAGCACAAGGTGAGTAAATGAGGGATGGGGATGCTCCTGTGAGCCCACGTTCACCCAGCCTAATTGTAATTTCGCGTATTACGCTTATTTCCACAGCCTCGCGGCACTGTTACCTACGGCCAAATATGACCATTGGCATTCCACCTTAAACGGAACAAACCAGGGAACCCATTAAGTAAGCAACCTTCTTTCTCTATTGAGTGCCCAGCTTAATAATAGCGAGTTGAACAGTGATATAAACGGCATTACATATACTTCTGGGTCCCATGTTATTTGTTTCCCCTCTGCAGGCATCCAAATTACGCTCCTGCTCGAACTTACAGCTCTTTTGGTATTCTACTGAGCTGTTGGCCAATTCAAATTGAGTGAGTACCGACCCACTAACGTTAATCATGAGAGTCTGTCATACTCTCATTTTTCCTATCTCATGAGTATACATGTCCTCTCATTTTGCAGGACATATGACGTGAAGCTTATTAATTGAGAACTTTCACAACGGGATTTGTTCCACTTTACTGGTCCGCCAGCCACTGAAAGATTCAGAGGAGATGAGCCGGTGCCACACAGCCTCATTAGTCATCTGTTTACTCAGTAAAAGGGTTTTTATGAAACAGAGATGATATCTTTATTTATTTTTCTCACTATTTTTTAGACCCAAGGCTTCCTTGCCTCACACCCCCACTTTCCTTAGAGACAACGCGGAATTGGCGATTGTTTCCCTTGTCCTGAAGAAGGTTGAACATAATATACGAGTGAATCAGTTACCCACGCTGAGAACCCAACCGAAACATGTCGACAAACAGTTTTCCTACCCCATGAATGTTGACAGAGGGGCACATTGCAAATTAATCAAGTGTTGAATTAACAAGTGCTTAAACTGCTATTGTGATATGAACAAGATATCATTTTCTATCGTTTGTGAATATGATGAATGCATGAAGAAGTTGTGAATGAAGTTTGTATGAAGGGATGTGTTGTTTTGGTTTATGGAGCCACATTTTACATGAATAGAATTGTTACTATGCAATTTGGTGTGCATTTTTTGTAAAATAAACAGTTAGTGATTACAATTGAAACAGTAATCAGGTGTTATCTCTGGTCTGGTTGGTCTAATCTCTTCTATTACTCAAGCATTTCAATCCTGAACTTCCATATTGGGTCGAGACAGATGCCTCCAATGTAGCAAAGGGAGCGGTTTTGTCCCAAAGGGGCTCAGACACCAACCAATTCCATCCAGTGGCATTTTGGTCCCGGAAATTAAATCCAGCAGTTAAACCATGCGGTGACAGACACGGAACTATTGGCCATAAAAGCTGCCTTTAAAGAATGGCAACACCACCTCCTTGGTGCATGTCACACAGTTTCTGTACTCACAGACCATCGCAATCTGCAATTTCTACCGGGGGCTAGAGCCCAGTATCGACGTCATCTACGATGGCCTCAGATCTTTTCTGAGTATGACTTCACAGTGACCTACCGCCCTGGTGTGAAGAATGGAAAGGCAGATGCGTTATCCTGAATTGGTTGGGACACAGAAGGAGACGATGTGTACGTAAGTCCAACGCCCATACCAATCATACCAGAGGAAAAACTGTTGGGGATAACGCAGATCAGTTTCCCTTCATTGGACGAGTTACATGACAAAATTAGACAACTCATGAGTCCTGGTCATATACAAGCCTGGATCGCACAAGGAACTAAGCGGAAGGAAGCAAACAATCTCCTATATTATCGGAACTGTTTTTATCTTCCACATCCTGCCATGCAAGACCAGATTATGTGGACCTATCATGATGCTCTTACTGCAGGCCATCCAGGCATAGCAAAAACCATGGCTAAAGTGCAGCAGAACTTCTGGTGGCCCACATGGCGGAAGGACGTGATGCAGTATGTAAAGACTTGTGATATATGCACCAGAAACAAGACACCAAGAAACAAATCACAGGCACTGCTCTGCCCATTGTCCATCCCACCGGCCCCATGGCACTCTATCTCATTAGACTTCATCACCGACCTGCCGCCATGCAGTGGTTATAACATGATATTAGTCGTTCTTGATCTTCTAACCAAAATGGCGCACCTCATCCCCTTGAAGGGATTACCAAACGCAGGGGCTCTAGCCCAGACCTTCCTAGCAAACATCGTCAGACTACATAGCTTCCCCTCAGAGGTGATTTCGGATCGGGGGAGTCAGTTTGTTTCCAAATTCTGGCGGAATTGTTGTGCAAGGGCCCAAATTGACATCTGTCTGTCCATCAGTCACCATCCACAGACGGATGGTCAAACCGAAAGAAGTAACCAGACCCTTGAACAATACCTTCAGTGTATGCTTACTCAAGTGGAACTCAATTGGGTAGAACTGGTATGGGCAGATGAGTATGCTTACAACAACACAGTCCACAGTTCGACTTGGGTCTCACCCTTCCTTTTTCTACATGGAAGGAGTCCACGCACCTCGTCTCTTGATCCACCAGAACCACTGAACATGCCTGCCGTTGAGACCTTGCAGACAAGTATCAAAGAAGTCATGAGACAGGCTACACAAATCCTTATGGAATCAAAGTCAGTTTACAAACGCTTTGCAGACAAGAAGCGATCCGAGGAGCCCAGATACCAAGTAGGTGATAAAGTATGGCTAGCCACAAGACATATTCAGTTGAAGGGACCTAAGAAATTCCACCCAAGGTACATCGGCCCTTATCCAATTGAATCCATTATTAATCCTGTAGCTGTAAAATTGGTTTTACCTCCCACAGTCCGGATGCACCCAGTCTTCCATGTATCATTGTTAAAACCTATGCATCCGGGTAACCAGGATTCCCTAAAATGACACCCACCAGTCGAGGTACAGGAAGCTGAATACAAGGTTAAAGAAATATTAGACTCTAAGATCAAGCAGAGGAAACTCTACTATCTAGTGGACTGGAAGGGGCATGGGTTATTCGACGGGACCTTGGAACCAGTCGAGAATATACACGCTCCACCCTTAGCGGCCGATTATCACCGTAATCATCGAGGACTCCAAGGGCCAGGTGTAGCTCTCCTAGGAAGGGGCTTTAGGGGGAGTTCTGTCATGATCCCTAGCCAGATCCCCCGATCACAGAACACCACAGACAATGCCTGGACCCTTAGGGTTTCTAGGTGGCACCTGAATAGGCTACAGACTGTTTGTATGGCCCAGCGTCACTTCCAAGATAGCCCCCAGAACTGGTACTCAGGTGGGAAGCAAGATGGCCCCTGACTTTCCAACACAGCGTTATCCATGGTGGTCTAGTGGTGCTGGGTGCAGCTCAGGGCTATATAAGTCACGCCCTGGGCCACACCCAGTGCTTAGCGTTTCCCTCAGCTGCTCGTGCAGGCAGCGTAATGTTTATGTGCAGCTCCAGCTTTCAGGAGCATTGGAACTGGCTTGTTTAACCAACACACGCATGAGATCCTGCTCCTGTCATCGACCAATGTGCTGCTGTGCAGATTCAGTCTTCGTTTCATACCGCGGATCGTTTCCGATTCCAGCGCGGCTCTCCACAGCACCTGTCAACAAACAGATAAACACGGGTAAAGTGGACACTCCTACACACCCGCCCCCCGCAACCATACTCACTTGTGAAAGGCCATACAACCTTCCACACACACCAGGAAGCCTCCAGTGATCCCTCAGTTGGCATAACACGGCGGACGCAGAAACTCCAAACCTGAAAGTAAGAGAGAGAGACAGTATTTTAAATGACAGTTAAACCAAACTTTTACTTACACACGTGCAATACAACGTGCTTCAGAACAACCTGCTTTCTGCATTAGAACTAGTGCAATCTATGTCGAACAAGTTATCAAAGACAATAAAGGTGGTGCAGGGACATTGTTAGGCGCAGGTCGAATCCCTTATCCACAAGCTCATAAGGCTTACCTACAAGCACCTAGTGTGCCGCAGCGGGCCTGGGCCATGGAATCCAGTGAAGGAACTGGAGAGGAGTTCACCTCAAGGTGCTATCACGGTGAGCGGGGGCTGGTGGTATCAATAAGACATTCACAACTGGGAAGGTGGTGGGAAAAGTGGCTGTGCAGAGGTTAATTATTCAAACTGTTTCCCTGAACTAGGGTTCATCCTGAGAGACCCATCCCGACAATCCAAGAACCATATCAAGGTCCACACCAAACCACTCCCAACCATACTGTCCACTGGCCCTTTAGTCTTACAGTGTACCGAGGGGAGGGGAGGGATTGTTTTGGACACTCCTGCAGGTAAGCGTTACAACGCAATTGTCTAACTGTTGTGACCAGGTGTGGAAATTCACAGAAATAATAATGGACTCACCCTTTATGTTGTGCAGTCTGCATCTGAAAAAAGTGGGGAGACTTCCACACTCTTCACCAGTCTTTGAAATGTGGAAACAGATCCCAGGGAAAAGCCTGGAAAACCCTCCTGGGGGATAAAACACAATATTCTTCCCTCTGGCCCGACTCACTCTGCAGGGCACACGCTGGATGTTCTGATCTCCTCAGACCTCCCCTTCGCTAACCCTCCCACCACTCCTCTCTCTTGGAGTGATCACTTTCTCCTTTCTTCCACCTCTCTCTCTCTCTCTCTCTTCCACACATGTCAAGCCGACTCCAGGACTGCCACCTACTGTCTCTGTCATCTGACCCATGAAGCGTGTGTCAGTGGAGGCTTTCGAGCTACTTTCTCTGCTCCTCCTGCACCTTTGGCTGACTCACACCTTGACACAGCCCTCTCTAATCTTCATCTCTCTTCTCTAACACCCTGGATACCCTTGCCCCTGTCATGAGGATCCACTTGAAGCCCAAATCCAAGTGCAACTGTTGGTACGATTCCAACCTCGCCGCCCTTAAATGCAAGTGTAGGGCAGAGAAGAGAACGTGGAGTGCATTGGGCGCTCCCCCTGACAAACTGGCCTGCCGCATGCTCCAAAGGCTGGTACAGAGTCTCTCTCCTCTCTAAGAAGAGAGCCTACATCCAAGCCGCATCTCTGCAGCATCTAACAACTCAGCTGAACTTTTCAAAATCTGCAAGGATCTGGCCAATCCTGTTGCAGTCTCTACCTGTTCCCTCCCAGGCCCTCTGCATAGCCTTGGCCTCTCATTTCACTACTAAAGCTCAGGTCATCATGTCCACCCTCTCTTGCTCTACTTCCTCCTCTACCACTCCTGGTCCAGCTGAGGCCATCCCTCTGCCTCTTTTCTCCTCCTTTCTCCTCCTTTCCCCCTGACGATGTTTCTAGACAAGTCCCATCTATGAAAGTCTTCTCAAAGCAGATTCTCCCCTGCTCATCCAGAACCATCAAGGAGCACATTGACACCCTTGCTCCAGGATTGGCCGATTTCTGCAATCACTCCTTTGCCACTGGAACTTTTCCTTCCCCCTTAAGAACTCTCTTGTGCACCCACTTCTAAAGAAGCCCTCGGCCGATCCTTCCTCTCTGGCTAACTATCACCAGATCTCCATCACTCCTTTCCGGGGCAAACTCTTGGAAAGTCTGGCCATCTCCCTGCTTAATCTACATACTGAATCTGTTGGTTGCCTCCATGACTACCAGTCTGACTTCAGAGCTGCCAGAAACACGGAAACTGCTCTCCTGAACACCCGTGAAGACTTGTTCTCCAATCTTGACTCTAATATCCTTCTGTCCTCATTCTCCTTGATCTATCCTCTGCTTTTGCCATGGTCAACCATGCCATCCTGCTGAATCGCCTCAATGACAGCCTTGGCATTACTGATCAGGCCCTAGCCTGGTTGACCTCCTTTCTTACCAACCGACCCTCTGAGGTACAACTGGGATCTTTCCTCTCTTCTATCTCTCTCTCTACTTGTGGTGTTCTTCAGGGGTCTAACCTCTCTCCCTGGCTCTTCAACCACTAGCTGGCACCTCTTTCAAATGCATCGCTACTTTCTGCTCCAGTTTTCAATGTTATGCGGATGACACTCCGTTCTCTTTCATGCTCCCCTCAGCACCTCTGCTTCTTCTCTCATACCTGACTGTCTGGCCGCAATTCAGGAATGGTGTGCCGCCAATGATCTCTGCCTTAATGCCAGTAAGACTGAGATCCTTCTCAATGGGACACCCGCTCCCTCCTTTCCTCTCTCTCTCTGGCCGCCCACTCTGGGCCCTCTTCCTGCTCCTTCCTGTGATGCTAAGAGCCTTGGAGTCATCTTCGATTACACCCTCTCCTTCTCTCCTCACATCTATGATGTCTCTAAGAAGTCAAACTATCAGCCGCACCTCCTCAGAGGCATTCTTCCTTTTCTCACTTTCCCCCAGATACCCACTGTCTCCAGAGCTCTGGTCCTCTCTAGGCTGGACTATTGCAACAGCCTCTTTCTGAATCTTCCTGCCTCTACTCTTTGACCTTTGCAACTTATCCAAAATAAAGGACTGTAAGACTTGTCCTTGACCTCAAGCCCAGGGATTGTATCTCTCCAGCTTTGAAATCTCTTCAGTGGCTCCCTGTGGCTGCAAGGATCAACTTCAAGGTCAAATGCATCGTCCACAAAGCTTTCTGGGGCCTTGTCCAACTCTACCTCTCATCCAAAACATCTTCCTTCTCGAGCTCTCCGCTCATCCACCTCCAACTCTCTGAGGGTCAGACGCTTCTCCAAGCAAAGAGTTAGGGACAGATGTATCTCCTTGGCTGAGTCCTCCCTATGGAGCAGTCTCCCTGCCTCACTCAAACTTGAGCAGAACCACCTCTGGTTACGGAAGCAACTCAAGACGTTCCTTTTCGCTTCTGCTTTCTGTCTTCCTCTCCCCTGCTGATGCACCTGACTGCTCCGCGCACTGGTCACCTGGTCACCCTCTGAACTCGTGCCCAGGCCCCTGCATGTTCAGTTGCCTTTGCGCTGCCTCCGGGCTCCCCAGCACTTAAGGGTCAGTATCTGCAACCGTTCAGTCCCTTCACTTATGAGCCACCCGCTGGCTGCATTTGTGAGTTAACTGCACTTCCCCCTTCCACTACCCCTGGCACTTCTCCCCTTCCCTCTTCCCCGCACTTGTACGATCTGAATGACACAAGGCCAAGTAAGATTGTTATTTTGTCCTCCCTTTGTTTTCCCTTCCTTGTCTTGTTGCACCTAGAAACACTTGTGTACTGGCGCCTTACAAATGCCACATCATATCATATCATAATAGATGGTCTGGAAACAGTTATGACAAGAGGCGCTGGTTTTGGGAGTGCTGAGAAGTGTCTTTCTGGAATGCTGGTCTCAAGTATGAGAAACTAAATACAGAAACGAGAAATATTAGTAATGCAGACAATGCCCTGGGGGATGCAGGTGCAGCAAAGAAAACCTGGGGAGGCTGTAAATGTTAAAGAAGTTGCAGGGGATCTCTGCAGGAAAAATCAAGAAGGTGATCACACACAAGAGGTAAGTGAACTCATGTGACGTGAGGAATCGGGTGGCCACAGTTGAGCGTGTTGACCTGGCAACGCAAGAGAATGCCGGCTAGTGAGAGCCATGGGGTAGTATGACTGCGTGAAGCCAAGAAATGCTGAGCAATAGGTCGCAGGAAGCTCCTTGGGCAACGCGAGGTAAGAGCTCAGTGCGAGGCACGGGCTCAATGAAGCCGCAAGCTAACAAAGGGTAGAGGGCTCAGGGAAAATGACTACAGAGAGCCACACAGGGATATCCTAATGTGCACGAGGATTCCGATGTCGTAACAACGAAGTAAATGAACAATCACTCTCATTCCGCTTGAATTGGGGAATGTGTTGCGCATAGGAAGGTGAGGTGGTCTTGCGATTGTGGTGCAGGGGTTGCGCTGATGACTGCAAGGCTCCAGGAGGTCCAGATGTCCCTCAACGGCAAGAGGAACAAAAGAGAGAAAGAAAGAACTAGAAATGGGAGAAAGGCAAACGCGAGGCTAGGGTGGCCAACTGTCCCGTATTTTGCGGGATTGTCCCGTAATTGAGGACTCTGTCCTGCAGTCTGCAGAGTGGCTGTGCGGGACGCAGGTTGTCCCGACTTGCTTTGTTCCCTGTAGTGTGACTCTCGGCAGACAGCAAGTCGGGACAACCTGCGTCCCGCACAGCCACTCTGCAAACTGAAGTGGCCATCTACACAGCACGGCGCTGCCGCCTGGTGCTTTCTTTCTCTGGGTGGCTCCGCAGGCCAGCTTCTTTTGAGCCTGCAGGTCGAGCTGCTAACGCTCTGACAGCTGTCTTCATTCAATGCGAATGCTTTGTTCCTGGGGTCGTGATGGCCAAATGTGAATGAAACAAAGAGATACAGTAGGTATACTTACGAAGGCACTGGGATCAAGTATGAAGCAACGCACCATCATAGCTCTCAACTTACACGCTTTTGGCGGGTGTCACCCGCCTTGTTAACAGCTGACTCACCCGCCAAGCCTCCTGCACGCCCATTCGTTTCAATGGGCCTCTCACCCGCCAAAAATAAAATCGGGTGTTTTCACCCGCCTTTGCGACATAAATGGTTGAGAGCTATGCACCATGCTGACAGTGTTGAGCCCTTAAATAGACTTAGCAGAGACTGTGAGTCAGCACCTTTGCGGGTGGCCATTTTGAAAACAACTAGACAGTTTTAAGAGTTCCATATCAGAGGAGCACTTGGGCACCATGTTGGATAAGTAGTTAAGGTATCTTACTCACGTGTATTTCCACTTGCACCATAAGGACCACGGGGGTCATGAGTCATGACACTAACACGGGCCACCATGCAATGTAGATCCCATGAGTATTAATTCGAAAGACTGAAAAACTGGGTTTATATTCTAGTGCTGCATTGACCCAGCAAGATCATGGCATCCACAAGGAAGCCACATTCAGGTCTCTGAATTATGGCAATCAAGGCTTCTGGTAGGCTGTCCCAAAATCCTTAGTAACAAGAGCCTTCTTAACTGAGACCTGAAAGAGCAACCAAGTCAATCGGGTAACCTTAGCTGCTAAATATCCCTTTCCTGAGCAACTATATTAACCAGTTCTAACTAAGGGAGAAAGTGGAATCCAACATGAAATATAAATCTATGGCCCGAGGAATGAGAGAAATGTAGTTGCTTAACACCGCTGGCCATGGGACCTCTGTGAATGCTCGGGTGAAATTTAAGAGTAGCCCTTTCAAGGCCTATACTGCTGCTTGCAACCCACATGTGCTGCTTTGCAACTCCTTTAACTATACGCCCACTTTTTGATAGTTTTTTTTTTTATTGTATTTGGTAAGATTACAAACCTTTACAATTTACACAAGATTTTGAACATATAATTACAACAATATAAAAAACATGTTTCTGATTCCTAGCAAATAAACACAATTCTTTTTGCTACAATTCATATGTGATAGGTCACATTTCCTTATTTTTTTTAAAACAGATGTATCACTGGTATGACAAAACTAAAAGTGAACTTATTCAGATCATAAAATCCTTATTAACCTTAATAGTTTAGTGATTTCATACTATGTACATAAAAGATTCATATCCTTTAAATTCTTGTCAATTTCATACAGTAACATAATCAAGTTCATAGTCATTTTGGTACTATTGCCTATCATACACCTAGACCAGAGGGTCATTCTCGCCAGCAAAGAAGAGGGGTCAAAGTAAGATCCCAGAATACTAAGTCTCTTTATCTCGAAATAGTCACAGAAAACAACCAGATGTTGTAGAGATTCAACCACAGTAACCTTCTGACAGAATCTACAAGCACCAGAATTAGTTGATTCCCTACATCTTCCCCATTGGGCTGATCTTTCATTCGTAGGGAATTGGTTCAGTCTGAAGCGGAGGTATAGATTTCTACCAGAAGCTGATGGAAATTGTATAAGATATCTGGACAAGTACCCCATTTCCTTCTAGTCTGAGCATAATCCTGATACATGAGATACCTACTTATTCTGTCCGATTGACAACACCAATAATATAATTGCATTTTCCTTTTTGCAGCTAGGTAAACCCAAAATTAGATGTTCCTCTGGGATCAGGGTAGCGGACATAATATCCTTCATTTTTTCCACAAACGCTGATATGGACGTAGGATGTTTAAGCAGCACCTGATTGCTTAGATCTTCATAAAGGCTATTGGCTGGTGGATTTAGGTACTTAGCATAATTGTTAAGCATCCGCCAATGCCATTTTACAGATAGAGGGAGGAGTCCTATTTCATGTCTTATGATATCATTCGGAATTGAGGCGGCCAAACCCATTACTTGTTTCCACATGCCACCTTGTAATGAATCAAGAACATCTTCAATTTCATAAAGACATATAACAAGAGAATATAGAATGCATGGTTCCACTTTGAGTAGATAAAATTGTAAAACAGGTAATATGGAATAGCCGCAATATTTTCTCATGATAATTTTCATCTGAGAGATTAAAGGCCTAGCTTTTTCATACAGTTTGTTTTTCCACCATTGCAACGAGTACATATCAGACAGTGTATAACCAAGATATTTGGTAGATTTTACTACCTCAATAGGAATACCATTCATAGACCAGTTAAATTGATATGCCTTTTTTTCCCATCTGTGAAAACCAGTATGTTAGATTTAGATTGATTCACTTTCAGATTATTCTCTGATGCATATAGGGAAAAGGAATTCAGCTTGTTTTGAAGACCAAAGGGTGTTTTATCAAATAATAATAGATCATCGGCAAAGCCCATGTAATTGAGTTTCAGCACCCCCAGATTCACAGGGAAATTGAGGACCTCTGTCCAACAATCCTCAATATCGCAGATGTATAGATTAAATAATACAGCTGCAAGAGTGCAGCCTTGTTTAAGTCCAATGTTAGTTGGTATATCATCAGTGGTAGCGCCTGCTCGGTTTAGTCTGACCTTATAATAAGTCGAGGTATGCAGAAGGGCAATTAGTGACACCAGGTACGAGGGGAATCCCATGTGTAGCATTTTTCTCCACAGTATTTCCCTCACCACTGAGTCAAAAGCTGCACTCAGGTCGAGAGAAGCCATATAGACTGCACCCGTGTGATTATGTTTAGTGTTCCATTGAATGTGGGAAATAATTGTAGCATTTAGGGAGCACCCCATTGAACGACGAAAGCCGGTTTGATATTTTGATAGGGTAGCATTAACATACATGTACTCCAGGAGCTCCTCTAAGATAATATGACAAAATGCTTTTGAGGAGGCATCCGTGAGGGCAATCGGCCTAAAGTTATTTGGATCATTAATAGGGCCCTTTTTATAGATTGGAATGATCGTAGCGGCACACCATGACTGAGGTAAGGATTGAGTAACAAATACCATATCAATTTTGTATTTTATAATACTAGCCCAGAACTTTATATCTGATTTTAAAAGGCATGCTGGAATTCCATCAGGGCCAACCGCTCTAGATTCATTTAATTTCATGGTTGCCCTTTCAACATCATTAAGGGACCAAGGATTGGTGGCTAACCACACAATTGAGGGAGGAAATATTTTTTTTTCCACAATATCAGTAGGCAATGTAAATTTTGACTTGAAGTGGTCCTCCCATACAGAACACGCAATTGCATTTTCCTTAAGGCCAGTCTTTTCATGATTTATAGATCTTAATATAGCCCAAATGTTACGGGTATCACATTTCAGCAGATGATACATCATATTTTGGTTGTCAATCATGTATTGATTAACTTTAAGACTCTTCAGTGAATTTTTGTATGTCTGTAAAATTCTGGATTTTGAGACCTCATAGAAGTAAGTCCCTGTCAGTAACATTTTTTGCAAGATTTCTAAGATTTGCATTTTTTACTTTCTTTAGATTAGATATCTCAATGTTAAATGTATGCTTATGTATTTTATCAACGCTGACAGGAGCCGTCTTCTTAACCAAGTCCAATACATGAAAGTTAGTTCGCTTGGTTATAAGTGCATCGATATAGGGTGCATCCATGTTTTCACGGGACAGATTATCCATAATTATAGGATCATTTTTCATCCGCCAGATAAGCTCATGACATGTGGATGCAGACCATCTGACTGACAGACCCGGTCTGTCCGTATCCACAAGAGTAAGAACGGGACAGGTAGTATAATCCCATTCACCAAATTCAAGTTTAATTGAAATAGCACAATGATCTCCAAAACCTAAGTCTTCAATTGTAATCGTATCGCAAAGGTGATACAATGAAGTTGACAAAAAAAAATGATCAATGTGGGAGAATAACCCTCCTAGAGACCATGTATACAGGGATGTTTGATCACCGACTTCGATCACCTGCATATCCCAGTTTAGAAAATATTTTACCCATTTTTTACCATTCCTGACCGTTAAAGCAGATGGTGACAATTTTTGTCCAGCTTTTTGACCTTTATATAAACAGGATGAATTAAAGTCTCCTCCAGCTAAGACACCAATATTCGCATGCCGGCCAAGCGCTTCCTCTAAAATAGAATCAATCAAACTTTCCAACTCATTGTAGGTAGTAGTAACCCTATTCCAATAAATACATAGAATAAGAATTGGTCTCGCTTGATCTGAGGCTGATGATAGCTCGACAGCAATCACAGCATCATCATTGAATACCATTTTTGAACTAAGCTTACAGGAGTTATTGATAAGAATGGCCAAGCCTGCTGAAGGCCTCCCCAAATCCCCCCTTTTAGCAGATTGAGAATGGCATACAAAATCTTCAACATTAAAATGCGACATATGCATTGTCTCCTGTAATAAAATGACATCCAGATGACATGTATCTTTCGCTGTGTCCCACCATCTGAAGAAATTAGCCAGGCCACAGCTGTTCCATGAGCGACACAGGATATTAGACTCATTACAAATTTGATTAGGGGGGTAGCATAGTTATTTTCGAGACAGCATTAGAGAGAGTGCTATTCAAACCATTTAAGCCATTCAAAGCGGCAGTCAATGCCATTAATTGTTTGATCATATTGTCATTAGAAAGCATTGATACACCCATTGCTCCGTTTGCTCGGTCGTCAACAACCTTCCTGATTGGCATTTCAAGAAATGTTTTAGCTTCCAAATCGGTTTGAAACAGGCTGGGTAACAAACCAACATACTTAAAGTTTGCCCTTTGCTCCCATACCAGTTTCATAATCAGCAATGAGTGAAATCCGCAAATCATTCTATTGTTGTGACATGGGGTTAGTCTCACCCAATCAATATCATCCGAACACAGAGTTCTCAACGGTGGGATAGAATGGAATGCTTTTAATAAGGAGGAGCGGTTTAGATTGATTTTACCATTGATATTCAGGTCGTTTTCCCATCCCAGGATGAGTGTCATCTCAGGTGTGATTAGGATTTCCCTGTTTTCCATTTGGTTCACATCAACATTTTGGGTCTCAGGTACTGCCCTGTCACTAGCCGCTAGATCGGGAGATGATTTAGGCAACACTTCCCCTGCCGTTTTAGGCGGGGTTAAATTATTTTTAGAATCTGCAATATTTGAGGCCACTTTGTTATTAAGACTGGGCAGAGTTATGTGTGTACTAGGTACCACACATTGTTCATCTTTGCCCAGAAACCCCATCATCCAGGGTTCACCCAGCTCATTCTGTGAATTTAAGCTCTGCTTGACTGGCAAATGCTCATTAGGGAGCTTTATATTTTTTTTCACAGAAGTGGTTTTGTGGACCATAGGATAGAATTGTGAGAGTGAAGATTGAGAGGTAGCCATCACCACATCCGATGCCTGCAGTAATTTCTTTTTAGAATTTTTATTGGGAATACTTAGATCAAGGACCATCGCTTTTTTGGAAATTAAACTGCAGTTGTTATGGCCCTTTACTGCAACAGCCGTACCATCAGGTTTATGATCTAGATGAACTCTCGATTCCTCATTTAATTTGGATAAATCAATGACCCCCTCTTCGCTATGAGTACCAAGAAATTCCTACGAGGTGCGGTCTTGTTTAGATTTTATAGTCTCATTCACCATTTTCTTTTTTATTTGTGGCATTGGCTTTGGCCCTTCTTTTCTGAGCTCTCATGGCTAGTCTTTTTTCTCTTCTTGTCAGTACAACTATAGATTTCTCTTGGTCATCTGCCTCTCTTACAGCCTGTACTTGTAAGCCTTCTCACAACACAATCATCAGTAAGGTCAATTAAGTCCGTCAAGGGAGAGGGGCTATCGGGACTCTTATTATTAGATGAAACCTGACTTGGAGGAACTTCAGACCCCATATGGTTCAAGGACCCAAAAAGATCCTTTAGGTCGTTCAGATCATGTTCAAGTTTTTGCATTTAAGTAGCCATGTGTATGGACCCCGCCTCAATCTGGGGAAAAGGATCCGTCTGACAGTGTATAGTTTGCATCACTTTCACAGTGGTAACTTCCGCAAAGGTTTTCTTCTCCCTACCCGATAGGTCAGGTTCACTGTGGGATTGAGTTGTTTTATCCGCCCAGGTTTTCTCTGTGCAAGACTTCCCTGTTAGGGTGGCAACTGCTTCACACGTGAACAATAGTTCCTCAATTCGATTTGTTTTGTTCACGAGTTCTTCAATTGATCTTCTCAAAAGACCAATCTCACAGTGAGACCGTTCATGTCCTTTATCGAGTAGGTCTAGGATTCTCGCTATCACAGGGAAATCAGTGTTTAATGATTGCCCTTCTAGTAAATCTGATTGAGCCACAGGGGACAGAAACTCCTTGTCTTTATCATTTGAGGTCGACTGGAACTCCTGTATATCGAGTTTCATTCGAGCATCAATGACCGATTGGGGACTGTTCGTTTTTAGGGAGCTCATTTTAGGCTTTTCAATATGGTAATCTGATGCCACATTAGGTTCCCATTGTGCCATTGTATTTACGCCATCCTCTGATTTCAGATAGGGGAGTATTACCTTAGATTTTTTTATTAACGGATTGCTAAACATGAATACATCTTCACGGCCCATGATTCTGGAATTCACTGGGGTCGAGGGGCCTAGCGAAAGCCGCACCCTTTTCCCCAGTTCATCTTCGATGGCGGCACCCATCATAGAACAATCCATTACATTATCTTTCGACCCTTTAATTGATACAACAGATATGTCATTATTCATCTGTCTCCTAAATTCCACAACGGGGTCATCATACGACTCATCCGAGTGCAGGATATCATTAAGGTCCTTTACGGCATATTTGGGTATTGAGTCGTATTTCACAAGGCTAATAGGGGAGGTTTGTACCTGTGCAGTTATCAAATTTTTTGGGATTATTCCCATTTCATTTAGTATCCTATCTTTGTGATCTACTGGTATGTCTAAGTCTTTTTTATCAGCCTCGTCCACCATCTCACTATCTAAATATAGTGGCAGCATATCATCTTCCATAGTAGAGGACATGCATGCCCCATTGGTATGGATTGTCCCCGTGGGGCAGTGTGGGTCCTGTAGTTTCTTCAAACTCCTCAGACCAGTAGCCATAGTGAAAGAGGATTTGAAGTCTGCTGGTTGTTATCACTAATTTAGGGAGTATATATAGGTAGTGACTTTATCAGTTCCAATTCGCAATAAGCACAAACCTTCCCTACAACGAATGATCAAGCTAACATGGGGACCTTTGATGATGTATCATGCAATAGCACGATTCCCATCTATCACAGTCAGTTAACAGTTCTAAACGGACAACACCAATACCTCTGTGAAGGATAAGAATCGCTATTTGGGCGCCCCCCCGCACCGCCGAACAGCCAAACAGCCACAGCACTTCCCAGGCACTTCCGGATGCGCGCACGAGATGGCGGGCACCGGAGTATATGTGGGAAAGGCCAGGATGCAGTGGGCGGATCAGAGGGCAGAGCTGGAGAAAAAGAGAAAAAAACAAATTTTGGCGCCTAATTCAAATAGAGAATACGTTCAGAGCAGTAGCAAGCACAAGTCCAACACGTCCAACGAGTCGTACTAAGTACGAAAAGTCTATATTTACTTGGGTGTTTCCACACTCCTCATGCTTCTTCTTGCCGACGGCTTTGTTGCACGGCCAAAGGCAAAGAAGAGTGCAGCAATAACGATGCAGGTAGAAAGGCAGCATTCCACAGCCAAACAGCCACAGCACTTCCCAGGCACATCCGGATGCGCGCGCGAGATGCGCGGGCACCGGAGTATATGTGGGAAAGGCCCGGATGCAGTGGGCGGATCAGAGGGCGGAGTTGGGTGTTTCCACACTCCTCATGCTTCTTCTTGCCGACGGCTTCGTTGCACGGCCAAAGGCAAAGAAGAGTGCAGCAATAACGATGCAGGTAGAAAGGCAGCGTTCCACAGCCAAACAGCCACAGCACTTCCCAGGCACTTCCGAATGCTGGTTTTGATAGCTGGATGTTTGCGCCTTTGTATCAATGTTTTTATATCAGCATGCTGGCCCCTCAAGTTTTCATGACAGAACACACAATGGCATATCATGAGAGTCAAAGATCGTGTGATGTCAGCCGCTTCCTTTAATGCTTCTGAGCGGTCCAGTGACGTCGCCTTCTCTTCCCCTCTCATTTTCATGTATAGACTCTGCTGGGAGGAAAGCTGCAGGGACTGTGGTGACTGCATCCAGGCAATCCATTCCACTTTGTGAGCTCTTTAACATAAGAGCATTGGACCCCTTCCAGATATTGATTCCTGAGATGCAGTCACTGCAGGGTCTGGAGCGAGGCGAGCCTGAGGTCCAGAAGAACATCATCCGCATACAGATGGCCCTTGGTGACTGCGGGAGGTATTTTTGCAGCGTCTGCATATATAATAATGCGCACCAGCAGTGATGATAATGCAGGCACCAGAGGATTAGAGAAAGAGATCTGCGTCCTGTTCCCTAATAACTTCAGAAGGGCGGAACAGATGGCCATGTAGCTTCAGAGTTGTAGGTGAGTTCCCCAGTTTTTAGGATCCCTGGGATTGGCCCATGTCCACTGGGTAGCAAGCAGATCTTTGCCCTTTTGCCACATTTTCATCCCTCCCCATTGTGGGGCTCAACAATGGGAATTGAGCTAACTCCTCCCATACTCAATCCTGGTGGATTTCATTGTTAATGGGCGGGCCAGAATGACCACAATAATGTTAAGGGTCTGGTTGATCATTCGAGGTGGTCACCGGGCATATGCCAAGCTTGCCTCAGCGCCTCTGCCTGAGCAGACAGAAATGCTTGCAGGTTGTTACCACCTGCCCCCAAACCTGAAGTCACCCCGCTCTCCATTGTCTATGCAGCTTGAGGCAGGATAGATATCAGCCTATTACAGCATGTTTTCTTCTCTTGTACTTCTTGTTGTGTCCAGCTCTCCAACCAATCTGCAAGCTTGGAATGGAGGCGCCAACCGCCTGCAAAAGACTGCATTCAAAGCTACCCTTTGGGATCTGTGCACACTGACAATTGTGCAGCGAGGCATTGACAAGCTGTGTCCCAGGAAGCCCCAGCTGAGGCTTCCCATCTCCCCCTCCCCACACACAAACTCTAATAGTGTTAGCGCCCTCACCATCACGCTCTATTGCATGCTAAGCCACCACAGTCTTCCAAGAGTCTCTCCTCAGCAGCTAGGCCATCACATCACTGCTCCTCTGTGCCTTTCTGTATCCTACCCTCTGCTGTATATCTGTTCTGTTGGTTTCCTCTGAAAAGCGCTCCGTTATGCATGTGTACTGTTGCATGCCTCTGTAAAGCGCTCCATCAATGTATCATTGTTGTATACCTCTGTAAAGTGCTACGTTGCTTTTCGAAGCTAGGTCCGCACTCAATAAATACCTTAATAACCATAGCCCTCGTTATTACATGCCCTTGCCATTACATGCCCTTGCCTTTGGCTAAGGAACACTACCTTGGCAGTGGTCCACTATTACAAATAGAGTCCTCTGTGCGGGTTCCAATGCTTCATTGGAGGACCACACCCAAAAGTGAACCTCTGTTGCCATGGACGACTTTCATAAGTATCAGGTAAAATGGCGGCAGCAAGCCTCCTGGGCGAAGGAGGCGTTCAATATGCTTTAAATGGGCAGAGCAAAGAAATATACAGGTTAATTAATCAAGAAAACTGGACATGCATCTAGGGATGGCAAAGGTGTCAGCTTCTTTATAAGAGCACAGGTGTGTATATAGGAATGTGTGCTTTTGTTATTACTATTATTATTGTTATTAAGTCCATTGGCATGACTGCCCTAATGGTTAAAGGGGTGGTGAGGTCCCAAAGTTTGAAACGTGTCCTTTGGTGCCCCCCAATTTGTTCACCCTTCCTCCCTTTCTCTCCTCACTGCTGCGTGCCTTGCCTGGTGTCAGGTGAGGCAGTTCATGTGATGTCAGAAAGAGGGCACCGGAAACAGAGCTGTCGTGACCGGGCAGCCGCCATGAAAGCGCCCTGCTGTGCTTCCCATTGCCTTTGTATGCTGTCTGTTTTTAGTTTCATCCACAGCTCTGTTGTCTCCCAATGGCTGCCCAGCAGGCAGCAATGCATGGCAAATGGGCCATCAGGGCACCCACATCCTAAGTGCCATTTTCATGAGAAATGTTCCAAATCTTCTCACAAAGTGCTGATGTTTGCTTTAATACAGTGCTGACCTACCTACAAAACCAAATCCCCACCAAAGCCCAGGGTTCAATGATTAATATGTGAAAGGAACATTATACAAAATAGAGTTGCTTGTTTGACAAAGAAAAAAGTTCCATTTTTGGTGCCCCCACATGTTTATTCTCATAATGCATAGCAGTAGGCTTCCTGGCTTTTTTAAAGAATGATAGAAAGCAATCGACTATTTTGAGATTTCAAACTCATACTATGCTAGTGAGAGCTTACAGACTTCTCAAGGTGTCCCACTTCACTTGCACATTCAGCACTGACTCCTTTCCCTCTATTCTAACACACACATCGTCAGTCAGCTTCCTCACAGAGAGACTCAGCATCTCTGGCGGACAGCACACCACCAGAAGCCAGGACACCCCAGCTTCCTCACAGAAAAACTCAACATCTCTGGTGGACAGCGCACCACCAGAAGCCAGGACACCCCAGCTTCCTCACAGAAAAACTCAACATCTCCGCCGACAGCTCACCACCAGAAGCCAGGGCACCCCAGCTTCCTCACAAAGAAACTCAACATCTCCAGCAGACAGCGCACCACCAGAAGCCAGGGCATCCCAGCTTCCTCACAGAGAAACTCAACATCTCCGACGACAGCTCACCACCAGAAGCCAGGGCATCCCAGCTTCCTCACAGAGAAACTCAACATCTCCGGGGGACAGCGCACCACCAGAAGCCAGGGCACACCAGCTTCCTCACAGAGAAACTCAACATCTCCGCCGACAGCTCACCACCAGAAGCCAGGGCACCCCAGCTTCCTCACAGAGAAACTCAACATCTCCAGCGGACAGCGCACCACCAGAAGCCAGGGCACCCCAGCTTCCTCACAGAGAAACTCAAAATCTCCGGCGGACAGCGCACCACCAGAAATCAGGGCACCCCAGCTTCCTCACAGACAAACACAAGATCTTCAGCGGACAGCGCACCACAAGAAGCCAGGGCATCCCAGCTTACTCACAGAGAAACTCAACATCTCCAGCGGAAAGCGCACCACCAGAAGCCAGGGCACCACAGCTTCCTCACAGAGAAACTCAACATCTCCAGCAGACAGCGCACCACCAGAAGCCAGGGCACCACAGCTTCCTCACAGAGAAAGTCAACATCTCCAGCGGACAGCGCACCACCAGAAGCCAGGGAACCCCAGCTTCCTCACAGAGAAACTCAACATCTCGGCGGACAGCGCACCACCAGAAGCCAGGGCACCCCAACTTCCTCACAGAGAAACTCAACATCTCTGCTGACAGCTCCCCACCAGAAGCCAGGGCACCCCAGCTTCCTCACAGAGAAACTCAACATCTCTGCTGACAGCTCCCCACCAGAAGCCAGGGCACCCCAGCTTCCTCACAGAGAAACTCAACATCTCCGCCGACAGCTCACCACCAGAAGCCAGGGCACCCCAGCTTCCTCACAGAGAAACTCAACATCTCTGCTGACAGCTCCCCACCAGAAGCCAGGGCACCCCAGCTTCCTCACAGAGAATCTCAACATCTCCGGCGGACAGCGCACCACCAGAAGCCAGGGCACTCTAGCTTCCCCACAGAGAAACTCAACATATCCGGCGGACAGCGTACCATGAGAAGCCAGGGCACCCCAGCTTCCTCACAGAGAAACTCAACATCTGCGCCGACAGCTCACCACCAGAAGCCAGTGCACCCCACCTTCCTCACAGAGAAACTCAACATCTCCAGCGGACAGCGCACCACCAGAAGCCAGGGCATCCCTGCTTCCTCACAGAGAAACTCAACATCTCTGCTGGACAGCGCACCACCAGAAGCCAAGGCACCTCAGCTTCCTCACAGAGAAACTCAACATCTCCGCCGACAGCTCATCACCAGAAGCCAGGGCACCTCAGCTTCCTCACAGAGAAACTCAACATCTCCAGCGGACAGCACACCACCAGAAGCCAGTACACCCCAACTTTCTCACAAAGAAACTCAACATCTCCAGCTGACAGCGCACCACCAGAAGCCAGGGCACCCCAGCTTCCTCACAGAGAAACTCAACATCTCTGGCGGACAGCGCACCACCAGAAATCAGGGCACCCCAGCATCCTCACAGAGAAACTCAACATCTCCACTGGACAGTGCACCACCAGAAGCCAGGGCACCCCAGCTTCCCCACAGAGAAACTCAAAATCTCCAGCGGACAGCGCACCACCAGAAGCCAGGGCACCACAGCTTCCTCACAGAGAAACTCAACATCTCCAGCGTACAGTGCACCACGAGAAGGCAGGGCACCACAGCTTCCTCACAGAGAAACACAACATCTCCAGCGGACAGCTCACAACCAGAAGCCAGGGCACCCCAGCTTCCTCACAGAGAAACTCAACATCTCCAGTGGACAGCGCACCACCAGAAGCCAGGGCACCCCAGCTTCCTCACAGAGAAACTCAACATCTTCAGCGGACAGCGCACCACCAGAAGCCAGGGAACCCCAGCTTTCTCACAAAGAAACTCAACATCTCCAGCTGACAGCGCACCACCAGAAGCCAGGGCACCCCAGCTTCCTCACAGAGAAACTCAACATCTCTGGCGGACAGCGCACCACCAGAAATCAGGGCACCCCAGCTTCCTCACAGAGAAACTCATCTCCAGTGGACAGCGCACCACCAGAAGCCAGGGCACCCCAGCTTCCTCACAGAGAAACTCAACATCTTCAGCGGACAGCGCACCACCAGAAGCCAGGGAACTCTAGCTTCCCCACAGAGAAACTCAACATATCCGGCAGACAGTGCACCACGAGAAGCCAGGGCATCCCAGCTTCCTCACAGAGAAACTCAACATCTGCGCCGACAGCTCACCACCAGAAGCCAGTGCACCCCAGCTTCCTCACAGAGAAACTCAACATCTTCAGCGGACAGCGCACCACCAGAAGCCAGGGCATCCCTGCTTCCTCACAGAGAAACTCAACATCTCTGGTGGACAGCGCACCACCAGAAGCCAAGGCACCTCAGCTTCCTCACAGAGAAACTCAACATCTCCGCCGACAGCTCATCACCAGAAGCCAGGGCACCTCAGCTTCCTCACAGAGAAACTCAACATCTCCAGCGGACAGCACACCACCAGAAGCCAGTACACCCCAGCTTTCTCACAAAGAAACTCAACATCTCCAGCTGACAGCGCACCACCCGAAGCCAGGGCACCCCAGCCTCCTCACAGAGAAACTCAACATCTCTGGCGGACAGCGCACCACCAGAAATCAGGGCACCCCAGCTTCCTCACAGAGAAACTCAACATCTCCATTGGACAGTGCACCACCAGAAGCCAGGGCATCCCAGCTTCCCCACAGAGAAACTCAAAATCTCCAGCGTACAGCGCACCACCAGAAGCCAGAGCACCACAGCTTCCTCACCGAGAAACTCACCACCAGAAGCCAGGGCACCACAGCTTCCTCACCGAGAAACTCAACATCTCCAGCGCACAGTGCACCACGAGAAGGCAGGGCACCACAGCTTCCTCACAGAGAAACTCAACATCTCCAGCGGACAGCGCATCACCAGAAGCCAGGGCATCCCTGCTTCCTCACAGAGAAACTCAACATCTCTACTGGACAGCGCACCACCAGAAGCCAAGGCACCTCAGCTTCCTCACAGAGAAACTCAACATCTCCGCCGACAGCTCATCACCAGAAGCCAGGGCACCCCAACTTCCTCACAGAGAAACTCAACATCTCCGCCGACAGCTCACCACCAGAAGCCAGGGCACCCCAGCTTCCTCACAGAGAAACTCAACATCTCTGCTGACAGCTCCCCACCAGAAGCCAGGGCACCCCAGCTTCCTCACAGAGAAACTCAACATCTCCGCCGACAGCTCACCACCAGAAGCCAGGGCACCCCTGCTTCCTCACAGAGAAACTCAACATCTCTGCTGGACAGCGCACCACCAGAAGCCAAGGCACCTCAGCTTCCTCACAGAGAAACTCAACATCTCCGCCGACAGCTCATCACCAGAAGCCAGGGCACCTCAGCTTCCTCACAGAGAAACTCAACATCTCCAGCGGACAGCTCATCACCAGAAGCCAGGGCACCCCAGCTTCCTCACAGAGAAACTCAACATCTCCAGCGGACAGCGCACCACCAGAAGCCAGGGCATCCCTGCTTCCTCACAGAGAAACTCAACATCTCTGCTGGACAGCGCACCACCAGAAGCCAAGGCACCTCAGCTTCCTCACAGAGAAACTCAACATCTCCGCCAACAGCTCATCACCAGAAGCCAGGGCACCTCAGCTTCCTCACAGAGAAACTCAACATCTCCAGTGGACAGCACACCACCAGAAGCCAGTACACCCCAACTTTCTCACAAAGAAACTCAACATCTCCAGCTGACAGCGCACCACCAGAAGCCAGGGCACCCCAGCTTCCTCACAGAGAAACTCAACATCTCTGGCGGACAGCGCACCACCAGAAATCAGGGCACCCCAGCATCCTCACAGAGAAACTCAACATCTCCACTGGACAGTGCACCACCAGAAGCCAGGGCACCCCAGCTTCCCCACAGAGAATCTCAAAATCTCCAGCGGACAGCGCACCACCAGAAGCCAGGGCACCACAGCTTCCTCACAGAGAAACTCAACATCTCCAGCGCACAGTGCACCACGAGAAGGCATGGCACCACAGCTTCCTCACAGAGAAACACAACATCTCCAGTGGACAGCGCACCACCAGAAGCCAGGGCACCCCAGCTTCCTCACAGAGAAACTCAACATCTTCAGCGGACAGCGCACCACCAGAAGCCAGGGAACCCCAGCTTTCTCACAAAGAAACTCAACATCTCCAGCTGACAGCGCACCACCAGAGGCCAGGGCACCCCAGCTTCCTCACAGAGAAACTCAACATCTCTGGCGGACAGCGCACCACCAGAAATCAGGGCACCCCAGCTTCCTCACAGAGAAACTCATTTCCAGTGGACAGCGCACCACCAGAAGCCAGGGCACCCCAGCTTCCTCACAGAGAAACTCAACATCTTCAGCGGACAGCGCACCACCAGAAGCCAGGGAACTCTAGCTTCCCCACAGAGAAACTCAACATATCCGGCAGACAGCGCACCACGAGAAGCCAGGGCATCCCAGCTTCCTCACAGAGAAACTCAACATCTGCGCCGACAGCTCACCACCAGAAGCCAGTGCACCCCAGCTTCCTCACAGAGAAACTCAACATCTTCAGCGGACAGCGCACCACCAGAAGCCAGGGCATCCCTGCGTCCTCACAGAGAAACTCAACATCTCTGGTGGACAGCGCACCACCAGAAGCCAAGGCACCTCAGCTTCCTCACAGAGAAACTCAACATCTCCGCCGACAGCTCATCACCAGAAGCCAGGGCACCTCAGCTTCCTCACAGAGAAACTCAACATCTCCAGCGGACAGCACACCACCAGAAGCCAGTACACCCCAGCTTTCTCACAAAGAAACTCAACATCTCCAGCTGACAGCGCACCACCAGAAGCCAGAGCACCCCAGCTTCCTCAGAGAGAAACTCAACATCTCCACTGGACAGTGCACCACCAGAAGCCAGGGCACCCCAGCTTCCCCACAGAGAAACTCAAAATCTCCAGCGTACAGCGCACCACCAGAAGCCAGGGCACCACAGCTTCCTCACCGAGAAACTCACCACCAGAAGCCAGGGCACCACAGCTTCCTCACCGAGAAACTCAACATCTCCAGAGGACAGCTCACCACCATAAGCCAGGGCACCCCAGCTTCCTCACAGAGAAACTCAACATCTCCAGTGGACAGCGCACCACCAGAAGCCAGGGCACCCCAGCTTCCTCACAGAGAAACTCAACATCTCCAGTGGACAGCGCACCACCAGAAGCCAGGGCACCCCAGCTTCCTCACAGAGAAACTCAACATCTCCGGAGGATAGCGCACCACCAGAAATCAGGGCACCCCAACTTCCTCACAGACAAACTCAAGATCTTTAGCGGACAGCGCACCACCAGAAGCCAGGGCATCCCAACTTCCTCACAGAGAAACTAAACATCTCCAGCGGACAGCGCACCACCAGAAGCCAGGGCACCACAGCTTCCTCACAGAGAAAGTCAACATCTCCAGCGGACAGCGCAACACCAGAAGCCAGGGCACCACAGCTTCCTCACAGAGAAAGTCAACATCTCCAGCGGACAGCGCACCACCAGAAGCCAGGGCACTCCAGCTTCCTCACAGAGAAACTCAATATCTCCAGCGGACAGCTCACCACAGAAGCCAGGGCACCCCAGCTTCCTCACAGAGAAACTCAACATCTCTGCCGACAGCTCCCCACCAGAAGCCAGGGCACCCCAGCTTCCTCGCAGCGAAACTCAACATCTCCAGCAGACAGCGCACCACCAGAAGCGAGGGAACCCCAGCTTCCTCACAGATGAACTCAACATCTCGGCAGACAGCGCACCACCAGAAGCCAGGGCACCCCAACTTCCTCACAGAGAAACTCAACATCTCCGCCAACAGCTCACCACCAGAAGCCAGGGCACCCCAGCTTCCTCACAGAGAAACTCAACATCTCTGCTGACAGCTCCCCACCAGAAGCCAGGGCACCCCAGCTTCCTCACAGAGAAACTCAACATCTCCAGTAGACAGTGCACCACCAGAAGTCAGGGAACCCCAGCTTCCTCACAGAGAAACTCAACATCTCTGGCGGACAGTGCACCACCAGAAGCCAGGGCACTCTAGCTTCCTCACAGAGAAACTCAACATCTCCACCGACAGCTCATCACCAGAAGCCAGGGCACCTCAGCTTCCTCACAGAGAAACTCAACATCTCCAGCGGACAGCACACCATCAGAAGCCAGTACACCCCAGCTTTCTCACAAAGAAACTCAACATCTCCAGCTGACAGCGCACCACCAGAAGCCAGGGCACCCCAGCTTCCTCATAGAGAAACTCAACATCTCCGGCGGACAGCATACCACCAGAAATCAGGGCACCCCAGCTTCCTCACAGAGAAACTCAACATCTCCACTGGACAGTGCACCACCAGAAGCTAGGGCACCCCAGCTTCCCCACAAAGAAACTCAACATCTCCAGTGGACAGCGCACCACCAGAAGCCAGGGCACCACAGCTTCCTCACAGAGAAACTCAACATCTCCAGCGCACAGTACACCACGAGAAGGCAGGGCACCAGAGCTTCCTCACAGAGAAACTCAACATCTCCAGCGGACAGCTCACCACCAGAAGCCAGGGCACCCCAGCTTCCTCACAGAGAAACTCAACATCTACGGCTGACAGCGCACCACCAGAAGCCAGGACACCCCAGCTTCCTCACAGAGAAACTCAACATCTCCAGCGGACAGCACACCACCAGAAGCCAGGGCACCACAGCTTCCTCACAGAGAAACTCAACATCTCCAGCGGACAGCGCACCACCAGAAGCGAGGGCACCACAGCGTCCTCAGAGAGAAACTCAACATCTACGGCAGACAGTGCACCACCAGAAGCCAGGGCACCCCAGCTTCCTCAGAGAGAAACTCAACATCTCCGGCAGACAGCGCACCACCAGAAGCCAGGGCACTCTAGCTTCCTCACAGAGAAACTCAACATATCCGGTGGACAGCGCACCACCAAAAGCCAGGGCACCCCAGCTTCCTCACAGAGAAACTCAACATCTGTGCCGACAGCTCACCACCTGAAGCCAGGGCACCCCAGCTTCCTCACAGAGAAACTCAACATCTCCAGCGGACAGCGCACCACCAGAAGCCAGGGCACTCCAGCTTCCTCACAGAGAAACTCAATATCTCCAGCGGACAGCTCACCACAGAAGCCAGGGCACCCCAGCTTCCTCACAGAGAAACTCAACATCTCTGCCGACAACTCCCCACCAGAAGCCAGGGCACCCCAGCTTCCTCGCAGCGAAACTCAACATCTCCAGCAGACAGCGCACCACCAGAAGCGAGGGAACCCCAGCTTCCTCACAGATGAACTCAACATCTCGGCAGACAGCGCACCACCAGAAGCCAGGGCACCCCAACTTCCTCACAGAGAAACTCAACATCTCCGCCAACAGCTCACCACCAGAAGCCAGGGCACCCCAGCTTCCTCACAGAGAAACTCAACATCTCTGCTGACAGCTCCCCACCAGAAGCCAGGGCACCCCAGCTTCCTCACAGAGAAACTCAACATCTCCAGTAGACAGTGCACCACCAGAAGTCAGGGAACCCCAGCTTCCTCACAGAGAAACTCAACATCTCTGGCGGACAGTGCACCACCAGAAGCCAGGGCACTCTAGCTTCCTCACAGAGAAACTCAACATCTCCACCGACAGCTCATCACCAGAAGCCAGGGCACCTCAGCTTCCTCACAGAGAAACTCAACATCTCCAGCGGACAGCACACCATCAGAAGCCAGTACACCCCAGCTTTCTCACAAAGAAACTCAACATCTCCAGCTGACAGCGCACCACCAGAAGCCAGGGCACCCCAGCTTCCTCATAGAGAAACTCAACATCTCCGGCGGACAGCATACCACCAGAAATCAGGGCACCCCAGCTTCCTCACAGAGAAACTCAACATCTCCACTGGACAGTGCACCACCAGAAGCTAGGGCACCCCAGCTTCCCCACAAAGAAACTCAACATCTCCAGTGGACAGCGCACCACCAGAAGCCAGGGCACCACAGCTTCCTCACAGAGAAACTCAACATCTCCAGCGCACAGTACACCACGAGAAGGCAGGGCACCAGAGCTTCCTCACAGAGAAACTCAACATCTCCAGCGGACAGCTCACCACCAGAAGCCAGGGCACCCCAGCTTCCTCACAGAGAAACTCAACATCTACGGCTGACAGCGCACCACCAGAAGCCAGGACACCCCAGCTTCCTCACAGAGAAACTCAACATCTCCAGCGGACAGCGCACCACCAGAAGCCAGGGCACCACAGCTTCCTCACAGAGAAACTCAACATCTCCAGCGGACAGCGCACCACCAGAAGCGAGGGCACCACAGCGTCCTCAGAGAGAAACTCAACATCTACGGCAGACAGTGCACCACCAGAAGCCAGGGCACCCCAGCTTCCTCAGAGAGAAACTCAACATCTCCGGCAGACAGCGCACCACCAGAAGCCAGGGCACTCTAGCTTCCTCACAGAGAAACTCAACATATCCGGTGGACAGCGCACCACCAAAAGCCAGGGCACCCCAGCTTCCTCACAGAGAAACTCAACATCTGTGCCGACAGCTCACCACCTGAAGCCAGGGCACCCCAGCTTCCTCACAGAGAAACTCAACATCTCCAGCGGACAGCGCACCACCAGAAGCCAGGACACCCCAGCTTTCTCACAGAGAAACTCAACATCTCCAGCGGACAGCGCACCACAAGAAGCCAGGGCACCCCAGCTTCCTCACAGAGAAACTCAACATCTCCGGCGAACAGCGCACCACCAGAAATCAGGGCACCCCAGCTTCCTCACAGAGAAACTCAAGATCTCCACTGGACAGCGCACCACCAGAAGCCAGGGCACCCCAGCTTCCTCACAGAGAAACTCAAGATCTTCAGCGGACAGCGCAACACCAGAAGCCAGGGCATCCCAGCTTCCTCACAGAGAAACTCAACATCTCCAGCGGACAGCGCACCACCAGAAGTCAGGGCACCACAGCTTCCTCACAGAGAAACTCAACATCTCCAGCGGACAGCGCAACACCAGAAGCCAGGGCACCACAGCTTCCTCACAGAGAAAGTCAACATCTCCAGCGGACAGCGCACCACCAGAAGCCAGGGCACTCCAGCTTCCTCACAGAGAAACTCAATATCTCCAGCGGACAGCGCACCACCAGAAGCCAGGGCACGCCAGCTTCCTTGCAGAGAAACTCAACATCTCCAGCAGACAGCGCACCAACAGAAGCCAGGGAACCCCAGCTTCCTCACAGAGAAACTTAACATCTCGGCAGACAGCGCACCACCAGAAGCCAGGGCACCCCAACTTCCTCACAGAGAAACTCAACATCTCCGCCAACAGCTCACCACCAGAAGCCAGGGCACCCCAGCTTCCTCACAGAGAAACTCAACATCTCCAGTAGACAGTGCACCACCAGAAGTCAGGGCACCCCAGCTTCCTCACAGAGAAACTCAACATCTCCACTGGACAGGCAACCACCAGAAGTCAGGGCACCCCAGCTTCCTCACAGAGAAACTCAACATCTCGGCAGACAGCCCACCACCAGAAGCCAGGGCACCCCAGCTTCCTCACAGAGAAACTCAACATCTGCGCTGACAGCTCACCACGAGAAGCCAGTGCACCCCAGCTTCCTCACAGAGAAACTCAACATCTCCAGCGGACAGCACACCACCAGAAGCCAGGGCATCCCTGCTTCCTCACAGAGAAACTCAACATCTCTGGTTGACAGCGCACCACCAGAAGCCAAGGCACCCCAGCTTCCTCGCAGAGAAACTCAACATCTCCGCCGACAGCTCATCACCAGAAGCCAGGTCACCTCAGCTTCCTCACAGAGAAACTCAACATCTCCAGCGGACAGCACACCATCAGAAGCCAGTACACCCCAGCTTTCTCACAAAGAAACTCAACATCTCCAGCTGACAGTGCACCACCAGAAGCCAGGGCACCCCAGCTTCCTCACAGAGAAACTCCACATCTCCCGCGGACAGCGTACCACCAGAAATCAGGGCACCCCAGCTTCCTCACAGAGAAACTCAACATCTCCACTGGACAGTGCACCACCAGAAGCCAGGGCACCCCAGCTTCCCCAGGAAGAAACTCAACATGTCCAGTGGACATCGCACCACCAGAAGCCAGGGCACCACAGCTTCCTCACAGAGAAACTCGACATCTCCAGCTGACAGCACACCAACAAAAGCCAGAGCACCCCAACATCCTCACAGAGAATCTCAACATCTCCGGCGGACAGCACACCAGCAGAAGCCAGGGCACCCCAGCTTCCTCACAGAGAAAGTCAACATCTACGGCTGACAGCGCACCACCAGAAGCCAGGACACCCCAGCTTCCTCACAGAGAAAGTCAACATCTCCAGTGGACAGCGCACCACCAGAAGCCAGGGCACCACAGCTTCCTCACAGAGAAACTCAACATCTCCAGCGGACAGCGCACCACCAGAAGCGAGGGCACCACAGCGTCCTCAGAGAGAAACTCAACATCTACGGCAGACAGCGCACCACCAGAAGCCAGGGCATACCAGCTTCCTCAGAGAGAAACTCAACATCTCCGGCAGACAGCGCACCACCAGAAGCCAGGGCACTCTAGCTTCCTCACAGAGAAACTCAACATATCCGGTGGACAGCGCACCACCAAAAGCCAGAACACCCCAGCTTCCTCACAGAGAAACTCAACATCTGTGCCGACAGCTCACCACCAGAAGCCAGGGCACCGCAGCTTCCTCACAGAGACACTCAACATCTCCAGCGGACAGCGCACCACCAGAAGCCAGGACACCCCAGCTTTCTCACAGAGAAACTCAACATCTCCAGCGGACAGCGCACCACAAGAAGCCAGGGCACCCCAGCTTCCTCACAAACAAACTCAACATCTCCGGCGAACAGCGCACCACCAGAAATCAGGCCACCACAGCTTCCTCACAGAGAAACTCAACATCTCTACTGGACAGCGCACCACCAGAAGCCAGGGAACCCCAGCTTCCTCACAGAGAAACTCAACATCTCCGGCGGACAGCGTACCACCAGAAATCAGGGCACCCCAGCTTCCTAACATAGAAACTCAACATCTCCACTGGACAGTGCACCACCAGAAGCCAGGGCACCCCAGCTTCCCCACAAAGAAACTCAACATCTCCAGCGGACAGCGCACCACCAGAAGCCAGGGCACCACAGCTTCCTCACAGAGAAACTCAACATCTCCAGCGCACAGTGCACCACGAGAAGGCAGGGCACCACAGCTTCCTCACAGAGAAACTCAACATCTCCAGCGGACAGCTCACCACCAGAAGCCAGGGCACCCCAGCTTCCTCACAGAGAAACTCAACATCTCCAGTGGACAGCGCAAAAACAGAAGCCAGGGCAGCTTCCTCACAGAGAAACTCAACATCTCCAGCTGACAGCACACCAACAAAAGCCAGAGCACCCCAACATCCTCACAGAGAATCTCAACATCTCCGGCGGACAGCACACCAGCAGAAGCCAGGGCACCCCAGCTTCCTCACAGAGAAAGTCAACATCTACGGCTGACAGCGCACCACCAGAAGCCAGGACACCCCAGCTTCCTCACAGAGAAACTCAGCATCTCCAGCGGACAGCGCACCACCAGAAGCCAGGGCACCACAGCTTCCTCACAGAGAAAGTCAACATCTCCAGCAGACAGCGCACCACCAGAAGCGAGGGCACCACAGCTTCCTCAGAGAGAAACTCAACATCTCCGGCAGACAGCGCACCACCAGAAGCCAGGGCACTCTAGATTCCTCACAGAGAAACTCAACATATCCGGTGGACAGCGCACGACCAAAAGCCAGGGCACCCCAGCTTCCTCACAGAGAAACTCAACATCTGTGCCGACAGCTCACCACCAGAAGCCAGGGCACCCCAGCTTCCTCACAGAGAAACTCAACATCTCCAGGGTACAGCGCACCACCAGAAGCCAGGACACCCCAGCTCTCTCACAGAGAAACTCAACATCTCCAGCGGACAGCGCACCGCAAGAAGCCAGGGCATCCCAGCTTCCTCACATAGAAACTCAACATCTCCAGCGGACAGCACAGCACCAGAAATTAGGGCACCCCAGCTTCCTCACAGAGAAACTCAACATCTCCGCCGACAGCTCCCCACCAGAAGCCACGGCACCCCAGCTTCCTCACAGAGAAACTCAACTTCTCCAGCGGACCGTGCACCACCAGAAGCCAGGGAACCCCAGCTTCCTCACAGAGAAACTCAACATCTTGGCAGACAGCGCACCACCAGAAGCCAGGGCACCCCAACTTCCTCACAGAGAAACTCAACATCTCCGCTGACAGCTCACCGCCAGAAGCCAGGGCACCCCAGCTTCCTCATAGAGAAACTCAACATCTCTGCTGACATCTCCCCACCAGAAGCCAGGGCACCCCAGCTTTCTCACAGAGAAACTCAACATCTCCAGCGGACAGTGCACAACCAGATGCCAGGGCACCCCAGCTTCCTCACAGAGAAACTCAACATCTCCAGCGGACAGCGCACCGCCAGAAGCCAGGGCACCCCAGCTTCCTCACAGAGAAACGCAACATCTCCGCTGACAACTCACCACCAGAAGCCAGGGCACCTCAGCTTCCTCACAGAGAAACTCAACATCTCCAGCAAACAGGGCACCACCAGAAGCCAGGGCACCCCAGCTTCCTCACAGAGAAACTCAAAATCTCCGGCGGACAGTGCACCACCAGAAATCAGGGCACCCCAGCTTCCTCACAGAGAAACTCAACATCTGCAGTGGACAGCGCACCACCAGAAGCCCGGGCACCCCAGCTTCCCCATAGAGAAACTCAACATCTCCAGCGGACAGCGCACCACCAGAAGCCAGGGCACCAGAGCTTCCTCACAGAGAAACTCAACATCTCCTGCGGACAGTGCACCACGACTTCCTCACAGAGAAACTCAACATTTCCAGGGGACAGCTCACCACCAGAAGCCAGGGCACCCCAGCTTCCTCACAGAGAAACTCAACATCTCCAGCAGACAGCGCACCTCCAGAAGCCAGGGCAGCTTCCTCACAGAGAAACTCAACATCTCCAGCTGACAGAGAAGCCAGGGCAGCTTCCTCACAGAGAAACTCAACATCTCCAGCTGACAGCACACCACCAAAAGCAAGGGCACCCCAACATCCTCACAGAGAAACTCAACATCTCCGGCGGACAGCACACCAGCAGAAGCCAGGGCACCACGGCGACCTCAGAGAGAAACTCAACATCTCCGGCGGACAGCGCACCACCAGAAGCCAGTGCACCCCAGCTTCCTCAAAGAGAAACTCAACATCTCTTCCGACAGCTCACCACCAGAAGCCAGGGAACCCCAGCTTCCTCACAGAGAAACTCAACATCTCCAGCGGACAGCGTACCACCAGAAGCCAGGGCATCCCAGCTTCCTCACAGAGAAACTCAACATCTCTGGTGGACTGCGCACCACCAGAAGCCAGGGCACCCTAGCTTCCTCATAGAGAAACTCAACATCTCTGCCGACAGCTCACCACTAGAAGCCAGGGCACCCCATCTACCTCACAGAGAAAATCAACATCTTCGCCGACAGCTCCCCACCAGAAGCCAGCGCACCCCAGCTTCCTCACAGAGAAACTCAACTTCTCCAGCGGACAGCGCACCACCAGAAGCCAGGGAACCCGAGCTTCCTCACAGAGAAACTCAACATCTCGGCAGACAGCGCACCACCAGAAGCCAGGGCACCCCAACTTCCTCACAGAGAAACTCAACATCTCCGCCGACAGCTCACCGCCAGAAGCCAGGGCACCCCAGCTTCCTCACAGAGAAACTCAACATCTCCGGCGGACAGCGCACCAGCAGAAGCCAGGGCACTCTAGCTTCCTCACAGAGAAACTCAACATATCCGGCGGACAGCGCAACACGAGAAGCCAGGGCACCCCAGCTTCCTCACTGAGAAACTCAACATCTGCGCTGACAGCTCACCACCAGAAGCCAGTGCACCCCAGTTTCCTCACAGAGAAACTCAACATCTCCAGCGGAGAGCGCACCACCAGAAGCCAGGGCCTCCCAGCTTCCTCACACAGAAACTCAACATCTCTGGTGGACAGCGCACCACCAGAAGCCAAGGCACCCCAGCTTCCTCACAGAGAAACTCAACATCTCCGCCGACAGCTCATCATCAGAAGCCAGGGCACCCCAGCTTCCTCACAGAGAAACTCAACATCTCCAGTGGACAGCGCACCACCCGAAGCCAGTACACCCCAGCTTTCTCACAGAGAAACTCAACATCTCCAGCGGACAGCGCACCACCAGAAGCCAGTGCGCCCCAGCTTCCTCACAGAGAAATTCAACATCTCCGGCAGACAGCGCACCACCAGAAATCAGGGCACCCCAGCTTCCTCACAGAGAAACTCAACATCTCCAGTGGACAGCGCACCACCAGAAGCCAGGGCACCCCAGCTTCCCCACAGAGAAACTCAACATCTCCAGCGACAGCGCACCACCAGAAGCCAGGGCACCACAGCTTCCTCACAGAGAAACTCAACATCTCCAGCGCACAGTGCACCACGAGAAGCCAGGGCACCAAAGCTTCCTCACAGAGAAACTCAACATCTCCAGTGGACATCTCACCACCAGAAGCCAGGGCACCCCAGCTTCCTCATAGAGAAACTCAACATCTCCAGCCCACAGCGCACCACCAGAAGCCAGGGCAGCTTCCTCACAGAGAAACTCAACATCTCCAGCTGACAGCAAACCACCAAAAGGCAGGGAACCTCAACAGCCTCAGAGAGAAACTCAACATCTCCGGCGGACAGCACACCAGCAAAAGCCAGGGCACCCCAGCTTCCTCACCGAAAAAGTCAACATCTCCGGCTGACAGCGCACCACCAGAAGCCAGGACACCCCAGCTTCCTCACAGAGAAACTCAACATCTCCAGCGGACAGCGCACCACCAGAAGCCAGGGCACCACAGCTTCCTCACAGAGAAACTCAACATCTCCAGCGGACAGCTCACCACCAGAAGCCAGGGCACCCCAGCTTCCTCACAGAGAAACTCAACATCTCCGCCGAAAGCTCCCCACCAGAAGCCAGGGCACCCCAGCTTCCTCACAGAGAAACTCAACATCTCCAGCGGACAGCGCACCACCAGAAGCAAGGGAAGCTTCCTCACAGAGAAACTCAACATCTCCAGCGGACAGCAAACCACCAGAAGCCAGGGCTGCTTCCTCACAGAGAAACTCAACATCTCCAGCTGACAGCACACCCCCAAAAGCAGGAGGTAAGTAAGTGGGCACCACCTGTTTAAATTCACTTTCAAACGGATCAAGAAAAGTTGAGGTTATAAATCATCTTCAAAAAAATTCACAGGAGCTGGCTACGATGAGTCTGGAGACACCCTGACTCGTAGAACACAAAAATATACAGAAGACCAGGTAACAAACCTGGCCACACAGCCGCTCTCTGTTTAAGCCCTACCAAGGGCAGTGCAATTCGCAAAATTAGAGTCAACTAGTAAATGTTCACTGTATTTACAGAATGTAACTCCTCCAAATAACTCTCTTAGTCGGGTCCAAAAGTAATATGCGTTTATCAAAAAGAAAATTCCAAGTTGGTCACTAGTAAAATCTTAGTGAGGGCGCGGCTAACTCATCCCATAATTGTTATAAACATAAAGTGCCAATGCATTTCGGAGCATACAGCTCCTTCATCAGGGCAGGTCCAATTTACACAAACTCAAGGGATCGAGGTAGCCCGTGGAAAAAATGTGCGGGGAGTTGACAACAACTTCACGCAAGATCAAAGGTCTGGAAACCAGACCAAATCAATTCTTCAATCTGTACTCGTAAAGCTACGAGTGTACTGAGGCTGGAATTGCGGTCAAGCAGGGGACGCCGTTCCGCATTGCCAGGGAACGGCGTCCCCTGCTTGACCGCAATTCCAGCCTCAGTACACTCGTAGCTTTACGAGTACAGATTGAAGAATTGATTTGGTCTGGTTTCCAGACCTTTGATCTTGCGTGAAGTTGTTGTCAACTCCCCGCACATTTTTTCCACGGGCTACCTCGATCCCTTGAGTTTGTGTAAATTGGACCTGCCCTGATGAAGGAGCTGTATGCTCCGAAATGCATTGGCACTTTATGTTTATAACAATTATGGGATGAGTTAGCCGCGCCCTCACTAAGATTTTATTAGTGACCAACTTGGAATTTTCTTTTTGATAAACGCATATTACTTTTGGACCCGACTAAGAGAGTTATTTGGATGAGTTACATTCTGTAAATACAGTGAACATTTACTAGTTGACTCTAATTTTGCGAATTGCACTGCCCTTGGTAGGGCTTAAACAGAGAGCGGCTGTGTGGCCAGGTTTGTTACCTGGTCTTCTGTATATTTTTGAGCACACCCCCAAAAGCCAGGGCACCCCAACATCCTCACAGAGAAACTCAACATCTCTGGCGGACAGCACACCAGCAAAAGCGAGGGCACCCCAGCTTCCTCACAGAGAAAGTCAACATCTCCGGCTGACAGTGCACCACCAGAAGCCAGTACACCCCAGCTTCCTCACAGAGAAACTCAACATCTCCAGCGGACAGCGCACCACCAGAAGCCTGGGCACTCTAGCTTCCTCACAGAGAAACTCAACATATCCGGCAGACAGCGCACCACCAGAAGCCAGGGAACCCCAGCTTCCTCACAGAGAAACTCTTCATCTCTGCCGACAGCTCACCACCAGAAGCCAGTGCACCCCAGCTTCCTCACAGAGAAACTCAACATCTCCAGCGGACAGCGCACCACCAGAAGCCAGGGCATCCCAGCTTCCTCACATAGAAACTCAACATCTCCAGCGGACAGCACAGCACCAGAAATTAGGGCACCCCAGCTTCCTCACAGAGAAACTCAACATCTCCACTGGACAGCGCACCACCGGAAGCCAGGGCACCACAGCTTCCTCACAGAGAAACTCAACATCTCCAACGGACAGCTCACCACCAGAAGCCAGGGCATCCCAGCTTCCTCACAGAGAAACTCAACATCTCCAGCGGACAGCGCACCACCAGAAGCCAGGGCAGCTTCGTCACAGAGAAACTCAACATCTCCAGCTGACAGCACACCACCAAAAGCCAGGGCACCCAAACATCCTCACAGAGAAACTCAATATCTCCGGCAGACAGCACACCAGCAGAAGCCAGGGCACCCCAGCTTCCTCACAGAGAAACTCAACATCTCCGGCTGACAGCGCACCACCCGAAGCCAGGACACCCCAGCTTCCTCACAGAGAAACTCAACATCTCCAGCGGACAGCGCACCACCAGAAGCCAGGGCACCCTAGCTTCCTCACGGAGAAACTCAACATCTCCGGCGGACAGCGCACCACCAGAAGCCAGGGCACCCCAGCTTCCTCACAGAGAAACTCAACATCTGCGCCGACAGCTCACCACCAGAAGACAGTGCACCCCAGCTTCCTCACAGAGAAACTCAACATCTCCAGCGGACAGCGCACCGCCAGAAGCCAGGGCACCCCAGCTTCCTCACAGAGAAACTCAACATCTCCGGTGGACAGCGCACCACCAGAAGCCAGGGCACCCCAGCTTCCTCACAGAGAAACTCAACATCTCCAGCGGACAGCGCACCACCAAAAGCCAGGGCACCCCAACATCCTCACAGAGAAACTCAATATCTCCGGCAGACAGCACACCAGCAGAAGCCAGGGCACCCCAGCTTCCTCACAGAGAAACTCAACATCTCCGGCTGACAGCGCACCACCCGAAGCCAGGACACCCCAGCTTCCTCACAGAGAAACTCAACATCTCCAGCGGACAGCGCACCACCAGAAGCCAGGGCACCACAGCTTCCTCACAGAGAAACTCAACATCTCCAGTGGACAGCGCACCACCAGAAGCGAGGGCACCACAGCGTCCTCAGAGAGAAACTCAACATCTCCGGCAGACACCGCACCACCAGAAGCCAGGGCACCCCAGCTTCCTCACAGAGAAACTCAACATCTCCAGCGGACAGCGCACCACCAGAAGCCAGGGCACCACAGCTTCCTCACAGAGAAACTCAACATCTCCAGTGGACAGCGCACCGCCAGAAGCGAGGGCACCACAGCGTCCTCAGAGAGAAACTCAACATCTCCGGCAGACAGCGCACCACCAGACGCCAGGGCACCCTAGCTTCCTCACAGAGAAACTCAACATCTCTGCCGACAGCTCACCACCAGAAGCCAGGGCACCCCAGCTTCCTCACAGAGAAACTCAACATCTCCAGCAGACAGCGCACCAACAGAAGCCAGGACACCCCAGCTTCCTCACAGAGAAACTCAACATCTCCAGCGGACAGCGCACCACCAGAAACCAGGGCACCCAAGCTTCCTCAGAGAGAAACTCAACATCTCCGGCAAACAGCGCACCACCAGAAATCAGGGCACTCCAGCTTCCTCACAGAGAAACTCAACATCTCCAACGGACAGCGCACCACCAGAAGCCAGGGCACCCCAGCTTCCTCACAGAGAAATTCAACATCTCCAGCGGACAGCGCACCACCAGAAGCCAGGGCACCACACCTTCCTCACAGAGAAACTCAACATCTCCAGCGGACAGCTCACCACCAGCAGCCAGGGCACTCCAGCTTCCTCACAGAGAAACTCAACATCTCCAACGGACAGAGCACCACCAGAAGCCAGTGCACCCCAGCTTCCTCACAGAGAAACTCAACATCTCCGCCGACAGCTCCCCACCAGAAGCCAGGGCATCCCAGCTTCTTCACATAGAAACTCAACATCTCCGGTGGACAGCGCACCACCAGAAGCCACGCCCCCCAGCTTCCTCACAGAGAAACTCAACATCTCCTTCTGACAGCTCACCACCAGAAGCCAGGGCACCCCAGCTTCCTCACAGAGAAACTCAACATCTCTGGCGGACAGTGCACCAACAGAAGCCAGGGCACTCCAGCTTCCTCACAGAGAAACTCAAGATCTCCGGCGAACAGCGCACCGCCAGAAGGCAAGGCACCCCAGCTTCCTCACAGAGAAACTCAACATCTCGGTGGACAGCGCACCACCAGAAGCCAGGGCACCCCAACTTCCTCACAGAGAAACTCAACATCTCCACCGACAGCTCACCACCAGAAGCCAGGGCACCCCAGCTTCCTCACAGAGAAACTCAACATCTCCGTGGACAGCTCCCCACCAGAAACCAGGGCACCCCAGCTTCCTCACAGAGAAACTCAACATCTCCAGCGGACAATGCACCACCAGAAGCCAGGACACCCCAGCTTCCTCACAGAGAAACTGAACATCTCTGGCGGACAGCACACCACCAGAAGCCAGGGCACCCTAGCTTCTTCACGGAGAAACTCAACATCTCCGGCGGACAGCGCACCACCAGAAGCCAGGGCACCCCAGCTTCCTCACAGAGAAACTCAACATCTGCGCCGACAGCTCACCACCAGAAGCCAGTGCACCCCAGCTTCCTCACAGAGAAACTCAACATCTCCAGCGGACAGCGCACCGCCAGAAGCCAGGGCACCCCAGCTTCCTCACAGAGAAACTCAACATCTCCGGTGGACAGCGCACCACCAGAAGCCAGGGCACCCCAGCTTCCTCACAGAGAAACTCAACATCTCCAGCGGACAGCGCACCACCAAAAGCCAGGGCACCCCAACATCCTCACAGAGAAACTCAATATCTCCGGCAGACAGCACACCAGCAGAAGCCAGGGCACCCCAGCTTCCTCACAGAGAAACTCAACGTCTCCCGCTGACAGCGCACCACCCGAAGCCAGGACACCCCAGCTTCCTCACAGAGAAACTCAACATCTCCAGCGGACAGCGCACCACCAGAAGCCAGGGCACCACAGCTTCCTCACAGAGAAACTCAACATCTCCAGTGGACAGCGCACCACCAGAAGCGAGGGCACCACAGCGTCCTCAGAGAGAAACTCAACATCTTCGGCAGACACCGCACCACCAGAAGCCAGGGCACCCCAGCTTCCTCACAGAGAAACTCAACATCTCCAGCGGACAGCGCACCACCAGAAGCCAGGGCACCATAGCTTCCTCACAGAGAAATTCAACATCTCCAGTGGACAGCGCACCGCCAGAAGCGAGGGCACCACAGCGTCCTCAGAGAGAAACTCAACATCTCCGGCAGACAGCGCACCACCAGACGCCAGGGAACCCTAGCTTCCTCACAGAGAAACTCAACATCTCTGCCGACAGCTCACCACCAGAAGCCAGGGCACCCCAGCTTCCTCACAGAGAAACTCAACATCTCCAGCAGACAGCGCACCAACAGAAGCCAGGACACCCCAGCTTCCTCACAGAGAAACTCAACATCTCCAGCGGACAGCGCACCACCAGAAACCAGGGCACCCAAGCTTCCTCACAGAGAAACTCAACATCTCTGGCAAACAGCGCACCACCAGAAATCAGGGCACTCCAGCTTCCTCACAGAGAAACTCAACATCTCCAACGGACAGCGCACCACCAGAAGCCAGGGCACCCCAGCTTCCTCACAGAGAAATTCAACATCTCCAGCGGACAGCGCACCACCAGAAGCCAGGGCACCACACCTTCCTCACAGAGAAACTCAACATCTCCAGCGGACAGCTCACCACCAGCAGCCAGGGCACTCCAGCTTCCTCACAGAGAAACTCAACATCTCCAACGGACAGTGCACCACCAGAAGCCAGTGCACCCTAGCTTCCTCACAGAGAAACTCAACATCTCCGCCGACAGCTCCCCACCAGAAGCCAGGTCATCCCAGCTTCTTCACATAGAAACTCAACATCTCCGGTGGACAGCGCACCACCAGAAGCCACGCCCCCCAGCTTCCTCACAGAGAAACTCAACATCTCCTTCTGACAGCTCACCACCAGAAGCCAGGGCACCGCAGCTTCCTCACAGAGAAACTCAACATCTCTGGCGGACAGTGCACCAACAGAAGCCAGGGCACTCCAGCTTCCTCACAGAGAAACTCAAGATCTTCGGCGAACAGCGCACCGCCAGAAGGCAAGGCACCCCAGCTTCCTCACAGAGAAACTCAACATCTCGGTGGACAGCGCACCACCAGAAGCCAGGGCACCCCAACTTCCTCACAGAGAAACTCAACATCTCCACCGACAGCTCACCACCAGAAGCCAGGGCACCCCAGCTTCCTCACAGAGAAACTCAACATCTCCGCGGACAGCTCCCCACCAGAAACCAGGGCACCCCAGCTTCCTCACAGAGAAACTCAACATCTCCAGCAGACAATGCACCACCAGAAGCCAGGACACCCCAGCTTTCTCAGAGAGAAACTGAACATCTCTGGCGGACAGCAAACCACCAGAAGCCAGGGCACCCTAGCTTCCTCACGGAGAAACTCAACATCTCCGGCGGACACCGCACCACCAGAAGCCAGGGCACCCCAGCTTCCTCACAGAGAAACTCAACATCTGCGCCGACAGCTCACCACCAGAAGCCAGTGCACCCAAGCTTCCTCACAGAGAAACTCAACATCTCCAGCGGACAGCGCACCACCAGAAGCCAGGGCACCCCAGCTTCCTCACAGAGAAACTCAACATCTCCAGCGGACAGCTCACCACCAGAAGCCAGGGCACCCCAGCTTCCTCACAGAGAAACTCAACATCTCCAGCGGACAGCGCACCACCAGAAGCCAGGGCACCACACTTTCCTCACAGAGAAACTCGACATCTCCAGCAGACAGCTCACCACCAGCAGCCAGGGCACCCCAACATCCTCACAGAGAAACTCAATATCTCCGGCAGACAGCACACCAGCAGAAGCCAGGTCACCCCAGCTTCCTCACAGAGAAGCTCAACATCTCCGGTTGACAGTGCACCACCCGAAGCCAGGACACCCCAGCTTCCTCACAGAGAAACTCAACATCTCCAGTGCACAGCGCACCACCAGAATCCAGGGCACCACAGCTTCCTCACAGAGAAACTCAACATCTCCAGTGGACAGCGCACAACCAGAAGCGAGGGCACCGCAGCGTCCTCAGAGAGAAACTCAACATCTCCGGCAGACAGCGCACCACCAGAAGCCAGGGCACCCCAGCTTCCTCACAGAGAAACTCAACATCTCCACCGACAGCTCACCACCAGAAGCCAGAGCACCCCAGCTTCCTCACAGAGAAACTCAACATCTCCAGTGGACAGCTCACCACCAGAAGCCAGGGCACCCCAGCTTCCTCAAAGAGAAACTCAACATCTCCACCGACAGCTCACCACCAGAAGCCAGAGCACCCCAGCTTCCTCACAGAGAAACTCAACATCTCCAGCGGACAGCGCACCACCAGAAGCCAGGGCACCACAGTTTCCTCACAGAGAAACTCAACATCTCCAGTGGACAGCGCACCACCAGAAGCGAGGGCACCACAGCGTCCTCAGAGAGAAACTCAACATCTCCGTCAGACAGCGCACCACCAGAAGCCAGGGCACCCTATCTTCCTCACAGAGAAACTCAACATCTCTGCCGACAGCTCACCACCAGAAGCCAGGGCACCCCAGCTTCCTCACAGAGAAACTCAACATCTCCAGCAGACAGCGCACCAACAGAAGCCAGGACACCCACAGCTTCCTCACAGAGAAACTCAACATCTCCAGCAGACAGCGCACCACCAGAAACCAGGGCACCCCAGCTTCCTCACAGAGAAACTCAACATCTCCGGCAAACAGCGCACCACCAGAAATCAGGGCAGCCCAGCTTCCTCACAGAGAAACTCAACATCTCCAACGGACAGTGCACCACCAGAAGCCAGGGCACCCCAGCTTCCTCACAGAGAAACTCAACATCTCCAGTGGACAGCACACCACCAGAAGCCAGGGCACCCCAGCTTCCTCGCAGAGAAACTCAACATCTCCAGCGGACAGCTCACCACCAGAAGCCAGGGCACCCCAGCTTCCTCACAGAGAAACTCAACATCTCCAGCGGACAGCGCACCACCAGAAGCCAGGGCACCACACCTTCCTCACAGAGAAACTCAACATATCCAGCGGACAGCTCGCCACCAGCAGCCAGGGCACCCCAGCTTCCTCACAGAGAAACTCAACATCTCAAGCTGACAGCACACCACCAAAAGCCAGGGCACCCCAACATCCTCACAGAGAAACTCAATATCTCCGGCAGACAGCACACCAGCAGAAGCCAGGGCACCCCAGCTTCCTCACAGAGAAGCTCAACATCTCTGGCGGACAGCGCACCACCTGAATCCAGGACACCCCAGCTTCCTCACAGAGAAACTCAACATCTCCAGTGGACAGCGCACAACCAGAAGCGAGGGCACCACAGCGTCCTCAGAGAGAAACTCAACATCTCCGGCAGACAGCGCACCACCAGAAGCCAGGGCACCCCAGCTTCCTCACAGAGAAACTCAACATCTCCACCGACAGCTCACCACCATAAGCCAGAGCACCCCAGCTTCCTCACAGAGAAACTCAACATCTCTAGCGGACAGCGCACCACCAGAAGCCAGGGCACCACAGCTTCCTCACAGAGAAACTCAACATCTCCAGTGGACAGCGCACCACCAGAAGCGAGGGCACCACAACGTCCTCAGAGAGAAACTCAACATCTCCGGCAGACAGTGCACCACCAGAAGCCAGGGCACCCTAGCTTCCTCACAGAGAAACTCAACATCTCTGCCGACAGCTCACCACCAGAAGCCAGGGCACCCCAGCTTCCTCACAGAGAAACTCAACATCTCCAGCAGACAGCGCACCAACAGAAGCCAGGACGCCCCAGCTTCCTCACAGAGAAACTCAACATCTCCAGCGGACAGCGCACCACCAGAAACCAGGGCACCCCAGCTTCCTCACAGAGAAACTCAACATCTCAGGCAAACAGCGCACCACCAGAAATCAGGGCACCCCAGCTTCCTCACAGAGAAACTCAACACCTCCAACGGACAGCGCACCACCAGAAGCCAGGGAACCCCATCTTCCTCACAGAGAAACTCAACATCTCCAGCGGACAGCTCACCACCAGCAGCCAGGGCACCCCAGCTTCCTCACAGAGAAACTCAACATCTCCAGCGGACAGCTCACCACCAGAAGCCAGGGCACCCCAGCTTCCTCACAGAGAAACTCAACATCTCCGCCGACAGCTCCCCACCAGAAGCCAGGGCACCCCAGCTTCCTCAAAAAGAAACTCAACATCTCCAGCGGAGAGCGCACCACCTGAAGCCAGGGCCCCCCAGCTTCCTCACAGAGAAACTCAACATCTCCTTCTGACAGCGCACCACCAGAAGCCAGGGCACCCCAACTTCCTCACAGAGAAACTCAACATCTCTGGTGGACAGCGCACCACCAGAAGCCAGGGCACTCCAGCTTCCTCACAGAGAAACTCAAGATCTCCGGCGAACAGCGCACCGCCAGAAGGCAAGGCACCCCAGCTTCCTCACAGAGAAACTCAACATCTCGGCGGACAGAGCACCACCAGAAGCCAGGGCACACCAACTTCCTCACAGACAAACTCAACATCTCCACCGACAGCTCACCACCAGAAGCCAGGGCACCCCAGCTTCCTCACAGATAAACTCAACATCTCCAGCGGACAGCGCACCACCAGAAGCCAGGGCACCCCAGCTTTCTCACAGAGAAACTCAACATCTCCAGCGGACAGCTCACCACCAGAAGCCAGGGCACCCCAGCTTCCTCACAGAGAAACTCAACATCTCCAGCGGACAGCGCACCACCAGAAGCCAGGGCACCACACCTTCCTCACAGAGAAACTCGACATCTCCAGCGGACAGCTCACCACCAGCAGCCAGGGCACCCCAGCTTCCTCACAGAGAAACTCAACATCTCCAGCTGACAGCACACCACCAAAAGCCAGGGCACCCCAACATCCTCACAGAGAAACTCAATATCTCCGGCAGACAGCACACCAGCAGAAGCCAGGGCACCCCAGCATCCTCACAGAGAAGCTCAACATCTCCGGCTGACAGTGCACCACCCGAAGCCAGGACACCCCAGCTTCCTCACAGAGAAACTCAACATCTCCAGTGGACAGCGCACCACCAGAAGCCAGGGCACCACAGCTTCCTCACAGAGAAACTCAACATCTCCAGTGGACAGCGCACAACCAGAAGCGAGGGCACCACAGCGTCCTCAGAGAGAAACTCAACATCTCCGGCAGACAGCGCACCATCAGAAGCCAGGGCACCCCAGCTTCCTCACAGAGAAACTCAACATCTCCACCGACAGCTCACCACCAGAAGCCAGAGCACCCCAGCTTCCTCACAGAGAAACTCAACATCTCCAGCGGACAGCGCACCACCAGAAGCAAGGGCACCACAGCTTCCTCACAGAGAAACTCAACATCTCCAGTGGACAGCCACCACCAGAAGCGAGGGCACCACAGCGTCCTCAGAGAGAAACTCAACATCTCCGGCAGACAGCGCACCACCAGAAGCCAGGGCACCCTAGCTTCCTCGCAGAGAAACTCGACATGTCTGCCGACAGCTCACCACCAGAATCCAGGGCACCCCAGCTTCCTCACAGAGAAACTCAACATCTCCAGCAGACAGCCACCAACAGAAGCCAGGACACCCCAGCTTCCTCACAGAGAAACTCAACATCTCCAGCGGACAGCGCACCACCAGAAACCAGGGCACCCCAGCTTCCTCACAGAGAAACTCAACATCTCCGGCAAACAGCGCACCACCAGAAATCAGGGCACCCCAGCTTCCTCACAGAGAAACTCAACATCTCCAACGGACAGCGCACCACCAGAAGCCAGGGCACCCCAGCTTCCTCACAGAGAAACTCAACATCTCCAGCGGACAGCGCACCAGCAGAAGCCAGGGCACCACACCTTCCTCACAGAGAAACTCAACATCTCCAGCAGACAGCTCACTACCAGCAGCCAGGGCACCCCAGCTTCCTCACAGAGAAACTCAACATCTCCAGCGGACAGCTCACCACCAGAAGCCAGGGCACCCCAGCTTCCTCACAGAGAAACTCAACATCTCCGCCGACAGCTCCCCACCAGACGCCAGGGCACCCCAGCTTCCTCAAAAAGAAACTCAACATCTCCAGCGGACAGCGCACCACCAGAAGCCAGGGTACCACAGCTTCCTCACAGAGAAAGTCAACATCTCCAGCAGACAGCGCACAACCAGAAGCGAGGGCACCACAGCGTCCTCAGAGAGAAACTCAACATCTCCGGCAGACAGCGCACCACCAGAAGCCAGGGCACCCCAGCTTCCTCACAGAGAAACTCAACATCTCCACCGACAGCTCACCACCAGAAGCCAGAGCACCCCAGCTTCCTCACAGAGAAACTCAACATCTCCAGCAGACAGCGCACCACCAGAAGCCAGGGCACCACAGCTTCCTCACAGAGAAACTCAACCTCTCCAGTGGACAGTGCACCACCAGAAGCGAGGGCACCACAGCGTCCTCAGAGAGAAACTCAACATCTCCGGCAGACAGTGCACCACCAGAAGCCAGGGCACCCTAGCTTCCTCGCAGAGAAACTCAACATCTCTGCCGACAGCTCACCACCAGAAGCCAGGGCACCCCAGCTTCCTCACAGAGAAACTCAACATCTCCAGCAGACAGCCCACCACCAGAAATCAGGGCACCCCAGCTTCCTCACAGAGAAACTCAACATCTCCAACGGACAGCGCACCACCAGAAGCCAGTGCACCCCAGCTTCCTCACAGAGAAACTCAACATCTCCAGCGGACAGCTCATCACCAGAAGCCAGGGCCCCCTAACTTCCTCACAGAGAAACTCAACATCTCCTTCTGACAGCGCACCACCAGAAGCCAGGGCACCCCAGCTTCCTCACAGAGAAACTCAACATCTCCAGCGGACAGCTCACTACCAGTAGCCAGGGCACCCCAGCTTCCTCACAGAGAAACTCAACATCTCCAGCGGACAGCTCACCACCAGAAGCCAGGGCACCCCAGCTTCCTCACAGAGAAACTCAACATCTCTGGCAGACAGCGCACCACCAGAAGCCAGGGCACTCCAGCTTCCTCACAGAGAAACTCAAGATCTCCGGCGAACAGCGCACCGCCAGAAGGCAAGGCACCCCAGCTTCCTCACAGAGAAACTCAACATCTCGGCGGACAGAGCACCACCAGAAGCCAGGGCACCCCAACTTCCTCACAGAGAAACTCAACATCTCCACCGACAGCTCACCACCAGAAGCCAGGGCACCCCAGCTTCCTCACAGAGAAACTCAACATCTCCACGGAGAGCTCCCCACCAGAAACCAGGGCACCCCAGCTTCCTCACAGAGAAACTCAACATCTCCAGCGGACATTGCACCACCAGAAGCCAGGACACCCCAGCTTCCTCACAGAGAAACTCAACATCTCCAGCGAACAGCTCACCACCAGAAGCCAGGGCACCCCAGCTTCCTCACAGAGAAACTCAACATCTCCGGTGGACAGCGCACCACCAGAAGCCAGGGCACCCCAGCTTCCTCACAGAGAAACTCAACATCTCCGCTGACAACTCACCACCAGAAGCCAGGGCACCCCAGCTTCATCACAGAGAAACTCAACATCTCCAGCGGACAATGCACCACCAGAAGCCAGGACACCCCAGCTTCCTCACAGAGAAACTCAACATCTCTGGCGGACAGCTCACCACCAGAAATCAGGGCACCCCAGCTTCCTCACAGAGAAACTCAACATCTCTGGCGGACAGCTCACCACCACAAATCAGGGCACCCCAGCTTCCTCACAGAGAAACTCAACATCTCCAGTGGACAGCGCACCACCAGAATCCAGGACACCCCAGCTTCCTCACAGAGAAACTCAAGATCTTCAGCGGACAGTGCACCACCAGAAGCCAGGGCATCCCAGCTTCCTCACAGAGAAACTGAACATCTCCAGCAGCCCTGAGGTGGAAAGGGCTGTGGAAGCAGAGCTGTTTGCTGTTTGGCGAGCGGCGAATAATGGCGTCTACCCAGTCCCCTGTGCTAAGGACCCGGGCACAGAGGCGGCGTGATGGTGTGGTAGCCTCTGATGAGATAATGGCTACTCGTCGACCTTCACGCTTACAGAAAGTAAGTTGCTATCACTCATGCACCTCTGAAACTGTTGAGCACAACGAAGGTCTTATTCAAGCACATGAGGCACAGCCCCCCGAAAACGCAGCAATCAACATATCTAATCTACCCCCTCTCTGTGACAATGTGTTCGACACTGCATGTTTCACGCATGATGTCATTACGGGTCGCGACATTACTCACGGGTGGCGCGGGGCGGCAAATGAATGCCGCGCGCCGGATGTCGGTGAGCCCCTGCATGTGATCGCGGGGTCTGGAGGTTGCGCGGTTCTTGGAGCCCCGCCGACTCAACGTGGCGTCAGCGCCAGTGGCGAACCATCTGGACACCGCCGCGGCGGTTCTCTCATCCCGGCACTTGACGTGGGGTGTGTTCGCTTGGCCGCCGCTCCCGCGAGCGATTACGCTGCGGGGGCGGGACTCGGAGCGCGCGAGTCCTTGAATGCACGCGGCCAAGGCAGCCTAGACTCCGTCACGGCTCGAGGTCTCGCTGAAGATGGAGCAGCTCCCTCTAGTAGTGAGCTCGCTGCAGAGCAGGATAATGATCAAGCGAAGGAACCGAATTCTGCCGAAAATCAGACCGCTGGGCCACGGCCGGCCATTTATTCTCCTTCTATCTTACCCTGTGACGATGTGGGGCTCATTTTAAATGACTCTAGTACAATGATCACTGCGAGTTCTCCAGTGAGTGTAACCACGAGACTGTCCACAGTGGGCTCGCATGAAGAAATCGTATATATGAATGCGAACGATTCTAGCAATCAACATAGCATTTTTCACTCAAGTTTGCACGACTGTGATCGCAACTGCGTTCTTAACTTGGAGCACGGTACAAGGGGCGAGCCAGAGGCGCGCAATTCAATGCTCGCAAGAAGAGACTCCCTTGGGGTAGTGAACAATGTTCTTCAGAACTTATCGCTCTTGAACAAAATGTGTGCCAGTAAGGCATCTAAAGAGCCGAACCTTTCAGCCGAAACGAAAGCAAAATCTGCAGTTGAACGCAATAACAGCCAGCTGTTGGGGGCAACTTCTGACATATGGCCTGACTCGTGTTATAAACGGTTAAAAGCAACCGATCAATCCTTAAAGGTCAACTCGAGGCATGAGACATCTGATTTACATTTGACTTCCCAAAAGAGACTTGCCACCTCTAAATGGAAGTCCAATGGAGCCATCGATGAATCTGATGGCAACGAACATTCCTCACATAACGAGTCTATGGATTCTTCACTAATGGAACGCCCATTTCCGAAAATTCGTCGTGACAAGGAGCCACATGTGACCAAACCTGCCGACGATGTCTTCTTCAACGGAAATACAAGCCCTTTTCATGGCCTCTTTGTCGATTCCATTGGCCCCGTTTACGAAACTGTACGAAAATATACATGAAGCCACTAAGGACTTAACAACTGTGGTCGCAATGATGAGTTCCAAATTAACTCAGATTGAAAAAACTTGCGACCACTCGTATGTAGAGCAACATGAGTGCCTTAAAAGACTGGAAGGAGCGTTTACCTTGTTAAACGAGTGCAAGAAAACCGACTCCTCTGACAAAAGACTGTTCACCGAAGTGGCGCGAGAGACCCTTGCCCTATTTAAACACGTCATAAAAAATGTAGGTAGGCGGTTGTCTGAAGAGTGCCCATGTGGCAAGTTCACTAGCATGAAAGATAAGTCTCAGGTTGACCAAGACCTTACTAGGGCATCAAAACAACAGCACTCATCAATTGAGGCTGCTCCAAACCAAGATCCTCTGCGCTCTCAATTGTCACAATCGACACATAACTCCTTAGTGGAAGTGAATCTTGCTCTGGCACCTGTAAAGGCCCTCGGAGCCCCTCACGACACAGGGCTCATGATCGTTTCACCTACTTCAATCACTGGGCCTTGCTCATCGGTTATTCCGTTTGTACCAAACAGTGTCAATTGGTCATTTAACACAGCATTTGAGCAAGCTAGATGCGCTGCTAACAAGGCCTCCGTAGACCCCCAAACGGCTTCTCCTTCGGGCATTGGTTCTGCAACTGAACCGACTGCAGAAGTTGCGACTATCCCCCCAAATGTAGGTTTACCCAAGGTCTTTTCCGTTTTTACAGGATCCTCTAATGTTACAGGGAATCTGGCGACTTCGTCTTTAAACTCAAAACTTGCTGTAACCAGTAAGAAACCGAAAAACCAAAAGACAAAGAAAAAAGTCTCAAATGGATCTCAAAAATTTTTACGCAACATAAAGATGGTACAGGCCGCTTCTATTGACTCGGACAAAACTTTAACGGCTCAAGCTCCAGCTATGAGTTACGCCTTAATATCACAAAAAAGTGCACATTCGATTTCAGCCAAACAATCTCAATTAAAGAATACTAAGCCATCTGATGACGACATAACTGAACTCCTGGACTTCTCAACTTACGATGACCCAGAATTTGTAGAGTTAGAACCTGTCTCACCCACAAGCTTTGACGTGCCCTTAATCTCTGTGCCATTACCTAAAGTTGATCCGATTCCATGTGTGGAGAAATCTGTACCATCATTGGTCAAAGTTGCTTCAAATACTGTAATAACAAATCAGCCTTGTACTAAGGAGGATACTGGTAACAATTCGACATTCAAACTCAAGTCCCACGAAAGACATTGTGAACTGATTGAAGTTTGTGATAATTCGAACTCTACGTGTCTGCCAACAGTCAGTCCTGTGTTTATGACCATGGCCGATAAGCGGAATTTTTGCATAGCTCAGGCTCAAATCAGTAGACCAGGGGGACCCTTGGCATTGTCATGCCCCTCGATCAAAACAGATAAAAATAAGGAGCCCGTAAGGACTCTGCTGGAATGTATCGAGGAAGATCACCTTGAAACCAATCGAAGAAGATTTAAAGAATTGGCGGTTGATAGACGTCCTCAAACTTCACACGATAAGGTTCTAAAATCAGCGCTGAATAAAGTCCGCATATATAAGCTGGCCATGGAGAGCCTGGAACCAATCAAGAATCTGATCTTGAATCGAAGAACGGTGCTTCAGTTACTTCATCTCGTTCCAAGCCTTCGTGCAATCTCCTCAAACGACATAAAAGTCGTGGAGTTTCCAGCGGAAGGCACGAACGACAAGGTGTTGCTTCACTTTACATCGAACCTTCTGATTAACTCAATATTAAAAGAAAACGTAGCATTGTTTTCATTAGGTTTCGATGTTTACAATCTGAACCTCTCTGATGTACCACCGCAATACTCCAGTGGAGTGCCTAATAATGGAAAGGATGCACCTTCGATTGCTGTTGCAGTACCAATGCTGTCGAAAGATGTGCCAATAAGGACACCGGAAGGATCGTCTCTCTTGACAAACACCCGTATTCAAAGCTTCAACCAATCACCGCGCCGGCCAAGGACTCCTCAATTGCCATCTAGCGAGGCTACTGCTAAATGCGACGGCTCCAATGCTCAAATAAGAATTACAATTAAAAGAAAGGATTCTTTCAACGGAACTCTTAATGAGTGTCAGCACTTCATAACACCTGCAGCTGAAAATCTAGAATGGAATTGGCTTGCCGGGGCGTTAAATGTTAAAAAGAGCCAATAACGCCAGGACTCTAAAGCCCCTACGGTTTGTTCTGTTGCCTCATGGAACACTTGAGGGTTTTTTCACCTGTTTAACAAACCTTGGTTAGAAAAGCTTCAAATTGTGTGTCTACAGGAAACATGGCTAAGTGAATTACCACTCATAGCGGACTTCGAGTCTGTAATAAATCCGGCCATAAAAGCTAAGTTGGGTCGCCCTATGTCAGGGCTTTTAACGATGGTCAGAAGGACTTCTGGCTGGCGCGTCACAAATTCCGTTAATCACTCTCCATATATTCAGGAAACCACCATTGAAAATTTAGGGAGACGGGTCTTGCAGAAGGACATGATGATAATATTGAACGTATATTGGAACCATCTACGTGCCGGTAAAATGGAGTTCATTGACCAGATCACCGGCGTTATTGATCATCTGATGGAACATTCAGACTCTCCAAAGATTCTTCTGTGCGGCGACTTAAACATCGATCTATGTAAGGAGCCACAGTTAGCCCAAAACTCACTGGCACTGGCCTGGATAACTGAAATGAAGCTACGTAACTTTCAGATGTTGAATGGCAACACTCGCGGCGATTTACCATCTAGGCAAACATGGCACCGTATGGACTCATCCTCAACAATCGACTATATGTTCGCATCCGAAGCTTTACATCCGAGGATACAATAGTTGAGGATTTGTGAAAAAGATCATAGCGACCACAACATGTTGCTTATGGAATTTGTATCAAGCTGCACCATTCAAAGACCAAAATGGACTCATAAGCTCGAGGTTGAATCTAACAGGGTTCGCTTAAGACTAGAGGAGAGCGAAGTTAAGGGGGTGATGCTCCAGTATTGTCATCCGAGTGCTGACCTCGAATATGAACATCTTTTGACACAATTCAAAACGGTAAAAGTGGGTTCCAAAAACCCCAACATGGTCCGTGCCCACCACTTTGATATTGAGATATTGACGCAAAAACGAATGATGCGCACAGCCATAAGGAGAGCTAAGGCTCTTGACAGGGTCACTCGTAAACTAGAAATAAAGGCGGCAAAGCAAAAATACAAAAATTGGTTGAAAATGCACAAATACATACAAGTGCAAAACGACGCAGAACAGATGTTAAATACTCTAAAAAACAAAAACACGAGTGATTTTTGGAGACTCATTAACAACTTTCAGGCTCCTCAATTGGCACTACAGTCCAGCATGGTTTCAGAAGAAACCTGGATTAATCATTTTGAAGCCCTATATAAAGATAAAATCCCTGAGATTACCACCTTGGGATTATCCGCGAATCCATGGAATTTGACGTTCCCAAGAGAAGAGATTGGCCCTCATTACGACCCTGGCGGATTTTTTCCGCCATCGGCGGACTTTTCCGCCATGGCGCAAAGTCCCTTTACGCCATGGCGGATGGCGGACTTACCGCCCCATTCCGAGGTCGGTGGGGCGGTAAGTCCCCATTGACCCATTTACCCTTCCCCATTCCCATTTCGGCCCCATAAGGCTCAATGGGAGTGGGGAAGGTGTTAATTACGCCACCGTACACTACGGTGGCGTAATTAACACCGAGGTCCCATAGCGCCATGGATTTTTACGCCCGCAAAAAGCGGGCGGAAAAATGACCATGGCGCTATGGGAACTCGTAGTTGGCGGTAAGGGGTCGGCGCAGCTAACGCTGGCGCAAACCCCTTAGCGCCAGGGTCCTAATGAGGGCCATTGTGTCTATTATTAACAAAGCAAAAAAATCAAGAGCTCCTGGACCGGATGGGCTTTCCAATTTCACGATCAAACAACAGCCTGAGCTATGGGCGTCCATATGCGTAATCCTATTTGATAGGATTTGCAAATCTCAAAAAACTCCGAAATCCTGGAAATCTGCGGTTATTGTCCCAATATTTAAGAAAGGTGATAGATCATGCCCAAAGAACTATCGTCCTGTGGCTTTACTCGACAGTTTGGGGAAAATCTATGCCACAATGTTACAACACAAACTGGTGAAATGGGCAAATGAGTCTAATCACGTAGATAAAAGACAATCAGGTTTCGTAAAGCAAGTGGGCTGCTCTTTAAACTTGTTAGTCCTAAATTTGTTGAAAATGGAAGCATTAAAATCTAAATCTAAGGTCTACTTGGCCTTTATCGACTTTTCTTGTGCCTTCGACACCATTGACAGGTCCCGCTTGTGGTCAAAACTGCAAAGTTGGGGATGTCCTGTCGACTTATTGGCAGCAATCTGCGAATTGCACTCTGAAACCTCCATAAAAATCCGGTTGGATCAATCTGGAAACGTAACAACCCCAATTAAAACCTATAAGGGGGTAAAGCAAGGTTGTCCCTTAGCAGCTGCAATATTCAGCCTATTTATCTCCAATATTGGACTGGCAATTAATGCCGTAAGATCTTTTCCGCCGAAGATTGGCAAGACCTGCTTAAGTTGGCTGTTATATACCGACGACCTTGTTCTTATGGATCTAACTCCCGTAGGTTTGCAGAGGAAATTGAACGCAGTTGCCCAATATGTTGCATCAAACCACTTGGTAATAAACACAAAAAAGTGTGAAATTATGGTGTTAAAAAATCTTAATAGCGGAAGACAAAACAAGAAAAGTCAACCAAGATGGTATTTGGGTAGTGACACCATCCAGACAACTCTGAATGTAAAATATCTTGGAATGTTACTAAATTCATCAGTCAACGACGGCCCTTGGATAACTGAAAATAAAAGGAAATGCAAACAATTGGCCAGTCAAGCAGTCATCATACAGAACAAATATGGGAAATTTTCACTAAAACCGGTCCTTGCCTTTTACCATCAGAAGGTAATCCCAGTGTTACTATATGGCGCAGAAAACGCCTTGGGTTGCAGTTATGACACATGGTCTTCGCTGGAGCATTGCTTTTGGTCAAAGGTACTGGCGTTGCCTAGGGGGATTGCAACTGCTTGTGTGAGGTACGAACTTTCGCTTATTTCGTTACATGCAAGGGTGTGCTGGGCCCTAATAAGCTTATTTCGAAAATCGCGCCAGCGAGAGCACATTCCACAATTTGACATCTTCCACGACCCTTCATCGGCATATAACAGCATGTTATCATTATGGTCGAAAAGATGCAAAGAGATCTTAAGTATTCATGGAATCACCATGGATCAGCTGCATAACGACCCGAACGCTGCTAAATTAAAAATCTGGCGTGCGGACTGGGAACAAACTTGTACTCGACGCACCACAGCTGCCATGATGAAGGACGCCCCGCTCGAGATAAGGCCTTTCAACATCTTACAACGTTACATTGAATTATTTCCAGGCCCACAGGCACGAAGAGCGTTCATGCTGATGCGGCTGAATGCATTTAAAACTAGTGAACGGCTGGTGTCTTGGCGAGCAAATAAAGTTGCATCCTTGAAGTGTAGAATATGCAATAAAGACAAGGAAACCCTAAAGCACTTGGTGCTATTTTGCACTAAACTTCGCTCTGAAAGGACATTTCATCTGGGGCCTTGGGGAGAAAATTACCCCTCCCGTTGTGCGGATGAGTGGTGGGCCTCTATGTTTCAAGGATGTGACAGGAAGCTGATATTACCATTAACCCGATTTCTGATGTTGATTGAAAATCGACTGAACGCACTGTCGGTTGATGTTCAAGGGTGACAATGTCTTGTATAGTTGTCGGCGATCTTGGAGGGGTATTGCTAAGCGATTGCTAAGGGATTGTTAAGGGATTGTCAACGGACATTTCTCTCTTGACGAAGTCCAGCGCTGTTTGTTCGTTTGTAAACATTTTAAAGGTTTGTAATAAACCGATAAAAATAAAAAAAATAAAAAAAAATAAAAAAACATCTCCAGCAGACAGCGCACCACCAGAAGCCAGGGCACCACAGCTTCCTCACAGAAAAACTCAACATCTCCAGTGGACAGCGCACCACCAGAAGCCAGGGTACCACAGCTTCCTCACAGAGAAAGTCAACATCTCCAGCAGACAGCTCACCACCAGAAGCCAGGGCACTTCAGCTTCCTCACAGAGAAACTCAACATCTCCAGCGGACAGCTCACCACCAGAAGCCAGGGCACCCAAGCTTCCTCACAGAGAAACTCAACATCTCCGCCGACAGCTCCCCACCAGAAGCCAGGGCACCCCAGCTTCCTCACAGAGAAACTCAACATCTTCAGCGGACAGCGCACCACCAGAAGCCAGGGAACCCTAGCTTCCTCACAGAGAAACTCAACATCTCCAGCTGACAGTGTAGCACCAGAAGCCAGGGCACCCCAACTTCCTCACAGAGAAACTCAACATCTCCGGCGGACAGCGCACCACCAGAAGGCAGGACACCCCAGCTTCCTCACAGAGAAACTCAACATCTCGGCAGACAACTCACCACCAGAAGCCAGGGCACCCCAACTTCCTCACAGAGAAACTCAACATCTCCGCCGACAGCTCACCACCAGAAGCCAGGGCACCCCAGCTTCCTCACAGAGAAACTCAACATCTCCACCGACAGCTCCCCACCAGAAGCCAGGGCACCCCAGCTTCCTCACAGAGAAACTCAATATCTCTGGTGGACAGCACACCACCAGAAGCCAGGGCACCCTAGCTTCTGCACAGAGAAACTCAACATCTCCGGCGGACAGCGCACCAACAGAAGCCAGGGCACCCCAGCTTCCTCACAGAGAAACTCAACATCTGCGCCGACAGCTCACCACCAGAAGCCAGTGCACCCCAGCTTCCTCACAGAGAAACTCAACATCTCCAGTGGACAGCGCACCACCAGAAGCCAGGGTACCACAGCTTCCTCACAGAGAAAATCAACATCTCCAGCAGACAGCTCACCACCAGAAGCCAGGGCACTTCAGCTTCCTCACAGAGAAACTCAACATCTCCGGTGGACAGCGCACCACCAGAAGCCAGGGCACCCCAGCTTCCTCACAGAGAAACTCAACATCTCCGCTGACAACTCACCACCAGAAGGCAGGGCACCCCAGCTTCCTCTTATGGTTCTCTGTATGTTCTGTAGGACTCCAACAGTGATCTGACATTGGTACATGCCTCCACTCAAGACAGTTATGTAGGACTATAGCAGTGTGGACTTCCTTCTGAAGCTCCATGTCGGTGATATAGGACCTCAGGGGCACACTGTCGGTGAGTCAGGTTTAAAGTACTTTGAACTTCCTCAAGACGTTCAGCATCAGTGCTGTGAAACTCCAGCAGTGAGAGCGTGCTCCGGTATTACCCTGTGAAGGCTACAGGACCTCAGCAGTGTGTCCTTCCTGCAGAGGTAATTTTCAGTGTTCTTGGACTACAGGGGTGTGAACGCCCTACCACAGGCCCAGCCAATGTTAAGGACTAGAGCATTGTGATCTTCCTTCAGCACTGTACTGTCATTATTACAGGAACCCAGCAGTGTAGGTTTTCTCCAGAAATACATTGTCAGTGCTATTTGAACGCAATAGTGCACTACTAGTCTTTATTTATTTATATAAATCACAGGAAAGCAATACATTTTCGGCACAAAAATGCATACAAAATGTAACATTGATAATAGAATGGAGGACATAGGTCCTTGACAATATGGTGAGAGAATGTGACTTGAAGATCAGATGTTGCAAAGGAATGACATACGAACGGGAAGTTAGAAGAAGTGCTAAACTGAGGGTGGAGGGGTGATGGAAAAATGCTGTAGGGTTGTCCTTGAGGTTAGGGAGAGAGGGGAGCAGGGTGATGCAGTAATGTGGAATGCTAGGAAACAGGTTTTTGTAGGACCAACAGTTTTCACATTTCCCCCAGCAGACTCCTGTAGAGGGCCACAGGCCCCAGCAGTGTGACCTCCCTCGGGGAGTACACTGTGGGTATAATAGGACTCTTGCCGTCTGAGCTTCCTCCCGTGATGGTCTCTCATTGCTATAGTACTCTGGCACTGTGAGCCTCCTTCACAACTACAGCACGTTAGCAGCGATGCATCATAGCTATAGGACTCTATTGAAAGGGTGCTCATACTGATCATACTGAGGTGTCCCTGTAACAGAGACGGTCCCTGCTGGAGGAAGGAGGAAGCACGAGAGGGAAGATGGCAATACAATGTCACTTTGGTTTCAGGGAAGAAAAGATGGAAAGCGCCACTTCTGTGATTAAAATAAGGGTCAGGCCCGCAAGCGATGCTAGCTTGAGAGTCAGGAGGGCCCCACTCTGCCCACTGCAACCAGGCACTTTGACAGGCCAGGGGGTGTATCCTAAGGAGGGGAAGAGTGGGGATTACCAGGACAGTGAGTGGGAGAAACTGTGGGTTCTGATCTGGCATGCATAATGTGCTGGGATCCGAGCTAGCTGCTATTGTCTCTGTTTATTCAATAAAGTCAAGGTAACCACTTCAACAAAACATACATTACTCCAGTAGTGACCTGTGGATAAAGAGCTGATCACTGTAAATCAAGAAAGCTCAACCCATGGACTCTGGCGGCTATGTGGCAATTTTACCAATCTCCAGAATCCCAAATCTACCTCAGTTGTTAACCTCCTGTGATACTGAAGAACAATCCTACTAGAGTACATGTCTAGCTGAATGACTGCCAGTTCACCTGGACATTCCCAATGGTGGCATGCTTATCTACAGTACTTGATTTTAAACCTGAAGCACTCTTTTAGAAGCACCTGGAGCTGAAATGACAGAACAGTTCATTTGGTCATTGGCCCTCATTACGACCCTGGCGGAAAGTGACTGACCGGACCGCCACAGCGTAAATAGCGTTTCCGCCATTGCACGATGGAGCAAAGTGCGGCCCATTCCGACATTTCGGGCACGAGCACCACGGCATGGCGGAAGTGCAAAGTCCGCGATGGCGGAAATGACCCCAAAACGGCCCACACCGCCGCCGTACGGCGCCCTAGGTGCAATACCGCCACCCATCACAGCGGACACCGCAGTGTGCGCCTACCGGAAAGTACGGTGACCGTAAATATACGGAAACGGAAGTAAAAACATGGGCCCGGAACGGGAAACATCCCGCCGTACACCTATAAAACCACAAAAACCACACAACCACTAAAAACACTACCCTGAGACACACCCCAACCCGTCATCCACCCTAGCGAAACCAAGAAAAATGGGAAAAGCAGCGAAGAAAGCGTGCGACCGCAAGCGGCAGGTCCACTTCTCCCGTGAGGAACTCACCGTGCTAACAGAGACCCTCCAGGAGAATGCTGCCGTCGTCTTCTCCACGCAAATGACCAGGACGGCACTTGCGAACAAGAAGGCCATATGGGCTCTGGTGGCACAGCGGGTAAGTGCGGTGGGGACCGCACCCCGCAACCCACAGCAATGCAGAAAGCGATGGGACGACCTGCGGATACGCGTCCGCAGCATACTCTCTGCCAACCGCAACATTGCCACAGCCACCGGGGGAGGTCCTGAATCACCCATCAAGTTGACCCCCTGGGAAGAAATCTGTGCCTCCACCATCGGAATGGAGAGCATAGAGGGAGTCGGAGGGATGGAGAAAGGAGTGCAGACATCCGAAGATTCAGGTAGGTGGGCCAGATAAAACAATGCTAAATCCACAATGTCCAATCATGTGAAGTACCATGTGTCCACATAGTGCAACAGAAACACATGTCCAGGAGAACGTCCACACACATCGGCCTGATAGCGCACTTTAAAACTCACAATAAATACATAAATAATTAAAAACCCCTAAAACACCCACTACACGTGCAGCAGGCACACCCTAACTGCAGGCTGCCAAACAACTGCACCCTCACTCCACACACAAATGAAAGCACCTCCAAGGCCCCGACCCAAATCACCCTCAGGTACCACCCCAATGCATGTGATACAATGCCATTCCAATACCCACAGACCCATTAATAACCCTCGCCCTCCTTTACTCCACCACAGGGTCCGATCCAAACGACGAGCATCAGGACACCCCTACCAGCACACCTGCAAAGAGGGCCAAGACCAACGGCCAAAGACCCTCCACCTCAGCTGCACGCATCAAGACACGGCAGCAGCACAAATCAGGTGGCAGCACAGAGGAGGGAACATCAACAGGCACCCCAGCAGCCAGCATGCCCACAACACCACCACCACAGGTCCCCCCAACGGATGCCACAGAAGGCACTGCCTCTGGTGGCAGCAGCACCATAGGTGACACCCCATTGATGGCAGCATGCTCCGACACAGAAGACGGGGATGTCGAAGTCAGATCCATCCATGACCTGTCCCAATCCCCCTGTCTGTCCCATCCCGTACAACATGAGGATACCACGCAGGGGCACCCACAAGACGACGACTGGCCATCCCCCACAAGCCCTGTGGCAAGGCAACATGAGGTCAACAGCCCCTCTGTGACACCCCCGCAAATGGCCATGGCCCAGCAGAGGCAACAGTCCCTCGACCAGTTAATCGTGCAACAGCAGCAACTGGCCACGCTCCTCAAGGACCATGCCGATGAATGTGGGGGCACTAAGGCAGACATAGAAACATCAACTGAGACACTTAGGGCAGAAATGGAGAGAAGTACAGAGACACTAAGGGCACAAATGGAGAGTAGCACCGAGAGCCTGAGAGTACAAATGGAGAGTGGCACCGAGAGCCTGAGAGTCCAAATGGAGAGAAGCACCGAGAGCCTGAGGGGGGAACTGCATGCGACGTCCAAAGACGTATGTGCCGAACTTGCCGCAGTGCGCCGTGTGCTCACTGAGCTCTCACAAACCCTTAGGGACATGCATGGACGTGAGCAGGCAGAGACATCATCCGTTGCAAGTTCCGTCCAGGGCAGCCCCCAACGTAGATCTGGGAGGAACCTGCGCTCCACAGGCAGGGGTGCCCCTGATACCCGCAGAGGGGGCTTGCAATAGCGACAGCCCACTGACAATGAGCATCTTTGGACACTGGTGTTCGGGGGGGAGGTAGGAGGGTGGAGGGGGTGTGTTGGGCTCACTTGGGTGGCGGGTCGATAGGGTGTTCAACATGATATCACATATGCCATAAACAGTGCACGATCAACCAATGAGATGTGTGGACAATGATCTTTGTGTACTAGGCCATCATAGGCGTACAGTCCATATTGTGCATGTACCAGACACACACAGTGCCACGAGTCCCGTGTCCATGTATCAGCCACCAGGCGTGAGTGCTAGAAGCATGCATCAATGAGATGCTGACGAATGTCACGGCCCTCCGGTGCCTCGCAGACTCCTTGAGGTGCTGCCACATCCCCACCCTCATCATGACCATCATCAGGTGCTTGCAGTTCTGCGTCAGGGGGCATGGGCACATTTCTACGTACGCACATGTTGTGGAGCATGACACATGCCATGACCATCTTTGCAACCTTCTCATGGCGGTACAGGAGTGCCCCGCCAGACCTGCTGAGGCAGCGGAAACGAGTCTTCAGTAGGCCGAATGCCTGTTCAATGACTACACGGGTACGTGAGTGGGCATGGTTGTAGTCCTCCTCATGCTGGTCCCGTGGGTTCCGGACTGGTGTGAGGAGCCATCTCTTCAGTGGATACCCAGCATCACCTGTATGTGGACGATAAACGTATGATGTGGAATGCCATTGCTACGTACGCACACCCCCCCCCCTCCCTTCCTGCCAGGTCATTGCCGAATCACATACCCCACATTATCATGCATGTAATGAGACTCACCGAGTAGCCAGGATCTGTTCCCTGCGTGTCGCTCCATGTAGCGTGGTATAGTAGAGTTCCTCAAGACCATAGAATCATGGGTTGATCCAGGGAATCTGGCACAACAATGTGTAATGATCCTGTTGGAGTCACACACCCTTTGTACATTCAGGGAATGAAATTGTTTTCGGTTGCGGTACAGGGCCTCCATGGCATGTGGGACGACCAATTCCACATGGGTGCAGTCGATGGCACCAATGCAACCCGGTATGCCGGCAAGTGCATGGAATCCCACTTTTGTGTTGGTAATTTCCTGCTCCGAGCGTGGTAGAGAGATGTAGTCGTCTGCGTGCTGCAGGAGGGCATCGAGCACTTGCAATAGTGTCTGTGAGAACAGTGGCTGAGAAATGCCATGCAACTGTCCGACTGTGTGCTGGTAGGTGCCTGTGGCCAGGAAGTGGAGTACAGACACCACCTTCAGTAGGGGTGGGATGGCGGTTGGGCTATCTATCATGCTGACAAGGTCAGCCTGTGTCATGTCCACAATGGCGGCTATGGTGTCCCGGTCCAAACGGTAGAGGGTGTGGATCTGCTCATCAGTGAGGTTGAACGGATGTGCTCGGAGGCGTGGGATTGCGGGCTGCCTGCGTGGTGGTAGTGGCTGTGCTGGCGGCCCTTGCTGGCCCTGCCTTGGCCTCCTCCTCCTCCTGCGTCTCCTCCGTGCGGCCGGTTGTAGTTGGTGTTCGTCTTCTTCTTGGAGTTGGAGTACTTGCAGTGCTATCAGGTCCCCCAGGGCCAACATCGCGAGTCCTGCCGGTAGCATTTCGGAGTGGGTGTGGTTGTGGGAGGAGACTGGGTGTGCAATTTATGTGTTTTCAGGCTGTATGGCCTCCACCTGTGGTGATTCATTCCACCTGTGCAAGCTGCTCTCCCCTTTGGCCGAGCACGTCCCGCACACAACGCTGCAATTCGAGGAATGGCATCTTGCTATTGCAATCATGTATTTGTACCCGATGGCCGTGTAACATTTGTTGATATGTACATTCGGCTATGGTCCCATTGTTTCACATACAATCTTTGCAGTCGCGAACAGACTTGTGATGGGTCAGTGGAACGTAGTACTCGAGTAACGGTGGGCCCTCATGCATCACTGTACCGAGTTGCACCGACGGGCGGGGCGTCCCATTTGTGGGTGAAGGCAGTTGCCATTTTCACACACAGCCGCACTAGATGGATTAATTTGTGATTTCAAACGGCCACAGATGCCTTTTCGACGTGATGTTGCAAATGAGGAATTCGGAGGGCGGCGCTTTCGGTTTTCAGCTAGCGGCGAGGAGATGCCCACAGGTCTGACTGCAAATATAACGTTCTATTGTTCAATGTCCTTGAGACAGGGGCCATGGCGAGGATGCAATGATTGATATGAATAGTTTGGGATGCGCAATAGCGACGTGGGCGATGAGGCCGGACGTTCCCAAATACATGTTACTTCACAACACTGGAATTACGGGCTGGGGCACTGTGGATTTTGCAGGCTGCATAACGCACAGACTCAATGGATATTTCTAATGTTATGTGAGTAAATATTCAGGCGTTTTTATACCGGAATGAGGGAATGATGAATGGATGCATGGGCAGGTGATTTGATACAGAGTTTGCCATGTACAGGGCTTCTTGGAATCTATCCGCCTCCCCTGCGCTATGTGATGCAGGGCTGCCATAGTGGGACCATCGTCTATCTGGCCTTGTTGAGCCCTCCCTGTCTCGACGCGCCTTCAGACACTTGTGTCCATGCACGTTAACAATCCCATCAGATGGATTCTGTTTTCACAGACGCATGCACAGGTACACTCGTTTATGATGGTGTTTACACCTCGATATAGATAGTTATGAGTCGCAAGTGGTTTTGGGGTGGTGATGATCCTTTGGAGTGGGCTAGCATGCATATGGCTGTGGATTTAGTGTGATCATTGAAGTGAGTTGTTCGAATGTAGTTCTGATGGCCATTCTGTTCTTTTTCTTTTCTTTTGGTTGACAGGTATCTCCTCCCCTTTTGCCACTGCCATCTGTATGCCACTCCTGCAGATGGCTTTTACTCCCGACACCTGCTGCTTCGTGTTAATCAGTGGAGCAGCATTACGATTTTATGGGACGATCGCCAATGGGCCACATGCCCTTACGCAGTACTAGTGGCTCGGAGCAACATTTCGGCCTTTCAGCTGGACTAGTGCCTCCCCATTGGGACGGCCCTGCGGTTCTGTGCGCTTCCATGTTGCCTTTTATTACGTGAATGTGGCTCTGTGTACCATGATGGAACAGGGCGTCACACAAGTAGTAGCTGGTCATTTCTTGCGGATGCAGCCCACAATGGTGAAATGTGTTTTGGAGTAAATGGCCTAATGGCTGTATGGGCTTGGTGATTTTGTTGTGCATTAAATTTCTATTCTGATATGGGCCGTGTAGCGTTCTTCTTTGCGAGTGATGTGGCATATTCCTATTTGGGGAGCGATGTATTGTGAGGAGATCTGCATTGGGTTCCAGCTTCGGAGTTTAGTTGCGTGGTACTGTGCTGGGCGCGTTTGCCTACGAAGCCCAGTGAGGTCAGGGATGGGGGCTGCCAATATGACTGTTTGAATGTTGTCATGCTCAGGGGCGGGGGATTGGGTTTTGTGTAACAGATGCCGGTCAGCCAGGTGGACTGGTGGAATGATGTGATTTTCGGAATATTGCTGGTCACAGGTGCCTGTGTTTGCGTGCGTTTCTGGGGGGGGGGACTGTGGTCATGTCCATTGGAATGGCTTCTGTATTCGTGCCATCTGTGCCCTGCAGCTCCCATTGGCCCCTCTTGTGATTCTTTTGTTCGTTGGCATGCATGGGTGACTTGTACATTTCACTGGTTGAATTGTGACTTCATTGCACCTACGGGGAGTTGTACTTTGTGGGCAGGGAGCGGTGTACAGGCACTCAGTGGGGCCGTTTACGGTTGATTCGCGATGCCGTACTTCTCACCATGGCGGAATGGTACTTTCCGCCATGCTTGATGGCGTTAGGTACATGTCCGCTAGGGTCGGAATTCGCGTACCCTTGCGCCATGGTGGTATTTACGGTTTGGCATGGCGCGCGCGCGCGTACTTGGTGCAGTTAGCGTTGGCGTTCACTACGGTGTCGCTAATGGCTTCGTACTTTGCGGTGACGGGTCATAGTCGCACCGAGCGCTATTCGATGGCGGTATTGCATTTCCGCCATTGTTTTTCGATTTCCGCCAGGGTCGTAATGAGGGCCCCTGACTGTTACTGACCTGACTCCGCCACTGACCGCCCCCCCCCCCCACCAGGCCTGTCTGTTGTGCCGCTGCTGTCTATCTACCATATCGGGTCATGATAGGCACTTCCTCTACAGGTACTGCAAGAAGGCTCCACTCTTTCTTGGTCAATTTACAGATTCATAAAGGAAGAGTGAATTGTGTTAGCAATCAGCAAACAGCAGCACAATGTCTACTGAACTGTGAACCCGCCCCCTTTGATTGAGAAGGGGGTTTCTGACAACACCTTTTGAAGCTGCATTAACATGATATGCTTTGGTGTACAAACATTCTGCTATTGTGGACTTGTAACTATGGCAGCGTTATGTTTCCCTTTTCAGTGCTTTAATGTGTGTTATACACATTTAAAGGAATTATTTAAAACCAGTGTGAAACCCTGTGTACACGGGCCAAAGTGTGTGAAGAAAGACATTTTCAGAGTGTTACAGTGGGATACAGTAGGTTTTCATTCACACAGTAGGAGCACTGTATATTTCCTAAGGCAACACCTCCCTCTAGTGGTGACAACAGGTGAAGCAGGAACTCTCTACTGCATCAAGCAAACATACATCTGGCCTTTTATTATATAGGATATTTAGATCCACTAAAGATCCAAGAAATAAAGTAAGCTACTAATTTTTGGGTGTATTACCAGGAAAATATTCACATAAGCGCATGTCATTTAAACATAAAATTATGTATATTGAAAGAAAAACAACATTATTTCCAACATGCAAGTGATACGTTGATAGCATTGCAATCTGAACTTTGCTTTGGCAATGGCCACTGGTTTTGTCCAGTCCTGTGCTGGATAGGCATGTTCCATCTGGCCACTGCGGTACAGGATCGAGCAATACGCGTTTGCTGCAGGCCATAGCAAATATACTTTGGGGTGGTGCAAAAGAGGTACTTGCTAGGTACTGTTCTTGAACACCCTGCAGCTCATCTTGGTCAGCGGTGTAACGTTAATGGAAGGCATAAAAACCTTGTGGAAGGCTTTTACGCCCATCGTCAACGTCATGCCCCATTTTTGTCAATTTGTATGGCGTAGAGGGGAGGAAAGCAACCTGGGTTTCTGCTGCGTTCCATTCTCTCCGCCATAGACATGCCCCAGTATTTGTGCCGGCATGCATTTTCATGCTGGTGCAAATTCTGGGTATCCCTATGGAGAGCGCTGGCTTTATGCGCCAGCATGAAGCAGACATAAACCATATATACCAATTGTAAACGCTGCCTGTAATGCACGCCTGGTCGGCAGTGTTTACTGATTTGCAGAGCAGAATGCAAATGTGCTGGGCAAAGGGCCGAGTACACACGTGTATGCAGCCTTTTGCCCTGAATATTTGCACTCCCACGTGCAAATGACGAAAATTCAGCAGCGGAGACCTGTGCACGCCACATACAGGTCCCCACCGCCTTATTACAGGGACATGCGAACATGATCTCCCCTGAGTTTGGGTTACTGTCGTACATTCAGGGCCGGTGCAAGGATTGTTGACCTCCAGCGCGAATGGTAACTTCACAACCCACACCAACATCATATGCAAAAGACTGACCATAGCATATCCTCTTCCCCAAACGTGCACTGGCTAATTCACATACATGTCATGTCCATGACATTCACAATATCCCATGTGGCCCTCATATTTTAAAACGTTTTACAACATATTAGAATTAAAACCTAGGCACGATTAGAAATAATAACCAGATGAGGCAGAATTAAAAAATAAAAGCTTACAATAAAATGAAATAAATAACCAAAGCAGGTATGATTAGAAAGAATGGCCATCAGACACACCCGGTGCTACCCCAAACAGATGCGCATACACGCACACATTCACGCACACACGCGCGGAATGTATGTCAAGGGGATTATCAGCACTCCGTATGGATGAATGGATGAGATTTACAGAGAACAAACCTATCTGGCAAGCAACTAAGCGCTTTATGTAGGAGGCTAGCGACGTAAGAATTCAGACAGGTTTATTATCAATAAATACTGTGGCAAGCCATAATACTGTGCTAGCTTCCCTTACCGATACACATAACAGGCACAGCAATGGCAGTAGCACTGCAAAGTTCTCACTCATACACACACGCACGTTTTGCCTACCTTGTGGGGGCTATGCGTGGAAACCTGCCTTGTGGGCGCTAACCCGTCCCAATCGTTAGCCGTGTGGCTGGCGGCTGTCCATCAAGCTGTTCCCCAGCGTGCGCGGCCTGCACTGGGGAACTGGAGCAAAGGGGAGAGCACAGCGGCACGCACAGAGGCAATCAGAGGCTGCGCTCCCAAAGGATCAAGAGGTGCAGGGCAGAGGAACCGCAGGGAAGCACCCAGCGGCATCAGCAGAGGGCAAATGCGGGCACCCAGAACGAAGCAGCAAATAATCCTTCAGTCATGTCTGGTGATGAAAACCTCACCTCACCAAGGGGTTCTGCCCTCAAGACTGCAGGACTCGATGACCATGCAGCTACCCACTCATTTTGACCTCTGAGAGACGAGCAACCTGAGGCCCAGATGGACCAGTTGGGCATGAGACTTTGATGTGTATATTAGGGCCATAGGGCTTTGGATGACGAAATGAAACACGATTCATTGGCACTGGCCATAGGCCCCAATGTGAGAGACATTCTAGATGAATTCCTGAGAGACTCCACAGACTCCTATGTGGGCTTACGAGCTGCCCTCACAGAGTACTTCTCACCTCACACAAACGGAGGATAGCACAGGGGCAACGCACTGGTCTTGGAAGCAAGACCATGCAGAGCAACAGAGGTTCAAATCCCCAATCTGCGCTTAGAAACCGAACTCAGGTACGGTATTAGGCGCATTATAAAAAAACAATTAATAAACATAGACTACGAACGCCACCTGTTCCACATGACCAAACAGATAAAAGGGGAATCGATGGATGCCTTTGTGATGCGCCTTGTATTCGCATGAAACCCTGCGACTGCAATAACTACTCCAATGAGGAGGCCTTAAGGTCCCAAATTATCACAGGATGTGAGTCCACTGACTTCAGGAAGAGACTACTCCAGAAGCCACGCTCACTGGAAGTGATTTTGCAATTGGCAAGGTTGGATGTGGCGTTGGCACGTCAGGTGGAAGCCATGAGCAATGTCAAAATAAGTGGAGGACAGTCGGAGGTGGTCAACAAGCTGGAATCGATCCCGTCACAGAAAGGCAATGGAGAGCCTTTTTGCTATCACCGCAGGTATGAGTTCCTGCATGAGGGTACTGCCGTGCCCTGGGACAACAGTGCTTGGCGTGTGGGGTTGACAACCACTTCAAAGCTATCTGCCAAATGGCACGCAGCCAGGTACGTGCGGAAGGAAGCGGGGCAATGGCAGCATGCACAAAAGAAAAGCCGGTGGTGTCCCAACCAGGGACTAGCCAATTTTACGAGCCTCCTCCACAGAGACATAGGGAGAGGAAGGAAGGAGGGAGAGCACAAGAGAAAGCGACGCCAGAATGGTAGTCACACCGCTCGTCGACGTCGTGAGTCAAGAGAAGATCCTAGAGATACGTCCACTACCTGATCGAGCAGTCTCAGTCAGACAGTGGATCCAGCCAGTCATCGGCGGAAGAACCTAAAAAGAGAGGGCATCTCTGTGCATTAGGGAATCCCACTGCCAAAGAGCAGAGCCTGATACTTTTGATACAGATCAATGGTCTGTCAGCTGAATTCCTAGTTGACGGTCGAGCAAATGTCAATGTCATTAGTGAGGAAGTCTACCGTGAGATTCCACAGGCCCCAAAACTCAGACCAACATGGGTGAACATTTACCCCTACGGCTCCAAGACCCACGCTGCCGTGCAAAGTATATTTCATGGTGGACTGCAAATACAAGACCCATTCAAAGACAATAACCATAAATGTATTAGAGGCTGCCACAGACAGTGGATGCATCCTGAGTTTTAGGGCAGCACTGGACATGGGGCTGATACACGTGCTATACGGACTCATGGATCACAAGTACATTGACTCATCAGTGAAAATTGAACAGCTATTCCCCACACTGTTCAAAGGCCTAGGAACACTAAAGGACAGACAGACCACCCTGCGCATCAACCCTGAAGTGCACCTTGTGGCAGAGCACTATTGAGGAATCCCCGTAAACATCCAGAGGCAGGTGGAAGAGGAGCTGCACAAACTTGCTGGAGCAGGACATCATCGAGCCAGCGACAGGGCCCACTCCTTGGGTCTTGCGGATAGCCCCGGTTCCTAAGAAGGACTCTGACACCATCAGGCTATGCGTAGGAATGCGCCGCCCCAACGAGGCCATGATGAAAGACACCAAGCTCTGAGTATCACCAACATGATTCATCTGCAGAATGGCACCACTGTGTTCTCCAAGCTGGACTTGAACAAATGGTATCATCAGCTAGAGCACGGCGAAGAGTCAAGGTGGTACATTATAACTTTCATCACGCACCTGGGCTTGTACAGATACAAGAGATTCAGTTTTGGGGTTTTGTCAGCGGCTAAGATTATTCACACAGAAATACACAATTGGGCCTCCTTACGAGTCCGGCAAAAGCCGTGCCGGTAAAACCAGCAGGCTGCCGCCGGACCCGTAGTGAATTGCCGGCACCAGTCTTGCCTTGCCGGAATTACCGGGGCAAAAACCCGGCACCGGCAATTCTGTAAATCCCCATTCCCGTGGAGTCACATAGGACTCCACGGGAATGGGGACCGCGGAAACACTGGCACCATGTCGTAATGGTGCCGGTGTTTCTGTGCATCTCTGTGTGCCGGTGCCGTTCCGCCCGCCAGGTCAGACCTGGTGGGTGGAACGACACCCGCCCGCAGAACTCATAGTTTGCCGGTCCGGAAAACAGTCCTGGTACGGTTCTACCGGTACCGTTAATTCCGGACAGGCAAACAGCACATTCCCCATTGTCGCAATTACAGTGACGACATTGTGGTGTTTGGGAAGGACCAAGAACATTACAACAACATGCTGGCGAGGGTGTCCATGGCATTAGAAGCGGCCCACCTCATGCTAAATAGGGAGAAATGAAAATTTGGAAAAGACACTCTCCGTTTCTTTGGACACATGTTCTCAGCCCAAGGCATGACACCTGACCCTGAAAAGGTGGAAGTGCTCCAGAATATGAAACCGTCATACAATCTGTCAGACCTGCGCCCCCTTTTAGAGCTTTGCAGTTACTGCACACGGTACATTCAAGACTTTGCATCGGTAAGTGAACCACTGAGGGCCCTCATGAAAAAACAAGTCCTGTTCATATGGTTGGAGGCCTGCCAACAGGCATTTGAGATCATCCACAAGCGCATCTCTGCAGAGAACAGGGCATATTTCAACACAGCGAGGGAGATGGAACTCTTCGTGGACGCCAGCCCCGTGGGGCTAGGGGCAATTCTGACATAGGTGGACCCGGAAGATGCAGGTAAGCAACACATTGTGTCGTATGCCAGCATGAGTCTCTGAAAAACAGAGCAGGCATACTCACAGGCTGAGAAAGAGGGGCAGGCCATGGTATGGGTTTGTGAACACTTTCATTTGTTTTTGTATGGCAAGCCATTCACAGTGGTCACCGACCACCAAGCACTACGGTTCATCTATTGGAATGTGCAAGCGAAAAATGCCTCCCCAGATCGCAAGATGGGGCCTACGGCTTCAAGACTACAGTTTCCAGATTGTTCATTGCTACAAGGAAAGATACTAGCTGTAGTGTAACGCTCACCTGATTCCCGCAGAGGCGCCGGTCTTGACTGGGTGAATGCCGTATCTTCAAAGGTGATGTGTAACACACGGTTGGCTCTTTGGGCTGGACCTCTGTGCACTGTATGTCTGACTCGAAGAGTAAGATGTCTGCAGATAGAAAATATGGGATTAATGAACTGGGGTTATTGGGTGCCTCTCTCCTCTTCCCTTTCTCTTCTCCTGTAGAACCCCAAAGGTTAACGCCCTCACCTTAGGTAAGTGAACGCCGAGCTCTCCATCTGCCTCGGGGCAGGGTGCCGTAACCAGTTTCTTCACTGGATAAGGGTGCAGGCCTCTTGACCTCAGAGGACTGCTGTCCGTCGTTAACTGCACGAACGGTAAGTTCTGGGCACTTCAAATGTCTTAAAAGTCTTTTGTAATGATATCTCTTGTTTTGCAGGGTTCCGGCGATGGTGGATGGCGGGCTGATGAGAGTTGAGGATCGAACCCGCGTGAGGAATAGAAGCGCCTGGAAGCACGTAAGTAAGCGCTTGTAGCCTGCTTCACGATGCGCACTAACTGTCCCTTTTATCTTGCAGGTACAAGTTCGGAGCTTTAGAGAAGCTGAAGGGTGCTGGAATACCCACTGGATTCGGCGTGGGAAGGAGTAATGGCACGTGAGTAATAAAGTTGCCCAATGTCTTTAAACGCACCTTCTTTTGTCTTTCAGATGCGGGATGCAGCGCCGAAGGCCTCCGGAGCGTGCAAAGAGCTGGTAAGCTTTTGTCTTTCAGATGCCGGAATGCAGTGCGAAGACCTCCGGAGCATGCGAAGAGTAGGTAAGCCTTTATCTTTCAGATGCCGGAATGCAGCGCGAGGCGTTGGTGACAGCCGATGGACCAGGTAAGAGATGCGCTGCCACTGAAGACCGTAGTGCTAACCTGTTCTTTCTTTGTCTTTACAGGTGCTGCTGAAGACTGGATTCCAGGATGGTAAGCCTTTGTTCCCTTAGGCCCAGGATCAGAAGCAGAAGACACGATGAGCGTTCTGCTGCAGAGAATGCAGAATAACGCAAAGCAAGATTCATCCAACGGGTGTGGTTTAAATAGCCTCCTGTAGTGCTTAGGTGTCTCCTTCCACAGCCTCGCCTAGGTGAGAAAAGAGTTCCTGCTTTCCAGAAGAGTTCCAGTGTTCTGAACCTAGGGTGTGGCTCCTGCCCCACCCAACAGGAAAAGTAGTCCCAAACAGAAGAGGATCAGGGGCTCAACTGGCAGGTAAGTAAGCAGCATGGTCTGCTGCAGGTAAGTCCACCCAAGCATTATGAGCCCGGCGCTTCCAGCGCTGGGACTGGGCATCTTTATGAGCCTGGTGCCACTGGCGCCAGGACAGGGTCCAAAAGGTCCCAATTGGGACTGGCTGGCACTCGGAACCGGGGTTATGGGTCTGCTTCCAAGGGAGTCGGGCAAGTCCTGATCTTTTGGAAGCAGAGATCATGACAGCACCCCCCCTCAAGGCCCCTCCCAAACCGGGCTTCTCCGGGGGTTTGGGCTTGTCAGGAAATGTTCGATGAAATCTTTTGATTAGACGAGGGGCGTGGACATATTCTGCAGGTTCCCAGGATCTTTCTTGGGGACCGTAGCCTTTCCAGTCAATCAGGTAAAGTAGTTTAGATTTGGAGATCTTGGAATCCAGGATGCTTTTGACTTCAAACTCGAATTCTCCATCAACTAGAATAGGTTTTAGAGATTTAGTTAGTCGGGTTTGAGGTTGCACGGGTTTTAATAGAGAGACGTGGAAGACCGGATGTATCTTCATGTGAGGGGGCAAGTCCAACTTGACCGCTACTGGATTTACTATGGTAGTGATGGAATAGGGACCAAGGTATCTTGGGTTGAATGTGCATGGTCCTTTTAGAGGTAGATATTTGGTGGATAACTAGACTTGATCTCCTACTTGATATTGGGGGGCTTCCTTCCGATGTTGGTCTGCTCCTTTCTTGTATTGTTCTTTAGCCCTTTGAAGGTGAGAAACGGCTTCCTTAAAGGCTTGGGTGATTGTAGAATGCAGGTGGTCTACTGCTGGTGTTCCAAGATCTTGGAGTGGATCCAACTCCGAGGTTCGAGGGTGACTACCGTATAAAAGAAAAAACGGGGTCTTCCCAGGTCCCGAGTGGACAGAGTTATTGTAGGCATATTCGGCTATCCAAAGGATATCTTTCCAAGTTTTTTCAGTTTGTTGTAGCATGCAGCGCAAGTACTGTTCCAGAGTTTGATTGGTCCTCTCGGTTTGTCCGTCGGTTTGAGGGTGGTGGCTGGTCGAAAGTCTCACATCAATTTGAGCCGACCGACAGCAACTTCGCCAAAAATGAGAAATAAATTGACTACCTCGATCCGAAATGAGAACTGAAGGAAAACCGTGCAGTCGGACGATGTTTTCGAGAAATTCTCGGGCCAGAGTTGCTGCTGTTGGTAAGTCTTTGAGTGGAATGAAATGCGCCATCTTGGAGAATAGGTCCACGATTACTAGGATCGTATTGTATCCGGAGCATGGAGGTAGATCGGTGATGAAGTCCATAGAAAGCGTATGCCAAGGGCGAGGTGGGATGTCAATAGGGCGTAAGAGGCCGGCTGGTTTTTCCTTTTGACTCTTTTTTTGGGCGCATACTCCACAGGACATTATAAAGTCTCTGATATCTTTTTTCCAAGACGGCCACCAGAAGTAGCGCTTGATCTTTTCCGAGGTCTTGGTCATACCGGGATGTCCTTCCATTAAAGAATCGTGATAACAAGAGATTACCTTTTTCTGTAAATCTGTGCTGGGCAGGTATAACCGTTCTTGGAAATATAATAGGTTGTCCTTCACCGTAAAGTCCTTTCCCTGCAGATGCCAATTCTGTATGTCTGCTGGAGTTACCAGTAGTCTGGCTTTATCCTTAACTTCCTCTATGGATTGTGTGGCGATTACACCTAGAATTCTTTGTTCGGAAATGATAGGTACAGGTTTAGGATTGATCAAATGTTCTTCCACTCCCATCCGAGAAAGGGCATCAGCTTTACCGTTTTTTGTACCAGGTCGATAGGTAATTATGAAGTCAAACTCGGCAAAGAATAGTGCCCAACGGAGTTGCCTAGAGGATTGAGCTTTTGCGGTTTTCAAATATTGCAGGTTTCGGTGATCTGTAATCACAGTAACGGTGTGTCGGGCCCCCAGAACATAATGCCGCCAAGCCTTAAAGGCGAACTTGATAGCTAGAAGTTCCTTATCAGTAATAGTGTAATTGATTTCAGGAGGCGAGAATTTGCGGGACCAAAATGCCACGGGATGCAACTGATTGGTTACTGGGTCCTTTTGTGATAGAACTGCCCCCATGGCAAGGCTCGAAGCATCAGTTTCAACCATGTAGGGGAGTTCTGGGCGAGGATGTTTTAAGATCGGTGCAGAGATAAATCTAGTCTTCAAATTCTGGAAAGCTTGTTCCGCCTCGGTAGACCATTCAAAACGTTTGTTTTTCTTTAACAAGGCGGTGATGGGCTGGACTATTCGAGAGAATTCGGGGATAAACCTGCGGTAAAAGTTAGCGAAGCCTAACATGCTTTGAACACCTTTTACGGAGGATGGCGATGGCCATTTGAGAATTGCATCGACCTTCTTTGAATCCATACGCACTCCGCTAGGTGATAATATGAATCCCAAGAATTCAACTTCAGTCACGTTGAAAACACATTTTTCCAACTTAGCGAAAAGTTTGTGTTGACGCAATCTCTCGAGGACCATTTTCACGTGTTTCCGATGTTCAGTTTCCGATGAAGAATAAACGAGGATGTCGTCAATGTAAACAACAACACATACATCTATGAGCTCTCTGAGGACAGCGTTCATAAAATATTGAAAGGCGGCCAGGGCATTGCAAAGTCTGAAGGGCATGACCTGATATTCAAATAGCCCATACTTGGTGCGGAAGGCCGTCTTCCATTCATCGCCCTCTTTTACTCGTACCAAGTGGTAGGCTCCTCTAAGATCCAGCTTTGTATATATGCATGCTTTTCTGACTTGGTCCAGGAGTTCAGGGATCAAAGGTAACGGATATCTATTCTTAACGGTGATCTGGTTCAGGGCGCGATAATCTATACAAGTTCTAAGGTCCCCTTCTTTTTTTGGAACGAAGAACAAAGCTGAGGAAGCAGGGGACTTGGAAGGACGAATAAACCCATTCGCTAAGTATTGATCCAGGTATTGTCGGAGGTGAAGATTCTCAGGCTCGGTGAGGGCATAAATTCTACTACAAGGAGGAGTAGATCCAGGTATCAGGTCTATCTGGCAGTCATAAGACCTATGAGGAGGTAGAGAGTTAGCCTGATCCTTCCGGAAAACATCTTGGAATTCTAAGTATTCAGGAGGTAACTGGGGAGCCTCCGAGGAAATTGCTGCCAGTGCAACACCAGGTCGAGGGTGACAAGTAGAGACACATTCTGGAAACTGAACCGTTCTTGCTCGCCAATCGATCTGAGGATTGTGCTTCTCTAACCAAGGAATTCCTAGAATAATCTGGAACTGAGGGGCCTTGATCACATCGAACACAATCTTCTCATGGTGTCCATCTTGACTTACTAGCGTCACTTCTTGGGTGGTATGCGTTACTGGTCCGGAGGCTATCTCCGTACCATCCACCGTAGTAATGACGTCCTTTACAGCCTTTGGACAAAGAGTCAGATTCATCCTCAAAACCATTTCATGATCCACATAATTGCCGATGGCACCGCTGTCGACGTAAGCTTCAATCGCATGTAATCGATCCGGATGTTCAGGGCTAATGAGGACCATAGGTATCACGAAATGCGAGGTCACGGAACTGGTTTTAATGCTCCGCAAGAGGACCTCTATTCTTGTAGGGCGAGGTCGTTTCCCTGCTCAGAGTTTGTGACCCTGGTAACTGCAGCTCCTACTGCCTTCTTGGCTGGTTTCACCGGACAGTCTCGAAGAAAGTGCCCCGATTTCCGCAATAGAGGCATAATTGCAGCTGTTTTCTCCTTTCCAGCTCCTTTTGTGTTAGTGGTCCTTTCAGGCCCCCTATTTGCATGGGTTCCCCGGAGTCTACTCCTTTGGTAGGAGTTGGTGGTTTGGAAAATACTCGAGCATCAAACTTGGAACGATCGGCCTTCCTGTTCTGCAGTCTGTGGTCAATTTGAACGACTAAGTCAATATAGTCCGAACAGTCTTGCGGGGGATTCACTACTTGGGCTAACACATCTTTGAGCTCTCCACGTAGACCTCTATAAAACAGTGTAATCCTTTTGTCCTCAGGCCATCGAGTTTCCACTATCAGTCTGTTGAAAGATGCAATATAAGCCAAAAGGTCTTGATTACCCTGTCGCAATGAAAGGAGCTCATTGTCCAAGGCCTGCCCCTGTGAATGTCTTGCAAACAGTTTTTCCATACTGAGCTGAAAAGCTTGAAAATCATGGAAACCCGGATCATCTTGATTAACTAGAGGGATCGACCAGTCTGCCGCATTGCCACTAAGGTACGAAAGCACGAAAGCTACCTTAGCTTGATCAGTTGGAAAGGCTGCTGGCCGGCATAAGAAGTGCAACCGGCACTGATTATTAAATACTGCAAACCTCTTTGGGTCACCAGAAAATCGTTCGGGCGGAGCCAGAGGTACATTCCCAGGTAGGTTGATCTGCACTGGGTTCGTAGAGGATGTTGAAGGAAGATTTGCCCCTGATGCGGGTAACGGAGTTTGTCCGGCTTGTGACTGTAGCAATTGTCTAGCGAGATCGTCTGTTCGCTCCTTGGAAATAATCAGTTCCCTTCTTAGAGCATTTGTTTCCTGACGGGCTGCATGCACTTCTGCTCTTAGTTCCCCAAGTAACTGGGCTAGCTGGTCGGTATCCGAGGTTTCCATAGCGCCTGGGTGGGAGTTTTGCGGTGGGCTTTGCGTTCTGTAACGCTCACCTGATTCCCGCAGAGGCGCCGGTCTTGACTTGGTGAATGCCGTATCTTCAAAGGTGATGTGTAACACACGGTTGGCTCTTTGGGCTGGACCTCTGTGCACTGTATGTCTGACTCGAAGAGTAAGATGTCTGCAGATAGAAAATATGGGATTAATGAACTGGGGTTATTGGGTGCCTCTCTCCTCTTCCCTTTGTCTTCTCCTGTAGAACCCCAAAGGTTAACGCCCTCACCTTAGGTAAGTGAACGCCGAGCTCTCCATCTGCCTCGGGGCAGGGTGCCGTAACCAGTTTCTTCACTGGATAAGGGTGCAGGCCTCTTGACCTCAGAGGACTGCTGTCTGTCGTTAACTGCACAAACGGTAAGTTCTGGGCACTTCAAATGTCTTAAAAGTCTTTTGTAATGATATCTCTTGTTTTGCAGGGTTCCGGCGATGGCGGATGGCGGGCTAATGAGAGTTGAGGATCGAACCCGCGTGAGGAATAGAAGCGCCTGGAAGCACGTAAGTAAGCGCTTGTAGCCTGCTTCACGATGCGCACTAACTATCCCTTTTATCTTGCAGGTACAAGTTCGGAGCTTTAGAGAAGCTGAAGGGTGCTGGAATACCCACTGGATTCGGCGTGGGAAGGAGTAATGGCACGTGAGTAATAAAGTTGCCCAATGTCTTTAAACGCACCTTCTTTTGTCTTTCAGATGCAGGATGCAGCGCCGAAGGCCTCCGGAGCGTGCGAAGAGCTGGTAAGCTTTTGTCTTTCAGATGCCGGAATGCAGTGCGAAGACCTCCGGAGCATGCGAAGAGTAGGTAAGCCTTTGTCTTTCAGATGCCGGAATGCAGCGCGAGGCGTTGGTGACAGCCGATGGACCAGGTAAGAGATGCGCTGCCACTGAAGACCGTAGTGCTAACCTGTTCTTTCTTTGTCTTTACAGGTGCTGCTGAAGACTGGATTCCAGGATGGTAAGCCTTTGTTCCCTTAGGCCCAGGATCAGAAGCAGAAGACACGATGAGCGTTCTGCTGCAGAGAATGCAGAATAACGCAAAGCAAGATTCATCCATCGGGTGTGGTTTAAATAGCCTCCTGTAGTGCTTAAGTGTCTCCTTCCACAGCCTCGCCTAGGTGAGAAAAGAGTTCCTGCTTTCCAGAAGAGTTCCAGTGTTCTGAACCTAGGGAGTGGCTCCTGCCCCACCCAACAGGAAAAGTAGTCCCAAACAGAAGAGGATCAGGGGCTCAACTGGCAGGTAAGTAAGCAGCATGGTCTGCTGCAGGTAAGTCCACCCAAGCATTATGAACCCGGCGCTTCCAGCGCTGGGACTGGGCATCTTTATGAGCCTGGTGCCACTGGCGCCTGGACAGGGTCCAAAAGGTCCCAATTGGGACTGGCTGGCACTCGGAACCGGGGTTATGGGTCTGCTTCCAAGGGAGTCGGGCAAGTCCTGATCTTTTGGAAGCAGAGATCATGACATGTAGCCCATGTAGGTCATAGGGGGATAGTATCCACCAAGAGACTACTGAGACAAAAGATGTGGTTTCCACAACTGGATGCACAGATAGAAGCCCTCCTCAAGAACTACCCCACATGCGCTGTAATCAACCCTCACACCAGGCCGGAACCCTTGTGCATGACTGAATTGCCAGCAAAAGCATAGGACGAGGTTGCCATTGACTTCTTCGGGCCCGTCATTGGGTGGGGGGAGTAGATACTAGTAGCAATGGATGAATACTCGTACTTTCTGGAAGTCCAATTGGTTAGCTCAACAGCCACTTACCACACCATCCCGGTTCTGGATAGAATGTTCACCACCTATGGAGTACCAAGGGTGGTCAAATCGGGCCACAGACCCCCATTCACGGGACAAGACTTTAAAACATTTGCAGAATACATGGGGTTCAAACACTGGAGGGTCAATCCCCTTTGGCCACAGGCAAATGGGACAATGGAACGCTTCATGAGCAATATAATACGAAACATCCAGATTGCCCATCTAACGGGAGAAGCCATCAAAAAGATGCTATATCAACTACTTTGTGACTACCGGAACAACACTCACAGCACCACAGGGAAAGCCCTGTCTGAGGTCAGGTTCGGTCGCAACATCAGGACACGGCTACCTCACCTCACTCTCAAGGAGGAGGCCTATGTGGGTGATGGAGCACGATGCTCTGCTATAGGGGAATATGAAACAGCAGGCTGATTCATCCGGGAAAGCCCACAAGAGCAACCTACTGCCAGAGAATACCACGATTGTTCAGCAACCCCGGACTCACAAGCACAGGTCAGCATTTAGCAGCACCCCGCTGACAGTGATCAAGGTCAAAGGATCTATCGTCACTGCAGAGAATGAAACAAGGAAGGTGCCCCGCAACTCATCACATTTCAGGCAGATGCCAGGGGTCGTCACGAGAGAAGTGGTAGGAGACAAAGTAAATCCTGAGCTGTGGGATACCCAATAAGAAGGAGGTGGTGAAGAGTCGGGTGATGATCAGGCTTATCCCCCGTGCTGAGTGAGCCGGGACTGAGGCCAGGTAAGTGGCAGTGGTCGGCCTCAGAGAGCCTGCAAAAGACCACATAGACTAATTGAGGAGAGGGACTACATGTTAACGTTTGTTTTAAAAAAGGGGGAGGTTGTGACATTATGAAGTTGGGGGGAAGGTCACGTGTTGAAGGAGGGAGGCGGAAGGCACGGGTTGCGGGGTGCTTTTCCAGCAACACCATAATGTGTTTTATCTGTTCCTCTTGACTTCAAACTCCCAGGCCCAAATCGTACTACACCCTCTGCTTTTAGGATGTCCATTGAAAAACTGTCTCTAGAGTGGATTCAGTTTATATACAACACTTTAAATAAGGCTCTCTCAGTCTCACAATTTGTATACAGGGAACTGGGGCACAAACAGTGTCCTCATGCACATCCAAGTCAGACCGTCAAATTTTTGCTGTGGGTCCGGGGCTCATAAATCAGGGCCTCTCCCTGATCTGTTTCTAACTGCTAATGCCGCAACCATTGGTCGAGAAGAGGACAGCACCTCAACTAATCTACCGGACAGTTGAATCTCCATGATAAATTATCCATCTGCCAGACAAGTGCTCTGAACTGACCAATAGGTGGTATGAAGCGCTAAACAAGACTGTTTAATAGCGCACAGCATCGTATGAGAACCTTCACACCACCAATGGACTGTTGTGTCCTAGCATAAACCTCCTCGACTGCCCCGCCTCCCCTACAACTCCCACCCTTACATTCCAGATCGCAACAATGTGGTTCATCCCAAGATGGATACAACATGAAGTAAACAAAACAGCCCAATAAATAAACATCTATCAAACCTGAAGAGTTCTATTAATCCATAAGGAGCTGAAATGAGTCTATGCATGTAAAAGGAATTCCTCTTTATCCCAGTGCCAATCCCATGCACTTTACTGTTCTCAATGTCAGGGGCACTGTATGTATTTATGTTTTTTAAAATTATGTATATTAGTCCAAAACTAGTTCAAGAGCAGTTGAGCACTTTACAATGATATGGTGCCAGCATTGGGCTTGGCATTTTCCACAGTAGCACAGTAGTGTTGGTGGAGGGAGAGTGGGAGTTCTGGTCATCTGACAAGTATTGTTGATAGACCCTCATTTTAGTGTTTTGCGTAAACCAAGAATGGTGGGGGCATGTTGTGCCTCTGCCAGGACTGAGTTCGAGAAGATCAGGTGTGGCAGGAGAAGGAGTACTTGTGAATACTCTATTTAGGTGCTTGCTTAGTGTCTAACATTTTGATGGTATTGTACATTAGTAGTTGGGTGGTATACTTTTCATCAAGTATTAAAAGTGACAGGTGGCCCTGCCCCTTTCTACACCCCTGAACCCGTAGACATTTGATTGCACCCCAATAAATGCAATTGCTCCACAAATCTTTGTATACAAGTTTGATATAAAATTGATAAGAACCCCAATTTGTATAAAAATTGGAGAAGAACCCCGCACAAAAATTATAAAATTAATTGAAATACTAAATAAATACATTGTATAGAAATGTGATATAAAATGGATATGAACCCTGCTGTAGTGTATAAATAGTTGACATATTGGAGGGAGGGGGCAAAAAGCAGCAGAATGTTAGGTTTCCTTTTTATTTCAAATGGATTAGAACCCCGATGTCGGGTATAGATAAAGATGTAGTTGAACCATATAAATGTAAGTTCGCTTTAATCAACCCACACTATCAAAGTTTATACACAAAGTGCCTTTCCCATACCTACACAAAAGCCCAAACTGTTGGCTGTGTCAATGCTCGTTCTGTAATGAATTGCATGGTCATTTTAACACTGAGATCCTGAACCAAGTTCGCACTAAGTCAAACACTCATCATCAAACTTTATTGCCAAAGTGCCTTCTCCATGCCTATACAAAACCCCCAAATGTTACCTTTGTCAATGCTTGTTCTGTAATGAATTGTACTGACATTTTAACACTGACATCTTGAACCAAATTTACACCGAGTCAAACCCTGACCATCAAACTTTATTCGCAAATTGCCTTTCCCATGCCTACACAAAAGCTCAAACTGTTGGCTTTGTCAATGCTTGTTCTGTAATCACTTGTACTGGCATTTTTACGCTGACATCTTGAACCAAGTTTACACAAAGTCAAACCCTGACCATCAGACTTAATATGCAAATTGTCTTTCCCACGCCTACACAAAAGCCCAAACTGTTGGCTTTGTCAATGCTTGTTCTGTACTGAATTATAGTGGCATTTTATCACTGAGATCTTGAACAAGTTTGCATCGATTACACTCCAGGCATATGTTTAAATTAAACTCTTTGCATGTATTCACATTTGGACCCAGTTAAGAAATTAAACAAAATGCACACAAATTACAAATTGGCTTACAATTTACTGTATTTGAACACTCCAGAAATGAAGTCTGATGAACACCTGCATGTGGTCATGTTTGTAGGGTGTCCTTGGATTATGGCAGGTTAAAAGATTCAGGTTTTCCGTGGTTGCAGGACGCTGCTTGCAAAATATTGGAGCACTGTGTTTAAAAGTAATTGTACTGGCAGCCTAATTAGAACAAATGCATCTCTGCAGTGCTTAAACACATGAGCCACCCCCCTGAGGAGCTTTATAGCTGAAGCCATGGGTTATGGGATTGTGATGGGTTAGCATCAGACAACAGTATTACAGACCTGCTACCGGATGTGTGGGCTAAGCTAATAAGATTGGGGAGGGGTGCATTATCAAAAAAAAGTTGAAGCCAGGGGCTGTGATTGGTCATGATGGGTCAGCTTGGGACACAGTCTGGAGATATCCGATATGTCACGATGTCCGACAGCGGCTTTGCAATGTTTATTGTCATCTGGATAAATAAAAAAGAAAACACACAGATGGTCTCTGCTCCATCCCCTGTTGCCTGGCACATTGTACTCTGCTACTTGTGGACCTTTCACACGATGCAGTGGCTCAGGGTATTAGTGCAGAAACTAAGCCAGCTGTTTATATTGTATCAAGCACTTAAAAAAACAGCTGATACAATGGGTTGTGGGTTGTGGCGGGTTATCTGAGGCTTCAGATTAGCAGACCTTCTACCGGATATTTGTATTTGTATTTATTTGGGATTTATATAGTGGCTTAAGCCAAGGCACTGTACATAGAATCAAAACAGTACAACAAAAAAGAATATTAATAAAAGCAGTCTGTCATATCAAGCAAGGTGAAGCAGATGGGACTTCAACGACCTAAGAAATAGAGGTTAAACAGAAATGGAGTGAAGAGAATAAGGAATAGCATTACAGTGTAGAGGAGCCAAGAGAAGTAAAGACCGAAAACGCGATTGAGCATAGGGAGAGCGTGGAACTACCAAAAGAAATTGAGAAGAAGAACTAAGAGAACGAGGAAGAGTGTAACATTAAACCAAGCAAGAGAGATAGTCAGGTGCAAGACCATAGAGAGATTTGAATACAAGACATAGGGCCTCATTAGGACCCAGGCGGTAAGGGGTTTACGCTGGCGTAAACCATGGCGCCCCTTACCGCCTGAGTACGAGTTCCCTTAGCGCCATGGTGATTTTAACGCCTGCTTTTAGAAGGCGTTAAAATCCATGGCGCTAAGGGACCTTGTTGTTAATTACGCCACCGTAATTTACGGTGGCGTAATTAACGCCTTCCCCACTCCCATTATGCCCTATGGGGCCAAAAATGGGAATGGGGAAGGGTAAATGGGGATTGGGGACTTACCGCCCCGCCAACCTCGGAATGGGGCGGTAAGTCCGCCAACCCCCATGGCGGAGTTGGCAGCTTAGCGCCATGGACCATGGTGCTAATAGCGCCATGGTCCTCCGCCAAGGTCCTAATGAGGGCCATAGAAAGTTAAATTTGAGTTGAGATTGGACCATGAATAGAAAGAGAAGAAATAGAGTCACGAGAAGAGAAGAAACAAAGAAGGCGAATAGAATCATTACAAACAGATTTCAGAGGAGCAAGTCGAGTAAGTGGAAGGCCAAAGAGAGCAGCAGAGCGATAGAAAAGTCATGAGGAAAGAAGATATTAACATTTAGTGGCTTCAAAAGTCCGAAAGGGACGAGATTTCCGAATATTATATAAATGAAAGCGACAGGCACGTCAGGACATGGGAATGTGGTGCTGAAAGGATAGAGCAGAATAAAAATAGCATCCCAGATTATGAGCAGTAGAGGGAACAGAAAGCTGCGATGGAGGACACAAAATAAATGAAGGAGGTATAGGAGAAGGAATAGTGTTAGCAGGAAAGAAAAGAACCTCAGTTTTGGCAGCACTGAGTGTAAGATAATGAGCTGATATCCAAGAATGAATAGTTTATAGACAAGTGGACAATCTATGGTGGACATCGGTAAACTGATAAGATTGGGGAGGGGTAACCGACCCTTTAAAAGAGCAGTTGCGGGCCTGCACCGTTATACTGTACAGCGCTCTGGAAATGCCATTGGGACAATTAACTGAATTTATTGAAGGTGAAAGCCTAACACAGGACTCCTGGGCTGAGCGGATGCTGAGAAAAACGGAACCTGCTGCTTGGACGCAGCAAAACATGGTTGTGGGGGGTCCAGGGGGTATTTATGGATCATTGGGGTCTTCACCCGGAGCAGAGGGCTGGATGCCTGTTGGGCCTGTGTGAAGATAAGCCCTTGAGGCCTGTGCTGGGATCAGTGGCTGGCAGGCTTTATATCATACAGTATCAATAAGATGAGAAAATATTCCTTTTTTTTCCCTAAAAATCCAAAATGTTATTTGTGTGGCAGGCCACATGCCCCATGGTCTTTAGTTATTTTAAAGGCCTATATTTTGTTGTGATATTGGGGATTGCATTTTAAAAATGTAACCCATTAGTGTTTTATGGACATGAACACAAGGAGATAGATGGCTTTAGGGTTACAGCTTGAAGCCCATGTGTGAGCAGACTTATAGACGTTCATGTGGTGTGAGATAACTGTGTATTTGTGTTTTAAATACAGGCTAAAGGTTATTCTAAAAATAGCCAGAATGTTATTTGCGTGGCCAGCCACATGCCCCATGGTCTGGAGTTATTTTAAAGGCCTATATTTCACGTTGCGTATTGCGTTTTAAATCCATATCCTTTTTGTATTTATTCGGAGCCACAATGGATGCCAATTGTAGGGCTGCACAACCATCAATGGTGGATCCATGCTGCAGGGGGCTCCGACAGCTCATGGATATGCCAGCAGTGTGGGGAATGTGTCACTCGGTCTGAATTAGTTTTTTTGCTTCGGTAGCAGCAAATGGAATCAGTGCTCCTACAATGGATCAGAATGGCTTTTCTGAAGCATCAGATCAGAGGGCCAATGGAATTTGAGGGCCTATACCGGAGCTGAATGTTTTTTTGTTGCATCAATGGCAAATGGAATTGGTCCCCCTACAACAGCTGGAAGGGCACCAGTCATGGGGCCTGCTTTGCACTTGAGAATGTTTCATCAATGGCGTGGAGCTTGCACCCCTCAGCTATCCGTAAATCAGAGTGGCCGTAGGAATGATGGAGTGAGCTCTTCTGTTTTAACAAGAGGCCATGCATTTGGGGCCCACATTTAACAGGTCAGCAAGCCCGTAATTCAGGGGCTGGCCTGCAAAAGCGGGATGCTACAGAGTGTGGCCTTGCTTCAATCCCCCCAGCCAGTGCTACATGAAGTCTTGGTGGAGAGCGCAGTTCCTTTAAATATGCACCCCTCTTTTGAAGGTCGGGGAATAGGACCACTTGTAATACCCGCACCTTTGTGCATGCCTCTGGCAGGTTTGAGGCAAAATGTTACTTTAAAAACATTCAACAACCTCAGGCCAGAGTGGATTTGAAGCGCAAGTTGGGGTGTGAAGGTATAAATGTCAACTCTTCCGTAAGACAAGAGCTTCAACCCCCAGTGCTGCATGATGCCATAAATGAACCTGTTGTTGAAAGAGGAGCCAGATCTAAAGGGATACGTTTGAGTCTTAAAAGAAACAAGAAATGGTCTAGTAGTGGGACATGGGGTGTTAAATCTATGGTTTATACCGATGTACCTGAGCTTCAGAGGGTAGCAAGAACAGGGGAATGTTATAACGGGGTGTCACACATGCTTATTCAACAGGGGGACGCCTCTCAAGTGGTGCCGACTAGCGATGATGAGAATGTTAGAATGCAGTCTACACGGTTAGCGAACCGGGTAAGTAAAGCAGATATTAGCTCTGAATTAAATAATAATGTGCCAAAATGGCAAGACAGGATTATAGATAGTGTTGTTAAAGTTCCATTGAACCCATCAGACAACGCAAACAGAGCCCTGGGAGAACATTTGCCAAAAGTGGCTATTGAACAGTGTGATCCTGCCCCTCGTCAGCATGCATACATCAGCCCATGGATGTGTGCGTTTACCAAACTGTGGACACACCGAATGATGGTGTTAATGATCTGGGCCAGGGTGATAAGAGTCACGCGGAGCACGTTAGCATTTCAAATGACCTCAGTGCTAGTATTATTACTACAGATGGCAATGCAGATATATGCGGCTATACATATGTTATTAGAGCCCAAAACCCCACAACTTCCACAAAAAAAGACCCTGGTAGAGTTCGAAAGAGCAGTAAAAATCAGGCAGACACCCCAACTTTAAAATAAAAGTTATAAAAAAAAGTTGGCCTTGGTAAAATCTGTGAAGCCTTACTGTAAAAGCAAAATGGGAGAATCTGTTATCAGGGTTTCTTTTGAACTTGGTTTCCATATTAATAAAACAGCTGTTTTATGGCATTACAGCCTTAAAGGTGGAGTGTTGCAGTGCATGCATGGGCGGCCAGCCCAATAGCGTGATAGAAAATCCTCAAAATGTGGAACATAACTTGCTAGCACCCGAGGGACCTTGTCAGTTTGAAAATCACAACACTGTTTCCAACCCACAGATATCTGTTGAAAATTACGATGGAGCAATAGCTGTCCCCAGTACTGTCGTTACCCAACCAATACCCATCCAGGAACTATTGCAATCATCGGATATAACAGGGGAAATGCTCATGACTAATGACTTGTGCGCATCCCAAAACCAAATGCCCCATTTGAAAACAGATGAATTTTTTAAACAATCAACGAACCGCCAAAGCACAATCTCGCTTAACCAGCATCCGGTGTAACGGGGGTGATCCTATGGGTGAAATTAAAAACATAGGTACTGTTACAGTCGGGATGCCTGTACAGCATGGGGGTGGATGTTCAGAGGGCCCCTAAAGGTACTGAGCAATCTTTAAAATGGTATAAATCCAGAGCCCAGCGGCGTCGGTTATTTAAATCTTCAAAAAGGCCAGGTTGGTTATATACAGACTTGATCAGCCGAACACCCCCACAAACCCCAAACTCTGCAGCCCCCAGATGCTCCTGTGTATTTGGAGAGAATCCATATGTATCAAAGGGCTTCTAAAAATGTGAAGGCGTGGAGCATTATGAGGAATTTAGATTTGTAAACCGGGACCAGTTACGCTCCTTAGGACACAGGCTAGCTGTTATAACAGAAGCCATGGAAACACTGGTCAGGCATATATCGGAAACTGTTGGACCCAACGGTTTCTTCCAGATACGCATGGACGCTGATGGCTTAAACATGCCTTAGTTTACAAGGAGATCCACACAGGATATTTTCTGTTTTTTCAATTTTTTGAGAATTGGGAGAGGCTTTTGTATAATGAGACCTAGATTATGTGTTTTGCAACCATAAGAATTGTGGCACAAGTTGTCAGACCCCGCTTCGGAGTGGTTTACAAACCTTTAAACAAAGTTATTCATAGCCATATTATAAAATCTAAAACCAGATTATGGTTACATTTTGATCACAGGCCCATAAATCTGTATTTGGCATCTAGTTTCCTAGGCTTAATCAAATCGCAGAGCATAACTGAGGTCAATATATGTGCGAAAGCTTTGAAAGCACATGAAGACCTAGGTATTCCAATAGACACCCCTGTGGGGTTTGCACAGTTGGCTCTCTTTGATGAGTATTTTGATAGACCCATTAAAATACTACACTTCAACCGCAGCATGTGGCAGTACATTCCACTAATGGAAAAAAACAGCCAAAAACACTTTGTATGTTTTACACCACAAGGACCATTTATATGGTATAATCCATCTAAAAAAAAAAACATCAGGGCTATAAGCCTCTGTAAGCATTGTCACCATATTTTAAACAACAAAAATAAACACAGCTATCAGTATCATTGTCACTTGTGTTTAAAAGAGGAGTGTCAAGCGCTTCAGGAGAAACCTTCAAAATGTCTGCAATGCCACACCTTTGCGAGGTTGAGGGCATGTCTGAACATGCACATTCAAAATGCAGCAGTGGGTGCTGTGGTGTGTGAGCGTCATTTTGACTGACCCATGTGTGGGAAATGTACCACTGAGAGTCACAAGTGTAACAGGTTAATCTGTCGGGTGTGCAAAGTGCCCATTGTCATCAACATGGATGAACACCTGTGTTATATGACAGCAGGTAGACCTCAAAAGAAATGTGAGGATTATATTGTGTATGACATGGAAGCCTTTCAGGAGAATATAATGCACTGGCCAAATTACATTTATGTCTGGAATCTTACAGGTGATAGTTGTTGGGAGTTTGAGGGTGATTCGTGTGTAAGTGATTTTGGTAGCAACTTTGTAACAACTAAATTCGAGGGGTACACATTTTTAGCTCATAATGCCAAAGGAAACAACAAGTATTTCATACTCGGTGAATGAGCAAATTAAAGTGAAACTTATCTCACAGGGTACTAAGGATATGGCCAGGTGTAGTACCATAACAAATATGTTTTATTGATTCCTTCAACTTCCTACACATAAAACCCAGTAAAGTCATGAATGCTTTTAGTTTTCCCGGTTCAAAGGGCTTCTTTACACATCTTTTCAACACAGCGGCTAATCAGAACTACATTGGCCTGATCCGCCCCCAGACCAATATGGTGTTCATTACATAATGCCTAGCGAGAAAGAACAGTTCATGATGTTGCATAAGGCGAATGGACACACCGTGTTTGACTTTCACCAGGGGTAAAGGTCTTACTGTAAAGAAGATATCAACATTTTAAGACAGTCTTGCAGTTTGTTCAGGGACGGGATCATTCAACTGTCCCAGCATGAAACACCTATACAGGGTGGCTTACACATGTCATACATCGATGCTTTTAAAAGTATCATGCAAGCTGGTTCCTGTGTACAGATCTACAGACAATTGTATCTAAAGCCTGAAACAATCGAGCTGCTGCCCCAGGATTCATACCACAGGCATCAGACACATTATTCCACAGCAGATATTCAGTGGCTCTTATATGTAGCAGAGACAGAAAACATTGCAATACAACATGCCCTAACTGCCATGTGTGAGAAATGCTACAGTAAATACTGGTTGGAGGGGTATGCTCTGGTTCCGGGTGTGTAAACCGCCTACAAATTCAATGGTTGTTATTATCACGGATGTCCTGATTTTTATACAGCTGGTGGTATCAATACTTTGACAGGGACTACTTATCAGTAACTGTATAGGCACACCCTGTTGAAACAGACTTTCCTAATCAGTGAGGGTGTTGGCATTGTCAGTATCTGGGAAATGAGTGGCGCACAATGGTGCAAAACAATCCAAGAGTGGGGTGTTGTCTTAAAGAGAAAAAACTGCCTGACCCCATGTAACCCTGAGATGTGTTGTATGAATACTTTGAAGTTACACCACTGCATCTCACAGAGTGACCAAATACACTACTTAGATTTCACCAGTCTATACTCAACTGTGAACAGTGACAAACAATATCCTCTAGGAGACCCCAAGATCATCTATGACGATTTTGGGGTGATAGAGAAGTATTTCGGGTTGATCAGGTGCGAGGTCTATCCACCCGAGGCCTTTACTTACCTCTGTTGCCCTAGAGATGTAACGGCAAGCTAATGTTCCTGCTTTTTTGCACATGGGTCGAGACAAAACACGTCGGGTGTAAGCACACGGATGAAGAGCAGAGGCTGACAGGTACTTGGTTTACGATTGAATTACAGACTGTTTTAAAACAGGGCTACAGACTGGGGTGCATACAATAGATGTGGCATTTAAAAACAATCTGCTGTTCTGTGCATTTATTCAGATGTTCCTCCAGCAAAATCAAGCGGCCTCTGGCTAGCCAGCATGATGTGCAGACGATACCGCTAAACAGGCCTACATGGATGATTATTACAAACATAAGAGCATATGCGTGTGTATGGAACACATCAAAGACAATCCCGCTTGGTGGCTATTGGCAAAACTATGACTTAATTGGCTGTGGGGCAAGTTTGCACAAAGAATTAATTTGTCAAACATAACAATCATCAAAGTCCCTGATGTGCTTCATGCTTTCTATTAGATCATTCTTACGCCATGAGCAGCTGTGTGTTCATAGATGAGGAAACGGCTTGCTTATGCTGGTTGATAATCTGAGGAATATCCAATAACTTCTGACAATACCAATATATTCATACCAATGTTAACAACCACTCACATTCACTTGAAGCTGTATGATTTGATGGAGCAGTTGCAAGAGAACGTTCTGTATCATGACACCGTTATTTTTGTCGGCGCCCCCGGAATGTCAACCCCCCACCAGTGATTATCTAGGGGATCTAACTTCAGAGTTTGCTCCTGGCAAATACATTGTGGAGTTTGTATCCACCGAGCCTAAATTATGCACCTATAGTATATATCTCTTTACTGTCAGTATGAAAGTCAAAAGACATAATTCTGGGCATTAGAGATACAGCCGAAATACATTTTAGCAGTTTGAAAGATCTTGTACAGCCCTCTGCACAAGGAGATGCGTGTAACACCCCAAGGTCTATCACTGTTATACAGCCGTGTATCGTACACAAAATAAAGCAGTGGGAGGTTAGCACAAGCACTCTACAGAAGACTATCGGTGTTGTGTTTGATAATAGTTTTTGGCACCCGGCAGCTTAACGCATCCCTACAACTAATTATTATCATGTTCCCTGGATACCAGGCTACAACATTTGCTTGTGTCTGTGCTGGCTGGTCCTTCCAGCTGTGGCAAAAGATATTTTGCCAGAAAACATCTAGAAAATACACACGCAACAATGGCCCACATGCCCACAAATATTGTTTGGCTGCACAGCTGCCGGAAGCTTCGTTATACAACATTACACCAACAGTCTAAACACCTCTGATTCGTAGACGGTATGCCCAACATTCTTAACGATGATCACCTACTACTGTCAAACATGGTGAATATGGCCATCTTCGATGATTTGATGATGACAGAGGGTGGTCAGAGTGATGAACTAGAAAAATCCTTTACTCAATATTCCAATTACCGCATTCTAAACATTTGTTATATGTTGCAGAACTTGTTCAACAAGGGTAGGAGCAACAGATCTATAACACTAAATACTAGTTATATAGTGTTATTTTAAAAACCCTGTAATACGCAACAGCTATCCATGATCGCACAACAGATGTATCTATCCAAGACGAGTTTATTCATGGAGGCTTTTGAAGATGCGACCAGTAAGCCCAACCGGGATATCTGCTGGTTGATTTGAAAACAACCACTCTAGAGGATTATAGTTTGCACACCGATATATTCCCAAAAGGTCTACCACCTGTTTACACCCATAACAAGACATCTAAAACACACCCTTAACTGCAATACCGTGTCAATAGCTGCTCATGCTTTCAATATGTGGATATGCATGCAACGAAACATTCTGCTGCTCCAAATGCTTGTATACTCCACCCCCCAGTAACGCAATGCCATTCTAGCAACTAGCAACAGTGTCTGATGATCTGGTGGCTGCTATTTCGGAGATTACCCAGAACACTTTAAAGGGACACGTCCCCCTAGAACACCGCCAAGAAGAAGGCCGTCATCAAGAAACTGGGTTAATAAGTGGGTATCCATACGTGCTAAAACAAAAGTGGTCTCTCTGGCTGGTGGGTTCATAGGATCACCAGATTGCTTGGGGGAGTCAGTGATGGAGCACGTTCACAAAATGTATTTCGTGGACAAATACCAATTAGAAAGTCTGGCATCCCCCACACCCCTGGAGGATTGAGATATACAGAAGGTTGCTACCATGCAGCTCGACTTGGAAATAAAGGATGTTTAAAATAGGACTGATTTAACGGCTCATGATAAAGCTGCCTAATACGAAAATATTCTGCATAAATACTTAAATCACACTAAGCATGGAGATGCAGAAAAGAACAAATTAACATTATATTTTCCTTGCAATGAATCTAACAGTGTGAAGGCTCCACAGACAGTAGACCTGGTTGTGGCGGACTTGGTGAAAATGCTTCGCCAGCTCTATAGCCTAAAGCGTTGCTACTGCTACATAAAATGGAGCTTGAAAAGGATGTGGCGGCTTGAACTGATAGGGGCGAATTTATATACAGAGGTAGGGTTGTAAGCGGCTCAAACCTCCATGATCTCAATTAGGGTATTACAAGTCAACAGTGAACTTCTATAAAAATGTCCCCAGTGGCTGGACCGAGTTCATGCAGGTGGTTGCTGATTTAAATATCCTGACATCCATTGTAGGTAATGTCACCCAACAATGCCTTCTGGAGTGGCTAAAAACTGATGCCCCTGCCACTCCACAACAACACAGTCCTATAAATACACCTAAGACTTTCACCCCTATAAACAGACTTTGAGGCTTTAAAGACTCTTTACCTCACCCTTCATGATGACAATGCCATCTATACATCTGAAGCGCCAGGCCTATCAGGACATGCAAATGCCCGAGTTGGCTGTCTGATTAATGTGAAGGAACCATTGTTTGTATGTATTTTTAAAATGATTGATGTATTTTTTCCTTTCTGAATTGAAATGCCTGTGCATGATTACCGTTGCCTTTTTTCCTTTCTGTATTGAAATGCTTATGCAAGTATAACCTTTTCTTCTTTCTGTAATAAATATGTATTTTTTATAAATAAATACTTTTACAATTAATAAAACAGACTGGTTGTTTATTACGTTATCATATTTCTTTATAATAACACACAACAGTTTTTGATTCTTCAAAAGTTATTTTACTCATATTAGGTAACACTAGATAAAACACACACATCTGCACTTCTGACACAGGGTAGAAATTCTGCAAGAACTATACATGTTGTGTAATGTATTATTATTAACAAATCTTTTCACCATCTGATCATTTTGTTTGCGATTGCTCAAATACATTCTCCAGCGAGCTCCATTCCAGCATTTGATTGATAAAGATTATACAGTGTGAAGGCGAGCGTCCTCCCCCACAAGTGTTGTCGGCATGTAATGGCTTTAGAGTCTTGCACCGGATTGGTGTCATAACGTACATACAGTGCTTTCCACGTAATCTGTTCAAACTTTGGCGTATATGGGGTCTTACAGGAAGTGTGCCAAGCTGTCAAACTCTGTTTTAGCGTATCCCACTCAAGCCACAGAGCTATCCAATGCGTTCCCCCCAGGCCTGCAGATCGGTGTTCACCACCAGGCTAACAGGGCAACTGCAAGTTAGTCGCGTGGGACATGTATCACTGGCATACACACTGTAAAATGTTTTCCTAGCGTGTATATGGTTCCATAGAAATCCTTCAATCTGTAGACTCTCCATTAAATATCAAAGAGTGTGTTTCGCTGAACGTTGTTCTCGAGAAATGTCAAAAGCACTCCACACTAGAAGCAAGTGCACAGTGGCTAGGTCTCCTTCAAACATTGTCTCAGCTTGCAGGTTCCCGCTACTCAATAGGTTAAAATGGCCCGATGACACATTGACAGGTCTTAGATCAAAGGCCAGTAGCTTATTGCCGTGGGCATAGTTGTTGTGTGTGAGTGCAACCAGTGCATCATGCATGTGCTTCCCTGTAATAGACACCAGATCAATGTACTCCCTGATTATGTTCAGAATTTCAATGTTTGGGGTGTTTGCTTTGTCTGGGATCATGACACCATCCTTATGCAACACTGTATAGTTCATGTTACAGTGTTTGAAGTCAAAGGGGTTTCGAGCTAATGTAACTGTGAGCAAAGCTGTTTCAACAATCCCCAGGATGATTGTTCTGGGGAGGCCAACAACAGGTTGTCTTGACTGATACCATGGCTACCGGTAGGATTGCTGAAATCTTTAAGGGCTACCCTCTGTGGTGACATAGAATGAGAAGTCTGACCAGGATCTTAAAGTTTTGGCTATAATGTTTTATTGGGTATTTAAAACCCCTATCTTTAGAGGTGATGTTCCCTACCTCAACCAAACTAAAACTTGGGTCCGTCAGGAAATCTGTGAGGTCCAAATAAAAGCTAACCATCCTGGCCCAAACTTCAAAACTATCCCTACCACTGAAATACAACATTTTTTTCAAACAAAACAATCACACATCTCAGGAGAATGCCTCCCTTCTCCAGGGTAAGAGGGCGGAGTTGGTTGAAAGGTCTATGGCCAAGAGAATGCCTCCCTTCTCCTAGCTTGTGTTTTAGGCCATGACTTGAAAGTCTGTTCTTCTTACTCAGTTTTCTCTCACCTTGTTTGCTTCCCTTAGAGTTCCTTTAGAAGGGGTTTAACAGTTTTGTTGCTTTTTGTTGAAAGGAAAAGGCAGGGGAAATAAAGCTGACTCTTGGGTGATCTGCTGTTGACACAAAATAAATTGTAAGAGAAAAAAGGCAAAGGAGAAGATCGACTTGGATGAAAGACCAACTCATAAATGTGTGTTATCTTCCAAGGTTCTTAAGTTCCCATTGGGAGGCAGGAACTATTTTGTCAGTGTTTGTAGACCTTTGCCGCTTTGAGGAGGGACACTTTGATTCTGTCGGAGATAGCTTCCAAAGGATGCAATGACCAGGGAGTTGCCTCACCAAATGATGTACTTCTCTCTTGTCTTCTTGTTTCACATTCTCAGGTTTTCCCGGCCCTCTCCCGGACTTATTACTGTTCCTGTTATCTTTTCTCGGGGAACTTTTCACCTGTTTTGCCAAGGGTCAAGGGTTTGTCCTTTCTCTTTCTTCTTCTGCTTTTCTTTGGTCACTTGACTTAGCAGCACGTTACTGTTGGCGGTCTGGGTGCAGGTTTCGGACCAGCCAGTCCACCCATTACAGGTCGTGCAACCACCACAATTCCTCGTACTTCCCATGCAATGGCCTCTGCGGCTCCACAGTAGGGTAGTGTTGGCAGTCTGGGCGCAGTTCTTGGACTGCAGGGTCCACCGACCACCGGTCACGCAACCACCACACAGACACTCTACTTCAGGGTTGTCGTCGGTCAGCCGGCTGACAACACGCTTTTTTGACGTTTCTTTATTTGTCTCTCCTACTCTGCAGCATTGCCTCACTGCAACTTCACCTTACGCATCCTCAGACTCATGGGCCCATGTGGCGTTCGATCCGCTTCTCTTTTTTCGGGTTCTTCTTCCACCCTTCCACTTCCAACCAACACTTTTCCAGTAGTGGTTTTCGGCATTCTGCAGCCATGCAAAATGCCTTTGTGCAGTCTGACGTACCACACCATTTTTCTCTCCTTTCTCTTTACTATCCCTCCTATCTCCCACAGTCCTTTGTTCCTGCCTAGTTGATATAGCTGGTCCCGCCCCAAAGTAATATCAGTCTGATGGACAACAGTTGTGGGGACAGTCCTCATGTTTCCAGGCAAGGTCTGTGTGTTCTTCATTGTCCCTATTGTTTCAATTGCTACAAATTCTGACACATCACAATAGCAGACAGTCTCTGCCTTTGGTGGTGGGCCTGAGGCATTTGGCCTAACTGTGTGAGGAGAAGAGTTATTGAGACTCTTCTCCATAATAACGTTGTTGTCTGCAGAAGGGGAGTCCTTCCCCATATGGTCCTGCCTCATGTTACTACCCATAGGGGGACTATCGGTTAACTGCCTCCCACCCTAGTCTGATAGGAAAGGGCTCCCCCCTTGGGAGAAGTGATACCATCTGGAGGATCGGCACATACACTTCCCCTTAAGCCTTTAGCTTCCCCATCTAAATTTGTCATGGAAGGTATGTGTTTTCCATTTTCATGTGGGCTTTTCGTTGGAATTCTCTCCCAGTCCCTGATTGAGGTATCAGCTGTGAAACTCTCTTCTTCCCAAGTGTCTTTAGGGGTATACTTAATGCGGTTTCGATTCAACCGGGTCATCCATTTTTTACAATTGTGAATGTGGCTTCCTCTGGTAATCCCGGAACTACTGCTGAGTTCATGATGACTTTCTTGCTGTGCACCTTTAAAGTAATATATGTTCTCAGGTACACCTCTTGGTCACCAGGTACGCAGGTGATTCATATAGGTCTTCCTACGGTGACATCCTTGGGATATATTATATCCGACCTAATGGCCGTTTGCTTGCTCGCAGAATCTGTTAGAGCAGAGACAGGCACCCCATTAATCTCTATCCTTTTAGGAATTTTTGAAGGGGTAGAGAGGCATCGACAACTCATGGTGGGCTCTATATCGGAGTCGTCTTGTTGGTCACACCTATACCATTTATCTCCGGCCATCCATCCGACTTCCTTTGGTTCTTCTTTAATGTTGTGTGGGCAATGGCGGGCCAGGTGACCTTCTTCCCCACAGGAGAAACACGTTATAGCTGGAAAGGTTTTACTTTCCTTCGGTTCGGGAATCGGTCTTTCACTGAAAGGAGGGAATATCTTCTCCTCCTTTCTCTCCCCTTCTTTTGGAGTGGCTCTATTGGGTTTATTAGATTTCTCAAATAATGACATTTTGAGAGTGGATTTTTTATTCCTTTTGTTATCTTCACCCTTTTGTAAGGCCCTCAGTTGTTTAGAGGTCTTGGCGTGCGCTTGAGATGTCTCAACAGCAACACTGAGGCTCGGCTTGCTAATCTACAGCAGAGCTTTTTGTAAGAAGGTAGGAAGGTTGTTAACTAGTTGTTCTAGCGCTAACGCCTCCATTACCTTGGGCAAGGTCTTCTTCCCTAACCACAGGGATAGGGTGTTTTGAATACGTGGCCCTCGTTCTAGTGGAGTCTCATAGAGCCCTAATCAGCTCTCCCAGAACTTTTGCTGATAGATATGTTCAGTTTCACCAATCCTGCGCAGAAATCTTTGTTTTATCTCCTCAAGTGAAGTAGTTCCCAGGGGATTAAGTGTTTGGTCGGATGCTTCCAGCTCTCCCTTTAAGAGGAGTGTGAGACAGCAAGTTTTTAATCCCTCTGCCCAGCTAAATTGCTGTGCTAACCTCTCAAAATTGAGGAAAATATTTCTGAGGTTCTCCCCTCCCAATAAGTTTGGTGAATCCCATGAGGTAATATTTGATGATGTTGTGTGGCTGATATTTTCTTGACCCCATCCTGGAATCTCCTGTCCACCTGGATTTGGTGTTCCACCAGGCATTCCAACAAGATCTCCATCCGATTCCCTGGGCCAACCTCAATGGGTTTTTTTTAACTATTTCCCACCATTCTTCTCCCAACCCGGTTACTTCTTCTTTGCTACTCCAATCACCAGGTAAGGATGATGTTAACAGAGTCATGGGTGATGTGTTACTTGATGGTCGTGGTAAACAGGGTCCAATCCCTAAACTCCCTATAGGTGTTTTTTTGTGACCTTTTCATACACCAATGGGATTGAGGTTTTTATACCCAACCTACTGTATCACGGGTCCCCCAATTTCTGTATCTGTTGGCCAGGATCCCACTACTGACACCGTTTGTAGTAGCATAGACTGAGACGTCTGAACAGGATCTTAAAGTTTTGGCTATAAACGTTTATTGGGTATTTCAAAATCCTATCTTTCCCTATCTCTAGTGTTGATTTTCCTTACCTCAACCAAACTAAAATTAGGTTCTGTCAGAAAGTCTGTGATGTCCAAATAAAAGTTAACCGTCTTGGTACAAACATCAAAACAATCCCTACCACTAAAATACAATTTTTTTAAAAAAACACATCCCAGGAGAATGCCTCCAGGGTGGGGTGGGGTGCAGGGTTAAAAGGTCTATGGCCCGGAGAATGCCTACCTTCTCCTAGCTTGCGTTTTAGCCCTTGACTTGAAAATCTCTTCATCTTATTCAGTTTTCTCTGAATTTGTTTGCTTTCCTTAGAGTCCCTTTTGAAGAGGTTTAAGGGTTTTGTCACTTTTTCTTTTTAAAGAAAAGGCAGAGGAAGAAAAACAGACTATTGTGGTGATCCGGGGTTGACACACAAAATGACTGTAAGACAAAACAGGCAAAGGAGAAAATTGACTTGGATGATGGACCAACTCCTAAACGTGGGTTATCTACCAAGGTTCTGAATTTCCCATTGAGAGAAGGGAACTCTTTCATCAGTATCTGTAGACCTTCATCACTTTGAGGAGCGGTGCCTCAATGTTGTCCGAGACATCTTCCAAAGGATGCTGGTTTCTGCTTACCGGACTTCGCCGGTTCCCTTTTCCCCCAATCACTAAGCTGAGGAAAAGAGTTCTTATCAAGACATGGGTAACAAATCTCTTCTCGCTAGAGGTCTGTCACAATTCGGCTTATACACTGTTCCAGAAATTATCAGTTGACTAATAAAATGGCTCCCTATTTTTTTTCAACAGACTTTTCTTGTATTATTTCAATTTCAGATTCTTTATCAATTCTTTAAGTTCTGTCCACGGATATTGTATTCTGTCCACTTTCATCACTGTCCTTCGACATGCCCCCACCGGGCATAGGGAAAGGCTCCCCATCCCATCTTGACTCTTCAATACTACAGTCTTATGTAGCTGACCAGCGAGTTGCTCACAAAAAGATCTACTGCTCTCTTGTATTTTTGTCTAACCTTCTCGGCACCCTCCCTGACTTATTAATGTTCCTGTTACCTTCTCTAACAGAACTCTTCAACAGTTTCGCCAGGGGTCATGGGTTTGTCCTTACTCTTTCTTTTTCTGCTTTTCTTCAGCCCGCTTGAATTTGTGATGCGTTACTATTGGCAGTCTGTTACCAAGTTTCGGGCCAGATGGTCCACTCATTACAGGTTACGCAACTGCCACAGTTCCTCATACTTCCCATGCAATCGTATCTACGGCTCTGCAGTAGGTTAATGTTGGTCGTCTGGGTGTAGCTCGTGGACTACACATTCCACTCACCACAGGTCACAAAACCACCACATGGACTTTCTACTTCAGGGTTGTTGGATCTCAGCCGACTGACGGTACGCTTTCTTGATGTTTTGTTATTCATCTCTGCAACTCTGCACCATTGCCTCACTGCAACTTCACCTTGCTCGTCCTCAAACTCATGGGCCTGTTTGGCATTTGACTGGCTCTACTTTCTTCTGGTTCTTCTTCCACAATTCCACTTCCAACTACCACTTCTAGAGCAGTTGTTTTCTCGTTTCTGCAACCCTGCAACATGCCCCTGTGTGGTCTAACGTACCACACCTTTTTCCTCTCCATTCTCTCTCCTATCCCTCTTATCTCCCCCAGTTCTTTGTTTCTGTCTAATTGATATAGCTGGGCTTGCCCCAGCATAACATCAGCCTGATGGACAACAGTGGTGGGGATAGTTCTCATGTTTCTCTGCAAGGTCTGTGTGTTCTTCTTCGTCCCCGTTGATTCCATCGCAACAAATTCCAACAAATTACAATAACAGACAGTCTCTGCCTTTGATGGTGGTCCTTGGGCTTTTGGTCTAACTGAATGAGGAGAAGGGTTACTGAGACTCTTTTCCATAACAATGTCATTGTCTCCAGTAGTGGAATCATTCCCTATATGGTCATGCATCATTTTATCACCCCTAGGGGGACTTTCAGTTAGCTGGATCACCACCCTCCTCTGATAGGAAAGGGATCCCCCCTTGGAAAAGTGATTCCATGTGGAGTATTCTTACCCCTCTCAAAAGGGAACTTCACATTAGATATCTGCAATGCCTCTGCATGTGCTAGTCTAATGGCCGGGGAGACACACATTGTGGTCTGATGTACCAATCTTTTTTCCTCTCCTTTCTCTCTCCTATCCCTCCTATCCCCCCCAGTCCTTTGTTTCTGTCTAATTGATGTAGCTGGGCCTGCCCCAGCATAACGTCAGTATGATGGACAACAGTTGTGGGGACAGTTCTCGCGTTTCTCGGCAAGGTCTGCATGTTCTTCTCCGTTCCCATTGATTCCATCGATACAAATTCTGACAAATCACAATAACAGACAGTCTCTGCCTTTGATGGTGGTCCTTAGGCTTTTGGTCTAACCGAATGAGGAGAAGGTTTACTAAGACTCTTCTCCATAACAACGCCCTTGTGTCCAGGAGGGGAGTCATTCCCTATAAGGTCATCCCTCATTTTACCACCACTAGGGGGACTTTTAGTTAGCTAGCTCACCACCCTCCTCTGATAGGAAAGGGCTTCCCCCTTCAAAAAGTGATACCATCTGGAGAATCGTCACCCCTCTCAACCGGGAACTTCACGTTAGGTATCTGCAATGCCTCTGCATGCGCTAGTCTAATGGCTGGGGAGACGCTCACACATTTGACAAACAAACTAGCTGATACGATGAATAGCTTGTATAGTTTGGCATCTAGTCTGATGAGCGAGAAAGTGTCTGTGTTTCTGGATAGTTTCACTATAAGGTCAATGCTGTTTATAAATAGTTTGCCCCGGAAGAAAAGGTCTGAATGTAGATGACATACTAAATTAAATGTTCTACTTTGCGTGGCATGGTGGGCTCTCTTCGCGGACCGAACATTTTCACCATCCAGAGCAGTGGTGTCGAACTGTCCCGCTGTGTCTCAGTGAAAGAGACTGGCCGAGAGCTACTTATCCAAGGCATGGAGGCCATAATTTAATATGCTCTTTGTACAGGTCCTGTAGGCGTACATATTATCACTCTGTGTTATCATTCAATCAATAAGTGTCAGATTCACCCGGTTGAACATTCTGGCTATGGGGTATGCGATGGGAGCCAGATGTGCTGCAGATGCGATGTTGGTGCCATTGGCATTTATTATTGTATAGGTTAGATACAATGATGTGCCATACTAATCCAGATACATGTTGGGGGATCTCGTTACAAACAATTCTATGGGGGCTTGCGGCTGTAGCGCCACCAAAGGTGACACCTGCACGAAAAGGCTTTTCTGGATTCTGGTTTGGGTCGGTGGTACTCTGAAGAGATCAAGCTCTGATTTCACACACTCCCCGGAGGACCCATATAAGAAGGCCATTGTTCTTTAGAAGATATTGCTTCCCTTGTGTTCTTTAGGGGCCTTTCTGTGTCAGGACCTCAAGCTTCTTTTCTTTATGGGTTTCAGTGATCCACATGGATGGGATGTGGACCTCTTCTTTTTAACACTCCAACGAGGTTTATAAATGAACCCTGATCCATCCTGCCCCTCCTTTTTCTGTTTGGCGAGATGATTGGCAACCACCTTTGGCACACTCCCGATGATGTCTTTTGCAATATTGGTGTCAGGCGTTTTCGAATGCGGTTTAGCTCTAATTTGAGGCTGCAGCATATTAAGGGCATTGCGCATCTGAAGAGAATTCTAAAGATACTGCCGAGCCCTGTGCCCTACATTAGGGAGGTCTCACTAAAATATGGCTGTTTGCCGTAGCCGACATGGGTCCTACAATATTCCATATAGACCGTGGGGTCCACATAGTTATTCACCATGGCTATTGCAATGCTGTTTTCTACGTATTTCAGCTGGAGCGGTCCGAAGTTCAGCCTCAGCTAGATTTTTCGATATTTAAATTATAAAAACTGTCCTTGGTCGTCTCTTACCTGTGTGTTGATGGTGTCTAAATGGTTTTTACAAACAGGGACGTACTCGGGTTTGACGTATTGAATGTTCACAATATCATTGCATTTATTTCTAATTTCCATAGTTCTAGGTAATGGTGCATGGCTATTCCCCCACCCTTTGATACTCCACTGTATCGGTGTAAAGCATAACGCTGTCAAAGAAAATGATAATATCAGCTCGGGTATTGTCCCGCGGTTCTTCACTTCCAAAGTGTTGCACGGATCCCAATATGTTACGCAGTCTCCCCTTGTTGAAAACCTGGCAGGCTCGTCTGGTCCCTGAAGAAAAACTTTTCTCTGGTGTGGGTCTAGATGTAATGTCGTATCACCATACTCTGGTATAATTTATATGCTTTCGTTGATGACATGGTCCTGTAAATTTGAGTAATACCACTGAGTAAACCGTCCAAGTGAAAGTCTCATTGCGTTTGTTGGGTTCATGATGAACGTGGCTTTCCTGCTGCCTAAAGTATTGCACGACCAGACATGCTGAACAACTGTGAGCGCCACAGTACACTGTCTTTCCAAATATACGGGTTTGTCCAGCTTCATAGTGAAGTTGGATATTTTGTTCTCGGGGAATGTATCTGTGAAGGCGTTGGTGGGGAGCATAATGTAAAACGATGTAGACTCCATGACTTTCACGCTATACACCTGTGGCCTCGAGACAGCTGGTGTCCACCCAACTCTTGAATTTCACAAGCATCCCAACCATTTAACTAGATATTGCTTCTTAGCTCAACGCCCTTTACTCGTTATTACTTTTTATATTCTATAAACTCAGTGTTGGTCTTTGGTGCCTTTCTGGACCTCCTCCCTATAAATAACACCTTGAACAGCTTCCCCTAAGTAATTGATTAGTCTGTATACATATGAAGACCTTCCTAGAGAGCCACTCTATCTATGATAAAGATATCATCACTGTAGTTCTGCTCATACCCCTTTGTAGAGATGGCTGTGAGCTTTGAGATCTGCACACTATCACCCTTTTTAAGGGGTGTTTGTGTCTCCTTTTAAAAATGTTTTTTGCCATACAGTTTTTTTCCAGACCTCCAAGGAATTCTGGGGTGTTATAGATATAGGGGTGGTTTAAATAAATCTATTATGGGTGTTGTTATTCACATTTATAAATGTGGCTTAGGTGTCCACATATCTACAAGTATTTCTAGCTGTGAAGAAACACCAGCTCTGTGTTTTAAAGGTTTATATAAAACGTCCTACAATACGGCTTTTATTTCAGAGTGTGTTATGAAATGGTGCACCCTGTGTTGTTTTAGAAGGCTCTGTAAATGTTTATTTAGAAAATCCTTACCGGCGTATGTCTTTTGTTTAGCAAGTATTCATCCTTTGTTAAATATGCGTTTGAAAGACATCGCTACACTGCGGCCCTTCTTGACATTTAAAGCCTCAACATAGGTGTATTTTGATAGGACGTCAATGATGGCTAGATTATAATGGAAGCCATCATTGTCCCCCCGGAAATGGTTCAAATCCATAATTTCAGCCTTCCATTGTTGATCAATATCAGATACCATGGTCATTTATCATTTTTATATGTTTTTGGCAGGCGTCTGTAGCACGTAGGACTCCTGATCCAAAACCTGTGTCTTGACAGCGCCCCTTGCCATATTCTCACCATTGGTTCTCAGCAACCCCTCCATAACTACCAACATCCCTTTATACCAACATACCAATAATATATCTTGGACAGCTTTATGCAGGACATTTTCACCCCATAAGTGCTGGACATAAAGACACACCTAGGTTTTATAAGCAACAGATTTTTATTAAAATTTACAACATTAGATTTGTATTCACATTTTATTCACAGTGAATATTTGGGGTTATCAAATGCTATACAGTGATCAAGCTGGCTACAAGTTCTGCAGTATGCAGAATTACTTGATACACACACTGGCGTTCACCCCTTCAATAAGCAAGCATGCACAGTTTGGAGGGGGCTTATCGAAATTCATAAAGTTCCCTATCTAACAGCCAATGTCCTTTAATGGCTAGAAAATGATGTTGCATGGTGTACACCTCCAGCTTCAATGAAGGTCCCACAGGCAGCCTTAAATCATCAGAAAACCCTTTCTGGTGTTTTTGCCAATAGTCGTCCATTAGCGGGCTGTTTATGGAACATATGCTCACGATACACATAACATTGCTACATTCATGTCTGTATACCTCTGGTGGTATTTCCAGATAACACAACATCCTTGGAGAGATAGTGCCTAGATCCTCTTTAAGTAAATCCAGAAATAATTGCTGTACACATCCACTGGCGGGTTTCACCTTAAATTTACCGTTTTCCAACAAGTGTGAATTTTTTATTTCCTGCAAATAAGCATGAAAACATGTAAATTATCAACATTCTCAATCTTCATAGGTCAATTTACGGGGCACCAAGAACATTGCACTGCTGTACTGATTTAGATATAATTCATACTGCCACTTGTGAACCGTTTTTTTCAATTATGCTTCTAACACACAGCGGACACCCCCATCTAAACTGCTTCAATTTCAAGAGGGGATTATTTGATGATTGTATAGCCCACAACATGTCATGCACATATTGTTCTTCCCCTTTCACAACCCTTAGCTGGGGCGCTGGCTGTATTAGACACATCATTTTTACAAGGTGTTTAGGGCTTAGCATGTAGCATATTTTATGTAAGGATTTATGTGTATCAGCTATTTCCAGGCATTCATTAGCGTCCTGCTGCAGAATGTACATTTTATACTCAGAGCACCATCTGTGAAGTTGTTTTAAGCATCTTTTCACCACTGTAGCCGAGAAGCCCTGAATGGCTAGAATATCAACCCTGGTCAGAACTGCTCTGTCTGTATCATCTTTAACACTATCGGTGTCAAGTTGCGAGATACATTCCTTACACAGGCTATTATTGGGATTCCCACAGTTTTCAATTTGATTTGAACAGCAAACACAATTAATAGTGCCAGTGTCTGCTACATCTTGGCTCTCGTCTTTGTCGTCCTTTTTATCAGTTAGAGGCTGTAGACAAAAACAGAAGCACATGGTTTTAACTTTGGCTATTTCTCACACCCCTACAAAATACAAGCATTCACGTAAAAAATATACCCACCAGTTGACACTCTGTCCAGTATCCAGGCTCAATGATCCCAGTTTTTCCCAAAGCTCCAGGGGGTTCGAGTCACTCTCTGTCACCCCAACTCCATCATGCATGACCATGGACTTGTATCGACAGTCGTAAGACTATAATTCACCTGAACACGATCGCACAGGCTCTACCAACTTGGGCTGCTGCGAACCATGTTGTCACCACAGGTAACTAGTTCCAAATTAGCCGTGGCTCTGGGTGTTTAGTCCTTAATGTTTTTAACAAACTCCCTAACAGACTGCCCCACAGCCGTAGCAATGAAAGGAAGTTGACTTCTGACAGAAAGTGTAGCCATGTTCTCAAAGAGCTCCCCGGTTTCATGGTCCGCCATCAAACCCTGAGAGACCTCCATTGCATCATGACTGTTGTACCCACCCATAAGATAGTAAGGTGTATAACCATCATTGGAATTGCCAGGGCATCCTGGGGGCTGCTTTCCCCTCATCATAACTGTAGCAGTTCATAATTACAGTTTCCTTAACACCACGCTGAATAGCCCCAAAAGGTCTGAAGAGCGCTCATGTTTTTGGGCCTATAGTAACAGCTATATATCCGCATTATAAGACCCAGCTCTAATAGCGTCATAGCCTTACAACCACCCAAAGACATATATCTGTTTATTGCCAATCCATTAAAGTTCTTATCCAATTTACATAAAATGTATATAAAAAAAGTTGGGGTTTCCTATTCAATTTATATTAAACGTTTTTAGGAGTGTTATCAAATGTATATACAAATGATTGGGGTTCTCATCAGTTTCATATCAAATGTATATTAAATGTGGCGGTCAATTAAATTTATTGAGATTCAATCAAATTCATAGTGGTTCAGGGGTGTGGAAAAAGGGTGTGGAATGGGTCAGGGCCACCTATCACTTTAATGCTTGATGAAAAGTAACTCACCTAACTAGTTACATTAGGCACCAGATCCTCCAAGGTGCATTAATTCGCCAAGTATGTTGGTGTTTAACTTGAGACTGCTTTGCAGGTGATATATGTATTTTTCAATATGATCCTGGCAAGGAGGGGGGAGATGTAAGGCTGAATTTGTGGTTGGCTATAATGTGCTGCAATGTGTTAGGCGGCCTTCAGGGGAGCCAGTTGCGCAGCTGGTAGCCCAGTAATGAGGGCATTTTCCCTATCATAGTGTGATATCACAAGATCTTGGGCCACCATTCAGAAGTCATGTGGGGTGATGAAACATTTGATTTTGTGGAGATCTGTAGCCACTTGGTTTTCATCTTTTTAGTTAAGTGCTTTTGGAAGGAAAGGCTGCTGACAACAATAAAGCACAAGGATTTGGCATAGTTTATCAACTGCAATATGACTTCTTCCAGGCACATACCATCCAGCCATTGTTGCATAATTGTTGTTTGGTGGGGGACCGAAAGGACAAATTCAGTCTTGTTGGGCTCAGTTTGAGGTAGGCGTTTCACATCCAGGAGCAAGGTCCTAGGGGCCCTCACATTAAGATGCAGCTGAGTGTCCGCGTTCTGATGGATGGATCTGTTGGGATCATTTACGAGAGGTCCCATGGGCTTCATGTATAGATTGAAGATGATTGGGGAGAGAATGGAACTTTATAGAACCCCAAAATATGACTAGGAGTTGTTTGGCTCTGAATGAACCCATCTGTATAGCCTGATAGGAAGACCAATCACATGCAGGGAAAAGTACTACAGAAAGTCATCATGGTCATCTTCCACCATAATACAGTGTCGTAAAGGGGTGGATCAATGCTACAATTTTTCATAGTGAACAAATTACCTTTCCTAACTTGGTCCTGTCCGTCGAGGAAGAACTAACCTGTCCCCTGGGAACCCTCTCCCTAGGGGACAGTGGCATGCCGCCTGTCTAATAGGTATAGTCAAAGGTTTTGTCCCTCTGCTAAGCTTAATCTAAAGTACCATCCACAAATGTCAATAGAAATCCACAATGCTCTATCTAAAAACCTTCAAAAGGAGTGAGCAACCAAAACAGCTGAAACCCGTTGTCATGCATGCATAGACAGTGCTCGCTCTGGTGGCGCTGGATGTTCCCTTCCGGGTCTTCTACTACGCTTCACTCGCGTCTGTAGGCTACATTCTAGTTCTTTTTTCCTTCAGCGACGCATAGGCTTAAATATCATTTTGCCACGTCACTCGCAGTGTTGCAACCCTTCCTTTGGTTTGGGTAAATTACGCTCCTTTGTATTTCCTCCCTTCTGCCCGCCTGTGCCTGTATCCTGGATTCATTCTCTTTGTTTCCTTCGTCCATGGCTACTGCCCTTGCTCGAAATTTTGCCTTTTGTTCTCTGTTCGCTAACAGCTGCTCCCACGTTACTCTACTCTTCCAGCTTTCTCCTTGCAGCTTTTACTTTTGTGATTTGTTCTTTCGCGGTCATTACCGGGTTTTCTCCCGCATCCGGCTGCAGCTCTTTTCCTGATGTATTCTCCTTCTGTGTTACTGCTTTCCCAGCCTTCCTACATCTGCTCCGCATTCATCTTTGGTTCTTGCTTACCTTGCTGGACATTCCTTCATGCTGGACACTAAATCGTCATTAAGTCTTCTGTCCTAACCTTCACGTTGATACCATATTTACTGAAGACACCTATATTACCGGAACTTTATAAGGAACCACGTTCCAAGGATGTTTTTCTGCCTTTGTGGCTTTTCCTCCTACACTGATTTGTGTCCTTGGCAGCCCCCCCAGTCCTGACTGTGGCTATTACTGGTAGGGCAAGATGGCTGCTGAGAGGAACAGACCATTTCTCTTCAAGGAACACAAGACGACTGGAAAGAAGAAGAAGGGGAAGAAGTCAGGGAAGGAAGTGGCTTCACTAAGTCCTAGTGAACATTCAGGTATGATTCACAAGGAATGTGAAGAATTGCCCGTTTTTGAGACCGGTCCTCTGAAAACATTGGCACTCATTACAGTATGTACCCTCATTACATTCAAGTGGGTATTTTTTTTTTTGCTTTAGTCAACCTTCACTGGAGTGTGTAGTGGGGATTACCACCCCCTTTTTGTCAAATTAATAAAAGACCATCTGTGCCTCATTCAAAAGCCCCATTCCTTTGGGCTGAGTTATCCCATAGTCTAAAAGGATATCCAGTGTTTTTTGGTCGACTGGTTTCGTGACTTGGTAATTCTCTGTCACCTTCCTCAGGACCGAATACAGATTTAAGGGATTTCTTCAGAACATCAGGTTTCATTCAAATCCAGCATCTACAGAGGAAACAGGATTCTGCAATCAGCAGAGCAATTTATCTGAACTCAAAAATCATTTATTTCATCAACTTGGCTATATACCATTAGTATGCTATTCTATTCTATTAAATTTGTATAAAGCGCCAACTCGCCCGCAGGCCTCAGGGCGCTCAGAAGACAATACAACAATACACATAAAAAGCTGCGGTGGCAGGTTAGCAGCAAGGTTACAGTCAGGGTCTAGGAGTTTAGAGGAGACAAAAGAGACCTAAATTCCTCCTCCATCAAACAAATGGGTTTTGAGGGCTCTCCTGTATTGCGTGGAAGACAGCAACTGCCTAATGGATAGAGGAAGATTTTTCCAGGTCCTTGGTCCCCATGCATTAAGGCTCAGGTCCCCATATTTCTTCACACGTGGTTGCAGCAGAAGGTCCTTGTCGTTGGATTGCAGTGTTCGTCTATGCAGCAGTTTCTTAATGCGTGACTGAAGGTACCTGGGGGCAGTGCCTTCAAAGCACTTGTATACCAGGCAGGATGCCTCAAATTGGACCCTTTAGTGAATGGGAAGCCAGTGTAATTTCCTCCAGCCTTTGGATACATGATCCCTACGTCCTATGCCGCAGACAGCTCTAACACCCCCGTTCAGAATTGTCTGCAGATTTTTAAGATTGGCTAGTGTGGTGCCGATCAATAGTCCATTACAATAGTCAAGCCTAGAGTTAATGGTTGCTGTTGCTATCACAGCCTGTTAGCTTCTGAAAGATACGGTCAAATCTGCCATAACAGATGGGTTGTGTACATGCATCTGGAACTTACATAGGCAACATGCTTATTAAAGCTTAGGTTACAGTGAAAGACCACTCCCAATGTCTTAACATGACTAGATACTTAAACATTAGTCCCTCCGACTCGAAAGGCTTCATATTGAAGACCTAAAATCTTAAGTTTGGCCACACTGCAGTCACCAGCCTACGCAACTGGAGTGTGTGGAAGAGATGGAAGATCCTCCGTTGAACTTGTCATCACGTTCTGTATGTGATTGCCCTTTCTAGTGTTCTCACTCCGCGCAAGGTTCAAAAGGAGGCTCTGCCCACTTCTCGCAGCATTGCAACCTTTGTTCTTTGTTTCCTCTTGGTTCGCACACTTAGTACTCTCTCCCGTTTGCCCTTGTTTTCTACAGCCCTCTATTGGGTCACTACCTGCCTGCTCTGTTTTTTCTCTTCCCTGGGCACTCAGCGCCATTCTCTTTCTATATGTATGGCTCCTCCGTACTTTGCTTGCCCAGCGACACGTATCCCACGTGTTGCTAGTTTCCCTGCTGCATGTGGATTTCTGTCTTCCACTTCTCCGCTCGGAGTGCAGCTTTCCTTTCCAACTGGCTTTCAAGTCCCAGCAGTACGGAACATCCGAGTTCCACTCGCGGCTTCTCCACAGCTCATACTCCTGCAGCCGCTTATCAGTCAACTCATGCGGCTCTCACATCTCTCCCCTACAATTTAAACTCACAGATCCCTCGCTTCTTCCTCCTACAGCCGCATACCAATTTCCTTCAATCAGATTAACCCTGTGGCTCCTCTGCCTTTCCTCAAACTTACCTCCACTTTGGATCCTTTTTGACCTTCACTCTGCAACCACCGATTGGACCCAAGGAAGCAGATGGATGCCTCTTTCCCAACAAGAAGGTTTTTTTGTGCCTACGGCTTTTTCCCTTCACCTCTGGCTACTCCGGGGGTGGGGGTTTGCCTCTTGCCTAGGCTGTGCCTTCAGTGGCCATAGTTGCTATCTCCCAGGATTGGCCATATCTCCACAAAGAGAGGAATACCTCAAAGAAGAAGGGGTCCACAATTCCATCCAACGATGAAGAGGTGCTTTCCACTGAAGAAGAATCAATTGAGGAGGGGGTACTAGCTCAATTCGCTGACCGTTTGCAATGCCCAAAGGAGTGTCACCGCCATGGCTACCTCCAAACAGGTTCAGGAACTAATAGCTGCTGTACAGGGTCTCTCTGCAGAACTCCAAACTGTCAAAGCTGAGAACGATGTGCTGAAGCACATGGTCACCGCAAGGGACTGATCTGCAGACCTCCCTCCCATGGCTTTAGCTACCGGCAAGTAAAATGGCTCGCCAAGGAAGCTCAAAGAGTTTATCGATGCCTGTACAGTCTACTTTACGTTTCACAACACTACCTACACTATGGACCATGACCTGGAGGCTTGGAGCTGCAGAGTCGCGGAGTGAAGAGTCGCGGAGTGCCGGGGGCAGAGCCGGAACGTCGCAGGAGCCGAAGAGTGAAGACGCCAGCCCGTGTGAATGCTGGGAGCACCTGGGGATGTCGCAGGAGCCAGAAACAGGCAGTGTACTGCTATGATTATTTCGGCGGCTTCTATTCTGCCGATCCACATTTAAGAGACGACACTTGGGATATTCTAGAGTGTGGTATATACCTAACCAGGATACAGCCCTCAAGTCTCAGCAGACGACTGATTGAATCCCCTTTCTGTTGTTTACAGCAGCTTGTTGCTCACCAGTATGGGTACTTCCATCTCCTGAAGAAGACGTTGTGTTAATCAACACCCTACGTCGAAACCGGTTGAGAAAATCTTTTAGGGATGTGATCTCTGTATTTCCTTTTCTGATCCGCCCTTATAATAGATGTTGTGCCAATAAGCTCTATTATGTGTTTGGCAATTACAATAATAATGAATGCCGTTGTGGGGAGCAGCAATATATTTTCTCTCCTCACCTGCTTTTAGTATAGTCCTTTTGTCTTTTAGCATTTTGGATGTCTGTCACTGGATGTTGATTTGTGATTGAATGTTGCACTATGAATGGCAAGTATGAATGAGGTTTTAGCCTATTTTAGGCAAATTTTGCTGCTGTGCTGCTGTGCTGCTATGTTAAATTGATTAGTGTTTAATAAATTGTAATTAATTTACTATTTTCTAATTTTGTATCACCTTAAATAAATTTTGATACATTGTTACAAATGATTTTGTTCTCTGGACAATCTTTTCCGTTTCTTATGTCTTAATAATACTCTGGTTCAGAGGTTAGAGGTTTCCTGCTCTTTTCAGTTTTTTGTACACTATGGACCAGGCCTGAGTAGGTTTCATTCTGTCCCACATGGTGGGCAATGCATTGGCCTGGGTCACACCCTTGGTCATTTCAGCGGATCCTGCTTTACAGGACTTCCAAACATTTCTGGCCCTTTTGCGATGGACATTTGAGAGGTCAGAGGTCATGTATTCAGCATGTGAATCCCTGTTAGATCTCCATCAAGGTTCTATGGACCTTATGACTTACATCAGTGATTTCCAACGTTCTGCGGCCCAGGCCGGTTGGCCCGAGGAGACACAGTATGTCATCTTCAGAAGAGGATTGCAGGAAGAACTTAAAGACGAGCTGGCAAGAATAGCATGCCCTGCTACTTTCGCTGAATGGATTGCCTTTACCTTACAGATCAACTACCGTCTTAAAGAAAGGAAGGCAGAGTGCAGAAAACTCTCTCACAAACCACCTACCAGCTCGGTGCCAGTCCTGCTACCCTCAGCTTCAGGGAATACGACAAGAGAAGATCCCATGCAAATAGGTGCAGCTCGAGGACCTTTATCGTCTTCCGAGAGGAGCAGAAGACGCAAATTAGGTCTCTGCATGTACTGTGGGGCTGACAACCATATACTTAGAGACTGTCTTGAAGTGCCCCCAGAGCGTCAGGGAAAAGAAAGACCCTGGTCCTAGGAGGAACCCAGGACCGGGGACGCAAGAAGGGTTCCCTATTGGTCACGCATGCTGGAGACAAGGATCTAGACTCCCGCCTGTTGGCAGTCTGCCTCTGTTGCATTCTACCCCACAAGAAGATAGAAGCACTAGCACTCATAGACAGCGGAGTGGCAGGAAATTCCCTGAACAACGTCTGGGCCCGCAAGGAGGGGGTCCCAGACAAGAAAGAAAGGAAAATCAGGCAGTAGAAGGAGTCGAAGGCAGGCCTCTGATTTCGGGTCCCATTAACCATACTTTTGCCCCTTTGACTTCTGTCATTTGCGAACACCAGGAAATAATCAGCTTTGATCTCATTCAAGCCACCCATTTTCCCATAATCTTGGGAATCCCTTGGCTGAGGCTGCACAATCCATACATTGATTGGAGAAATAACACGATTCATTTTCCTTCCGAATACTGCTCACCCATTGCTTCCACGAACTCAGTTCCCTAGCGTCCTCAGCCTCTATTGGGCCACTACCTGCCCGCTCTGTTTTTTTTCTTCCCTGGGCGCTCGGCGCCATTCTCTTTTTATGTGTATGGCTCCTCCATACTTTGCTTGCCCAGCGACTTGTATCCCACGTGTTGCCAGTATTCCTCCTGCGTGTGGATTTCTGTCTTCCGCTTCTCCGCTCGGAGTGAGGCTTTCCTCTCCAACTGGCTTTCAAGACCCAGCAGTACGGAACATACTACCCAGCTCATAGTCCTGCAGCCGCTTATCAGTTAACTCTCACAGCTTCCTCATCTCTCTCTCCTGCAGCCAATTACAATTTAAACACGCGGCTCCCTCGTTTCTTCCTCCTACAGCCGCATGCCAATTTCCTTCAATCAGATTAACCTTGCGGCTCCTCCACCTACATTTCTCTGTAGCCATCCTTCCAGTATTTACCTGGTCTGAGGGTGGGGTGTTCTTCCACCCTTCTCTACAGCCACTTCTAGAGTCTTGCTGCGCCTCAATATTCCGGACCTATTACTCTCCACTTTCAACCGGAGGTCATTCCTACAGAGCCTCTTCTACTTTCCTCAACCTTCCCTTCGCTTTGGATCCTTTTTGACCTTGACTCTACAACCACCGACTGGACCCAAGGGAGAAGACGGACGCCTGTTTCCAAACAAGAAGGGTTTTTTGTGCCTCTAGCTTTTTCCCTTCACCTCAGCGACTCTGGGAGTGGCTGGCATATTGCCTAGGCTGTGCCGTCAGCGGGCATAGTGGCTACCTCACGGGGTTGGCTATATCTCTACAAAGAGAGGAAGACATCAAAGAAGAAGGGGTCCACGATTCCGTCCGACGACGAAGAGGCGCTTTCCACTGAAGAAGAATCAGGTGAGGAGGGGGTACTAGCTAAATTCACTGACATCTGCCACGAATGAGGATCTCTGTCTTCTTATCATTTAGTTCCAGTTAATGGCATCAAAGACTCCAGCAACTAACTGTGAGTTTACCTCATAAGAGCCTGTTAATTCAAGGACAATCTGGGTCTCATCTGCGTAATTTGCATATTTGACACCCAGACTGTCCAAGAGATCAAAAACAGGCTTGGAGTAAATGTTGTATAGCAGCAGAGCTACACAGGATCCTTGGGGAACACCATAACAGAGGGAAACCTCTTCTGACTTGAAGTCCCCCCGAGCTATCTTAGCTCTCCTAGGTCCCATGAAGGATCTACACCAGCTTGCTGCTGACTTAGAACATCTTAGATTAGTTAGCCTCTCCACCAGCCTATGGTGATCGACCAAGTCGAATGCGGTGGACAAGTCCAACAGTAGCAACATGGCCGCCCTACCCTGACCAACAATTGCTGTTATAGTAGATCCACCTGGGTTCCGTGATTTTTCCTGAATCCCGACTGTCCATTGGACAGAAGGCCCCTCTCCTCAACAAAAGTATCATATTGCATACAAGCAACTTCATCCATAATCTTTAGGAGGAAAGGTACATTGGGTATGGGCTGATAATTCAATGGTTCCTGTGGATCTAAACCTTCCTTATTTTTGTAACGGTGTGATCCAGGCGTCCTTGATACAATCTGGAACTTTCCCTTCCTGGAAGGAACAATTTATGAATAGTGTAACTGAGGCAGCTATACTGGGTAAATATTTCTTAAACATTGATGCGGTAAGTTTGAGATTCTCAAGAATTACAGATAACTCCTCAACTGTAACCTGCTTAAACGAGAAGACGTCAGCATCACGGTTCTCCTCCTTGCTGATGGCCCTATTTTCTGCACCAGCCGTATGATGAATATACGAGTTGGATGGTATGGTCCATTGGTGTTGTTTAACCTTTTGTACAAAGCTATCGTGGATTTTCTGGCACCATGCATCATCCACGACTAATTGTAGTTCCTGAGTTTTCCCCTTAAGCTCACTCAAAATGTTAAACAATTCTCTGGTGCTAGATTTGGCTCCCAAAATGCGCTCCTCCATTTTAGCTTTTTTTGGTCCCAGGATAACATCTTTGTAATACTTGGCTGCCTCTTTATATAGGCAGTGGGTGTTTTATGTTGGAAACTTACACCATCCTCTTTCAGCTGCTCGTTTGAGCTGTCTAGCTGCCACGACATCTGGAGAAAACCATTGTCTGGCACTAGAAGGAACTTCTTTCTTTCCATAACTGGATTTGAAGGGTGCTAGCTTATCGAAGGCAACATTTAAAATATTACCTAACTGAGCAGTGTAGCGTTCTAGTGAGCCATAATCCTCAATAGCCAAAAGATGGGAAGAGATGATGGATGTGAAAGCCTCATAAGAGGCATCGTGGGTACATATGCGCAAGATAGGTTTTAAGTGTATGCATGCTATCCCCATGACATAACCAGATGCAGGAATCGAAAAAAGTAAATAAGGTGGTGGTCAGACCAACCACAAGCTTTATCATTTATTGGTAGAATGGTCTGTTTTTTAGACAGTATCCAGTTCAATGTGTTACCTCCTTGATGAGTGGAGACAGTAACACATTTATTTAAGCCTACACTCTCCAAGAGGTTCAATAGGGTACCTGCCTCCAGATCAGTAGGGTGATTAGCCCACAGGTTAAAATCTCCAGCCACTACAAATGGAGTCTGTAATACAACTACTGAATAGGGTTCTCTCCCCCTGTAGCAACACTTACCTCAAGGTTACACCTGTCTTCCCATAGCGTATGTATTCCACCTCCACCTTGTTTATCTCAGGTTATTCAATGTCTAAATAATGATCAAAAGCAAGGGATCTCAGTTTTTCAAAGAAACTACCTGGATGTTATCCAAATAGTGAGCCAACAATATTGCTCTCTGAGTTATTACAACTGTGTACTAGAAGTCTGACCCAGGGTAAGCCGCCCCATTACATGCTGAGCTCACAGAATTCTCCCAGGTGCCGAGCCCCAAAACTACACCGGCGGTTTTCTCACCTGTGCATATGGGTGCTGACTATCCTCCATCCCATAGCTGGGGCATTTGTCTCCCTCCGGTTCCATGCTGCAGTACTGCATCTACCTCTTTGCTGTCTACCAGAGTGGTGTAATTATCATAACATGCACGTATCGCTGTGCATCAGAAAGTGTCCCAACCCACCTACTTGTCATCATCTTGGCATGCTATCCTGTACAGGATGCTTAGACTAAATGGTGCTAAGATTCTGAGATTATGCTGTCAATTCTTTGAAGACATTTTACCAGCTCCCGTGACTGCAACGCAATGGCTGCTGCGCAGTGAAAGGCTCTGTTTCACATGGTTATTAGAGTGCAAATAATGGACGCTCAGCTTTGTGATTGAGTGAATGGTATGCCATCTTGTGTGCTGGACCAGTGAGTGAAATAGGTCGATAGTTTTCACATAATGAGGGGTTTTTACCTGGTTTTGGAATTACCGTTATTAATGCAGTTTGCATTGACTCGGCAACCTTTTCATTATGCAAAATCTCTGTATATATTTGCGTACTTCACTTGCTTTATATTCATCCTCTAGCTTGACCATGATCTTCTCCCGCTGGCATTGCTTGTATGAGGCAAAACTGATAATTTTACCACGCAATGTTGCCTTCAACGTTTCCCAAATTACTGACATAGAGCCAACCGAATTGAAATTGTCCTTCCTAAACAGTGATATCTCTGTTTCTATATGTTTGACAAATTCTAGACCATAGAGTAGGTGTACATTCAAACGCCATTGTTTACTAGATCTTGAACCACTTGTAGATTTGTCCAGCGCCAACATAATAGGAGCATGGTCTGAAATTACTACATCACCAGTCTCAGCATTACAAATATCCCCTCATAAACCTCTACTCGCAAGGAAGAAGTCAATACGTGAAGATGAACCATGCGCCATTGAATGAAAAGTATTTATTCTACTCTCCTCATGAAGATCCCACCAAATATCTCTCTAGGCTGGATTATTGCATCAGTCTCTTTTAAAATCTTCCTGCCATTCACTCTGCGACTTATCCAGAACAGGACCGCAAGACTTGTCCTTGGCCTTAAGCCCTGGGATTGTATCTCTGCAGCCCTAAAATCTCTCCATTGGTTCCCAGTGGCTGCAGGGATTAAATTCAAAACCCTCTGCATCGTCCACAAGGCTTTCTGGGGCCTGTATCCCAAAAACCTTCTGCTTTCCCTCCATAAATACCTTCCTTCCCGAGCCCTTCGCTCCTCTACCTCCAACTCCCTAAAGGTCAGTCGTTTTTCTTTAAAAAACAAGCTGGGGTAGATCTCTTTCTTCGGCTTGGGCCTCACTCTGGAACAGCCTCCCTGCCACTCTGAAACTTGAGGAGAACCATCTCCGGTTCCTGAAGCACCTCAAGACCTTCCTCTTTGCCTGTGCCTTCTCTCCTCCTCTCCCCTGCTGATCTGCTCTGCTCTTGGCATCGTGCACCTGGCTTACTCTCTGACTCTCAGGCCCAGCTACTTGTTCACCTTGCCACCCACCCGCACTGCCTCCTGGAAATCCCTTGCACTAGGGGTCTGAATCCGTAACCATTCAATCCCTCCATCTTCTCTGCACGTTTCGGACACCCTGTCTGTCGCCTCCATTTTTGCTGGCTGCACTACTTTTGCTTGCTGTTTCTACTATTTACGTATTTATCATTTATCTGTATTATCTGTACTCTTTGCTCAGCACTTTCCACTTTGCCCCCCTCCGTTGCACTTTTCCCTTTCCCCCCTCCCTTGCACTTGCTCATTCTCAATGTTACAGGGGCTAGTAAGATCTTTGTTTTGTACTCCCCTGTTCCCCTTCTTGCCTCGTCGCACTCTGAAACACTTGTGTACGAGCGCGACGCGATATAAATAAACTATCAATATCAATATCAAAATGTCATGTAAATCCCATTTATCCACAAATCAAAAGACACCTTTTCTTGCTTTAGCCTCAGCATAAGAATTAGCCTGAGTGGTCTTGTCCA